>NC_136412.1:269931620-272331620 GCF_051521515.1 Lactuca serriola | reverse complement strand
TCTTTCGCAGCTTCCAGTGTCATCTGGAATGCTCTCGCCTTTGGCTTTGGTGGAATGTTGGGCTTTGCTGCCTCCTTCTTCCTCGGACAGTCCTTCAAAATGTGCCCCTCTTCATTACACCCAAAACACATCCTTTTGTTGTTCGGACATTCATTGGAAAAATGTCCGACCTTTCCACACTTGTAGCAGGTTACATCCTCGCTACATTTCCCAAAGTGCTTTTTCTTACACTTATCACACCACTTTGCTTCGCCTCCTTTTCCTCCAAACTTTTTCGAATCAGATTTCGAAAATTTGCTCTTCTTACTGGAACCAGATGTTCCTTCAAACTTCCTTTTCTCACCAACCTCAACCTTGACGGTGGTTCTCCCCTTGATCATGTTCTCCACAGACTTGGCAGCCCAGATAGCTGCCTCTAGAGTAAGTGCCTGACGTACTGGCACCTCGTACTCCCATGGAAGTCCCTTCGCATACCGGTCCACCTTTGTCAGCTCGTCTGGAACGATACGTAAGGCAAACTCCATCTTATCGGTGAAGTTATTGGTGTATTCATCAACTGACATGCTACCCTTCGTCAATGTCAAAAACTTATTCTCCAACTCCAACAGATTTTGAGCCGAGCAGAACTTGCGCTTGAACTGCACCAAGAACTCTGCCCATGACAATTGCAGTGGCTCATTAGGGCTTAAGGTCTTCCCTAGAGTGTTCCACCAACGAACGGCTCCACCTCGGAATTGTCGCACGGCATAGATAGTCTGCAACTTGCCTCTACAGCCACATGTCATAAAGGCTAACTCCATTTCGGAGATCCAATCCATAACCCCAATCGGATCCTCCTTTCCATTGAAGGTCGATGGTTTGCAAGTCAAAAAGTCCTTGTACTTGCATCCCATTCCATCATTCCTTCCATCATGGTTATCTTGCCTAACTATCGGTGGGTTGTCTTGGCCAATAGATCCACTGAAGTTTCCACCTTCCGAGTGCCCTTCATTCAGTTCAGGCTCTTCCACACGAATCGACAGTTCTTCACGATTTTGTTGAAGCAACCGTCTAGTTTCATCCATCTGACGATCCAACATCGTCTGAATCATCAATTGCACACCAGCCATGGTTATTGGCTCAGGTGCTGCTGCTACGACAGGTATTGGCTCAATCACTGGTGGTTGATTCCTGTTTTCGTCAGCATTTCCAACTCCACTTCTTGTTCTCACCATTTTGATCTACACACCGAATAAGGTGAAATTAAATCCTCAATCATGATAGATATTCAGATCATCCTTATCACTCCGAAACGTTTACATGCTAGTTCTAATATCGTAGACGTACGCTTAGAATCCTACACACATAAGGTTTCTAGATCCGGTCGGCAACATACCATAGATCCGAACAAATAATATCATATATGGCGACATAACATTTAGCACATAAAAGCATTTTAGGCAACTTTCCTAAAATAAAGTAGTGCTCGTGTCTAAATCACAACAGACACACATCTCAAAACTTCACTTAGCATTCTAAGTTTAAGTCTAGAAATCCAACAAATTCCTAGTTCGCTTAAACGAATGCTCTGATACCAACTGTGACATCCCCAAAATCTCGGCCAGAAAAGACCGATTTTCATTTATGCTTTTAAAATATTTTCAGAGTAAATCCTTTTGATTTGAAAGAGTTGCGGAATTTGTTCCCAAAAACAAAACATGATAAAACATTGTTTACCGAAGCATTTCATAAAAGAAATGTATTTTTTCATTATATAATCAAAACTCGGGGTGTCATGTTCCGATACAGACCAATAAGCATAAACGATAACATTACAAGTCATTCAACAAATATATACATATACAGACTTGTAAACAAAACAACTTGATGGTTCATCCATCTCATGCCCTTCCGCCACTACCTGTAATACAATTTAAAACTGAGTGGGTCAGGCTTGGGAGCCTGGTGAGCATATAGGGTTTTCAACCCACAATAAATATCATATTTAATTTTCACCAACCAACAATAACCCAATTACCCATTCCCATTATTCTCACTTTAATGTCCCTAAAACAACTAACATAAGGGACCTAGTCTAAGAATATTTCATCGGGGCGACAACACATGCTTCGGGGGTACCTCAGCAATATAAGTCAAATAAGGCAACCATGAGGGGGATGGAGTACAGCGAATGAACACCCAAGTTCATTAACACCTACAGGTGGCGAACCTGCTAATGTTTCCACAAGACTGTCTAGAATAGCCAGTGGTCGTCATCTAAACTCCGCTAGATGACTCAATCAAACAACAACGAGGCCTCTCATCTGTTTATTACACACCAACTGTCTACCCATGTTCTACCCAACATATTAGTAGATAAAAATATACATTTGTATACCTAGTTTAAAGAAAACCTGTATAGCATGCTTTAATCAACACATATATCACATAACAGATGAGGCACACACACACATAACACATATCTCATAAAGAAATAAGCAGATCTATAAGATAGAAGAGAGTGAATACACATTCACACATAACACAACCAAATATATACACATAGCACGTATTTTTATATATAATACTTCGTATTATTGTATTTGGAAAATAACTACACACTCACTTGATCAGAAGATGATCGGACAGCACTACGGCTTATAGAAGTAGTAATCCACAGCAGATCTGGAAGATCTTCACAAAAATCGAACTTCTCGCGGGCAGAGCTTCGACTCGGGAACCGCACTTCTCGGGATCTTCGGGGTCTCGGGACTTGCCTCGGGGCTAGAGTATGATACCGGGGCTTCGGGATAGCTTCGGCACGAAAAACGATGCAAAAGACTAGAGATAAGAGAAGAAAATGAACAACAAATAAGGCTGTCTTCGGATCCTTTATATAGAGGCTGGAAGCCTCAATTACGCGGGGCGTACAGCAGTACCCAGCGCGTACTGCTCCAATGATCGTAAGCGCATGCGTCATCCGAAGCCACTTGCTGCAATGTTGACACCCTCGGAGTACGCGGGGCGTACTCGAGTACGCGGCGCGTACCTCGGATCAGATTAATGACTCGTTCGGATAATGCTTCCGAATTTTGAATTAAAAATAAATACAAAATGATTAATAAACTTCGGAAATTCATATCTTCTTCATACGAACTCCGTTTTCGACGTTCTTTATATCCACGCGAAGGTGAGACTACGCTCTACGACTTTCGTTTAGACTCCGTCGGCTAATTTTGACTTTATTTTTATTATTTATTTTTAATAGGCCGAGACAGAAACTTTCGTTATAAATTCATAACTTCTTCGTTTGACGTCCGTTCTCGCCTAACTTTTTATCGTTTCAATACCAACAATGAGATCTTCGATTCTCATTTAGATTGCTTCGGCTAACAACCGCTCGATCTCAAATCGAGTAAAATAGGCTGTATATCGCTAAGCCGGAACTTCGATAAATCATAACTTCCTCATACGAAGTCAGATTTGGGCGTTCTATATATATTCGGAAACCTCGTTTCAATTACTACAACATTAACCAAAGACATTAAGTTTATTTTACACTTAAATTTTGACGCTTATTTTTATTCTTAATTAATCAAACCACATAATTAAGCAATTAAGCACAAAACACATAATACTCAAATAATACAATCTTATTACTTCAAAATGGGTTACAAAGGTTAACCTAGACTATTACATTGCTAAAAATGGCAAGCCCGGAAACACAGGCGTTACAGTATTAACCTTTATTCCAAGGTTTGTGCCCTATTTTATGGAAGTGAGGTCTAGGGTTTGCAGACCCTCAGCCTCCATCACCTTCGTTTGCTCTCCAAGAAAACCTACTCCTATTTAGCATTGTAGAAAAAGAAAATGTGTTTTAGTGCATTATACCAGCTAGCAAGCCTCTCCCTCGTCATCTTGAGCTGTCTTAAGACCTTTGTAAGTCCTCAAGTTCTTTCTTTTTTAGTTCAAGCATGCTAGATCTAGAATTTTGTTCACTTTTTCCAACGTTTTAGGAGGTTTGAATGTTGGAATCTCATACAGTTAGCAACATTATGAGTTCTAGCAGCTCCCTTGTGATCCCCTATCCTAGATCTGGAAAGTTAGTGACTTGTAAGTTTGTGCATGAGATTTGATCTCATTTTTCCTTTATTTTAACCTAGCTTGTGTTCAAGACATGCATTGGACATACATGTCTAAAAAGCAATGATTTTTATGGTGCTTTGGGATGGATAAAACATTGTTGAAAGTTTGAGTGCTTGACTTGAAGGATTAAGAGCTTAAAGCATTAGGCTGTATAGAGCGGTTCCCATGATGTGACGGGTTAATTGTCATGAAGTGGTGATGACAGCTTCACAATTGTTTATCCCAATGCTATCACGATGTCACACCCCCAAACCAAGGATGGCGGAAACGTCCGGGGGTGGAGGACTTCATGTATAGCATCATAACAACAATTGCAATAGTGATTTAAGCAAACACAACCAACATATATATATAATTGAAAGGGTTACATCATTGTATGAATTACATGTTTCCAAATGAATTACAATATGTTGACAAAATGTGAAATGTTTGACGCCTTAACGTCCCATCCTCAAAAGCACTTGGTTACCTGTTTAGTGATTTCCTGAGAATACAAGTTGTTTGAAAAAGTGTCAACACAAAGGTTGGTGAGTTCATAAGTATTTGTAGATGGTTTATGAAAATCTTTTTCTTGTAAAAGTAGTGTTTGTTCCAGAAAAATTCAATATTTTCCTTGAAATGTAAAAGTAGTCTTAAAACCCAACGACCGAGGTGTACAAGTAATTTGTTATACTTATGATAAAATAATGCAAGTTTAAATCTACATAAACTCATTTGATCTACATGCATTCCCCGTAAATTCTATGTTTGTTAATACTTGATGTGAGCTATTATAACCATACTATGAACTAGTTGGCCTGAAACGGTGTTCTTCAGGCGTCGGAACTGTTATGACATTTGTCACCACAGACCTGCCGGTCTAGCTGTTGCAAGCAGCTCAGGTGTGGGTTTGTCAATCCCAATATAGATCTATATACAACTATCACGCTCTCCCTCCAGGAGACTCTGGTTACAATACAGGACTTATTGGTAAAGTGAAGCGAATGTCTCACAAAGCCATTAACGAATTCACGTGTAATGTAATGGAAAATTCCTTTTTGTATGAATGTACCCTTTCTGTATGAGTGTGTTATGTGATGTATCATAAACTATGCCTATTATAGTTTATCAAAACAAGGGTAAAAGTGGTAATGTACATAAACTATACTTAACATAGTTTATTCAAATGTTTGTATGTAATATATGTACTTTGATTATAACAAATTGTTATTTATATGCTTTGTCTAGAAAACTTCATTTGTTTACTTATGTATGTCTACATACTAAGAAAATAATGTCATATATTGCAATAACATATGATCACATAAAGATATACACCTTGCTCAACATGTTACAAGGTGAAATGAAATTGATAGTATTTTTCTGTTGATAACATTTTCTATCCCTGTTCTTAGAAAAATTGTAGAAAAATCATCAAAGGTCCAAATCAGAATCCAAAAATTCTGAGAGTTTGGAAAATGAGTGCAGTTTCTCCATAAGTTTTCTCATGATTTTTAATGACCTCTAACTTGTTTGAACAAGTCCATAATCACAGACTGGTCCGGGTTGATGTTTGAAATGATAGACAGTTTTGTAAAAATCACCATAAAATGTAGAAAAATAGTATGGAGATGTGCAAATAGTCATTTTAAAGCTAAGAACTTGAACTATTTGCAACTAATACAGTTTTGAAAACTAAAATGTTTAAGTTGTCCAAAACAGTCCGTGAATGGAGTCCAACTTTTCTGATGAAGGTTGTTAGAAAAGTTTAGTTATGTTCTTGGTGTTTTAAATTGTATCCCCCCCCCCCCCCTAAAACTTAAGAAAACATGAAAATACAGGGGTATGAACTCACCTTGTGTGATTTCAGTAGATGATTGTTGGAGAATGGAAGTGTTCAACTCAAGAACACTTGAAGATGCCTTGAAGATTTTCGAGAATCTAACATCAAAGTGATGGAGTTTGTGTAAGCAATTGATGATTGGAGTAGGATGAAGTGTATTAATCACAAGAAGGATGAATTATACTTACCAAGAGTATAATAAAACTTGATGATAAGCCTTGGAGTCTCGAACTAGAGGAAAAAGTTTGAGAGAAAAGTTGTGTGTGATTTTTGATGAAATGAGAGCAAGTAAGTATAAATGAGGAGAGAGGTTGACTTATTCCAGCTCTTAGAACGTGGGAGGGGCTGATGATTGATAGGAAGGTACAAGGAAGTGACTAGGGATGGTGGGGAGGAGTGTGGGTTAGCCATGGAGTGGGTATGGTGGTTGCTTGTGTCATAATACAAAGAAAAGTCAATACTCAATCTTTGTACTTCACCCACTCATTTCTTGGATAAGATTTACACCAAAAACGTGGGAATTAATGAATTATGAGACCTTAATTGATAAAATAAAGTTTTGGGTGAAAATCCCGCGTTAAAACGATGAAAACGAAGCCAAAACGAAGTCAGAATTGAAAACCAGGAAGAAATGGGCTTCCCTGCGAGACCTCTCGGTCCTAGCCGAGGTTCGGTCCCTTCTGATCATGGGCCGAACGCGAAATGGAGTGAAAGTGGCTAAGAAGCGAAATGGACCGAAGGTGGCTTCGGTTCTTTGTGCGAGGTTCGGGCCCGAGAGCACCCTTCAGGTTCGGTTCAGTAGCCTTCGGGTTTGGTCCAAGAGGGTTCGGTCCCTACGAGGACTTTCGGCCTTAAGAGGGGTTTTGGCTCCTTAAGGCTGTTTTTCGCGTAGACATCCATTTTCGAGCGGTTTCTGACTAAATTAAGGGCTGGGATGCCCCGAGTGATTTTAGAGAGACTTGGGAGAGATTCCACATTCTTGGAGAGATTTGGGAGAGATTTGACATTCTTGGAGAGATTTGGGAGAGATTTGACATACTTAGAGAGATTTCACATACGGAAAGAGATTTGGGAGAGATTCCACATTCTTGGAGAGATTTGGGAGAGATTTGACATACTTGGAGAGATTTCACATACAGAGAGAGATTGAGTGAATACGATTGAGAGAGGTTTCGTTTGTGACATTTTTGAGTGTCCGGTTTCGCAATGCAAGTTCCGTAAACCTCATTAAGCCATGTTTTAGGATCTTACACACTCCAGATGAGTATGCAACATTGTTTTATCGGTTTGGTTCATTGTTTAGCACTAAGGCTAAAGAAAATTAAACACACGAATTTTCCAAGTGATATTTTCTCATTAAAATAGTGAGTTATACAGTAATTACATAACGTAAACTCTAATATACAAGGTTTAATCGAGTTGACCGGTTTGACTCGTTGACTTTGTTTGACTTTGACTTGACCCGAAATTGACTATTGTCACACACGACGTGACCAATGAGTGGCCACGACGTGATGACTAGATGGAGCTGATTTTGACCATTGACTTTTGACAATGGTTGACTTTTGGTAAATTTAAGGATTTTAGGGTGTAGACTGAGAGAGTACTTCTTTATTGTTATTATTTGTCTCATTGTACATGTCTTCTCTGTGTAAGAGCTGTTGTGAGTAGCTGCTATTTGCAAGATAAGTCTTCTCATTGTATTACTTATGCCATAATGTGTGTACATGTTGACCAACTGGGTCTTATTTGTGGATTGATGTTATGTGTTACTGAGTTGCCAATAGCTCTAAGGCGTGTTGTTAGCCCAATGGGACTATTGATAGTCATCATGGTTGCTGATAACTCACAGGGCGTGCTGTTAGCCCACAAGGTGTGTTATTACCCATTGGGACTGCCGATAGTCCCCAAGGTTGTTGATAACTCATAGTTGTTTATTTATTTTATCTTGTATGTGATATTTTGGGGAACTTACTGAGCTTCATGCTTACAGTTATGGATTTAAATGTGTTTCAGGTACTTTAGATGATCGTGAGAAGGCGAATGCTTGACTGTACACTCTCTTCAGTAATTTTTCATGATTGTGTATTTTGTGATACTCTAATTTTGGGATGATTGTATTTTGATACTTATGATTTTCTTGACTTGGCTTTTGTAACGCCTACTTTCTAGTATGTAATTAAAATCATAAATTATTCATTTTGTATAGAAACTCAACGAGTTGGAGGCCCCAAACTTGTCGAGTAGAGATGGATTGGGACGCGGGTTAAGAAGTCTATTCGACGAGTTGAGAAGCCTCAACTCGACGAGTAGGCTGGCAGAATGAAACCCTAATTTTCAGGGTTTTGCACCCTATTTAAACACCTTAACCCCCATAAGTTGGCCTCATTTACAGCCTTCATTGTCCCAAACCCTAGCCACAAAATCCTAATTCACTTTTGAGAGTTTTGAGCCACTTTTGTGCATTCTTTGTGATTTTGAAGAGGAAGATACTTGAAGAAGGAGCAAGGATGTATAGGAGGAGAGTAGATCCAAAAGTTGGGCTTCATTTCTGGTTCATTTGAGGTATAAAGCTCCTATCTTGCCTATAGTATGCTTAGATCTAGTTTTAGGATGTTTTCTCCATGTTTTGGCCCAAGAATGTTGGTTTTTGGGATTTTGACGTCCCAAGTGGGAAAACCCTTCAGATCTAGGATCTTTAGGGGACTTCATGGCATAAAGGTGCCAACTTTATGGCCATGGAAGTCCCATGCAGCTTGTAGACGATCTTTTTGGTCTTTTGAGCCAAGTAGGTCATGCATGCAAGTAAAGATGGGAACTTTACGTGACCAAATCGTCCCAAAAGTCCAGATCTATGACCCCATGGCTTATCTTGAAGTTTTGATGGCTTTTGGAGTTGGATCTAAACCATTTTGAGTTAGGGTTAGGGCTCATTTGTTCTAGGATGGGTCTTAATGCGTAGAGTCAGAAACTTTACCCTCCTAGAGGTGTATTCGACCCAGATCTCGAATATGGGACTTAGATTTGAAGAATAATGGCTTAATACATTAAGAAAGCTTAACAGACTAAAGAACTCAACGAGTTCATAGAGGAACTCGACGAGTTGGGTCGGAGTGTCCCGATTCTGTAAAAGGAATGACTCAACGAGTTCAAGGACATACTCGACGGGCTGATTTGGGTAGTCCCAATTCTGTTGATAAGAGGAACTCGACGAGTTCGTGAGAGCACTTGACGAGTTCGTGAGAGAATTCGACGAGTTGGATCGCGATTTCAAGGTTTTATGATTTATGGACCAACTCGACGAGTTGAGTCAACCCAAAATATTGACTTTGACCAGAATGTTGACTTTGACCAAAGTTGACCCTTAAGGGGTTATGAGTATGAAAGGGGAATTAAAGGAAATATTTTATGTGTAGGAGTTTAAGTGACGTTAATTTCAGATCCGAGGACCCTTCGGTTACTTTACAACATTTGAGGTGATTTACCTTCCAATAGAAGTAGGTCGAAGGCACCGATGTCGGCCCATTAGTAGCTGATTATAGTAGAGATGATTGTCTTTTTGATAATTGTCTAGTATGTTGCTATCTGTTATGCTTTATGTGCTAGTATGCTATGATATTATGAGATAGTGGTAGGAGGGGTGGGTTAGACCCCAAAACCAGTTGACATAAACCGGAGGGTAGGTCGGGCACCCAGATATGCCTGACAGTGTGTTTATGTTATGTATTATGTGGTAGTGGTAGGGGTGAAATAGTCCCCGTAACCAGTTGAGATAAACTGGAGGGTAGGTCGGGCACCTAGATATGCGTGACAGAATAGGTCGGGCACCCAGATATTCCTGGCAGGGTAGGTCGAGTACCCATATATGCTTCACAAGGTAGGTCGGGCATCCTGATATGCCTGATAGGGTAGGTCGGGCACCCATATATGTCTGACAGTATGTGGTTATGTGGTATGATAGGGGAACTCATTAAGTTTTGTGCTTACGATTTTCAATTTTGATTTTAGGTACTTCTTCTTCGAAAGGAAAGGAGCCGACATGATTGCAGCGCATCACACCATGATTTCTGCACATGAGATCTTTGGGAGTTATACTATGATGTTGTTTTATCATGACATGTTTTGACTATTGATACATTGGTTTTGATATGAGTTGATACTATTGATGTTTTCAGACTAATGGTTTTATAATTAATAAATTAAAATGAAATTGTTGGTTTTAAATTTTGGGATGTTTCAACTTTCTTGGAAACTATGTTTTATATAATTTAAAAATGAAAATTTTGGTTGTGATTTTCGGGACGTTACAGATATTCGTCTGCTTTTCGTACACTTGGATGATATCTTTAGGATATATGATCTACTATTCAGAAGTTAAAAACGTCAATAGTAAAATTATATGTAAACTCATTTCATAATTTTTTGCTCTGTTTTATTTCATGGGATCAATGTTCCTTATATAGACATTATTTTACAAACACGACATATGACTAACTATTGTTAGTCACTTACACATATTATTTTACGTTACGACATTATTACAAAAGACACATATCTAACAAACGCATATTGGATGCTACTATGCATAATTGACCTATGTGTTATACACACAATACATTTACTATTACATATTTGATATATCATAATTATTACAAACAATAAATAATTGTATCATGTTTGAACAGTAATTCATGTTTGAACGGTAATGTCGTGTGTTTGATCTTCCCCCAGTGAATAATCGAAAGTTTGACGTCATTGTTCCCCCATCTCTCCTCTCTTCTTTTCATGGTGAATTGAAGCATTTGCCTTGGTGCGAGCTAAGGGCCGGTGTGTGGTGAACTTGACATACTTGAAGAACCCCCATGGCGCATTCCAGAGAATTTGTTCATTTCATACGTTATAAAATTATATGAATAGGAAGATGCGATTGAAAAAAATTAGAAAAAAAAAAGAAGAAAGAAAAAATTGTTGTATAGGTTATTTTTATACGAGTAGCAAGATAAAATTAAAAGAAAATAGAAAAAATATTTGTTGTACAGATTATTCAGGGACATGTGTATTTGAATATTGGAGTTTGTGTTTTCTTTCAACTTTCAAAACCTAGTTTATCTTTTTGTTGTATAGATTATTGGAGTAGCTCGAGAATGATAGTGTTATGAGTTGTTAGCGTAACTTATGTAACAAGTAAACAACATTACACCAATTATTGCATTAACTAAGTGGGGATTTTTTGTTTAAAGAAAATTATTACAAACAATATATAAGTTCATTTTAATTTCAAAAACCAAAAATCTAAAACACACTTGATATTTTTATAATTAAATAGAAAAGGCGAACTTAATTTCTGTTTATCATACTCAAGTCCTTTATTTTATTATAAGTTTATATTATGAAAATTATTTAAAAAATATTTAAGATAATGTTTAATAAGTTACATGTATAAAACTAAATAATTTACTTTATGTACAATTTATTATTTGTTAAAAAAGTTTTAAATATAAAATAATTGATTTGGAACTACGCTATAGTTTAAACTTTAAATGATAAATAAAAAAAAAAAAAAAAAAACTCATTCACTTTCAAATGAAGTGATAATGTAACCACTCCTTCAAACTATCATTTTATAACAGAAAACTGGTGTTTAGCTTTCTTTTCAAAAAATAATAATAATAAACAAAAAAGTGAAAATTGGAGTGTTCGACTAGGAATGATGAATGTAAAATGAGTTTTTGACTTGATTGATATTGAAGTTTTAGGAATGTAGTATTTAATTATATAATTTTAGGAATGTGTATTTAATTATATAAATTAAGATAGTTCTAATTAAACCCTTCAAATGTCAAAAAGTAAATAATTTATTTAGCCGCTATAACTAATTATATCAGGTTGGATACAAGTAAAACTTTTGATTTAGTTCATCAACAAAAACGTCATTATTTAATTATCTCCTTTCTTCTACAATTTTTTAATTTTTTTAGGATATATATGAAAAAAAATACAACCTAATTATATATATAGAAAAACCCTTATATTATTATTACATTTCAAATAAAATAAAATTACAAATTTGAAAAAAAAAATTATGCGACTAAAAATATGATGACATACATATCTCTTATATTTTATCGATTGAAAACAAGTCGAAACTTACATTTATTTAAATTACTTTTGTTCAATTGTCTTCTCTATATGGAACTATGTCGTTGATTTTTCTCACTTAACCACCACAACATGTCTTGCTATACTACGCCTCGAGGATTGAGTTGGACAATTCACCAAAGTTGTAGACTAAAAATGTCAAAAAATCTATCATCGCTTGCAATCTCGAAACTCATGCAAAAAAGAAAAACCAAGCATTGCGTATGATCATGAATTACTGTACAAAACAACAAAAACATTTCCGACAAATTACATGTTATCAAAGAAATAAAAAAATATATAACTAAAAATGCAAAAATAAATAACGAATAATCAAATAAATTAAATTAATTGAAAACCGTTCCCCGGCAACGACGTCAAAAACTTTGATGTGTACTTTTAATGCACTAGGTTTTTATTTATAATTCCTAGTTTATTGCATATAAACCACTCCTTACAGATAGTGAACCTGATCAAGTATAATATAATTTTGATAAACAGGGGTGTCGAACTCAAGAAGAACGGTAGTGAATTAACATTAAAATATTTGATTATAAGTTATACTAAATTGAAGAAAGAAATAAAATAAGGGTTTTGATTATTAAAACTCAATTAAATCACCAACTAAGCTAACTATATAAAGTGTCCGGAAACAAGTCACTTCCGGTACTTTAGTTCAAATTAGATTACATCTTAAAATCAAGGATATTTACTTTAGTGAAATGGACTTTTATTCATTATTCATCGATTCATAAGTTGATTTACGTATTTGGTCCATACACAAATACGAATGATTATAAGTTCTTTTAATTTCATCATCATGCAATTAATTATCCCTAAATTCATTATTATGTTCGTATAATGCAAGATTCAATTTTTATTAATCATAAAGGTTATTAGAATTAAATCATTTAAATAATGGTAATCTAAAACATCTACACACATTAAAGTTCATAGTTTTATTAACCTAATCCTAGGTTTCGATGTCACATTAGTCACAAATATTTTATGGTAATAAAAAACTATGATTCAAGAATATACAACTAGATTGTTCTACTAATAAAAAAACTCAGTAATAGGTAATAAAGCAACGATCTTTAACACATATGAATCTCCAATCAAACTTCACACAATAAATTAAATAAAAATAAACAAACCAAATATGCAATTTAATCCAAAATCTCATGATTCGTTTAATCTTGAACACAAAGCAAAAGTGTTAAGACCTAAATTTAGAAAGTAAAAACAAAGGGAACACAACTGGAATACTAATATCATGATCAGAAAAGCAAACTGGATGATTCACGATATGAATCCACTCTCGAATCCTTCAAATCTTTGCTCTATATCAACTTAACGGTCTTCCGGCCACCTTCTAGACCCTGAAAACGACACTTCTGAGGTTTATATTTGTAGGGAACGAATTAGGGTTGAAGATATGTAAATAGGGTTAATTTTCAGCTCTATTTGTAGGTTATAACACTGCCACGACATGGAGAAAGGCTTACCACGTCGTAGGAGATGGTTTCTATGCGTCCACAAAATTTCCTGATGTCACCACGTCGTGGGAATGGCTTTTCCATGACATGGGAACTGGGAATCGAAATTGGGCATAAACACAAAAGTCGTCCAAAATTTTGTCTAGGTTCCAGAACATCTCGAATCTCATCAATCGGAGTTATAAGTCATGAGATATGACTAAAACACCGACGAGAGGTCAAGTCGCCAACAACATTCTTTTTGTATCTTTTTCAGCTCCTTTATCCTCCTTTTGCATCCCAACTCTGATTTTAACTATATTTGAACATTTCAAAACATATTAAATATCATATATATATATATATATATATATATATATATATATATATATATATATATATATATATATATATATTAAATTATAACATTGTTACCCACATATATTAAGATAATGGCCTAAAATACATAGTTAAATAAGGTCATATAAAAATACCCCACACTATTCTTTTGCTTATCCCCAAGCAAAATTAGATTCATTATGATTTCATTTCGATACCACAAATCAAAACCTTGCACACAACATCACAAAAATAACCCAAATTGAATTCGCTAATTATGTTTCACCTCGATGCAGATATTTGTCTAAAAGATCCTAAATACCCCCAAATCCTAAATACTCACAATCCTCATAAACATCCCTCACTTATTTTGAACAACATTCATTCCTACGAGTACATCCTCGGAAAACTTTCTTAACCTCAAAGTATTTTTATTAAGTTCTCAAGCATACATATGATAAAATAACATAGAAACAAAATTCACAACTTTGACTACTAAGCCCATGGCTTTTGGCAATCTTATTTCTTCACCTTCTTCAAGATCTTCATAATCTGATAACTTTTATTCACTCAACAACTCTTACAACTTTTTTTGTTCATAACTTTTGTTCACTTTTTTTACGACTCACTTTTTTTCCTCAAACTAAAACCTAAAAAAAATATGCTTAAGCAAGAAACTTAACCTCAACTTTTATTGGTTAAATTTATCAGTCTAAAGTGCAATTACTACATAAATTTTCCTATATACGTTTCAAGTACACAATGCAAAAATATATTATGTCTCTCAAATTACACAAGTTCGTGTTTTTGTCTCATGATTTCACTATAATTGGGAATGCACAAATATATTATAACAAACTAGCTCAACTAAAGCTTAAAATTATCTTCAAGTTATCTCACATAACACTTGCAACCTTAGCTCTAACGCAATAATATCTAAACAATTTTTTTCAAAAAAAATTACTATATTTTTTATGTTAGACCATTTTTCAAGTCTTTATTTTTCATTTTTTTATTCTAGCATATATATATATATATATATATATATATATATATATATATATATATATATATATATATATAGTGAGAGAGAGAGAGAGGGTTCAATTGAGAAAAAAAAAAGGTTGAGAATGGGGGGACCATTCTCAGCCAATCATTTAATGAACTTAAAAAACGCACGGTGGCAAACTTGTAAATAATCCAAATACATTAATGAGCGGTGGCAAATTTGTAAATAATCAAAAAACATTAAACCGTCAGGGCACTTGAGTAATTTGATATCATGTCAAATCTCGACAGAAAAGCACCATTTCCCTCTTCGATACACCATAACTCAAAAACCATTTGAAGAAGAATCGACAAGAAGAAACACATTTGCAGAAGCATCAAATAACATAAACGAAGAAAAATGTCTTCCGATGAAAACATGAATGGGACCATTTCCTCACTCTTGACAATGAAAGGTAACCATCAGCGTTTTTTCTCGAGTTTTTAATGATTTCGAATCATATCTAAAATTATCACTTGATTACTTGAAATTTCTCGTAATGTTCGAAAATTATTAGTTGATTTAGAACTAAAAACATTGTTTTCACACTGTTCATTCTTCAAAAAAGGTTGTTTACTTCAATTTTATTTGAAATTTATGATACTCGTTCATTCTCGTAACCCTCCTTCTTTATTACTTTATTTACTTGAAATTTTTGTAAGAATCATCCATTATTATTTGATATATAAATGATTTTACATCATCTCTTCATTTTTCATCTTTATTCAAAACTATTCTGTCAAAATACAAACGTTACTTAACATTTTGCTTATGTTTTCCTAATATTAACTACTTACCCTTACAGAAACGGCACCAACAGTGAAGAATACATATAAACGAAAACCAAGAACAAATCAAAAAGGTAAATAAAATATGTTTTGTTTACTTCTGAACACAAGCAAAACTAATATTCATTCGTGAATATGTATAGCTTGCTGCCATACATATATTATTCATATGTGAATACAACAAGAATTACTTACATATGCTCTATTCACATATGAATATAACAAAACATATTCATATGTGAATAAAGAAAATATGAATAAATCTGTTTTATTCAAATATTCATTCATGAATATGTATGTTATATTCACATAGAACATAACTTGTTGCCATACATATATTATTCATATGTGAATACAACATGAATGACTAATATATGTTCTATTCACATATGAATATAACAAAACATATTCATATGAGAATAAAAAAAATATGAATACATATGTTTTATTCGAATATTCAGCCGTGAATATGTATGTTATATTCATATATGAATAAAACATAACTTGCTGCCATACATACATTATTCAAATGTGAATACAACAAGAATGACTTATATATGTTCTATTCACATATGAATATATCAAAACATATTCATATGTGAATAAAAAAAATATGAATACATATGTTTTATTCGAATATTCAGTCGTGAATATGTATGTTATATTCACATATGAGTAGAACATAGTTTGCTGTCATACATACATTATTCAAATATGAATACAACAAGAATGACATATATATGTTCTATTCACATATGAATATATCAAAACATATTCATATGTTAATAAAAAAATATGAATACATATGTTTTATTCAAATATTCATTTGTGAATATCAAACTCATTTATCTTCTACTTACTATTGAATGAAGGTAAGAACACTAACATTTCCGATAAAGATTCACCAACAATGAGAGAAACAAGATCAATGCAGAAGAGGAAAAATGCGAAAGGTACAAAATTCCTATCATATCTAATATATTCATATATAATAAAATTGTATATATTAGTTATATTTTTGAAATAAATAAATATTAATAAAGCATATATCATATTCATATATCAGTAACTTATTCAAATATTATATGTTTTCATTTCCTAGATAAAAAAGAAACAGAAGTACCAAAGAAAATGAAGCATCAAAGCAGGAAAAGTCCATCAAAAAGGAAAACTCCTGAAAAACAACAACCACAAGATTCAGACTCTGATTTTGAAAGTAGTCATCCATCGAAGAAGGCAAAAAAAAGGAGTCACCAATCAAAAAAGACAAAAAAAAAAAAACAATGGTAAAAGAATTTTACTCAATGAAAAACAGATGTTCACCAGAGGCATTACTATCTATAATCCTTGGGATGAGCAAAGAATAAAAAAAAATTTGTAAGATCTATGGGTTTTGGAGCTTTGTTAAAAATGAAAATCACGGATATACCACTAAAGCTGGGATTTTATGCTCTTCAAAAATTTGATTCTGAGAGAATGGTGATAGATATTGAAGGAAAAGAACTGAAAGTAACAACAGAGTCTGTTCATGACATGTTGGGCATACCAATTGGTGGAACCAAACTTACACAACTGGATCAATGGCCTAAGGATGATACAAGTTATGATGAATGGAAGTAACAATTTAAAAAAGATTCAATCATCCGACTGAGTGCAATCAAAAATGTTATTGTTTCTACCACACAAGCTGATTTCAATTTCAAATTGAACTTCTTAGTTCTTTTTGTCAACACTTTTTGCAAGTCAACATCAGTGGGAAGATGCAACCTGTTTCCCTTGAGTTATATTTCAAGAAAAACAGATATCAGTAACATAGACTGGTGCAGCTATGTTTTGGACTGTCTTGTCAGAACAAAAAACTCATACATACCATACTCAGATAACAGCTTCTTTATTGGACCTTCAGCTTTCTCGGTGGTAAGTTATTATAATGTTTATACTCAATTTTTAATAATATTGATTATTCATAAACTAATAGCAAATATTCATATATGAATAAGAAAAATATATTTGTTCACACGTAATGTTTTACATTACTTATTCATTTATGAATAAGTAAAAAATAATATTACCTGTTCTTATATTAATATAAATTAGTTATCATTTATGTGCAGTTGTTCTATGCTGATAACATCCACTCAGAAGCTTTAACAGTAACACGTAAACGTCCAACAATTTGTTATTGGAGTTCAGAGAAGATTAGATATCGAGAGAAATTTGAACAAGACAAAGGTAGATTTGGAGTTGGAGAATTAAACGAAGAATTTGTTAATGAACAAAATGAAGGAGATACAGATCTCGAAGACAGTGATTCTGATAAAGATGAGGATCATTTCGTTGAGGTAATTAGTTTTAACATGTTAATAATATATGATTACATTAAATTATTATATTAAATTCTAATCATATACTTCTTTTTGTTACATAGGCATATGAATCAAAAATATCAAAAATGCTTAATAGTTTTGAGAGGATGGAGGAAAAGCTGAATTCAAAGCTTAATGATGCGATGACAAAGTTCCCTGAAAATTAAAGTTTTAGAATTTTCAAAGAAAAGATGACAAATATGATTGTTAAAGAAAAAACTGAAAGCACAACACTTTTTAATTTTCCAATTAATGAAATTGGAGTTAAAGGAATCAATTTGACACCAATAATGGGTTAAAAAACAAATGATCAAACAGAAAATGAAGATAAAGAGGGAAATGGTGAAGAATACAATGATAATGGTGCAAGTCAACCAGAAGTAGATTATTTGCTTGATTCAAATGAAGCAGATAATGAAGGAATAAAGAATGATGCAGATAAGAATCAAAAAGAAGGTGAAATTGGTGTAAAAGAGAAAGATGGAAAGAGGAATGAAAATCAGAATGATGAAGAAGAAAAAGATGATCATGCTGAGGAAAAAATAATCATGAAGAGACTATTCAACAAACTGAAAATGAAAATTTGTTGGATAAAGTTGTTGACAACATTGTGGACAATGTCCTTGGAATTGGAGTTTCAAGTTTAAATAGTCAAGAAGATGAAATCTGGAATCACCCTGAAATGAAAACTATTTTCGATAATATTGATATAGGTAAACTTTGTCTTAATTTTATTTTTAAAAAATATATAAAAATATCAATACACAATAACCATTTTGTTTGTTAAATTTTGATCAGGGTCACCAATGAGTACAGGTAAAACTAATACTCTTGCAGAAAAGGAAAAATCAGAAGGTGTAAATGAATAAGGAACAAAAGTTGAAAAAACAAAGGGAGATGATACAGGTAAATGAATGATTTAAAATATATTACAATATTTATATTGATTTTTTTAATAACATTGTTTATTCATAAATGAATAATACACTATATAAATGAATAAAAAATAAAAAATATTCATATATGATGTATATGTTTCAGGCAAGGAAAACTCTGAAGATATAAATGAAGGAGGAACAGAAGCTAAGAACACGAAAGATGGAGGTGAAGAAAAACAAACAGAAATTGAAAAAGGAAATGCAGAAGATAGAGGTAAATAGTTGATTCACTAATAAATGAATAACACAATATATGACTAAATAAAAAATATAGTATTACTTATTCATAAAGAATGATATGTATTACTTATTCATAAATGAATACATTACTTATTCACATATGAATTACTTAATCACAGTTCTTTATCTTTCAGGAAAGAAAAAGTCAGAAAATCAAAACAAGAAAGGAGAAAAAGCTGACAAGACAAAAGGAAATAAAGGAGGTAACAATTTGGATAAACATTTCAAAATATAAAATCAAATATTATAATTAACTTACAACTTTTTATATGATAAATCTCCTGGCACGCAGATACTCTTCCAAGCTTTAGTCTAGGTCTCAGTCAAGATTCAGATCAAACTTCAAGTAAAAAATCTAATGAATCTTCACCAAAAAAATCACTTACAAAGAAACAAATCAAAGACGACCATCATAAGGTTGTTATCAGATTAGCAAAGAAAAATGTTCTTAATCCAATTCCAATCTTTGTATCAATTCCTACTGAAATAGGACCATCAAAGCATGATCTGGATCAACCAAGAGAGAAGAAGCTTGCTGATGCTTTCAAATCACCTTTCAAATGCAGAATAACAGACACAAAACCCAAACTGACACATCAGGAGGTATTGTCTGCGAATGGTTGTTCAACTTACAAGGCAATACATCGTAAGTAACTTTATTTTATATACATTCATATATGATTATTATATAGATAATAATCTATCACATTTTGATTATATATTTGTAGAGATGTGCTTTTCCAGACAAAATATGGTCAGATAGCAGAAAGAGCAGTTATGGAAAGTCTATATGCAAACACAGAGATTTTTGGAGAAGTTTTAGACACTTGGTCTGATTTACTTAACCACCAAGAACTGGAAAGGGATTTTGGAAATTCACCATACAGACTCTTCTTGAAAGTTGGAGTTTCTGTAAGTTTATGTTCTAACCTTAATTCCTTCCTTATTCATAAATGAATACACCAATATGATGTATTCATTTATGAATATTATATTTTTTTACAACTTAAATTCACATATGATTATACAAATATGATGTATTCTTTAACATAATTATATATATTCAACCGAAATTCACATATGATTATACAGACTGCTTATCTAACTTCAACATTGTCTGATGAAAGAAAGTATGAAAAATTCAAGGAGAACTTTCATGACAGTACCAATGGGTACAAAAAAATATTGAACATAAAAGATATTGACATGGTATG
Organism: Lactuca serriola; assembly: GCF_051521515.1. Lineage (NCBI taxonomy): Eukaryota > Viridiplantae > Streptophyta > Magnoliopsida > Asterales > Asteraceae > Lactuca > Lactuca serriola. Next base: position 272,311,124 of record NC_136412.1, on the reverse strand, counting down.
TTAATTAAAGTTGTTTTTTATATATATTTTATCAACAAAATACTTACCATTATATACATAAAAACAGGTATTCTTTCCAGTTGTTATAAGTGCTCACATTTTTGTGATTGTCTTCAACTTAAAGAAACCTTCAATTGAAATTCTAGACAATGGTGCAGTTGAGGGGGATTATGAAGGGAAATACGGAGTAATTATGAAACCTTTGGTATGTATCCAATTCACAACAACATAAAAGAACCAATTTATTACATATCTAACTTTTATTTTATTTAGTAATCAGAAAAATTTGTTTGTGAGATACTTTAAAGAAATAAACCATCCAAGAGCAAATGCAATCTCAAAAGAAAGTATCAAACCCCAACGACTTGAAATGTCATGGAGAACAGTTAAAAACAAAGTTGATTGTGGGGTCTTTGCAATGAGACATATGGAGACCTATATGGGACAACCACTCTCAAAGTGGAAACCAGGTCTTCATAAAGAAAGTGCAGTTCAGCAAACTACTTTAGAGAAGCTCAGGCAAAGATATGCACACATAATGCTAACTTCTGAAATTAACATGTTGAAGGCTAAGGTGTTGGATCTTGCTGAAAAATATCAAAAAGTTGAATTCAAAGTGCGTACTGATCATGTATACAAGGCTATGCAAACAATTCAAAAAAGGTTAAAAGAATATTGATGATTGCTTGTGAAGATGAAAGAACGTTGAAGTGTGATGCTATAGAACAGTTTGTGTTGAAGATGCATGGATTTGAAGTAAATGTAAGATGATTCTGCGAAACAAGTTTTAAATGGTTTGTTAAATGTTGTTGAACATCGTTTTAATATTTTGTGAAATGCTTATGAACAACATTTATTATCTTGTGTTGAATGATTATGTAATAGAAACAACTTCGCTTATTTCTGTCAGTTTTTTATATTTAAATATTTTCAAAGTTTATTTATGTTTATTCATAAAGGAATACGAATATGATATCTTCATTTATGATTAAATTAGGAGTAATATGTCAGTATAACAAAGTTCATATATGAATATAACAAATTTCATATATGAATATAACTAACTTATTAGTAGAAACAAGTTTGCTTATTTATGTCATTTTTTTATATTCAAATATTTTCAAACTTTATTTTTATTTATTCATAAATGAATACGAATATGATATATTCATTTATGAATAAGTTCAAAGTAATATGTTAGTATTGTTGGATTAGTGTCTAAGCCCGTAATCATATTTGTCAAGTACTTGACCCGATTGTGCATGGTCCATTTGGGTTGCTTTCACAAGAGCAACTTGAATGGAGAAATAATAGAGAAAGAGGTTATTATGATTTATTAATATGTTATAAGAATAATATATTAAAGGAGAAATCATATTTGTTTAATTAATATTGGTCAATAATTAATTAAAAATTAATTTTATGATCAAGTGTAATTAATTAAACTAGAGGGGCTGAATTGTAATTATGTGATAGTTACAAAATATGGTAATGGTTATCCTAAATATGGGTTGAACGAATTTAAGGAGATAAGGATCCTTGAAATCGTCCAAAGGATAAGGATAAGGGTTTTCAAGGCTTATCTTATGGTTACTTGGTGGGCAAGCAACTAGATAAGGATAAGGACTGAAACCCTAATCTTTACACCTATATAAATACCACTAAGGCCATAAGAATTCGTCCATGCCTTGTCTAGGGTTCCTAGGGACGAATTTCATACCTTCTCTCTCTCTCTCTCTCTCTCTCTCTCTCTCTCTTGCCTCTCCATTTGCTTTTGGTGTTTGTGAGCCATTAGAGGTACTACACTTGTGGTACTTGCTTTCAAAGACAAGAAGATTCAAGATTTAAGTTGGTATTACAATATAACAACAAGAGGTATGTATTTCATCTTTCCTTGTGGATTTCGAAATTCCTAGAAGCCTTTTAGGGTTCTTCAAGTGTTCATAATGTTGTATAACTAATAGTGATAACATAGATCCAACTCTAGGTTTGCATGCGCACATATGATTGTTTGTATAAAACCCATCAGTGGTATTAGAGCCTTAGGTTAACTCGTTTTCAATTAGTATTATATAATTGTGTGAACTTGACATATTAGGGTTTATTGCCAATAAACCCTAGGAGGCTTGAAATTTCGAGATTAGGGTTTCTATACCCTAATTTGCGAAAATTTGAAAGGGTTTTCAAATCCTTTCCTTAAGCCTCAAGATTTCGAAATCTAGGGTTTGAAAAACCCCATGATTTTCGAAATTAGCCTCCTCCCCAAGATAAGATCCTAAATTTTAGGGATTTGGATTATCCTATATCTTGTAATTATCCTTTAATGGTAATATATGGTAATTAAAGATTTTGAATTATCCTATCCCATGATTTTTGAAATTTAGAGAGATTAAAAGGATTAGGATAAATTAATTGTTTAATTGGTAATTATCCTTTATGATTTAGATAATCCCTTATGATTTAATAATTTAAATTAATAGTTTAATTCAAGATAATTATTAAATCAAGAGTTTTAATATTTAATATTTTAATTTAAATAGTATTAAATTTCGAAAATTTTAAAGTGAGATTAAAACCTAATTGTTTTTGAAAAGTTTAAAAACTTGCCCTCAAGTTTTGGAATTTAAATTGTTTGATTAAAAGGTTTAATTTTGAAAAAGTCTAAATTCTAAAACCCTAATTTTGAAAAGTTCAAATTACACCCTTATGGTTTTATTAAATTAATTAAGTGTATAATTAAAAGAGAGTTAATAAATCCATAATGATATGATTTATATTTAATTAAATTAAAAGTGTAATTTATAAAATTAAATCACCTAGTATTTTAAAAGTGTAAAATACACCCTTATACTATATATATAACATTGAAAGTCTAATATTATATATGTATAACTAAAATGCTAGTCTTACCGTTAGTAGGCCTCATTCACGAAGCCGATCTAAAAGGGGGGTATAAGGTTATGGCCTATAAAATGGCCGTTTAATGGGTGTCCACTCTCACCCACCGCTTCCTTGATTGGTGGAGGGTCGTTAGCTGAACGGGTAGGATAGGGCAAACCATTTCCATTAAAAGTATAATGAAGTATAAAGTAACTAAATGTTTTTACAAAATTCCCAATCTTAGTTATTTTAGGCAAAAGTGAATTGATGCAATTCCATGAAATTACACTTTGTGCCCTTGCGAAGACGTTAGTGGAGCGCGTGTGGTTAACCGGCACACTAAATGGTTCTAAGCAAAGGTAGCAAAGGGTGACTCATTGTTTGTCATAGTTCGGTGGAGCGTGTGTGGTTAACTGGCATATCGAATAGGTGACTATAACATTGGGGGCACCATGTAAGTTTGCATGGTTATTCACATCATGTTTTGTGATCCTCGCCATCCCAGTCACAAATCGAGGGGCATATCGAGATTTAAACATGCCATTGAAAAGTTCAATGAATCTCAAAAGATCTAGGAATTTTCAATAGATTTAAAACTTAAATTTCTTTTTCGTTTTTCATGGTGGAAATTAGTGAATCGTCATTCACTTACCTTCAAATGTTCTGCAATTTGGGTTACAACATCCCTCTCCCAAATTGTAGAGTATTGTGTTGGGTCCTAGCCTTAATATCTCATTTGGGTGATTTATTAAGGATTCAATCAATCAACTAACTTGAATTTTTCTCCCGATTTGTAGATGTCAAAGTATGACAACTATGGTCTTCCCAAATCCCGTGGAACAAGCTTTTCACATGAAGATGATATTCCACGATTCGATCGGGGAACAAGAGATCATGCTTCACTTCCTCCACCTCCTCCTATTATTCTCCCTAACCCACAAGTTCAAAAGATTGAAAATTTCAAACTCACTCAAGTCCTTTTGGCAAGTAAACATGAAGAAGGAAAGTCGGTGTGTGCACACGTCCTAGAGATGAAGTCACACATTGATAGGTTAAGAAGGTTGGGATCTGTTGTCTGTGAGGAGCTGGCTGTTGACTGGGTCCTTCAGTCACTTCCTGACTCATATAGTGAGTTCGTAAGAGAGTACTATATGATGAACCACGACGTAACCCTCATCGATCTCACCTATATGCTTATTGCTGCTGAATCAACAACGATTTGTCGCACTGAAAAAGCAAAATTGATTGGTGAATCTGCCTTCCAGACCTCTATGGATGTAGGAAATGGCAACGAAAGGCATGCCATGATCGAAAAGTTTGATCATAAGAGAAAGGCAAAGTCAGAAGTAGTTATGTGTGCTGTTCCAAAAGAGTCAATTTGCTTTTATTGCCAAGAGAAGGGCATCGAAGACGAAGCTGCCCTATTTACCTAAGAGATCTAAGAGATGGGAGAGTCAAAACGTATGGCTCTACTTTAGGTAAAATCCATTAACTAACTCTTTTAAGTTCCTATTCTAGATTCTTAATACATGATGTGATAAGATTACATTTCGATGTTTTGTAGGATCAAAGAAAAGAGAGGAAGCTTAAGGGAAGAAATGAGCGGAATCTAATCGTGAAGAAATGGATTTCAATCACATTACTTGAAGATTAGAATCTTTAGCTACTACTTGGAGTTAGAATAAGATTGCTAAGAAATATGTATTAACATAGTTTTTCAATTAAATTGCATTGTAAGGACAAATTTTTCCGCAATAAAATATATTTTGATTTTATATTATTTATTTATCCTTGCAATGGCATGTATGAAAAATTGATGTTTGTAACTTTCTATTATTAGCAATAATGGATTTGATTCTTAATTGTATTATTTGTGGAAATGTCAAGAATTTACCAAATAGGGAAAGTTTCTCATCGCCCAAGTTTCAATTGGATAGAATCTTGGAATCATACAACTTGATTGAATGATGAATGAGAAATTTCATATTTGGAAATTTAGACAAATTCTTTGACAAAGTGTCAAGTGAAGGACTAGGAGATCGAGTACACAAAGGTGTGTGTTGATCAAATCCACCACAAGAGTAACAAAGATATTCGTCATGATTTACTAAGGTTAAGTAAATATGATTATACTTATGAGATTAAGTGTAATTCTGAATTGATTGAAAAAGTTTCAATCAATAGCAGAACGAATAAGAAGAATCAAGTAGGCAGAAAGATAAAAGTTTCTCTATTCTAAGAAGAAGGGAGAGTACCTTTTATTATGTTTTATGATAGGTCTTAATGATGAAGAACCATATCTCAATTAATCCTCTAAGTGATTCCTAGTACAATTGTATGTCTAAGAAGAGGAATCAAGAATTGAAGAAATAGTTAAATCAAGAAGTCAATCATACTTCATGTCACAACTAGCATTTTTAGCTAGGAAATTCTCTTCTCACATAAACATAATCCATTGTAAAAGCATATACTCTAAGTGAATACTATACTCTATTCTCATTCAAATATATCTCATATGCTCAAATAAGGGTTGGAAACCCTAGAAGTTCTTGATTAGGTCCATTTTGGACTAGGACTTCCTTATTGGACTCTATGGACCAATAAGCTTCCAATTTGACTATCATGGGCTTAGAACCCTTAAATGGGCTCTAATTGGACCCACATTAATTTATTTCAACATTATGGGCCATATTGGGCCTAGAATGAAATAAATTAAGAGTTTTGAAACATGAATAACCTAAACTAGTCCAACAAAGGGTAAAAATCATATTATATTTCTTTTAGGTTAAAACTCATCCAACCTAACTTCTACATGGGCTAGAGGGCATAAAAGCCCAAATTTTTCCTTTTCCTTTTAAATTCTCGGCCCATGGCCCAAATCCAAGAAGAAATGAAGAAGGTTTGACTTTCAATGCCACCTCCTTATTCTCTCATGGATCTCCATGCACAAACACATGTTTCCATGCACATGTCACTTCACTCACTTCTCATTTCTCTCTTTCCCTTCCCTTGGCCGAGAGTTTACACACACACACACACATCTCACAAAAATCTCTCTAAATCACTCAAGACTTCTCTTTTCCTCTCCATTCAAAGTCTCGAAAATTTTCTTGTGTTTCAAGAGGATTCTTCAAGGTTATCATTATCCTTTGGTAAGTTTTTCCATGTCTAAGCTTCAAAACTCCCCTCTCACATGAGATCTCTTATTCTAAACAAGTTTCTTTGGTGATCATACTCCTAGAAAACTCCATAAACTCGAGATCTTCATCAAGGGGTGCTAGGGCCGAAAATCACCAAGTTTTCTTCCATCTTTTCTTCAAGAATCGAAACTACCCCCTAAGGTGAGCTTCATACCCCCTATTTTTTTGTTTTATAAGTTTTGTGGGGGGGGGGGGGGGGGAATACAAGTGAAAGTGTAGATCTATATGTGTTTTGTATGCCTTGTATGATTTCTATGCTTATATGTGTGTTTTTGTGTGTTTATAATGTTGGATCAAGCCATAAACCCCTAAAAATCGAGATATACTTTATGTTAAATGATACTAGCATCAAATATATTTCTACATAAAAAGTGTTCCAAGAAAAATAGCTAAATGGCTTAATAACATCTACTTTGGGCTAAAAACTCAATTTTTGGACATAAAATGTTAAAAATATAAAGTTAAAGGGCCCAAAATGAAATATTTCGAATTCTGATGGGTGAGATGAGTCAAAACAGTTTCCATAATGTATTTTCTGAAAATATACTTTTTTGGAGGATGAAAAACATAAATTTCAAGCTTAATGGGCTAAAAATGACATTTTCGGCCCAATAGGGCCCATTATGCGAAATTTCCCAAACTTGAGGGGCTGAACCGTGTTTTTCTGTAAAAAATTGGGTTATTAGTGTTCTAAATACTTTTCAAAGGTCAAAAATGCTTTCCATAGTTAAAAAGGACCAAAGTTGCAAAATTTTTCCAATTTGGGCCAAAAGTGTAAAAATTTCGAAATAAAGGGCTACAACCGAGAAAAATTGTATTTTCAGGGTCTAAAACTGTTTTCAATTAAAAAGGTGCTGAAAAATATCAATTTCATTAAGTTTTGATGTTAAAATGCCAAGAAAAATGGTTTAAGGACTAAACCGGAAATTAATTTACTTAAAGGGGTGAAAAAGTAAATTTACAAAATAAAGAGGGGTTGTAAACTGAAAATTTTCAATGTTAATTCAATACACTCGTTGTGAACCAAGACTGACACTACGACTCTCGATGAATTACAATACACAATATCACCAACAATCGTTATCAAACGAATTGATTCGGTCTCGAATCAATAACAAATCTAAAACTACTAACACTACGACGCTCAATACACACATGGAACTCTCGGAACTCTATACACTCGTGGAACTACTCTATACGTCGACGTACCTTCCTTAGGCCCAAAAGTTTCAAATCATGCTTGTTTGGCCTAGCTAGCCCGATGACATGATCTTTAGGCCCAAAGGATACTTGCTTACATGTAGTTGGGTCTAATACGACTTAACCTCGTGTAAAAGGACTTTCAATGGCAAACGTGTTGCTGGTCCCCTAGGGTCCTTCGGTACTGCTAGTAAAGTCGGGAACTCACGATTGCGAGTTGGGCTTCGGGCCCTTCGCATTCGCAATGGTCTTGAACGACGTAGAGAAATACCGAGGGTTTCGCACCTTCTCCTTTTCCCTTCGGTCGTGGGACTACACAAGTCCGGGAGGGTTGGGTTATGTGAATAAGTGCGAGCGACGCCTAAGGGATCGCTTGTACGGTTGTCAACTGGACGTTTTCATTAACGTATGTTACAACAATTCACAACCCACTGTACACCCAATGCCTCCGGAGCTCAACGAATACCTCTAACGTAACGAAATAACAACACATAAACTAATTAAAGCAAAGTGATAGGAAAACGTCGGGTTTTCCTAGGGTTTTCAATTAATACATTTTTGAACTATATACCGAGTTTTACAAATCGTATTCTTACATTTATAGAAACAAACAAGCATACTTATGGATCTTCACACTTTTTATACTAAGCTCTTTTCAGAAAATATCGGATTTTCTGGTGGTTTTCGAAACAATACAAATATTGGATTTCAAACACTACTTATGAACTCACCAACATTTCATATGTTGACGTTTTTGAAAATACTTGTATTCTCAGGTAACAGATAAAGTGAAGAAAGGATTGTACTCTATGATGTTTTGCGGTTGTTTAATTGGTATCGAACAATCTACTTTTGAGAATGTAACGTTTTGAGACAATGTAATGGATGTAAACACTATCAGTTGTAATATTCAAATGTTGGTGACGAATGATGTTATGTTTCATGTATATTCATTGTGATGGTATTCAATTGAGTCACAACAGCCCCCGGACGTTTCCACCGTCTAGTTCGGGGGTGTGACAGGTTGGTATCAGAGCTCTGTTTATAGTGAACTAGCATATCTAACCATACATTGATATGCAACTATAAACCAAAAGAGGGACTAACATAACTCTGAACAAAACAAGTAAAACATAACAATAAAACACCCTTACTTGTATTAGGAACGAGAACCTAACACTGAACCAAACAAGATAATACTAGTAAAACATAACAATACATAGTGTCTTCTTAAATTTCGATTATGATTACGGTATCCCTCTTCATAGTTCGAATTGTATGAACGTGACACATAAAATATCATGGCAGAAGATTGATAGAGTATCGTATCTTTATGTAAGACATTATGCATTGTGTCCCATACGCTTCGGGTAAAGGATCGATTGCAAGTGCTATAATATTTGACCATTCTAAAATTTTTCCAAATGTCTAGCGTATTAATAGGGAAAAAGGACAAGAATTGGTTATGACTAAGATAATTAAACAATTGTCAAAGGACGATCCAAAACTTCGCTGAGGATTGGTCGCTTGTGAGTAGTTGGAAGTATGGTATTGAATGGACCATATCGACATTATTATGAATAGATTAGATTCTATTAAGAATGAGTTGTCATATGGTAAATATGGAAAATTTTCCATAATTGGGAGTTGGAAATTAAGAATTTATGTCTAGATTAGAAAATTTTATGCAAAAGGATGTTCAAAGGAATGTACTTTGAGTGAGAGACATCACATCTACAAAATTGTTCTGTAACAATTTTGATAGAGTACCTTGTGATTTCGTTGGTCGAGTCTTTGTGATTTTTGTGTCGTGACTTCACAAGAGGATCATTACATAAAATATTAGAATTTGACATATTCTAAAAGGTGGCAAGAATTTGGTATTCTTACACTAATTATAAGGATTAGAGATTGTGAAATGAGTTGCATTTGAAAAGTTTCAATTGATCTATTTCACAAAGTAAGGACCATAGGTAAACATTGAGTGCATGCTAAGAGCATGGGACAATTGTAGTAATAATTAAAGTAATAAGTTAATTAACCAAAACAAAACATAATGAGTAATCGATATGGTGATAAATAAAAGGTGTTTTATTTATACTCAAACGTTTGGGACCATATAGGATTAGTATTATGCTTGTGTTTCACTTTGCATGTTTTGACTTCCAGAATAATTGAGTTTATTAAGAATAATCGAATTATTCGAATGGTCCACAGTCGTTCATATGTTGGAAGTAGGTATGAATGAAGACTGTCATGAATTGGTTTGTAGATTGTCTAAAGTGTATTAGACATAGCAAAGGTTTGCTGCAACGTTCATGAGTGCTTATGAATATGATTTTGAGCATTGGATTAAACCCACGCTCACTTGGATCGCTTCATGGATTTTATCACGAGCGATTGGTGAAACGATAATATCTTGTATTCTTGAAACCGAGATGTGTGAGTTGTATCTTGCGAATCGGTTACACATTGATAACTTGTAAATGCACCAGTAACTTGGTGTTATAAAACTTATTGTTGTGTGTGATTTGGTGAGTGAGTGCAAGCAAGCATTGAGTCGAAGTTTATTCGTTCCTTTTACCCAAAGTGGGATAAAAGTGATATTTGTGGGCCCCTCGATGATTTAGTGATGACAAACGTAAATGCTCGGCCGGGCTAGGGCTAATTTGATTTGTTCAATTAGTCAGTCGTCGTAAATCGGAAATCGGGAAACAACACATAGACTGAGAGAATGATTTCAATCCATGTCTCACGTATATATGATATCTAGAATGGAGGAATATATGATCCCTTATCTAATGGACAGGTTACCGATAAGATCAGAGTTCGACAGCGTCTTTGAGAGCTACGATTGCTAATCGGGTAGTACTTACTATTATAGTTACTAGACTTATCCAAGTGGGAGACTGTTGGATTAGTGTCTAAGCTCGTAACCATATTTGTCAAGTACTTGACCCGATTGTGCATGGTCCTTTTGGGTTGCCTTCACGAGAGCAACTTGAATGGAGAAATAATAGAGAAAGATGTTATTATGATTTATTAATATGTTATAAGAATAATATATTAAAGGAGAAATCATATTTGTTTAATTAATATTGGTCAATAATTAATTAAGAATTAATTTTGTGATCAAGTGTAATTAATTAAACTAGAGGGGTTGAATTGTAATTATGTGATAGTTACAAAATATGGTAATGGTTATCCTAAATATGGGTTGAACGAATTTAAGGAGATAAGGATCATTGAAATCGTCCAAAGGATTTCAAGGCTTATCTTATGGTTACTTGGTGGGCAAGCAACTAGATAAGGATAAGGACTGAAACCCTAATCTCTACACCTATATAAATACCCCTAAGGCCATAAGAATTCGTACATGCCTTGTCTACGGTTCCTAGGGACGAATTTCATACCTTCTCTCTCTCTCTCTCTCTCTCTCTCTCTCTTGCCTCTCCATTTGCTCTTGGTGTTTGTGAGCCATTAGAGGTACTACACTTGTGGTACTTGCTTTCAAAGACAAGAAGATTCAAGATTTAAGTTGTTATTACAATATAACAACAAGAGGTATGTATTTCATCTTTCCTTGTGGATTTCGAAATTCCTAGAAGCCTTTTAGGGTTCTTCAAGTGTTCATAATGTTGTATAACTAATAGTGATAACATAGATCCAACTCTAGGGTTGCATGCACACATAAGATTGTTTGTATAAAACCCATCAAGTATAGCAAAGTTCAGATATTAACATAAAAAAGTTCAGATATGAATATTACTTATTTATTAGTGTAACAAATTTCACATATTTGTATTCATTTATAAATAATTTACAATATCAATATAACTTATTTTATAGTAATTTAAAAAACAAATATCAACATATCAATTTACCATATCAATATAAATGTGTATTATTCATACATGAATATTATTGTTTATTGTTTTTATCTTTATATATTCATAAATGAATAAAAAAAAACAAAAAACAAAAAAATCCCTAACTGTCTTTTGCTGATTTAGCAGCTCCAACTCTTTCTGAACAAGTACGTAAATTGTGTGGAACTCGTTTTCCACATCCTGAACACATTCTATGTTCTTTTTTAGAATTTTCATATGCTATTTCACATGCACTTGGAATTCTTTTCTTGATTCCAGAACCTTTATTGTTTTGAACTTCAGGAACATGAATATTAATCTCTTCTGGAATAGGAATAGTAACACCCAAAAGCTTGCATACGACTTCACCATCTATCTTGCTTTTTAATCCAGTAGAAATATAATCACTCTCAAATTCCTTCAACAACATTTGTTGTTTCTCAGCAAACAAAGCCAATCTCTTTTTGTCATCTCTTACAATATCCAAACATGATTCAAAACTATAATATGAATCATTGACTAGCTTTACATTCTCACAATCACCTAAATCGGATTGAACAGAACTAAAACGATAATTTCTTGATATCACATCCTTTCTCCATCTCTTCAAAATGTACCTTTCAGGAATTTCTTTAACACCACATCTCATCATTATTGTAAAAGCATCTCTGCATAAAACACCCATACGCTTAAAATGTTCACAACTGCAATTTATTTCTTTCTCTTCAGCTTTTATTTCAACCTGATACAAAAACAAAATTTACACATTTACATTCATATAAGAATACTCATATCAACACTCATATATATTCATATATTTATATAATATCCATATATTCATATATGAATATTGATATTCATATATGAATATTATTACATTTTTCATAAAAAAAACAAGTAAAATTACCTTAAATTCATTTTTAAAATCACTTTTATTGTTGTTGTGCTGCATAATGTAAACTTCCCAACCATCTTCAATACCAACATATGAGTATGTATAGAAAAAACTTGCTTTATATATTTCTTTTTGGACCTCAAAAAATAATGTACTTGTATAAACCTTTGATGCTTGCAGTTCTATTTCTCGAGGTGTTTGCATTTTATATGATGCTTTCTTTGATGCCTTATCAAGCTCTCGTTGAGTATTCCTTTGCTTTTGAATGGCAGTGTTGTAATTCATCATGAAATTCAAAAGTAAGATCCCACTTTCTGAATATGTATTAAAGAATGAATTCATACTCTCTGACCTCGATGTAGTCTTCATCAAACCACACATTGGAATATCACTAAAATATCCAGGTATCCATGAATCACGTATTGTAAACATGTCTTTAAACCATCTTGTGTCTTCAAGATTGAATTCCTTCATAAGCAAACCCCACTTCACCTCAAAAACATCAGGTTTCATATTAATGTCACAAACAAGCTTCGAAAACCTTTTTCTAAAGTCTGTGTTTATAAATAAATCATATGATATCTGTATTAAAACAAAAATATTCATAAATGAATAAATAATAATAAGTAAAATAACAATCAATATTCATAAATGAATATACTAATAAGTAATATATTTGAAATATATTAAAATAATACCTTTTTTTCAACTTTTTCATTATATGCCACATACATAATCGGTGCTTTGAATTACGAAACACATTCTCAACAGCTTGTTTTATTGCAGCATCTTGATCGGTTAAAACAAGTGTTGGCTCTTTCCCATGAGTTTTAAGAAATGCTTTAAGCAACCAAGAGTAAGACTCAATGCTTTCATTGCTTAGCAACACAGATCCAACAATAACCGATTTTTTATGATGGTCAATAGCAGTAAACGAAACAAAAACCATTCGATACCTAAAACACAAAAAAATGTTCATTAAAGTCAATTTTTGATGTATTAATAAGTGAATATAAAAATATTCATATATGAATAAGCTATAAACAAAAGTAGATAAAATAACTTACTTGTTTGTTCGAAAAGTCGCATCAAACGAGATAACATCACCAAATTCAGCATAATATGTCTTCTCCATTTCATCAACCCAAAACATACAGTCCAAAACATCATCTTGATAATTAAACTCAAATGAGTAATTTGGATGGTGAGCTCGACGGTCATTCATTGTGTTTACTATCATTTGGGCATCTTTATAACCAATAACCCTGTTGATATCTCTCCTTAAATTTTTATAGTCAACTACTTTGGGCTTTACAAACTCATACCCACTTCTCAGACTTGCCCTCAACTTATGAGCCATAGTTGGACCTATTTTTGATGTGGAAGAACGCACAATAAACTCTTTTTCTGAATATGACATTTGTCTCGCCTTTTTTAAATCGCTTCTCTTCTCAAGTGGAAGGTTGTGAAGTTCATCAAACTGAAAAACTTTATAATTTGGAGTTCCATACACAGATTCAAATATAATCTTTGATTGACAACCAATAGCTCTTGAATTTGAATTTCGTTTCCTTCTAACACCACTTGTACCTAATGTGTCACAAGATTTCTTTTTCTGTTTACCAGCACGATTACATATAACATGCTTCTTCTTTATAATCTTGTTATCAAACCTTGACTGTGTGCTCAGTCTAACATCAAAACCACCAATTTCAACATACTCAGAATACATTTTGATAGCCAACTTTAATGATTTGAATATTAAACCCTTAAATGGAATAAGTTGAACAGGTACATCTGGCTTATAGACATGTTCTCCAATTATATCATCAAAATATTCTGCATCATGTACTGAACTTGAAGATTCACCACCTAAAATAATAATGCATGAATAAAACAATAATATATATGAATACATAAAACTCATATAAATAAAACAAAAAACATTCATATATGAATAAAACATCTATATATGAATACATAAAATTCATGAGTATTCAAAATGTATAAAATAAAACATAACTTATTCATATATGAATAAAACGAAACAAATAATAAATTCAAAATTACAATTAACACACGTTTATTCATATATGAATAAGACAACAATTTCTTCATTTTAACATATTCATATGTAAATAAAACATAACTTATTCATATATGAATAAAACGAAAAAAATAATAAATTCGAAATTACAATTAACACACGTTTATTTATATATGAATAAGACAACAATTTATTCATATTAACATATTCATATGTAAATAAATGATAATCAAAAAAATTAAAAACAACAAAATAATTCAATAACTGATACCTTCAAAAAATGAGTTCTCGACATCTTTTTCTTCACTCTCACTCATAGACGAATACAAATCACCATCAATAACAATAGAATTCGACATAATACACCAGATGATCTATATAAATAAACAAAAACAATCTTAATATCGAAAATATCGAATATATCTCACAAAAAAAGTCGTAAAGATGAAAACCTGGTTAATTTCGAATATATCTCACCTCAACGTACAAAATATCTGAAAGAAACTTAAATCATATATGATCATATGATGGAATTAAGCAATCTCTCTCAGTACAGAACGTAAAAACTACAATGATATAACTGATGAAATAAATATCTCAAACTACTTAACAAAAATCCGATGAAATAACTCCAATACATATTCGAAACTTGATAATCTTGATAATGAACTCCGATGAAACAACTCCAAAAGGAATATAATAAGTGTAATTCCAAATAAATTATAAAAAGCAATAATCTTGATAATGAACTCCGATCTATCTGATTCAAACGATATACATATCTGATCAAATCGGAAACTGAAAACGAAGTAGAAAACTGAAACACAGATGCGAAACTTCACGATTAATGGAATGAAAACGTATAATTGCTAACGAGTTATATAAAGAAAATAATCTTGATAATGAATTCCTCATATCCGATTCAAACAAGATAAATATATCATCAAATTGGAAACTGATAACACGAACAGGTAAGTTCTATGTAAAAAATTTGTTAATTTACAAAGATACCCTTAATGAAAATGGAGACGCGTATTTTTTTTAATTTGAACATTTTAGATAAATGATTGGCTGAGAATAATTCCCCCGTTCTCAACCTTTTTTATTTTCTCAATTGAACCTACCTATATATATATATATATATATATATATATATATATATATATATATATATATATATATATATATATATATATATATATAGAAAATCATTAATACAATCATAAGTTGATAATTCTTATAAAATTAATAAAAACAAACAAATGTCTCCGATCTGTCATCAATGTCCTACTTCATCACTAATCCGACACTAATTCGTCGCTAATACGAATATATATAAAAGACATACAGGTTCGCTAAATGATACGGATTCTGTGTGGTCGCACAGCCGGCCCATCCAAAACAAAAAGTAAAAAAATATATATATAAAATATAAAAAAAAAAAGCTATTAGTACAAGTATAAATATGTTTTTAGAACTGATGATTAGTTGGTTAGTTAATAAAAGAAAAAAAAAATCTAGGAGAAATCGAGTTCCATTAGATGCTTTTGGTAAATTAATGCAAATGTTTTTTTTACATTATCTGCAAGTATAAATAATTATAAATGTAACATCTTTTTGTAATTGTCGAATACCTTTTTAATGTTGTTAGAAGACAATAATCATACAATAAAAGGCAAAAGGTTTGCAAGCAACAACTGGATAAAGATTCAACAACAAACATATGATAAACATGTATCGAGTTGTGTTTCTTTAAAACGTTCGTTAACATTCTTAAGACAAGCAACATTGATGAAATATTTTTTATGAACATATTATTGATAATTGTTGTTCGGTATTGACAACCGAAATTTGAAACTAAGATATCTTGTTTATTCTGAACAAAAATTAGAACAAACGTATACACATGATTGTTGGTACAATTATAAGTGATTAATTATCCTTAATCACAATTACATTGACAAATATGTCGTTTTGAACTTTTGATGATTGGCAGCTTGATGCACAAATAGAAACACGATTTGTTTTGTTTTCTAACTATTTCATTATAATTTTGTTAAAATATCACAAATGACGACATAAATATTTTCAAACATTAGTATAATTGTCTCGTAAAATATATTTTATGCAGACTTTAACAATAAAATATTTAAAGAATGATGTATCAATAAGTAAATTATAGAGAGATTGCCGCCTCCATTAATCAAGTGCGGTCCAATATTGTTAGTCCTATTAATCATTTACATGATAGAGATGTTCAGCCCTTGTCGTGCATGAATAGAAAGGGGGGTGATGGGGTTCACACTAGGTTCTTGATTGATACATAGTGTGGAAGTATTGCGGTAGAGCTTCGGCTCGGGAATCTTACTTCTCGGGATCTTCGGGACTTCGAAACTTGCTTCGGGGCTCGGGAATAATACTGGGGCTTCGGGGTACTTCTGGCACGCAAAACGATGCAAAACGGGAGAGAGAAGAGAGAAAAAGAGCAAATGAGCCGGCTGCCCTCGCATCCTATTTATAGGAGGCTGGAGCCTCGGAGTACGCTCTGCGTACAGCAGTATGCGGGGCGTACGCGTCCGAATCGTCATGGCATGCGTCATCCGAAGAACTCGAGTGCGAGGGACGTCACGCTTCGTTGTACGCTGGGTGTACAGCAGTATGCTGGGCGTACTTCGGATGAGTCCGATGACTCCCCTTCGGATAATACCGGATTTTATAATTAAATTTAAATATTAATTATTTTATAAACTTTGAAAATTCATATCTTCTTCATACGAACTCCGTTTTCGACGTTCTTTATATCCACACGTAGGTGAGACTACGCTCTACAACTTTCGTTAATACTCTGTCGGCTAATTTTGACTTTATTTTTATTAATTATTTTTAGTAGGCCGGGATAGAAAACTTCGTTATAAATTCATAACTTCTTCGTTTGACGTCCGTTCTCGCCTAATTCATCGCTTCGATACCAACAACAAGATCTTCGATTCTCGTTTAGATTGATTTGACTAAAAACCGCTCGATCTCAAATCGAGTATTTCGGGCTGCATACCGCTAAGTCGAAACTTCAATAAATCATAACTTCCTCATACGAAGTCAGATTTGGGCGTTCTATATATATTCGGAAACCTCGTTTCAACTACTACAACATTATCCAAAGACAACGGGTTTATTTTTCACTTAAATTTTGACGCTTATTTTTATTCTTAATTAATCGAACCACATAATTAAGCAATTAAGCACAAAACACATAATACTCAAATAATATACTTCTATTATTTAAAAATGGGTTACAAAGGTTAACCTAGACTATTATATCAACATTAATGACAGGCCCAGAAACACAGGCGTTACATACACTTTGTATTACTCGAGTATGCATAATGGTTTGGAACAATTTGATGTCAAACATGTATATGTCTTATATTTTTTTCAACTATATTATATGGATATATATTTGTATTACCATAAAGTGAGCAAACGGCGTAAAAAGAATATGAGATAACAGATTTGTGAGATCTTTGACGAAATGAAGAGTTTTGAGAAAATAAAACCTTGAGATAGCATGAGATCTTTGAAGAAATGAAGAGTTTTGAGGAAATAAAACCTTGAGACAACAGATATGTGAGATCTTTGAAGAAACGAAGACGTGAGTAGTAGCTATTTGTTCGCAGTCCCATGGATGACGCCACTTGATGTAACTCGAAAAATCGTCACGAGGCTGATCGAGTCGAGATCTCGGATGTGTGCTTTGATGCCGCTAGGGAGCCCCGATTTGTTTCCTGTTACTTTCATAAACAAGGATCGTTAGAGTCGCCCTAGGACTTGTGTCTCGGGAGTGGCCTTCGACGATCAAGTTAGTATTGATGCGAAAATGAGTGTCGGGTCCTTCGAGTGGAAGGAACCTGATTGGAGAGAGAGAGAGAGAGAGAGAGAGAGAGAGAGAGAGAGAGAGAGAGAGAGAACTTAGCCTTATGATGTGTGTTGAGGGGTATTTATAGTCAATAATACATTAACCTCGGAGAAGAAGTTAACAATTGTACATTGAGAAGGTAAACCTTAGTTGTACTTGAGGTGACATTGGTACTTTTTATCTTGGGAAAGAGCAATCAAGAACTACTAATGATCAAACAATGGTCGAACGATCAAATCGTTGTGAAAATGATTGAATCATGGTAAAACGGCCGAACGATCAAGTTAGTATTGATGCGAAAATGAGTGTCGGGTCCTTCGAATGGAAGGAACTTGATTGGAGAGAGCGAGAGAACTTAGCCTTATGATGTGTGTTGAGGGGTATTTATAGTCAATAATACATTAACCTCGGAGAAGAAGTTAACAATTGTACATTGAGAAGGTAAACCTGAGTTGTACTTGAGGTGACATTGGTACTTTTTATCTTGGGAAAGAGCAATCAAGAACTACTGATGATCAAACAATGGTCGAACGATCAAATCGTCGTGAAAATGATTGAATCATGGTAAAACGGCCGAACCTTGGTAAAGCGACCGAATCGTTAGAAATGACCAAACCGTTGGAAATGGCCGGACCGTCTCTCAAAGGTCAATGAGATATACATATCAACAAATATGTTTATACTTTATAGTAGATCAAAGTCTCGCAAATACCTAAAGAAAGTTAACTAGCCTATTTGGTAAAACATTATATTTATTTTGTGTTCTCTGCGTCCTGTGTTTTTATTTTCTACTAGTTGACAATTTTCGGATAAACTATTTTCTATTTTTAAGATCTTTGCAATTCTCATTATGACAAGTCGATGCATGGGTACAAGTCTAAATGCAAGGGATATAAGCCTTGATGAATGATATCACTAGCAAGATTGGAAATTTGATGATATCATTGGTGTTGGTGGCAAAGTGATTTCATAGTTTTGGAATTTAACCAAATTAATCGCTTTGTTATGACGTAAGATATTTTTCGGTCATTCAAATGTTTATGGCTCAAAATGATTTTTTAATGGCTTTTTTATTATTAATTTACGAATTTTTATTATTTATGGTTAATGGTTAATTAAATAACCGATTGTGGATCTTATCATAATCAATTTCAAATTGTTAGGATTGTGAAAATAACTTTGTTCAAGTATTCTGTTTTTATTTTTATGTTATTAGGGAATTGAATTTAGCTAATTAGCTTATTCACTTCTTTATGTTCGTGTTAGTTATAATCGGTTGTTCAATCAGATCGTCTATTCATCACAAATGTTGCCCAACAAAGAACATTGTGCTAGTTATAATCGGCTGTTCAATCCAATCGGCTTTGGATCACAAATGTTGCCCAATAAAAAACTTTGTGTTAATTATAATTAGTTGTTCAATCTAATCGTTTGTGTATCACAAAAGATGCTGCCCAACCTAGAATTGTGTGTGTCCAGGGAAGACTTTTGCTCATCTTCATGACATGTGGATGTTCTAACCCAAACTTATTAAATAAGAATTTTGGACCCCAACTTTGCATTTTGTCCCCCCACTAATAGCATGTGATTTGAAGTGTCTTTTTTGCTAACAATAATACGTTGTTGCATCTTTACATCCATGCATCATCGACTAAAATTCTATCGATCCTTGCGATTTTCCAATTTTAGATTTATTCGTATATCAATTGCAAATAAAAAAAAAATAAAAAAAAGAAGTTATGAAGGTTGATATAATTGATGTCGCGCCTTAATCTTTCCACCTTATATATAATTTGGAAATTAAATCTCCCATAAGGGCTGTCTGTTTCTCTTGGAACAAGTATCCAACGACAACAACCAATTCAATATAAAAAAGTCATCAATTTTATTATTTTAGGTAAAGATTATATGAATAAAATTATTACTTAAAATAATAGAAATGACAAATATATTACATTTAAATAGTTAAAATATTATAATAAAATCCATTTACCTTTTATTTTATGATTGATAAATACTACATATTATATTAATTATAGTACTAAAAGAATAAGTAATGTGGTAGTTTATATATTTATACGATCAACTCTAAAATATAAATAAAAGAATACCAAAAAATAAAGAAAAAGCAAAAATAGAACTGCCAATTCTCTCTCTCTCTCTCTCTCTCTCTCTCTCTCTCTCTCTCTCTCTCTCTCTCTCTCTGTGTAAAACCTCTTCTCTTTCATTCTTTGCTTTCACCCTTTTAAATCACGAGATCCCCATCTCTTTCATCCCTTTTCCATCCTCTTCTTCTTCTATGTTATTTTCCGACGGATTACGCCGGTGGTTGTATTTTAATCTCAACCATAACGGCAGCCATTGCCGACGACATTAGTTTTTGTCTTTGAAGCCAAACCCTGAAGATTTATTTATATCTCTCTCGTTAATTTCATTGCCAGAGAATAGAATATTAGGTCTGGAATGGCGGATTCCGGTAAGCCCATTTCGAGTTTGGGATTTGATACACTGTCCGATCGCCTCCGAAAGTCACTCGCCTGCGACACTCATGATGCCGCCGATAATACCAATAAACCTGACTTCAGAGAACTCGATTTGGGTTCTCCGGTTTCGCCTTTGAGGGCTGGACCTGGACCCGCCGCTAGTACTAGCTCTAGCTCATCTGGGTCGGTGTCGGGTCGGACCGGAAGTGGACCTCGTTCTGGTTCTGGTACTTTACCTGGAAGGTCAGATTCAGCCGGCACCGTCAACAACCATTCCGGTGAGTTGTCGGTTGAAAGTTCACCGACATTTTCCGCTGGCGGGTCTCGGACATTTAAGCCTGGTCACAAGCGGTCAGATTCCCGAGGAGGAACCGTTGGCAGCCCGACAATCCATTCCGGTGGAAGCTCAGCTACTTCTCCGGTCGGCAATGTGCTTCCGTCCGGCAATATCCGCCCGTCGGGAAAGCCGCTAACCACGGGTATGATGTCAAGCCGGAGCTCTAAAACCGAGGTATTAAGTTTAGGAACCGGTAATTACGGCCATGGCAGCATAATGCGAGGCGGTTCCGCCACCAAGTCCGCCGTATCCGGTGGTGAAAACCAATTTTCAGCTATTTCAAATTCGTCGAATTCAAGGAGATCATCAATAGATCCAGAAGATTTAAAGCGGTTAGGAAATGAACAATACAAAAAGGGAAATTTCACTGAGGCATTAAATTACTACGATCGAGCTATATCAGTATCACCTGATAACGCCGCCTATCATTGCAACCGCTCCGCCGCATTGATGTGCCTTAACCGATTGACCGACGCCGTGAAGGAATGTGATTTAGCCATTAAATTGGATTCCGGTTATATAAGAGCTCACCATCGTTTAGGATCTCTTCTTATCAGGTACGACTCCAAAAACAACCTCCTTTATTCTTTACAATTTCTTCAAGAAAACCATTTTGATCTTTAATATTTGAGTTCTTCTATCTTACCTTTTTTCATTACCCCTTTTATTGCTTATAAATTTGGGGGAAAAAACTGTATGACTCGTAGGGTTGTTTTACAATTTACAAGTGAGTATTGCCGGTATTCCATTGATTATTTTGTTATGTTCTCGATGATGATGATGATTAAAGATGAAAACTTTACATGTTAATATGTATAGTTGGATTAACTTTTTAAAGTGGGTATCATCGTATAATCGTATTCCATCGATTATCATGAACTGTTCTTGAGAACAATGATTAAAGATGAAAAATTTCTTTTTGCAAAAACAGTTTAGGACAGATTGAAAACGCAAGAAAGCACCTTTATTTCCCAGGGTCCCAACCAGACCCAAACGAGCTCCGAAAGTTGCAGGCGGTGGAAAAACACTTAAATAAGTGCACCGATTCAAGACGCGTCCGCGACTGGAGCAGTGTGTTGAGGGAGACCGATAACGCCATTGCTTCTGGCGCTGACTCTTGTTCACAGGTAAAAAACAAACCATTTTTTTTTTTTTTTTTTTTTTTTTTAAATTAAGTTATGAGCGTCGTTAATAACATAACAAAATGTCTTTTACATCAAATTGACAGCTATTTGCATGTAAATCAGAAGCGCTTTTGAAGCTCCGACAACTAGATGAAGCCGATTTAAACCTTATAAACGCCCCTAAATACGTCCCTTCATCTTCCCAAACGAAATTTTTCGGTATGCTTTCAGAGGCATACCTGTTCTTTGTTCGTGCTCAAGTTGACATGGCATTAGGAAGGTGAACATTTATGCAAATATCAAACAATTCCAGATTTCATAAAAATGATACTAAAGACATGTTTTTAATTTTTAATTTTTGTTTTTAAGATTTGAGAATTCGATTAGCATGATTGAGAAAGCGGGACAGATTGATCCAAGAAACGTGGAGGTTGCGGTTTTGCTTCAAAATGTGAAGTCAGTGGCTCGAGCCCGGGCTCGTGGCAATGATCTTTTCAAGTCAGAAAGGCTCACGGAAGCTTGTTCGGCTTATGGTGATGGGTTACGGTTCGACCCATCGAACCCGGTTCTGTATTGCAACCGAGCCGCTTGTTGGTTTAAGCTCGGTCAGTTTGAAAGATCTCTTGATGATTGCAATCAAGCCCTTCTAATTCACCCAAATTACACTAAAGCACTTCTTCGTAGAGCTGCCACATTCACCAAGGTACCAAATATCAGGGGACATTTTTTTTACTTCATCTGAACAGAATGACTTAATGTATTCTGGCACCAACCCTTTCCCTATTTTCCCTTCATCTCTTCTCCTTTCGACTCCTCTCATGTTACGCGTATCGTGAGAATAGTTTGTTGAAATGTAAGGGTAAAATGATCATTTTGTCTTGTTCAGTATAGTATATACAAATACAACATTATTACCCATTCAGCTGTATTATGTGAAAAAAAAAAAAAAAACAACCCCTTGGGTTTTTTTTTTCTTGTTTTATTTAAAATAAACAAAGAAATTAGTAAAAATCTTGATTAATTTACAGCTTGAAAGATGGGCGGAATCAGTGAAAGATTATGAGGTTTTGAGGAAAGAGCTTCCAAACAACAATGACATTTATGAGTCGTTGTTTAATGCTCAAATGGAGTTGAAGAAATCAAGTGGCGAAGATGTAAATAATTTGAATTTGGGTGGCAAAGTGGTTGCAATCACTGATCTCGAGCAGTTCAAAGCTGCAGTTGCTTCCTCTGGTTAGTTTTTTTTTTCTTCTTGGTATCTTCATGAATCTGTGGATTTATATTTTGTTGAATACTGATATGCATAAAAACTGCAGGAGCTTCTGTTGTTCTTTATAAAATGTCATCGGATCTTCAATGCAAGCAGATATCTCCATTTTTTGACACACTTTGTACACGATATCCATCTATTAATTTCCTCAAGGTAAAACATATCAATATCTTGGTGTTTCAATCGTGCAAAACTTCCATTTTAATTATTAATTATTAATTATTTGTTTGTTTTATTACTAAAAAAGGTTGATTTGGAGGAAAGTCGAGAAATTGGGGATGCGGAGAATGTGAGGGTAGTTCCGACAATAAAGATTTATAAAAATGGCAGTCGTGTGAAGGAAATGGTGTGCCCTAGCCCAGAAGTGTTGCAGTCGACATTGAGGCATTACAGTGTTTGAAAGAACTTGACGGAAAATTTATGTTGTACACTTGGCTTCGAAATTAGTACCTGCAAATATACCATTTAATGAAAGGAGAATATGGTGATTTCAGCCTCTTCTCGACATACGAACGTATTTACCACTTTTTACATTGCGACATAAAAACCAGATGGGGGATATATAGCTTTTAGCTTAGTTTTTATCTTTTTTTTTTTTTTGGCAGTTGTTAAAATTCTATTCATTCATTGACTCACCATTGTTCTTTTGTTGTTCATTTTTAGTACACACGTTTTGCACTTGTTTTAGAAGAGGATAACACACACCCATATGTCTTTGAAAAGCTCAAACCGATGCACTTGGTGGGTTTTGTTGGTGATTTTGTGTTATCAGACATTTTAGGTGATTGAGATTTATACAAAAGAGGATTTTAGCATATGCTTAATATGGAGTCAAAAGGTGTTAGAGTGCAAATTCGGATTAGTTAGTTTGATCCCATCGAGTGACTATGATGGGGTCAAGGGGCCATTCCCATATTGGAGGATTACAAGTGTTGGATTTTAGACCAAAGTGAGAAATGGTCCTGTTGTGAACGCAAAACAATGATTCCGAAAAACGAATACAAATAACTAGTCAACAAAGAACAAATTTAATATCTTCTAGACAAACAATCATTAATAATCAACCGGACAAAGAAAACTTGGTCATACGAAATATTTACGTATATTATCCTTAAGTTTTCTTTAGATACGATTTTACCCTGACATTATTTTTTGGCGAGTTAAAATCGAAACTTTACAACGTTTCTTTTTTCCTCCTAATTTTGACGTTGTTACTTGCCATCATAGGTATGTAGGTTACTATAAAGTAAAATTGTAAGAAAGCCTTTATATTTATAATTTTTTTTTTTTTTCTTTTTTACGTTTTTACTCTAAATATGTATTTTTCTTCAAGTTATACGTATTCAATAGAAAAACATATTCATATATGAAAAAATATTTAAATTAACATCGTATTTACATTTTTTTTTAAATGTTATTTCTTTATATACTTGTCTTTTTGTTTAGGGCAAATACCATAAAAGACATTAAATTTTCATACGTTTTTGAGAAAAATCCTATTATTTTTTTTTGTTGGCTCTGGCCACAAATTGGACATAGAGTTACCACTCTAGCCCATTTAACGATTTTTATGCTTAACTCTGTTAAATTTTTTGCAAAAATAGTACTAAAAGTTCAAATTTGGTCCCTGCAGTTTACAAAAATTTACACATATCCAAAACTCGGTTTTATGTTTTTTAAATTCTTTATTTTCATTTATTTATTATTATCTTTTTTTAATCAAAGCTGAACTTGTTTTTATATTTTAATTTTTTTTTTATATTTTTCGTTCTTATTTCAATTTTTTTGGTTTTTTTAATGTCTTTTTTTTTTGTTTTTTATATTCATTTATTTTTCATATTTTTTATAACTTTTTTCGTTTTTTTGTTTTTCTTTATTTTCGTTTTCTCATTTTTTTAGAAAAAAAAAAACTCAAAAACCAAAAATATAATATACTCTAATATATTCATACACTTTACACCTTCTAAAAAATTATCAAATTGACGAAAAATAAAACGTAACAAAAATACGAAAAAAACAAAAAAAAATACGAAACAAATACGAAAACTATAACAAAATAATCATACACTTTAAATTTTTTGATAAATATCAAAAGAAGTTATCAAATTGACGAAAACCAAAACGTAAATTTATTTTATCAAAAATAAAGAAAACCGAAAAAATGAAAATAAAGAAAAAACGAAAAAAAAATGATAATAAAGAAAAAAAAACGAAAAAAAATATAAAAAAAATATGAAAAATAGATGAATATAAAAAACAAAAAAAAGAAGTTAAAAAATAAAAAATACATAAAACAAAAAACAAAAATACCAAAAAAAAAAAAGAAAACAAAAAAAAAACAAAAAATATAAAAGCAATTTTAGCTTTGATTAAAAAATAAAATAAATAAATGAAATTAAAGAAGTTCAAAAACATAAAACTGAGTTTTGGACATGTTGTGTAAATTTTTGCAAACTATAAGGACTAAATTTAAACTTTTAGGATTGATTTTGCAAAAAATTTAACGGAGTTAACCATAAAAATCGTTAAATGGGCTAGAGCCAAAAAATAAAATAATAATAGGGCTTTTCTCAAAAGCGTATGAAAATTTAGTGGCTTTTATAGTATTTGCCCTTTTGTTTATTCATATGTTTAAACCGTAAAAATGTGTTTTTACAATATAAGTATGTACTTTAATGTGTGTGAGTATATATATATATATATATATATATATATATATATATATATATATATATATATATATATATATATATATATATATATATATATATATCGTTAGGTTCATTTGAGACCACCTATATTTTGTGAGACCGTGAGACGCATTTTTTTTTATTTTTTTATTTTTTTAGTTACTTCAAGTTCCGAAAATAATATTTAAAAAAAGAATTTTTTGATTTTTCCATTTATTTTGCATTTTAAAATTATTTTTAGAATATGTACAATATAATATTCTATTTAGAATATTTCACATATTTTTCAAAAAAAAAAGATTTTTTTTTTATTTTTTTTCATTTTTTTAGTTAATTTGAGTTCCGAAAATAATATTTAAAAAAAGAATTTTTAGATTTTTCCATTTATTCTGCATTTTAAAATTATTTTTTAGAATATGTCAGTGTAATATTCTATTTAGAATATTTCACGTATTTTTCAAAAAAAAACGGAATTTTTTTTATTTATTTATATTTTTTTTAGTTAATTCAAGTTCCGAAAATAATATTTAAAAAAAGAATTTTTGGATTTTTCCATTTATTTTGCATTTTAAAATTAGTTTTAGATTTGGTCTCACGGTCTCACAAAATTAGAATGGTTTCAAATGAATCTGAACCTATATATATATATATATATATATATATATATATATATATATATATATATATATATATATATATATATATAAGGTTGTAGAACTCGTTACTCGGTACCTGCTCGGCCGACTACCGAGTAGCGAGTACTCGGGAGTACTCGGATTTGGTAATTCAAGTAGAAATACTTTTAGGAAAATTATATATGTCAAAATCATAAGTTGATTGAAATATATAACAAAATTAGATACACGTGAATACACAAAAACTAAAAAACACATAATGGTCTCACTTTGTGAATAATTACTGAAATTTAAGATATATATATATATATATATATATATATATATATATATATATATATATATTAATAATCACATATGTGTGTGTTAAACAATAACTCATTAAGTATATTCTACATATCAATCACCAAGTTGATTGAGTTTTACAACATTGCTCAGGTCAGTAAGGGGTCGATCGGGGAGTACTCGGGATTTTGTAACTCGCCTCGGTAAGGGGCCGAGTAGCGAGTACTCGGCCAACTCAGCGAGTTATATATATATATATATATATATATATATATATATATATATATATATATATATATATATATATATATATATATATATATATATATATCCACACAATATTTGTTCATCCATATTTAAACCTACCTACCTATATATATATATATATATATATATATATATATATATAGGTAGGTTTAAATATGGATGAACAAATATTGTGTGGATGTAGGGATTAGTATGGGCCAAGTATTATTTAATTTTAATAAATAATTAATTAAATCTTCCACCCTTTAATTTAGGCAAATTACTTTATTTAAAACCTACCTCTTCCATCGACATCGACAAAATCATATCTCTCCTCGCTTCTACACTTCTACCCATCTCAATCTTTTACCGACGATCAATCCTAACCCACCCACGTTCGAAGATGACAAGATCGTTGTTGTAGGGAACGACTTCAAAATCGAAATCATAATCAGGAACCAACCCTCCAGGGCTCCTATCGCTCGTTTCCTCAAAGCCGGAAAGTATGCCGAGCGTGTTGGTGTCGGAGCTCCTTTGTATCTCGCTGCCGTTCTTGAGTACCTAGCGGATTTCCTTGATTCGTTTTTTTCTAATTTAATCGTATTATAATTTTTAAGGTTTCTCAGATTTCTGTCGAAAACATTCAAATCGTGAAATTGATTGATTACAGGTTCTCAGGTTAGCTGGAAATGCAGCAAGGGACAACAAGATAACTAGAATCGTCCCAAGGCACATCCAATTAGCTGTTGGGAACGAAGAAGAATTGAGCAAGCTTCTCGATGACGTCACCATTGCTAATGGCGGTGTTATGCCTAACATTCACAACCTTTTGCTTCCTAAGAAGGTTTGTGTTTTTAGGGTTTCTTACGTTAGGGACATGCTTTTTATTTAACTAGTTTGTATATCTATTGAATTTAGTATGGACACCTTAAACTTCCTGATAATCAATATTGGTTCTATTACTTACATATGTTGTGCTAAAAGATTGACGTAATTGATATTTCCGTGTCTGAGATTGGGTAAATTGAATTGATGTTAAGATTTGTTATTAATCGATTGATTTTAAATCTTTTAGCTTTTTCATGGCTTGGTAACTTACACTGTGAAAGTATTGATTTGGGTGCTCATTTGTTGTTGTGAATACTAGCTTTGTAAATGGTTATTTGCAAGGTTAAGAAGTTATGAATGGAATTGAGTTCTTAGTCACTGTTTTCTGTTTGTATTATGGCAAAAATATAATTCCATTCTCATTTATAATACTTTTTACATGAATTTCAAGAATCATTCTTAGAAGAATGTTTTCTTCATTTGTATAATCTTATCCCCATGCTTATTTTTATTTTTTAATACAAGTCTTTATTTACTCGTTAGTTGAAGATCAAAAGTCAAAGGAAATAAATTCTCTTCTAAGAAGAATGAGAATTAAGGTTCTTTCATGAATGACATTGTATTCTTATAGAATGAAGATTTTTTCAAAAATGACTTACTATAAAGCTTGTATTCTTATAGAACGTGACAAAAATTAAAAAAATGATATTGTATTTTTGTAGAATGTGACGGTAAAAATTGTTTTTTTTTTTTTTATTTTTTTACCTTAGATTCTCAATAATATTAATAATATATGATTATTCTTTAAAAATGTTGTTATTCTTCAACTCATGGTTCAAAAAATTTTGTTATTCTTAAAAATGTTCATTCAATCAGAATATATATTCTGTTCAATCAGAATATGTATTATATTAGAATAAGTATTTTAAACTCTTGGCCCATATTAATCCCTATATCCACACAATATTTACAATCCACATTATAATGTAACCATATATATATATATATATATATATATATATATATATATATATATATATATATATATATATAATATATTAGTTTATAATCTGTGGAAACCACGGTTACAAAATTAATTCAATTTTGATAGCAAAAATTCATAATTATTAATCAATTTTTTAAATAAATTATTAATTAAGATATATACCGAAATTTTAAAGTTAGTTATAACTTCAAATTTAACATATAATTAAAAAAGTAAATGTTTCTATAAAAAGTTTAAAATCTATTATTTAAAACCATAATCTCATTAATTGTGATAGTGATTCACCTAATATCTCTCTCAAAACATAAACCACCAGGAGGATGTGTACGATCAAGTCTTCGCCTTGCCTCGATCATCTAAAGTACCTGAAAACACTGAAATCCACAACTGTAAGGCAAAACTTATTAAGTTTTCCAAAATACCCCACACAACAATACATAATGCATATACATCGGGCCCACATCGTAAACTTGGATTGCCCTCGAGCCCACAACCATAAGATTGGATTGCCCCCAGCCCACAATCATAAGACCAGATTGCCCAGGGTTTGTTGGTCTACAACACAAAGCCGTATCGCCTCAACCTAAACGCACCATGTCAACATATGCACCAAAATAACAACAAGCAAGCACAAATAATATCATTAGATCTACCATTTTAACATATCACTACAGTATAACAACATCCTACACACAAGGACACATACTGTAATACAAAATATAGTGAGAAAAATCACCTCACAAATTAGCAGACACAACACAACTCTCGTAAATCCAAGACTAGTACTACAAGCCACCTATACAACAATCAGGGACCAAATTCTTAAACTAAAGCCCAATATCCATTAGTTGTCCTAAAGTTAAATTTGGTCAAAGTTCAATGGTTAACCTCTCGTTGACATACGCTCAACCTAGCATGCAACTCTACACTCAACGTAGAGCTCAAGATGACAAAACAAGAAAATTTGGACCTACGCTCAGCATAGCCACCTGATGTCCAAATTTTCATTAAGTTCTTAAAACAGAAACCCCCCCAAACTTTCAGATATGCTCTAGATGGATGTCTTAATGGATAACGTCTCTGACTTTATCCGTTTGCATGGTTACAAAGAGCACAAAACCAAACCCTAGGTCAAAAAAGCTATATATTGCTTAAGAACACATGTATGGATGGATGAGAGTGACAAACATCTCATTTTTATGACTTAACAACCCAAAAACGTATGGAAATGATACTCAAATGGTCTGGAGTAGCTCATACTCACATAGATCAAGGTTATGGGGACAAAAGCATAGAAATCTTAATAATAACTAGATCTAACATGAAATATCATCAATGTATAAACTTTATACCTTTTGGAGGAGGATAATGGGATACAAATTCCATATCTACAAGGCGTGGAGCTCCCATGTGCTTCCCTAATGAAGATCTTCCTTCAAATATGCACATAAAACACTCTAAACTCTCAACATTCTCACAAGGACACATACTGTAATACAAAATATAGTGAGAAAAATCACCTCAAAAACTAGCAGACACAACACAACTCTTGTAAATCCAAGACTAGTACTACAGGCCACCTATACAACAATCAGGGACCAAATTCTTAAACTAAAGCCCAATATCCATTAGTCGTCCTAAAGTTAAATTTGGTCAAAAGTCAATGGTTAACCTCTCGTTGACATACGCTCAACGTAGCATGCAACTCTACACTCAACGTAGAGCTCAAGATGACAAAACAGGCAAATTTGGACCTACGCTCAGCGTATAGAAATCTACACTCAGCATAGCCACCTGATGTCCAAATTTTCATTAAGTTCTTAAAACAGAACCCCCCCCCCCTCCCAAACTTTCAATTATACTCTAGATGGATGTCTTAATGGATAACGTCTCTGACTTTATCCGTTTGCATGGTTACAAAGAGCACAAAACCAAACCCTAGGTCAAAAAGTTATATATTGCTTAAGAACACATGTATGGATGGATGAGAGTGACCAACATCTCATTTTTATGACTTAAAAACCCCAAAAACGTCTGGAAATGATACTCAAATGGTCTCATACTCACATAGATCAAGGTTATGGGGACAAAAGCATAGAAATCTTAATAGTAACTAGATCTAACATGAAATATCATCAATGTATAAACTTTATACCTTTTGGAGGAGGATAATGGGATGCAAATTCCATATCTACAAGGCGTGGAGCTCCCATGTGCTTCCCTAATGAAGCTCTTCCTTCAAAGATGCACATAAAACACTCTAAACTCTCAACATTCTCACAAGATAGCTAGGGTTTTAAGGTGGCTACTTAGGAGGGTGGAGGTTTTTGTTTAGCGTACCTACTCTCGGCGTAGCTTTTTCATATGCTCAACATAGCGCATTAAGTCCTCGCATATAATTATCCACCTACGCTCAGCGTAGGGGACTATGCTACGCTTTGTGTAGGAAAAAATTCTTGAAATTAAACTTCAAGCAAAATAATAATAATACATGTTAGAATCGGGTGTTACGTTTCTCCCCTGCTTAAACTAGATTTCGTCCTCGAAATCCTTAGTTGAAAATAGATCTGGATAATGCTCACACGTTTCTGCCTCGTGCTCCCAGTTCCACTTGGAACCCTTCCGATGTTGCCACTAAACCTTGACCAAGCGCATTACCTTGTTGTTCAAGGCCTTCGTCTTCCTATCTAGACTAGCCACCAATCTCCACATAATTAAGTTGATCATCGACCTGAATTTCATTTAACGGAACCATTGTTGTATCATTAGTCAAACATTTCTGAAGCTGAGAAACATGGAAAGTGCTATGAATCCGACTAAGCACCTGAGACAAATCCAACCGGTAGGCTACCTTGCCTACTTTGGCCACCACATAAAAAGGTCCGATAAATCAGGGGGCCAACTTGCCCCTCTTTCTGAAGCATATAACATCCTTCCAGGGTGATACATTTAGTAGAACCATTTCCCCAACGTGAAACTCCAACACATACCGTCGCCTATCATCATAACTCTGTGATTGGCTCTGTGACGTCTGTAACCGCTGTCTTATCTGTTGGATAAGCTCTGTCATATGTAGTACCACCTTTTGTCCTAAACATGAATGTAACATCTTGATTTCTAGGAATATACATTTTTATCATTGTTATGAGAATTATTTGCAAATTGGTCCTAAATGGCATTTTTGTAATTTTTGGAGTTGCATGTGTACACTAGGCATACCCAAGCTTACATAGGGCGTACGTGGCTTAGACCTAAAAACCCTAATATTTAGGGTTTGTGCATTATTTATTCATCCTTAACTCTCAAGGCTCCATTCATCCATCAACCTCCAGCCTCATTTTGACCCCTATGCAACCCTAATCCATTTAAGAGCACTTTTAAGCCTTGAGTCTACATTTTGGTGTTCTTAAAGGAGGGAGAATGAAGAGGAAACCATCCTAGAAGAGTGGAGCACTTTGGATCCAAAATCTCATCACCATTTGGCCTCATTTGAAGGTAAAAAGCTCTGAACTTGATGAATTGTTGATTAGATCTTGTGTAGCTATGGATTTGTGTTCTTTTGGTCCCATAAGCTTGGTATTATGAGTATGGGTTACTCTAATTCATATAAATTTTGATTTCAGACATTTTGGAGTGTTTAGAAGCATAAAAATGTGATATTGGTCATTAGTTAAGACCTTGGCTCATATCACAGATCTGGACTCCCTAATAGCTCTTACTCCATAGAGTCAGTGAATTTAAGCCTTTGCATGGCCGATAAGGTCACAAACACACAAAACTCTCACTTTCTTAGCTCAAAATGCTCATAGCTTATGCATGGCTTGATCTTAATGTCCAATTCCTGATTTTTATGACACAACACCACTAAATACACTCAAAGGGGGTTGATCATAGTCTCTGGAGCTCAATAACTCATAAAGTCTCCAACTTTTGGGACAAAACCCTAAAATACTCTACTATGATGCACAAATCAAAAGAGTGAGAAAGCTTGAAGCTGTATACCTCTATACGAAGCTCCCATCACAGATATGCTTAGATCCAAGGGCCTAGACTCCCACTCCTTCTTCTCCAAAGCTTCTTCTTCACTCGAAGAAAACACAAAATCACCTAAAGGCTCTCAAATGGACTCACAAGCTCTATGAACGAAGGATTAGGGTTTAAGAGGGTTTGTTGACTGAGAATGGTGGCCAGGAATGAGGCCATCATATCCTTTATATTGGACACACCAAAAATTAGGGTTTTTTACTCTATGCCTAGTACGCCCAACGTACTAGGTGGTGCCGCTTAAAAATCACGCACATGAGTACGCTAAGCGTACACACACGTACGCCCAGCGTACTCAACTGCCACCTTCTCAAATAAGGGACTTATTATGCCATAATTTCAAACTTCCATGCTTCCTCGATATAACTCCGTTTCCAATGAACCTCATATCCACGGAAAGGTGACGAGATGCCCTACGCTTCTAGCAATTCGTCACAACCCCGAGACTTCCTCATGCCCGGGTTGCAGCCCACGATCTCAAATCACGGATGATCCGAAACAAGATGTTACACTAACAATTGTTGATCTTTTTAGGAACAAAAACTACATGATTTTTTATGACCCATGAGGTCGAGTTTAATGACATCAACAAGGTTTATGCATTGCTTTTTCAATGGAATAGCTTAAATTGTATGATTATCATAAATATGTTCTTTTTCTATTTCATGGTTATTATTTATTGTTTTTATATATTTATAGCCAATGATTAGACCAATGCAAGCATTATGAACAGTAATAAGGAAGCATCAGCAAGTACATTGCAACGATTATAGTTCTATAGTAAATTCAATACATTGATGAAACCCTAATTTTAATATATCTTTAACCTATAACCATAAAGAACCTATGCGTGTTAACCTTTTTTGGTTTGATGACTTATATTTATCCGTTTTTATATATTTGCAGCAAATAATAACCATTTGTTTAACAAGATGAAAGAGTTGGAGATTTGATTAAATCTGGTTATGTTTCTCATTTTTTCTGAACAATTTAGGTTTAAATTAAGTGATAAACCAAATATAATGGTTAATTTTGGTATAATTTATTTATGTTCTGATGTCATTTTCTTTAAAAGAAAACTTATATTATTAATCTTCTCAACTATTTTAATTCAATGAGTAAATAATTATTCTTATTGAATGGGGTTTTAGACATTTGAATAATACTTATATTTTGCAAGCTTTATGAGATTATGTTTAGAAAAAGCAGCTCAAAGGTTAAAAATTGACGATGGTGTTACTTTTTAACATTATTTATAATTTATTCTAATAAAAAAATCAATTGCTAATTTTTTTTTATTATTGTAGGATTAAATCTTCCATTATAATTT
Source organism: Lactuca serriola (assembly GCF_051521515.1). Classification (NCBI taxonomy): domain Eukaryota; kingdom Viridiplantae; phylum Streptophyta; class Magnoliopsida; order Asterales; family Asteraceae; genus Lactuca; species Lactuca serriola. The sequence goes on along the minus strand of NC_136412.1, from coordinate 272,276,842 downwards.
ATCTTTATGCTTCACACGGAAGTTTCAGAAATTGTATCAGATCGTTATGGTTTAAATATTGAACCCATGAATGGGAATATCCAGGACCAACAATTACTACACCACTATTCATTGGTAACTTGCATCTTTTTGTATTATTTGATTCTAAAATACACCTAGATACAGTCGCTACATTTAAATATGACACAGTGGTAATTTGTGACACAGGGTTCTGTAAACATGTCCTGAATGCAAAGTTTTTTGGGTTAAAATCGAATGCAACGGTTTTTTTGGCAAACAGTTATGTAAAGTTCCCTTGCATATTGTTTTTATAGTTATAAATTTTTTATTCTAATAGTTTTGGACCAAAATACTCCTACATACTGTTTTTATAGTTAAAAATTTTGATTTTAAGAGTTTTGGACCAAACTGCCCATGCATACTATTTTTATAGTTTAAAAAATTTGATTTTAACAGTTTTGGACAAAACTACCCATGCATGCTGTTTTTATAGTTAAATTTTTTATTTTAATAGTTATGGACCAAACTGCCCATGTATACTTTTTATAGTTAAAAATTTGATTTTAATAATTTTGGACCAAACTGCCCATGTATATTGTTTTTTGTAACATACACGTTAATAACCTTGTATAATTATCGTTTTTTGTAAGCTTGATAGCTTAAAAGTAAATATTATTAAATAATACGAGAATTTGAGCATTAAATTCTAACAAGATAATTTTATGAGATTGAAGTAAAATTGTGTTTACAATCATTCAGAAAGTGATGGAAACTTATGAGATTCCAATCAAAAGTCAAATATTGAAATTAACGAAAATGTAAAATTTAAGATAAGTAAAAATAATGTTACTGAAAGTTGTAAATTATCTCGTTAGAAAATTTTAGGCGAAAACCTCACTGAAATCCGAGTTATAACGAAGAAGTTATGACTTATTGAAGTTTCGCGACAGAACCGGCATGACGCTATATGACGTAAAAAGTGAGTTTCAATAAACTACTTTTTAGCTTTAGTGATCTAAATAAAAGTCGTAGTATTCGTTAAACCAAGAATTTTCATAAAAAGAACATCCAAATCTGACTCCGTATGAGGAAGTTATGATATTTCTAAGATTCGGCATAGCAGTACACAACCCGAAACTCGAAATAAAGATCGAGTGATTTTTAGCCGACACAACCTAAACGAGAATCGAAGATCTCGTCAATAGTAGTACAACGGTAAAAAGACAGACGAAAACGGACTTTGGATGAAGAAGTTATGAATTTTTAACAGACTTTTCCTGTCTCGGCCTATTAAAAATATAATATTAAAAATGAATTCAAAATTAGCCGACGGAGTCTAAACGAAAGTTGTAGAGCATAATTTCACCTAAGTGTGCATATAAAGAACGTAAAAAACGGAGCCCGTATGCGAAAGATAAGAATTTTTGAAGTTTTGGGCACAAACTTCAAGGCTGGTCCGAAGGAGTACGACCAATGTATCGAAGTACACCCAGCGTACTCGTGTAAATTATATGGAGTCCGTCACCCTCCCTACTCATTCGCATGACTGCCATGTGTCGTAGCCTTGACGCGTCCGAGCTGATCCATTTCGTACGCCCAACGTACGAAGTTATGCCCAACGAAGAGGTTTGCAAGGCAGTACGCCCCCCGTACCGGAGAATTACGCTCAGCATAATGTGAGCCCTCGGACCATTATAAATAGAAAGTGAGACCTTCCGAATTTTGTTTACGGTTTTAACACTTTCACACCCTCATTCATCTCTCAATTTACCCTAACACCCCTCGAAGCCTAGGAAACATCCCCTACACCCGAAGCAAGTCCCGACGCTCTGAAAGCCCGAGAAAATAATCTTTTCAAGTTGAAACTCTGCCCACATAAAACCCGATTTTCAACAAAAATCCCCGGTTTCTTCAAAGAAAGTCATTTTTAGAGACGAAGTGTTGCCCAAATTATCATTTTACCATTTAGTTATTTCACGGTGAGTTCAATATAGGGACAATTGTATGTTATGTTCAATGTGCTTTCCTGAGTTATTCTTGTTTTATAATGTTGATCATGTAGAGCATGACTCATATAATTTATGGTATTGGCTTTGAGCCTTTGGCCATGTAGAGCATGTCTCGTATTATTCTAGTATCGGATTTATGCCTTTGGCCATGTAGGGCATGACTCGTATAACTTATGGTATTGGCTTTGTGTCTTTGGCCATGTAGAGCATGAATCGTATAACTTCTGGTATTGGCAGAGGGCTATGTAGGGCTGAAAGCCTGTATATTCTAGCAAAATGATAATATGAAATTGTATTTTGTGTGCCATTTGGGTTGTAGCTTTATTGATGTATATCAAGTTGAAGTTGTTAAGTTTCATTGATTGTAAACCTTAGAATCAAATCATTGGTTGATATGGAAATCCTGTCATATGATACACATATGCCTTTGTTGTTCTTTGTCCCTCTTTGCTTCTGTCATATTGATATGTATATGGCATTGCGTTATATTGTAACTGTTTTGCATGAGTAGCTTTGCTGGCTCTTATAGCGGCCTCTTTCAGTGGTTCTTGCTTGCTCTTTAAAGCTGATCTAGTGCTGTTTCGTTCCTTCAATTTGTTTTGATTCCGATGAAGGATACTATATTCCACCTACACAACTACCTTGCTTGGTGGTTCAAAATGGAAGTTTAGTTATCTGCTTAAGTGGTCTGCTCGTACCGTTCCAAAAAGAGCTGCGCTGACAGGCATATTTTAAAATGTGTTTCCTGGCTCACATATCTAAATTTCAGTGAGATAGGGTGCGGATAGGTGGAATGGAAATTCCACTCCAATCCCTTTAATGGATCCCCGAAGGAGACGGGTGCAAATGGAATTTCAATCAAAGGCACTATGACCACTGAGCATGCCAACAAGGCAAACTCATAAAATCGTCTCCTGTCCCAGGTCACTGAAAGGGAGATACTCGCAGCCGAGCTCTCGTCCCACTCCCGCTACCAACTTCGTGATAGAACGACCATGCGAAGGGATACGGATAGGCTGCCCTCCCACACTTAAGGCATTGTGTTACACCTTAAATGTATTTCACTACTAAAAGAAAGGTATGGATATTCTGCTCGAAAGCTTCGAAGAAGCGTAAGCAAAAAGCATATTTTAGGAAAGAGGTTCAGGTAGCTCAGCTGGTTACAGCTAATGAATGAAAAAACGTGTGTTCCGATTTAGATTTCCTGTCTTAAGCCCCACCTCGGTAGCTCAGCGGTAGAGCGACCGCTTGTATAGTTCAACAAGTAGTCGGACGTGGGTTCAAATCCCGCTTGAGGGAAAAAACAGAGAGAGCAGCGAAGGGGCCTTTCCTCGCTTCTGTCTTTTTTTTATAGATCAGTTCAGTCTGTAAACAAGCAGGTGATTTTTAGCCGGGAAACTGTAAACTTTCGAAAGCAAGCTCACCCACTCTCCCCCAGTGGTTAAACTCTATGATTTGATTTGAATTCCATATTAAAGAAAAGTAGACATCTGCGGCCTAAAACTACACGAGTGGATAGATTTACGGCTACTACTTCCCGATCTTTGTGAACGTTCACTTCAATAGGATATCTCGTTTTACTAGCTCGACTATAGAGAGAGGAACTAATGGTAACGAGCCAGACCAGATGATCTTCAAAGACATCCTTCACTTATCGATTAGATGAGAGAGGTCATTCAGTGTAAGACCTGAGGTAGACGAACGGTTCACTGTCAGTGGTTCCATACGTCAATCCCATCCTGAAGGAGCTAATGAAAGCCTGAATTCAATATGAAAGTGGACTCTTCCTCTTCGATTCAAGCAAGTCGACCATTGAATCTATTAAACTGGGCCGCTTTTGTAACGCCCCGTTCCTGAGAGTACCTAATTATGAGTCCCCGAGATTTAAGAGAAATGATATTTTGGTCATCTTGTGGGAAAAGTGGAAAATGAGGGGCAAGTATGAAATTGGGAACTCGCCGAGTACGCCCAGCGTAAGCTGGGATTATGCCCAGCGTAAGGCGTGCATGGACGCGGGTGCAAGGCTGAGTACGCCCAGCGTACTCTCAGATTTCTAAAACCCTAAATTTAGGGTCAGCCACTATATAAGGAACATGTTGGTGCATACCCTAGCCTCCTTAAGCTCACCCTTAACCTCAGAAACCCTAGAAACCCGTATTCCCTCCATTTTTGGGTGTGTTTGGCCTTGGAAGCTCATTTAGGCAAAAGAAAAGCTAGAAGAAGAAAGGAGAAGTTGTCAAGGAAGGAAAGGATCGATTGGAGCTTGTAGATCTGAAGAGATATCATCCTTTGGAGCTTATTTGAGGTATAAAGCTTCTTGCTTGCCATTTATTTTGCATAGATCTAAGTGTTGTGAAGTTTTAGCATCTTTCTTGTCCCAATGTTCTCATCTTGATTCATGCTTGGTGTTGGCCGAGATTATCTGTCCTTTCAGACCTTTGGAGAGGTCTTGAGTGAGAAAAATGAGGTCCCAGGGGCTGTAGTTGTTCCATGGGTGAGATATATAGGTCTTAATGGATTAAGACCTTAGATTAAGAGCTTTTGGATGTCCCAATTGATAAAGTTTGAGACTTTATGAATCTTATGCGTATTTAGCCTAGGGATCTGAAGTTTGAGCTTAAGAGCTTAAGCCATTAAGAGGTTATAAGGACTTTATGAGTAGCGAAGTTACGCCCTGCGTAGCGGGTTAGGGCCCTGATCCTCAGCTACTTTTTAGTGTGTACGCCCCGCGTACCAAGGAGGGTACGCCCAGCGTACTCCCCCTGTTTGGACCTTAATATTGGGCCTTAGAGTTTGGGCCGTTTGTGGATAGTTGGTTTAGGGGGCAAGTCTGGAAATTATGGACAGAGTGTTTTGGGCCCAATTATTGTTATGGACCTTGGATCTAGGCCCATTTGGTGAGGTGGGCCCAATTTGGTAAATTGGGCCAATATTGGACTTTGTATAAGATTTGGACTTTGGCCTTGGCCCGATAAGTGGATGTATGCTTGGCCTAATGTTTATTTTGTTATGATGGCTAGTTCGGGATTTGCGGTGAGTTGGTGATTCGAGAATCTGCTCTTCAGTTCATAGTTTCGGCAGTGCGAGGTGAGTTATCCTCACTATATCAACAGGGTCTAAGGCAACAAGGCCGGCCCTTTATCGGATTGAGATCTGGGTATTTGTTGTTATGTTATTGCTTTGATATGTTTGCATCCTGGTAGCTAGGATGGTATATGTTAGAGACCTGGTTAGGGTCGGTTCCCTGATATGTAGGGTGATGTTATGCTAGTGACCGATTAGGTCGGTATCCTGGTTAGGATGATGATATGTTATGTGATCTGTTTGATCGACTTATTGACTATGAATGCTTATATGATTGTATGTTTATGTGCACATGGTTGTTTGGACTGGAGTTGGGTTGAGGCGAGTCCTGCTTTGTGCTGTAGGCCAAGATACCCAGGTCGGACCGGTTGTCCCGAAGGCCCAGTGAGCGGTCCGGATAGGCTGTAGGCCCCAAGAGGGCGGACCAGACGTGCCGAGGCTCGGAGAGTGGACCAGGCCGACTGAAGGCCCGGTACGGGCGGACCAGTCATACTGTAGACTCAGAGAGTGGACCAGGTGGATTGAAGGCCTGGTGCGGGTGGACCAATCACACTGCAGACTCGATGTATATGGCTAGATTCGGAGGGTGGACCAGGTGGACTGTTGTCCATTGCGGCGGACTAGTCTCACAGTAGACCCGAAGTGCATGGCTGTTCTGTGTTCTGATATGTTATGTATGCTATGTATGATATGGGCTGGAAGGCACTATGTTATGGGCCGGAAGGCATTATGATTTGGACCGGAAGGTTGTAGCCTGGAAGGGCGTATGTGTGGTTGGTATTTTAGGGATATCTCACTAAGCTTTCGGGCTTACAGTTGTGGTTTAATGTTTTTCAGGTTCTTCAGGAGACCGTGGCAAGGCGAAAGCGTGATAGTACCGCTCCTCATGTTTATGTTGTGATGTGATTTTGGTAATACTCTAAATAAATTGTATTGAAAACCTTTTTGTAATAATTTAATGAAATCGGGTTGTCTTTGAAAAATTTAAATTGGTTGGAATTTTTCGGTCGTTACAGCTTCTTCCCCCTCCGCAGGGTAGGACACCAAAACTCAATTGGTTACTGAAAGAAAAAAAATGATCACAGCTCAAATCTGGTGGTCTCGGAACTATGTGATATTTTAAGACAAACCAATCCATAGAGGGAGTCTGTACTGGTGCATTGATACAGCAGACCAAAATCCCTAAAATTCCGTGGAAGCGGTTCTGGAACAATTCAACCTGCAGCATAGAGTGAGTCGACAACCCAGAATGACAGAACCCAGATAGAAATAACTGTCAGGGCTGGCCCAACATATGGGCGAGTTGGGCGGAGGCCCAGGGCATCAAAGAGGAGAGGGCATCAGTTTAGCCCATCGTTTATTATGATGGCCCAAATAAGTTCAGCATCCCCTGCTATCGGTTACGTCGCCTTCAAGACTGTGAGTAGGAGTATGGTTCTCGTCTTTCTTGTCGCTGCCTAGAAAGACGAAAGGTGAAGTTGAAGAAGAGGATGAGTTGATTGGTTTTTCCGATCATCGATTTGTCAAGAGGCACTTATGTGGATAGGTAATAACTATATACTCTCTCCATGTGTACTGTTTATGTCAAGAACACAAGAAGAACAATAATTTTCTTAAACTCTCCTCTCTCGTCTCCCGATTTCTGAATACACCTCCCTATCCCTATTTCTATGACTTTGATAATGTCTCTGCTATCTAAACTCATCAGACCTCACTCATCACTCATCCCCTCAATGGGTAAAAATGTTGTGACAGTGTATTTACTTTTGAAGGGTATAAATGTAAAGTTGTACTTATATAGAATTTAATTAAATAATTTTTTTACTGTAATTCTGTCTAATAAAAAAGATTTTATGAAAACGATATCGTTCAGTACAAACATATGGGCAACATCTATTCTTCTCGCCCTGGACATGAAAAACCATTGGACCGACCCTGATAACTGTGCACAGTCACATTATGACGGTGCGAGCCGAGGAAACCCCGGGCGGGTCCTTCACTCGACTAACCAGCGATCCTTCTTCCTCGCCGTCTCCTTCGCCTTTTCCGTTTGGTTTTCAGCTCCGTCACCCGTGTTTCCCTGGAGCATCGCTTCTTTCCGGTGCTCCGATGCTCTCTGCCTTGGTAGGGTTCCTCTTTAAGAAAAAATCGCATTAATGATCTGCCTTGCCTTATTTCCAGCTGTTGAATGGAGTAATCTGGGAAGGGATCTTTTGCCAATTCCAGTTATTGGATCGAAGCCTTCCAATATGGGGCATACGAGTCAGGGGGAGCTGATGCTTGCTGGGTATTACCATGGAAAGTAAGGATGTTTAATTTGGTGATCGTGATAGGGCTTGGTCCACAGATTAGCAAAGCGGGCCGATGAGATGAATTGATTCCGGGGTATGCCTGCCGAGGTAGGCAGGGCAATAAGGGCAAGGCTACGGGAAGACTTTCAGAACTAGGCGAGAGTCCTTCACTGCACTCACTGGAGAGAAGGGATCATCTCCAATCAGGTTGTAAGGTCTTATCCCCAGAAGAAGAAGTGCATTACAGAGGATAGCCCAAAGGTGGGATACTACTTAGAAATTGTAGAAAGGTATGGTGTAGTCCACCACAGGCTTGTATGGTAATGATGAAGCTGGCTGACAGCTAGAATGAACAAGAAAGTTCTGTTTTCAGAACAGTGAAGATATTGCATCTAGAAGTCAAGTATCCAAATCGTCTTGGTAGTATCAATAAAAGGGAAAGTGCTGCCGCTGGTCAACTAGCATGGTAAGTAGGTCCATGCAGCTGGCCCCGGATGTACCCTCACAATAGGGGAACCGGGTAACCAAGTCGCGATTCGAATGAATGGTAATTTGCTGGGCCTGTCTTTTTCTCCCAGAGGTGTTATTGAAATCACTAAGCGTCACCCACTTATCCCTCTCAATGTTTAAACTATTGCAGGTGATAAACATACAGTATAGTCATGTACTAGTAGAAGATGTAGATTAGTTAATATTATCACTTTTGTAATTAGGGTATAAAGTCATGGGAAGTTATGTAATATATATAAAACTATGTAAAAAAATTAATAGTTGGTTTGTATCCAATCTTTTGATAAATATCCAGTGTTTTGTAGTAAGACCATTTATGTAAAATATGTTTATGAATATGCATGTAGCATGTTTGGAGTATTAATATTGTGAAGGTATTAGAGAAATAGTGGTTCTCACATTTTTATAGTTAAAAAAAATTTGATTTTAATAGTTTTGGACCAAACCGCTCATGCACATTGTTTTTATAGTTAAAAAAATTTGATTTTAATAGTTTTGGATCAAACTGTCCCTGTATACTGTTTTTATAGTTCAAAATTTTGATTTTTAATAGTTTTGGACCAAACTGCCTCTTCATACTGTTTTTTATAGTTAATTTTTTTTATTTTAATAGCTTTGGACTAAACTACCCCTGCATACTGTTTTTATGGTTAAAAAATTGATTTTAACAGTTTTGGACTAAACTACCTCTATATGTTGTTTTTATAGTTAAAAAAATTGATTTTAATAATTTGGACTAAACTACCATTGCATACTGTTTTTATGGTTAAAAAATTGATTTTAACAGTTTTGGACTAAACTGCCTCTATATGTTGTTTTTATAGTTAAAAAAAATTGATTTTAATAATTTGGACTAAACTATCCCTGCATACTGTTAATTTGGTAAAAAAAATTAATTATTTAAACACTTTTTACCCAAACAACCACTACATACTGTTTTTTGGTAAAAAAAAATAGTCATTTTAAATGACCTTAAAGAGTATGTTGCCTATTTTGTTATAAGTGATTACAAGAAATACCAGTTGACTTTATTTATTTATTTATTTATTTATTTATTTATTTAGGTAGAATAATTAGATAGCTTTTTTAAATTGGATTCTAGTGGCTATGGTGCATTTAAAACTGGTAATGTTGATTTTATCTTGCTTAACTTTGTGACATTGCTATTTGGAAACAGTGACCTCCGTTTTGGTGTTGAAAAGGCTATGGATAGAGAATGTATAGATGGAAATGGAAAGCCCGATTTATGAGTCTTCTTGGAAACAAGATTCTAATGTATGACATTGATTGGAGAGAAAACACAATGTCTTCTGGTTCGGGCCTTGTACTTTTGCTTCACTTTCCATTGCATCAAATAGAAAACAACAACTCGAGACCTGAAGTCTTGAACCATCAAAACTAAGGTATAAAGAAACACTGGAATATATCTGTTTGTATAAAGTATTGTCTGGATTAAGTCCATTAAATGAAAAAGAAAAAGATACAAATATCCTTTAGACTTTTAGTAGTTACAAGTTATAGTGTTGTATCTAAATTCTAACATAAATTTATTATCTTTTTCTAGCCAACATATTGGGATTAGACCATATGATTTATCACAAATGCTTCCACCAAATGCAACGAAATATATGTTCCATGCTGTAAAGCCCGGGTTTCGAGGCTAAGCATTTTAGATTATGTAATAGTCTAGGTCAACTATTGTAACTCTTTTTGAAGTAATAAAGATGAAATATTTGAGTATTATGTGAATTATGTGTATTTGTGTGCTTATTACTTATTTATAAATGTATAATAAATAAAGGATAAAAATAAGCGTCAAAATTAAAGTGTGAGATAAACCCGATATCTTTACATAAAGTTGTAGTGGTCGAAACAAGGATTTTGGAGATATAAAGAATGCCGAAATCCGAGTTGTAACGAAGAAGTTATGACCCGTCGAAGTTTCGCGATGGAACCGGCACGATACCGGGAAGCGTAAATAGTGAATTTACGATAGAGCGAGTTTTAGCCTTAGCGATTTAAACGAGAATCGAAGATCTCGTTAATAGTAGTGTAACGATAAAAAGACAGACGGAAACGGACGTCGGATGAAGAAGTTATGAATTTTTAACGGACCAATCATGTCCCGGCTTGTTAAAAATTAAAAATTTAAAATAAAGTCAAAATTAGCCGATGGAGTCTAAACGAAAGTTGTATAGTACATTCCCGCCTTCGTGTGGATATAAAGAACATCAAAAACAGAGTTCGTATGCGAAAGTTATGATTTTTAGAAGTCAAGAAGGAAAATTACGAAACTGAGATGACGTGGCAACATCCGGACCGTCCATCGCTGATCAGACATCGCTTCGGATCACGCCACGTAGCCCCTCGCATAACGCCCCGGGTACGAAGTCTGGTATGCCCTACATTCCTTCAGCCTTATCCTTCCGACGCTAGTGTGAGGCAGCTGGTGCGAGGCTGGCAAGCCTATCCGAACTACGCCCAGCGTAGCCAAGGACTACGCCTAGCGTAATCCGACGCCTCGCAGGCTATAAAAGGGGGCTGAGGCTGCCATCTTTTTCACACCAAAATTCATTCTCTCTCTAAGTGACCTAAACCCTTCTAAACCCTAGGGAACCCCCTAGCACCCGAAGGAAGCCCCGAGGCTCCCGGAGTCCCGAGAAAAAGTGTCTTTCGGTTCCGAAACGCTTCTCCAAGCGAAGCCCGTTTTTTTTTTAAACTCGTTGTAAGTAATCTAGACTATCAATTAGTCGCAGTTAATGTTAGACTAAACCCTAGTGGTATTGATACTAGGTTATGTCGAGGGAAAATTATTTTGAGATAACGAAGCGTTGTTTAAGTGCAGAGTCACCACCTTTCAGGTGAGCGCATAGTCACTTTCATCTTACACATAAGATATGAAGTATTTTATATAAATTACGTGCTATGTGTGCATATTATCTGAATACTTGCTGTCTATGCTGGAGGAACGTTTTTATACATGTTTTAAATGATTTAAATTGTATATGTATTTTATCTCTACGAAAATGTTGGGGTAAAACATGGGTAGATGTAATAGATGATGTGTGATAAAATGATGAGAGGCCTCGATGTTGTTGTTGTTGATTCTGTCATCTAGCGGAGTATGGATGACGACCACAAACTCTTCTAGACAATCCAGTGGAACACTAGTAGGCTCGCAACCTGTAGGTATTTGTGAACGATGTGTTCACCGGTGTACTCCATCCCCCACATGGTTGCCTTAAGGACATTTATTGCTGAGGAATCCCCTTACCAGTAGTTGTTGGGTTTTGAGTATTCTAACACTTCCTAAGTGTACATGCAACCCTAATAACCTTGGATCTATGTTTGTCTAATTATCATGCAAACTTGATTTCCAAGGCTATGATCCTATCTAGCATACATGGGGAACAATTCTAAATTGAATAATAGATAGAAATACATACCTTGTTGTTGTAAGTGTTCCTTGAAACATTGTGAACCTAGCACCTCAAGTGTGATGCCTCAAATGCTTCACACAACACCAAATGCAAAGTATAAACTTGAGAGAATACTCTAACACACTCAAAATCGGCCAAGCCCTCTTGTTTCTCTAGTGTATCACTAGTGTCGCCCTAGTGTAGCCAATTTTGGGGAGAGACATGGTCCTTATATAGTGTGTTGCATTAGGTAAAACCCTAATGTAACATGACTCTTCATTTCTTAATCCATGGGTTAACTCCATGGAGCATCCTATGGGTGGAACCCAACTTGATAATCCATGGAGCCTTTTAGCCCACTATATAAGATATGGAAGATTTACATAATCTACCCATATATTTAATTAGTTATTCTTTTGATCACTTAATTAATTCTAAATTAATTCTTGATCAAAACTAATTAAATAATATTATTAATATATTAGAACTTATAATATATTAATAAACCATATGTGTTATTTCTCTCATTTAGTTTATCCAATTGCATGGTGCCATGCAACCCAAATGGACCATGTCGGGTCGGGTCAAGTATTTACCAGAAATAGTTATGGACTTAGACACCTTATCCAATAGTCTCCCACTTGGATAAGTCTAATAACTATAACTGCAATACTTCAGGAACCGATCGGCAATCGTAGCTCTTTCAAGGTCTCTTAGAACTGAGAAGATGTTGATACGCCATTTAAGATAAGTGATCATATAATCCTCTGTTCTAGATATCAGTCGGACAAATACATGGAACAATGTCTTACTTATTGTCCAACAGTTTGTTTCTCGATTTCCGATTTGTTTGACAAAGAACTTAATTGAACACATGAACTTAGTTCTGACCGGGCCCGATACATAGGTCAAAACAAAATCATCGAGGGGCCCAGATACCAGCTTCTAATCCAAGAAGGAACAGATAAACTTCGACTCATATGTTTGTTCTACCACTCATTGAATTATACATAAAAGCACGTTTTATAACATCGAGTTACCAATGCATTTTCGTACAATCAATGCATAACCAACTCGTAAGTAACAAATCATATCTCTAGGTTTGAAGACTTATATGATATTACCGTCTCACGATCACTCGAGATAAAATTCCATGAAGTGATTCCAGTAAGCGTGGGTTGAGTCGAATGCTCAGAACTTATGAGCACTCATGATTGTTGTAGCCATGTCCAACACCTTAGACCTCTGCAACCAATCATGACAGTCTTGATTCATACCTACTTCCGACATATGACCGACTGTTGAGGTTTGAATATTATCATATACCAAACATAATTATTCTGGAAGTCAAAACATGCAAACGAAATATAGTAAACGATCGACAAGAGATAGCAACACTTTACTCATAAATAAAACACATTTTATTCATCATCTAATATCAATTACACTTTACAAATTTCATAATTTATCTAACTACTAAAACTTATATCATCCTTCAGCCCTATGCTCCGAGCATGCTGGAGATGCTTAACCCTACTCAGTCCCTTCGTGAGGGGATCTGCTGGGTTCTCATCCGATGATACCCTCTTTACCACAAGGATTCCTTCTTCTATGCGATGTCTGATAAAATGATATTTTCTGTCGATGTGCCTGGATCTCCCGTGATCCCTTGGTTCCTTGGCTAAGGCAACCGCACTTTCACTATCACAGAAAATTTCCATGGGCTCCATTATAGTTGGTACAACTCCAAGGTCTCCAATGAAGTTCTTTAGCCATATTGCCTCCTTTGCTGCCTCGCTCGCTGCTATATAATCTGATTCACAAGTGGAATCAGCCACTGTCTCCTGCTTGGAACTCTTCTAAGTGATTGCTCCTCCGTTTAGGGTAAATACCCAGCCCGACTGAGAGCGGAAATTATCCCTATCAGTTTGGAAGCTAGCATCACTATACCCTACAACTCTCAAGTCATCACTCCTGCCGAGGGTAAGGACCCAGTCCTTAGTCCTCCGTAGGTACTTGAGGATATTCTTTACCGCAGTCCAGTGTGCCTTGCCAGGATTCCCCTGATACCTGCTAACCATGCTCAAGGCAAATGCTACATCAGGTCGAGTACACGTCATAGCATACATGATCGAGCCTACTGCCGAAGCATAAGGTACTTGACTCATTTCAGCTATCTCAGCCTCGGTACTTGGGCTTTGTGTTTTACTCAATTTGGCGTTACTCTGGATGGGTAACTCTCCTTTCTTGGAGTTCTGCATGCTGAATCTCTTCAACACCTTGTCCAAGTATGTACTTTGACTAAGTCCAATTAGTCTTTTACTCCGGGTTCTCAAAATCCTTATCCCTAGAATATAGGCAGCTTCTCCTAGGTCCTTCATAGAGAAACACTTCCCAAGCCAGGACTTAACTTCCTACAGAGTTGGGATGTCATTTCCTATGAGTAGTATGCCATCCACATACAATACCAAAAAGCTAACTATACTCCCACTAGCCTTGACATACACACAAGATTCATCTTCACTTCTAGAAAAGCCACATTCCTTGACCTTTTCATCAAAGCAAAGATTCCATCTGCGATGTGCTTGCTTTAATCCATAAATGGATTTCTCAAGCTTACACACTCTATTAGGGTACTCGTTGCTGACAAAACCTTCTGGCTGACTCATGTAAACATCTTCAGTTAACGTTCCATTAATGAAAGCGGTTTTGACATCCATTTGCCAAAATTCATAGTAATGAAATGTAGCTATGGCTAACATAACCCTAATAGACTTAATCTTGGCTACTGGAGAAAAGGTCTCATCATAGTCCACTCTAGGAATTTGAGAGAAGCCCTTTGCAACAGTCGAGCCTTATAAGTGTGTACATTACCATCCATGTCGGTCTTCTTCTTGAAGATCCATTTGCACCCTACAGTCTTACGACCTAGTACATTCTCAACCAAGTTCCAAACTTGATTGTCATACATGGATTGTATCTCGCTATCCATAGCCTCTTTCCATTTCGCAGACTCGGGGCCTGCCATGGCTTCCGCGTAACTGTTAGGTTCATCCAGACCTACTAGTGTCTCATCACTAATAAGTGTCTCACCTTCCGCAGTAATATGGAAACCATAGTAATGCTCAGGTGCATTCCTAACTCTCGTGGAACGCCTCAGAGGTACAGATTCGTCAATTGGCTCAACAGGAGTTTCCTCCTCAAGTTGAGGGCTAGGGTTTGAAGTTCCTTCACCACTTGACTCTTGAAGTTCTTCAAGGTCAATTTACCTCCCACTGTCTCCTTATCTTATAAATTCTCTCTCTCGAAAGACTCCACTTCTTGCTACAAAGACCACATTATCACTAGGTCTGTAGAAGAGGTAACCAAAGGATCTTTGTGGGTAGCCGATGAAAATACACCTCTCACTTCGGGGTTCTAGCTTATCATGAGACTCGCGCCTCACAAAAGCCTCACAACCCCAAATCTTTATGTGGTCTAGTTTAGGTACTTTCCCAGTCCACATCTCGTGAGGAGTTTTAGCAACTTTCTTTGTAGGGACTAGATTAAGAATATGGGCGGCAGTCTCTAAGGCATACCCCCAGAATGAGATTGGTAGCGAAGCTCAACTCATCATGGAACGAACCATATCCAAAAAGGTTCGATTATGCCTCTCAGCCACACCATTCAACTGCGGTGTCCTGGGAGGTGTCAATTGTGAGACAATCCCACATTCCCTAAGATAGTCGAGGAACTCTAAACTAAGATACGCACCACCTCGATCGGATCGAAGCATCTTAATGTTCCTGCCCAATTGATTCTCGACTTCCTGTTTAAATTCCTCAAACCTTTCGAACGTCTCTGACTTATGCTTGATTAAGTAGACATATCCATATCTACTGTAATCATCAGTAAAAGTCAAATAATAACGATTAGCATCCCTTGTGGCATGTTTGAATGGTCCACACACATCCGTTTGTACAAGGTCCAACAAACCTTCACCCCTCTCACAAGAACCTATGAAGGGTGACTTTGTCATTTTTCCAAGTAAGCATGTTTCGCAACTATCATCAGACTTTAGTTCAAATGACTCCAAGACTCCATCCTTTTGGAGTTGGCGTATGCGTTTCTTGCTTATATGTCCAAGACGACAATGCCATAATGATGCTTTATCCAAGTTATTATTATTAACATAATCAATACACAATACATTATTTCCTAAGTTATCAACCACAGATACTGTTTCATACATGCCATCACAAGGTAATGCTTTAACATAAAGAACATTATTAAAGAAAGCATTAATTGAACCAACTTCATTATCAAATGAAAAGGTGAAACCTTGTTTATACAATGCATGAAAGGAAATAATATTTCTTTCCATTTGTGGTGAATAACAACACTTATTCAAATCTAAACTAAACCCACTACTTAGCGATAAAGTATAAACTCCAATCTTGGTGACAGGTGAAGCTTTCCTGTTTCCCATGATCAAGTTTATTCTTCCTTGCTCCACATTCTCACTTCTTCTTAGTCCCTGTAAATCAGAACAGATATGAATACCACAACCGGTATCAAGGACCCAAGAATTAGAATGGGGTGAGTTATTAGATAAGATAGTGTAAATACCAGCATGGTTGGGTTAAACTTTCCCATCCTTCACATCTTGCTGGTACTTTGGGCAATTCCGCTTCCAATGTGCCTTTTCATGGCAATAGAAGCATTCAGCCTCTTTTGGGTCAGAAGAAGGAGTGATGAAACCTTTCTTGGTTCCACTTGAAGAAGAGCCATCAAGGGTCCTAACCTTGGTACCCTTCGAAGAACTCTTTCTCTTCTTCCCTCGTCCTTTCCCGATTGCCAAGACAGGGGCGGAGTTGGTAGGAGTAGGAGTAGTAACAACCGCCTTACCCTTAAGACCACTTTCCGTGGTCTTTAAGAGTCCTTGAAGTTTTCTGAGAGTGACCTCTTCCTTGTTCATGTGGTATGTCATGCGGAATTGGTCATAACATGAAGGTAAGGAGTGCAAAATAATATCTATTGCTAGCTCCTCGGGGAAGTTCACATTAAGCTTCAGCAAGCGGTCCACAAATCTTTGCATTTTCTGCATGTGGCCCGTGATGGGTTCTCCATCCTTCATTCAGGTTGTTATCATGGAGGAGATGATTTCATACCTCTCTTGTCGTGCACTTTGATGGTATCTTTCCATCAAATCTTGGTGCATTTCAAAAGGGTAGTAGTCCTCGTAGGACTTTTGGAGATCGGCTGTCATAGTGGCCATCATGATGCATGCCACCTTGGTGACATCCCTTTCATGTGCCCTAAAGTCAGCGATCTCTTGAGGAGTAGCAACTGTCTCATCAATCTCCTTAAGCTCCTTATCGAGGACATATTCTTTGTCCTCGTAGCGGGTAATCATTCAGATGTTTTTGATCCATCCATTAAAATTGGATCCATCAAAAGTGACTTTCCCACACAAGTTCATAAGAGAAAAGGAGCCATTAGGATTAGAGCCAGAAGCAGCAGTGTTTGCAGACATCTGAAGAGAAGAAAAGTTTAGTTTAGAAATAGAGATAGTCCTTAATAAAACACCTAAATTTAGTATTAAGGCTAGGAACCAATCACAATATATTATACTTAGAAGAGGTATGCCGTAATCTAAGTAATAACATATTTGAAAGGTAGGTGAATGACGATTCACCAATTTCCACCAAAGTCGAAATATTAAAATATTTAATTTGGTTCTTAGAAATTCCTAGATTCTTTTGAGATTCAATGAACTTTTCAAAGGCATGTTTCAATCTCGAGTGTGCCCTCCAAGTTTTGTGACTGTGATGCCGAGGATCACAAAATGAGGTGTGAAGTAACCATGCAAATTACTTGGTACCCTTAATAAATTACCCCTCAATCGATGTGCCGGTTAACCACACATGCTCCATCGATACTATGATAAATATTAAGTCACCCTTTACCTACCTTGTTAAGTCCAAGTTAGTGTGCCAGTTAACCACACACGCTCCACTAACGACTTAGACAAAGTGTAAAGTGTAATTTCATGGATTAGCACCTTATTCACATTTTTCCTAAAATGATTGGGAATTTAATAAAACATTTAGTTACTTTATAATATTCATCATACTTTTAATGAGAATTTATAAGTCCTTGTCTTACCCATTCGGCTAACGACCCTCCACCAGTCAAGTAAGCGGTGGGTGAGAGTGGACACCCATTAAGTTGTCATTTTATAGGCAACAACCTTATACCCACCTTATAGACCGGCTTCGTGAATGAGGCGTACTAGCGGTAAGACGACTTTGATCTTATACATACATACATACATACATATATATATATATATATTATTAACTTATAATATTATAAGTATAAGGGTTGAATTTTAACTTTTAAAATTCTAAGGGTTGGAACTAAAGTTTTAATCAAGACTTTACTTGTTCCAAAACTTGAGGGCAAGTTTTGTAAACTTTCAAAACTTTTCATTTCTTGTAACTTATGAGTTTATTAGGGTATTAAAATGAAGACTCTTCATTTTTATAACCCATGTGTTCTTTTAATGGTTTTTAAACAAAGTGACTTTTGGTTTTCCATAACTTGAGGACAAGTTATGGACTCCATTAAAACACATAATGATCAAGAATTAATCTACCACATAGGTTACAAATAATTCATATGATCATCTAAACATCATAAGATCAAGAACATGAATATGAACACTTTCATGAATAAAAAATTACACTTAAAACTTTGTAATTTTGATAACTAGTTGTTGTAAATGGATTAGCAAAGACATTACACCATCTAAAACAAGTTTTCAAGTACCAAAACAGTTTAGGGTAATGTTTCTATTCCATTTCCAGCAACTAAAGTCGAAAATCTGCATTGTGAGGCTCCTACTCGCAGAGTGCATGAACCTACTCGGCGAGTAGGTTGAAGATTCATATGAAATCGGCAAGTCCCCCCATGGAATCGGCGAGTTCATCAGTCAGATTGCAAAAATATCGACTTTTTTTTAACTATTTAGCACAAATAACAAACAAACAAGCCTAGGCTCTGATACCACTGTTGGGTTTTGAGCATTCTAACACTTCCTAAGTGTACATGCAACCCTAATAACCTTGGATCTATGTTTGTCTAACTATCATGCAAAGTTGATTTCCAAGGCTATGATCCTATCTAGCATACATGGGGAACAATTCTAAATTGAATAATAGATAAAAATACATACATTGTTGTTGTAAGTGTTCCTTGAAGCCTTGTGAGCCTAGCACCTCAAGTGTGATGCCTCAAATGCTTCACACAACACCAAATGCAAAGTATAAACTTGAGAGAATACTCTAACACACTCAAAATCGGCCAAGCCCTCTTGTTTCTCTAGTGTATCACTAGTGTCGCCCTAGTGTAGCCAACTTTGGGGAGAGACATGGTCCTGATATAGTGTGTTGCATTAGGTAAAACCCTAATGTAACATGACTCTTCATTTCTTAATCCATGGGTTAACTCCATGGAGCATCCTATGGGTGGAACCCAACTTGATAATCCATGGAGCCTTTTAGCCCACTATATAAGATATGGAAGATTTACATAATCTACCCATATATTTAATTAGTTATTCTTTTGATCACTTAATTAATTCTAAATTAATTCTTGATCAAAACTAATTAAATAATATTATTAATATATTAGAACTTATAATATATTAATAAACCATATGTGTTATTTCTCTCATTTAGTTTATCCAATTGCATGGTGCCATGCAACCCAAATGGACCATGCCGAGTCGGGTCAAGTATTTACCAGAAATAGTTATGGACTTAGACACCTTATCCAACAGTAGTGTCCATCCCGATGATGATCCTTAAGCTAGGTCCCTTATGATAGGTGTTTAGGGACGTAAAGTGAGGATAACGGGAACGGGTAATCGGGTTATTGTTGGTCGATGAAATTAAATAACTTATTTATTGTGGGTTGAAAACCCTATGTGCTCACCAGGCTCCCAAGCCTAACCCACTCAGTTTCATGTATTACAGGTAGTGGCGCTCGAGCATAGATGTGATGTTTTGGATGAGGGATTACGGATATAGGCCTGTAGATATGAAATAGTGTAGTAAGGCTTATATTGTACTGTTTATGCTTTTGACCTGTATCGAACATGACATCCCGAGTCTTTTAATGAAATACATTTCTTTAGAAATGCTTTTGATAAATCTTTATCATATTTTGCTTTGGGACAAATTCTGCAACACTTTTATTTAAAATGTTACTCTGATTTTCAAACAAGCATAAACAAAATCGGTCTTTTCTGGCCATGAAAATGGGGATGTCACACATGCTCTTAGTCCCAGGTGGTTTTTTCTTCTCTCGTTAAATGCAAGAAATAGCAATGTACTTTCATTTGTTTTTTTATTATAACATCTTACTTTCAATATTTTCTATTACATCATTATACTTTAAAAACATTCCCAATTATAACAATGTCGTCAAAACAAAAAGCATTTTTCACTGCTATAATTGGTAGATTTTTCAAAGTAAAATGTCCTAATAAAAAAGGGTTGAAAGTAGAATGTTGTTGTAATAGTAATAGAAAGAAATGAAAGTAAGATGTTACAGTAAACATATAGATGAATGTTGATATTTCTAAATGTAGAATGTCATCTTTGTATCGACAGGATGATTTTCAATGCACATGCTCAAAGCTTTTCTGATCGGATTCATCTAGATGGAACCTAAGAGATAAGTGTTCATACCATGTCATGGGATACAGGCAAGAACCTTGGTTTTCTTTCTGTAACCTTTAGAAAGAATAAGAATGCCACCAAAATTTTGAAGGAATTAAATATCATTTGTTGTTGTTGAATACATACTTCATCATTAACAGCTACTGCTAGACTCAAATGTTAAACATTTACACCAAAAGAAACAAAAGCAAAATGTTCTATCCTTGTGGAAAAACATTACATGACCATGTGACAACCCTATAGTAAGTGAAAATATTCTTGAGGCTTCAATGTGTTGTGAAGAGGATTTAGCATTTATACATATATTTTTTTGTATGATAGTTAATTCGGTTCTTTATGAGCTCAAATTTGCATTTGATTGGACTACGAATTGAAAATAGTCCAATGTTCCTTGTGAAATTTGATGGATGTGAAGGGGGTAATGATAGATAAAGTGTTCATTTCTTTTCCTAAGCTTAGCCTAAACACTGATGGTATTCATATTGAGAATCATATTTTATTGGTTTTATTCTTAGTTTATTAACACACATATTGATTCTATGGTATATGTAAGTCATTTGTAAATGTGCAGATGTTAAAATCCTTATGCTTTGCTTTATTTTATAAATTGTTTCATGACATTGGATAGTCAAATCTTGTCCAGACTCATCCAAACCCACGCCAATGACGCGGGGGTCTTCTTTTAGTTTTACATTAAATTAAATTTTAATAAAATTAAAAAATGATAAAAGTTAAAAAAAATATATATAAAAAAGTGGGTAAAATCCAATCATTCAAGAAATTAAAACCATAGAAAGTTAGGTACCATCTTATTAAGAAAAAAAGTTAGGAACAAAACCTATGAGTTTTGATAAACCGTAAGGACTATTTAAGTAATTTTGTCATTGTAAGAAAATGATAAACCTTGACCTATGTGGGAGGTTAATCATGAAACTTTATAAATATTTTGGATGTGGTTAGGGTTGTTTACTATTTAGATAAACCGAATTGTTTTCAACTTTATAATTATCCAATTGGACAATTTGGATTGAACTATTTGATTCGAATATTCGGACTTTTGGTTTGGTTTTCAACAAAACTGAATTGTTATTTTGGATTTCGGATTGGTTTTAGTTTATAAAATAAGAACCGAATAGTCCAAAAAAACCAAATAAACATTTATTATTTATTTATTTATAATATATATCTATACTTATTTATTAATTTTGTAATTTATTTTTTCAGATAGGTTTAAAACATTTCACCTGATAAAAAAACATTAATATGCATTTCTCTCAAAAGTTTTCTTTGTATAAAATATTTAACTATAACATATCTTTTTAGTAGTTGTTTATAAATTTCAAACCACAACTAAATAATTTGTTTTTGATTCTTGTGCACAATTGGGTAATATTATAATTATATATCGTTTTAAAATGTTAGGTTTTGGAAAAACCGAATTATAAAACCGATCCAACCAAATTGTAATTGGATCGATCAGATCGGATTTGAATTTAGTTTGGACTATTTGGATCCATATTTTGAAAACCGAAATCAATTTGGATTCACTTGATTGGATTGGATCAAACCAATCCATCCAAACGAACACCTCTAGATGTGGTGAGGTTTTAACCCTCGACCTTGAAATTTTATTTTTTTACTACTAGGTTTCTATTATGGGACTGTAATTTTGTCTTTATGAGAAAAAAAAAAACAAAAAAAAGGTCAAGTGAATCTTGTTGATCATTCCCACTGTATTCGTGCTTTGTGAACTGGTTATGTCTGCTTGTAACGCAAATTAGTCAAAGGGAGGAAGAAAGTGCAAATGAATTAGTCAAAATGTCAACAATCCCATAAATGTCGTCAAACCTAATATATCTTTTTATGAAAGATACGTGGAGTGAGTCAAGCATGTTTTTTTATCTTATGATCACTTAAAAAGAAGTAATTATATATCTTAAATTCTATTACCAACATGACTATCAATTTCTTTATGAATAAATGATCTAGAAAAATTGTATGGATATGTATATATTTTTTACTTATGATTTGTGAATAAATCATACATGGCTTAGCGGATGAAATACTATTATATAAATGTGATTTTCATTTTATTTACAAACAAGAAACTATTTTGAACAAATAATTAGAATATCATGAAATAATTATCCTAATATACTGCTTGTAAAGAAGAAAAAATAGGATTTAAATTACGTTTGTGACTTGTAACGAAGTAAACTTATATGTTTTTATCAATTTATGTAATTAATTGAACTTTTTCGTCAAATGTATGCAATGGTGTTTCAATTTTTTTAGCAATAGTTACTAATTATGCATGAATAAGTTGATATATTTGAACAAACAATTAAACTGAAACATTACTATAAAAGTAGTATAAATTGGTAAGCAGACCAATGTGTAGTGTATTTTGGTAAAAGAAGTACATATAAAGTACATTGTATAAATGAGTCGTCATTCTCTTAAGTAAAAGGGCTACTATTTATGATGGTTTTTATAATAATTTATTGTAATGTTGGTTAAAAATATGAGTTTGGTAACGGGCCATAACATATTCAGATCAAAACAAGTAATTTTGTAATTTATGTTGAAATATGTCGAGTTAATTTTGAACATTTATGTTCATTTTTTTAGAACTACAAATAATTAGTCTGCTAGATATCATAACATAAAATGTAATATATAAATAATAATCTAATCTTTAAATGAAAGACATGTTGAACACGTAGCTTTTAAGAAAAAGCTCGGAAAATCAAATTTGCTCGGTAGTAGGAGCTTCTTTCTTTTAGCTAAATAAAAATTGAAAATCTAAAAACTACATCAAAGAGAGTTTAACAAAAAAAAAAATCTTTTAGATAAGTCAATTTATTTAATTTTACATGTTTTTAATAGTTTACGGTTACTGTCGTAAGACATTCATATACAAATAAAATCTATTAATTTCAGCTAATTTTATATAGCACATCCGAGATAGTCTATAAGAATGTATATATGAGAACTACATTTTTAGATATCGACCTCTTTATATCTAACTACTTTTATGTTTGACATATTCAACTGGTTTAAAATAAAATATAATCTAAATAGACAGATTAACAAATAATTAGCTACAATTATCATATATAATTAATGACATAAGCAAGAGAAAAGAAAATCTCAAAGGATAAGTATTAATCCCTTTAGTTTACATTGATGGCTCAGTGCCTCAACCTATCTATTTTATTATTACTTGTTTTATATACTTATATGTTATATCATCATCATAAAGTAATAAATAAATAAATATTTGGCAACTGCTCTTATTTATGAACTTAATATAATAATATCATTTTTTAAGAGAATATAATAATATCATTTTTTACATACGTTATTTTTTTACGTTTTCTATAACAAATTGGTTGTAAATATATTTTGTATGTAGTTGTGTTCAAAATCTGAATGGAATATAACAAAATCAATTTAATAAAAAAATATTAATATTAAGGTAAATAAAATAAAAATAAAAAACTTATAACGACCCAATTTTCAAAAGAAAATTTTCATTTTTTATTAACCGAATTACTTTCCACAAACCATGAAATCCCAAATACAATTGTTTTCAAAATTCATATCAAATACAATTTTATTTCAAATCATCAGAGTGTCCCATAAAAACGTCCGAGAGAGTGTGCACATCATGCCATCAAGTCTTGTCCTTGCCCTTGGGCTCAAATGTAACTAAAACAAATCCACAAACTGTAAGTTGATGCTTAGTGAGTCCCCCAGAGCATACCCCGTACATAATCCACATAACACATATCATATTAGCTATAAAGCTACATATATCACATAAGTCATGCATATAAACATATAAGGATACCGTGGAAACCTTCAAAGGTCTTACACCAAGTATCACGGGAAACCCCCACGTGGTCTTTACTAGCCGCCACTGGAACCCCCACGTGGTCTTGGCTAATTGTCGTGGGAACCTCCACACGGTCTACGCTAATCATGGAAATATCATACGAGCTAAACAAGTAAACATACTAGGAAACTGTGGAAATCGTCCAAGGTCTTATACTAAATGTCATAGGAACTTCCTCATGGTCTTAACATATTGCCACGGGAACCCCCCGGGGACTTCCATACAAGTGTCCTAGCGACATATCACATAACCAATTATCAATCCATATAACATTAAATGGCCCGGACTTGGTGCCTTAGACCCATTGGTATGGTGAAAAGACTCACATCTGTCTGCTGAATCCGAAAGCTGCTCTCCTAACAGTCTGTAACCACCCGTGCTGAACAATAATACCAGTAACCCAAGTTAAGGTCGGACATAATCCAAATTAAACGACCCAAACCCCAAGTCCTTTTACAATAGCCCAAAAGTCTTCCTTTTCTAATGGGCCCGAAGTCCATGTTTAAATCATTAATGGGCCTCATGGCCCAATAAAGCCCAACCATAGGAACCATGGCACAAAACAGATAAGTTGGCCCACTAACTCCAAAACGTGACCAAACCCAAAGGCTTACAAGCCCAAAATAAGTCTGAGTCCATCTAATGTGCGTACACCTTGCGTACCACCCTGGTGCGTGCAGCGTACTGTATCCCTGAGTCGTACGCGTTGCGTACTCTAAGTTACGCCCAACATAAAAACAGATTAAACACACTTTCCATTAAGTACTTAATACTTGATGTTCTAACATCCAATATCATATTTGAGCTCATTAAGACGTCCTAGGGCATAAAGTTGGCAACTTTATGCCCTTGCATACTATATGGGACATAAAAACTTCATTCTTCACATCAGGACTTCATTTAAAGCTTCAAACTCATGCATGGAGTCTAGATACTCTTCAAGCTGACACCTTTATGCATCTAACATGCTCACAAGGCTCAGATCTAACCATTTTAGTCTCTGGAGTTGCTCAACTCTCAAGAGAAGGTCCAAAACCAACTATGGAGGCTTATTAGGGTTTGGTCCAAGAGGATTAAGTGTGTTTAAATAGGTGTCAAGTATGAGAATTAGGGTTTTGGCTCTCTGTTGTGTACGCCTCGCGTACCTATAGATACGCCCAACGTACGCGACCACCCTCCGCTTTCATGCATCCTTAGTACGCTAAGCTTACTCCTGGAGTACGCCCCGCATACTAAGCGACCTTTTATGTCATCTTTTCCATTTCTAGGGTCTTAAGAGTAATACCGGATTTGGAGTGTTACAAAACTGTGTAACAGTGTAACCTATAAATATTGAAATATATATATATATATATATATATATATATATATATATATATATATATATATATATATATATAAGTTCGAAAGAACATGTTTGAAAAATAGTTTTTGGGAGCTTCTAGATTTTACCTTTAACAAAATGTTTGAAAAAAAAAGTTTGGTTGGGCAACATTAATTTTTAGTTTTTAGGTAAAACAAAAAACTTTAAATTCAAGATTTACATCAAATAATGTTAAAAATAACTATTTTATAATTTTGCAAATTGACCTAATAACCTCTATTTAAAATTAATGTCGTGTTTTAAATAAATTATTTTATATAATTTTATATGTTTTAAAAAGCATTCAATTTCTAACTATCTGATAACAACTTCCAGTTAATTTTACAAGAAAATATAGACATCTCAACTAAAAAACGAATTTAATTTCTATTTTCATCTCAACTAAAAAACGAGTTTGATTCGGTTCTACTTCTACTAGGAGTTATTAACTAAAATAGTGTTTTTGAAAAAAAAAATTTACTAGATAAGTATAATTTTAAAAATATTTACCAAATAGGTATATTTTCAAAAAAAATTCTAAATTTTTTAGTTTTTTAAAAATTTTTACTGTTTTTTATTATACTTTTTTTTAATGTTTTTTTTATTAAGGTTTATCAATTTTTCTTTTTAAAAAAAAAACACCATTATAACCAACAATTTTTTGAACATAAACCAACAAATGCTTCTTATCCGAAAATTCGAATCAGGATTATCTGAAATTCCGTCCGATTTTCAGATTCGAATAATCATTTTATAATATGTGAGATATCCGATATCTGAAAAGTAGATTTTTTTTAATTTTTATTTATTATATTGAATTGGAAAATGCTACTTAAATTAATCAAAATTCATTTTTATGTCACTCAGATGCTGTTTGATATGTATTTTATGATCAAATATGTTTTCTTTATTGTGATGGATAAGCCGTTAATGAATATAAACTTTAATCAACAAGTAACATTTATGAACTCAATCTTGTGGGTGTCTTATTATTCAATTCATTTTATTTATTCCATATTTGCCAATTATACCACAGTTATCCAGCAAGAAATTTTGTAATTGCTAACTACACTGCCACTTTTTTTTTTCATAAATACATTTCAGTTGTTATTCTTTTATAGCCTGAGCGATTGATATTACGAAGCTCGTATAAGTCTATAACATTAATCAGTGTAGTCTTCATACAGAATATAATGGCACACACAAATAGCTTCATGTTTTGCTTCGGTTCCTACGTTTCCTACCCTCTTTCTTGTTTAAAGTTTTTTTTTTTATCGTAAACATTAATATGTTTTCTTGGTATAGTTGTTTAATTGTTGCTTATATTTTTTATATTCCTTAATTAATTCGGAGAAAAAGAAAAAAAGAAAAGTCAACAAAAAACTGAAAATTAAAAAAAAAATCTATTAAAATTTAAAACTACACCTATTTGATAAATATTTTGAAAAGTATACCCATATAATAAATACTTTTTTCAAAAACACCATTTTGTGAAAAACTCCTTCTACCAGCGACAGAACAAACACCCTTAATTGTTCACGAGAAACAAATAAATTAATAAAATATTGGGGCAGATGGCTTTAATTAATTAATATGGTTCAATTAATGATGAATGGGGGAGTTTGGTAAAATGTCCAAAGTAGCCTTGTTGACCGAGTCTTTTTAAAAGTTTGAATCATTCAAAGGTAGATATATAGGTATGTATATGCATTTTAAGACCTAAAAATATGGACAGATGGGACTACACTTAAATACTAAGAAAAAGATGCATAAAAAGATCTCAAGACCTTTAGCTTTTCTCACGTAAAAGAAGTTTTATTTGAAGTGCTTTTTATGAAAAGACCAAACTCGTCGTCTAGAAAAAGAAAATTTTTTCCATTCTTGTAGAAAGAGATGTTTTACATGAAATTTGTGAATTAAGAAAAAAACATCTACATTATATTATAGGTCTAGAAAATATCTCAAAAGAAAAAAATAAATTCTTTCCTAATAAATAAAAATCATTTTATCGTTATATTTTTTTATGCATTATCTCACATATCATTTTGTGCTAATTTTGGATGAATTATATGGGTTACTTTAAAAAATAAGTTAAATATGAATTCCAATTATTTAAGAACTTTAAATTTATAACAAAATAAAAAATAATGAATTATTAAAATTGAAATGTTCTTTTATCTTTAAAATTTTATCAAATAATTTAAATAAATAAAAAAAACTAATGGATTTCAGTTTGGGAAGTTTAAAATTAAAAGGTCAACATCTATTTATTATTATATTTATTACAATTATTAGATTAAAATATTATATAAAATTTAATGAAATAGAAAAACTCAAAAAAATGACATGTATCAAAAAAATTAATTCCAAATAACCATACCTTTGACAAAACTAATGAGACTGTGACATGTGATAAAAAAATCTTTATTTATTAGAGTAAATATTCATGTGTTATCTTGTGGTTTTTTCTTTTTTATTAAATTTCATATAATACTTAAATGTAATAATAAATATATATCTATTTCATTAATGCAATTTTTCTTATAATTTCTAAATTTTATATTGAATCCAATTATTAGTTGTTTATTTATTTAAATTATTAGTTTAAATTTAAAAGATAAATAAACACTTCAATTTTAATAATTAAATATTTTTCTTTTTTTTCTTATAAATTTAAATTTTCTAAATTGTTAGATCTTCATATTTATTTATTTATTTATTTTGAGTCTCACAACTAATAAATAATAAAAAGTTATATTTATGTCAAAACTTTGTTTAAGAATCTGAAATTTTATTTAAAAAAAAAAAAGAATAATAACTAGATACAAATTTGAATTTAGAATTTGAAATGGTTATATACTTATCTCTAAATCTTATAAAAGTTTATTAAAAACTCAACTCATAATTTCATAATCTCGTAAAAATAATTGTATGACGACTATCTTATTTCTAATCATTTATAACCCTATTGTGACTTATAATTTATAATATAAACTAGATTATAACTCATATTAAACGTGGGGAAACTCATAAAAAACATATAAAAGTCTATAGATATTACATAACGATTAAAAAATTATGGTTATTTGTATTATTGAAATGTATAGAAGATACACTAAAATTGATAAATATCTATAATTGATGAAGGACCTCTTTGTAGACAACATTTTTTGTTTTATTAGTTGAACGACATTCCACGTCACATATAAGTACCTTCAAACATTTTTTACTTGTAACACGGGAAACAACTACATATAACTGACCATGAGTGAAAACGGGTCTACGCAAGTATAATCCAACATCTGATAATGATTGTCCTTGACTTTTGTTAATGGTCATAGCGAAACGAACAACTATGAAGAATTGCCTCAGCTGAAAACGAAATGGAATTTGTTTATTAGACGGGGTTAACTTCATGCGAGGTATATAAGTATTCTCATTGAAATATCTGCCAGATATTGATTCAAGCTTCAATGACGTGTTTTCCAAGCCTTACGATATGTAATCTAGTACCATTGCATAGTCCTTTGGTTTGGTCGATATTATGAAGTAACATGACCGGAACACTTTTTTTTTAGTATAGGTTTATGGTTGGGAATTCCTGAAGCCTTAAAACCATTCAACACATTTGGAGAGTATACCGATTCCTCAAAAGAATCTTGTGCCTCGGTCTCACATAAAGAATTTTAACTCGGATACGTTTTCCCTTCATCTTTCATCAGTTCTAACATGTAGTCATTGATAGCTTCGAATTCTTCATTTGTAGGGACCAAACTAGCTTTATTTTGAAAATACGATGGATCATCAAGATGGTTCTAAAATGATGAATAAATGGTGGGTACGATCGAATGAATATGGTCACCCATAGAGGGAACGATAACATCTTTTAGAAATTGAACTTCAACTTCACCATCATTAGGGCCACTAATAGTACCTTCACCAATTTTAAGAATCCATTCAACAAATGAATTTGTCTCTTCGAAATAATTATTCGGACAACTGACCTGAAGCCTCATGTTTACATCCAAACGTAAAATTGTACATTCACGCCATGATCTTGATGAATGCAATGATGCATGGACAATATGTGAAAGATTTCCTCTTTGTATTACTAGAATAATCTGTCAAAAGTCACCCCCAAATACAATGGTCTTGCCTCCAAATGGTTTATTCTTGTCCGATGAAAAGATAACGTCTCTAAGTGTCCTATCAACTACTTCGAAACAATGATGGTGCATCATCGGGGATTCATCCCATATGATAAGTCCAGCTTTATTCAACAGTTCATCTATATCGTTACCTTGTGTAATAGAACAAACCAAATCCTCATTCAAGTTGATTGGTATATGAAATCTTGAATGTGATGTCCTACCACCAGAGAGCAAGAGTGCTGCAACTCCTCTTGAAGCAACGTTAATAACAATTTCACCTTTAGATCTAATACCAGAAGACAGTGTCTTCCAAACAAATGTTCTTTCTATTCCTCCATAACCATACAAGAAAAAGAAACCACCTTTTTTGTTGTTAACAACATTGATAGTTTTATCATAAACCTTTTTTTGCTCAACATTTAATTTGGAATGCAGTTGTTGATGTTCGACTTCAAGACCGGACATATCATAATTAAGCTCATCTTGAATTAACATATTGCAAGAATCTTGAATATATTCGTGATCAGGTAATGACATATTGGATATTTGCTTCAGACTCAGTCCACAACTCAATAAATATTTCTCAATGTATAACAACGTTAGGTGGAAAATTGCTTCCGGTTTTAGCTTCAAGCCTGAAAAGACAAAAAATTATGAAATTATTTATTTTTAGTATCAATTAATTTTAGAACGTTTTTTTTGTGTAAATGAGTTAGATTATTTGAAAATGTATCTGTTACGCTGATTTCTTGTTCACGATTATGAACGACGTCATCAGAAAGACAATTATAGGTCTGTTTAAAAACATGATGAGGTCGGGATAGACTATCCGATGTAATTAACATAAACAATAGAGACCTGCAGAATGAAGCAGTGGCCCAATAATGTGTTTCGTGTATAGAAGATATGTACTCTCTATCATCGTCTAATAGACCAAGAGCGTAGCAAGAATCTTTGTAAGATTCATAAATGGTCTCTTTAACTGTCCTGATATCTTCAAAGCAAGTAGGACCCTTTACTTTTTTGAGCAAAATACGTACGTAATAAACTTCACCCGACTTGGGAGACACGTGATTAATTCTACCAAGTCACTTTGTCTTTGTTTTTCTTCTTGTCCATACTTTATCGAATTTATTCCAAACATATTGACTTGGGAATTCAACATATGATAACTTTCGTGATTTTTCATCATATTTGTTACATTTCATCCAAGCAAAAAATTGAGAAGCAACAATAGTGGGTTTAGAAACAACATTAGTAACACTTTGGGATGATTTAAACACAATAGGTTGTTTGTCTTCAAGGTGAAACAACAACTTTTCAACAGGATGTGTTCTATAATGAATATCATACCCAGAAAGTCTCCAGCGTGCCTCACAAGCAGAAATATGACGACAATTGTAAGAGTCAACAATTTCATCACAGTCGTTATTTTCTTTATGTTGCTTTTTTATTCTCGGGGTCATAAAAAGATGTTATGATCCTGTCTGGTCCTTTGTTAATATACTTAAAAAGATACTTTATTGACCCAAGTTGATTACACCATTCAAGATTCATATGCGCTTGGTATTGCTTCAAAAGTATCTTATTATATGGAACAACATATCTAAAAAAGGAAAGAAACATGTCAAAAATAACATTAAAATAATATTATTTTAAAACAGATGAAAAACAAATAAACATATATAATAATTATAAATTTTATATTATATAAATTATTTAAATGATATAATATAAATGTATATAAAACATGATGTATGAATAGTTTATGTGACTTAAACATGATTTATATAAACTTCAATGTTGCATTATATTAAATGTAACTTGTTTAGTGACATTATGTATTAAAAAATATAACATACATTTCATATAAAAGAAAAAATTTATAAATAGTTGAATATACATATGAATAAAAATTAATCTTTTATACCTGTTGTCCAAATAAACTCAATTTTTCACGACATTAATTCCATTGTTGTGTCTTCTGTAAATCGGATAACCATCGTCGTCAATATATGTATGATCTGTATAGTCTTTTGGAAATCCTTTAGAATATTTTCCTTTTTTCATACATGGCATAATTGAAATCCATTGCCACATGGTCCACGTATCATGTTGTCACAAACAATTCGATACAATTCTAGTTCAAGCTCCTTGTCTGGCAATTCAACACATATAACACGATCTATGTCTTTGGGCTTTGGAAGTTCAGATTTTTTTTCTAAAAAAAACGCGTATGTGACAATGTGGAAGACCCCCTTTTTTGAAACTCGATGGTATATACAATTGTATGAGGCAATTAAATTAGTTGGTTAACACATAATATTATAAAGTCATAAAAAAGATAATGAATAATGACATTTTAGATTTATAGCTCCATCGACTTCACCCAAAAAAAAATTTCCTTCAATCGACTGATTAGTGAATCAAGTTTTATTTTAAATATTCGTGTCAAAATATCGGGCCTAAGTTTAAGATTCTCAGATTCAACAAATCTAATTACCTCTGGCCATTTAGGATTACATGTAAGGGTTAAAAAAAGATTTGGATAACCAAACCACTTAACCAAAGTCATTGCGTCTAGGTAATTTTGTTGCATGTAACGGTTGCAACCAGTAAAAGAAGATGGAATAAAGATATGGTTCCCATCATAGAAGCATCTTCAATTCCATCTTGAGCGGCATCAACCAAGTTGCCATAAGGAACCACACGTAATGTTGGTTGGTTAAACTGTATATAATTAAGGCGGTCGTTTCCAACCATTGTATAGGAATCAACCAAAAATTGTTGGAAGAGTTTTTGGGAACATAATATCAAAGATATTTCATTAGCTCTCTGTTGTATAGGTAAGCAAAAAACTCTCACATGGTCAACTTTATTCGTTCTTTGGAGTCTAGTTCTTCTACACCGCGATGTAATATATCCAGTCAAAATCCATCCTCGGCATAAGGGAACAATAAAGGATATAGAAGTGAAAGACATTGAGGATGAAACTCATTAATACGTTGAAGATGCCGATTATGTGTTTCCAGAACAATATCTCGTGAATCGGAACCATCAATGTCACCTATAATGAGTGCAGCCACCTCACTTGTGGTAGTAATATTATACTGCCTACCATCCTTTGCTCTTATCCAAATCAATTTAAGCCTAATATGCTTTGTTGGATTTGATCCAAATCGATCACATGTCATTCTAAATTGCTTAATGAAAACAAGGAGAATTTGAAATTTAAATTGAAAACTGCATCTGTATTACATTTAGGGCTACAATTTATAGACAAAAATAAACATGGAAAGAGCTCTAATCTAGGCAAGCTAGCTATACAAATAATCACATTAAAAATAAAGATTCCCTTTGACAGATTTTTAGGGATCAATCATGATTCTGATTTGACTTTCCATTCCAACACTCCCCCTCAAGTTGGTGAATGTATATCCCACATTCCCAACTTGGAAACATTGCATTCGAAATCTGTTTTTAGCAATGCTTTAGTGAACATGTCAGCTTCCTGCTGCTTTGCTGGTACATAGTTGAGATTGATGGTACCATTCTCTACTTCAGTCTTGATGAAATTTATGTCTATTCGAACATGCTTCATTCTGTCGTGTTGAATAGGATTATGGACAATTGCAATTGCAGGTTTACTATCACTATTCAACTTCATTGGACCATTAACATCTATTTTAAGATCTTCCAGCAGCCTTTTAATCCAGATTAGCTCACAAATTCCTTGAGATATTGCCCTATACTCGGCTTCAACACTGCTTCTAGCTACCACAGTCTGTTTCTTACTTCTCCAGGTAACTATGTTTCCCCATACTTTAGTACAATAACCTGTTGTTGACTTTGCATCAGTTGAGCCTCCCCAATCTGCATCAGCAAACCCTTCAATGTTTCGTTGTTCATTTTTCTTAAAAAATATTCCTTTTCCAGGTGTGCCTTTCAAATACCGTAGAATTTGTTGAACAGCTTCGTAGTGTCTTTTTGTGGGAGAATGCATATACTGGCTTACTACACTCACACTGTATGCAATATCAGGACATGTTAGAGATAGGTAAATTAACTTACCTACAAGGCGTTGGTACTGCTCTCGATCAACTGGAGGGTCATTATTGCTGATTTTAGATGTCTAGTTTCACTCTTGAGGAGTACTTGCTGGTTTGCATCCAAGTTTTCCTGTTTCTTTCAAAAGATTGAGAACATATCTTCGTTGGGACACAAATATTCCTTGCTTGCTTCGAGCAATTTCCATTCCAAGTAAATATTGTAACTTTCCAAGGTCCTTAACCTTAAATATGGAATGTAACCTTCTTTTCAAGTTCTCAATCTCGTGAATATCGTCCCCAGTGATGATCATATCGTCTACATACACAAGTAATATCGACTTCTTACCATCACTAGACTGTTTTATAAATAAGCTGTGATCAGCTTGACTTTTCATGTACCCAAATTGCTTCATAACTGAGCTCAGTTTATTGAACCATGCGCGTGGTGACTGCTTCAAACCATACACAAATTTTTTCAATTTACACACCTGATCCATTCCCTTATTTTCTTCAAACCCTGGAAGAAGTTTCATGTATATGTCTTCTTCTAGTGTTCCATTGAGGAATGCATTCTTTATGTCCAGTTGGTGTTGTTCCCAATCTAGATTAGCAGCAAGAGAGAGAAGAACTTGAATGGAGTTCAATTTTGCCACGGGAGCAAACGTCTCTTCATAATCAATCCCATAGGTCTGGGAGTACCCCTGCGCAACTAGCCTTGCTTTGTGTCTTTCAATGGTTCCATCAACACCAACTTTAATTGAAAAAATCCATTTACACCCAATTATCTTTCTTCCTTCAGGTGTTTTGACCACCTCCCAAGTCTTGTTTTCCTTAAGGGCATTCATTTCTTCCGTGACAGCTTTCTTCCACTTCGGATCAAGTAGGGCCTCATGGATACTTGTAGGAATCACTTCTTTATCCACTTGTGAGAGAAAGGCCTTGTATTTTGAAGATAACTTACTGTATGAAAGATACCCTTAAATCGGGTATCTACACGATCGAACCCTTTTCCGAATAGCAATAGGGACATCAATATCATCAGGATCATGTGTTTGAGCTTCTTCTGGAGCAGATGTTTCAGGAGATGATGATTGGCAATTACCAGGTCGTGGCCTTCTGGAGTATACTTTGAATGTGGGTTGTTGTGGTTCTTCCCCTTGACCAGGATCCTTAATGGTTGATGGTGTTGAAGATAACAAAGGGGATGTAGAAATAGGCTCGGACAATGACACAAGAAGGGAAATTGAGGGATCCCAATGGATTTCTTCACTAAGGTTTTCCCCCTGAAGAGATGTAGTGGGATAAAAACTTTGTGTTTCAAAAAAAGTGACATCACAAGTTACGGGATGGGCCCCATATATCACTATGAACAATACTGAATGGTTGGGATGGTTGATATGCATGGCTTGGGTATGTATTTCTAGTTTGTTTAGCAAGAACACAACTTTCACATTGAAACCCAGAAAAATCTTTATTGATGAATAAATTTGGATTCAAACGACGCAAGTAATCAAAACTAGGATGTCTGAAACGTTGATGCCATAACAAAACATTAGACTCAGAAGTAACAGAAAGAGAAAGGTGTTTAAGGTAATGCGACCTGGATGAAGAGCCTGTGAAGTAGTAGAGACCGTTGTATTCTTTAGCAATGCCAATCATCTTCCCCGAAGACTGCTCCTGAAATTCACAATGTGTAGGGAAACAAGTTACTATACAATTTTGATCTTTAAGAAGTTTAACGACTGAAATTAAATTAAACCGGAGATTTGGCACATATAAAACTGAATTTAGTTTTAAATCATCATAGATAGCATTCCCTATTCCGGTAACACAAGAGACTTTTCCATCAGCAACTGTTACAGTAATGTAATTGGTGCTTGGTTTAAAGTCTTTTAGTAAATTCTTACTCCCAGTCATATGGTCAGAAGCACCAGTATCAACAATCCATGCTTCAAATGATCCATTTTTTAACAGAAAAGAAGGTATTTGTTTACCTTGTTGTGCCCCATTACCTAATGGAGTGGAGGATAAACTGGTGGATTGTAAGAGTGACCTGAGTACTTCCATTTGATCTGCTGTAAAAGGGCTGGGAGAGGAACTATTTTCTTGTGAAGTCTTTGCAACATGTGCAGATGCGGTTTTGGATTGTACCCTTCGAGGAGTCCAGTTTGTGGGCTTTCCGTGAAGGCCCCAACATTGGTCCTTTGTATGATACGGCTTCTTGCAGTGTTCACACCAGACTTTGGCGTTTGAAGACTTAGAATTCTTTTGTCCTTCTGATCTGTAGGCAGCAAGGGCAGAACCTTCAACATCGATACTTGTTGGGGTATGTAGCATCACCTTCTTGCGACTTTCTTCTCGTCGAACTTCTGCAAATACTTCTCGAAGAGTGGGAAGTGGTTTGGTGGCAAGGATTCTGCCCCTAACCTCGTCTAGTTCTTTGTAGAGACCTTGAAGGAAATCAAAGATTCTATCTTTTTCAAGCATTTTTTCATGAAGAGTACCGTCTTGAGGACATGACCAGTTTATGTTGTAAAACACATCCATCTCCTGCCACGGTTCTGTTAGAACATTGTAATGTTCAGTAACCGATCGTCCTCCTTGGTTGGTACTCCGAAGAGCTGAACGAATCTCAAAACACTGTGAGGTATTTTCAAGATCGGAATACATCTCTTGGACAGCTTTCCAGATTTCATGAGCTGTGTTATAATAGAGATAGGTTCTTCCGATATTCGGGTTCATAGAATTAACCAACCATGCCATAACAATGGAGTTTTCTGCCTCGCATACTTTGTAGTGAGTATCCTTTTTGTTCGGGGCTTTAGTTTCACCGGTAAGGTACTCGGTCTTCCCTTTCCCTCTGATGACAAGAAGAACCGATTGAAACCATTCACGGAAATTCAATCCATTAAGTTTATGTTGGGTAATTTGAAGAGAGGGATTGATATCAGATGGTGGAAAAAGAGATGAATTTGGGTTTGAAGATTCAACAGAGCCCGACATTATGGTGGTAAAAAAAATCAAGAATAAGATGATCACAAATGGTTATTTGGCACCAACAACTTTAGCCGGCAGAGGTTGCACAGCTCTGATACCATGAAAACAAGGAGAATTTGAAATTTAAACTGAAAACTGCATCTGTATTACATTCAAGGCTACAATTTATAGACAAGAATAAACATGGAAAGAGCTCTAATCTAGGCAAGCTAGCTATACAAATAATCACATTAAAAATAAAGATCCCCTTTGAAAATTTTTAGGGATCAATCATGATTCTGATTTAACTTTCCATTCCAACAATTTAAGCCTAATACGCTTTGTTGGATTTGATCCAATAAGCCCAATAAGCCCATCAACTCATGAACAGTCAAGAACTCAAGTGAAAAAGGATTTGTCATTAAATTAGGAGATGTTGACTTTTTCTTTTTTGAACTACATTAAGAAGGAAAAAATAATGGATATAAATATTATGCAATATAATATGATATATATATATATATACATATATATATATATATATATATATATATATATATATATATATATATATATATATATATATATATATATATATATATGCGCTTATAAGAATACTTTCTCGTATGCATTGAATCTGTTGTCGACTTCATGATTTGTATCGTATATGTACAACTGACAAAATTTTGATAATTCGCCCTCCTCTGGTTGTAAGTTGTCTGCAATATAATGATTTTGTCCATGCATTCGATAAACATAAGGACCACCTCCAGAGTTAATAGCATGATCAATCTTACCAACCATAGATGTAAATGCAAACATCATATTGTATCAACGAATATTTTGTATAAAGTTTTGACTTTTTTCAGTAACGTCGCTATATAAATCAATCAACAGGTGAGGTGGGTGAATAAGAGTGGGTAATTCTACTTTTCCATTGTAACAACAAATGGAATAAAAAGTTTTCTTTAAATCTTTATCTCTTCTAATTGTTTCTCCCTTCTAAACCTTACCTTTACATACCGACCAAACATATACCGCATCACCAGAATCCAAATAATCTATAAAGAAAAAAAAAACTCATCAGATTAGATATACTATATGCCTAAAATAAAAAAAAGGGTAGAGAAATTTTTAAAGTATTTTCCTAATCGGATAACCAAAATCATAAATTTTAATTATAAAGAAATAATATCTTTGCTTATTCCAAAATATTTAGTCTGATTGTCAACCGTTACATCATTTTAAGTAATTTAAGTATAAGGCACATATGTTTGTCTCTTTTCTTTTGTAGAAGGATTAATAGTAATCTTGAATGATCCACATAATCTTCATTCAAATAAAAAAATGAATATCTTTTGTATTGAACTGTTTCCGTTTCCCTCTTATGGATTTAGTTGTGTTATTTTCTTGAAATGTATCACATTTGTTGGAAACAACTAAATCATTAGATAAGGTCAATGAATGTATTGGAAATGTTTGTGGAGTAATTTTGAAAGCCGAGAAAAGCTTTAAAGTAAAATATAGCGAACATAGATGTATGATCAAATAAAAAATAATATGTATTAATTAATAATGAAAGAATATGAAATCTATGACCATAGTTCAGATGGGCTTGCATGCATTTAAAGTCGTTGAATTTTGAATTTTTTGGTCATTTGAAGTTGGCAAAGTACTTGAACCATTTACAACTGTTCATTGGTTATTTTAAAAGTTAATAAATACTGAAATTATAAATGTTTTTATATGATTTACATTGTGGAGTTAAACATAATATAAAAGTAATTATGAAATATTTACCGTGACCAATTATTTATGAGAGTGGCGACCTTGATGAAATAAATGAATGTTGCATACTCGGGTGTATAAGTTATGAGGGGATAACGTTGAAAGTGATTTGATAACTTTCTGAGTAACTCGACAATTGGGTGGTATAAAGAAATTATTTTTTGGAAAAAAAATTGTATTGTAAAAGACAGGAAAAATATCAATATGTAATAATAAAGTATATATATTGAGAGTAAATTTATCATCAATAAAAGAAAAAGATATAATAAATAGTAATATAAGAATAGTAAACCTAATACCAGAGTTGTGATGCATCCTAACAACCTTGAAACTTGTGTCATTTTGATTTGTTCAGTCATTTGAAGAGGGTGATGTAGAAGAACCGTTTACAACTGTTACTTAGTTACCATAACAATTAAAAATTTTGGAAATTATAATAGTCGTTATATGATTTTCAATGGCATTGTAAAAATAATATAAAAGTAATTATTAAAAATTTAATCTTATTTGCTATTTGTGAAAGTTGCGACCTTGAAGAAATTGTTATAGGTTGCACATTCGGGTGTACGATGTTATGAGATGATGGCTTTGAAGGTAATTCTATACATTTTTGAGTAACTAGATGATTAGATGGTATGTAGAAGTTATTTTATTAAAAAAAATTAATTATGATAAAGTTGGAGGAAAATATAAATAAAATTAATACGATAGAATTATATAATGAGACTAGTTAAATTAGAAGTTTACCGTTTGTGATGTCCGACAGTGTCGTGCAAGGGGATGCTTTTGATTTGGTTATTCCATCGTTCGAAGTCATATACATTGGACTCTATAAGACGTAAGATGAACTACGTTTAAAACATTATTTACACCATCTGTTTAATTGTTTTAATATTTTCTCAGTTGATAATGTATAAAAATTACTTCTTTATTAGTCAATTTGAATTACATTTGTGCTTTATGGTTATAAAGAAAAAGATTGATACTTATACAACACTTGTATGAATTTTACCATTTTGCCTTGTTACTTCATTACTATTTTGGAGCATAACCAAAACCATGAACTTGCATTATGAGGGAACTGTTTGGTTTTAGCTAAATGGAGGGTAAAATGGTAAAGAAAACCTGAAAGAATACTTTGAGGTTCTCTGATTCCTTCTTAGTTCCAAACAAAAAAATCATCAATTTTACAATGGTAATCAATTGAATACTATTACATTATAACAAAAAAATAGGATGCTATTATAGAAAAATGTAATTTTACAGTAAGTTACTTGTCTTTTACTAAATAAAAAATCAAAATTTTACTAGAGATTATGTTGTAAATACTAATAAAACTCCAATAATGAAAACAATAACTCAAACAAAAATCTAATCCTATGATTAAAATATGGAATAGAAACAGTAAGAAGAACATGAAGAAGATGAATCATTGAAGTGAGAAGGATGGGGTAGGTTATGAAAATAATCTATGTAGATGGTATATATGTAACATTTCTATAGTAAATCATATGCAAATAATCTAAAAGGTTCAAAAGATACGAATTATTAGTTGGTAGGTTATGCATTTAAGTTGATTACGGATTATTAGATGGAAAATGTTGTTTATAATTAATTCGATGCACCAAATCCAAGTAATTTGGTTATATTTAACTTACTTTTATCATTATCCTTTTTAGTCAGAAACATATTTGTCCAGTTTATGGTAAGTTGCATATATATATATATATATATATATATATATATATATATATATATATATATATATATATATATATATATATATATATATATATATTTACTAATGTTATATTATTTTGTCTCTTAAAGAACAAAAATCCAAGTTAAAGAGTGAAAATATAATTTGTCAATTTTAAGAAATATTAGCAATAAAATAAGTCGCTTTGTTTTGGAAAAAGAGAATCTGGTTGTTATATCTTGCAAACTAACATTTATATTATACCATAATATTTTAAATTTATGAAATTTTGTTAGATACACAATTTTGCAAGTTCTTTGTTAGATATTTGTGATTTGAGGGATATAATGGTAAATTTATCAAAATGATCAAATTTAATGACTAAAAATCCATTCTTTGAAAACATAACATATTAAATTAACTCAATAATACGTTTCATTATACTTCATTTGTACATCCAAAACACAGTTGCAGTGTAGAATACATACATCCAAAAGTTTAATCTGGATTTTGATTGTAATTATTTGTTGTTAGTTAGATTAACATTTGTCAAAAAGTACGCTAATATAGTTTAGAAGCTAAAATAAGCTGAAAAAACGTAGTAGGGATATAATGGTAAAAATAACAACCTGATCAAAACAAATATCTAAAATGAAAATATTTAAACAGAAAAACATATACTTAATATAATTTTACCATTCATTCAGCTTCATTTAAACATCCAAAAGACAATTCTAGTGATAAACTGTATACATCCAAAAGAAAGCCCATAGCATGGACTTTAAAGCAAAAGAATATTTACATACGAAAAACAAGGAAAAGTAGATTGACTAAGGATACTGATGAATAGGACTTATGGCTAGTCTTCAGGGAGGCTCTTCAACAGGTCCTTGTAATGCTTGATCCTTTTCCGGTAGCCTTCGATAATGGATGATAGGTTGTTCCCGAAAGAGAGGTCGTGATAAATCCCCTCTACGAGGGTTTTCTCTGTAATGAGGAAGTTGTGGTAGTATTGACGGCATTCCATGGCGGATTCAAGCTTGAACATCATTGGTGTGCCCTCGTCAATTTTGCTTTAAAGTGCTTGAATGATTTCAATGACTATGTGGAAGTGGATGATCTGGTTGTAGAACATGGATTCAAATTCTTGGCTTTTCATGGTGGTAGTGAGAGTGTTTCAAAAGTAAATGGTTGGGTGTGTGTGTTTATCGAATGAGTAGAAGATGTTTTATAGGGTGATGACTGGACTTGGTAGTTGTGGCAATTTATTATTGCATTTAAGCTAGTAACATCTGAATTTAGATTGCAGTCGGCGATTGATATGGTTTTAAATGGTATAGATTGATTGCTTTCATTAATCCTTTCACTTTCCATTTAGATGTTTATTTATTTTTATTTATTTTTTCAAAATTGAATATTTAATAACTTGGAAACAGGATCATGGACGATCTTTTAAAGTTCTAAACCACTCATTATATTCTTAATCTATAGAAAGTAAACGTATATTAATCGCCAATAGAAACTATGTATACATGTATTTTATTTTTCCTATTTAAAATATGTTAATGTGTTATATTAATAGTATTGTGATTTAATAATACATGTGCTATTGGATGACATATTATATATGATTTCGATTGGATCTTTCATTAAAATATCATGGATTATTTAAATATTATTTATTTATTTATTTAATTTTGAAGTATACTTTGTTATTTTAGGGTTATGAACAAAAGCTATGTACTATCGATTTTTATTTTAGGGTTATGTCCTGAAATATATAATTTCATTAAGTTCTAGAAACTATAAAAAAAACTTATTAACAAAAAATAGTAATAGTAACCATTTATGTTATTTATAGAAACATACTTTAAGAGTATGTTGTTATTTTTGCTCATTTATGTTATGAACATATGTATTACACATATTTGAACCTATAAATGGATCTTAAGATTATATTATGTTCTATGAGGCATAAATTATATCACATATTAAAATAAAAGTATATATTACTTTTAAATAATCAATATAACAGTCTAAACAAAACTTACATCTTATTACTTTTAATGAGTGCATCTGTAATTGTCACGTTTGTCTAATGTGATATGTTAATAAATCAAAAGTAAAATAATAAATTAAAATATTAGTTTATTTTAATTTAGTAAAATTCTTACCTATTGGTCCATTAAAATCATATCCAAGCTGCACACCATGTATGAGTTGTTTTTGTAAGTATGCTTCCAAAGCATGACTACCTGGACACGAATATTTCATGTTTCCTTCGACGCATCAATGTCAACAAGACTATCAAAGACGATTTCATTGCCACTGTTATGTCTCATTCCACCTTCTGCAAATACATAATATAAGTGTATTTATGATTCAAAAGTACACTGCTATAAGGGCATAATAGTCGGATCACTTTGAAGAACAATTGAAAGTAGGATGTTATTTTCTCACATGTCATCATGGTTTAAAATGGTCCCTTTAAACTATTATATAAAAATTAAAAAAATGGTTCATGTAAACTGAATTGTTTAAAAATAATAATTTATCAAATCAAATGATTAACAAAAAACACAAACAAACACGTAATAACATTATTATTTAAACAAATGGTCATGTAAATTCAAATTTAAAACAATGGTCCTTAGTTCTGTTAATAGCATTGTAATCATAATAATTACATAAATAATCCTTATAAATCATAAAATATAAATGCACAAATTCAAAACATTAAAGATTAAAGTCAAAGTATATTGCTATTAACTTAATCTGTTAAAAACAAAATAGAAACTACAATCCACTTTATAAGAAGCAAAAGATGTAACACTTAATAGTCGTATAATTAAGTCATTATAAGTATGAAATTGTCTAAAACAACACGAATACCGTCGTGTTTAAACCAAATGAAAACAAACATAAAATTCAAAAACAAAACATATGACTTGTCACACAAATCCATAAGCAAACAAATTCAAAATCTCAAAAGAAGTCTTTAAAGTAAAATGTCCAATAATGATGAATGGGTTAAACTTACTCCAACTTTTCCATTTTTGAGATCTTCAAGATAGGAGTAGCAACACCATCTTTAGAAGAAGATCATTTAAAATATTTGGTGGTGGTAACAATCTCAGAAGGCCGCTTGACGGAAGTAGTTGTTGGTGTGACCGCATCAAGATCAACAACATCAATATTGTCACCATCAACCGAAACACTCTTATCCTGTAAAAAAAATAATATAACAAAATACTTTTATTACCAATGTTTAAATTTAAACTTATATGTAGTGAAGTTTTACCGTAACACGTTTGTTAATAGGAGTACCATCGGAATGAATATTGTTTTGTTCATATGCAGGTGAACTTTTGAAAACTACACCAACTACACCTTCATCATCACTCATCTTATGAATAGTGTAGGCAAGATAATTGTTCTGGAGATTAAACTTTGAAATCTAAGCTTTAAAAACAAACTTTCTATTTAGAAAGCTATTGAACTCATCATGGATATTTTGATGTCCTTGGTCCTAAATAAAAATATAATAAAACATTTGAACAATTAATACAACCTAATGAAAATAAAATGTAATAACAATATACAATTAACTTGTCGTATATACAAACTAAAAGAAATAATCACTAAATACATAAAAAAAAATAGATAGTTAATGTTTCCAATATCAAAAATGCAGAAAAAAAAATTAATGATGCATTTGATATCTTTTCCATCAACCAATGAATAGCGCGGTGAATAACATCTTTAACATGACGGTCAAACAATACAAAAGATGCATAACCAGTTTCATCTTGAACACGAAGTATGACCCTCACCCTAAAAATTATAAAATAACAATTTAATGAACACTAAAATAAACATGGAAACAATCTAATAAATTTTAATGTCACAATAAGTTTACACATGTAAAATTATGAACTTACTTGTCGTAAACATTAGAAATTCCATTGCAACCATCACAATTAAATGGTTCAACATTACTATCATCATCATTCTTATTTACTTTTTTCGAACAGTCACGACAATACAATAAATACCAGTTTTCGTCTAAAACAAAACCGATGACAGTATGGACAAACTTATTTCCTGGTTCAAAAATTGTAAAAAGAATATATAAAAAAATAATATCTTATATATATATATATATATATATATATATATATATATATATATATATATATATTTGTTGAGTTATGCGTTTATAAATTTTAACAATTAATGAAAAAAATATTAATAATGTTAAGTATAATTGAATTATAATCTGGAATATCATCAATATTGTTG
Source organism: Lactuca serriola (assembly GCF_051521515.1). Taxonomy (NCBI): domain Eukaryota; kingdom Viridiplantae; phylum Streptophyta; class Magnoliopsida; order Asterales; family Asteraceae; genus Lactuca; species Lactuca serriola. The sequence continues at coordinate 272,232,571 of NC_136412.1, read as the reverse complement.
ATTGGAAAACAAATGTAGTAATCTTCTGTCTTGGCCACAACAGTATCGGTATTAAGCTGTGAAGTATTAATGGATGACTCAACATTCAAATTCATATCAGCAATACTACATATAAGAAGAAAAAAAAAAGTAAACAACATAAATAATTAATGATTAAGAATAATGAAAAACAAACCATTAAGCTATTATTTATTGATAGAAGACATACGCTTTTTTGAATTCTAAAATGTGAGGCATATCATCATTAATATGCAATCTCGACCCAAACAAACAGTTACCAACTTGAGGTTGGCCTGGAAATAAAAATTAAACTAATAAATTAATTTATCTTATTAAAAAAATATTAATGTAATGAAATGGACATATAAAATAAAAAATATTCTTACCACCCCAAGTCTTGAGCTTTCCCATACATAGTAGGATGATAACGAGGGCATTATCATTTTGATGTTCCAATATATAGTTGTTTAACTTCAATACAAAACCATCCCACAAAGCAACTTGAATTTTCATACTACTATATAAATGAATGATTGGGTTATATGGAGATAAATATTAAACATGATAAATAAATATTAAAGGAGATGTGAAAAGTACTTTAGATCTTGAGAAACTATATTCGTTAACCTTTTTTAACTTCCTTTGTCCATGATCACTCTCATGGGATCAGTAGAAACAAATTAACCAATAAAATCTACAAAAGGTAATATGTAAGGAAATATATTATTATTATATTACAAAATTGTTCTAAAAGTAATATATAATATATATATACATGTAAAGATGTTAAGAGAAAAAACTTACCAAAACGCAACACGAGGGTCAAAATTTATGGCAGTCAAATCTTGGAAAGTCACCAAATTGAAAGGATCGATCATATCAATAAAAGGAGTTGATACACGAACTGTCGTTGTTTTATAGAAATTTACCGTATGCCTGTGACCAACCAACATGTAATCTCCTTTGTGACAATCGTCAATTTTTGTCACACAAAGTCAACAAAAGTCAACTAGGTCAACTCACCTCGTATTAGAATTTTAGGAGAAATGTGCTATTCCCTAATGCTACTAATGCACTATTGGCAAGTTATAATTCAAAGTACCTCTCTTTTTACCAATTATTGAATATAAACCCAAATTAGGGTTAGTAACATAAAAAAAAATCGATAATTCAATTATATATTATTTAGGTATAAATAATATTCGTAACACAATGTAGTTGAGTACATAAACGGTATACTACATGACAAATTCATAAAAAATGTTACATATTCAGATTTTTGGTGAATTCGTCACCAAATGCGACAGATTCTATATCCGGCTTAAACACTCAAACTTTAACGAAAAGAATTCGGAATCATCCTAACTTTCGTGTAATGTGTTATTATTTTTTATGATAATGATTTTTTTTAATAATTTGAATTTAGATGATTCAAATTAAGCAATTATACATCATTTTTACCACATTTTTTATAAAAATCACAAATTCTTATAAAAATTGCCCACTTTTTTTATACAAATACACCACATGGTGATTAAACCTTTTATAAAGAATTGTTATTTCAAATCCGAGTCACCAATTGCGGTCAGACTCGACGAGTTTAGGCGCCAACTCGTCGAGTCTCCCTCAATATATCAAAATAAATATTTCAATTATGATACCTAAAAATCCGGATGTTACAGCATATGTTATGAAACTAGTTATAAATACCAAGGATTGGTTTTACAAAAAGAAAACCTAAAAATCCACCATTTTTATGTAAAGTTATGGTTTTCTAGCAAAAATGGTCATAACCAGGTTATGGTACCATTTTTGTGAGATTTGACCTAAAATATGTTGTTTTAAACATATAAGGTTAGCTTGACTTAAACCTCACAAAAAGGTAAAAATAAATTTTACAAGGTGTATAATTCAATATTTACTGTTTGGTGACGTAAAAAAGATCAAAAACTAGAAAATTGACTTTATCGTACTAAAAGTTCATATACTTGTGTTAGATGTATAATATATGTTATTTATGAACATCTGAACATGTTAACTTTTATATATATATATATATATATATATATATATATATATATATATATATATATATATATAGGTACAACAAAACATTTATAATAAACTATAATAGATATAGTTTATGGGTCATTAACACAATTATGACATTTTGGGACAAGACGAATAATTATATAAATATATATAATTTTTATACACTATATTAATACTATGGAAAAGTGATATTTACACTTACAAGGGTTTTCATTACACAAAACGTAAACTTGTTGAAACAATTATGTGAGACAAAGTCTTCACCGTACCTACCAGAGTACACACTAAAGTCTTGAATTATAACCAGAATATCGGTAAGAGAGTGTGATACTTGTATATAGATCTATACAAAACTGACAATCTCTCACCTAAGTTGTTAGCTATAGCTAGACCGGCAGGTCTGGGGTGACAAATGTCAAACATTCCGACGCCTGAAGAATGTCACGACACGCCAACTTCGGTTTTAGCATGGTTGTAATAACTCACATGGGAAATCAACAATACATTTAGTTTACGGGATAACATGCGTTCAAAAGGTTTTATATAAGAATAAAACTACATAATAATATTTTAAGTATAGAAAAACTTAGACATTTTTGGTCTTAGGGTTTTTAAGACTACAACTCGTTTTTAAGAAAATATTGGATTTTCTACGAACAAACACTATCATTTTACAAGGAAAGAGTTACAGATATTTCACATACAAAACTCTTATGAAATCACCAACTTAATTGATGACATTTTTCAAAACTACTTGTATTCTTAGGAAACCGTTAAACAAGTAGTTACAAGGCTTTTGAGGATGGGACATTACGGCGTCGTACTATTCATCTTTTTCATCATAATCTTGTCGACACGTTTCTTTGAGTATGGGAAACCATTAAACAGGTAGTCACAATTCTTTGATTCTTTAAATTTCAGCGACGATATCCCTTAATCTTGTAAATATGTTTCATATGATAGATATGAATTATTAAAAGAATATAAGAAAGGTGAGTGCTAAGAATATGATTTTAATAAGGAATGAACGAAATTTACTTTAAAAAATTATTATGAGGTTTAAATGAGTTGAATATATTCCTTTTATAAATGATGTTAACATTAAATCAGTTAGACAAACTTTCAAATTTAATGAATATTAATTTTATTTTATTATATATTAACAGAAAAACGAAAAAAGGATGATTTTCCAAGTATAATAAAAGTAAATGTGACAAAAAATACAGTTTTAAACTTCTCTAGATTAAATTCGTTTATAAAATGCATCCATTTAATATTGAATAAAAGATAAATACAAAAAAAGTAGGATGCTAACATGTGTGTATAATAAAGTAGGATGCTAACATGGTCCCTTTGAAAAATATAATTCCAGAAATGGTTCATGATTTTACAAACAGCACCTGAAATAAACATAGAGTCGATAAACTTCTTTTGACTCCCAAAAACCATTTTAATATCCATTAATAGTAATATAAAATCATTGACATGACATGAGGGTTGTATTATTCTAAAAGATGATTGTCGAAATGATTTTGAGTGAACATTATAGAAAGAAATCAAATATGATTGTGATAAGAGTCATAAAATACAAAAAAAAGTTATACATGAGACATTCATATTGACCTTTAAATAATCATAACAAGCATAAACATTTCTTAGTTATAATTTAACATAATGATATAAATGTAATAAAACATGTAACAGAAGTACAATAAAAAAACATAAGGGTTTTTTTGTCAAATTTGTAACTTTTCTTGCAAATTACAAAATACTAAAAAATTAAAATACAATATATCACGATAAACCTGTCTTGCTAATTTTTTTAGAGATTCTTGATCCATCAAAATGGTTATAAGTTGAGTTTTTGACAACACCATGTGCCTCTTCCTTATTCTTCTTGATAACAACTCATTTTACTAGCAAAACTTTCCCAATATAAAAATATTGGTAATACCTTCTTAGCTAATTCTTATGATATAACTACAAATTAAAAACACAAAGTATGTTGGAATCGCTTTAGATTATGAACTATCTGTTCTAAAATTTTAAAAAAACATTTAAGTATGTATTCTGAAACAAAGATTTTCCCCCAAAAAAAAAAGCCTTTTGAAAGAAAGCTATGATTTTCTTATATAAAATTAAAGCCTTTTATAGTCTTAAAGTCGCACCATCTTAAAAAATACAAATTAAATAAAATAACAGCTATAAAATTTTATAATATTACAACTATTAACACACAATCAAAGCACAACATCTAAGAGATTCTATAAAAATATCTTCATTTAGTGACCTCCCTACAAAAATCAAACAAAAAATCAAGGGCAGCTTCTATGAAAGTATATTGCAATTTCTTGCATTTAACCCAAAAGCTTGTACAAAAGTTTTTTTTTTGAACGGCGAAAATTTTATTAGAAACTAGCAAGGTGCTAGAAAAGAAACCATTACAATAAAATAGTAGCAGAAGAAGGACTATGTAACCAAGAAGTACGACTTATTTTTTCTTTGATGCACCTATTGGAAATTAAAAAAAAAAGCCCTATGAACAATATCATCAAAAATGTTAGACTTCCTAGGAAGAGCCATTCCAAAAACCACAGAATTACGAAAACTCCATAAAGCTGTAAAAATTACTGCTTCAAAAGCTTTTCGTTGGCCGCCCCTCAAAGAAGTCGATTCTGACCAAGAGATAATAGACTGCGCCGAGAAATGATTTGGAGTCTGGATATTCCACCAAATGGAAATACGAGACCAAATATCTACAAGCTCTTGACAAGAAGCAAAAATATGATCAACCAGTTCAATCGTGAGAAAACAAACAGGGCACATAATCGAATCCACCAAAATACCTCTATGAGAAAGTCTCTCTCTGGTGGGAATACTCTGTAACCAAATCCTTCAAACAAGAATGTTGATTTTTAAGGGAACCCAATCATTCCAACGTGTTTCACTACCACTAGAAAACAACATACCACCATCTAAATAAGCTCTAACAGAAGAGATAGAGAAAGTATCTGACACATCTAGGAGCCATCCCAATCTATCTGGAACCAAAGTATGATGAAATTCCTGCAACAAAGAGAGTAAAGTATGACACTGAGTTTGCTCAATGCCAGCATGAAGAGGTCATCTAAGAGAGTCAACATGCCAACCCACATCAATCTGATCTCTGACTGTATGATTTTTGTGGTTATCCAAAGCTAGGATCCTGTGAAAAGTAACTGACAAAGGAAAATCTCCCATCCAAACATCATGCCAAAAAGAAGTGAATCTCCCATCTCCCACCCTGATAAGATACATGGACTGAAGATCGTAACCTTTTTCTCTCAACTGGCTCAACATACAAATAATACCATTCCAAGGACCCGACCAAGATCTTCTAACGATATTAGAACCATACCCACCATTTGTACCATAAATAGATTTTATCACCCGGACCCACAATAAGTTAGGACAATGAAAGAACCTCCATCGCCATCGAAAAAGCATACCTCTGTTTAAGGAGAATAGAGAACCAACTCCCAAACCACCCTCTTATAGAGAAGCAAGAAATATATCCCAACGCACCCAATGCATACGTCTGTCAACCATATTAGCACCCAGAAGAAATTTGCTCACAAAGCCTCTAAGGAATTGATAATAGAAATTGGGGTCAAGAACATCGACATCAAATAACTCCCTAAAGAGCCGAGGATAGACTTGATCAAGGTTAGACGACCTCCAAAATAAAGGCCCTTAGCCTTCCAACCCGAAAGCTTGGACCGAAAGCGATTCAAAATAGGAGACCAAGCGGAAATCTTAGACATATTCTGACCAACCGGGATACCAAGATGAGTGAAAGGAAGATAAGTTGGGGCACACCCCATCATTCTAGCGACACACTCCACCTGGTTAAAAGAAACTCCAACTCCAATCAATTTGCTTTTGTACAAATTGATTCTAAGCCCCGAAGCCATCAAAAACATCTAAGAATGCAGATAATACGGTTGGCATTTTTAGGATCCCAAGGAGAAATCATAATAGCATCGTCTGCACAAAAACGATTAGATATCTCAATGCCAGAAACAGAAATCCCCTTGAACACACTAGCTTCCTTAGCCCTAAGAAGAGCAACATGGAGACCTTCCATAGACAAAATGAATAAAAAGGGAGACAATGGATCACCCTGTCGGAGACCTATCTGTATCTGAAACTCACGAGTAGGGGAACCATTAACCAAAACCAAGGCTTTAGCAGATCTCAAAAGCTCCATAATCTACCCACACCAAAGAGAACCAAATCCCATAATCTTCATAATCTCATAAAGATAATCCCACAATAGAGAGTCAAAGGCTTTCTCAAAATCCACTTTGAACAACATAAGAGGGTTCCCAGAGGCCTTGCTCCAAGAAATCACCTCATTCAGAAGAAACAGACCATCTAAAATTTGTCTACCTTTGATAAAGGTAAATTTCTTCGGAATCACAACACTGTTAATAACACCCACTAACCTATTAGCCAAAAGTTTATCAATAATCTTGTATTGGCAACCAATAAGGCTAATAGATCTAAAATCCTTTATTATTTTTGGGTCTCTAACTTTTGTAATCACAGTAAAAAAAGACGCATTGCACCCCTTTGGAATGGAGGGGTGTTGGTAAAAGTGTATAATAAAAGCCACCACATCATCTTCAATTAGATCCCAAAACTGATTAAGGAATCCAAAAGAGAAACCATCAGGACCCGAAGCCTTATTTGAACTACAATCCCAAACATCCCTTTTAATCTCATCACAAAAAAAGAGCCTCAATTTGTTGAACCTGCTGCCTGGAAAGTGTACTAAAATATTTACCATCAGCCTTGGGACGACGCCCCTTATCCTACGAAAATAAAGACTCATAATATCTCTGAAACTCCTCTTTAACATAACTAGGCTCATCCACCCAAACTCCATCAACCATCACCCTATGAATAGCAAGTTGACGCAGTCTACGGTTAAGAACACCATGAAAAAAACCTGAGTTTTCATCACCTTCTATGCTCCAATGAATCCTGGCTTTTTGCAGCATCATTAGGTGATATTTGTGATCTAGATCCTCTAAATCTTTCAAAAGGGTGACTTGTTGTTCTCTGAGAGTAGACGATCCATCATCCTCCATGAGGCGCACATCCCGAGACTCGATCATATCCTATAAAATTTTCTTTTTCAAATACAAATGATCACGTGTATTAGAACTCCAGACCTTCGGGTTAGATTTAAGATGTTGAAGTTTTTTCTTAAAAATAATCCAAGGATTACTCTCCTTTAAACCGGTATTCAAAAGAGACCAAGAGGTATGGACGATCCTATCAAAATCTTCCAACTCAAACCAAAAATTAAAAATCCAAAATGGAGTCTGACCATAATTAACATGATACTATGTGAAGTTCATCAGAGTTTACAACATTCAAAACACCTTTGAATCAATAAACACCCATGTCATGTTTCTTTTTCCAAAGAATCTCCTCAAACCATAAATGCACCTATACAATACAAAATCTATAAAAATAATAATAATAATAATAATAATAATAATAATAATAATAATAAACTATAAACTATAAACAATTACATATTTTGAGGTTATATAGTGATACAAATACCAAGATTAAGTTGCTATGAATCACAAATACACATAGACCTCACGCCACTATCATGAAGATCTTTTGTAGTTAGTGATTTATTTTCTTCTAGTAATTGTTCCAGATGTGCAACATGTTGTGATCTAATAGATTTTGGGGGTAAAAATATCAAATTGGTATGATATTATTGAGAATAAAAATGTTTATTTAATGAAAAGGAATGATAAATTACTAACCAAAGCATCATACGCTTTGCAATCTAATACTATAGACATATCTACTTGGCAGCTCACAGAATGAATTATATTAGCAAGTGAATTAATGCTATAAATATCTTTTTCCAATTCTTGTAGAGCATGTGGAGAAACCAGATCAACCTTGTTAAGAATTACAACATCCTACAAGAAATGATAATAGAAAAATGAGCATATGAAATTATTAAAATAATAATAATAATATCACTTACTACAAATGCTATTTGTAAGAAGGCTTCAAGAAATGTGGAAGAAGCTTGATGCTTTTGAGCTGAAAACAGAGATTTTTGGCATCTATAACCTCCATGAATAAAGTTTAGTAATTTAAAGATTTTAGTTTCATCATTCGATATAATGGAAACCCCCTTTCTTAGCCTATCTCACCAAAGAAATCAAAGAAACCAAGGTTAAAAATGTTATAGCCAATGCTATTTGTAAGAAGGCTTCAAGAAATGTGGAAGAATCTTGATGCTTTTTGAGTTGAAAACGGAGATTTTTGGCATCTATAACCTGTCCATGAATAAAGTTTAGTAATTTAAAGATTTTAGTTTCATCATTCGATATAATGGAAAACCCCTTTCATAGCCTATCTCAACAAAGAAATCAAAGAAACTAAGGTTAAAAATGTTATAGCCAATGCATCAAGCACAACAAATACAATCTGGTCCAAGAAACACAAATTGATTTAGGGCTAAAAATGGAAACCCAAATAAAAAATCAACCCTGGTTTTAAAAGTTTTAGTTTAGGGCATCGCTCATGTTTATATACATTAAAAGAATCGATAGAGATAATTGCTACCATATAAATCCATTGAAAACTACCATTGGTAGCTGTTGATTAGTTGTTGATTAGGAAAGATGCTCTTGTTCACAATTTCTTACATTTTGAATGGAAATCCATATATCGTTACTGTTGATTTCGAGGGATGGTGATGATCACAATTGATTTTGATATGAGGAAGCATTCGATTATAGACATATCGATAGAACATGGGGTGGAGGCATCGGTAGAAGAGGCATAATGGAATCCATTTAATCATTGAAATATTGGGATCATATGTAATCCGAGTATGGAAACTATGGACATGTTATAGAGGCGCATATGTATTGTTCAAAAGAAACAACGTTTGAATTTTCATGATGTCATCATTTTGATCTAATTTGATCTAAGGGTGGAAAAGTTAGAAGTTAAACACAATCAATGGTCTTGATTGTTGAAGGTGAGTCGTAAGGTTTCTTTTTTAATATATAGAGAGATCATCTAATTTATGAAATAATAGCAACTATAAATATTTTATCTAAACATGGACGGTATTGGCTCAGGAAGAATCGATTGGTGTGAAGTACCTAAGGGAACACCACCTTGGGTATCCCAGTATGAAGCTTTTGAGCCCTCTTCAGATTGTGCTTTCAGGCTTCCTTCTCTATTTTCTTCTTTTTCATCTTTTACTTTGTGTTTCTTTTTTTGTACCAAAATAATATGGATTAAAAGAATGAAAAAAATTGTCATTTCCATGAGTTTAATGACACGGCGGATGTAATAGGAAGATAGAGAAAAGATGTTTTCATGACGATTTGGTGTAAAGTGTAAAGGGTTGAATGCATGAGAATGATTGGTGGATATTTACCATCCTAATTAAGACATAACTATTTAAGAAAGATAACTCTAGACAACATAATTTTAAGTTTTTAACAATAAAATAATCATAATTATTAAAAAAAAAAGTTTCCTTGAAATACCTTGCATCATCTCTCCTACTAAAACACACATCATCGAATGTTTGTCTGTAATGCCTCTTATATACGTTTCCAAATGGCAAAAACTTCCAAACTTTAAAACTAATTCAAGTATACTAAACATGAAAGCCCTCGCGATCAAATATGCTACCAATGTACTCATCATTTGATTCGATTTTAATTTCTCGAGTAGCCTTAGGGAGAAGATCAATTTAAAAGAATATATAAAGCATTTGAAAACTTAATGTAGACATTATAGGACATGGTTCCTGTAATGATCGAAATTTAAAGATAAAACTTGATTTTTAACACCCACTTCCTTTTCAAGAGTCACATTCATCACTGATGTCGTAGACGAGTCTCATGACATAATTAGAGTCGATGTCTCAAAATGAAATAGTCTCATCTTCATCCTTCTCGTCACAGATGATTAGTTTGGATTCAAACAAACTCGGGAGGTACACCAATAGAGGATAACCATCTTCCTCCCCTTCGTCCTGGACGATCAAGTTACATTTGGCCTCCTACGTGTGTGACATTGATTTGGGTGTTGTGGACTTCCCAAAACACACTTTTGTTTGGAGTTCGGATCAATTATTTGATTTTGTGCTTTTTTTCGTTTAATTGGTTTTGTTTTATGAATCATAACACTAGTAGAGATTGAAATGGGACAATCAAAATCCACTCATGAATTAATTATTTTTGTTTCTTTTGCTAGCTCCTAGCTAGTTATTATAATGTTCCACGGTTCCAAAAAGAAAATAAGAGATAATATAAATCCAAAATAATTTTTTTAATTACGAGTAACTATTAAAAAAGATAAATCTCAACAAAATAACTTTAACAATAAAATGTAACATCCCAAAAATACGATCCAAAAATTTCGTTTTCAAAACATGTACTTAACAAAACATTTAGAAATAAATCATTCAATAACCAATTCATTTCACAAAAAGATGTTGCATGTGAGAAAACATGGTAATAACCATAAAAATATCAAAGTGCAATCTCCCAGATAGAGGTCAAAATGCGGAATACAAGCAGGTGTGTGTGTGTGATGTACCGTCTCCCGGGTATCCATAACATACGCGACGTACCCCGCGCATCCCTGCTGAAGGTAGCGCCTAGCTCTCGCTGCTGAACATACTACAGGCCCACGCTGTGGCCTCTCACCGTGGATCACCAACTCTCCCCCACTCGGGGTCCGGATCCGCACTAGCTGTTGTGCGCAATCTATCACCGCCCCATTAGGGCTCAACCAATCCATGTCTATAATTACCTTGTTCCCCCGCAACGGGATGGGAACTAAATCCACCAAATAGCGCTCCTCGAAAAGCCTCAGGACACAATCCCATAATACTGATGACGCTCGCACCGATCGATCATCGACAATCTCCACCTCTAAAGGGCAATCCAACATGCCCAAAGACTCAGTAAACCTCTTGCTAAGCGCAAGGGAAACAAATGATCGGGTGGCACCTGAGTCGAACAACACCTGGACAGGAATACCTTTCACATGGAACGATCCTAATGCATATACACAGAGCACATATCAATATCATAACATCATAAAAATAAAGTAGAGGGAAAGAATCATACCCGTCACCACATCGGGTGCGGCGCGTGCCTCCTCTGCCGTCAGCTGAAACGCCCGGCTCCTCACCACTGGAGCCTCTGCCTTACCCTGCCGGCCATCTGTAATCCGCAGGGTAGCTGGAGCTGGCGCCATAACCGGCGCTGATGCTGTCAACTGTGGGCAATTGGCCTTCTTGTGGCCCCTCTGGTTGCAGTGGAAACACAGCAACTCAGATGTCTGAATAGCCGAGACAGGAGTAGCACAATCTTTGCTAAAGTGCCCTGCCTTGCCGCACTTGTAGCAGCCTACTGATCCCATCCTACATGCTCCCTCATGCGTCCTGTCGCATTTCCCGCAGCAGCCCGGTCCTCCTTGGCCTTTCGGCCTCCCATCTGATCCTTTGCGCTTCTTCCCCGAAGCCCCAACCACTTGCCCCGCCTATGCTTTCCTCTTCCGAATGTGCTCTAAATCAATCTCCCTTTCCCTCGCCCTGGCAATCATGGACTCCAGGGTAGGGCAAGCTGTAAAGCTAAGATGCTCCCGGATGTCAGCCCGTAGCATGTCATGATAACGGGTCCTCCTCATATCCTCATCACCCACATACTGGGGCACCAACAATTCCCTCTCCCGGAACTTGGCGGTGATCTCCGCCACAGTCTCCGTCGTCTGCCTCATATCCAAGAACTCCCTGGCCAGCTGCTGAAGCTCGACAGCCGGCGCGAACTCTGCCATGAACCTGGTCGCAAATTCCGACCAAGTCATAGCCTCGACAGTCGAGGCTCCCAATGAGTCCCCTACAGACTCCCACCAATCCCTAGCTCGATCTCGTAGACACCCTGCTGTGAACCTCACCTTCGACCCCTCAGGGCAGAAGCTAATCATCTGTGCAGACTCAATGTCTGCAATCCATCGTCTGGCCGCTATGGGGTCCTTTGCCCCATGAAAATCTGGCGCACCACTGCCCCGAAAGTCCTTGAAGGACAGCGTGCGAGATCCCGACTAGCCAGATGCCATGTCGCTCCTGAATGCCCGGAGACGATCCTCCATCAACTCCAATATCCCCTCCTTGATCGACCCGAAGATGATGGGGGTCGACTAAAGGATGCCTCTGGTGATCTCAGACGCGATGAACTAGCGTAGCCCCTCATCTACTGGATCGGAACCTGATCCCAAACCCAATCCCTCTCCTGTACTGCCTATTGTTGGCCTCGATCGTAGTACCACAATTCTAAAATACAAAAGAAATAACTGTTAGCGATATTGATACCTCTGGAGGAATCACACTCACTACAAGTTCCCTGGTCTTATCTTGGCATTCCTCGATTCGGGTACGGATCCTCTGCTTTCAGTAGTACAGGCCCATACTGATGGGTTTTAGCCATAAGAACTTTCCTATGTGCGCATGCAAAACCCTAATGCTTGGATCTAGGCTTTCTAATAAACATGCTTTGAATCCAAGACTTCTAATTACTAATTAGGTTAAATAACAACATTAAAACAGATCTAGAATCATACCTTTGAGTTCCTTGTTGATCTTGAGGTCTTGGAGCTTCTAGAGTCACAAATGTCACTCCTCTAATGGCTTACAAACACCAAAGCAAGGAGGATGATTTGGGAGAGAGGAGAGGGGAGGAATTTCGACCAGAGTTCTCTTACTTAATCAGAGGTGTCGAATTCCCTATGCCATGGGGTCTATTTATACTTGTAGACTCCTTAAGGGTTACAACCTAAACCCTAATTGGATAATCTTCTCTTAAGGCTATCCAAATCCATTCCTAGATAACTCTAATGGACGATTTTAGCTATCCTAATCCTCTTAGAATTCGTCCATAGTATATCCAAATGGATTTACAGTCTAAAGCTTAACTATCAAACAATTGACAGTTTATACCCCTTTATTTAATTAATCTCTTTAAGTCACCAAATTAATTCTAATTAATTCTATGACTTATATTAATCAAATAACAATATATATTATTCATTATATTATTCCCATAATATATTAATAATATTTATTCTCTCTTAATAAATCATCCTATCAAGTTGCTATGGTGAAGGCAACCCAAAAGGACCATGCACAACCGGATATAGTTACAGCCTTAGACACTATTCCAACAGTCTCCCACTTGGATAAGTCTAGTAACTATACAAGTACAATTCGGTTTGCAATCGTAGCTCTCAAAGACGCTGTCAACTCTGATCTAATCAATCTTGTCCTTTAGATAAGGGAACGTACAGTCCTCTGTTAGATATCATGCTGACAATCCTATGGAATGGTTAGTCAAGCATTTAGGTTTCTCGATCTCTGATTTATTTGACATAGAACTTAATCGAACACATCAATTCAGTTCTGACCGGGCCCGGCACATAAGTCAAATCAAATCATCGAGCGGCCGAGATATCGCTTTTACCTTCTTAGATAAAAGTTACAGATAAACTTCGACTTATATGCATTTACTTATTCATTTACCAACTATACACAACAATACGTTTTATAACATCAAGTTACTGATGCGTTTTCGTATTATCAATGTACAATCAATTAACAAATAATAAACCATATATCTAGGTTTTAAGACTATATGATATTATCGTCTTGCGATCACCTTTTATATCTTATTCCATAAGGTGATTCCAGCAAGCGCGGGTTTATTCCAATGCTCAAAACTAGTTCATAAGCACTCATGAACGTTGCAGCAATCCTTTGCTATGTCTAACACCATTTAGACATTCTACACACCAATTCATGACAATCTTCTTTCATATCTACTTCCAATATATGAATGATTGTGGACCATTTGAACAATTCTATTATTCCTAATAATTTCAATTATTCTGGAAGTCAAAACATGCAAAGTGAAACAATAGCTAAACAATTAACATAAGATAGTAACATTACTCATAAATAAAACTCCTTTATTTAATCATCAAATGTCAATTACATTTATCTATTACACGTTTCTAATACTATCTAATCTATGCTAATATCATCCTTCAGCCCAATACTCCTAGCATGCTGCAAGTGCTTAACCCTACTCAGTCCCTTCGTAAGCGGATCTGCTGGGTTATCTTCTGATGATATCCTCTTAACTACGAGTTGTCCTTCTTCTACACGATGTCTAATAAAGTGATACTTTCTGTCGATATGTCTTGATCTACCATGATCCCTCGGTTCCTTGGTTAAGGCAACCGCACCTTCGTTATCACAGAAAATCTCCATTGGCTCCTTTATGGCAGGTACGACTCCAAGATCACCGATGAAGTTCTTTAGCCATATTGCCTCCTTCGACGCTTCGCTCGCTGCAATGTAATCTGATTCGCACGTTGAATCAGCTACGGTTTCCTGCTTGGAACTTTTCCATATCACTGCTCCTCCATTTAGGGTAAAGACCCAGCCCGACTGTGAACGGTAGTTGTCCCTGTCGGTTTGAAAACTGGCGTCACTATACCCTCGCACCTTCAAGTCATCACTTCCTCCGAGGACTAAGAACCATTCCTTCGTCCTCCGAAGGTACTTAAGGATATTCTTCACCGCAATCCAATGTGCTTTGCCAGGATTCCCTTGATATCTGCTAACCATGCTCAAAGCGAAGGCTACATCAGGTCGAGTACAAGTCATAGCGTACATGATTGAGCCAACTGCGGAAGCGTATGGTACTCGGCTCATTTCTGCTATCTCAGCTTCGGTACTCGGACTTTGAGTCTTACTCAACTTGGCTTTACTTTGTATCGGTAGTTCTCCCTTCTTTGAGTTTTCCATACTAAAACGTTTTAGTACCTTCTCTAAGTAAGTATTCTGACTAAGTCCAATTAGTCTCTTACTTCTTTCTCTTATTATCCTAATTCCCAAAATGTAAGAAGCCTCTCTGAGGTCCTTCATAGCGAAACACTTCCCGAGCCAGGACTTTACCTCCTGCAGAGTCGGAATGTCGTTTCCTATGAGTAATATGTCATCGACATATAGAACGAGGAAGCTTACTATACTCCCACTGGCTTTGACATATACACAAGATTCGTCTTCGCTTCGTACAAATCCAAACTCTTTGACTTTCTCATCGAAACAAAGATTCCATCTGCGAGATGCTTGCTTAAGTCCATAAATGGACTTCTCAAGCTTACACACTCTATCCGGATGCTTCGGATCCACAAACCCCTCTGGCTGAGCCATGTAAACATCCTCAGCCAACTTTCCGTTAAGGAAAGCGGTCTTGACATCCATTTGCCAAATCTCATAATCATGAAATGCGGCAATTGCTAACATCACTCTAATAGATTTAATCTTCGCAACTGGTGAGAAGGTCTCATCATAGTCTACTCCGGGAGTTTGAGTAAAGCCCTTCGCGACCAATCGCGCTTTATATGTGTGTACGTTCCCATCCACGTCGGTCTTCTTCTTGAAGATCCATTTGCACCCAACGGTCTTACGTCCGGGCACGTAATCAACCAAATTCCAAACTTGGTTATCATACATGGATTGGATCTCGCTATCCATTGCCTCTTTCCACTTTAAAGACTCCGGGCCTGCCATGGCTTCCTTGTAGCTATTAGGTTCATCAAGATTTACTAGTGTACCATCACTAATATACGTGTCCCCTTCGGTAGTAATATGAAAGCCATAAAACTGGGGATGAACTCTAACTCTATCGGAACGTCTAAGAGGTAAGGATTCGTCAATTGGTTCAACCGGAGTTTCCTCCTCGGGTTGAGTGCCAGCGGTAGAGGTTCCTTCATCCATCGACTCTTGAATCTCTTCAAGTTCGATTTGCCTCCCACTGTCTCCTTGGCTTATGAGTTCTCGCTCTCAGAAAACTCCTCTCCTCGCAACGAAGACAACATTGTCCTTCGGTCTATAGAAGAGATATCCAAAGGATGTCTGCGGGTAGCCGATGAAAATACATTGCTCACTTCGAGGTTCAAGCTTGTCGTGAGTATCTCGTCTTATGAAAGCCTCGCAACCCCAAACCTTGATATGTGCCAACGAGGGAGCTTTCCCTGTCCACATCTCGTGAGGTGTTTTGGCAACCTTCTTAGTAGGGACTCGGTTAAGGATATGGGCGGCAGTCTCTAAGGCATACCCCCAAAAAGAGATTGGTAGTGAAGCACGACTCATCATAGAGCGAACCATATCCAATAAGGTTCGATTACGCCTTTCTGCCACACCATTCAACTGCGGTGTCCTAGGAGGCGTCAATTGCGAAACTATTCCACACTCCTTGAGATAATCGTGGAATTCAAGACTTAGGTACTCTCCTCCTCGATCGGATCGAAGCATCTTGATTTTCCTGCCCAATTGATTCTCCACTTCATTCTTGAACTCTTTGAACTTTTCAAAGGTGTCTGACTTTTGCTTGATTAAGTAGATATACCCATATCTACTATAGTCATCGGTAAAAGTCACATAGAAGCGGTTCCCATCCTTCGTGGTTGATCTAAACGGTCCACATACATCGGTATGTATTAAGTCCAATAGACCATCGCCCCTTTCACAAGTACTCGTGAAGGGCGACTTAGTCATCTTTCCAAGCAAACAAGACTCGCATGTGTCATCTTCCCTAAGGTCGAATGACTCCAACACTCCATCCTTTTGGAGTTGGGCTATGCGTTTCTTGTTGACATGTCCAAGACGACAATGCCACAAGGATGCTTTATCCATACTAGTGGAAGAATCAATATTCAAAACATCATTTCCAAAGTCATCAACAATCATAACAGTTTCATATATTCCATTACATGGTATAGCTTCAAAGTAAAAGACACCATTTAGATAAGCCAAAATAGAACCATTCTCATTATTAAAAGAAAATCTAAATCCTTGTCTAAATAAACCATGAAATGAAATGATGTTTCTTGCCATTTCTGGCGAATAGCAACAATTGTTCAAATCTAAAACTAAACTATTCCTAAGCACTAAGGAATACACTCCAATCTTGGTTACAGGCGACGATCTTCTGTTCCCCATGATTAGATTGATCCTTCCTTGCTCCACATCCCTACTTCTTCTTAGTCCCTGCAAATTAGAACAAATGTGATAACCACAACCGGTATCAAGAACCCAAGAAATAGCATGATTAGAATCGTTAGATTTGATTGTATATATACCTGCGAAAGATGGCTTGATCTTTCCTTCTTTGATTGCTTGCAGGTAATCCGGGCAGCTTCTCTTCCAATGTCCTATCTTGTGGCAGTGGTGGCACTCTGCCTCCTTCGGGTTAGAGCAGGGCTTGGCGGGATCAACTTTGGTCCCACTAGAAGAGGCACCATCTCGGGCTTTCACCTTGCGATAGTTCTTCGATGAAGCTTTCCTCTTCTTTCCCTTCCCTTGTCCAATAGCCAAGACAGGAGCAGCGGGCGGATTGGGAGTAGGTGCAACAGACTTGTCTTTGAAGTTGCTCTCAGCAACCCTCAAGAGACCTTGGAGCTTGCTTAGGGTGACCTCTTCTTTGTTCATGTGGTAGGTCATCCTAAATTGGTTGTACATCGGAGGTAAAGAGTGAAGCACCATGTCGATCGCCAAATCCTCACCGAAGTCAACATTTAACTTGCGAAGGCGGTCGACATACCTTTGCATCTTTTGCAAGTGCACGGTAAGAGATTCTCCATGACCCATCTTCGCGGAAATCATGTTAGTGAAAATCTCGTACCTCTCTTGTCTCGCGTTTTGGTGGTACCTCTCCAATAGGTCTTGGTGCATCTCGTACGGGTACATGTCCTCGTAGGACTTTTGGAATTCGGAGTTCATGGTGACGATCATGATGCAATGTACCTTCGTTGCATCTCGCTCATGAGTTTCAAAGGCGGTGATTTCGGCTGGAGTAGCGATTTCGGTATTGATTTTCTCGAGCTTCTCATCAAGGACATACTCTTTGTCCTCATAGCGAGCAATGGTGCGAATGTATCTTATCCATTCGCTAAAGTTCGTTCCATCGAAGGTGACCTTTTGGCAAAGGCTCATCAACGTGAAAGAACTAGCAGCAGCGTTGTTTGCGTTTGACATCTACAATTAGAAAAGGACAAAGATAGATTAGAATAAGAATCCCTAATTATCACCCAATAAGAAAATTAGGGCTAGGATCCAACAATAACATTTACATACTAGAAAAGGGATGTCGTAATCTAACATGCAAATAAATTGAAGGTAAGTGAATGACGATTCACTAATTCTCCATTACGAAACTTAAACTATTAGTCCTAAGTGTTTTTGAGAATTCCTAGGTTCGGACGAGATTCATTGAAACTATTCAATGGCATGTTTAAATCTCGATATGCCCCTCTTGTTTGTGACTGGGATGCCGAGGATCACAAAGCGGGTGTGAATTACCATGCAAATTCACATGGCGCCTTCATTGTAACAATCACCTATTCGATGTGCCGGTAAACCACACACGCTCCATTGAACTATGATAAACAACGAATCACCCTTTGCCACCTTCGCTTAGAACCAATTAGTGTGCCGGTAAACCACACACGCTCCACCAACATCTTAGCAAGGTGCAAAGTGTAATTTCATGGGATTGCATCAATTCACTTTTCCTAAAGTAACTAGGATTGGGAAATTTTAAAATATGTGTAGTTACTTTGTATTTCTTATTATACTTTTAATAAGAGGATGAGGTTGCCCTATCCTACCCGTTCGGCTAACGACCCTCCACCAATCAAGCAAGCGGTGGGTGTGAGTGTACACCCATTAAGCGCCATTTTATAGGCCGCAACCTTATACCCACCTTATAGATCGGCTTCGTGAATGAGGCCTACTAACGGTAAGACTAGCATTTAGTTATGCATATATATATATTATTCTAGTAATATCATATTAGTATAGGGTTGTATTTTAAAACTTTTAAAATCTAGGGCTTGAAATTTAAGTTGTCTAAATTAAAGCTTTTAATCACAAAAGTAAATTTCAAAACATGAGGGTAGGTTTTAAACATTTAAAACATGGAGGATCAAATAACAAATAATTCCAATTAACAATTAATATCCTAATTATCTATATTTGATTTATTCAAGATTTCTTTTTAAGATAATTACCAAAATAATCAAAATAATCAATTAATTATCATATAAGGAAATTAAATATTTAATTAGTTGAAAATTACCTTTAACTAGATCAAGATAATAGTTATATTTATCAGAAAAACGAATTAATATTGATCTAATTAGTTTATGGTAAGTTAAGATAAGATAAACACAAAGAAATCCCGAATCTGGCCATTCCTGACGCCTGGACTCGCCGAGTGCACAAAGGGACTCGCCGAGTCAGGCCTACTCGCCGAGTCCACTTTGAGACTCGCCGAGTCCATGACTCAGAAACCAAAAAATCGAATTTTGCAGGTTTGTTTCAGTTAATCAAGCAACAATTTACAGAAAACCAAGCTAGGCTCTGATACCACTGATGGGTTTTAGCCATAAGAACTTTCCTATGTGCGCATGCAAAACCCTAATGCTTGGATCTAGGCTTTCTAATAAACATGCTTTGAATCCAAGACTTCTAATTACTAATTAGGTTAAATAACAACATTAAAACAGATCTAGAATCATACCTTTGAGTTCCTTGTTGATCTTGAGGTCTTGGAGCTTCTAGAGTCACAAATGTCACTCCTCTAATGGCTTACAAACACCAAAGCAAGGAGGATGATTTGGGAGAGAGGAGAGGGGAGGAATTTCGACCAGAGTTCTCTTACTTAATCAGAGGTGTCGAATTCCCTATGCCATGGGGTCTATTTATACTTGTAGACTCCTTAAGGGTTACAACCTAAACCCTAATTGGATAATCTTCTCTTAAGGCTATCCAAATCCATTCCTAGATAACTCTAATGGACGATTTTAGCTATCCTAATCCTCTTAGAATTCGTCCATAGTATATCCAAATGGATTTACAGTCTAAAGCTTAACTATCAAACAATTGACAGTTTATACCCCTTTATTTAATTAATCTCTTTAAGTCACCAAATTAATTCTAATTAATTCTATGACTTATATTAATCAAATAACAATATATATTATTCATTATATTATTCCCATAATATATTAATAATATTTATTCTCTCTTAATAAATCATCCTATCAAGTTGCTATGGTGAAGGCAACCCAAAAGGACCATGCACAACCGGATATAGTTACAGCCTTAGACACTATTCCAACACATACTACCTTCCACATCTATTTGTACCTTCTCCAAGGACTGCCTTGACTCCACCAGGTCCCTTCACTACCGCTGATCTCTGCTACTCCTATCCTAGGCTTACCCTAGGAAACCTCTTACTCCATTCAACCCAGTCCTCAGCTGATGAAGGCCTCTTGGTGATGCCAATTAGCTATTACCTGAATACAATCACATGTGACGAGGCTCGGATAATCCTTCGAGTAAGGGACTCATACCTACCACGGTTAGGACTCAAACAAGAGCTACGCAATAGGGTCAAATCCAACACTCTGAGATTATTCAACCTTGATCACATGTGACTTTAACGTATTCACCTAACAGCTAACTCCCATCACTTCAAAGCCCACATAGCACAAAGCAAACAACATTTGGACCTAAAGAAAACAATCTCAAGCAACTCTATCCTCGTAGGGAAAAACGGAACTAGCATACAATGCTAAACTCGCACTATCAGGAATTATCTAAACAGGCCATCCTACTGATGTCTACTCAATTCTAGCATGCAACTTTTCACACACTGAAGCACATAAAGCAGGCACATAAGGCATCACTCTTAGATCCTTAGTCCTATTCTAGCATGTTGTTCTACTGAAACTGATAAGCATAACATAAGCTTGTATGGGTACTTTGGGGAATACTTACTTGAGCTTGGCCGGTCACGCACATCACACACTTCGTTCTTTTCTTAGAACCCTATACTAGCTTTTTAGAAAACATTTTCCTTTTTTTCCAAAATCTTTTAATCCCTCGATTTGAGCTCAAACACTCCCGAAGGTGTGTTCGAATCCCTCAAACCAGGGCTCTGATACCAACTTGTAACATCCCAAAAATACGAGCCAAAAATTTCGTTTTTAAAACATGTACTTAACAAAACATTTAGAAATAAATCATTCAATAACCAATTCATTTCACAAAAAGATGTTGCATGTCAGAAAACATGGTAATAACCATAAAAATATTAGAGTGCAATCTCCCAGGTAGAGGTCATAATGCGGAATACAAGCAGGTGTGTGTGTGTGTGATGTACCGCTACCGCGCCAGCTCCTTCCCCTTCGACGAAGAGGTACCTAAAACCAAAACAGAAAACTGTAAGCACGAAGCTTAGTGAGTTCCCCCATAATACCTCATACCATGCAAGCATACAACGTACAACTAGGAGATACGGGCCTCGCCCACACTCAGGAAAATGCGGGCCTTGCCCACACTCCGCTAGTCGGGAGATACGGGCCTCGCCCACACTCCACTATCTTGGAGATACGGGCCTTGCCCACACTCCACTCTCGGAGAGATACGGGCGTCGCCCACACTCAGCCGCTATCCCATAATATACAAGTATCACACAGACAACGAGTATAGACATCTCTATCATACTGGCATATATCATAATCAACTCAACCAAGAGATACGGGCTCGGCCCACACTCTAATACTAACATCTCGTCTATATGGGCCGGCCTTGGCGCCTTAGACCCGTTACTACTGGAAGGAAACTCACCTCAAAGTCCCTACCAATCTGTGTGGGGAACCGACTGTCTGCTGCTATTGCCGCTCCGGAAATCCTCCGACTATAATTCCCACAAAACCCTTAGTCAAATACTGCTAACCGACTTCAGGGTAAATTGACCATTTTCCCTTACAAATCAAGAGTCAAGTCACAGTCAACTGCCAGTTGACCAGACTCGCCGAGTTGGCTTGTCAACTCGCCGAGTCCCTTTCCCATAGTCTGACCATAAATTTGTCTCTACTCGTCGAGTTAGACGTAGACTCGACGAGTTTTCCTTCTATACCCAAGGCCAATAGTCCTTCATCCTACTCGCCGAGTTGTATGAACAACTCGCCGAGTTCATCTTCATTCGATGAACACTTTATGCTATGACTCGCCGAGTTGTATGAACAACTCGTCGAGTCTGTTCTTGATCTAAGAAGGTTGCCTTGAACTCATCGAGTCATGGCATTGACTCGCTGAGTGACTTCATGAGTGAGTCTAGCTTCCGACCCACTGAGTCACACCTAATGACTCATTACTCCCAACCCACAATTGTGAAAAGGGAGGAAACTCGAGGACTCGCGACTCGACTCGCCGAGTCAGATGAACGACTCGCCGATTCGGCCACATGCAAAAACTATACACGCGATTCTGCTTGGATTCAGCTCATGCCATTCATAGATCTGGGTTCTTAGGGCAGGATTTTCACGTAAAGTTTCCAACTTTACGTGTAGAAATGCATAGAATAGGGATTAAGGGCGAAATAAGGGCTAAGAAGCTAGATCTAGGACATTCAAGCAATTTACTCCCATAAAGGTTATAGATCTGAGCTTCTGGAGCTCAACCGTGACTTGATCTAGTGGATAATCAACCTATTACGAATTCTACTTCATGCACAGGCTTGGAAAAAGGTTCAAGAAGAGCTCAAAGGTGCTCTAATGGGGTTATAAGCATACAAACAGAATGGAGTAGAGATATACCTCAGAGAACTCTGAAATATCACCAAGATATCTGGTCTCCTTCTCTTCTTATTGCTCCACTCTCCTTCTTCTCCCAAAAACTTCAAGGAATCACTCTAATAACTTCAATCTCACAAGAAACGAGTTAGGGTTTGATGTAGGGCGCTCTGAGGGTGAAAGGGGGCGAGCTTGGGCCGCACAAGCTAGCTTAAATAGGGGGCAAACCCTTGGAATTAGGGTTTCATCAGACAGCGGTGACTCACCGAGTCCGGAATATGGACTCGCCGAGTCGCCAACTTAAACACGCTCCGGATCCCGTCTCTACTCGGCGAGTCGGACCCACAACTTGCCGAGTCCAAGGCTAAAAATGAAAAATGCAAAGATAAATTTTACGTACCAGAAGCAGGTGCTACATAAAATGATATTAGGGGGGTGTGTGGATTTCTTAATTGAAGTGTTTGTTAAGTTAATAGTGTTTGACATGGATAATAAGTTATTTTAGGTGTTTGGATATAAGAATAAGTTATTTTAGGCATTCCGTCATTAACTATTGACTTATATATATATATATATATATATATATATATATATATATATATATATATATATATATATATATATATATATATATATATATTAACTATTGACTTTATATATATATATATAGAGAGAGAGAGAGAGAGAGGTAGAGATTCATTTGAGACCACCTATATTTTGTGAGACATGGGGACCAAATCTGAGCCTTTGATCAAAACTGATCTTGTGGCTCATACGAAAACGTGATTAACACTAATTAATCTAAAAGATTAGTTAATTAGGGGTAGATTATTCACTAGGTTAAATTTTAGATCATCAGATTTGTTATCTTCACATTATCACGAAACCCAACTACTTCGATTCTTTCTACCAATTCACACTAATCGATCAACATTCCTTCATCTTCGATTCACGCTAATCAATCTTCTATTTGCTTTTATTTGAGTGATTGAGGTTTATGTTCATCTATCGACATCAATAGTTCATTACGATATTTTTATCTATTTTAGCTCTGTGATCATCGATTTCATCCAAGGTAGAAGTTCAAGTGTTCGGTCGATTTCTGCTAATCTTCATCTTCAAAAATTGCTAATGATCTTTCAAGCTGTGCTTTTTACTCTACATCATGATTTCATCAATTGATCAAGGTTTGAGTTTTATTCCCCTGAGCTTTCATCGGTTTCAAATCAACGATTTTTAGCCATTCATCAACATGGGTAATCAATCATCAACTGATATCGATTTCCATCAGATTGATGCTTCGAGTTTACTATCAAATTAGGTGTTTTATCAATTTAACTTCATCTTAAATCTATTATCATTTCAAGTATTTGATTTCAGCCATCTATTATCAATTTCAAGCTTTTGGTTTTTTCTGTGCATTCGAGCACATATTAAATGAAGATAAGCAAGCAAAAATAACCTATCTTCGTGTTATTTTGGGCTCATTCTATAAAATCAATGAGGTATGTACATAATTATTATTGTTCTTGATCCAATTATCTTACATTATACGCACACTCTACCTGTTTGATGAAAGTCTTGAATGAATAAAGAGTTTGAGGTAGAGGCTG
Organism: Lactuca serriola; assembly: GCF_051521515.1. Classification (NCBI taxonomy): domain Eukaryota; kingdom Viridiplantae; phylum Streptophyta; class Magnoliopsida; order Asterales; family Asteraceae; genus Lactuca; species Lactuca serriola. Next base: position 272,208,137 of record NC_136412.1, on the reverse strand, counting down.
ATATATCACTCCTTCCTTCCCACCCTTAAACTTTGTTACTCTTTAATGATATTGACCCCAAATTCCAAGTTGATTTTTCTTAACTTAGTGATGACTGGTGTACTTCTTCTTTTTTTCGATGATTAAAGGACATACAACTATCATCAATGCAAATGTTCAATGCATATGTTGGTGTTGGATTAGATTTCTAAGCCCATAACTATTATTGGTATGTACTTGACTCGAGAGTAGCATAGTCCATTTGGGTTGCATATCATCAGGACATTTTGTTACGATGGACTTTAGAGAGAAGGTGTTATATATGATTTATTAATATATTATAAGTTATAATATATTAATATGAAATCATATGAGTTAATTAGTATTGATCAAGAATTAATTTGGAATTAGTTTAGTGATCAATAGAGGCTAATTAAATCTATGGGGACTAATTATATTAATTAGTTATATTTATGTGTGTTGGGCTTATGATCCATGTTGGACTAACTTTATGTATGGATACATAAAGAGTTGGGCCACATGAACCATGGATCATAAGACCCATGGGTATGGATTTGGGTTATATCCATGACCCTAGAAATCCCACATATAAATACATACTTCATTGCTCAAAATCGCCACTTGATAATTCTTGGAGTTCATGGTGGTTTTAGAGTGCATGGAGATTCTCTCTCAAGTCCTACCTTTGTCCTTGATGTGTTGTGACTTCATTTGAGGCTTCCACACTATTGGGGCTAATTTCTTAAGGCCAAATACATCAAGACCTCCAGCCACACAAAAAGGTATGTTACATTATCTAATATATTATGTAGTTTGTATGACAATTTCATGCTAGCTATAGGTTCAATACCTTGGAAACCATTTGCATGTATAATTAGTGAAAACATAGATCCAAGGTATTTAGGGTTGTATGTGCACCATAGGATGTTGTATTATACCAAAACCCAATAGTTGGAAGAATCATATCATCCATATCTTGCCACCATTAATTAATGATGAGAACTTCAAGAAGCATATTGCCATGTTGGTTTCAATGGTGCTTGGTCCATAAAGAGTTAAAGTGGCTATAAAGTTGATGGATGATGAGGACTTGGTTCATCTTTAGAATCAAAATCTATAATGAGGATGTTGGTTTAATTTACTCTCTGCACTCTCTTTATTTCTTTCTTGATGAAAATTTTCTCTACATTTGTGCAACTTTAAACATTGTTATTGCAGCAGATATGTATCCTAATACCCATCAAACCCCTTTCACAGTGTAAAGTGGTACATACAGTTATGAAATTAGATAGAACGTTCATTTTTTTCTATCATTACAACTTTTTAGGTAAGTCTTGAATGGAACTGTAGAGAATGTAGCTCAATAATAATTTCCTGGAGTGTCTCATTCAATGTAGTGGGATGTTGTAAATTTGCTTATATTTTTTTGTTTGGTTTCAAGTGATGTATTTGAGGTAATTGAATAAAACGATAACACCCCTTTCACAGTGTAAAGTGGTGTGATTCTCTACTAGTGTATATTATTCTGATAGACTAACTTAATTCTATCATTGAAATGTTATGAATATAATTTTGTAAATCTTAATCCATCTAAAGTTTGAATCACTTGTAAAAACATAGTATTTATTTTAATCCATATCTATTCTAAAAATTCGTTCATTTTTGTTGCAGAGAAATTTAGTTAATGAAGCCCAGCTCGAAAGGAACTTGAATGTTTCAAATTAGAAGTTCTTACGTCTTACGACATATGTTGAGATTAAAGATTATGTAATATCTTAGTGAAAGGTTCAAGTTAGTCATAGTCCTCTTTGTCAGTTGGATGTTAAGTAAAAGATGCATTGACTAGTTTTGCATGAAGTGGAACAGGTTCAGGTTAGTCATAATCCTCCTTATCATGTAATTTTTTACTCTATTCATTAAAACATGACTGAACCTATAATGTTGATACCATATGTTAAATATATCTTATAGTATTAACCATAACTAGAATATTATGCTACAAACTAGAATATTACACCACGAAGTAGAATTTATAACTTTGTTTCAATAATAATTGACATCGTTACCGTGTTTAATGTTATACATTTGTCTTTTATCTGGTTTTCTATAGAAACCAACTCTTTAATACAATGAAATGGTTTTTTTTATTTCAAACAAAAAAAGATTAAAGTTTTTTTTTAGCATAAATTTGTTTAAATATATATAGCACTACATATTTTCATAATTAGAACAATCCTATGTTTAGTGTTTTTATGTTAAGTATTGGTGATTCAGATATTCTCCATAATGAGGAAAATCAATCGAAAACCCAATGTAATTTTGTTACCAATATCAATTATTCTTATAGAATATTGATCATAGATTTATAAATTCCAATTATCAACACCGTGTTGCTGATTAGTTCATGTTACTGCATATTTACTTATAGAATATTGAACATACATTTATGATTAAAGTCATATGAATGCACATTATTTTTATTATATGTTAATATGGTGGTATACTATTTTTTGTAGTTCTAAGTGACAAGGTTGGAGCATAATATGGCTCTTGCAAACAAATCATTTGACCATATGGTTATTTCTTTTGGATTCCAGAAGTTGAAAGGAAGTTGAATTTTTGAAGCTAGACTTTTTCAACTATAAGTATAGAGATTAATGGATATGTAATAGATTTTATATGTCACAAACATGTAATAGATTTTTTATGTTTTTTGGTACATTGTTATCTAACTATAACTTGATAAGACTTTTTGAGATTCATATTCATCCTTTTGTCTAACAAGGTAACCATATGATGGAGATTTATGATACTATCTTGAAATGTTGTTTTCAAAATTATCAATGGTTTTCTAATCATTGAGATTCTTTGTTTTAGTTTCATCGACTTTTGGCTTTTGATTTTGCCATTTATTCAATTCATGTACATAAACAAAATTAATATAGATACTCAAGATTCAACAATATTATGAAAAATATCTCTTTATAAACAACACATTAATAAATAAACTAACAACATTCTTGTAACATTAACTATTAATTCTATAATATTACATATTTTAAAATTAGAATATGACACATAATTTTAGAATACGACACATTACCTCAGTATTAATAAAGTGCTATCACAATACTTTACAAAGAGGTTCAAAACAAATTGTTTCCAAAGGAAAGCAAAATGTATAAAATCATATATTACATACTATTTAACAAAATATTCGAATACATAACACAAATTGAATATCAACATTTATAGATCTTATATACTAAAATTACAACTATATTGTCATATATATTTGTTTCGTATTCTGTTGATCCGTCTTCGATCAGTTGACGATCTATCAGACGAGGTACCGTGAACTAATACGTTTTTTCCTTATCTACTTTTGATGATAAACATTGTTGTACATTCTTTCCTTTAGGACAAAAACTCATTTTGCCTTAAATTTGGTAATTTCTTCATTTCCCTGCATCAAAAAATAAAACATGCTTTTGTTAAAACAACAAAACTATGATATAAAGAAGAAATTTATTCTCAAACAAGACAATTATGTTCCGAACCTATTATAAAATAAAATGTAATGATACAATATTCATAAAATTCTAAGAATTTAAAATAATGAAAAATCATTTAACAAACAATTTACAATTAAGGAATTGCATGTTGTTATTTCTAGGTACGGTCACAATATTTTAAAATACTTCACAAAAGGTTCAAAACATCTTATTTCCAAAAAAATATAAAGTCTAACATCATATATTACACATTACTTAACAAAAAGGTTCAAAGCAAGTTGTTTCCAACAGAATCAGAAATGTTTAAAATTGTATATTACACAATACTTAACAAAAATGTTGAAAGCATGTTGTTTCCAACAAAATCAGAATGTTGAAAATTCGAATATGACACAAAATTTTAGAATATTTCACATAAGTTGATACTATATCAAATATTATCATAATATTATACATTACTTCACCAAAAGGTTCAAAGAAAGTAGTTTCTAACAAAATATTAATGTCTAGAATACTTTATCCATACTTGGTTTGTTTATTAATACTGAATTTATCCGTCCAGCCTTACAATTATATTTTCGTTAAGCCTTTGGCTATACCTAACTCATTATTGGTTTCCAACAAGATCAAAATGTCTAGAATATTTATACAACAATACCTATATCACTATATTTTTACCACATCATTTAATTAAACAACAAAATGTCTCGAAAATTTCATAAATAATATCATAATCTTACAAAATCAGAATACATAATGCCTAGATTTTTCTAATAATACTTGTCAACATGATACTATTGTGTTAAAGTTTATACTTTTTCCTTGAAGTTTGTGTTCTAATGACATGTTAGATTTAGAAGTTAAATCATTCTTATTTGTTGGGTTTTTTTGCTTTTAATTTCTTCATTATTTTACTTTTATCAACATCAATAAATTATTGTTAATGTAAATAATTCCATAATTTTAAGAATATGGATTCATATTAAAAGTTACAACTACACGTCAATGAAAACTAAAACAAACTAATATACTATGTTGCTAAATCAATTAAAACTAAAGTAAAATATCTGAATACTAACATAAATTGATTACTTATATCAAATGTTATTAATACTCTAAGAGCAATTAGGATTACAGACCAAAATAGAATATCATAATACTAGTGTTGTTATAAACCTAGACATATATTGAAACTTAACATTATATAACATCAATGATATCCAATTAGTCTTGTTATAGATTTTGTTCTAGAATATTTGATACATAATTTGATGTTATTCTTCAACAATTATATATAAATGTTTGGTTTAAACTTTTCTGAAATACTAACTCTAATTTCAAGGAATCAAAATAATAACTTTAAAATTTAATGAAACGATGAATAATTAGTTAGATTATCATAACAATTTTGTTGATTTTGAGTTTTCATAAGAACTCAAAATCTTTAATTAGAACACTTTTGAGTTACCCGTAGAGTTAAAACCTAGATGTAAATCTCTTAGGATTTTATATATTCTAGATGTAAATCTCTTTATGATTTCATATATTCTACATAAATATTCTATAAATATTTATAAGCATAAAAATTGAATATATAACAAGTAATATATTATGTTGTTAAATCAATCATATCTGAAAACAAACAAACTTAAATTAATCACAAACATCAAACATTAGTAAAATTTACAACTTTACAACATACAAGAGATTCCATTAGCTACCAAATCAAAAAAATAAAACCAATAATCAATGAATTTATTGGATTCAGAATCATATAACAATGTCTATAATATTATATCAAACCCTATTTTACTAACTTAGCACTAGATCATGTCATTAATTAACATATTAGCATCTCAAATTAAAATTACATATCATCAATAAACAAACTGAAGACTATTAAGAATTTTTTTTAAAAAAAAAAAAGATAAATCTAATTTATCAATTACTGAAACCTAAAATACCTACAATAGTTTTAACTTCTTCATGTTTTGGATCTTTTAATTTATCAACATCAAACATTCTCCTAATAACATATAAAGAGTTCTTCTTCGAATAATACATAAAGTTATGATAAAAGAAAATGTAAAATATTAGAATGTTCTACATATATACATTAACTTTACACAATAAAGTCATTGGTGTATGAATTAATTTTACTTATCAAAGTAAGCAGTAACATTTGGTTAATCAATAAAATAACATCTGAAATCAAATTAATGAAGTAACACCTAGCTTAACAAATAAAAATACCAAGAATATTAAGTTATCAAAGACTATTTTACTAATATTTTTACTAGATCATCTAACTAATCAAACAAAGTAACGTTTGAATCAAATTAAGAAGTGTCATATGAATTATCAAATCAGAATACTTTGAATATAAAGTTATCCAACAATATTTCACTAATTTTTTACTAGATAATCCAATTACTCAAACAAAATAACATCTAAAATCAATTTAAGAAGTAAGTTATGTCTTATGAAATTAAATTCATATAGAGATAAATTCAAAGATTGTAACACATTAACTCAAAATCACGCACTAAGATAAAACTGTGAAGAGATTATAGTATTATACATTACCTAGAATAACTCTAGATGCAAAATCTAAATCCAATTATCTAGAATAAGCCATTTGCTGGAATAACAAGCTTTAATTTCTTTTATTTAGGAATGGTTGATGATCCAAAACTTGATATGCATGGTTTCAGAATCAGAATCAAAAGGTTTAAAATCCAAATGAGAAGGAATCATAAATTGTGTTAAATCAAAATGCCTAGAATAGTTATGTATTAAGCCTTATTTCAATGTATGTGTACTGCATTATCTAATAAATCAACAAAATGACATAAGAACTTAAATTTTATTAATCATAATACTAAGAATATTATATATTTTAAATTAGAATATGATATATAGTTTTAGAATATATGTCATTACTTCTTTATTTTGACTAAAAACTATTCTATAATCAGAAGACAAAGCTTTATAGAATATTTTATAGATGAATACATTAACTCAAAATCATACAGAGAGACAAATTCGCCGATTATATCATAGTAACTCAAAATCACACGCTAAGATAAAACCATGAATAGATTAGAGTATTATATGTCACCTAGAATAACTTTAGATGCAAAATTTGAATCTGATTGTGTTGAATAAGCCGTTTGTTGGAATAACAAACTTTAGTTTCTTTTATTTAGGAATGGTTGATGATCTGAATCTTGATATGGTTTCAGAATCAGAATCTCAATGTTGAAAATTCGAATGATAAGGAATTAGAAATTATGTTACATCATTTTGCCTATAATATTAATGTATTAAATTTTATTTCCATGTATGTACTGCATTATCTAATTAATCAACAAAATAACATTAGAACTCAAATTTTACTAATAATAATACTTAGAATATTACATATTTTAAATCAGAATATGACACAGAATTTCAGAATATATGACATCGCTTCATTATTAATCAAGAACTATCACAATACTTCATTAAAAGGTTCAAAGAAAAGTTGTTTCCAACAAAAGAAGAATGTCTAAAATCAGATATTACATATCATTTAACAAAAAGGTTCAAATCAAGTTGTTTCCAACAAAATCATAATGTCTATAGCCATAATATGACACATAATTTAAAAATAGTTCACATTAATTCATAGTAAAAGGTTTAAAGAAAGTAGTTTCTAACAAAATAACATCTAAAATCAAAATACGAAGCAAGACCTGACTTATCAAATCAAAACATGTATAATATCAAGTTAGCTAGCACAAATTTACTTATCTTTCACCAGATCATCTAATTAATCAAACAAAATAACTTCTAAAATCAAATTATATTTAAAATACCTGCAATCTAAAATGTGCGATTTGGTTCAATCTTCTCCCCAAAATATGATTCAGTTGAACCATCGATAATCTATGATGAACGTGTGAATTCTGATGTTCTTCACTGCTAAAACTTGAATAAAAGGCTAGGGTTTTTCAATCCTATGGTTTTGTCGATGCTAGGGGTTTTTTGAATACTGGTCCATTCGTTTTGTTGATGATGAGTGCGATTATTAGGGGATTTGGTGGAAAAACTATTGGATGAAGATTGACGAATGATTTTGATCGAGAAGAATTTGAAGGGGGAGAAGGATATGAATGAACTCAAAGAAATTGGGGAGAAGAACGATGTGAATGCTGAAGTGATCAGATCTAATCTATTGATGCTCGAGCAATTTCACAATCAAAATCAGAATGAAAGGTTGATAAAACCAGAGCTTTCAAATCCGAATCTGAAAGAAACAAAAGATATTGATGATTGAGATTGAATCAAACGAGTTTTAGTGTTTGTCTCGAGCGTTTTTAGGGTTTTATGAATCAAAATGAAGAAGATTTAGAAGAATACCAAGTGTTTTTGCGATCTGAATGAAATAGAATGTAAAATTCCATTACCGCCCCTCCATGCCTTATTCTAATCCCAAAGTTCCATTTAATCACAAAGATTTAGAAGAATACCGAGTGATTTTGATTTGTATAAATCAAAATCATATACAAATCAGAATCATATAAGAACATTTGGAATACTAACATATTAATCCATATTATACAGATTTAGTACCAGGTCATGTCATTAATCAACAAATCTACTTCTAAAATCAAAACTATATTTCATCAAATAAGCAAATCCAATATTATTAAGACATTACAAGGAGATAAAACCTAATTTATCAATTATTGAAACCTAAAATACCTGCAATAGATGTAATTTCCACATGTTATGGATCTTTTAAGTCATCAGGGGAAGTTTTTTGTATGAAAACTTAGATTTGAAGCCTTTGATTGAGAATCAACTACTTCTGGCGGATCATCACACAAACCAGAGCTAGAATTAGAATCAATTTTAGCAAAATGAGCCACGATTAATGCTCGATTAGAAAACAAATCTTCAAATTGCTGTACCCGAGCTTTGATTTGGTTGAATGAAATCGTAGATTTTAGGATAAGAATCAGAATCAATTTCTTTGTGTTTTTATTGAGAGATTGGAAACAAAGTTTAATCATGAACGAACTTTGAATCGATGAAAGCAAAATGTAATCATGATTCAACATCAAAATATGAATCAGAACATTGAAAATCAAAATGATAGTGAATCATAATCGATTTTTTGGGTTTTAATGATAAGAAATTAGAATATTTTAACTCAAAATCACTCACAGATATAAAATCAAGAAGAGATTATAGTATTATACATCACCTAGATTAACTCTAGATGCAAAATCTGAATTCAATTCTGAATGACCCATTTGTTGTAAAACCAAGCTTCGATTTCGTTTGATTCAGGAATGTTGATGCTCGAGAACTTGATCCGATTTTATGATTAATCCGAAACAAATTTGTGAAGGAAGCAGAAGATGTCGATGATCGAGATTTGTATCAAATGGGTTTTAGTGTTCGTATCTAGGGTTTTTAGGAAGAATACCGAGTATTTTTGTGTGTTGAATGAAAATGAATGTAAAATCTAATTCCTGCCCCTCGGTGTCTTGATCTAATCCCAAAGTTCCATTTATTTACAAAAATGCCACCGCCTGTTTTATGGTTTAATCTAAATTAATATCAGCCTTTGATTATTCAAGATGAGTGATCAAGACTTGGTCTCCCCGTCTCACAATATATATATATATATATATATATATATATATATATATATACACACACACACACTAGCCGTTTGCCCGCGCAAAGCGGCGGCAACGAATAGTTTCTTTCAAGCAATTAGTTCCATTCGGAGACATGTTATATTTCTAAGAACACTTGCACCGTTATTGATCGGTTTCACAAAAATAAAAAGTGCAATGTCAAAACCAATTAGCTCTTCAGAAAAAAAATGAAATGAAAATGCAATGTTGTTTAAAAAAAATGAAAATGTATTGCTATAACTGGTTAATTTTTCAAAAAGATTGAACATTAGTACAATAACTGGTTAGTTTTTATGAAAACTTAAAAATTGTTAGTTTTTTACAGAAAAGAAAAAGGAAAATGCAATGCTATTATTGGTTAATTGTTCAAGAAATTTGAGAGTGCAATGTTAAAACTGGTTATGCAAGGGTTTGCTTTTGGCGATTAAACTTGTTGTTTTGTTTAACTTTTTTGGTTAGAGATATAAATATGATGTTTTGTTTAAAAAATAGGAATAAATTTTTTTTTTGAGTTAAATTAAGAAGTTGGTCGCCATTTTTTATTAAATATTTGTACATCGATTTTAAAAATACATTGTAATTGTTTCATGGTATTTGAATTGCAAATATGATAAGTGAGTGTATATTTGTGGTTTGAGATGTTCATTTAATCAACAATATATTGTCAAGCAATAAAAAAAATTAAGTGATTAAACGCATAAATTTCAAACTGCATTGTAATTTATAGAATAAATGTTATATGTAATGATTTTCTAAAAAAATCAATGTCTTAATGTTCAAATAAGAGAAATAATTTTTCTACAGTAAGACTGAAAAGGTTTCAAAATGAAGCAATATTTATATATATTGGCATTGTTTGAAGATGTAATCTCAAATAATAATTTCTATAGGCGTTTGAATTTTAACTATTTAAGAAGTTAATATCAACACATTGCATTTTTTCATTGTTATAATTCCATAGGTTTAGGTAACTATTTTTTCATAAAAACGAAATTAAAAATATAATGCTATAAATATCTGAACTTACATTGGCATTCTTGCATTTGAAATATTATAAATTACAATGTTTTGAAAGAAATAAATAAAAGTATGATGTTATACGACACTAACGAAATTACATTGGCATTCTTGCATTTAGGCCTTTATATTACTTTTGTTGTGATTTTTCTTCTATTTTCTTTCGTTTTTCACCATATTTACGTATCGTCGTTCTTGCATTTAGGCCTTTATATTACTTTCATTGTATTTTTCTTCTCTCTTTTTTTCTTTTTTTCACCATATTTGCTTTGGGTCACTTGTTTACCTCTTATGGTTATCTGCAAGCTGATTGTTTACACATACATTTAGTAAAAAAGTGTTTCTTATAAACGATTTATTTTATATTTATTGGACCTGCAATCACTTATTTCGGTAGATAATAACAGAAACTTAGGAAATTTGACATGTGAAGTATAAGCAAATCTTTAGGATATTTGAGCAACATTACAATCTACTATGATATAGGGTATTTAGATTCGGAAGGAGAGACCCCTTAGAAATGAGCATCAAATACAAAATGAAATAATTAGTTGTATTATATGAAAATACCTCAAAATTTGTAGGTTTGGCTTTTACTTTGTATTTTTTATTTTAGGTGTTGCACCTGTAATGTTAAAAGGGAAAACATGATAGTTGGATGCTATTATCAACAACCCAATGAAAGTACATTGACATTTCTTGCTTTAACCTAATATTTTAAACATGTAATTAATTGCACCAATGGTCTTTTCCACAACATTTTCCCAAATAAACTTGTATTGTGTTTTATTGGGTTAAACAGAAATGAAATAATAATGTACTTTCATCTGTTAGTTTATTATAACATCAGGTCCCAAGAGAATTGGCCATGTGAGTGTATGTGTGTATGTGTAGAGAAAGAGAGAGAGAGAGAGAGAGAGAGAGAGAGAGAGAGAGAGATACTGTGAATGGTGGCCATGGAGGCAACTGATGGTGGTGTCAACTTCAGTGATGACAGTCAATGGTGGTGGTATTGCTGACGGCTATGGTTCCCAACCATAAAAAATACAAAAATGGTTTTTATGGATGAATTTCTATTAACAAATATATACAATAAGTAAACACACTCAAAATCCTCACCAATCGAATCACTTATTGCACTTTAGGCATCCTATCAAATAGATACCAGAATAAATGATAGTCAGAACCAAAAAGGGGAATGAGAAGAGGCAATAGAGTAGTTATAGTTACCTCAAAGGAGAACAGTGAGGGGGATCCATAAATGATGGTCATCTACAAATATCATGTTTGTCATAAAAAAATAGATTTCATTTGTCGTTATATTTAATACCACAACCTATCATATTAAAATAAAGAATTTTACAATTAAATGCAAGTGAATTAGTATTAACAGGTCTAACAGCATGATGACGGGTACATTACCCAAGAAAATATTAAATTGGTTTAATACAGGAAAGAATACCAACAATATTATCATGAGGATCCTCAAGACCAACTTAGTTTGTCCAGTTCTTTAATCTGAAAATAAAAACATGAACATGATCAGGTTACATAGCTGATTCCAGTAAAAAACAGACACCAGCATTGAATCTTATAACGTGACATGATTGACCTTGAAAACATTAGAATACACATGATCCATATATGATTTAAATATGATAACTATATCATTTATGAAAACAATACCTAACTGAAGAACTCAGCAAGCACGGATCTCTGGACTTCTTTTGAGGTCCAACTTTAACCAATTGACCAAAGTTTTCACACTAAAAGACATGAAAGATGAACCCAAAATTGGCATATGAGTCATTCCTTTGGAAGTGATGATGGTGTTCCCACTAAAAATCGAAGCTGTCATATTAGAAAGACCTGAAAGATAACCCACAAGAAGCAACATTACCATAAATAAAATTTTACATCTTTCAGTTATTATGCACAATGTGTATGTGTGTTAGAGAAATGTCAAATAAGAGTTTAGCAAAGACTAAACTAACCTTGCCAACACCTGGTGCTTCCTGGGCACTGTTAGTTGTTCTTCTTGATAAAAAAAAACATTGAGTCAATAATTTGTTATTTTGATAAAAAAAAAAAAAAGATTTAAACATCGATTTGCCACACATCGCAACCCATTCAAATCCAAAATCGGTATGAAAATGGTGATGGAGTAACGTCTAGGTTGATAGAGACAGGAGGGGAAGGAGGGTGAGGAAAAAGGTGGAATCAAAAGAGAGAGGAAGAGAGCGTACCTAAAGTGGAAAAGCTAATCTATTTTAAAGTCGATCATGAGAGAGAGAGGTGGCATCTATAGAAGTGGTGCAAGAGCAAGGTTAAAAACATGAGTCGGTTTGAAGATCTGTAAATCGAGATCTAATCGAGATCTAGTGGTGGCCTCGCATAGACGAAATCTCGGAAAAAAAAACTTTGATCCTTTTGAACGATTCTTCTCATTTTTTGGATGGTGACCTTTCATAGATAAAAGAGGAACCGGGTGAACACTCACAAAGAAGAGAGGTGGGAGATAGCAGTGAGTTTTAAAGGCCAAAAAATATTGTAGTGGTGGATTCCATGGAGGAAAAGGAGATGAAGATTTGAATTAGTCTCCAGTCAACTATATTTTATGCAAAAAAATTAGGGAACTCCAATTTGAATGAGCTTTTAAATTTCAAACGATTTGTCGAAAAGAAGTGTTTCAGATTTTGAATGCACCAGATACCAGAGAAGAGATATTTTAGAAGTGCAAGTTGGGTCAAAATTGATGAAAATACTAATTCAATCCCTAAAAATAAGGAAATACTAATTTAAATGTGTTTTTAATACTTGTATCCCTAAAATTATCATTTGTAAGATATATATTATAATATTATTATATTGATAATTGGTTGTATTTTAAGCTTAAAGACTTGAACGTCTTAAAAAAATATTATTATTATATTGATTATATTTATAGAAATAGTAAGATTTCTTTTATATGGTAGTGTATATATATATATATATATATATATATATATATATGTTCTATGGAAAACAAAAAATCCTAAAAAAAAACCCCTAAAAATCATAAAAATGCATTAAAAAATACTTAGAGGTCACAAAACTTTTTTTTGAATTTTTTAATGAAAAAATCGCTACTTTTACTATAGATTCGCTGAAAAAAGTTTGAAAAAAAACAATTTTTTTTTATAAAAAAAATGATTTTTTTTCAGCGATTTTGTTAAAAAAGTAACGATTTTTTCATAAAAAAAATTAAAAAAAAAAAAAAATTTGTGACCTCTAAGTATTTTTTTATGCATTTTTATGATTTTTAGGGTTTTTTTTGTTTTCCAAATAACCTTATATATATATATATATATATATATATATATATATATATATATATATATATATATATATATATATATATATATATATATATAGGTGGGTTCAATTGATAAAATAAAAAAGGTTGAAAATGGGGGAATCATTCTCAGCCACTCATTTAATCTAAGCATAAAAGACACGGTGGCAAACTTATAAATATCGTAATAACATTCAATCTCAAATACGTAACTATAGAGAATTCGATAACTGTTCGTTCATCATCAAAAATTTTCCTCCAACCTTCAATAATCATCCAAATTTCTTCAATTAAACCGGAATTTCTTCGTTGTTCATGAAATTGGAATCGGAGTTCTGGACTCGCAGTCACAGTCGACATTGAGGGACTTGGAATCGGTACTCACAGGTTCCTAATCGGATTTTCGAAAATCAAAATCAAATTGAGAAATCAATCAGAGATAGGATGTCGCATCTGAAGTCGAAATAGGAAGTATATGATGATTTGGAATTGATAACTTGATGTTTTTAACATTTTTAAAATAGTTAACTTGTTTGCACTCCAACTGTTTGATGAAATGCATAAACTAAATTACCACATTATATTCACATATGAATATGTTTTCTCACCTGAATCAGTATATGATTATTAAAAACACAAAACAAATATGCAAGTCTATATGTTATTCATATGTGAATAACATATAAAAATTATATATATTTGTCAAAATACCTTCAATATTCATAAGTGAATATACCTTGTAATATTCATATGTGAATATACTGTGTAATATTCATAAGTGAATATATCATCTAATATTCACAAGTGAATATATTCTGTAATATTCACATGTGATATACCATTTAATACTATGTAATATTAACATATGAAATATCATTTAATACTCATAAGTGAATATATCATCTAATATTCACAAGTGAATATACGATGTTAATATTCACAAGTGAATTTATCGTCCAATATTAAAATATGAATATACTATGTTTATTATATCTTATGTTCATATATGAATGATACTTAAATTGTTAAAAAAAAAAAAAAAAAAAAAAAAAAAAAAAAAAAAAAAAAAAAAAAATCATACTTTTTATTCATAAGTGAATAACGAATGTACTGTAATAAAACCTGATGCATTGTTACTCATTTATGAATAACGATAGTTGAACGTATAAAAAAAATAAATTTTTTATTTTATCTTAAAACTATATCAATATGGTTGTCTATTTGTAGAAAATAAAAAATCATGAATTTTGGTATATTTAAAATCATTTTTGATAAAAATAGCTTATAAAAATTAACAAAAAACAAAAAACAAAAAAAAAAAAAAAAAAAAAAAAAAAAAAAAAAAACTATGTTTTTGTATATATTAAGGTAATGATTAGCACAATTTAAGGAAATATGTTATGTTGGAAAACACATGTGCATTCGTTTCCCATTTTCGTCGGTACGTTGGAGGCTTTTGCGGCAAAAATAAATGATTGGCTGAGAATGATTCCCCCATTCTCAACCTTTTTTTTTCTTAATTGAACTCTCCCCTATATATATATATATATATATATATATATATATATATATATATATATATATATATATATATATATATATATATATATATATATATATGTGGGAAAAGTGAATATACCCTTAAGGGTATATAAGCTTAGGTACCCAAATCCACTATAATATAATGTTTTGTTTGATATATTCATTATAATGTTCTTAAACTTCAACCCCTAACTTGACTTACTTTCAACATTTCCAAAATTTCACCATTATCTTTCTCTTACATTACATCTTTTTGTCGAACACTACTAGGCTATATATATTATAGTTAAAAATAAAAATTATGTAAGAAGACAATAAATGTGAAATTTATAAAAATGTTCGAAGTAAATCAAGTTAGAAGTTGAATTATAAGAACATTAAACAATTACAATGTATATATATGCTACAAAATGACGTAATATAATGTGTTTGGGTACCTAAGCTTATCTACCCTTAAGGGTATATTCACTTTTCCCTATATATATATATATATATATATATATATATATATATATATATATATATATATATATATATATATATATATATATATATATATATATATATATATATATATACCATTTCATTACATGTATAAACAAAATTTTGTCAAATATTAAAAAGTAATTTATCATTTTATTACGTTTTTGGTATCGAATAAGTTTAAAGACACTTTTAACTTCGTTTGAAACCGCGATAAACTAGTGAATACTTGTAAAAAACACATAAGTTTGTTTTAAACATCCCTAATTATTAAAAAGACATCGTTGACGTTGATCGTGCGTAATTAATATACAGTTATTGATTAAACATTTCACTGGACTAACAAAGTCGGATTGTATCGGATATGAATATTTTACTCTTTGTGGGTTGTTTCATGTCTCTAATATATATACCCATGCATCGTGTTTTAAAATTTAAAATTTATTTTGTTTCGAATATATATTGACCAGGCCCGGCCTTGACATTTCGGAGGCCTTGTGCAAAAACTAAAATTAGGCCCCACAAAAATTTCTTGTAAATATTATTAACTACATTTGTTACCACTAATTCAAAACATAAAGTTGCTAAAAAACATCTCATAAATTCACTACCACAAAATAATGTCTTCATCACTAATTAGTAATCAAATAAAACTGTTATAAACAACTTTTCAACAAAAAAAAAACAACGCATTACTATTTTCTAAACATTGACCTTCTAGCATTTTTATAAGAAAATTCATCTATGAGAGTTTCATAATCAATATTCTCAAGAAACTCGTTCTCAATCGAAATCAATGTCAAAGCGTTTAATCTCTCTTGAGACATGGTCGAGCGCAAATAAGATTTTAAAAGCTTTAATTCTGAAAAACTTTTTTCCGTTGATGCAACTGTAATAGGAACAGTCAACAATATTCTGTATGCTAGACAAGAAACTGGATAAGTGTTCATCATTTTTAGGAAATTTAGTATTTCGTTAACTGTGTTGTGTTCAACCGGTAAATGTTTTTGTAACAACTTCAGTTTGTTGAATAAATCATCAGCATTAATGTCTGAGATATGACCATTTTGCAGCCTATTTTCCAGATTTTTGCAACATGACTTTAACTCGCTAGTATTCATTGACTTCAACTTTTCTATTGTGAATAAGAAACCAAAAATGTCTTCATATTGTTTGTATCATTCAAACCTTCGCTCGAATGAACCAATAGCTTGATCAACTATGTACACAAAATATTGAATCCTAAATGACTCTTGAGGTGAAAGTTCATGTACCGCTCTGATGACCCAATGTCATTCTCATCAAAATGTCTTTTTTTAACAATTTTTCTTTTATTATTTTTCTCAATGAACACCGGATAAATTTCCAAATCATAAGCTATAGCTCTCGCACAATCCAAAGCCTTCCCAAACCCATTCTCTCAATAGTCTTTAAAAAACTCAACAAGTGCTCCCACACTACTCATTGCCTCATCAATACGCATACTCTCAGACTGAAGTTGTTAGCTCAGGTTATTTACTTTAACCAATATATGATATCATATAACCATACCTGTTATAAAGTTAAATCTGTCAAGTTCATACTCTGCTAGACAAGTAGCTTCACTTATGATTTTTATGTATATCTCTTCTTCAACAAGTTTATGCAGCGCTTTTACTATTTCAGGAGCTTGAGTAACTATTGTTTTCACCCTTTTAATCCTACTTTCCCACCTTGTAGTTGACAATGATTTTAAAGTGAGACTTTGTTTCGGTAATTCAAATGCATCGGAGGCCAAATGTTAAAACGCATCTAAAATTGGAACCAAAAGTTATCGGGCTAATTTTATTTATTGATAAAACATAAAAATAGATTTTACAAAAATAACAATACTATAACTATAAATTATCCTAAAAATTGGAGGCCCCCTAAAATCGGAGGCCTGGTACGACCGCACCGCCGGCACCACCCCAGGCCGCCACTTATATTGACCATGCTTTTTTATCCAACCGAACCCCAACGATAATTAGAAAGATGCCCGCCATGAAATTTTAAAAGGTTATATACATTGTATTTTGATAATGATATGATTCATCCTATGAAATTCCTCTAGATAATGATCATGAGTTTTTTACTTTTTTTAGTTATGAACTTTGAACTACAATTTATACGTAGGGGTCTCCTATCACACACACTCGACATGAAGAAAAAAGAAGTTAAAAAACACATCTAAATTTGTTTTTACCAATATCATTTGAATCTCTAGTCTCTTTTTCAACAGTAAAGTAACTCGGCCACAAGCTGAGCCCACCATGATCAGGCCCACTTGTATATATACACCTCAACATTATCCTTTCTTTTTTAAACAGATTATCCAAGATTGTTATTTATTCGTCACTAGTTTTATTAGATGTTTAATGATACATACACCTTGTCTCATTAAGCCTGGGTTAACAAGGAATTAAGTTAGAGATAATCCATTACACTGTGTTCTAGGCATAAAACATAATGTAGCGGTTCTGAAAGTATACATATTGTTCAGTTTCGTAAGAGCCAAAAACTAGAGTATAGTCTTTATTTATTTATACCCACGAATCATGAACCGGATAAGGATGACAAATCACCATGACATATCTCTCTGACACTGTTTATTCCGATTACATCACTTATCCTTTGTTTTTTTTCAACCTTCACAATTGAGGTTTTACAGTTACAGGTCGAATATATTATTAATTGGGATTTATATTTATTTTGCACCTTAGGACGACCGGAGTGGGTATCAACCCATACCGCGGTATATGATGTGTCGCCGTGATGATAACGTCTGGTTACGAGAGGTGCGGTAATGCCACCGCACAAGAAAGATATATCGCACTTTTTTTTTTCTTAATGTTGCTTGACCGTTTTCTAATGGACATTTCTCAATATTTTTGTTTTTTTCCTCTTATTATAAATAAACATTTATACTTCACATTTTAAACCACCAAACAAACATCAAATACTTTTATATATTTTATAGATAAAATTACAAAGTTGTCCATATGTTTAGTCAAAAATTGTCCAAATAATTTGAAAAAACATCATAAATGGTCCCTATGTTTTCCCAGATTCTGAAGTTTAGTCCTCGTGGTTTAAAAATCTCATAAATGGTCCCTGTGCTTTCAAAACTTTTGACAGATGGTCCTTATTGCTAACTCCGTTAACTTTTGTCCATTAATTGAGGGGCATTTTCGTCATTTCACACCATAGGGACCATTTATGATCTTTTCAGTTATTTTTTTTTAAAAAGAAAAAACTAAATATAATTATTTAATATATAAAATCTCTCTCTCTCTCTCTCTCTCTCTCTAAAGCAACAACCAACTTCTGTGTTCGTATGCCTCTTTTTTTTTATTCAAACACATCAACAAAACTCTCATTGTTCAATTGAAGAACTACCACAAGTCGCCTTTTTTTCAAGACCTACAAACCAAACAACAACTTCTCTACAAGGTTGTTAATGACAGTGTTCCAATGAAATTTATCAATAAACTCGAATCAGAAGTCATTAATTTCTTTTCTTTTTCTCTTTCACGCCAAAATCGACCCAATCATAAAATCCTACGCTCTGCATTTTTAAAGAACACCCTGAGAAAGGGGGTTGGCGACATAGATCTGAGAGGGGCGAAGATTAATTAGCTGCACAGGACCTGAAGAAAACACAAAGATTAATTAGGTCAAGAAAACACCAATTGAACTGCAATCGGAGGATACTATGATTTCTTTTTATACTTGTGGAGATCCCACAACTGAGGATGCAGACGTTGTCAAGAGGAGCAAGAGGGTTGATTTTGGCGAGACAGCCAACATGAACGACGGTGTATTCACTGAATGTTGAAGTTCCTACGAAATGGAAAAGGGGTTTTCCGTTGATGGAAAATCGATATTTTTGATCGTTAATCATGACTCCTCTATCGGTGTTGATTCTCAAAAGGTCGCACATGTTGCTCTCTTCGGATTTACAGTGGGCGCACTCTTTGAATTCTCCGGTGAAAACAGGGAGGACATGATCTCCGGGCTGAAGCTTAGTCACTCCTTCCCCAACACTCTCCACGACCCTGTTCAAGTTTAAAAACTTATTAGATTATTTTCAGATCAAAGATTAGAAGAAACCCTTTTCCGATTTTAACAAGAATCAAACATACCCTCCAGCTTCATGTCCAAAAATTCGAGGAAACAAAGCATTCTGACCCTGAAAAGTTCGAAAACAAAGATTTATGATTTTAATTTTGGGTTTTTACAAGATCGAAACAGGGAATAATAGGTTACCTTGGCTTCCCAGAAGTAAACATCGGTGTGACACAAGGAGGTGAAGAGGATTTTGATTGTCTGTATATGTGTTCAGAGAGAGAGAGAGATTTTATATATTAAATAATTATATTTAGTTTTCTCTTTTTAAAAAAAATAACTGAAAAAATCATAAATGGTCCCTGTGGTGTGAAATGACGAAAATGTCCCTCAATTAACGGACAAAAGTTAACGGAGTTAGCAATAAGGACCATCTGTCAAAAGTTTTGAAAGCACAGGGACCATTTATGAGATTTTTAAACCACGAGGACTAAACTTCAGAATCTGGGAAAACACACGGACCATTTATGATGTTTTTTCAAAAAAATTTAAATTAACACCACTTGTTCAAAATAAAGTTTTTATTGTAGTTTTAGTCCAAAACATTCTGAAAACAATCAAAGTGATATATTAACCTTTATAATTTTCTTTTTATTACACCAATTAAAAAAACTAAAATAAAAAACCACCTAACCCCACACCACCCATCCCTCCCTCCAAGTGTCTGGAGCACCATCTCTCCCTCCGCATCATGTGAGCCAGCTAGAGCACCACTATCTCGTCATTCACCTCACCTCGCTCTTACCTATCTCGTCGAAGCCCCACTATCTCAATTTTGTCTTCTCCAGTTAGAGTGCTCGTAGTATGTGGACTTTGTCTTATTCGATTTTCCAGCAATGATAAAACCCTTGATTTTCCAAGGACGAAAAAAAAATACTACCACAACCTTCTTTCTCTCTTAAAGTGACACATACCTTCGATTCAGGGTTTGTTGTAACGTCCCAACAAATCCATTTTTAAATTAATAAAACAAGTATCCCAAAAACATCATCATACAAATCCAGATAAAACAAATGTATCAATCATCATATCGCATCAAAGTAAATCAAGAAAATGTGGAACGAGGTGGTGTGTGCTCTGCAATCATCTCGTGCTCTTCCCTTTGGAATTGGAAGTACCTGAAACATAAACTGAAAACTGTCAGCTCAAAGTTTAATGAATTCCCCAAAATACCATGGGACCCGCCAATCATATGGCCTCGCCCAGCATCAAGCCCCGCTCGGTATACACATCGCGCCTCGCTCGGTATACAGATCGCGCCTCGCTCGGCATACATATAAACATATATCATATAAACACATACACATGAAATAATCACAAAGATGCATACATACAAGATGGTCACCGGGCCCCGCCCAGTAAGCATACAAGTGCATAACACATGCAAGAGTCACGCAGACATCTAGCATCCTAACATAACATAATCATGGGTCGGCATTGGTGCCTTTGGCCTGCTAAACACAGTGAGGAAACTTACCTCGAACTGCTGGATCACACTGATAAATCTATGGTTGCTGGTCCGACAAATCCCCTAGCTATCAATACCAAATAACATCCAATTAATAATTGGATTCCAATCCATAACCATCAGTCCAAAATTAGGGTAAAAATATCATTTTACCCTTTACCTATTTTGGTCCAAGACTAAGGCCCAAACCTACAACCCTAAAAGGCCCAATTACCAAAATAATCATCCAAGGCCCAATCATAGACCAATTTTCCAAATTGGGTCCAAATCCCTTTCATGGGCCTTTTCCAAGAAAACCATAAATGGGCATCAGCCCAAGAACTTGATGGCCTAACAAGGCCCTAAGCATCTAAGTCCAAATATGCCCCAAACTAAAGCCTAAAATATTTGATGCCCAACTGGTTGAGTACGCGGTGTGTACTCACTCGTACGTGCGGCGTACTTTCCTTAGGGCTTGTACGTTAAGCATACCTGCTTGTATTCCCAACGCACTCCCTCATTCAGCCAACTTTCATTTCCAGCTCTTAATTGATTAAGACATCGCTGCAAAATTTAGATCTGACTTCCTTGGGCTGGTTTATAAAGTTCCTCACTTTACGTGTATGCATGGCTTAACGAAGCTCTTAAAGATCAAAAGGACTTAATAGATGACTTAATGCATGCATGAGACCATCAACACCATAAAGTATTTACCTTTAATCTTAAGAAACTCATAATATACCCATATCTAAAAGGATAAGCCCCACAAACAACTTAACTCATCAAACTAACCCAAAAGGGACCAAAAGCATAAAAACCATGACATGAAGAGATCTAATCATACAAGGATCAAGGTTGGGACTTTATATCTCAAAAGTCACCAAGAGATGGAGGTAAATCTGGATCTCTAAGCTTCTTTCCAAAGAATGAGTCCACCAACTTCTTCTTCTTTTACTTCAAGGAGCATAAACCACCAAAATCAATACCAAGGATCAAGAACACTCAAAGAAGCTATTAGGGTTCGAGATTAGGATTTTAGGGTAATGGAGGCTGATAAAGAGGTCAGTCCTAGGGACTTAAGGACCTTATATAGGGTGCAACGCCCCAAATTAGGGTTTTCTTATCCTCCTCGTGTGTCATGCGTAGCTGTGACATCCCCATTTTCTCGGCCAGAAAAGACCGATTTTGTTTATGCTTTATAAAAATCAGAGTACCTCTTGTAATAAAAATGTTTGCGGAATTTGTTCCCAGTAAAACATGATAAATACGTTATCAAAGCATTTCCGAATAAAAGTATTTTTATTCATTTAAAAACATTTGGGATGTTATCGTCAATACAGAAACATAAGCATAAACAGAACTTACATTCATTATCACTAGTGATTTATATCTCCTTAATCTCTCAGTGTAATGTGACTTCATATCAAGACCTGTGATATAAATAAACTGAGTGGGTCAGGTTGGGAAACCTGGTGAGTACATAGGGATTTCAATCCCACAATGTTATATCATATATATAATTTAGAACTCACAAAATATACAATTTCACCATATATGTATAAACAACTCTTATCCCACCCCGTCGATCCTCACAATGAGACTATCCATACTCTCAAACCCAAGATTAACCGTTTTACCTAATCCATACTCTCATATTAATGACGAATGGTTATGCCTAATCCATACTCTTGGACTAGGGACGAATGACTAATCCATACTCTCAGATTAATGACGAATGATTATGCCTAATCCATAATCTCGGACTAGGGACGAATGACTATGTCTTAATCCATACTCCCGGACTAAGGACAACTGGCTATGTCTTAATCCATACCCCCGAATTAATGACAGTTGACTATGTTAAATCCATACTCTCGGACTAGGGACAATGATTGTGTCTAATCCACGCTCCCGGATAAATGACATATACTAAAGTTCTATTTTCTGGGTATAAATCACTTGTACTCGTAAGAAAATACTACCCAATATTCCTCATAATTAATTTAGGTCTACTCATTATCCTAAATCATCATATATAATCAGGTATGTTCTTTAACACGTACTTCAGGCAACATCAATTAACTCACACATAAACATATAATTAATACTTCAATCAATACTTGTATTAAAATCATGTTCATGAAAGGGACTATGCACTCACTTGATACGGTGGTGATTCCGAACTCAGACAGTGCTTTGTTATCTCAAAATAATTTTTCTCGACAAAACCTAGTATCAATACCACTAGGGTTTAGTTTTAACGTTAACCGCGACTAATTAACAGTCTAGTTGTTATTATTATTATATAAGCATTAAATAACACTCAATATAACTCATAATAATAGCTCAAATAATTATTTTAAGATCCTAATAATGTTACTATAATTAAATAAAAGGTATATTAAATATAGTATAGGCGTAGCTCACTTACAACGGGTTTTTATTAAAAACCGGGTTTCGCTGGAGCAGCGTTTTCGAGCCGAAAGTTTTTCTTCTCGGAGCCGTCGGACGCTCCGGGGCTTTCTTCTCGTGCTAGGGAGGTTCCCTAGACTTCGGAGGGGTTCAGGGAGGCTAGAGAGAAGTTAGAGAGAGAAAGAGAGGCTTATGGTGTGAAGAAATTATGAAGAATTCATCTCTTATTTATAAGAATTTTATAGTAAAGTAGTCTTCAAGCATCGTCCGTATCTTTCGCGTACGAGCTCCGTTTTCTACGTTCTTTATATACACGCATTAGTATTTACGAGTACTACAACTCTCATTTAGACCCCGTCGGCTAATTCTCCTTCTATCTCATATTTACAAAAACTGTATCGAATTCGCCGCGCTCGAAAAGTAGAGACTAAGCTTCGTCCATAAATTTCGCATATGATCTCCATTTTTGTCGATATTTATATCCACGCGTTCGTATTTACGGGTACTACAACTTTCATTTAGACCTCGTTGGCTAATTCTCAATCTATCTCGGATTTACAAAACTGTATCGAATTTGCCACGCTCGAAAAGTAGAGACTAAGCTTCGTCCATAACTTTCGCATACGAGCTTCATTTTTGACGTTATTTATATCCATGCGTAGGTAAAAATAAAATCTACAACTTTCCTTTTTACTCCATTGGCTAATTCTCGACCGATCTTAAATTTAACAGTAGGAGGTGATTACACTGTTAAATGTCCGCGTAAAATTCATAACTTTTACATACGGACTCCGTTTTCGTCTGTCTTTTTGTCGTTGAGTTCCTATTAATGAGATATTAAACTCTCATTTAGGTCGCGTAATCCAAAAACCGCTCGAACTAAAATTCGAGTTTCGGGCCATGCACCGCTATGCCAAATCTTAGAAAAATCATAACTTCCTCATACAAAGTCAGATTTGGGCGTTCTTTTTATGGACACTCTCGGTTTAACATTTTCTACGACTTTTGTTTAGATCGCTAAGGCTAACAGTCACTCTATCGTAAATTCACTATTTACACTTCCCGGTGTCGTGCCGGTTCCGTCTCGAAACTTCGACGGGTCATAACTTATTCGTTATAACTCGGATTTCGGCGCTCCTTATATGTACGGAAACCTTGTAACATTTACTAAAACTTGGTTAAGATTATTTATTCTAAATAATCTTTTGCCAAAAAGTCATTTTCGACCCCTATATCTCTAAATTGACTAGCCCGGGTCTATGGGCGTTACAGTAACCTTCGTACGCCCAGTGTACGAGGCTTCGAACCCGCGACCAACTTCCACTAGTATGCTAAACGTACACATATGTTATGCCCCACATACTAGCTTCTCAGCTTGTACGCTAAGTGTACCCTATTGTACGCCCCACGTACTAATTACAAGGGCCAAAATGCAATTAATAAAATATGAAGGAAAAAAAGGAAGCATACTCATAACAAGCGCTACATTTGTAGAACTTGAGGGTTTGAGCATGTAAATCGAACTCTAGAACGTCGATGTCGTTGTCGCAGATCCGAAGCGTCGGTGAGATCTCCAACAACGTCATCGGTGGGATCTCTAAAAGCTTCGTCACTGGAAAATGCTAGGGTTCTGTTGAATTCGATTTAACAGAGGTGGTGGTGGTGGTGAAAAATAGAGGTTTTGTTTTTGTCTTCTCTTGAAAATTAAGGGTTTTCAGATCGGAGGTTTTCCAAGAGGTGGTGGTGGTGGTGGTGGTATAGATCGGTGGTGGCCTCCAACAGTTTGCAAGGGATGTCTGTAGTAGATGCAATGAATGATGTCTCAAAAACCCCTATAATAAACCTAGCATCGCTGTCTCTCTCATTCTTCATCGAGTGGTGGTCATCATTTTATCTCTCTCTCTCCTTTCCTCGCTAGTCGTCGATGAACTTCATCGAAGTCAAATGTCTGGTGATGATGAACATCTGGTTTGCTGGTTTAAAATACTAGTGATGTAGAGAGAAGGGGAGGGAGTAGGGGATAAACACTATTTATTTTTGTTTCTTTTAATTATTATAATAAAAAAAGAGTAAACTACAAATTTGGTCTCTATGGCTGACAATTTTATGTAGATTGGGTCCCTTAACTTTAAAAATTACATAGAACGACCTAATCAGCAGGTTTCATTGTGGATTTAGTTCCTGCAAAACTTGAAATGTCTATTTTATCCTTTTAATTTCCTTTTCATAATATTTAATTCTTTTACCATTTCATTATTAAAAATAAAAATGAACCCACCCCCAAACTTCATAATCTTCTTCTAAAAAAAAAAAAAATACTACCACCAACCCATCAGGCACCCCTACTACCACCGTAATTGGACCCTGCCTCTCCCATATCTCTTCGTCTTCTGTTATCCTTGCTTCCTTTCTTTTCTTCCACAACCACCACCTGTCGACGAAATTTCTTATTTCCGCCTCTATCATCCCATAAATGATGTGTAAATTCATCTTTAATATCTGAAATCAGACATGTACACAATCAAAACCAAAAATCAGACATATACTCAATCAAAATCGAAACCGTACTCAATCAAAACAAAAATAAGACCTACATTCAATCAAAATTATACATGTACTTATCAAAAACCAAAAACCAATTTGAACAATTACAAAAAAATTAGGCATGTCCACAATCAAAACCAAAATACAGGCTTGCAATCAAAATAAAATAAAAAAAATAGACCTGCCACTAAACACATACAATCAAACATGTAACCAAAAATCAAACCAAGATGAGGGAATGATTTTTGATGTGGTATATCGATAATGTTTTAGTGTGAATGACTTTAGACATGGTATGAAGTAAATGGAATTGCTACAGATCTAATCTGATCTGGTCGATATAGCTCTAATTTCTAGATTTTGGTTGAACGGAGTAGAAGGGCGAATGTTCTTTATCATCAAAAGTGTTTGTCATCGAAGGTGTTCATTATTGAAGCAAAAGGGAGAAGTGCTTCACAGGAGGGTTTTTTTAGTTTTTAGGAGATATAGAAGGAATTGATGTATAACGTATGATAGGATATGGTTGGGTGGGTGACAATTTTTGACAAACCACAAGGACCTTTTTTGCATTTATGTCTACTTTATATTTACAATTCGAAAATTTCTTCATTGTCATCCACTTTGCCGGATACGTTGGCATCATAGGAGTTAGCAGTTATCGGGGACGTTATGCAAACATAATAAAGCTGAAAGTTCGCGTTCAAAAATTATAAATCCTCATTTACAGAGAAATCATGAAGCCGAACACAACGTACTTGGGAATGGCTACTTTATGATGATGCAGGCTACACTTAAAAATTCAAACGTCAATTCCAGATGAGGAAAGAATTATTTTTACGCATTGTTGATGACATAAAAAATCGATTGCCATATTTTCAGCACATGATTAATGCAAGAGGTCAGAAAGGTTTCTCTACAATTCAAAAATGTACAACTGCAATTCATCAGTAGCATTCAACATGGGAACGAACTCATGGGATGAGTATTTGAGGATGTCAAAGTGAACAACACGGGAATTTCTATACAAGATTGCAAAACTTGTGATTATCCTCTATCGTGGTCGTTATTTACGCAAGCCTACAATTAGCAATATCCAGTAACTGTATACGACACATGAAAACAAACAGAGTTCCCTAGAATGTTTGGTAGTATCGATTGTATGCATGTGGTTAATGTGTCCTAATGTGTGGTGTTGTCAATTTATACGAGGTGATCATAAATAGTCGACAATAATTTTAGAAGCATTGGCGCCCTATGATATTTGGATATGACATGCGTTTTCTAGTGCAATGGGTTCCAACAACGATATCAATGTTCTAGACCAATCACCGATATTCAACGACATCTACCGTGGGAAGTTGTATGATGTGTCATTTCAAGCAAATAGGACATCATACAAACGTATGTATTATCTTACTGATAGGATATATCCCGAGTTAGTTGCATTTGTGAAATCATTCTCATGTTCAAACAATGAAAAGTGAATAAAATTTAGGTCGGTCTTGTAAAGAATATCAAGTAAGCCTTTGGTGTTCTAGAGAGAATTTGGCATGATCAATCGAGCAAAAAAAAAGTAATTTGATGTACGCATGCATCATATTGCATAATATAATTATAGAAAACAAGGAGAATGCGGTTTGTTAGTAAAATGAAAATAAGAATTTACCAATATTCAAAGGAATAGGTCATTGTACGTCGAAGTTTATGGGGGAACAAAAAGAAAGTATACAACCTGGTTGGACACAACTTTCACTTTGATTTGGTGGAATGTCTTCAATGCTCAAGTGAATTCAATTATCAACAATTTTGAGAACAAGTTGTTCAACGATACAAAAGACAAATCAGACATGTTTGTAAATGATTCAGACAAAGATTATGATGTCATTACAACCGATGGTAACTTTTTTTTGCCTTTCTTTCATTACTTTTATATAATTACATTTATTTAATTAAAAAAATATATGTTAAGATGTGGTACCTTTCATAACAGCTTTGTGGGGTGAGATGAAAATATTATACCACTGACATGCTAGACACAAAATGTGGTAGTGTGTGATACCACACCGGTAGTCTTAAAAAAACAAAAACCCAAGCAAATGGAAAATAACTGAAAAACCAGGTTTCTCAACTATTACTCATAGTTTTGTATACAAACTAATCATTGTACTTTCTAAAACAAGAAAACCCCATTGACATAAACCATAGCATATGACTTCAACAATCATTCTAGTTCCATACCAAATAGCCATCCAAAATCATTTAAAACTCCTCACCCTCACATTCTCCAGTATTCTGTTCACAATTTAGCAAGTTTGAAATCCAGTTCAAATGCTATTTCACATAGTTAAGCAGACAAAATGTATATCAGAAAAGAAAATTAGAAAGAAAAAGAAAAAGAGTAAATTATCTCATATACTCGATAGAACACAAAGATATGATGGTAGGAAGTGAACAACATTGATAGTTTAGGGACTAACAGAGCAGAATCATATTCAAGTTCTCAATTTTCAAATTTCAAGACCTAATCAAAGTACATTGTTATTTCTTTGCGGGACCCACATCTCCATTAGGCACCACTAGCATACAATCGGGTCCACTCCTTTGCTGCAAAAATAGGAACCATTTCAACACTTTATGTATACTTGTTTCAACAAACTACATTGTAATTTATTTATTATGGTATTATATACCTGTTTCAACAGCTTCAGCTTCATTGGATTTCCAGTGTTTTGCTATGTTCTCAGAGAGTGGATCATCTGGATTTGGAGCACTTAGAAGTGCTTGAATGCTTACATTTGAAAAAAAACAAAAAAAAAATGTCAAGTGATTGCAGGAATAAATAGATTATGATTCTTAAACAAAAATATTGAATGATTTTCTGAATTTCTGTTTGTATACTAATCAAAGTTATATGTAAATCAAATATGTTTGGTATGATGGAATTAGGGAGGGAGTGGAATGGTTCATATTAGAACTCATTCCATTCGGCAGTGAATCAAACATAATCATGGAATGTAATCATTCATTCCACTTCTTTATAATTTCATTCCATCAAACAGATCCTTAATAATGAAATTATGGAGAATTAATTATTAGTTTACTTTATTACCTAAGGAGTACAGTGCGAATCTGAAGAGCAGGACTCCATTTGTCTTTAAGGATATCAAGACAAATCCTACCAAGCTGCATACAAAAAGAACACTCGTGCTAAAAAACCAAAAAAAAAAAAAAGGAAGATCATAAAACTAAAAAGATGAAATTGTAAGGAAAGACAAACCTTGTCAATGTTGGGGTGGTAAATTTTTGTAAGAAATCGAACCTGTTAGATTATGAAATATATTATTTGTATCCAAAATTTGATGATAAAGATAAACAAAACAAATTTTCATATTTAAAGTGTGCATTTGTATTGTAAAGTTCAGAAGTATTACAATTAAATCTTTAAATCTTTTGCATATCTTGGCTAGAAAACATGTATACCTTGGGAGCAGCCATTGGATATTCTTCTGGCAAAAATAACTCCAACTTGAAAACTCCTCCTGTAGTTCAATCAGAGTGAGAAGCATAAATAAATAATAATTTGTTTCCCTCTGATCATAAAAGATAAACAAATAAGATAAAGTTTGACTTTGATAAGTAAAAATGTTTATTTTAAAAGTCAACTATGTTTGTGATTTGAGAGAATTATTGAGGAGGTGAGATCCAGTGAGGTTAAAATAGTTGCAAAACCAAGATCAAATTTGTATTTAGTAAATACTAGGATTGACATCAGATACTTGTAATGTAGCTCTTGCTTTTAAGATCAATGACTAACAAGTACAACTTGATGAGAAATTAGTTCAAGAGAGACAGTTTCTTCAATGTTAAACATCCTAAACATAATTCTGGATGAAAGATCTCATTCTTTTGCTAAGCCCCTTTTCTAATGAATAAGAACAATAGAAACAGTTAATGGGCTTAGATTGGTGTAGAGAAGAGTAGTAGGAGTAAAATAGGCATTAATAAGTTAAATTACCTTCATAAGGAGACTGTGTTGGACCAAGGATCATGACATTGAAATACCTCATGTTATCTTCCGATGGCGATGCGCTTATCCCCGGAGCTACACCAACAAAATCAGAAACGGTAAACGAAACACCAATTGAATATTTCATTGCGCTTTCCAAATGACAATAAGCCAAACTTTTCTTGATCCAAATCCTCATGCAATAACTCAAATTCCCGAACATATTCACAAATTGAAATGAACTTCCGTATAATAATTAACAAAAAAAAATAACTTGATGAAATAAAGTTCAAGTTTACCTGGTTCGCTAAGTAAGCGCTGAGTTTCCTGGATCATAACAACAAAGTCAAAATCTAAGTTAGGGTTTTCAGATATACATAAACCACGCTAATCGATAAAATACTCTGAAACAGGATTAGAACATGCATACAAACATATACCTATTCTAACGACAAAAGAAATGAAATCGAGGAATTGACAAAGGGATCAGATGAGGAAGATCACGAATTGTTTGTTTTAATACCTTGATAATTCTTCGAGGTAGATTGCTGTTCGCCATGGAAGGGGAAGATTTACGCTAAGGGGGCTTTTGCTTTTTTAGAGAGAGAGAGAGAGAGAGAGAGAGAGAGAAAGGGGGGTTTCTGGAGATAGAAAGAGAAGGGCTGATTATTGATTCGAGACTTCCTTCTCTAGCCGCGAGCCAGGCTTCGAAAGAAGAGTTCGGTGGTATTTATTCCCCGATTTGTAAATTGAGGCTAAATTTTTGTAAAGTTGTCAATTTCAGCTGCCTATCAATTGAGTAAAGCGACGTGTAAATTTATGCTATATGCCCTTCAACTTTGAGTTATTCCACTCCACCCCAATTCTATTTCCAAAACTTTTCTTTGGCCACGTGAAAGAGGTTGTTTTGTCCTTGGAGAAAGGGTCATGTGGGTCAAATGAATACTTAAGGTCGTTTGATAGTTGTTAATTGGGTTAAAGTTGATTGGGTTAGAGGTTTGGACCGGGTTAGAAGCAAAAAAGGAATAACAAACATGTGGATTGAGGACCGAGTCCAAGGAAGGGTCAGGAGGGAAAACAATGGGGACCAAGTCTAATGGTGTATGGGTATCAGCCCATACATAAAAGCAAGTTTGCAAGACAAGAAACAAACTAGATAGTGTCAGCAAAGCCCAAATACATAAACAGGTCGGCACGTAACTTAACCCAGTTTAATCATGTCGGGCATCGATAAAATATAAAGGAGATCTGTTGTATGGCAATATCTCGGAGAGAGCAATCTTTCTTGCAATCTCAATCGACATCTGACTTAAGCATCAAAGAGCAGTATTGGGGTCCAACCCTCGGAATGGCTTTCTAACCTAGATCTTGTCTATCTTATGCAGCATGACTTCCTGAGTGTTCACTACAAGAAGCCTCAAAGGGCCAACTATCAACTTATTCGAAAACTATGTATGAACATTGGCGCCATCCGTCTATAAACACAATGCAAGATAAAGCACAAGCCACATGTGTCAACTCACGCCTCACTCTCATTAACTTAATCACATCATTTGCCCCACTTACCATAATGACGTAAAACACAACACCAACAATGATTGTTTTTGTCCCAGTAAACGGAACAGACGTCAGTCCGAGCACACGTTTAAGAAGAAGGAGAGCCACAACGGAAATCATCAGCAAAAGGAAATAAAACAAGACGAGCAGGCTCGATGACGGTCACATCAGATAGTAGTTCCAACACTGGCAGACCAACTACACTAATCGGACAACTTAAGAATACCCTAAGGAACAACGAGTTGACCGTACAAGTCCTACCCCCATCATTGCAACAACATTTGACAACTACCATGGCTTTGGCACAACAAAATGCACCACCATCCATTCCATTGCCACCATCATTCCCGTATACGCATTATCATGCATATTGGCCCCCACAGGGCCAACAAGCTTACTCCACACAATACATCCTCGGAGATCAAGCAATGTCATGTCTTGAGATCGAACAACTCACCCTTTAGTAGGAGTATACGCAAGTATCAGTTACCAGCTAGAGAAAATATACCAGAAATCTCAAAATACGGCGAATCAGGCGATCCTAACGATCATATTGAAAACTACAAGTGGACAATGGACGCTTATTACCTAGACGAGAATTAATGGTGCATCTTCTTCCCCACCGCCCTGTTAGGACCAACGCGGTCATTTAGTACAACAAATGAGATACACATCGGATGCCCAAGCAATCCTAGGATGCAGACAACATAAGGACGACATTTAGCACTTTCGTCTATCGTTTTAACAAAGCCACACTTAACGCCCCATAAAGAGCAGATAACATGGTAATAGTTGCGTTCACCTATGGCTTGTGATGTAACATCCCCCTCTGGCACGTATCACAATATTGTCCGCTTTGGGCCACTCGGCACGAGGACTTCCCATGGGGTCACCCATCCTGGTACTACTCCCTCCCGAGCACGCTTAACTGCAGAGTTCTTATGGGATCTGTTGCCCTCACGACTTTAAAACGCGTTGTGATAGGGAAGGTATCCACACCCTTTATAAGGAATGCTTAGTTCTCATTCCCAGCCGATGTGGGATCAGATCTAACCCACTTTCACCCCCCCCCCCCCCATTATAGGTTTCGACGTCCCCGTCGAACATATCGACATGTGCCCTGGCTCTGATACCATTTGTAACATCCCCCTCTGGCACGTATCACAATATTGTCCGCTTTGGGCCACTCGGCACGAGGACTTCCCAGGAGATCACCCATCCTGGTGCTACTCCTGCCCGAGCACGCTTAACTGCAGAGTTCTTATGGGATCTGCTGCCCTCACGGCTTTAAAACGCGTTGTGATAGGGAAGGTATCCACACCCCTTATAAGGAATGCTTAGTTCTCCTTCCCAGCCGATGTGGGATTAGATCTAACCCACTTTCACCCAATTGTAACGCCCGGGTTTCGGGGCTAAGCATTTTTAGACAATGTAATAGTCTAGGTCAACTATTGAAACTCTTTTTGATGTAATAAAGATGAAATATTTTAATTCTATGTGAATTATGTGTATTTGTGTGCTTATTACTTTATTATAAATATATATTTAATAAAGAATAAAAATAAGCGTCAAAATTAAAGTGTAAGATAATTCCGATATCTTTACATAAATTTGTAGTGGTCGAAACAAGGATTCCGGGAATATAAAGAGCGCCGAAATCCGAGTTATAACGAAGAAGTTATGGCTCGCCGAAGTTTTACGGCAAAACCGGCACGACACCGGGAGACGTAAATAGTGAATTTACGATGGAGGACTTTTTAGCCTTAGTGATCTAAACGAAATTCATAGAATATGTTAAACCGAGAAAATCCATAAAAAGAACGCCCAAATCTGACTTCGTATGAAGAAGTTATGATTTTTCTAAGATTCGGCTTAGTAGTGCACGGCCCGAAACTCGAATTTTAGTTCGAGCGGTTTTTGGCTTACGTGACCTAAATGAGAGTTGAAGATCTTATTAATAGGAACTCAACGGTAAAAAGATAGATGAAAACGGAGTCCGTATGAAGGAGTTACGAATTCTTCGCGGTCATTTAACAGTTTAAACGCCTCTTACTGTTAAATTTGAGATCGGTCGATAATTAGCCGACGGAGTCTAAATGAAAGTTGTAGATCTTGATTTTACCTACGCATTGAAAAAAAGAACGTTGAAAACGGAGCTTGTATGCGAGAGTTATGATTTTTCTAAGTTTGAAGGCTGATACGCGATAAGGGGTGACGTGGCACCACCAGAATTGGACACGTGGCACCACCAGAAGGCCACCACATGCACCAACTCGGCGAGTAGGTCCCCCTACTCGGCAAGTCCATCATATATTTTCACTATAAATAGAGGTGTCGGATCTAGCCTCTTCTTCACACCTCTCAAACCTTCTTTCTCTCTCTACACTCTCTCTCTCTAAGCTCCCTAACCCCCCTAAAAGCCTAGGTAAACCCCCTAGCACCCGAAGGAAGCCCCAAGGCTCCCGGAGTCCCGAGAAAAGAGCCTTTCGGCTCGGGAACGCTGCTCCGGCAGAGCCCGATTTCCAAGGAAACCCGCTGTAAGTGAGTTGTAAATAACCTATTTTTAGTATAGCTTATGTTTTAATATAGTAACATTATTAGGACCTTAAAATAATTATTTGGGCTATTATTATGAGTTATATAGAGTGTTGTTTAACACTTATATAATAATAATAATAGCTAGACTATTAATTAGTCACGGTTAACGCTATACTAAACCCTAGTGATATTGATACTAGGTTTTGTCGAGGGAAAAATTGTTTTGAGATAACGAAGTGTTGTCCGAGTACCGAGTCACCACCTAATCAAGTGAGTGCATAGTTACTTTCAGCTTACACAAAGATATGAAGTATTTTATATAAATTACATGCTATGTGTGCATATTATCTGAATACTTGCTATCTATGCTGGATGAACGTTTTTATACATGTTTTCAATGATTTAAATTGTATATGTATTTTATATCTATGAAAAATGTTAGGGTAAAACATGGGTAGATGTAATAGGTGATGTGTGATAAAACGATGAGAGGCCTCGATGTTGATGTTGTTGATTATGTCATCTAGCGGAGTATGGATGACGACCACAGACTCTTCTAGACAGTCCAGTGGAACACTAGCAGACTCGCAACCTGTAGGTGTTGTGAACGATGTGTTCACCGGTGTACTCCATACCCCACATGGTTGCCTTTAGGACATTTATTGCTGAGGAATCCCCTTAGCAGTAGTGTCCATCCCGATGAGGATCCTTAGGCTAGGTCCCTTATGATAGGTGTTTAGGGACGTAAAGTGAGGATAACGGGAACGGGTAATCGGGTTATTGTTGATTGATGAAATTAATAAACTTATTTATTGTGGGTTGAAAACCCTATGTGCTCACCAGGCTCCCCATCCTGACCCACTCAGTTTCTTATATTACAGGTAGTGGCGCATGAGCATAGATGTGATGTCCGGATGAGGGATTACGGATATAAGCCTATAGATACGAAATAATGTAGTAAGACTTATATTGTATTGTTTATGCTTTTGATCTGTATCGAACATGACATCCCAAGTCTTTTAATGAAATACATTTCCTTGGAAATGCTTTTGATAAATCTTTATCATATTTTGTTTTGGGACAAATTCTGCAACACTTTTATTTAAAATGTTACTCTGATTTTCAAACAAAGCATAAACAAAATCGGTCTTTTCTGGCCGTAAAAACGGGGATGTCACATGTGACAAGTGTTTTTGTTCAAAAAGTTAGTAGGAAAACTGCCAATATCAAGAAAATACATGATGGAAAGAGTTCATCATTACATGAAACAAGAAGAAGCGGCATCTGAGAAAATAAAAACTGAATAGGGGAAAAAACTTACACCCAAAGGGATAACCGAACACCTTACGTGAAAAGCCAAGTCCAAGATAATAATAAATACAACATCGTGTGACCATCCCGGTTAAATCGCTTCCCACACCACAATCGAAACCATCAAGTAGCAAGAGGTTATGGTAGAAATGACATAGCATCAACTAGTAAAAGTAAAAATAATAATGGCGAAAGAGTGGGAGAAACATTAGGAATCAAATATCATGAAAAATATTGTGAGTTTCACGAGTCCACTGGGCACGATACAATCGAATGCACCATGTGATGGAGATTAGTGTTCATAACCATAACAAAACCCGATAATATTACTATAAGTAACAATGTCCTTTTAGATTACACATAAAAACAAAAAGAAGTAGGTCTAAAAAGATATTTATCTGAAGGACTTGTTTTGTTAATTAATCAATAGTAAATAAATGGATATTCCATAATGATTTGAATACCATAGATAAATATAGTTATATTTGGTATATATCTCTAGAGTTTCAAATCACCTTCATAGAAATAGAGGGCTTGAATTTCGATTTTCAGAGATGAGATTTAAACCTCTAAGCAAAAAAAGTTCAGATTACTCAAGCCCTAAAGAAATCTTGAATCGTCATCTTCACGTCGTGACCATCTAGTTGTCACGTCGTGGCCGTAGAACAGAATCGTAGTTTGATTATGTTTGAGCTCGTAGTTCGAGGGTTACTTGGACCTAGTTTTTTTTGTGTCTTGGGTGCGATCACAAAAGAGGATCTCTCTTTTGGGTTGTCTGGTTCAATCCATTGGCTCAACAAAAGAAGAAACCAACTAAGAAATCAATGGTATATTTTCTTTGGAGTTCTACTGAGTTGCATAAACTAGAGAGTTTAGATCCTATAGATTTCGATTTTAGATCAATTTATTTATCGTTTCCACTGCCTTTTGATTGATCTAATGAGGCTCGAAACCCATCAGTGGTATCAGAGCCACGTTAACTCAAGTCTATTGCACTTAGACTTTGTCTTTTGAGTGTGTTAGGGTTTGTATATGTAGGGTCTCTGATTTGAATTGTTTAAAAGTTGAGAAATTTGCTTGATTGAAAATGAGTTGGGTAATACATTAAAAAAAATCGACGTTTTAGTCG
Source organism: Lactuca serriola (assembly GCF_051521515.1). Lineage (NCBI taxonomy): Eukaryota > Viridiplantae > Streptophyta > Magnoliopsida > Asterales > Asteraceae > Lactuca > Lactuca serriola. The sequence continues at coordinate 272,171,460 of NC_136412.1, read as the reverse complement.
ATCTGCCTATTCGCCACAACGTAGCTGGTCCTCCACCACGTTTCAATATCTATCCGAATTGCAACTCACTTCGTCGTCACAATGTGATCATCTCATGTTTACCTCATGACTTGCAGCTGAGAACCTAAATAATAATTTATGTGAATCATGTACTTTATGAGTATCACGACGTGGCAATTCATTATCCACGTCGTGAAACCTGAAGTTCCAAACTTCTCTAAATTTGTTTTTATTTGCTGGTTACTCGTCTTTTTCAGTTTTAATCACATACAAACTAACATTTACACTAAAAGATAAAGTTACATTTGATTTAATTATAATATTGATTAAAGGACAAAAAATTAGAACTTTTATAATTTAATTGTTGATTTATTGTCAAAAAAAATTAAAAGACACATAAACCTTAATTATGTTATATATAATGTAAAATAATATTTATATGTATAACACCAAAATAAACATTGCGTTCTCGCATGTTTCATCTTAATGTGCGTTGTTAGTCTTACCGTGATTTGGTCCATCCACTTTATTAGTATAAGGATGGCTTAAAGTAGGTCTCATTGATTCCTAATTAGGTTTTTGAAGCTGTGTCACACAAGTGTGATCGCAGAAATAGCTTATGCAATCGCAGATTTGACTTGTTATCTTTCAGATGACTTTTTCGACCTTGCAAAACCTCTACATATTTATACGAACGTAAATGTCCAAATCTGCGATAGCAAATTTGACTTTTTGTCTCGTTTCGAACGCGTTTCTTCAGTTTAAGCATTCCAAGTCCTTCCTTAGCATCCTTTTACAGTTCTAACTCTAATTAGGCTCCAAATATGCATCTAGATGCTCCCAAAGTACCACTCCACTCGAATTATCTGAAAACGACACAAAAACGTTAGTAGACAGGGAATTTTGATAAAAGACTTGAGTTAAACATTATTTAAACTAAAGACATGCAAATGTACAAATTATGATGCAAAATGAAACGTCCCAAATATTTCAACAAATTTAAATTTTGAAAACGATCCTTTCACTAATAAAATGTTCACAAAAATAGTGTTCTCAAACATTATTTGAAAATCAGAGTTTCCCAAGATCCAATCTATTGTAAAACCAAGGATGTGTACGGTCATGCCTTCACCTTGCCATTTTGATCATCTGAAGAACCTGGAACCATAAACAAAACTATAAGCACAAAGCTTAGTGAGTTTCCTCCAAAATACCACCACGCAAACAAACATAAACACAAATACTCATGCCTGACCCAATCAGCCTCGGTCTGGAATACCAGGCATGTCCACGATGGGTCTGGTCATCCTCGGGATGGAATACCCTCATATCATAAGCATATTGGCCCAATCAGCCTCGGGCTGGAATACCAATATGTTGGGTCCAATGAACCATCTGGTTGGAATACCCAGGGTTTGTTGGCCTATTGCCTCAACCCTACCGCTCCTCCCAAGCCTCCGTGCCTACAGATTATAGTCGGCCCGTATCGGGTATCTTGGCCTACCGCACAAAGCAGGACCGCCTCAACCCAACCAAACACAATATGTCGACATATAAACAATCAAGATCAAGTAGGCACATAATACATGCAAACAACAATCATACAGCTCGCTACAACCTACTAATCCTCTCACAACATATAGTCATGCTACCAGCTAACCCCCATAGAATGTGTAACCATGAGTAACCAAAGGTGAGATAGCCACCCAAACAGATGGTCCTACTCTAGAGCCACAACCAAACAAGGAACAGGCAAGAGAGCCTAGACTAAGAGTTCTTAGGCTATCCTACATGACTACCGACAGTCCCTAAGGGCACTCCATAGATGATAACTAGCAAGCACAGATAACACAAAGTTCTGTAGGTTATTACCACAAAACAACATACTCAATACTAGGACACAGATCTAACTGATAACTACAACATAGCAGCATACTCGATACCAGAACACAGATCTAACGGATCACTACAGTGTAGCAGCATACTCAATACTAGAACACAGATCTAACATATCACTACAGCATAACAACATACTCAATACCATAACACAAATCTAACAGATCACTACGGCATATCATCATACTCAATATCAACAATCCAAGGAATGCATGACCGTATATACTCAGAGGTGAGATAGTCACCCGACCAGGTGATCCTCCTCTAGAACCACAACTAAACAAGGAACATGTAAGAGAACCTAGATCAAGAGTCCTCAGTCTATCCTACATGACTATATACAGTCCCCAAGGCATCCCTCTACTAGCAAATAACCAAAACTAGTGGGCCGGGATTGGTGCCTTCGACCCACAGGTACAGTGAGGCGAAACACACCTCAATATAACTCTATCGGCTTCAACTCACTTCCAATCACCTATAGGAAGGTACTTAAGTTAAAAACCGATCATAGGTTATAGTCACTTGCGATAGTGACCACCTCACATGAAATGATGATTAGGGTTTCACATAAAATTAAGATTAGGGTTTCACATAAAATGACGATTAGGGTTAAGTAAGAACACTTAAACCATTAAGTACTTAATCACTTAAGGGTATGACTGATTAAGTTTTGACTCAGTCATTCTCAGGTGAAATAATAATCCAGTCAGCAACCCAATACGTGCCCGATTATTGCCCAAAAAAGAGCTCCTCGATTCTAGGGTTTTTACATGAAATGATAATTAGGGTTAGTGTTCCTCACTTAACCCATTAAGGACTTAATCCAGTAAGTGTTGGATTAGTGTCTAAGCCCGTAACTATATTTGGTAAGTACTTAACCTGGTTGTGCATGGTTCTTTTGGGTTGCCTTTACCGAAGCAACATGATAGGATGATTTATTAAGAAAGAGGTTATTATGATTTATTAATATGTTATATGAATAATATATTAATGAAGAAATCATATAATTAAATTAATATTAGACAATAATTAATTAAGAAATTAATTATGTGGCTAAAATACATTAATTTAATATTATGGACTTAAACTGTCAAATGTGTGATAGTTGACTATTGTTGGATTAGTGTCTAAGCCCGTAAATATATTTGGTAAGTACTTGACCCGGTTGTGCATGGTCCTTTTGGGTTGCCTTCACCAGAGCAACTTGGCAGGGTGATTTATGGAGAGAAAGATAAGATATTATGATTTATTAATATATTATAAGAATAATATATTAAAAGATAAATCATATTATTTAATTAATATTAGTCATAAATTAATTAGGAATCAATTTGGTGACTAAAAGAGATTAATTGAATAAAGGGGACTTAAACTGTCAAATGTGTGATAGTGGAATTTTGGGCTGGGAAACCTAATGGATCAAGGGGTGAATGAAACTATGATGGGAACCCACCATATTTTCGTTCATGGTCTTATTCCAGAAGGTTCCATGGGCTGCTTAGGGTTTAAGTTGTCCATTATGGTTTTGACGGAAACCCTAGCTGCTCACAGTATAAATAAGATGCCTAGGGTACATAAATTGGCCACTTGCTTTTGAAGAACCCTAGAGCCGATTTTTTGTGCCTCCTCCCTCTCTCATATACTACCCTCTTGCTAGTTGGTATTTGTAAACCATTAGAGGAGTTACACTTGTGACTCTAAGCTCAAGAAAGAAGAAATATAAAGAGTTCCACAAGAGGTAATCATCTAGATCTCATTAGTTACATTAGTTTTTTGTAATATGTATGCTAGATCTAGGGTTTCAAATCTTGGATGAATTGCATGTACAATAGAGAAACCTAGATCCAAGTCATTAGGGTTTGCATCTACACATAGGAATGTTCTTTTGTGTAGAACCCATCAGTGGTATCAGAGCTATGTCTGGTTTCAATTGTATTTGATGCTATATGTTTTGATCTTGCTTGAAAAATCTTTTTTGTGCAATCTGCTTGACTGACTCGGCGAGTCTCATTGTGGACTCGACAAGTCCATAAGGGGACTCGGCGAGTCGGAGTGTCAGACATAGGATATTTCGGGATTTATTGATGTTTTGATGAAGGATAATTATTAAAATCGTTTTATTATAATAAAATCCAAATTTATTGTTTCTATGTGATTATCCTTACCAAAATAAAAGATAATTTCTAATTATTTAAATAATAATTTCCTTATATGATAAATTTTGATTATTTAAATTAATTTGGTAAATTATTTTGTAAATAATCTTGATTAGGTCAAATTTAGATAATCATTAAATTAATTGTTTTAATTTAAAATTATTTGCTATTTAATCCTTTGTGTTTTGAAAAGTTCAAAAATTGTCCTCGAGTTTTGAAATTTAAATTTTGTGATTAAAATGTTTAATTTGAACTATTTAAATTTCAAACCCTAGAATTTTACAAGTTCAAAATTCGACCTTATACTTTATAACTTTACAAGTTCAAAATTCGAACCTTGTTGGACATGGTTCGTTCCATGATGAGTCGTGCTTCACTACCTATCTCATTCTGGGGGGGTATGCCTTACAGACTGTCGCTCATATCCTCAACTTAGTCCTTACGAAGAAGGTTGCCAAAACACCTCACGAGATGTGGACAGGGAAAGCTCCCTCGTTGGCACATATCAAGGTTTGGGGTTGTGAGGCTTTCGTAAGACGAGAGACTCACGACAAGCTCGAACCACATAGTGAGTGGTGTATATTCATCGGCTACCCGCAAAACTCCTTTGGATATCTCTTCTATTGGCCGAGTGACAATGTTATCTTCGTTGCAAGAAGAGGGGTTTTCCGAGAGCAAGAACTCATAAGCCAAGGGGACAGTGGGAGACAAATCGATCTTGAAGAGATTCAAGAATCGAGCGATGAAGGAACCTCTAATGTTGGCGTTCACCCCGAGGAGTAAACTCCGGTTGAACCGATTGACGAATCATTACCTCTTAGATGTTCCAGTAGAGTTAGTGTTCCACCTGTGTGATATGGTTTTCATATAACTATCGAGGGTGATACGTATATTAATGATAGTACACTAATAAATTTGGACGAACCTAACAGCTACAAGGAAGCCATGGCAGGCACGGAGCCTGCGAAGTGGAAAGAGGCGATGGACAACGAAATTTAGTCCATGTATGACAACAAAGTTTGGAATTTGGTTGACTATGTGCCCGGACGTAAGACGGTTGGGTGCAAGTGGATCTTCAAGAAGAATACCGACATGGATGGGAATGTGCACACATATAAGGCACGATTGGTCGTGAAGGGTTTCACTCAAACTCCCAGAGTTGACTATGATGAAACCTTCTCATCGGTTGCCAAGATAAAATCTATTAGGGTGATGCTGGCCATTGCTTCATTTCATGATTATGAAATATGGCAAATGGATGTCAAAACCGCTTTCCTTAATGGGAAGTTGGCTGAGGATGTTTACATGGATCATACAGAGGGTTTGTCAATGCGAAGCATCCCAATAGAGTCTGCAAACTTGAGAAGTCCATTTATGGACTTAAGCAAGCGTCTCGCAGATGGAATCGTTGTTTCGACGAGAAAGTCAAAGAGTTTGGGTTTCTATGAAGCGAGGATGAATCATGTGTATATGTCAAAGCCAGTGGGAGTATAGTTAGATTCCTTGTATTGTATTTCAAAGACATACTACTCATAGGAAATGACATCCCGACACTGTAAGAGGTTAAGTCTTGGCTCGGGAAGTGCTTCGCTATGAAGGACCTCGGAGAGGCTTCCTATATTTTGGGAATAAGGATAGTGAGAGACATAAGTATGAAACTAATAGGACTTAGTCGGAATACTTACTTGGACAAGGTACTAAAACGTTTTAGTATGGAGAATTCAAAGAAGGGTGAGTTACCGATCCAAAGTAATGCCAAGTTGAGTAAGACTCAAGGTCCGAGTACCGAAGTCGAGATAGCAGAAATGAGACGAGTACCATACGCTTCCGCAGTTGGCTCGATTATGTATGTTATGACTTGTACTCGCCCTTATGTGGCCTTCGCTTTGGGCATGGTCAACAGATATCAAGGGAACCCTGGAAAAGCGCATTCGACCGCAATCAAGAACGTTCTTAAGTACCTTCGAAGGACCAAGGAATGGTTTCTAGTTCTCGGTGGGAGTGATGACTTAAAGGTGCGAGGGTACAGTGACGCCAGTTTTCAGACCGACAGGGACAACTACCGTTCGCAGTCGGGCTGAGTCTTTACCCTTAATGGAGGAGCAGTGACTTGGAAAAGTTCCAAACAAGAGACCGTAGCTGATTCAACGTGCGAATCAGAGTACATTGCAGCGAGCGAAGCGTCAAAGGAGGCAATATGGTTGAAGAACTTCATTGGAGTCCTTGGAGTTGTGCCAGCCATAAAGGAGCCCATGGAAATTTTCTGTGATAATGAAGGAGCAGTTTCCTTGACCAAGGAACCGAGGGATCACGACAGATCTCGACATATCGACAAAAAATATCATTTTATTCGACATCGGGTGGAAGAAGGACTCCTCGTAGTAAAGAGGGTATCGTTAGAGGATAACCCAACAGATCCGCTTACGAAGGGACCGGGCAGGGTTAAGCACTTGCAACACGCTAGAAGCATCAGACTGAAGGACGATATTAGTTTAGATTAGATAGTTTGAAAACATGTAATAGATAAACGGTAATTAACATTTGATGATTAAATAAATAGTATTATTTATTAGTAATGTTACTATCTTATGTTAATTGTTTACCTATTATTTCAATTTGTATGTTTTGACTTCCTTAACAATAAGAGTTATTCAAACTGTTCACATTCGTTCATATGTTGGAAGTAGGTATGAATGAAGACTGTCATGAATTGGTGTGTAGATTGTCTAAAATGTATTAGACATAGCAAAAGCTTGCTACACCGTTCATGAGTGCTTATGAGTTTGATTTGAGCATTGAAATAAACCCACGCTTGCTGGGATCACTTCATAGAATTTATCTCGAGTGATTGCAAGATGATAATATCATATGGTCTTAAAACCTAGATATATGGTTTATTGTTTGGTAATTGGTTATGCATTGATAATGCGAAAACACATCAGTAACTTGATGTTATAAAACGCATTGTTGTGTATGATTTGGTTAGTGAATAATAAATGCATATAAGTCGAAGTTTATTTGTTCCTTTTATCCTAAGAGGGTAAAAGCGATATCAGGGCCCCTCGATGAGTTGGTTTGACTTATGTGTCGGGCCTGGTCAGGACTGAATTGATGTGTTCAATTAAGTTCTATGTCAAACGAATCAGAGACCGAGAAACAAACTTTTGGACAATAAGTATGACTATGTTCCATGCAATTGTCCGCACGATATCTAGAATAAAGGACTATACGATCCCTTATCTAAAGGATAGGATAATGATAAGATCAGAGTTTGACAGCATCTTTGAGAGCTACGATTGCTAATCGGATTGTGCTGAAATTTGTAGTTACTAGACTTATCCAATTGGGAGACTATTGGATTAGTGTCTAAGCATGTAACTATATTTGGTAAGTACTTGACCCGATGGTGCATGGTCCTTTTAGGTTGCCTTCACCATAGCAACTTGACAGGGTGATTTATGGAGAAAGAGATAAGATATTATGATTTATTAATATATTATAAGAATAATATATTAAAAGAAAAATCATATTATTTAATTAATATTAGTCATAAATTAATTAGGAATCAATTTGGTGACTAAAAGAGATTAATTGAATAAAGGGGACTTAAACTGTCAAATGTGTGATAGTGGAATTTTGGGCTGGGAAACCTAATGGATCAAGGGGTGAACGAAATTATGATGGGATCCCATCATATTTTCGTCCATGGCCTTATTACAGAAGGTTCCATGGGCTGCTTAGGGTTTAAGTTGTCCATTAGGGTTTTGATTGAAACCCTAGTTGCTCACAGTATAAATAAGATCCCTAGGGTACAGAAATCGGCCACTAGCTTTTGAAGAACCCTAGAGCCAATTTTGTGTGCCTCCTCCTTCTCTCATATACTACCCTCCTGCTAGTTGGTGTTTGTAAGCCATTAGAGGAGTTACATTTGTGACTCTAAGCTCAAGGAAGAAGATAGATCAAGAGTTCCATAAGAGGTAATCATCCAGATCTCATTAGTTACATTAGTTTTGTAATATGTATGTTAGATCTAGGGTTTCAAATCTTGGATTAATTGCATGTACAATAGAGAAACCTAGATCCAACTAATTAGGGTTTGCATGTGCACATAGGAATGTTCTGTTGTGTAAAACCCATTAAGTATTGGGCTGAGGAGCCTCTTGGACTAGGCATGGACGAAATTAGGATGCGTCCATCCCTAATTTCGGCCTTGAGGCCCTATTCCAGAAGCTTCCTTGGATAGCTTAAGGTCTAAGCTGTCCATTAAGGTTTTTGACTGAAACCCTAACAGCTCCAGTATAAATAGGACCCCTAGGCTATAGAAATCGGCTACCTTAACCCTAAGAGTGATAGAACCGATTTCAAGAAGCCTCCAACCTCTCTCCAAGATCATTCTTTTGCGATTGGTGTTTGTAAGCCATTAGAGGAGTGACACTTGTGACTCTAAGCTTCAAAGACAAGAAGATTCAAGCAAGCAACAATAGGTAATGATCTAGATCAGATTTGTTTCATATAATTTTGAATTCTTCTCATTAGATCTAGGGTTTGAAAGTCTTGGATGAATGTATGTACAATCAAAGAAACCTAGATCCAAGCATTAGGGTTTGCATGAGCACATATGATGTTCTCTTAGCTCAAACCCATCAGTGGTATCAGAGCTTTAATTGGTTTCAATTGTATTTGATGCTAATATGTCCGTTCATTGCTTGATATGAAAATCGTTTTCTGAAAATACTCAGCTCATGACGTGACTCACTGAGTTCACGACGTGAGCCCAGTCTATTTGACAGACTCGACGAGTGCAGTCGGCTGCTCAACGAGTCTGTGGATCAGATGGCTGAAAATTCGGATTTTTTGACTAATTTTGTGTTTGGATAATTACCAAAATTATTTTTGAATAATGAAATCCGATTTTTATATATATGTTATGATTATCCTTACCAAATTAAAAGATAATTACCATTTATTTGAATAATAAATTCATTATATATTAATCTTTAATTATTTAATTTATTTGGTGAATTATCTTGTAAATAATCTTAATTAGGTCAATTTTAGATAATCATTAAATTAATTGTTTAATTTAAAATTATTTGCTATTTGATCCTTTGTGTTTTGAAAAGTTCAAAACTTCTCCTCAAGCTTTGAAATTTATTTTTTGTGATTAAAATATTTAATTTGAACTATTTAAATTTCAAACCCTAGAATTTTACAAGTTTAAAATTCAACCTTATACTTTATAATATAATTAGATTAATATGTATATATGTATAACTTAAAATGTGTGATAGTTGACTATTGGGCTAAGGAGCCTCTTGGACTAGGCATGGACGAAATTAGGATGTGTCCATCCTTAATTTCGGCCCTAAGGCCCTATTTCAGAAGCTTCTTTGGATAGCTTAAGGTCTAAGCTGTCCATTAGGGTTTCTTACTGAAACCCTAACAGCTCCAGTGTAAATAGGACCCCTAGGCTACAAAAATCGGCTACCCTAACCCTAAGAGTGACAGAGCTGAATTCAAGAAGCCTCCAACCTCTCTCCAAGATCATTCTTTTGCTATTGGTGTTTGTAAGTCATTAGAGGAGTGATACTTATGACTCTAAGCTTCAAAGACAAGAAGATTCAAGCAAGCAACAAGCGGTAATGATCTAGATCTGATTTGTTTCATATAATTTCGAATTCTTCTCATTAGATCTAGGGTTTGAAAGTCTTGGATGAATGCATGTACAATTAGAGAAACCTAGATCCAAGCATTAGGGTTTGCATGAGCACATATGATGTTCTTTTGGCTCAAACCCATCATTAAGTCCAATATCGCATCAAGTTAATTGTGGAGAATTATTCAGTTATTCTTTTAGGTTTAATTAATAGTTTTAATGCGGGTCCCGACCAACTCCAAAATTAGGGTTTTCTTGATATTATGGTTTTTTAAACCCTAATTAGGGTTTCAAACTCCTAAAGCTAAATGATTATCTAATTAAATAAACATATAATTAATAAATTGGGCACCACCCACTGCCACTTCGGGCAGTGGTGGTCGGCGGCGATCCATGGCGGTAGCCACCCGCACACGACGGCGGTTTGAGTAATAATTCCAACAATCCAATACACATACAGTTTCTTATAACACACACATACACACTAGCACCAAAAGAACAAGGAAAACTCCCAATACAAGCACCAAAAACAGTGGTTGGCGGCGGCAGGAGGTGGCAGCCACCACCTCACGGTGGTGGTGGGTTTTCTTCGGTTTCCGATCAAGCAACACCCAAAAACAACATCCAACGGAAATAAACACACATAAACATCATTTTACACACACACAACCACCTCTCACAGTGGCTGGTGGCGGTAGAAGAAGTAGCATGGATGGCAACCACCATGGTTGGCTGGCATGGTGGTCCTTTACGATCCCCGGCCAACAAATGCATATACACACACGCCGACATATTCTGAAACATGCACTACTGCCTTCAAAAAACTCACCATGTTGTTGCAACCTCCCCTTTGGAGGAGGACGATGGTCATAGTAACCACCAAAAGAACAACCGTGTGGAGCGGCGGCGACGAACGTTAGCTGAGGCGGAGCAACAAAAGATACAAAGAAGTAGGGACGTGACCAAGAAGGACAGGAGCAGCAACCACGACGTCGACTTCTCTCTTCCGATCTCTAAACTGATATGACGTCGTCCGGGGTTCTCGTCGGTCCTTGATACCGACGGCAACAAAGGTTCACCAGTGATCTTGGCTGACCAGAATAGCGAGAAAGGGGAGGGGTGGCGGCAGCTGGAGAACATACGGCGGCTCCTCTTTAAGAAAAAATAGTGTTAGGGTTTTATGGCATATAAGGGACGAGGGAAAGGGAGTTGGGTTCAAGTCTCGTGTTCCAAATGAAACTTTGATATGTTTTTACAAGTTTGGCCCCAGACTCCACAAATTAGTTCGGATAAGGTCCAATATTTGCACTACAGCCCCTGCTCTACAAATTTCCTTTCAACACAAGTCCAAAAATTACCAATCAGCCCCTAGTATCAAAAATCTTTCATAATTAATCTGGAAGTTACACTTTAACCTACATAGACCAAAAATATCACTTTTAACTTCTTGATTCCCATAGTTTATTACATTTAACTCCTTGCGCTAATATTCTAATAATTTATTGCACATTATGGCAAATATAAAATATTAAAATATTATATATATATATATATATATATATATATATATATATATATCGGTGTTTTAGGCCTTATTATTTATTTATTTATTTATTTATTTATCATTATTATTATCCTTATTTATTTATTTACTTATTTTATTTTATTTATTTTATCTTTAAACATAATGTTACAATTCTCCCCCACTTAAAATAGATTTCGTCCTCGAAATCAGCTCTCGCTTCTACTTCAAGATGCACTTCCCCACAATAACCAAGGTGAATGAAAATCCATGGAATCAGTCAGTCTCCGAGCTTCTCGGCCAACACTGATACCCTAATCCCGCACCAAAGGGGCATCACCGCAATGAAGACCAACTTATCTCATATTGAACTAAACCTCTCTCTCTCTCTCGCTCTCTTTGCTTCGACTTCCCAGAAGAACTACCCTCTATAAACACTCGAGCTCACCCCCGATCAGACAATAACAAACAAGCAAACCCTTAACCTGAGCTCCTGACACCCTAGGGTCTAAGCACAAGCACTCCATGTATATGCTATTACAACTAAGACTAATACGATTCGAAAGGAAAATCCAACAGCTGACCATGATTTTTCGCGAAACCCGAAGGTTTGGCAATAACACGGAAGCCTGAAACTCAGAGAGATCTGACTGGAACCGAATCTTCGCACAAGTCTTCCTACTGCGAGGTTCTATTCTCCCCCACTTGAAATATGCTAGAAACTGAGGGCTTCATAGTCCTTCGATACTCCGACTAACTCGAACTCTATTACTTGATTTCAACCACTGATATCCACACACGTAGGAGAATCTTCCCAGGACCATACGTGGAGTATATTCAATTTGGGTCGTCGTGGATTGGTTGACTAAGAGCGCTCATTTCATCCCGATCCAGGAGAGTATATCGACTGAGAAGTTAGTCGAGATCTACGTTCGCGAGGTGGTGGCACGTCATGGAGTGTCGGTTTCGGTGGTGTCAGACCGAGATGTTTTTTTCATTTCCAGGTTTTGGAAGCGGTTCCATGACGAAATGGGCACTCGTCTTCACTTCAACACAACCTTTCACCCTCAGACTTACGAGCATAGTGAGAGGACGATCCATACTCTCAAGGATATGTCGCGCACTTGTGTCTTGGATTTCGATGGTGGTTGGGATACGTATCTTCTGTTGGCGGAATTTTTGTATAACAACAATTATCACGCCATCGTAGATCGGCCTCCCTTTGACTCTACGGGAGGAAGTGTAGGACCCCAATCTGTTGGGATGAGATCGGTCAGAGAGTCATGGGGAGTAGTGAGGTGGTACTCAAGACCACGGAGAAGATTCAGTAGGTCCAGAGCAGGATCCAGACTGCTCAGAGTCGACAGAAAAACTATGCCAACAAGCGACGTTCAGACTTGGAGTTTCAGGTGGGAGACATAGTTCTCCTGAAGGCATCACCATGGAAAGGTGTCATCCGGTTCAGGAAGCGGGGCAAGCTGGGCCCCAGGTACATTGGTCCATTCAGGATTTTGGCTCGGGTGGGTCGGGTTGCTTATCGTTTGGATCTGCCAGCAGAGCTTCGCTAGATCCACAACACTTTTCATGTCTCCCAGCTGTAGAAGTGCTTAATGGATGACTTCGCAGTTGTGCCTTTAGAGGATATACAGGTTGATGACAGCCTGAACTACATCAAGATACGGGTAGCCATCCTCGATAGGAAGACGAAAGTGTTGGATTTAGTGTCTAATCTCATAACTATAACTGGGGATGTACTTTACTCAATTGTAGCATGGTCTTTTTTGGGTTGCCTTCACCACTGCAACTTGATAGGATGAATTTTGAGAATAAGGTTGTTTATGGTTTATTAATATATTACAAGTATAATATATTAATATGAAATTAGATTATTTGATTAGTATTGATCAAGAATTAATTTGGAATTAATTTTGTGATCAAAAGAGACTAATTAGATATAGGGGGATTGATTATCTAAATCAATCATTCTTGTAGTGTGGGCCAATGATCCATGATCATGTAAGTGGGCTAAACTAATCTATGGAGGTTAAACCATGGATCATGTGAAAGTGGAAGTCATGGGTTATTAGGGTATACAAAGTGTAACCCTACCATGTACAACACTATAAATAGAGCCCTTATAGAGCCAAAATTGGCTAGACCATATCTTGGAGATAACCAACTTATTATCTCAAGCCTCGTTTTTGCATCTTGGTGTTCGTGAACCAACAGAGGCATCACACTTGAGGTGCTAAAGCATTCAAAGGTCAAGAACTCTACCCTATTCAAGAGGTAAGCATCCAAACCAAGTTTATATTGTATAGCTTCAATTGTATGCTAGATAGCGAGAATGCTTTGGAAAAATTGAAAATGCATGTATAATTAGATATAGATCCAAATCATTTAGGGTTGCATGTGCACCATAGTAGTGTTATAGTGCTCAAAACCCAACAGTGATATCAGAGCCTATAATTGTTTTCTATTATATTTTATGCTTACTAGTTTTTCAAAGCTGAAAAAGTCAAAATTTTGCCTCTAACTGGTGAACTTGCCGAGTACATGAACAGACTCGACGAGTCCACTTAGTAAACGGGGTAACTCGGTGAGTCAATTTATGCACTTGACGAGTTGAAGGCCTTGTTTGCAGAATTTCAAGTTTCTTGGCCTGGTTTGGATCAGGAACACTACTACAAATTGTTTTGGATCATTGGAAATGCCTTTTATGATATGGTAGTTCTTGTACTCATCCAACCACAATATAGTTGTCAAAGTTTTAAAATAATTGTTGTTTTATATGATAAACAAAGTTGTTTTTTAAAATTGTTGACTTAAAATTATCTTGATTATGAGTTTAGTTAGATCATGAATTATGTGATAATTTAGTTGTTAGAAAAAAATAATCTAAATGATGTTTAATAACCTCCATAACTTGTCCTCAAGTTATAAAAAATGAAAGGTCTCTTCATTAAAATCAAATTAAACTCATAGGTTATGAATGTGAAGAGTTTTGACAAGTTTCAAAACTTGCCCTCAAGTTTTGGAATTTGCAAAGTCTCATTAAAAGAAACTTTAATTCCAAACCCTAGAGTTTTAAAAGTTAAAATTCAACCCTTGTACTTTATAATATTATAAGTTCAATAATATATATATATATATATATATATATATATATATATACACACACACACACACACGAAAAAGTCAGTTTTACCGTTAGTAGGCCTCATTCACGAAGTCGGTCTATAAGGGGGTATAAGGTTACTGCCTATAAAATGGTGGTTTAATGGGTGCCCACTCTCACCCACTGCTTCCTTGACTGATGGAGGGTTGTTAGCCGAACAGGTAGGATATGACATTAATTCTCTCTCACTAAAAGTATAATGATAAATATAAAGTAACTAAACTTTTATTAAATTATCAATCTTAGTTACTTTAGGAAGAATGTGAAAATGGTGCTAATCCATGAAATTACACTTTGCACCTTTGTTAAGTCGTTAGTGGAGTGTGATTGGTTAACCGACACACTAATTCGGAACTGACAATGTGTGGCAAAGGGTAACCCTGTGTTAATCATAGATCAATGGAGCATGTGTGGTTAACCGTCACATTGATTAGGTGATCTGTAACATTGGGTGTACCAAGCTAATTTGCATGGTTATTCACACCTTGTTTGTGATCATCGGCATCCCAGTCACAAACTTGAAGGGCACACCGAGATTTAAACATGCCATTGAAAAGTTCAATGAATCTTAAAGATCTAGGAATTTCATACCAATTAAAACTTAATAATCTATTTTGTTTTTTCATGGTGGAAATTGGTAAATCGTCATTTACCTACCTTCAAATAATTTACAATTGGATTACGACATTTCTCTTCACAATTGTAGAATATTGTGTTGGGTACTAGCCTTAATATTTCATATTGGGTGAAATATTAAGGATTAACATCTAATCTATAATTTGTTCTTCTTCTTTTTGGATGTCTATCCCAAACAATGCTTCTACACCAATTCCTTCATGCTCTTTCTCCCTCATAAACCAATGTGGGATGGTCATTTTCGATGGCTCGAACTTCAATGACTGGATTCGTAACATCAGAATGGCTATTCGCTATGAGTACAAAGAATATGTCCTTGATAAAGAGCTAAAGGAGATTGATGTAACCACTACTACTCCTGAACAAATCGATGAGCACACTACTCATGAGAGGGATGCGACAAAGGTGTCGTGTCTTATGATTGCAACCATGACTGTAGAATTACAAAAGTCCTATGAGGACTACTATCCCTATGAAATGTATCATGATTTGATGGAAAGATACCATCAAAGTGTTCGGCAGGAGAGGTATGAGATCATTGCCTCCATGATCACAACAAAAATTAAGAATGGCGCATGAACCCATCATGACCCGCTTGCAAAAGATGCAGAGATTCGTGGACTGCTTGCTTAAATTGAATGTCAATTTTGATGAAAAGTTGGCCATAGATATTATTCTAAACTCTTTACCTCCTTCTTATGATCAGTTTCGTATGACTTATCACATGAACAAGGAGGAGATCACTCTTAGCAAGCCTCAAGGCCTTTTAAGGACTGCTGAGAGCAACCTGAAAGGCAAATCGGTTGTGTCTACTCCTACTACTACTTCTACCCATGTTCTGGCAATCGGACATGGAAAGGGAGAGAAGAGGAAGGCTCCCTCCAAGAGCCGCAAACCCTGTTTTGAAAACCAGACCGGACTGGCCGGTTCGACCGATTCAACTGGGAACCGGTCCCGGATCCGGTTCTTAAAGGCCAAAAAACCGGTATTCGTGTGAACCAGTAAAAACCGGTCCGGTTGAACCGGTAAAACCGGCCAAAACCGGAATTTTTAAAAAATATTTATTTTTTTATTTTTTGTAATTTTATATAATTAAATATAATTATGACATCATCCGGTTTTTCCGGTTTTTAAGACCGGTCCGACCGGTTGGACCACTTGAACCATCGAACCAGTAAGACTACTGGTTCGTTATCCGGTCCGATTTTCAAAACCTTGGGCGCAAGGGAAAGTCTCTTGATGGATCCTCTTCTAGCGGGACCAAACCTGGTTCTGCTAATTCCTCTAATCCGAAGGATGCAGAGTGCTTCCATTGCCATGAAAAAGGATGGGAAGATCAAACCCTCCTTTGTAGGTATTTACAATATTCAATCTAAAAACCCATCACATGCTAATTCTTGGGTCCTTGATACAGGTTGTGGATTTCACATTTGTTCTGATTTGTAGGGACTAAAAAGAAGTAAGGATGTGGAGCACGGGAAGATAAACTTAATCATTGGAAATAGGAAAATGTCGCATGTAACCAAGATTGGAGTTTATTATTTATTGCTTAGTAATGGCTTAAATTTATATTTGAATAATTGTTGTTACTTAGTCGATATGGCGAGAAATATTATTTCCTTTCATAGTTTGTACAAACAAGGTTATACCTTTTTGTTTAATAATGAAGATGGTACTATTAATGCTTATTACAAAGGTGTATTTTATTTTGAAGCATTACCTTGCAATGGTGTGTATGAAACTGTGAATGTTGTGGATAACCTAGGAAATAATGTGTTACACATTGATTCTTCTAATGATTTGGATAAAGCATGCTTGTGGCATTGTCGTCTTGGACATGTCAACAAGAAGCACATAGCCCAACTCCAAAAGGATGGATTTTTGGAGTCATTCGACTTAAAGTCGGATGACACTTGCAAATCTTGTTTACTTGGAAATATGACCAAGTCACCCTTCAATGGTACTTGTGAAAGGGGTGAAGGTATGTTGGATCTCACACACACTAATGTGTGTGGACCATTCTGAACCGCCACAAGGGATGCTAATCACTTCTATGTGACTTTTACTGATGATTACATTAGATATGACTATGTATACTTAATCAAGCATAAGTCAGAAACCTTTGAAAAGTTCAAAGAGTTTAAGCAAGAAGTGGAGAATTAATTGGGTAGGAAGATAAAGATGTTACGACTCGATCGAGAAGGAGAGTATCTTAGTATCGAGTTCCTTGACTATCTTAAGGAATGTGGAATTGTTTCACAATTGACGCCACATAGGATATCACAACTTAATGGTATGGTTGAGATGCATAATAGAACCTTTCTAGACATGGTTCATTCAATGATGAGTCGAGCTTCGTTACCTATCTCATTCTGGGGGTATGCCTTAGAGACTGCCGCCCATATCCTTAATCTAGTCCCTACCAAAAAGGTTTCCAAAACACCTCACGAGATGTCGACCGGGAAGGTTCCCACATTAGACCACATCAAGGTTTGGGGCTTCAAGGCTTTCGTGAGACGCGAGACTCATGACAAGCTCTAACCTCGGAGTGGGCGATGTATTTTTCATCGGCTACCCGCAAAAGTCCTTTAGATATCCATTCTATAGACCGAGTGACAATGTTGTCTTCGTCGCGAGGAGATGAGTCTTCGTAAGAGAGAACTTATATGCCAAAGGGACAGTGGGAGGCAAATTGACCTTCAAGAGCTTCAAGAGTTAAGCGGTGAAGCAACCTTAAACACTAGCACTCAAGACGAGGAAGAAACTCCGGTTGAACCAATTGACAAGTTTGTACCTCCTAGGCGTTCTAGTAGAGTTAGAGTTCCACCTGAGTTTTATGGTTTCCATATTACTGCAGAAGGTGATACATTTCTCAGTGATAACACACTGGTAATTTTGGATGAACCTAACAATTACAAGGAAGCCATGATAGGCCCTGAGTATGCTAAATGGAAAGAGGCTATGGATAACGAGATTCAGTCCATGTATGACAATCAAGTTTGGAACTTGGTTGACAATGTACCAAGTCGTAAGATAGTCGGGTGCAAATGGATCTTCTAGAAGAAGACCGACATGGATAGGGAAGTACACACATATAAGGCACGAGTGGTTGCAGATGGATTTACTCAAACTCCGGGAGTTGACTATGATGAGACATTCTTACCAATAGAAAATATTAAATATATAAGGTTTATGCTAGCCATAGATGCATTTCATGATTATGAAATATGGCAAATGGATGTCAAAACCGCTTTCCTAAATGGAAAGTTGGCTGAAGATGTTTACATAAGTCGGCCAGAGGGTTTTTCAATGCAAATTACCCTAATAGAGTGTGTAAGCTTGAGAAATCTATTTATGGATTAAAACAAGCATCTCGCAGATGGAATCTTTGTTTTGATGAGAAAGCCAAAGAGTTTGGATTTTCGAGAAGAGAGGATGGGTCCTACGTATATGTCAAAGCTAGTGGAAGTATAGTCAGCTTTCTAGTGTTGTATATGGATGACATACTATTCATAGGAAATGACATCCTAACCTTGCAGGAGGTCAAGTCCTGGCTTGGGAAGTGTTTCCCTATGAAGGACCTTGGAGAAGATGCTTATATCCTAGGGATAAGGATATTGAGAAACAGAAGTAGAAGACTAATAGGACTTAGTCAAAGTACCTACCTGGACAAGGTGTTGAAGCGTTTCAATATGGAGAACTCCGAGAAAGGTAACCTACCTATCCTAAGCAATACCAAACTGAGTAAGAATCAGAGTCCGAGTACAGAGGTTGAGATGGCAGCAACGAATCATATACCATATGCTTCCGCACTTGGTTCGATCATGTATGCTATGACTTGTACTCGCCCTGATGTGGCCTTTGCTTTGAGCATGGTCAGCAGATATCAAGGGAACCCTGGTAAACCTCATTGGACTGCGGTTAAGAACATTCTCAAGTACCTGCGGAGGACTAAGGACTGGGTCCATACCCTTGGTGGGAGTGATGACTTGAGAGTGATAGGGTATAGTGAAGCCAGCTTTCAAACCGACATAAATAATTTCTGCTCTCAGTCGGGCCGGGTGTTTACCCTGAATGGAGGAGCAGTGACATGGAAAAGTTCCAAGCAGGTTGAAAAACTTCATCGGAGACTATGTAGTTATTCCTTCCATAAAGGAGCCTATGGAAATTTTCTGCGATAACGAAGGGGCAGTTGCCTTAACCAAGGAACCAAGAGATCATGGAAGATCCAGGCATATCGACAGAAAGTACCACTTCATAAGACATCAAGTAGAGGAAGGGCACCTCGTGGTGAAGAGGATATCGTCAGAGGACACCCCAACATATCCTCTTACAAAGGGATTGACTTGGGTTAAACACTTGCAGCATGCGAGGGACATTGGGCTAAAAGACAATATTAGTTTTAGTGATTAGATAAACCGAAACTTGTAATATCTAAATTGTAATTGACATTTGATGATGAAAAAGGAGTTTTATTTATAAGTAAAGTTACTGTCTTGTGTCAATCAATTACTATTGTTTCACTTTGCATGTTTTGACTTCCATAATAATAAGATTTATTCAAACTATCCACAGTCGATCATACTTTGGAAGTAAGTATGAAAGAAGATTGTCATGAGTTGGCTTGTAGATTTGTCTAAGGAGTTAGGCATAGAAACAGTTTTGTTGCACCATTCATGAGTAGTTCTGAAATAAGATTTGGAGTATTGGATCAACCCGCGCTTACTTGAATCACTTCATAGAATTTATTGTTGGAATAGTGTCTAAGGCTGCAACTATATTAGGCAAGTATTTGACCCGATTAAGCATGGTCCTTTTGGGTTGCCTTCACCATAGCAACTTGACAGGATGATTTATTAAGAGAGAATAAATATTATTAATATATTATGAGAATAATATAAGGAATAATAATATTGTTATTTGATTAATATAAGTCATAAATTAATTAGTATTAATTTGCTGACTTAAAGAGATTAATTAAATAAGAGGGTATAAACTATCAATTGTTTGATAGTTACACTTTAGACTGTAAATCCTTAAGGGATAGGGAGTGGACGGATTCTAGGGCTAGGGATAGCCTCAAATCGTCCAAGGCTTATCTAAGGAAAGGATTTGGATTGCTTTAAGGAAAGATTATCCAACTAGGGTTTAAGGTGAAACCCTTAAGGAGTCTACAAGTATAAATAGACCCCATGGCTAAGGGAAATCTACATCTCATCTAGAGTAGAGAACCCCTAGCCGATTTCCTTCCTAACCTCTCTCTCAAATCATCTTCTTTGTTAGTTGGTGTTTGTAAGCCATTAAAGGAGTGACAATTGTGACTCTAGAGCTCCAAGACAACAAGATCAAACAAGAGATTCAAAGGTAAACTTCTAGATCTGATTTTGTATTGTTCTTATACCTAATTAGTTATTAGAAGTCTTGGATTCAAAAGAATGTTTAATTAGAAAGCCTAGATCCAAGCATTAGGGTTTTGCATGCGCACATAGGAAAGTTCTTATGGCTAAAACCCATCAGTGGTATCAGAGCCTAGATTGGTTTCTATTAAATTGTTGCTTGTTTGTTTGAAACTTGTTTGCCAAAATTCGATTTTGTGTTTCTGAGTCATGAACTCGACGAGTCCCATGGTGGACTCGACGAGTTGGGAACTCGACGAGTCCAAGCATCAGGAAAGGTCAGATTCGGGATTTTTTGATATTATCTTATGGAAACTTACCTTAATCATATTAGATCAACCCTAATCCGATTTTTTGATATATATGACTATAATCTTGATCTAATTAAAGATATTTATCAACTAATAAAATGTTTAATTTACTTATATGATAATTAATTAATTATTTCGATTAATTTGGTAATTATCTTGCAAGAAATCATTAAATAAATCAAATATGGATAATTATGGAATTAATTGTTAATTAAAATTATTTGTTATTTGATCTTCCATGTTTTAAATGTTTAAAACTTGTCCTCAAGTTTTGAAACTTATGTTTTGTGATTAAAAGTTTTAATTTAGACAATTTAAATTTCAAACCCTAGATTTTTTAAAAGTTTAAAATACAACCCTATACTAATATAATATTACAAGATTAATATATATATGTATGACTAAAATGCTAGTCTTACCGTTAGTAGGCCTCATTCATGAAGCCGATCTATAAGGTGGGTATAAGGTTGCGGCCTATAAAATGGCGCTTAATGGGTGTACACTCACACCCACCGCTTGCTTGATCGGTGGAGGGTCGTTAGCCGAACGGGTAGGATAGGGCAACCTCATCCTCTCATTAAAAGTATAATATGAAATACAAAGTAACTACACATATTTTAAAATTTCCCAATCTTATTTACTTTAGGAAAAGTGAATTGATGCAATCCCATGAAATTACACTTTGCACCCTTGCTAAGAAGTTAGTGGAGCGTGTGTGGTTTACCGGCACACTAATTGGTTCTAAGCAAAGGTGGCAAAGGGTGATTCATTGTTTATCATAGTTTGATGGAGCGTGTGTGGTTTACCGACACATCGAATAGGTGATCGTTACAACGAAGGCACCATGTGAATTTGCATGGTAATTCACACCCGCTTTGTGATCCTCGGTATCCCAGTCACAAACAAGAGGGGCATATCGAGATTTAAACATGCCATTGAATAGTTTCAATGAATCTCATCCGAACCTAGGAATTCTCAATACATTTAGGACTTAAAGTTATGTTTTTATGGTGGAGAATTAGTGAATCATCATTCACTTACCTTCATATTATTTGCATGTTAGATTACGACATCCCTTTTCTGATATGTAAATATTGTTGTTGGATCCTAGCCCTAATTTTTCTTATTGGATGATAATTAGGGATTCATATTTTAATCTATCTTTGTCCTTTCTATTTGTAGATGTCGAACGCTAACAACGCTGCTGCTAGTTCTTTCATATTGATGAGCCTTTGTCAAAAGGTCACTTTCGATGGGACGAACTTTAGCGAATGGACAAGATACATTCGCGTCATTGCTTGCTATGAGGATAAGGAGTATGTCCTCGATGAGAAGCTCGAGAAAATCAACCCTGAAATCGCTACTCCGGCTGAAATGACCGCTTTTGAAACTCATGAGCGCGATGCAACGAAGGTACATTGCATCATGATAGCCACCATGAACTCCGAATTCCAAAAGTCCTATGAGGACATGTACCCGTACGAGATGCATCAAGACTTATTGGAGAGATACCACCAAAACGCGAGACAAGAGCGTTATGAGATTTTCACTAACATGATTTCCGCTAAGATGGGTCATGGAGAGTCTCTTACCGTGCACCTGCAAAAGATGCAAAGGTATGTCGACCGCCTTCGCAAGTTAAATGTTGACTTTGGGGAAGACTTGGCGATCGACATGGTGCTTCACTCTTTGCCTCCGAGCTACAAACAATTTAGGATGACCTACCATATGAACAAATAGGAGGTCACCCTAAGCAAACTCCAAGGTCTCTTGAGGGTCGCTGAGAGCAACTTCAAGGACAAGTCTGTTGCACCAACTCCTAATCCGCCCGCTGCTCTTGTCTTGGCTATTGGACAAGGAAAGGGAAAGAAGAGGAAGACTTCGTCTAAGAACTATCGTAAGGTTAAAGCCCGGGATGGTGCCTCTTCTAGTGGGACCAAAGTTGATCCTGCTAAACCCTGCCCTAACCCGAAGGAGGCAGAGTGCCACCACTGCCACAAGATAGGACATTGGAAGAGAAGCTGCCCAGAGTACCTGCAAGCCATCAAGGAAGGAAAGATCAAGCCGTCTTTCGCAGGTATATACACAATCAAATCCAACGATTCATCTCATGCTATTTCTTGGGTTCTTGATACCGGTTGTGGTTACCACATTTGTTCTAATGTGCAGGGACTAAGAAGAAGTAGAGATGTGGAGCAAGGAAGGATCAATCTAATCATGGGGAACAGAAGATCGTCGTCTGTGACCAAGATTGGAGTGTATTATTTAGTGCTTAGGAATAGTTTATGTTTAGATTTGAACAATTGTTTCTATTCGCCAGAAATGGCTAGAAACATCATTTCATTTCATGGTTTGTTCAGACAAGGTTTTAGATTTTCTTTTAATAATGAAAATGGTTCTATTTTAGCTTATCTAGGTGTCTTTTATTTTAAAGCTATACCATGTAATGGAATATATGAAACTGTTATGATTGTTGATAACTTAGGAAATGATGTTTTGAACATAGATTCTTCCAATAGTATGGATAGAGCATCCTTGTGGCATTGTCGTCTTGGACATGTCAACAAGAAACGCATAGCCCAACTCCAAAAGGATGGAGTGTTGGAGTCATTCGACCTTAGTGAAGATGACACATGCTAATCTTGTTTACTTGGAAAGATGACTAAGTCACCCTTCACAAGTACGTGTGAAAGGGGTAAGGGTCTATTGGACCTAATACATACCGATGTATGTGGACCGTTTAGATCAACCACGAAGGATGGGAACCGCTTCTACGTGACTTTTACCGATGACTATAGTAGATATGGGTATATCTATTTGATCAAGCAAAAGTCAGAAACTTTTGAAAAGTTCAAAGAGTTTAAGAATGAAGTGGAGAATCAATTGGGCAGGAAAATCAAGATGCTTTGATCCGATCGATGAGGAGAGTACCGAAGTCTTGAATTCCACGATTATCTTAAGG
Source organism: Lactuca serriola (assembly GCF_051521515.1). Taxonomy (NCBI): domain Eukaryota; kingdom Viridiplantae; phylum Streptophyta; class Magnoliopsida; order Asterales; family Asteraceae; genus Lactuca; species Lactuca serriola. The sequence continues at coordinate 272,147,747 of NC_136412.1, read as the reverse complement.
AGTGTGGAATAGTTTCACAATTGACGCCACCTAGGACACCACAATTGAATGGTGTGGCAGAAAGGCGTAATCGAACCTTATTGGATATGGTTCGCTCTATGATGAGTCGTGCTTCACTACCGATCTCTTTTTGGGGGTATGCCTTAGAGACTGCCGCCCATATCCTTAACCGAGTCCCTACTAAGAAGGTTGCCAAAACACCTCACGAGATGTGGACAGGGAAAGCTCCCTCGTTAGCACATATCAAGGTTTGGGGTTGCGAGGCTTTCGTAAGACGAGATACTCACGACAAGCTCGAACCTTATAGTGAGCGATGTATTTTCATCGGCTACCCGCAGAAATCCTTTGGATATCTCTTCTATAGACCGAAGGACAATGTTGTCTTCGTTGCGATGAGAGGAGTTTTCCGAGAGCGAGAACTCATAGGCCAAGGAGACAGTGGGAGGCAAATCGAGCTTGAAGAAATTCAAGAGTCGATAGATGAAGGAACCTCTACCGCTGGCACTCAACCCAAGGAGGAAACTCCGGTTGAACCGATTGACGAGTCCTTACCTCTTAGACGTTCCGATAGAGTTAGGGTTCAACCCCAGTTTTATGGTTTTCATATTACTACCGAAGGGGATACGTATATTAGTGATGGTACACTAATAAATCTTGATGAACCTAATAGCTATAAGGAAGCCATGGCAGGCCCGGAGTCTGTGAAATGGAAAGAGGCAATGGATAGCGAGATCCAATCCATGTATGATAACCAAGTTTGGAATTTGGTTGATTATGTGCCCGGACGTAAGACCGTTGGGTGCAAATGGATCTTCAAGAAGAAGACCGACGTGGATGGAAACGTACACACATATAAAGCGCGATTGGTCGCGAAGGGCTTTACTCAAACTCCCGGAGTTGACTATGATGAGACCTTCTCACCAGTTGCGAAGATAAAATCTATTAGAGTGATGCTAGCGAATGCCGCATTTCATGATTATGAGATTTGGCAAATGGATGTCAAGACCGCTTTCCTTAACGGGAAGTTGGCTGAGGATGTTTACATGGCTCAACCAGAGGGGTTTGTGGATCCGAAACATCCGAATAGAGTGTGTAAGCTTGAGAAGTCCATTTATGGACTTAAACAAGCATCTCGCAGATGGAATCTTTGCTTCGATGAGAAAGTCAAAGAGTTTGGATTTGTACGAAGCGAAGATGAATCGTGTGTATATGTCAAAGCCAGTGGGAGTATAGTAAGCTTCCTCGTTCTATATGTCGATGACATATTACTCATAGGAAATGACATCCCGACTCTGCAGGAGGTTAAGTCCTGGCTCAGGAATTGCTTCGCTATGAAGGACCTCAGAGAGGCTTCTTACATTTTAGGAATAAGGATAGTAAGGGAGAGAAGTAAGAGACTAATAGGACTTAGTCAGAACACTTACTTAGAGAAGGTACTAAAACGTTTTCGTATGGAAAACTCGAAGAATGGAGAATTACCGATACAAAGTAATGCCAAGTTGAGTAAGACTCAAAGTCCGAGTACCGAAGCAGAAATAGCAGAAATGAGCCGAGTACCATACGCTTCCGCAGTTGGCTCAATCATGTACGCTATGACTTGTACTCACCCTGATGTAGCCTTTGCTTTGAGCATGGTTAGTAGATATCAAGGGAACCCTGGCAGAGCCCATTGGATTGCGGTGAAGAATATCCTTAAGTACCTTCGAAGGACGAAGGAATGGTTCTTAGTCCTCGGAGGGAGTGATGACTTGAAGGTGCGACGGTATAGTGACGCCAGCTTTCAGACCGACAGGGACAACTACCGTTCGCAGTCGGGCTGGGTCTTTACCCTGAATGGAGGAGCAGTGACTTGGAAAAGTTCCAAACAAGAAACCGTAGATGATTCAACGTGCGAATCAGAGTACATTGCAGTGAGCGAAGCGTTGAAGGAGGCAATATGGCTGAAGAACTTCATCGGTGATCTTGGAGTTGTGCCCGCCATAAAGGAGCCCATGGAGATTTTCTGTGACAATGAAGGAGCGGTTGCCTTGACCAAGGAACCGAGGGATCATGGTAGATCTAGACATATCGACAGAAAATATCACTTTATTAGACATCGTGTAGAAGAAGGACAACTCGTAGTGAAGAGGATATCATCAGAAGATAACCCAGCAGATCCGCTTACGAAGGGACTGAGTAGGGTTAAGCACTTGCAGCATGCTAGGAGTATTGGGCTGAAGGATGATATTAGCATAGATTAGGTAGTATTAAAAACGTGTAATAGATAAATGTAATTAACATTTGATGATTAAATAAAGGAGTTTTATTTATGAGTAATGTTACTATCTTATGTTAATTGTTTAACTATTGTTTCATTTTTGCATGTTTTGACTTCCAGAATAATTGAATTTATTAAGAATAATCGAATTATTCAAATTGTCCACAATCGTTCATATGTTGGAAGTAGATATGAATGAAGATTGTCGTGAATTGGTGCGTAGATTGTCTAAATGGTATTAGACATAGCAAAAGATTGCCGCGACGTTCATGAGTGCTTATGAACTGGTTTTGAGCATTGGAACAAACCCGCGCTTGCTGGAATCACCTTATGGAATATGATATAAAAGGGTGATCGCAAGACGATAATATCATATAGTCTTAAAACCTAGATATATGGTTTGTTATTTGTTAATTGATTGAACATTGATAATGCGAAAACGCATCAGTAACTCGGTGTTATAAAACGCATTGTTGTGTATAGTTGATTAATGAATAAGTAAATGCATATAAGTCGAAGTTTATTTGTAACTTTTATCCTAAGAAGGTAAAAGTGATATCTCGGCCGCTCGATGATTTGATTTGACTTATGTGCCGGGCCCGGTCAGAACTGAATTGATGTGTTCGATTAAGTTCTATGTCAAATAAATCAGAGATCGAGAAACCTAAATGCTTGACTAATCATTCCATAGAATTTTCAGCATGATATCTAACAGAGGACTGTACGATCCCTTATCTAAAGGACAAGATTGATTAGATCAGAGTTTGACAACGTCTTTGAGAGCTATGATTGCAAATCGGATTGTACTTGTGCATATAGTTATTAGACTTATCCAAGTGGGAGACTGTTGGAATAGTGTCTAAGGCTGCAACTATATTAGGCAAGTATTTGACCCGATTAAGCATGGTCCTTTTGGGTTGCCTTCACCATAGCAACTTGACAGGATGATTCATTAAGAGAGAATAAATATTATTAATATATTATGAGAATAATATAAGGAATAATAATATTGTTATTTGATTAATATAAGTCATAAATTAATTAGTATTAGTTTGCTGACTTAAAGAGATTAATTAAATAAGAGGGTATAAACTGTCAATTGTTTGATAGTTACACTTTAGACTGTAAATCCTTAAGGGATAGGGAGTGGACGGATTCTTGGGACCCTCAATGATTTTGTTTTGACTATGTCTCGAGCTCGGTCAGAACTAAATTGATGTGTTTAGTTATGTTCTATGTCAGATGAATCGGAAATCGGGAAACAAACTGGTGGACAATAAGTATGACATTGTTCCATGTATTTTTCCGGCTGATATCTTAAGAACAGAGGATTATATGATCCCTTATCTAAAGGATGTGTCACTGACTGAGTTAGAGTTAACAGCGGCTTTTGAAAGCTTACGATTGCTAAGTCAGATCTTGCACATTGGCAGTTATAGTTAGTAGACTTATCCAAGTGGGAGACTATTTGATTTGGTGTCTAAGCCCGTAACTATAACTGAAATGTACTTGACCCAATTGTAGCATGGTCCTTTTTGGGTTGCCTTCGCCAGTGCAACTTGATAGGATGGATTTTGAGAATAAGGTTGTTTATGGTTTATTAATATACTACAAGTATAATATATTAATATGAAATCATATTATTTAATTAGTATTGATCAAGAATTAATTTGGAATTAATTTTGTGATCAAAAGAGACTAATTAAATATAAGGGGGTTGATTATGTGAATCAATCATTCTTGTAGTGTTGGCCAATTATCCATGATCATGTAGGTGGGCTAAACTAATCCGTGGATAGTCCATGAAGGTTAAACCCATGGAGCATGAGAATGTGGAAAGTCATGGGTTATTAGGGTTTACAAAGTGTAACCCTAGCATGTGCAACACTATAAATAGAGCCCCTATAGAGCCAAAATCGGCTAGACCGTATCTTGGAGATAACCAACTTATTCTCTTAAGCCTCCTTTTGCATCTTGGTGTTTATGAACTAATAGAGGCATCACACTTGAGGTTCTAAAGCTTTCAAAGGTCAAGAACTCTACCCTATTCAAGAGGTAAGCATCCAAAGCAATTTTATATTGTATAACTTCAATTGTATGCTAGATAGGGAGAATGCTTTGGAAAAATTGAAAATGCATGTATAATTAGAGAAAAACATAGATCCAAAGCATTTAGGGTTGCATGTGCACCATAGGAGTGTTATAGTGCTCAAAATCCAACAGAAAGAGCTGAGGAACAAGAGGGTAGAGTTGGTGAAGATGCAGTGGCAGCACCGTAAGGGCTCGAAGTGGACTTGGCAGCCCAAGGAGGAGATGAGAGAGCAAGTGGGCCGTCATGATTGGGCTATTAAAGTGGGACGAAGTCTGATTCAAGTGGGGGAGAATAGCAACATTCGTCACTTGAGGTAATAATTATTTAATATCTTTGTAATTAATTGTCGGGTTATTAAATAAATAAGTGGATTATTGAGTTGGGCTTTAGCAAGTGGGCCGTCATGATTGGGCTACCCGAAGACGTACGCTGGGCGTAAGCTTGGTGTACACGGGGTGTGGTGCAACGTTGGATGCAGGGGGTGGAGGTGCGTACGCATAACGTACCAAGGTGTACGCGCAGCGTACGCAAGCAGACTCAAAACCCTAATTTTTAAGGTTTAATCCATATAAATACAACATTATGACTCAAACCCTGGCCTCTTTACCAGTCTCTCAACCTCAGAAATCCTAGATATCCTTTCATTCCTCATCCTTGTGTGTTTTGGCCTTGTGAAGCTCATTATGGTGTTTAGAAGCTTGAAAGGAGTAATAAGAAGTTGAAGAAGAAGAACTTGAGTAGCTTGAGCTCAAGGATATGAGATAACATCACCATTTGGCACTCATTTAAGGTAAAAAGCTTTCAACTTGCCTCATGAATGCTTAGATCTATGTGAATGTAGTTTTAGACCTTTTTAGGTCCCAAGAATGGATTTTTATGGTTCAACTTCATATCTAGGCTTAGGGTTTCCACCCTTAGTTCTATATGAGTCCCAATAACATTAAATTTTCGATCTTTAAGGTCATTTTGAGGTCATGCATGAGTTCAAGTCATTTCCATGGAAGTTAGTTGCTATATTCCAAGTTTGGATCCATTTGGTGGGTTGCAAGCCACTAAGTAATCGACTTTATGAGTCAATACATGTTAACGGACTTCGATCTGTATTTTAGGCTTAAGGTCTTAAGGGATTAAGCACTTTTAAGGAATATAGCTTAACAGGGTAGTACGCTGGGCATACAAGCTAGTACGCGCAGCGTACAAGCCATGCAGCCTGTACGCTTAGTGTATAGAAGAGTACGCCCTGCACACTGATTTTGGGCTTCATGTCATTTGGGCCAATATTTGGACTTCTTAGCTGTTGGACCTTAGTGGGCCATCAGAAGTCAATTATTGGGCTAACGATATGTTTGGGCTTAAGGGAATGCCCATTTGAGAAGTTAGGCCCAATTTAGAAAATTGGTCAATAAGTAGGCCATTAGTGGGCTTGGAAAGTTTGGATAGAATGGGACCATGGATGTTATGAAATTGGGCCTAGGTTATGGTCCAAATTAGATAAGGGGTAAAATGGTCATTTTACCCTAAGGAGGATTATTGAATTTTGACTAAGTATTATTGTGGTAATGATAGCTCGAGGAGTCGTGGGAGCTGACGTTAGAGATTCCTTACCGTGAGATTTTGCATTCAGCTTTGCGAGGTGAGTTTCCTCCTGTAGGAACGGGTTGAAGACACCAATACCGACCCATTTATGTATGTTAGTATGTTCCGGACTAAGGTCCGATGCCAGGAAATGCCCGATGTAGGTTATTATGTTTCCGGATTCCAATTCGATGTCGGGCGGTGCCCGAGGAATGTTTGTATGCTTGATGCCTTTGTGATTCTTGCATGTGCTTGTTTTATATGTTTCCAGACTTCGGTCCAATGTCGGTGAAAGCCCGAGGAATGTTTATATGTTTATGTTATGTGATTATTTATGTGTATTTGTTGATATGTTATATGTATACTGATCTTTGCTCGATGTCGGGCGAGGCCTGATGCCGGACTTCGGTCTGATGTCGGGAGGGGCCCGATGTCGGACATTGTCTGTTGCCGGGTGGGGACCGATGTAGCGGGCAAGGCCCATGTTATGTTATTATGTGATTATGTGTATGGTATGTGGTAGTTTGGGAAGACTCACTAAGCTTCGTGCTTACAGTTTTCAGTTTTGGTTTCAAGTACTTCCGGTAGCAAAAAGAATAGCTCGGGATAACTGTAGTGCACACACCATGATTTTAGCCTGGGATGTTTTTACTTTGATATGTTTAACAGATGTTTATGATGTTTTAAGATACAATGACTTATGATTTTCATGTGATGTTTTGATAACTATGGTTTTATTAATAATTAAAAAACGAAATTTTTGGATCGTATTTTTAGGATGTTTCAGTTAGCTAACTAGATAATAGTCTTAGTCTTTTTTAAGTTATCAATTTTAATTTGTTCAAAAACAAAAAATGGAAGGACATTGACTGAAACTCTTAGGTCAAGCATGACTTTTGGAAAATTAAGGTCACCCAATTTACAAGGAATCCAAAAAACTCCTGGATCCTTGCACTTTGGAGGTAAATCCTTTTGCAAAATAGTTGAAATCTTTCATCAACTTTTAATGTTTTGTTAATTTTGATTTTTTTTTGAAACACGTAATTTCTTTAAAAATTTGGCATAATGAGGGATGTGTTTTATAACATCTAAAATTAGAAGATTTACCTCCACCTTACGAAAGATATTCATGATGTATTTATCGTCTCTTTCGCACTTTGTACTCTTTAGACTTTATGGAAATGGAGGTAAGGACTTATACTCCTTCAGAGTCGGCTTCACTGGTTTTAGAGTTTCCGTTCCTTTATCTTCTGTAGCTTCTTTGTTAACCAAATTTTGTTCAGATTCTTCTACATCCTTTTTTTCTAGTTCAGATTTTCTTGGGTTTTCATAACTCTTCCCACTTCTCAATGAAATAACACTTACATTGTGTTTTAGAATGTTCTCTGTGTGCCTTGGTAACTTTCCTTGAGATTCCAACCGACACACAGAAGTGGCAAGTTGAGACATCTGTTGTTCCAGATTCTTGATACTATATCTGGTTTCGTTCTGGAATGCTTGGGTGCTCGTGGTAAGATTCTTTACAATATCTTCTAAGGACACACTAAAACTATTGGCTTGTTGATGAGAAGGATGGTTTGTTGAATGGATAAAAGATGCATTGTGGGATTTTAATGAATGGGGGTTTAATCCCCATTCAACGGTAGCATAGGATTTGTTTTTCTTTTTTCTTTTTTCTTGTTTCGTTTTTTGTTTTTCTTTCTCAATGTACTATAAAAATTTATATTGATAGTAACATTTAACCTTTTTTTGCAATAACAAACTATATATTATTTTTTTATTTATACTTTATTTTATTTTATATTCAATAATTTAATTTATTAAGTTGCTTCATATTTTTTTAGTATAAACAATAAAAATATATATAAATCTTTAAAATATTTTAAAAAGACAACATCTTATTTATTATAATAAAACATAGTGAAATTACATATTAATAAAACGTTCCCAAATATGCTCCATTAAGTCATGTCGAAAAGCATGATATATTGCATTATCACGTAGTTCAGAGTTTATTTGAATTTGATATTGAACTTCTTCGACAGGTCCTCGATTCATACGTATAGGAGGATCAACATCATCTAACCAATTACTAATTGCATTTCCTTCATTTTCTACGATCATATTATGTAATATAATTCATGTGTACGTCATATCCTTTATGTTTTTAAGATGCTGAGATCTTGCTGGACCTCGTACAATTGCCCAACGAGACTGAAGAACACCAAATGCTCTTTCCACATCCTTTCTTGTAGCCACTTTCATTTCTTTAAACTTGATCCTTTTTGGGTTAACCGTATGTGGAAAACTTTTAACCATTGTAGCCCATTCAAGATATATACCATCTGCAAGATAATATCCTTTTGTGTATGTTCTTCCATTAACAGTAAAATTGCATTTAAGAGCATAACCTTGTAATACATCCTTGAATAACGGTGACTGGTTAAGTACATTAATGTCATTGTTACACCCGGCAACCCCAGAATATGCATGCCATATCCAAAGGTCTTATGATGCAACTACTTCCAACATAGTTGTTGGACAACCTTGATCACCTTAAGTATATTGACCTTGCCATGCAATAGGGAAAATTTTCCAAGGCCAATGCATGCAATCAATACTTCTAAGCATACCAGGAAACCTGTGCCTTTTTGAATGCTGTTGTACTAAATTTTGGATGTCATTAGCATTAGGTTTTCTCAGATAATGACTTGAATAAACCTCAACCACACATATACAAAATTTCGTAGACATTCGATTGAAGTTGATTCACCAATTCATATGTATTCATCAAAGAGGACACCAGTTGTGCCATGCACCAATTGGCGTATGGCAGCAGTGCATTTTTGTAAAGGGGAAAGACCACTATTTCCTAAAGCAAATTTTCTTTGTTGAAAATAAATAGAATGGTTAGAGATACCGTTAACTATTTGCACAAGTAGTTCTCGCCTCATTCGAAATCTTCGTCTAAATGTTTGAGGTGGGAAAACAGAATGCTCATCGAAATAGTCTTTCCAAAGACGTTTATGTCCTTCTTCACGATATATATATATATATATATATATATATATATATATATATATATATATATATATATATATATGACTTTGTTCAGGATGTCGTGAACTTTCAGCATCTGACTGTTCTGCTTCCAAGCATTTTAGCTCCTTATATAGTTGAAATGTAGAATTACTTGTGAGATGGTTGATTATCAATTCAGAAGCAGAATCATTTGAGGATGATGATGACATCGTTGAGAAAGAAATTTAGAAATAGTTTGAATTGCCAGGTATGACATAATATAAAGGTTGTATTCTTTTATAGCAAAAATACCAACAAAAACTCCTACCAACAAACGACAAAAAAACAAAAAAAAAACCTACTGGAGCAAAGAAGAATAAATGTTGTTGGCAAAAGCTTGGCTACAAATTTCAGATGACAACATTACTGGAAGTCAACAACGTGATAAAGAGTTCTGGCGATGAATTACTGCGTACTACGAAAAAAGCAACACGTCGAATGTTGCAAGAACTCAAGCCAACCACAAAGCGCATCGACATTACATGAACCCATTTGCAGTTGTATTTAATCAAATGTATATAGTGTTGAAAAGTCAACACCTCAATGGATGGTTTAAGGATGATCTCAAAAGTGAAGCTTTTGAGCGTTATCATGCTAGATATGGTGTCCATTTTAGGCACACACATATTTGGAATATCCTTAAAAATGAACCCAAATGGAAAGGTTCAAGCAGTGCATCTGGGGCATCTATGTCTTCACCAAATACAAAATCTTTCATTAACCCGGATAATGTTGAAGTTACAACTCGTCCAATTAGTAGGAATGCAGGAAAAAAACAGCAAAAGGGAAAGCTACCAATTTCACTTCGTCATGTGGTAATAAGCTTGATGAAATACTTGAAAACCATATAGAAGAAAATAAAAAGACTTTCGAACGCTACCAAAACTCTTTGGATATGAAGAATGCATTGAAAGAAAGAAAGATGAAAATTCAAGAAGAAAAGGTAAAGAATGAAAAATTTTCAATCATTTTCATGGATCCCAGTACCATGTCGGAAGATGGACGTGAAATTTGAAAAAACCGTTGTGACGAGGTTAAAATAAAATACAATATGAATTAAAATTTGTATTTTAGATATTGTACTTTTTATTTAGTGTATTATTTATAACTTTTAATTTTTAAATTGTAATCTTTAATTAATATTTAGTAAGTGTAACTTTGAATTCCTAATTATTATAATATTTTAGTTTTATTTATTAATATTATTTATAAAAAATTTAAAATTGTGATGCGGCAATCAATTAATTCTTAAAAAGTTTAATTAAATATAGAGTTTAACCAGTGAGGTTGTACAGTTACTTAAAAAAATTAACAACTAAAAATGATCTGAAACTTATTTTTTTAAACATTTTATAACCCTTTGATAAAAGAGCAGTCCGCGATAGGAATAACACAAACCTCGTAACCAAACACCTACGGTGGTATCATTTTTCCCCATCTATATAAGTTTCATACCCCCAGTAGAGTTCTATCTGATATTCCTACTCATCCTCCCGATTGATTTTTATTGGTAGAATAATCGAACAAAAAAGATGTCAGGTGGTCCGATTGCACAAGATTGGGAGCCGGTGGTGATCCGCAAGAAAGCTCCCACCGCCGCCGCGCGTAAGGACGAGAAAGCTGTCAACGCCGCTCGTCGCTCTGGTGCGGAGATCGAGACTGTACGCAAGGGTTAGTATTCGTGCTCATCTCCTTTCTTCGTCATACATACACGTGTGCGTTGTATCTTCTCGTTTTGTTTGTTCATAATTTTTTACGAATTTCCTGTTGTCGCAAGTTTGTTTTCAATGAATTTACTCTCAACGCAATAATCATCTGTCTTACGGAGATAAGATTACGTATGCTCGTATGTTCAATTTGTTTATGTCTACGACTTGTTTTTGTATGGAGCTAGGGTTTTGGATTTCATCTTTTTCGATTTGCTTCTGTTTATTTACTGGCTTACAGATATACATAGATGTCGTTTTAGATATTCTCTTAATGGATTCTTACATATAGAAATCGGATTTCTCCGGTGCTTAGATGAATTTTCATGTTCTCCACTTCTCCTATTGTGAATGTTCATCTGCCTTTTTTTTTTTTTGAATTACATTAGGGTTTATAACTCACATAAGCGTATCTAACATGATGTATGTATAACAACACATTGGAAAATACTCTCCTATATCCTTTTAACAAACGATCACTTGTTTCTTAAGCTAATCAACTGAAGTTGCTTTATCATGTATCAAATGGTAAATTAACATATTATCAATTGGGATAAGGAACCGAAGTTTCATGATTGAAAAAAAATGGTAAATTGCCATGCTAAATCAACAGAGAAGCATATTGTTACCATATTTCAGATTCTTGAACTCTGTATTGACACAAGTCATGAGATTCTTCATAAACGTTACCATTTCATAGACTTTTTTTTGCTATGTATGGCCTATTAATGTTCTTTCAAGATCTTTTATGGAATCTTTTTCAGAAATCTGACCTATAGCTTGGTTTATATTTGATCAAAAATCTGTGTTGTGTTCTTTTTCCTTTTGCAGCTACTGCAGGTTCAAACAAGGCTGCCTCTAGTAGCACTTCTCTAAACACTAGAAAGCTTGATGAAGAAACTGAAAATCTCACCCGTAAGTCAGTCTTATCTTCAAAGCTAAGCAATATATATACTTTATAGTTTATTTAATTATGATTAAATTTTATGAACAGACGAGAAAGTACCAAGTGAGTTGAAGAAAGCTATCATGCAGGGTCGAACTGAAAAGAAGCTTACACAGTCTCAACTTGCTCAGGTTTACATCTCTCATTCCACACACATATAGATTAATGTTAAACTTTTATAGAATCTGATTTTTTTTAATATATATATAAATTTGCAGCTGATTAATGAGAAGCCCCAGATTATACAGGAGTATGAATCTGGGAAGGCTATACCAAATCAACAGATCATCACCAAACTGGAAAGGGCTCTTGGTGTGAAGCTCCGGGGTAAGAAATAGAGGACATTAACAGTTGACAGCTGCAGAGGGTTTGTGACTTTTGCAGTATTGTTATCAATGTTTTTACTAAAAAGATAAAAAAAAAAAAGAAGTGGGGATGCAGAAAACCTTTTGTTTAATTCCTCTGGTTTGAGTTGACCACTTGTGTTGTGGACATGGTTCTAAGAAGATCTTGTTTGTTATTGTGGATTTTATTATGGTTTGGACTGAGATGCATCGATGTGTGGTGGTTCATCATATCATAACGCTTAATATATAAATGTCTGTCTGTATGGCCGTTACCCCTTCTAATTTTCTTAATTTGGGTGTCTGGATTGGATTGTGCATACTACTTTTTTGGGGTGAAACTCGAATAAAATTTGTTTTACTTTGACATCGTTATAGATTATTTTAAGTGATATTGTCACTTTGAAATTGGTCAAATTGCAAACATATATTTTCTATCAGAAGAAAAAAAACTACAGTTTTATATGGTTTGGTTGACAAAACAAAAAAATTGGAATTCTTTACAGTTCATTAGTTAATTCGTAGTTGAATGAATTGTCCTTTGACAAGGTAAAGATTTTTGATTTTGTTTTGTATGTTTTATCAAACCCATCCATCTAACACCTACACCCCACGTTTTATGTTAGAAAGACAATTAAAAAGAGAAAATGATGAATTTGTAGCAATTCTCAAGTAATAAGAAAAGAATGACTATGAGTGATAATAGGGAAGAAGATGAGAAAGAAATAAAGACTAAATGGACGAGTTTCTCAAAGCAAATAAATTTTTTTAACGAAGTCCGAAAAGCCATGTCTATGTAACCAGACAGTTTTGACATTTTGTTAGAAAAATTGTCAAAATTTTTTAAGTAAATATGGTCACTTTAATGAATATTCTTATTTAACTAAGTGAGTTTGACGAATCAAATATGTATAATGTAACAACTATACACAATCTCATTGAGATTTGAGAGTCTTATTTAACTGAGTTTGATGAATGTTGCCAAATATGATCATTTTAATGAATATTGTTATTTAACTTGGTGAGTTTGATGAATTAGGCATAGTTGATAAATATTGTGTGGTATTAGAGTTCTTGGATACATCACGAAGACCTATTAAACTATTGTATTCAGACAATTAATCTACTATAGTAAATCATATGCCGCTTACGAACAGTGAACTTTGTGGCAATGTGGTTTTAAAAATTTAGCCACAATATTTTTGGAGATTGTCTATTTTAGTCCCTCACCTGCTTTGGATAGCCATATTTGCTCCTCCACCACCTCTATAACCCAATCACTTTACCGCGTTTATACTCCAATGGTGTCTTCCACAAAATATGGAACTCCCATTTCTACCCTTGTTTGTATAATGTAACAACTATACACAATTCCATGGAGTCTTTACCTCCACTTGAGTATAGAGACTCCTACCGGAGAATTGTGACAAGAAAAAGAGCATGTGATGATGAAAAGGGGTGGATATACAGAACTAATACCAGAAATAGATATAAGATGTTGATAAATGAACAAAATATAGATAAATACCCAAATCAGCGTATAAAATTTCAGACTTATACTACTACATTATCATAGTTTTTGTCTCCATTCCCTCTAACTTGGATCATTTCCATGAAAAGTCATTTTTTTTTCATGTTTAACTACAAATGATCTTCTCAGTTCCTCCTGGTTTGCAGATTGCCCCCTCTTCCCCTAACATTCCTTACTTTAAACGTTGGTTGTATCCTTTGAAAATGTCCTTACTGTATACACTATAGCATAGCAACCTCGTTTCTGCGACTTGTTATGCGTCTTCTTTCTTGGCCAACATTTAAAGCATGTTCCAAAATCCATTAAAGCCTAAATAACATTATAAGAGAAAAATATAGTTTCTAGTCGCTTTTAAGATATAAACTTGTAATACTATCAACATAATACAATCCTCCCTCACATTCCTTGAAGAATATAATAGTACTAATCCACTCCTTTCCATCACATATAACAAACTGTCTCGTTTCATTCACCATTACATTCCATTGTATCAAACACTACCTTACAATGTTCATCATGTCTATATGTACATAGCATACAACATATCCTAAAAAGCAAAAAACACAATTTCAAGAAAAAAAAACCCATCAAACAAGTTCTCTAAAGCAAACATACAAACACCATTTTTACGACACGTTGACATAAGAGAGTAGGTGTGGTGTAACTACTCACTCACAGGCAAGCTTGGTTCCAAAACTGGTGAGAGAAATAGCAAAAGCATGAAAAGCAGACAATGGCTGCCTGTAATCCATAGTAAACATATCATCACCCACCTTTCCAAACTGAAGCAAAACCGTCTCCCCATCACCTCTCCCTCCCGGTTGACTCGGGTCCATCGTCCCCACCAACTGAAAATTCTTCACAGACGCCACAGTCACCCTCCCATGGAAATTCAAACACCAGCATTGCAAGTGCTCATGCCACCTTGGCGCTTTATTCCTCAATAAAGTCTGACCAACACCAACACCAACACCAACACCACCAGATTTTGATTTTGTTAGCTTTGGTTGTTCTGAACCTTCATTTGATGATGATGATGATGATGATGGTGATGATGTTGATGGTGATGATGATGATGGAGAGGCTAAAGAAGCTACCATTCTTCTTGGACCTCTGGACTTCAAGAGGTTGAATTTGTATGACACCTCACCAATCTCGAAATTCCCGCCAGCTGGCACTTGGGGGCTGATTTGTTTGCTGGTGAAACGGCGTGCTGACTTGCTGTTTGAGTGTTTTGCACTGTTGTGGGGAGGCTGGCTGTCGTACAGTGTAAACTTTGTTCCTAGAAAATCCGAGCTGCGTATTCGTATGTCAATAATTTTATTATAAATAAATCAGTTATAAATATGGAAATTTTATTTTCTATTTAGAAAAATATAATACCTCAATTTACCAACGTAAGCATTGCTTCCTTGAGATAAATCATGTGGATCAAGAGATATTATGTACTCTGTATGAGCACCATGTCTGTATCTACGTGCTGCCAACAGAAACTTACCCTTCTCTGTAAATGCTGCCAAAAACAAAATTCAAATTAATTATTTAATTTAACACTTCAAGCTTACTGAATTTCATTATAACTTGCTAAAAATATCACTTATACATACAACAACACAAATTTTGTACTTACATGCAGAAGCAGCAAGATAGAGGTAAAACATTGAGTTTTTCTTGTCTCTCTTTATGAGGCATTGAAGTTGATTATCGCGAGGACCAGGCTGCAAAGAAACCAAATAGATCATTCAGAAATTTGAATCCATCAAAACATGAAGATATTAAGACATAAGAACGTGCATAGCACATTGAACACTTCCAGCCTCTTGATTTGGACCTCAACAATGTTATATAACTTATGAAAAAATACCAACAAATTTTCCATTTGAGATGTATAAACAATCGCGTTATAACAAAGAACTCATCATCATTTAGAGGGTGCTAACTAATTCTTTCAAAAACTTATCCCATGTCAACTCTTGATAAGCTTATAATTCTCATTTGAACATTGTAAGCTTAATTGTTCCACCTAAAATATGATTGCCAGCAATTTGTAAAAAATATAAACAAGCTCATACAGGAACACACATGTGTCTGTGGGGAATAGATTCGAAGAAATTTAACTTCATAAGTATCAAAATTTGCTAATTAATTAGCTGTATGCGTATCTAGGGCTTACTCTAGCACAACCAAAAACAATTAAAACACACAAATGTTCATCGCCTGAACGATTAGGGAAATCAAGAGCGAATCAAATTCCGGCACAAAATAAAATAACATCAAATCGGACCTGCTTAAGGCAAGAAGGGAAGGTGATATTCCCGCCCTGCACCGGAGGTTTAACTATCTCTTTGACAATCTCCCTCCACTTTTTACACACACATCCACAAGCGACGACGCTTTGCCGAAACGGCCATCGGTCCTCGGTCGCTTCGACTCGCTTGATTATCTCTCCTATGAGCTCCGGCAACATATTAGACCAAGAACCTTCTCCGTTTCCGGTTCCGTTTTCGTTGTCGTTGGGTTCAACGGCGAGGGCTTCATTTCCATACACAACACCACCGGAAATTTGATGCGATTTGAATTGTACATTTTCTAATGCTGTGTAATCCTTTGACGATTTGGATCGGCTGTTGATTCGCCGTGATAGGAATGATCTTCGTAGCGACATCGGTTGAAAGAAAGAGGGGGTTGAGGTTGGGGCGTGACGAAAGAGAATGATGAAGAAGAAAAGGGGAGAAAATGGTAAAAGAAATTGAGAAAAAAATGAGAGTTATAGAGAGTCTGTTAACGTGACGCGTCTGTCAGCGGATCAAAGTTGACAGACAGGGCGTGCGTATGTCATGAAAGGGAATTATAAAATCTGATACGAAGGTGTGTCGATTGTGTTTTGAGATTTATCATGTAAAATTGTAAATATCAAGATTTTGATTTTTAAGTTTTAATAATTATGTTTTTTTTGACGTTTTTGCATAAATAGTTTTATCTTTAATTATTTGATTGCTAGATTATCATTAACTTTAATTATCAAAAAATAGATAATATTATAAAATATTTATCTTTACTTCAAAGTTCAAACTATTTTGGGAGGTCTTTTTTTGTGTTGCATATAAGAAAAAAAAAACTTTCGTTAATTATGTTATATGCTAGTTTCATAAATAATTTAAACTTACTAAATATTTATATAATAAATTAGTTGAACTTATATATTCCAATATCTTTATGGTCCACTTTTAGTAAATAGTTATCTGATTTAAATAATTTAATAACAATTAACTAAGCTCATCCAAAATCTCACATGTAACTAAAGTATTTGTATTCGAATATTTAAGTAATTATTATGTTAGATTCTTTTTAAATAAATCTCATACACTTCCTAATTTTTTAGGTAATCTCAAAATTAAAGCTGTTTATCTTTGAAACAGTGAAATTTTATATATAAAAAACTAACAAAAAAACTAGAAACAACCAATGACAGTAAATTAGAAGCTAATGCATGATTATGAAGCCAATAATTTCATCCGAGCTTAATTTTGCTACACCTATCGGAAATCCAAAAAATGTCATATCTATTTCATCGTCAAAAAGAAGAAATTTCTTAGGGAGGACCGTTTCAAAAATAATAGAATTTTGAAAATTCCATAAACACCAAAAAGTAGTCAAAACCACAACATCAAAAGCATTATGTTGATCTCCCATTCACAAAGTATAATCATACAAAGAAAGTAAAGACTTAACGGAAATCTGGTCCGGAAGATGAACATCCCACCAAATAGCAATACGACTGCATAAGTCAATTAACTTACTGCACCCGACAAAAAATGATCTATAGTCCCGATCACATTAGAGCAAACATGACATATAATCGACCCCACCTCAATACCTATATATGAAAACCTCTATCCGGTAAAGATGCCCTGCAACTGCATCCTCCATATAAGAATATTGAGCTTTATGGGGACCCAATTATTCCATCTAGTCTCCATACCACCCGCTAAAAGCAAACCACTATCAAGAAAAGATTGAGTCGAAGAAACATTAAAACCGTCAAAGACATCAAAGAGTCACCCCAGTCTATCTAGTCTATCTGGTCTAGACTCCAACTGAAGGTGATGCATCAAAACCATGAAGTCGTTCCAATGTGTCTGCTCAATAACACCCCTAGGCATACGTCTGAAAGCCTATGTGCCCCAGCCTAAAACCACATGATCTATGACTTAAGCATGTTTGTGATTATCCAACACATAGATCATATGAAAAGACATTGCAAAAGGCAACCCTCTCATCCAAACATCATGCCAAAAAGACATAAAAGCCCCATCCCCCACCATAATCGGACATATGGTATGAAGATCAAACCTACAATAACAAATATGGGTTGACATCGGAGAATAATATCATTCCAACGACCCATTCAAGACCTCCTTGAAGCCAAATCAATACATCCCTCATTTGTACCATAAAGAGCTTTAACAACCTTCACACACATCAAATTCGGAGAATGGAAGAATCTCTAACGCTACCAAAAAAGCATTCCCTATTAAATGAGAACAAACTTTCCACTCGCAATCCACAATCTCCTTTAGAAGCCAAAACGTTATCCGATCAAACCCAATACATACGTCACTCATCCAAATCCACACCCAAAAGAATCTAGCTCTCAAGGACTTCAAGGATCTAATAACCGTACAAGGACCATTTTTCAATTTTGTCTTTTTTTTTTTTTGTCTTTTTTTTTTTTTTTTTTTTTTTTTTTTTTTTTTTTTAATGTTAAACTCCTAAATGATGTTTACAACGAGATATCTCGAATGTAATTTAAACCATCCATGAGATTAATCAACTTATCATTTAATATGATTTTAACTATTTACAACGACATATCTCGAATGTAATGAGATAAAGAGAAAATTAAATATCTACAATCAAGCCTCAATAAAAAATGACTTCGTCATCTATAAAGATTTTTTACTATTTAACTTTTAATAATTGTTTGAAAACACACATCAAACCATCCCCTAACCCTCACATTTTTTTTTGTTTAAATCCAATACTTTGTGTAGTACTTATTTTCAACGAGTAGTTCATGAAAGTTATACCATTGGTTTACTTGTCTTGGAAGAAATATAATCATTTTCATTTTATAATTTTAACAAAAAATTTACATATTTCCTTCCAAACTTTTCGCTTTCTTATAACAAAAAAAATGCAAATATTGATTATGATTCATAATTCGTTTAATAGAGTAAGGTGTGTATCAACTGAACGATATATTTCCTTGGGACAAAAGGAGGCTATTTAGATCAAAACAAATAAAATAATATTTAGATCAAAACAAATAAAATAAAGATAGGTAAATATGAATGCAAAATCTATTTTATTGGGATATAATTTTTACAAAATTGTAAAATTGGTCTTATGTTTTGTAAAAAACTACGAACAAAGTCTAAAAGGTTTTCAACTTGCATCGATGGTCTAAAATCAGAAATTTTTCGTAGTTTTGATCCTAAAAAAGTTGAAAGATCCATTTTGCCATTTTCATTTCATTTTTTTTTTTTTTTTTTTTACTTTGGACGACCTTTACCTTATGCGTTTGATCCATTTAACCCGGTTTTATTTTAGCTAATTTATTCCATTTTATTCGTTTAGTCAATTAAGACATAATATATATATATATATATATATATATATATATATATATATATATATATATATATATATATATATATATATATATATATATATATATATATATAAGTCGCTGGATTTTTGTACCATTGGTCAAACTCTAATAAATTCATAACATCCAAGTATCCAACGTTGGGGGTTGGGGATAGGAGACAATATTGGTAAATCATACTTTGTGTCACTGTCAAAGGTCAAACTTGGTAAATCAACCATAATTAATATTTTCCACTTTTTGAAAACTTAAGTATTCATATGAAACTTTAAAAAATCAAAACCAAAAAGAAAATATCTTCAAGTATGACATTGAAGCTTCTATTCTTATTCTAAACGAAAGATATCCACGAGTATAATCATATTATCTTTCTTTATTGTTTGGGAAATAATTGAGTTAAACGTTGTAACTTTACTTTAAGTTGTGAAATCGAATTGACAACAAGGAAGATGAACATAGTTTATTACATTTGTTAACAACTTTTTGAAAAAGTCAACATAAACATATGCGTAACCGTGTAATCAATAACTGGACCCAAAACAAATTATCATAGATAGCATTGTTTTGGTTAAGGAAAATGAACATAATTTATGACATTTGTTAAGGAATGAATCGACACCGGTGTTGGAAGGTGGTTGTTTGCTTAAGGCGTTAAACTCATTGTTGTTTTGGTTATGGATCTGACATTTAGAAGTTTTGTCGGGTATGGCTTATGTTCCTGGTTTTGGAGAGCCTTGTGTTGAAAAAGAGTGAGCTTGGGAACCCACATAGGGTTTGGAGAGTGTTTTAACAGTAATTTTTAAGGATGGTGATAGATTTCATTTTATGCATCTTTTAGGTAGTTGTTATTAACATTTAGCATCATATTTTACAAATTAGCATGTCATTAGTTTAAATAATGTTCAACTAATGTCATTCGTTAGAATTCTCGTACTGTTAATGTTTTTATGTTGTTTTCAGATAATTTGAGTGGAGTAGTACTTTGGGAGCAGATATGGATGTGTTTGATGGAGCATTGGAGTTAATTGGGTCTTGGAACTTATGAAGGATTATGAGAAATGTTTGGAAGTTGTTTTGGTCAAGAAAAATTTGATCGAATCGATCCTACGAAGATAGATTGCTATATTCTAAAACCTAAAGGATGTTGTTGACAGCTTTGACCCCTTATCAGTATTTTAACCATATATCATGAATCTTAACTCCGATTGACAATATTCAAAATGTTCCGGAAACTAGACAAAATTTTGGATGACTTTTGTGTTTGTGAAGAAAGAAGAAAATCAAAAATTCGATCGTGGAACCCAAAAATGCGATCGCATTTTCACTTCGAGGTTGTAAAAAGTTCAAAAATAGAAGTGTACTTCATAACACGACAATTCTGGAATGTGTGGGCAAAATTGCGATCGCATTTTTGCAATAATGCGATCATGAATTTATTTATTTGCTCCAAAAGCTTCTTATTTGCATATAAATACAACCCCTCTGATCAGTTTGAAGCCTAGCGGATTCCTGAAACTCCAACTGACAAAAAAAAATGATTTTTGAGGCGATTTCTCTCTGTTTTCAGCGATTCTGAAGAGCTGTAAATTGTGAATCGTGTTATACATTTAGTTTAGCAAGATTAATAAACTAGTTTCTCTTTTTACTGTTCTAGACTCGGTTTTAGCCATATCTGGCTAAAACCTTAGTTTCCAGTTATGTAAAAGACTAGTACTTTTCATGTGATCAGTTATCATAATTGTTTTCATTGTGTCCTTCTATCTAGTGTTTCATTTTTGAGATTAATGAATGTTTGATTTTTAATTCTTGTTAGTCTGATCGCCTAGCTAGGGTTTAATCATTCTAGTTAATCAGTTAATAGAATCTGAAACTGTTATTGTCAACTGGTATTAAGTAACAAGTATTAAATTAGTTCTGTGTTGGGATTTAACTCTAATATAAACTGAAATTTCATATCTTTACACTTCCGAGCTTGTGAGAATTATTGGGTATTGCTGAAAATTTTACACAAATCTTAATCAAACTTTTCTAATCTTAATTAAGAGCTTGTTTAATTAGCTAGTAAAAAGTTAAGGTTAACTGAAGAGTTTGTTTTGGTTAATTTAACTAGGTAAATGTAATGCCCCAAAAATTATAAGGTAAAATTTTCGTTTTTAATTCAACCAGAAACACCAATTATGTTTTTTTTTCAATCATTCAAAAGTATTTCAGAATAAAAACCCCTTTTAAACCGGAAGTACCTGAAACCATAACCATAAAATTGTAAGCACAAAGATTAGTGAGTTCCCCAAAATACCACATACCATACATATCCTTTGGCCTAGCCCTCACATTAGGCCCAGCCTACAGTAATGGGCCTAGCTTGACATACAATGCAAAAGTCACAGAGACAGCTAGCATCCTACATAACATACTCTGGGCGTAACCCTTCCCGATCCATGGGCCCAACCCAACATATAAATGGGCCTAACCCATCATATAATGGCCCTAGCCCAACATACCATGCAAGAGTCATAAAGACAACTAGCATAACATATCCTAGTGGTCCAACATTGGTGCTTTCGACCCACGGGTACAGTGAGGAGACTCACCTAAATCACAAAGCCGACCACAACTACTTGCTCTCCTACCAAAAGATGGGTGCTCGATGCCTCCTATCAATCTACACAAGGGTAAACCTTAACTCCAACTTCTAAAACCAGAATTTGACCAAAAGTCAACCTAAGCCAAAAGTCAACAGTCAAAATCAAAGTTAACAACCTATAATGTCAACTATCCACCCTCATGTCGTGACCAACCCTTGGTCACATCGTGAGATCTCACTCGGTCCGATTCTAACTCATCCCTACTCACCCTGGCCAACTTAGTCAAGGAAAGTCAACTGAGTTATCCTTACAACGTGAGCAGCCTTATCCCACGTCGTGATCTCAAAGAACGGGATCATCTACTCCTCACGTCGTAAGACCCCCATGTCTCACATCGTGAGAATCAATCTAAAGCAAAAGTCCAACTTTTAAGTCCTTAATCCATTAAGCCTTGCACTAACTTTCCAAAAGGTCTTATAACTTCTTAATACACTAGATAGTTGGTGATTTTAAGACATATATGTCGAATATGTCTAGATCTCATTTGGATCAAAAGTTGAAGAAAAGACATCCAACTTTCATGCAAGGTTCCAAAACC
Source organism: Lactuca serriola (assembly GCF_051521515.1). Taxonomy (NCBI): domain Eukaryota; kingdom Viridiplantae; phylum Streptophyta; class Magnoliopsida; order Asterales; family Asteraceae; genus Lactuca; species Lactuca serriola. The sequence continues at coordinate 272,125,361 of NC_136412.1, read as the reverse complement.
CAACCATTCTCTAGATCTGAACTCCACAACATTCTTAAGACTCTTATAACCCATAAAGTTGCCAACTTTATGGTTTCCATTCATTCAACTTGCTCAACCAAGGAGAAAAGTGGGACAAAACTTAGATCTAGCCTTATATAACAATAAAGGTGGAAGCTTTGATACTTACAATGGTCTAGAAACAATGTAAGGTGATGATGATGATGATTCCTTGAGCCTCCACAAAAAATCACCTTCTTCTTCTTCTTCTTCTTTTCTCTTTCTTCCAAACCAAGAAAGGCTCCAAAATGACCAAAGATCAAGCAAGGATAAAGGCTGGGATTTTTTTAAGGTGAAAGAGGGTTTGGAGGCTGATAAGAACCCTAAAATGAGATTATATGTGCTTAAATACGAATGAAACCCTAAAGATCATGGGCTTGGGCTGCAGCAGCTTTCACGTCGTGAGCCTCTATGTCTCACGTTGTGAGACCAGTCCCGAACAAAGTTTTTATCTTGTCCCATTTCACGTCGTAGGCCTATATGTCTCACGTCGTGAGGCTCCTTTTCTTCTAAAATCCAACCTTTTGACTCCTTGAAACCCTAATTCTATTTATCCAGGAAAACGAGTGTTACAGTAAAAGAGATTATACTAAAGCTTGTTAGTTTTTCTCAATTCCAGCTTAGATAGAAACCATTCTGAATAACCAAATTTGGGTTGATTGCATGATTAGGAAAGTCGTAGCAGAGTTGAATTCGTTTTATTACTGATTTCATTTAGTTTATTTCACTACAACTTTTAGTTTTAGTTTTAAATCAAAATCCCCCTTTTTATATTTTCTATTTTGACTAGTATGTGCCTTATGCAAAATGGCATTGACCATTAGGTTGTGTACCTGAGGATTCAACCATGTTTCCCTGTGCTATCCTTTAGTGCAACCAAGCAGTGAAAATATTATTTGCTTAAATCGTGCGCGACAACGGTTTAACAGACAAATTTCGAGGACAGAATCTAATTTAAGTGGGGGAGAGTTATAACACCCGTTTTCCAGAACGGATCAATTAAAGAAATAATGGAGTCAAAGCTACGGTTTTTGGGGGAAACCAAATGTCATGACGTGGAGGGTTGATGGTCAAGATGTGGCGTGGAAACTTAATGGGGTTCATGTCTGGCTTGGTTGCCACGATGTGGTAAGTGGATGGCCAAGATGTGGTAAATGTTGCAGCCCAAGCCCTTGGGTTTTTTAGGGTTTTTCCATACTTATGGACCTTAAATTTTAGCGAGTATAGACCGATTAGCCTTATTGGTGCCATACACAAGATTTTAGTCAAGGTCCTTACTGCCCGGCTAAAATCTATCATTGCTAAAATCATTGGAGAACCTCAATCTGCTTATGTTGAAGGGTGCAACATATTGGATGGGCCTTTGATCATAAATGAAGTATGCTTGCGGGCTAAATCGGTGAATAAAAAAAATACTATTGTTCAAGGTGGATTTCGATAAAGCCTTTGACTAAGTCAACTAGGAATACCTTGATTCAGTCTTACTACAGATGGGCTTTGGGTGTAAATGGCATAAACGGATTGAAGGTTGCCTCTCTTTAGTGAGAGCCTATGTCATTATTAACGGGCCTCCCACCATGGAATTTGACTTTGGTAGAGGTGTTCGTCAACGCGACCCCTTGTCACTATTTTTATTTATAATAGCCATGGAAGGCCTAAACGTAACCATGAAGACTGGCTGCGACAAAGGACTATTCAATGGTGTTAAAAACCCCGGTAACGGACCTTTACCGTCTCACCTGTTTTATGCAGATGATGTGCTATTTTTTGGTGACTAGTCAAGATCAAATCTCAAAAACCCCGCCCGCATTTTGATATGTTTTCATATCTCTTTCGGACTGAAGGTGAATTTTAGCAAATCCAGAGTCTTTGGAATCATGGTAGATAATAGCGATACAACTACTTAGGCAAATCTTATTGGATGTGAGGTGGGCACTCTGCCATTTAAATACCTCGGAGTGTCGGTTGGGTCAAATAAGAAACTTCTCACAAACTGGAAGCCGATCATTTATCACTTCAAATCCAAATTATCCATTTGGAAATCAAAAACTCTATCTTTTGGTGGTTGATTAACACTTGTCAAAGCGGTCATTGGGAATCTACCTACCTATTATCTCTAATTATTCAAAGCCCCAATAGGTATTCTATAGACCCTTGAAAGCATCAGAAGACGATTTCTTTAGGGTGGAGATCATGAGAAATCAAAAATAAATTGGGTCACATGCGCAACGGTAGCTGCCAATAAAGATAATGGGGGCTAGGAATTGGTTCACTATACACCCTTAACATCTCCTTATTAACGAAGTAGTGGTGGAGACATAAAAAAGATGAGAATGCACTTTGGAATCCAGTCATTACTAGTATCCACAACTTGGAAAGGAAATCAGCTGCCTATCTTTCTAAGAAAGTGTTAACGGGAACATGGAACAACATTGCTATGGCTAAATCTGACTTACTCAAAGTTGGGCTTCAATTCAATCACATTCTAAAGAAAAAAGTTGGTTCTAGGGAAAATACTCTTTTTTGGCTAGATGAGTGGACTGATGAAGGAACTCTTAAAGTACAATTCCCTGAACTGTACAAGATTGAATGCAAGAAAAATTACTTCATATCAGATCGTATCACTAATGTCGGGGTTCATTGGGACTGGTCAGTCGATGTTAATTTGGTTGGATTGTCCAATGAATTGTCATCTTTAGTCTCTCGTATTAACTCGTTCACCCCAAACATGTGTAGAGACACTTGGTATTTCATTCTCTCATCTGATGGCAATTTCATTTGAGCGAGTAAGAGAAAAATTGAGTACTTCAGATCATCGTTTGGTGTACCACAATATCAAATGATTGAATATAGTACCACGGAAAGTCAATACGTTCATTTGGAGGGGAAATATGGGAAAAATACCTTCAGCGGCTATATTAAAACACCGGGGAATAAACATTGGAGATATAAGATGTAGGCATTGCAACATGACAAAGAAATGCTCATACCACATTCTAATCGGATGTCGCTTCGAAAAAAATACTAGAGAATGGGTATTTAGATGGTGTGGCATCTATGATGTTAACATGACAAAAATGGATGAATGATTAGACATTGCAGCCAAATAGGGATATTGCCACAAGAAGCGAGACATCCTACTCATTATTTACTATGGTATGCATCGGTGGATTTGGAAGGTGCGAAATGATAGAATCTTCACACAATGTACTATTAACCCTTCAATGGTAGCTGATAACATCAAGGCAATGGTGTTCACTTAGTTAAAATGCAGGGGGAAAATAAGGGGATTAGATGGATTGATTGGAATATCACCCCATTCCTAAACATGTAATATGTTTTTTTAGATTCACTATTTTTGTTCCTTTCTTCACTATAGCTGTTCATTTGACTATTTTGCCCCTCTAGCCCCTCGCTAGTTTGGGCTTCTTAATACATATTTGTAGTTTCCAAAAAAAACAACGTATTAATTTGAAAACATATTAGATAAGTTGGATCATATGTGATGCTTAATAAATACGAGTGATCCAATGATGAAAAGTCATACTGACTTTTTTTTGTTCTTTTTAGATAAAATTGCAAGTTTGGACCCTATGGTATATTAGAAGTTATAAGTTTGGTCCAAAATGTTTTGGAGTTGCACTAGTGGTCCAAAAGGGTTCATTTATTGTGAATTTGGTCAAAAGGCTTAACAAATGTTTATGACTTCCGTTTAGGTGAAAGTAAATCTGTCAATTCACATATTCTTCTTTAATATCCAATTAATTAAATACCCATTACCCCTTATTAATATATGCCAACATCTATTTTCCCCCTCACCGCTACTTAACCCTAATTTCCTTCTCCCATTCTCCTCTTTCTCTTGCTACACGAAATCGACAATGGTAAGGTGCTTTGTGGTAAAATGGTGATAGTGTGAACGACGTGTACTGATAAGAACCCGGGGAGGCATTTTTGGAGATTCCCTAAGGAGGTTAGTATTTATGTGTTGGGTTGTAAAGATTTTTCACAGATCACTCACTTTCTTCTTATATTTTGCTAGGATTCGGCATGTAGATTTATGGGTTTGACTGATCCACCAATGTGTGAACGTTCAAAAGCAATAATACCTGGTTTGTTGAGATCAATCAACAAGATAAAGTTTGCACTGGAAAAAAATAAGGAAGTAATTGTATGATCCTTTCAATCTCTTTCATTTTTTAACTTTTTATTCATTTTACAATTTTCATAATTAAAAAATAAACAAAAAAATATAAACCTAAAATAATACCCACATCCTACTGACATCCCTTCAATCTCTCTCTCTCTCTCTCTCTCTCTCTCTATATATATATATATATATATATATATATATATATATATATATATATATATAGTTCACCGAAGACCATAGATGTCACCGTTGGAAACTATCGGTGTCATTGCCGGAAACTTTATGTATTGTCGGAAACCACCGCCACTAACTGTTAGGATCTATCTTTCTCTGTTCGAAGGCAGCTTCCAAATCTGGAAGACGAAAAGTGAGAAAACCCGTCAGAACCCTCGATTTTTCGACGATGAAATGAAACCCTTGCTCGATTCCAATGAAGAAAGAAAGAAACCCTAGCTTGCGACTTCGTGTTTTCAAAAACCCTAGCTCTTCCTTCGTCTCTATCCTACGTTCGCCACCTTTCCGATAAGGAGATTAAGAAACCTTAATCTAAAGCATTCCGCCTTTTCATTGGCGACCCTAGAAAGATGTGGCAGATCCGACGATGGAGAGTGGGGTGAAATGAACGCCGAGATAGTGGTGCTCCAGATACAATAATCGATGGAGTTGCTGTCTCTGGCTCGATTTTCCAAAGAATTCATTGTCGAGTTTTAGATCTCTGTGCTGTAAAACGAAGACTCCATAAAAATGGTGACATTGTGAAGGCGGCGACGAGATCAGAGATCGGATCAAGGGTTTACAAATCGGAGTTGGTTTCGGTTGTTCGGAGTCTTTCGTTGTTCCGCTCTCTTTTACCTTCTCCGACGAGAGGTGGTAGTCCAGCGACGGTGGTGTCCAACAGGAGCTAGTGGCCCGACAACATTTTAGGGAGGGAGGGAGAGAGAGAGAGAGACAGTGTTTGTGTGTTAGAAGAGGAATATTGTGACAACCCAAATTTTATTCTGTTACATAATCCCGTTTTCACTAATGGAATTCGTCGCTTTTGAAAATTTCTGTAATATTTGGAGTCGTCAATAAATAAATATCTATTTATTTATATTTCAGGTCATTATCATTTTAGTATAAGTAAATATAACTTGTTAATGAAATCCCGTTTAACAAAATAAAGTTATATTACTTTTCAACCACTTCACCCGGGTAAAAAGTTTAAACCCCGTTAAACTTGAGCATCGGGTAGTCATGTACCGGGTGCAATACCCGAGGCATATTTAAGGAAAATGGATGCCACTTTGCACCCTTTTACCACCCCAAACATACACTCTCTCACTACTTTCTCTCTCTAGACCCGATTCCGACTCCAAAACCGCGAATTCCGGCTTCCAAACGTAAGATTTTCCTTCCTAACTTGTTCTAAACATACATCAAAGTGTTTATAACTAGAAAATCATATGATTGAGGAGTAAACAAGGAGTTTACGGCCTAAGAAGCTCCTTAGGCCGTAAACACCCCAAAACATGGCCAAACTCCAACTTTTCCTTCCTTTAGGCTTGTATGCTAATTAGGGAATTTACCTAGATGAGTTTGGACATCAAAACACAAGTGTTTAAGGCCTAAAAGAGGGTTTATGGACCAAGCATATGCTTAGGTCGTAAACACCCTTTTTCCTTGTTAAAATGTCCCAAAAACCCATCCAATGCATATTAGAATCAAGATATGATTTTAGGAAATGCTTAGGGCCATTTAACAACACATTTTGAGGGATAATATAGAGTTTACGGCCCAAGCATAAGCTAGGACCGTAAACTCCCCCAAACAACACCAAATGAAGATTTAAAACCCCCAAATTGGTCCTAGACATTCACTAGAAATATAGGGGATTGATTTAGGGCCTTAGCATCCATTTTTGGGAGGAGAACAAGAGTTCACGACCAAGCCTAGGGGCTTATGGCCGTAAACTCCCAAGGAGTGGCCTTTGGGCCGTAAACTCCAAAGGAGTAAACTCTTGGACTCCCCCGTAATCCCTTTTTGGCCTTGTACAACCCCGAGAACCACTTCTAAGCCCTAAGACCCCGAATCAATGCTAGAATATCTAAATGTTTTAATAAAAAGCATAAAATGACTAATTTCTTGTAAAACACATATTCCATATGCTAATAGGGTCTTAAAAGGTGTACAAGTCCTTATTTGGTACCAAACGCTCAACCGACACTTTCACCCGATTTACTCGGTTTCAGGTGAGTTCATACCCCTTAAATGAACCATTCAAATGTTTTTATATGTTTTAGGGGGGGGATACAAGTCAATTATACCTGTTTATAAAAATTAATCACATGTGATTCACTATTCGTAGTTCAAATCACATGTGATTTACCACTATGCCTTATAAAAGAACTTTGCGTTTTCAAAACTATTTTGGATAAATAAACAATTTTCTAAGTGTTCTTTTTGGACAAGATTTTTATTAAATAAATTTTCTTATAAAATGTAACCACACTAATATATTTATATAAGTAAGACTTGAAGGACTTAGGACCGATAGCTCGCCTTATTTCCTGTTTTTGTTTGATTGTGGGCTTAGGGTAGTTGTTATCCGTCCGACTGTCGTTGATTTCTTAATTATATATCATGTATATTGGTGTTGGATACGAGTATTTTCATCCCATTCGATGCCTAATCTACTAAATTGACAAGAACCATACACACTAAGTTAACTATAATAGGTATAGTTAAGGCCACTACTACTCGCTACTGTCACTACTCTACATACTATAATACACATTATTACGAGACTATACATGAATGAGAGAACACACTACGAACTATATAAAAGACTACTACACTATAATACAAGAGGAAGCACTAATCAGGAAGATACACACTAACTCACTATAAGATACTCTACTCGCTACATACTATGCCCAGAGTTTTCCGATAGGAAGACGACGCTACATGTATAGATCTATACGGGGCAGACACTATTACATCCTGACTGTTAACTTCAGTCCGAGCTGTGCAAGCCCAGGGATGACGCTACTTCACTACACTGTGCATGATCGTGAAGGTCATGGGGTTCTCTATTACTCATACTATCAGTCGCATACAAGGAATACACTAACTCCACACTAAAATACTAAAACTAAAGTATAAGTTAATATCCCGAAGTAAATAAGTATCTATTACTAATGGGAGCCTGCACCACTATCACTGTAACAGGCATAACTTTTCCTATTACACCACCTATTGGAGATTCACTAATATACTTTTACAACCAACGGTTTTCACTGATGAAAATTTCATACAACTTAAGGGTTTTCATTTACGAAGTAATTTCTGGAAAAATATAGGATTTTCTAGGGTTTACTACTACTTATTAATGTAAATTGCAGCTTTTCACACTATATGTTCTAATGCATTTTATACAAAAACTCACACTAAACACTTATGAACTCACCAGCTTTATGTTGATACTCGTTTTCAAAATCACTTGTATCCTCAGGTCAAAGATAGACAAGTACAGGTGCAACATTTTGGAGAAGGTGGAGCATACAAGATCCATCTCTTATTTTTGTATTGCTTTTGGTGTTTGTTGAACATTACAGAACACACTTGTAATTAAACTTACTATGAAATGAAATGGTTGCATGTTTCTTGTTTTTACTATTATGCAATTGTGATGATACTGTACATGACGTCCTCCACCCCGAAACGCATTCCGCCGTTATCGGTTTTGGGGTGTGACAGATTGGTACCAGAGCATTGTTTATAGTGAATCAAGTATATCAACCTATAAAAGATATACGAACTATAAACACTTCGGGACTAAAACACTCTGACCAAGAATATATACTATTAAGTATTTAAAAGATTTAACTAAGTATATATATACACACATCTCTATAAAACACAGAAGTCAGTATCACACTAGAACAGAACAAAAGTATTAAGATTGTTGGGCAGCACAATTGGGCTTAGAGGCATATAGTCACATTTGGGGGAATGTAGCCTGATCAACTACGTTTTCCTGGGAGTGACTAGCATGTGCCTAAGCTTGGTTGTGGTGTTGCAACAAGTCTAAAACTTACCAACACTACCACAATAACGTTACCATAAGAATACTATAGGAGTATTCTGTATCTCTAAAACATACATATGTGATAACTAAAAGGGTCGTTACTGGTAGGACAATAGTTGCTAAGTGGATACACCACGGTTACATGTGACGAGGGCGCTATAGACTCAGAATCTGTAGCCTTTGCTTCATTTCCTGTTCTTGTTTGATTGGGGATCTGGAGTTAGGGTTGCTTATTCGAAGGACTATCTTGCTTCGGTTGCATGTAATTGGTATGCACTACACAAGTATTGGGTCGACTAATAACGATTCATCTTATAAGTATCTTAGAGTAGTACGTCTATTAACCTTTCTATCCCCCTTTCTCGCGTAGATAGCATGGTTGGCTTCCACCATCCCGGTGATCCGTACTATCCAAACCAGGGCAATGGAGGATGGCCCGATGAGGAGTCAGACGATGAGCACCCGATCCCTTTGGATAATCATCATGCTGAAGGCTTCTCGGATAGCTCCAACTCCGAACCAGAAGTTAACAACCAACCTCCTGAAGCTCTGAACCCCAACCCCCGTCCGGCATTTCAGGGTCCCACTCCTATGTGGGCTATATCCTTGCACCGATGGAGCGAGGAGCAGGGCCAGCCTTTATGTAAGTCCCTAATCTGCCCGTGTATCAGTCAGATCCGTTTGATGGTGCGGAATCCCAATCAAACGGATGATGTCAGATCAACTAGAAGAGAAGGAGAAGAAGAATTAATATGAATCTTGTATGTATTGATATGAATTATGATCCGAATACAAGAGATTCACACACACATAAAAGCTCATGTTTCTCTCTGGCTGAAAACTCTCTACTGTTCATCAATCCATTCCTCACACCATAATACCTATATTTATACTAGGGGAACATGGGCCGGAAACAAATGGGCCGTAAATGAGTTTACGGCCGTAAGGTGTTTACGGCCGTAAACTAGGCCATAAATTCATAAATATTACAGAGAAATATAATTGCCCAGAAAAGTAAAGTATAAACCATATTTTGACCTAACACTTTACCTTACAATGGAGACTGAAGCTTCTACAACATAAGCGAAGGAGGATCAGCGGATCGGGTTCTGCCCATCATGATCTGAAGGATTGCCAGGAATGTCGAGCAGGGTCAAGCAGCTATTGGTCGAGTTGTAGAAGTGGATGCCAACTCAAATCTCAACATTTTTCGCATCCGCCAACTCAAAGAAGCCATGGACAGGACAAGGAGGACCAACGAGGCTCTGCATCATCAGCTGGCTGCATCCCAAGCCGAAGTTAGGGAACTCCGAGCACGTCAAAGGATTCATGATCGACACCTTCAGGAAGTTATGCGTCAGATAGCGGATCTGAGGGTTCGCCCAACAAGTAACCGTCGCCAGTAGAAGACGTCTAGTACCTCACTCTTTTGTTTAAAGGACTAGCCTTTCCTCTCTATGTTTCGTAGATCTCTTGTCTGTAAACATTCCTAGCTTAAAAGTACCCTAACTAGACCCCTAAACTGCCAACATTTTCTTGATGATTTGATGTAAGACCTACTGTTAGGTCAATTTTCATGAACTTGTATTACATCATCTATACCAGTATATTGGCAGTTGACTACTCTATTGCTATGACTCTCATTCTGATCTTGGATTATGTTGATTTAATCCATGAAACACTCTATTCATATTCGCAATAGACTCTTACTATTGCTATCATTTCTATGGTCTTCCAGCGAATGATGCCTCCACGAAAGCGTCCAAGCAGAGGAAGACCAGCAACTCAAACCCCTCCTCCACCACCTCCTCCTCCGCAGTTTGATCCAGTGCTGTTCCAGACGGCTGTGACCGCGGCTGTGACGGCAGCCATGGCCCAAATGAACTCCGGGGACGCGAGCAGTGGTAACTCTAGATTTGGTGAAGTCCATCAAAGAGTGCAGGGATGCACTTATAAGGACTTCATGAACTGTAAACCTACCTTCTTCGATGGTACCGGAAGAATTCTGGCATTGTCCCAATGGTTCGAAAGAACCGAAGCTGTATTTGAAATGTGCTCTTGCCCCGAAGAGAGCAAAATCAAGTTCGCTACTGCCACCCTCACCAACAGGGACCTGACATGGTGGAACGGCCATGTCAGTGCACTCTCCTTGGTAACAGCCAATGCCATGGGTTGGGACACTCTAAAGGATCTCATGAGAAAGGAGTACTGCCCTAGGGGCGAAATTCAGAAACTTGAGGAGGAACTTTGGAACCTCAAGATGGCAGGGACCGACATAATAGCTTACACAGCCAGGTTCTGCGACTTGGCGGCTATGTGTCCCAACATGATCCCATCCGAAAGCAAGAAGATTGAACGATACATCTGGGGTTTAGTGCCCCCATATCGAGGAAATGTTCTAGCCTCACGCCCTACCACCTTCGACAGCGCCAAGGAATTGGCCCAGAGTCTGATCAACCATGAAGTCTCTTCCACTCCAGCAACAACAACCACAACTACCACTTCACCACCCGATTCATCTGACAGAAAGAGGAAGCGATGGGATAAGAAGAAAGGCAAGAATACTCAAACCTCCTCCAAGGACCAGCAAATTGTGGCGGTCCATGCTACCACTACTCCAGCCACTCCTGCACCACCAAAAGCTTATAGTGGGAATCTGCCCAAGTGTCCCAAGTGCCCTTTCCACCACAACGGCCCCTGCCGTGAATTGCAGTGTTCCAACTGCGGCCGGAAGGGCCATACTGTTCGATTTTGCAGGGCCCTTCCCAAACTTATCTCACAAGTTCCCGGTTCGGGAGTGACCCCGACGTGTTATGGCTGCGGTGAAGCTGGTCATTTCAAGAAGAACTGTCCAAAGACTGCAAATGCTGGGGGAACTGGAAGACTACTCGCTATTGGTCACAATGAGGCGGTAGCAGATCCCACAGTAGTCACGGGTACGTTTCTTCTCAACAACTCTTATGCCTGTGTCTTATTCGATAGTGGTGTAGAAAGAAGCTTCATAAATCAAAACTTTAAACACTTGCTCAAACAATCCCCTCAACCACTAAAAGAAACATTCGTCGTAGAGATGGCTAACAGGAAGACTGAAAGCTCTAACAAAATCTACTTATGTACCCTCACATTAGACGATCACTCATTTCCAATCGACCTCATACCAGTCTCAATCAAGAGTTTCGATGTTATTGTTGGTATGGACTGGTTGAGTCTTCATCGCGCTGATATCCTATGCTTCGATAAAGCCATTCGTCTGAACCTTCCGAATCACGAAACCCTATTGATCTATGGAGATAAACCCGGTACGAGCCTTCGTATCATCTCCAGTATTCAGGCTCAGAAATACTTGCGTAAGGAATACCACGCTTTTCTTGCTCACGTTGTCGACACTAGCCAGAAAGCGAAGGATCCGAAGGACATCCCCATTGTATGCGATTTCCCCGATGTCTTTCCGAAGGATCTTCCAGGTCTACCTCCCAAACGTCAGGTTGAGTTCATAATCGACCTAGTCCCAGGAGCTACCCCCGTAGCAAAGTCTCCCTATCGGTTAGCGCCTGCCGAGATGCAAGAACTATCCGGTCAACTTAACGAGTTGCTCAACAAGGGCTTTATAAGACCAAGTTTCTCACCTTGGGGAGCTCCGGTTTTGTTCGTAAAGAAGAAGGACAGATCGTTCCGTATGTGCATCAATTATAGGGAACTCAATAAACTCACGGTCAAAAATCGCTATCCTCTCCCTTGTATTGACGACCTATTCGACCAACTGCAAGGAGCGAGTTACTTCTCCAAGATTGATCTTAGGTCCGGGTATCACCAGTTACGGGTACTTGAGGAAGATGTTCCGAAAACAGCTTTCCGAAACCGATACGGGCACTTTGAGTTCGTGGTGATGCCCTTTGGACCGACTAACGCCCCCGCAGTATTCATGGACTTGATGAATAAGGTATGTCGTCCATATCTAGATCAATTCGTCATCGTCTTTATTGACGATATACTCGTCTACTCTCGGAGCGAGGAAGAACACAGGGATCATTTACGACGAGTCCTAGAAACCCTACAGTCAGAGAAGTTATACGCGAAGTTCTCTAAGTGCGAATTTTGGATCTGAAGAGTCGAATTCTTAGGACACGTGGTTAGTGAAGACGGAATCCACGTGGACCCCTCCAAAATTAAAGCTATTGAGAACTGGTCAGCACCGAAGACGCCTACAGAGATTCGTCAATTTCTAGGCATCGCTGGCTACTACCGCAGATTCATCCAAAACTTCTCTAAGATTGCGAAGCCTCTCACCATGTTGACCTAGAAGGGCGTATCATTTGACTGGGAAGAGAAACAGGAGAAGGCATTCCAGACCCTGAAGCGAGCCATATGCACCGCACCAGTATTATCCCTTCCCGAAGGAACAGAAGATTTCGTGGTATACTGCGATGCATCGAATCAGGGACTCGATTGTGTCTTGATGCAACGAGGTAAAGTCATCGCTTATGCCTCAAGATAGCTAAAGACACACGAGGTGAACTACACTACGCACGACCTCGAGTTAGGAGCGGTCGTTTTCGCACTAAAAATCTGCAGACACTACTTGTATGGAACGAAGAGCGTAGTGTACACTGATCATAAAAGCCTCCAACACATACTGAACCAGAAAGAGCTCAATATGAGACAACGACGATGGGTCGAGCTACTCAACGATTACGACTGCGAGATTCGATATCACCTGGGGAAAGCCAACGTGGTAGCAGACGCCTTGAGTAGGAAAGAGTATTCTGGTCGAAGAACCAAGTCATTAACAATGACTATCCATTCGCATCTATCCGCACAGATCAAGGAGGCTCAGCTGGAAGCCTTAAGGCCTGAGAATGTGACGGGAGAATCCCTGCGCGGAATGGATAAAAGTTTGGAGGTCAAGGGTGACGGAGCCTACTATCTCATGGACCGAATCTGGACTCCACGCCATAGAGGTTTCAGAGATTTGGTCATGAAGGAAGCACACAACACCCGATACTCCGTCCACCCAGGTTCGGATAAGATGTATCTGGATCTCAAGAGGCTATACTGGTGGCCTAACATGAAAGCGGAGATTGCTACCTTCGTGAGTAAGTTCCTTACTTGCGCGAAGATTAAGGTCGAATACCAGAAGCCATCAGGTCTCCTTCAACAACCGGAGATACCGGAATGGAAGTGGGAGCGGATTACATTGGACTTTATAACCAAGCTGCCCAAGACAATGGGTGGGTTGGATACCATTTGGGTCATCGTCGACAGATTGACCAAGTCTGCACACTTCCTACCCATCAAGGAAATGGACAAGATGGAGAAGCTCACAAGAACATACCTTAAGGAAATAGTACGGCTGCATGGCGTCCCTATATCTATTATCTCAGACCGAGATTTTGGAAATATGTTGCGAGCCTGTGTGATCGACTTTGGTAAATTTTGGGATACAGACCTACCTCTTGTGGAGTTTTCCTACAACAATAGTTATCATACGAGCATCAAAGCAGCTCCATTCGAAGCCCTCTACGGCCGGAAGTGCAGATCCCCTCTGTGCTGGGCTGAGGTGGGTGACACTCAGTTAGCTAAAGGACGAGTTCCTGACAGCGCTCTCACTGGTCCAGAGATCATTCGAGAAACGACCGAGAAGATTGTACAGATTCGTGAACGATTAAAAGCTGCTAGGGATCGGCAGAAAAGCTACGCCGACAAACGAAGAAAACCCTTGGAATTCCAGGTGGGAGACCGAGTCCTTTTGAAGGTCTCGCCCTGGAAGGGCACGATACGCTTCGGAAAGCATGGAAAGCTGAACCCAAGGTACATAGGGCCTTTCGAGATTCTCGTTAGAATCGGCCCCGTAGCTTACAAACTCAACCTACCCCACAAGCCAAGTAACATACATCCTACCTTCCACGTCTCAAACTTGAAGAAATGCCTGTCCGACGAGACTCTCGTGATTCCCCTCGACGAGATCGAGGTCAATGAGAGCCTCAACTTCGTGGAAGAGCCTGCGGAGATTATGGATCGGGAGGTAAAACGAACGAAACAAAGCTGCATCCCAATTGTGAAGGTTTGGTGGAACGCCAAGCGAGGACCGGAATTCACTTGGGAGCGCGAGGATCAAATGAAACTCAAATATCCCCATCTTTTTGCATAGTAGTTCTGTAATGACTCTCTGTATGAATTCTAAATTTCGGGACGAAATTCCCCTAACGGGGGGATGATGTGACAACCCAAATTTTATTCCGTTACATAATCCCGTTTTCACTAACGAAATTCGTCGCTTTTGAAAATTTCTGTAATATTTGGAGTCGTCAATAAATAAATATCTATTTATTTATATTTCAGGTCATTATCATTTTAGTATAAGTAAATATAACTTGTTAATGAAATCCCGTTTAACAAAATAAAGTTATATTACTTTTCAACCACTTCACCCGGGTAAAAAGTTTAAACCCCGTTAAACTTGAGCATCGGGTAGTCATGTACCGGGTGCAATACCCGAGGCATATTTAAGGAAAATGGATGCCACTTTGCACCCTTTTACCACCCCAAACATACACTCTCTCACTACTTTCTCTCTCTAGACCCGATTCCGACTCCAAAACTGCGAATTCCGGCTTCCAAACGTAAGATTTTCCTTCCTAACTTGTTCTAAACATACATCAAAGTGTTTATAACTAGAAAATCATATGATTGAGGAGTAAACAAGGAGTTTACGGCCTAAGAAGCTCCTTAGGCCGTAAACACCCCAAAACATGGCCAAACTCCAACTTTTCCTTCCTTTAGGCTTGTATGCTAATTAGGGAATTTACCTAGATGAGTTTGGACATCAAAACACAAGTGTTTAAGGCCTAAAAGAGGGTTTACGGCCCAAGCATATGCTTAGGCCGTAAACACCCTTTTTCCTTGTTAAAATGTCCCAAAAACCCATCCAATGCATATTAGAATCAAGATATGATTTTAGGAAATGCTTAGGGCCATTTAACAACACATTTTGAGGGATAATATAGAGTTTACGGCCCAAGCATAAGCTAGGACCGTAAACTCCCCCAAACAACACCAAATGAAGATTTAAAACCCCCAAATTGGTCCTAGACATTCACTAGAAATATAGGGGATTGATTTAGGGCCTTAGCATCCATTTTTGGGAGGAGAACAAGAGTTCACGACCAAGCCTAGGGGCTTATGGCCGTAAACTCCCAAGGAGTGGCCTTTGGGCCATAAACTCCCAAGGAGTGGCCTTTGGGCCGTAAACTCCAAAGGAGTAAACTCTTGGACTCCCCCGTAACCCCTTTTTGGCCTTGTACAACCCCCGAGAACCACTTCTAAGCCCTAAGACCCCGAATCAATGCTAGAATATCTAAATGTTTTAATAAAAAGCATAAAATGACTAATTTCTTGTAAAACACATATTCCATATGCTAATAGGGTCTTAAAAGGTGTACAAGTCCTTATTTGGTACCAAACGCTCAACCGACACTTTCACCCGATTTACTCGGTTTCAGGTGAGTTCATACCCCTTAAATGAACCATTCAAATGTTTTTATATGTTTTAGGGGGGGGGATACAAGTCAATTATACCTGTTTATAAAAATTAATCACATGTGATTCACTATTCGTAGTTCAAATCACATGTGATTTACCACTATGCCTTATAAAAGAACTTTGCGTTTTCAAAACTATTTTGGATAAATAAACAATTTTCTAAGTGTTCTTTTTGGACAAGATTTTTATTAAATAAATTTTCTTATAAAATGTAACCACACTAATATATTTATATAAGTAAGACTTGAAGGACTTAGGACCGATAGCTCGCCTTATTTCCTGTTCTTGTTTGATTGTGGGCTTAGGGTAGTTGTTATCCGTCCGACTGTCGTTGATTTCTTAATTATATATCATGTATATTGGTGTTGGATACGAGTATTTTCATCCCATTCGATGCCTAATCTACTAAATTGACAAGAACCATACACACTAAGTTAACTATAATAGGTATAGTTAAGGCCACTACTACTCGCTACTGTCACTACTCTACATACTATAATACACACTATTACGAGACTATACATGAATGAGAGAACACACTACGAACTCTATAAAAGACTACTACACTATAATACAAGAGGAAGCACTAATCAGGAAGATACACACTAACTCACTATAAGATACTCTACTCGCTACATACTATGCCCAGAGTTTTCCGATAGGAAGACGACGCTACATGTATAGATCTATACGGGGCAGACACTATTACATCCTGACTGTTAACTTCAGTCCGAGCTGTGCAAGCCCAGGGATGACGCTACTTCACTACATTGTGCATGACCGTGAAGGTCATGGGGTTCTCTATTACTCATACTATCAGTCGCATACAAGGAATACACTAACTCCACACTAAAATACTAAAACTAAAGTATAAGTTAATATCCCGAAGTAAATAAGTATCTATTACTAATGGGAGCCTGCACCACTATCACTGTAACATGCATAACTTTTCCTATTACACCACCTATTGGAGATTCACTAATATACTTTTACAACCAACGGTTTTCACTGACGAAAATTTCATACAACTTAAGGGTTTTCATTTACGAAGTAATTTCTGGAAAAATATAGGATTTTCTAAGGTTTACTACTACTTATTAATGTAAATTGCAGCTTTTCACACTATATGTTCTAATGCATTTTATACAAAAACTCACACTAAACTCTTATGAACTCACCAGCTTTATGCTGATACTCGTTTTCAAAATCACTTGTATCCTCAGGTCAAAGATAGACAGGTACAGGTGCAACATTTTGGAGAAGGTGGAGCATACAGGATCCATCTCTTATTTTTGTATTGCTTTTGGTGTTTGTTGAACATTACAAAACACACTTGTAATTAAACTTACTATGAAATGAAATGGTTGCATGTTTCTTGTTTTTACTATTATGCAATTGTGATAATACTGTACATGACGTCCTCCAACCCGAAACGCATTCCGCCGTTATCGGTTTTGGGGTGTGACAAATATAAGTGGGGTAATGTGACAACCCAAAGAGGTGGTAGTTGTTCCGCTCTCTTTTACCTTCTCCGACAAGAGTTGGTAGTCTGGCAACGATTGTGTCCAACGGGAGCTAGTGGCTCGGTAGCATTGGAGGGATATATATATATATATATATATATATATATGGAGAGAGAGAGAGAGAAAGAGAGAGAGAGAGAGAGAGAGAGAGAGAGAGAGAGAAATGGTTTTTGTGTGTTAGAAGAGGAATATAGGTGGGGTAATATGTGTCGTACCCCCAAACCTGAACGGCGGAAACGTTCGGGGGTGGAGGACGTCATGTATAGTATCATATCAATGCATAATAGTAAACAAGCAACAACATCATCCATTGCATTAATAGTATAATTTAATACAAGTGTGTTCTGTGTATAGTTTGAAAGACCAAAATATGAATCAAAATAAAAGACGAGCCATGAATGAGCTCTGTCTTCTCAAAACCTGGTCCAGTGTACCTGTCTACCGGTGACCTGAGAATACAAGTTATTTTGAAAGAGTAGATCAACATTTAAGCTGGTGAGTTCATAAGTATTTTAGTGTCATTGTTTGTATATGTTTGAATGAAAGTGTTTGTAAATGTTTGATGTAAATGTTGTATCTCCTAGAAAATCCTATATTTTCTACTTTATTATGAAAGGTAGTCTTCTACCAAGACCCGACTGTTCTGTATGTTTGTTCTTTTGTAAATGAGAGTGTTTTCTCAAAGACAGACTATCATTTACCAAAAATATAGTTTACATTACCATTCATGTGAACCTAGTTTGTGGCCGTGAACACGTTGTGGCCGTGAACACGACCGTGAACCTAGTTTGTGGCCATGAACACGTTGTGAGTGATTTTCTGGTTCGATTTAGTCCTCCTGATCACAAGCTAACACATCCTAGCATCCATTCATACATTACACTAGGCTCAGAAACTCTCAAACAGACCCTTAACAATGCTAAAAGATAGCAGAAACCAGTCTGACTTTTGATTGAATTGAATTGTCATACAAGATAGAAATTTTGGGTTGTCACAATATGACAACCTAGAGAATACGTCATCAACCATCTTTAATATTTAACGATAGGACACGAAAATGTAATAGTGACATCCTTGTAACTACGCGATATACTTTAATATATTCGAATTTTTCGTCTCTAATTACGCCAACCATTAAGCTTAAAAATAAATGCGCAAAAAGTCGCGTCACTTTGAGAGCAGCTTAACATATTTAGACTCTATAGGTTACCACGATTCCAGAAATATAAATTTCGTAAGAATATGACACAATATGGGTGTGATATGACATTTTTTGTAAATAAATATTTATCGTACTTAAAAAGTTATAATGTCGAAAACTAGGAGATTGGTCGACTTTTAGAGTCGACAATTAGACAATAATAGTACTACTTAAAGTAGGAATTTAAATAAAAAAAAATGAAAATGACATTTATAAGGTGTCATTTAAATAAAATCAAATTAAATCAACAAAATCAAAATTGTAGACCGGTAAAGTTAATCCAAAACTTTTTGGACCAAAAAAGCAATTGTTGACTAATCAAAGGGACTATTTTTATAATTTTGTCAATATTTTGTAAATTTATGTTGAATTTGGTGAGAGATTCGAAGTGGTGGTATGACAGCCTTGTAAAGTTAGTGGAACGTTGCTTGAGTTAGTGGTTCAGCAGTCCAACTGCTTTGACCACAAACACACACGAAGAACAATTAATACCAATCATACAAACTTCAATCCCCTCGCCTTACTTTACAGTTTCGACTGCTTATCACATATTTAATGTGTATAACAATAAATGATATAATGGTATTATTAGTTTATATTATGATTTAAGTTAGATATTTATATTGATAAATGTTGTCCACAAGTGTATATAACACTTAGAATATGTTTTTAAAGAAAGAAAATAGTTCTGTAAGAGAGATATGAAGATATGTTGGGAAAATAATGGAAATCTATAAATGATTGATGTAAGGTTTTAAAATAAAACAGTAGGAAGTAGTGCGTATATGTTTCGGTAGATAAATATAAAATGTATCGATTTAATTACATATTTTTTATGGTTTCATCTTATCTTATATTATCTTATTATCTTACTTTATATCTTATTATCCTAATAAAGGAAAATCATTTTTGTCAAATGTCATATACTCATTGAATTTGATACATGCTATTTTATGGTTTTTTCTATTTTATTAAATTCAACATAATATTTAAATATAATAATTATAATAAATGTAATAATAAATTCATATAAATTTAATTAATGTAACTTTCATTTTAATTTCTAAATTTCCAAATTGAATCCATTTATTTCATTTTTTATTTAAATTATTTTTTTAAAATATAAATATGAATAAAAAAAGTTTAAAATAACAAATTAAACATTACATTTTAATAATTCAATATTTTTCTTTCTTTCTTTTTAAATTCAAATTTCTTAAATTTATAGATCTTTATAATTTTTTAGTGAATTTGTATAATAAACGAGTCTCAAAACTAGTTTAATACTATAAAATAAAGTTAGAGGAAATGAGGGAGGGGAGTGCACGTATATATGTTTCCTTTTTTTATATAGGTTTGTCACTTTTTATAAAGGAAAATGACTTAAGATGTTAATGAATTTTTGATTTTGTTCCTGTTTAGTTTTTTTATACAACATACTATTTAATTTTTTGAAATTGCTCACATATTATCTTATAAATCGAGTATCGCAGGTTACAAAAGTAATATGTAAACAGTTTCAACAGGTTTGGTGATATACGATGTATTAAAAAAATGTGAACAAAATCGAGAGATTTTTTTTTCAAAAAGAAAAAAACTTACATTGTTTCTAGACTGTTTATAAGGGTATTTTAGGGTTTTTGTTAAATGTTGTATAGAAAATAAATGATATTGTTAAGTTTGTGGTTTTCTCATTTGTATTTGAGAAGAATTATTTTTGTTTGAATATTAATTGGTAATTTTTTTGGCTTATTCATTGTAAAAAAAAAAGGGGGTAAAACGACAAATGGATATTCATGGGTTGTACAAGCATCATATTCATACTTTTTTATTTTTTGTTTTATACAGAAAAATACTTCAGAAGAAAGATCTTTACAATACTTACAGAAGAAAAAAAAGCTGCAACAAAAAAATAAAAAATATATATATGGAAAAAAATGTGGATGTTCATTCGATCCATGAAAATCCATTGTCAATTTACCTTTGTTTATAAGCTAAAAAACAAATCTATACCTAAACAAAAATAGTTGTACTTAAATGCAAATGAAAAACCACAAACCTACTGATAACAACTTTTTGTACACAGTATTTTTCAAAAAAAAAAAAAAAAAGACAAAAACCCTTATAAATTGTTTAAAATGAACATTGCAATATTTTTTGAAAAAAAAAACTTTTGATATTTATTGTTCACATTTATTCTTTTATATATATATACATCATATAATATCCAACTTGTTAAAAGTATTCATATATTTTTCTTGCAACCAAAATCTATCGAATGTTGTAGGTTACAATTTCAACTAGTTGAATGGTATATGTTAGTACACACAAAAAAAATAAATAAATAAGAACAACTATCTTAGTTTTAACCAACAATTTCAACTAGTTGAGGTTACAAGAATAATATGTGATCAGTTAAAACTAATTAAGATATCTTAAAAGATCAATACAAAAGTTCATTATTTTACTTCTTTTCAATGATCAAACCGATTTTGTTTAAATTTAAATACATATTATGATCATATCGTCTAATTTTACTATTCTATTCTTTTGGGCTTGATGGGTTAATATCTTAATTAGTTTTAACCCACTATGTATAGTACTTTTGTTATCAGTTTTTAAAATATAATAAATAATTTCTTGGACATTAAAAATGAATGTGATTATTCATTCAAAGAGACGACTTTTTACTTTTCAGAAACGTTGAGCATTGGCACTCCCTTCTGACCTTGACCAAATCACACTATTGTACACCGTATCGCATGGGAGAAGACCCGATGTTCATATTTGTGTCATTTATTCTAAATCTATTGTGAAATAATCATTGTACCCATAGATTTGATTTCAAAGTTTAAATAATAGTACCTGAAAAACTGATTAAATAAATTGATTCACAGATTTTGGAAGAATTTTGTTTTTTTCTTTTGTTGGAGTTTGGTCCTATTTTGACTTGGATAGTGGATACACGCCCCTGCTTTTATGGCGAGGATCTTTGCAATAAGTTGCCTATTTTAGCAGAAAGCATTGAGCATAGATTTTAAATTACAAAATTAGAATAAAAAAAAATGTAAAGAGTAAATCAATGGTGAAAACAAAACTTTACCTTCTATGTTCTATCATTGATCCGTCAACTTTTCTCCATCTTTTATTCTTTTATATTTCTACACTAAAATTTTGTTTCAGATGATTGTTTCTGGCAGCAACTATACTGGTCCAGCAACGAAATATCTTCACTTGATAAGGATAATCCACCATTACTCAAGTAATTTCGAGCCACCCTCTTTCTGCACAATATAAATCAAAATGCTTAAATAAAAAATATGATTATTGGGCAAGATAAGCTAATTTATCATGATACCTTCTTTGGTTTGAACTGTTAATGGCTTCTGAAAAACGCAAAGATTCTGATCTTGAAATTTGGGAGAGTGTGGAGAGGTATTCATGGAACACATAGCCTTTCAATGATAATTGTGACTTTAATGGAACTATTGATTGAACTGTATTGGAAATTGGCGATTCTAGTATGCTGGTAGATAATTTAGATTATTTTAGGTAAAATAAATAAATAACCTGATTGAAACTTGTCTAAATAAAATACTACCTTTTTAAGGAGACTCCGCTATTATGAATTTTCTTGTTTAAATGGTTTTGGTTGATTAATTTTCCCAAAGAAACAGCGTTATTCGATGCTGCCAGCATCTCCCGACTCAAATCCAGTTGACCATTTGACCCTTTTTTTGCATATAAACAGAATCCATGTTGACCTATTGTTGACCCCATTTGCAGTTGGTCTTCATGCCAGCTGGACGAGTGTGATTTCTCAGGTGAAACCATCGATGGTTTTAAATAATCCTGTGAATAATAACTCTATCAAATTCAAACACGATGATACAAAGTTTTAATAAAAATGTGACAGATGATAAATATATATATATATATATATATATATATATATATATATATATATACTTACACATGTTAATAACTGGCAATCGGAAAGTAATAAATCAGCTTCGGAGATTAAATTAGTTATTCCATGAGAAATTTGTAAAGCTTCTAAACTATCTTTTTCCTCATTGGAGACATATTGCCTTAACTCATGCTCACAGTTACGTAGTTTTCTCCATGTTTCTTGTACAATATCTACTGATTCCAATTCCGATTCCGGTTCCAATTTCTTATTGAAATCAATTCGGCTACACTCATCCATCATCTGATATTCCCTCGGGAGACCCCCCATCGGTTCAACATGGGAATCACCCATTTCTTCCCCGTGAATTGGTGCTGAATCCAAACCGGAATCCGCTGCAACCGCCATTGATGGAGCTTTATCTTCTTCACAAGAATTATGAAACTCCATTGCCACAGTTCTTGATGTAATATCCATGCTCATGGCACCATCTTCGATTCCGCCATCAGAACACATTCCATTCCCGAGTTCTGTCTCGGGAACAAAAGTGGATTCCGGAACACATGACACATCAAAACACTCATCTTCGGAATCGGAAGACATAACGGAATTGTATTTCCTCCTAATCCTTTTTTCAACGACCACTTCTTCAATTACATCTTCGGGTACATCCGATAAGCAATCTCCGGAATCAGACATTCCGGGGTCATGTTTTTTCTGAAGGGTTCTTTTGGTGAATGCAACTGGGGAACTCGAGCAACTTGGAAAGCACTGAGCTGAAAATTTATTTTCATCCTCCTGATCAGAGCCATGCTGGCGTAGCATTTCGTCTTTTTTGGCCTCGATGTTTTCATCTTCTTCCTCGATTATCTCCATCATGGTATTATCATATTTTTCTGCTAACAAACTTGATTTTGTAATTTCTTTTTCAATAATTTCAGAAAGCTTGGAAGTGTGACCAGATGGGATCAGTTGTGGTAGCACATGATGACTCGCATTAGTATCGAACAGCAGTGGAGCATAGGTATTATGCATTTCATTATCCGGACATTTTTTCCGATTTTGCCCCTGGCACCAAAACTGGAGAAGCATAATGGTTTTACGAATATCACCTTGGCAGTAGTCGATAAATCGTTCCACCAGGGAAGGGTTAATTTCGGCTTTTTCTGCAGTGCAAACCTGAAAAAAAATAACTGAATAATATTAAATAAAAATCAAGATGGAAAGATTATAAAATTTGAGATGAAATCATGAAAAGAATATTTGTTAAAGTATGTTACCATTTTTGCAAGGCTGAGAAGGTCATTTGAAGATGGTATTCTAAAGCTAACCTCTATCCTATCTAAGTTATTCGGTAGATCAGGATCATCACCTATTAAAATATTAAATAAAACAAGATGATAATTAGATTCTGCAACTAAATTTTATAAAGATTTTAATAAATTGGTTTCTTACTGTTGCTGGTTAATATCATTGGTCGCTTTGCTGTTTCTGCAAGCTGTTGTATAGTGGAAATAAAACCACGATCTTCATATAGAGTTGCATCAATATCCTCAAAAAGAATTAGGGTTTTGATTCCGTTTTGGGAAGAGGAAATTTTATTGTCCTTGTCTATTGGTTTAACATCTTTTGAATCCTCGTCATCTGATAATGGTATCAGCTCAATAACATCATCTGATGACTTCAATTGATTCTTGTTATCTGGGTTTTCATGATTGGGGGCAGAACTGGAATAGCATACAAATATTAAAAGAAATTGTTTCATAATCATGCATTTTATATACAACTAGAATAAAATAATGTTTGACAAACCATTTAAGCCAGTGTGATTCTACAGCTTCCCCAAATTTTTGCTTCACAAGTGCACCATTTCTCCAATCTGATGTATTCACCTGCATATTTTCATGATTGAAGATTGATTCATATGGATTTCAAGATTTTTAAATAATTAAATATTAACATACCTCAATAACTTGAAAACCTTGCTCTTTGGCACATGCATAAATAGCTGCAGATTTCCCACTCTGAAAAAAAATATATTAATAATAAAACTCTTTGAAACTTAGAGGTAATTTTGAAAGTAAAAGGAACCATTTAAGTAGATTAAAAAAAAGGAAAGGCATACCCCAACTGGGCCTGTAACTAAGAGAACATTTTTTAAACTGGTTTCTTCATCGGTTGACTCTGAATCAGAGTCAGTTGGAGAGTAGTTAAGGTCAACACCTTGCATGATCCAATTATCATTATCTGTAGAACATTTACTATTTCTTGACCCTTTTTCATACCATAGACGTAACCATTTGCTCAGAAACTTCACAGATTCATTGTTCCCACATATCTGCAGATCATATGAAAAAGTTGATAAGGGTATTTTTGGAAACATGGATTTTTGCTTGATTCAAGAGACAAAGGGAATGTAACTTTATGCCTAATAAATGTTAATAAACTAATCATTAGAGTAAAACTGTGTTTTCAGATATTATATTCATACCTCAATGGCCTTTTCAGGCTGATACTTGGTTGTCCATAAGCTATTCTCAGGCTGATAATTTGGAGGTATGGAAGAGATCTCTTCAAGTTGGATAGGAAATTGACTCGAATACCCCTTGTTCTGACATGATGATACTTCAAGTGGAGGGGCATCAAGGAAATTATCAAACTGCAAGCAACTGACTGATCCTTCATTGATCAGATGCAAGCAAGCATCTTCTGCATCTTGACTAGTCCTCATGGAGACACCTTCAGAAAATGTCCAGTTTCTCCAATCGACAGAAAAAGTTTCTTCACCCTGCACATGTGATATTCAAGATTCAAGGAAAAAAGATAGAAGAAAAGACTGGAAAAATAACGAGTTAAGTTAACCACAGTGTATACCTGTGTTTTCTCAAATATATGAAAAGTACTGAAATCATTGCTGCTTTCCTTTCCCTCAACATGACTCCATTTAATCTCTAAACCAGTACTCTCAGTGTTTTTCTTGCCTGTTTTCCAAGATGAAAAGAAAGGATGTATTTGTTTTCCTGCAAATATACGTGAATTTTCCTGATAGAAAACGATAACTATTTCAGAATCTAGAAAGAAAGAAAGAAAGTGATACAAGAAGAATATGGCCATAAAACATAGGTTACCTCTGCAGTCATTTTTGCCTCCAACCGTAGATCAGGAAGTGGCTTAAGTGGACTAGTCAGCACTTTCTCTGATAAATCTTCATCTAAAGCCCCATTAACAGCATTTCTAGATGGTGTTGAATTCATTTTCTTTTTTGGTGTAGAGCTAGTTCGCCTTCTGAGCTTCCTAGGACTCTTTGAATCTTCAAAGACAAATGAATTTAATACTATAAGGGTTTTAGAAGAATTAAAAATGATAAAAGTGGAGAAAATCATCATACTTGTAATGACATCTGATGGCGAACAATTTAGCTCAGCTTTTTCAGGTGTATGGGTTGGCAACTGCTCCTTTTTCTGTCTCCGTTGATTGCGTCTCTGAGAAACTTTTAAAAAGAAATCACCTTCTGCATAAAACAATATAACTTATAGTGAAATACAATCCTGATGCCCATTGTCGATTTCAAATGATGTATTAAGTAGGGTGTGAAATTTGTCCAGGTCAGCAATCACTTACTAACAGTAGCAGGAGAATTTTCTTCCTCGGTATTCTTTCCTCCAACTTCATTTCCATTTACAGCAAGCTGGTGTATAAACAATCATCATTTACAAATTTCAAACACAAACAAAAAAACAACGTAATAACATGTTGGAAGATTCAAGGACTAATTTC
This sequence comes from Lactuca serriola, assembly GCF_051521515.1. Lineage (NCBI taxonomy): Eukaryota > Viridiplantae > Streptophyta > Magnoliopsida > Asterales > Asteraceae > Lactuca > Lactuca serriola. Next base: position 272,099,150 of record NC_136412.1, on the reverse strand, counting down.
GTTTTAATTTTTTTTATATATTTTATAGTTATGGAGCTTGTGATTCCAAACAATTAAACTCATTTACTCTTCTGATGCAATTGAAGTATTTGGTTCTTATGCAATGTGTTGAGTAGTTTCATATAGGGTTCTGGTTGTGAATGGGTGATGTGAAAGTCTAGGGTTTTATTTCTGGGATTAATTTGTTGCTTGATAGCTGTATGTATGTAATTGCTAATCTTTATTCCCATGCTCACATTTGGAGTGATTAAACCCTAAAGACCTTTATGTGCCATTTCTTGTATGGATACATTAAATCATTTTCATTAGCATCAGTAATCAGTTTTAATGGTAAAAAAGTCTAGTGTGATTTAATAATGTCATATTAGCTTTTGTCCACGATTATTTTTGCAACTACCTAAGAATTGACAACCTTAGGATTACAAATATTATTGTGTGTAATCATTATTGTGGAAACTAATCTACATAATGGGTATATTAACCAAAACATCAATAAGGGCCTCACTAGTACTGTAGTAAATTGTGTTAGATCCCAATAAAAAAATATGCACCTTTCTTGAAGCTCGCGATTGGGACACTGCTTTTGGCTTTCGCTTTTTATTTTTCTTGCCTTGACTCTGACTCCCACAATACTCCTCATCATCATCTTCATGATCTACATCAGGTTCAAGATCTTCATTTTGTTCAATTTTATCAGATGAATTGATAGGCAACTGCTCCTTTTGCTGTCTCAGCTGACGTTTCTCCGAAACTTTCAAAAAGAAATCACATTCTGAAAAATATATATAGAAATTACAGTGAGCCACAATGTTGGTGTCCTCTATTTATTGTCAATTTCACATGATGTACAGCCAAACCAAAGAATACATATGAAGGGTGTGGAAATTGTCCAGCTCAGCAATCACTTACTAACAGTAGCAGGGGAATCTTCTTCCTCGATATTCTTGCCTCCAATCTCATTTCCATTTACAGCAGGCTGGTGTAAAAGAACAATCATCATTTACAAGTTTTTTTTAAGAAAAAAAAAAACATATACAGTAACATGTTTAAGCCCCCTGTGTCAGCAATGCAAGTACTCAGCTTTTATAAACCTGTTAATTGGTGTTCTTAATGAAATGAGACACATGATGGGGATCTTGTTTAGCTAAGCATTAAATTCTTCTTCCATGAAACAATCAATCAGAAATATAGGGTGAAATATGCAGCAAAGCTTTGAATAGAATGGTCATGCTTTAATGTAGCAATTGAGAATGGAAGGGTTTGAATGTGATATTTGATTTAGATATTTGATCACATTCCTATAAAACCAATCAAACTATCTCTTCGGTGAGTAAATAACTAATAATCCAGACTCTAATCTACTAGAATAAGCTCAATTACACTCCCTGGTGACCTATTTATGTAAATTATATAACTAGCACTTAAAGCATAATCATTTAACTCAGGTAGTTGTCAACTTTATTAAATCTAACATTGGTTACCTCTGCAATCATTTTTGCCTCCACCTGTAGATCAGGAAGTGGCTTAGGTGGACTAGTCAACATTTTCTCTGATAAATCTTCAGCTAAAGCCCCATTAACAACATTTCTAGGTGGTGTTGAGTTCATTTGCTTTTTTGGTGTAGAGCTAGCTTGACTTGTAATGACATCTGATGGTGAACAATTCAGCTCAATTTTTTCAGGTGTATGGATAGGCAACTGCTCCTTTTTCTGTTTCTGTTGATGGCGTCTCTCAGAAACTTTTAAGAAGAAATCACCTTCTGCATAAAACAATATAACTTATAGTGAAATACAATCCTGATGCCCATTGTCAAATTTAAATGATGTATTAAGTAGAGTCTGGAATTTTTCCAGATCAGCAATCACTTACTAACAGTAGCAGGAGAATCTTCTTCCTCGGTATTCTTTCCTCCAATCTCATTTCCATTTACAGCAAGCTGGTGTAAAAACACAATCATCATTTATGACTTTCAAACAAAAAGCAAATGCAATAACATGTTGGAGGATTTAAGGGCTATTTTCGTTTTGATTTCTCTTGATTGATATTTTGTGGTTGTGGAACTTGTTATTCCAAACCGTGAAACTCATTTACTCTTCTGATGTAATTGAAGCATTTGGTTCTTTTGCAATGTGTGAGTAGCTTCTTATAGGGTTTTGGTTGTAAATGGTTGTAATAAGAGTCTAGGGTTTTACTCTTGGATGAATTTGTTTCTTGATAGTTGTATATTTGTGATTGCTAATCTTTATATTCTCATGCTTATTTTATAATCATAAACATATCGGGGATGAGCTCACAATTTGGGGTAATTAAACCCTAAACACCTTTATATGTTATTTGTTGTAAGCTACATTATTTTCATCAGCATCACTTGGTAAGAACATATAGTGTGATTTTATAATGTTATATTAGCTTTTGCCAAGATTACTCTTGCAACTACCTAAGTATTGACAGCCTTAGGATTAAAAATATTTTTGTATGTGAGTGTTGGTGTGGAAATTTAATTTACTTAATGGATGTCTTAACCAAAACAGCATTAGGAGACCTCACTAGTTATGTGTTGTGAGCTCGAATCTGAATTTGGTTATATATTTGCTCACCCTCCTTAACTATAAAGATACTCAAAACTCTCTCCGTTTAATAAGTAACTAAAACTAATGATCCAGACTCTAATGATCTAATATTCTAATCTACAAAACCATCTCAACTACAATCCCTAATCTCTGGGGATCAATCTATGTAAATCATATGACTCGCACTTCAAGCATCACAACTCAACTTAGGTTAGTTGTCAACTTCATTAAATCTAACATGCTAGTAAAATGTGTTAAATCCAATGAAAAAATCCACACCTTTCTTGAAGCTCGCGATTGAGACACTGCTTTTGGCTTTCTCTTTTTATTTTTCTTGCCTTGACTCTGACTCCCACAATACTCCTCGTCATCATCTTCATGGTCTACATCAGGTTCAAGATCTTCCTTTTGTTCATTTTTATCAGGTGAAGTGATAGGCAACTGCTCCTTTTGCTGTCTCAATTGACGGCGTTTCTCAGAAACTTTCAAGAAGAAGTCACATTCTGCAAAACAATGTGAACCACAATGTCGATGTCCTTTATTATTTTCAGTTTCATATGATGTGCAACCAAACCAAAGAAGACATAAGGAGTCAAACTTAACAATCACTTACTAACAGTAGAAGGAGAATCTTCTTCCTCGGTATTCTTTCCTAAAAGCTCATTTCCATTTACAGCAAGCTGGTGTAAAAAAAACAATCATCATTTACAAGTTTCAATCAGAAAAACCAAAAAAGCATATGCAATAGCATGCTTAAGCCCCCTATGTCAGCAATGCAAGTACTCATATTTCATAAACCTGTTAATTTGTTTTCTTAAAGACATGGTGAGAAGTTTATGTGTGTTTTGGATTTTGTTTAGCTAAGCACTAAATTCTCATGAGTCATGCAACAATCAATCAGAAAACAAGGGTGAATTATGCAGAAAAGCTTTGAATGAGATGGCATGGTTTAATGTAGCAATTGGCAATGGAAACTCTCAACATACACATGCTTAGCATGCGGTCATGTTGAATACAACATTTTCTCCAAGTAAATTACTTCCTGCTGATTCGAGAAAGTAACCTGGCAAGAAGTTGACATCTAACAGCAAATCCTTGATGTTGTTATGATGTCTAAGTTACTTTTCTTTGTTGTCCTTATGAAGTCTTATACGTTCTCACTGACTAGCATTGTCCATGACATGCTTCTAGTTACTTGCTAGTTGCTACTTGTTTAATATGATGATATGCCACAAGGCTCTAAAAGTCAAAACACAAGAACGTGACATAGTACTAGTGGGTGGCCGATCTGTTTTCCTTGTCACAAAAGTGCAACCACTTGGTTTGTGGATGGCACTTGTTCCCTTAAGCGTAGATTGTTAACTGGAATCTGATATTTGATTAAATATTTGATTATACCTTCAGTAAGTAAATAACTAATAATCCGGACTCTAATCTACTAGAATCAGCTCAATTACACTCCCTGGTGACCTAAATATGTAAATCATATGACTGGCACTTCAAGCATAATCATTCATCTCAGGTATTGTCAACTTTATTAAATCTAACATGTTTACAGACCGTTCAATGCAACAAAAATAAATTTACGGACCTTCGTTGAAACTCCAGTTTGAGACACTACTTTTGGCTTTCGCTTTTCGTTTTTCTTGACTTGAATCTGACTCCCGCAATACTCCTCTTCCTCGTCTACGAGGTCTACATAAGGTTCGAGATCTTCGTTTACACTGACGAAATTGTCTTGAGACTTGTGCGGGACCAGTGTCGATTGAATCAATCGCCGACGAACAGGGAGTTTGGTCTCCGAATTGGAGGAGATCTCCATCCAATCAGCTCAATTTAGGGTTTTAGAAACTTCCACGTTTTCTTCAAATTGTGGGATTTTGGGGTTAGAGAGAGATGTAGCCACGAAGGAAATGTTTGGGAAATTGGAATGGAGATTGCAAGGAGACACGCCCGATTAGGGCTCGTTTCCCGCCTTTTTACTATCTATAGACGGATTGAAAGGAATCAGTATATTACAGGAACTAGGATAAAGCCCTAAAATCAATTTTGGGGATTTTAACATAAACAATCAGAGTCAATGGAGGTAATTGGTTTCGATTTCCCGCGCTCCTGCGATCAATATATATATATATTTAATTTTTTTAAAAAGATAATAAGTTTGTTTCCAATTGTTATTGTTATTTTGAAAAGCGTTGATATTAAATTAATAAATACGATATAGTCGTAAAAGTCTTTTATATTTACAATGTATGTTTGTGTCCTATATGTTCGTTTTTATGTTTACTAATATTTTATTAGGTGTAAGACTCATACATTACATGGATTAATTAATTATAACATTAAAATATTATATAGAATTTATCAAAATAGAAAAAACTCATAAAATGACATGTGGAAAAGAAATTAATTCAAAATAACTACAAAATTACATTTGACAAATTGAATAAGAGTGTATGATATATAGCAAAAAACCTTCATTTATTAGAATAAATATTTGTCTTTTTTTTAAACATTTTTATCAAAAATTTTATCTTTCTAGTCTGTCATTATTAAAATAAAAGCATTTATATTTATGCATCACCCTACCACCATCACATTTTGCCACTACTACCACCACCAGGCACCAGCAACATCATCTACTACCACAGTACCACTAGCCTCGGCCATCATCATCACACTCTGCCACCACCACTACCATCCGCCGCCAACACCATCATTTACCGCCACCCACCATATCTTGAAATCAAAACACCATTAGGCCCAGCCCAATACATGGGCAAAGTGGGCTTAGGCTCAGGGCAGCAACGTTTTGAGGGCATAAAATCAGTCCAACAATCTATATTATATATAATAATGGCCCAAAAATAAATAGCCAAATATATGTTTGTTATCTGATTTTGGACGTCTTGGACATGAAAAAACTAGAAAAGGCATCGAGACTTAGACGCGAAACAACTATGAATCGACGATTAGAGAACTCGATGACTCAATTGCTCATAGAAAAACGAAACGATGCCTAGAAACACGTTGTGTGATGTAGTCGATTGGTGAACTCGATGTCTCATATGCCTAAATTCGTTGCTACACGATCTGATAAATAAAAAGTAAGAACCATAACGGATTTGAAGATTTCTCTAATTTTCTCTAAATTTATATTTTGCTTTGGGTGTCTTCAAGTCTCTTAGTGATTACATAGCTCCAAATTTCTCGGATTTCTCTGATCTGCCCCGATTTTTATTTTTAAGCTCTCTAATATGGTGCGGTGGATAAATAGTTAATGTCGTGGCTCTAGCATTCTAGGTATGGAGATATAATGCACTGATACGTTGATTATGATTTGGGTGAATTTAAGTTATCTTATTATGATTTCTCTTCTCTGTTCTCATTCTAATTTCTGATTTATGTTAATTGTTCATTGTAATTTCTGATTGACGTTGACTAACAGTGTTTTTATTATTGTTTTATAAATTGAATTATTTCTTGTTGGTGTTGTGACACGTTTCTAAATTTTTGTGGTTTCTTTTTAAACTTTTGTGTTATCTGTATGTGATTTTTCATGAGGCGTACCATATAGTTTTATGTTGAACATTTAAACTCCTTAGTATTTTGAAAATTTGGAATTCTAGACAAAATATTGATTATTGTGGGTGCGCTAGGGGCAGTGGTCAACCAACTTTGTACTATGCAGTACTGTATAGGTCAACATACAAACCTAGTTACCAGACATAATAAAAATTCAGATGGTGTTTTGGAATTACGAATCTGACATTGAATGGAATGGTGTGGTATGGTTTATTCCATTGAACTATTCGTGAAGTAATTAGATTCCTTTGACGTAACTTTCATTATTCCGTCATAAAATACAATAAAAATTGTATAATATGGAGTATAACCTATTATTATTTAAAAACTTATTGATTTAGATTCAATCACATTCTAATTTAGTGAAAAAGCATGAATTAAGCACGAAAATTATTGCATAATAAATAAACATTAGAAAGATTTATGAGTTATAACAGAAATTTGGAACCACCCCAAAAGGTATTTCGCATGATAAAAAAGCATGTTGTTTCAACTTTCATCTTTTGATTTTGGAAAAATTGTGAGAAATAGCAATGTCTTTTACTTTCTCTAGAGCAACGTACATAACTTTTTATCCATTATAGCAATGTATTTATAATAGAAATATAGAAACGTACCTATAGAGCATATATAAGGGCATAAAATTTTTATCTTACCCCAGGTATTAAAAACAATTGGGTCGGCCTGAACAACACTATTTGCCACCACCATGCCGACCACCCTAGGGAAATCGACACAAACATACACAAACCACCACCGCTAATGTCCATCATCCATCATCCACCACCACCACCCAACGTTACCTTTATCCCTCAATCACATCTAACCCTTCACCACCTCTGTAATTAGTCGTCGTCTTCTTCACCCCACTACCCCACCATTACATCCTGACCTTTACCATCTGGAAACCACCATCAACATCCATACATTTGTAACATTCCGACACCCCTTTAGAAACCACAACCCAATACCATAAGCCACCATACAAACACCTTAACACCATTCTTAACCTCCATTACAACCACCGGTCACTTACCTCCATAACCCTTCAAGAATATGAAAAAAAATGAAAGATAATTTGTTGAATTTTTTATTATTCATTGATATTTATAATTAACTATAACAATGGTGATATTACATTACTCACAAGTTATAGTGTCGTATCTACGGTATCCTCGTTCATTTTGCGGATTTAAGATATTTAAATGCTAGTTTTTAAAATAAAGATATTATATCTATTTGTGTATCATCCCAAAAACCATGAAAACAAAATTCATTTTTAAAATATATTTTCATAGAACCATAAGATAGTCAAACATTGTTTTTAATCAAATCCATTGGAATCGGAGTATTAAAATGATATATCAACACATAAAAACAACAGGAATATGCGTACGATCACGTTTTCGTATTGCCCCGATCATTAGAAGTACATGAAAACATTGTGTAACAACCCCAAAAATACGACCCAAAAATTTCATTTTTCAATATAGCCAAAAACCATAATCTGAGTGTCATATCATAAAAACCATACGTGATGTATCCCAAACATAATAAAAACAACACTGTGCGGAAACTGTATCATATCCATGTCATATAAAAATAAAAAACTAAATCAACTCCCAGGATAAAAGCTGAAGATGTGGTGTGTGCGATGCCATCATCCCGAGCTCTTCCCTCTGCTAGCGGAAGTACCTGAAACCAAAACTAAAACTGTAAGCACGAAGCTTAGTGAGCTCCCCCAAACTACCACATACCATACAAAACACATAAGCACATACTGGGCCTTGCCCACTGCATCAGACCGAAGTCTGGAACTAGCTGCATCAGACCAAAGTCCGGAACTGACTGGGACCTTGTCCCCTGCATCGGACCAGAGTCCGGAACTGACTGCATCGGACCGAAGTCCGAAACTAACTGCATCGGACCGAAGTCCGGAACTAACTGATCATGGCATAGCATAAAACATAACAACTATTATAAACACATAAACTGCATACTGCATCGGAACAGAGTCCGGAACACATAACACAAACATGCTTGAATCACAAAGACATCAAGCACTCTAGCTACTGCATCAGACCAAAGTCCGGGAATACTGATAATTAAACGGGCCGGCATTGTGGCCGTAGACCCGTTCCTACTGAAGGGAAACTCACCTCGTGAACTGGCTGCTGAGTGAATAACTCTGAGGGCTAACTGCTGCTGCTCCGGTATCTCCCCGGCTGCAAGTCCATAAATACACTCAATCAAATACTAAACACTGCACTGGGTAAAAATGACTTTTTTACCCTTGGTCAAAGTCAACTGTTGGTCAAGGTCAACTCTCAGACAAAGTCAACCCACAATTGACCTGACTCGCCGAGTTGGGCCGCCAACTCGCCGAGTCCTTATTCTCACTCCTCGACTCTACTCGCTGCTACTCGTCGAGTATGGCATCGACTCGACGAGTACTCTCCCGATCCAAGAATTCAAACAATCTTCATCCGACTCGCCGAGTCCTATGAACAACTCGACGAGTTGTTCTTGAGCTTAAGAAGATTGCCTTGGACTCGCCGAGTTGTATGAACAACTCGCCGAGTCCCTCCATTACTGAGTCTACCCTCAAACTCGCTGAGTCCACTCCACTACTCACTGGTCCCACTCGACACCGCTCAAAAGGAAGAAATCGGGGACTCGCGACTAGACTCGCCGAGTCGCTCTTCCGACTCGCCGAGTCACCGCCATGCAACTATTCTACACTCGATTCTGTTCGAATCCAATACATACAAATGATAGATCTGAGTCCAATAAGCTGATTTACCACGTAAAGTTTCCAACTTTACGTGTACAAACGCATGAACAAGGGAATAAAGGCTAAAAGATGCTTAAAAGGGGTAGATCTAGGGTTAATATGCAAAATAGCTCCATAAAGGCAATAGATTTGGGCTCTACAACTCCTAAATGAACAGATCTAAGGTTATCTCGGCATAAGAGAGCTTCCATATCAACATAAAGCTTTGAGAAAGGCATTAACAAGATCTAGAAAGGGTTTTAAGGCATAAAAGAGAGGGAAAACTGAAGAATACCTCAAAGAGCTCTTGCTTTCCCCTTGAATCTCTGCTCTGAAATCCTTCTCCTTGCTCCTTTCTTCTTCTCTTTCTTCAAGCCTTCACAAAAGCACACAAAATCACTTATAATCACTCAAGAACGAATTAGGGTTTTCTCACAGCTTTTGAGGGTGAAGGAGGCGAGATTGGGGGCTATAAGGTGGCTTAAATAGTGGGCAACCCGGGGATTTAGGGTTTCTCCCAGACGGACAGACTCGCCGAGTCCGGAATATGGACTCGCCGAGTCGCCAGCTAACACGTGCTCGAAATCCCGACCCTACTCGGCGAGTCAGGCTATGAACTCGCCGAGTCCCTCTTGCAAAACTTCAAAATAAATACCAAGGAATTATCATACCGGAGACGGGTCGTTACAATTCTCCCCCACTTATCTCAGACTTCGTCCTCGAAGTCTGCTACGGCTGAATCTGCAAATATCTCTGGGTAGTGCTCCCTCATCTCCTCCTCAGCCTCCCACGTCCACTCAGACCCCTTCCGGTGTTGCCACTGCACCTTCACTAATTGAATTTCCTTGTTCCTCAAGGTCTTGGTCTTCCGGTCCAGAATCGCGACCGGCCTCTCGATATAATTCAGGCTACGATCAACCTGAATATCCTCTAGGGAAACGACTGCTGACTCATCCACCAAACACTTCCTCAATTGAGACACATGGAAGGTGTTGTGGATCTGACTAAGCTCCTCAGGAAGATCTAACCGATAAGCAACCCGACCCACCTGGGCCAAAACCCTGAAAGGACCAATAAATCTGGGGCCCAACTTGCCCCTCTTCCGGAATCTGATGACACCCTTCCAAGGTGAGACCTTCAGAAGGACCATATCTCCCACCTGGAACTCCAGGTCCGAACGCCTCCTGTCGGCGTAACTCTTCTGCCGACTCTGTGCAGTCTGCAGTTTACTACGGACCTGCTGGATCAACTCGGTCGTCTTGAGCACCACTTCTGTGCTCCCAATGAATCGCTGACCGACCTCGCCCCAACAAATCGGGGTCCTACACTTCCTCCCATACAACATCTCAAAGGGAGGTCGATCAATGCTCGCATGATAACTGTTGTTATACGAGAATTCCGCTAACGGAAGATACGTATCCCAACTGCCACCGAAATCTAGGACACATGCCCTAAGCATGTCCTCGAGAGTCTGAATCGTCCTCTCGCTCTGCCCGTCTGTCTGAGGGTGGAAAGCGGTGCTGAAATGGAGACGAGTACCCATCTCGTCGTGGAACCACTTCCAGAATCTGGATGTGAAACGGACATCTCGGTCTGACACCACCGATACCGGCACTCCATGACGTGCCACGATCTCTCGCACATAAATATCGGCTAACTTCTCCGCCGATATACTCTCCTGGATCGGGATAAAATGGGCACTCTTTGTCAACCGATCCAATACTACCCATATCGAATCCACCCCTCGTGCGGTCCTGGGAAGCTTGGTGACAAAATCCATGGTGATGTCCTCCCATTTCCACACGGGAATGTCTAACGGCTGCATCCTGCCGTGAGGTCTCTGGTGCTCCGCCTTGACCTTCCGGCAGGTCAGGCATCTCTCGACGTACCAGGCGACGTCCCGCTTCATGCAGGGCCACCAATAATCATGTCGAAGATCTCGATACATCTTCGTCGCCCCTGGGTGGATAGAAAACCGAGACTTATGAGCCTCATCCATCAACACTTGCCGTACTCCACCCCAGTACGGTACCCACACTCTCCCGTGAAGCGTCAGCGAACCACGACTATCATAATCAAACGAGGCTACTCGGCCCACGATCCTCTCACACTTCTGTCTCTCCTCCTTGAGGCCCTCCACCTGAGCCTCCTTGATCCGCTCCAACAACGGAGTGATCACTGTCATCCTCAAACATAGATCTCTGATAGGGGCCGCCGACACTTTGCGGCTTAGGGCGTCGGCCACCACGTTGGCCTTCCCTGGATGGTAAAGGATCTCACAATCGTAATCCTTTAGCACATCCAACCACCTCCTCTGCCTCATGTTCAGACTCGGTTGATCCATAAGGTACCTCAAACTTTTGTGATCCGTGTAAATAGTACAACGGACCCCATAGAGGTAATGCCTCCAAATCTTGAGGGCAAACACAACTACCCCCAGCTCCAAATCATGGGTAAATTAATTAGCCTCGTGAGGCTTCAACTGTCTCGAGGCATAAGCTATCACATGGCCTCGCTGCATCAAAACTGCTCCCATACTTGTGATCGAGGCATCACAATAGACTACGAAGTCCTCTACTCCCTCTGGCAAGGTAAGGATCGGAGCCTCGCACAATCTCTGCCTGAGGGTCTCGAACGCTGACTGCTGCTCAGGACCCCAACGAAATACCACTGACTTCCTGGTCAGTCGGGTGAGCGGCACTGCTATTTTGGAGAAATCCTGAATAAATCTCCGATAATACCCTGCCAACCCTAGGAAGCTCCGAATCTCAGATGGAGACTTCGGGACCTCCCACTGCATCATGGCCTCAATCTTGGCCGGATCCACCAAAATACCCTTCTGGTTGACGAGATGACCAAGGAACTGCACCTCGCGCAACCAGAACTCACATTTGGAGAACTTTGCGAAAAGTCTCTCCCTCCTCAAAGCCTCCAGCACCTCCCGCAGGTGCTCCTCGTGCTGCTCCTGCGTCTTGGAATATACCAAGATATCATCTATGAACACTATCACTGACCGATCCAGCATCGGCCTACACACGCGGTTCATGAGATCCATGAACGCGGCTGGAGCATTGGTGAGCCCAAATGGCATCACCACAAACTCATAATGACCATACCTGGTCCTGAAAGCAGTCTTCTGTACATCCTCATCTCTAACCCGCATCCGATGATAACCGGAGTGTAGATCGATCTTGGAGAACCAAGACGCTCCTTGAAGCTGATCAAACAAATCATCTATCCTCGGAAGTGGGTAACGGTTCTTCACCGTTACCTTATTCAACTCCCGATAATCTATACACATATGATGTGACCCATCCTTCTTCTTCACAAACAGGATCGGCGCTCCCCAAGGTGAACTGCTCGGCCGAATGAAACCCTTGTCTAACAGCTCCTGCAGCTGTGTAGACAACTCCTGCATCTCAGGGGGAGCTAGTCGATACGGTGCTTTGGCTATCGGAGCCGCACCAGGAATTAGATCGATCCTGAACTCGACCTGTCTCTCAGGAGGTATCCCCGGCAAATCCTCGGGAAACACGTCTGGGTAGTCTCGAACAATAGGAACATCATCAACTGTCGTCTTGCCCTTCTCCCGGGTATCCAAGACGTAAGCTACAAAACCGGCGTAACCCTGCTGAACATGGCGCCTCGCCCTTGCGGCGGAACAAAAAGTCGGTCCTCGCTGCGGCCTCTCGCCCTGAATCACTAACTCTCCCCCACTGGGAGTGCGAACCCTCACTAGCTGAAGCTCACAATCAATCACCGCCCCATTGGGGCTTAGCCAATCCATGCCCACAAATAACCTTATTCCCTCGCAGAGGAATAGGTACCAGATCCACTGAAAACTGCTCGTCAAATAACTGAAGAGAACACCCTCTATGCACTCTGTCGACCCTCACGGTCCTATCATCTGCTATCTCAACCTCTAATGGACAATCCAGCTCCCCTGAAGCTCTACTAAATCTCTTGCTAAGCGCAAGTGATACGAATGATCGGGTAGCCCCCGAATCGAATAATACCAACGCAGAAATGCCGTTCACGGAGAACGACCCCGTCACCACATCAGGAGTCGCCCGCGCCTCCTCTGCTGTCATCTGAAACGCCCTGCTCTTCGCCACCGGCGTCTCGGCTCGGCCCTGTCGGCCATCTGTAATCCTCAAGGTAGCAGGGGCAGGTGCAGCCACCTTCCCTGCTGCAGCTAAACTCGGACACTGTGACTTTTTATGTCCCCTCTGATTGCACTGAAAGCAAATCGGATCTGATGCTGCGACGGCAGTAGCAGGGGCCGTGCAACCCCTACTCAAATGCCCAATCCGACCGCACTTGTAGCAGCCGGAACTCCCTGCCTTGCACGCTCCCTCGTGCAATCTCCCACACTTGCCACATCGACCGTGGCTCTGCTGACTCCTAGATCTGTGATCCGAAACCTTGGGCTTTTTGCCCGAACCGCCTGTACCTGAAACCACCTCCGGTTTCCTCTTCTTTTCCATCTCGAGATCAATCTCCCTCTCCCGAGCCCTAGCAATCATATCTTCCAGCGTTTTACAGCTGGACCGGCTCACAAACTGGCGAATATCGCTCCGCAACATCTCATGATATCGGGCCTTCTTCATTTCCTCATCAGCTACGTACTGAGGAACGAGAAGAGCCCTCTCCCTGAACTTGGCGGTGATCTCCGCCACTGTCTCTGTAGTCTGGGTGAGGTCCTGAAACTCCCTAGTTAACTGCTGCACCTCAATGACTGGTGCAAACTCTGCCCTGAACCTGGTAGAGAAATCAGCCCAGGTCATGGCGTCCAATGCTGCATCATCCCCAATGGCATGTCCGACCTCCTCCCACCAATCCCGTGCCCTGTCCTTCAGAAGACAGGACGCCCGTCTGACCTTGTCCCCCTCGGGACATCTGCTAGTGCGGAAAGCGTTGGCCACATCCGCCAACCATCTGGTACTCGCTATGGGGTCTCGCGCCCCGTGATAGTCCGGAGCTCCACAAGCCCTGAACTCCCTGAAAGTAAGGGTGCGCGACCCCATCATGGCCGCCACCTCGGCACGGAAGGTGCCCAATCTGTCATCCATCAGCTCTAGAATCCCCTCCTTGATCGAACCGAAGATCACAGGAGTCTGCTCTAAAATGATACGAGTAATCTCTGAAGAAAGAAACTCTCTGGTCTGCTCATCCATGTGCTCGCTCCCCGAGCCTGATCCTGATCCCTCCCCGGCACCTCCACTGCCGGCTGCTGTCCTCGGACGCAAAACCACCATACTGAAACACATCATAGCAATATCAGAAAACTGAAATATCTCAGGGGATCATTGATACTACTACTAGCTTCCTGGCCTTGTCTCGGCCTTCCTTGATTCGAGTACGGATCCTCTGCTTTCAGTAGTACGGGCCCATACTACCTTCCACATCTATCCGTACTTTCCTCAAGAACCGCCTTGACTCCACCACGTCACTTCTACTACTGCTAATCTCTGCTACTCTCATCCTAGGCTTGCCCTAGGGAAACCTCAGACTCAACTCAACTAGTCCTCAACTGCTGAAGGTCTCCTTATAATGCTAGTTAGCCACCACCTGAACACCATCACATGTGACGAGGATCAGATAATCCTTCAAGTAAAAGACCCGTCCCTATAACGGTTGGACTCAAACAAGAGCTGCGCAATAGGGCCAGTTCCAGCACTCTGGGATTATTCAACCCTGATCACATGTGGTGTGATGTGTTCACCTAATGGATAACTCCCATCACTCAGAACTCCCACAAAGCACGAAGCAAGCAGCATTCAGATAAAGGGAACATACTCAGGCAAAACTATTCTCATAACGAGAAACTGTACTAGCATACAGTGCTAAGCTCATACTATCAGGCATAACCTAAACAGGCTATCCTACTGCTGTCTACTCAATACTAGCATGCAATACTCATAAAGCTATAACACATAAAGCAGGCACATAAGGCATCCTCCTAGATCCTTAGTCCTATACTAGCATGTTGTTCTACTGAAGCTGGAACAATTAATCATAATAATAAAACTTGTATTGGTAATTTGGGAGTACTTACTTGAGCTCGGCTGATCGCATGCACCACACCCTTATCTTGTTTAAAAAAATTTCTTTCTTTCTAAGTGCTTTCAAAATTCTTTTAGAGAACATTTTCCTTTTTAGAAAAATCTTTTTATTTCCCCTTAGTTTGAGTTCAGATACACCCGGAAGTGCATCCGAATCCCTCAAACCAGGGCTCTGATACCAACTTGTAACAACCCCAAAAATACGACCCAAAAATTTCATTTTTCAATATAGCCAAAAACCATAATCTGAGTGTCATATCATAAAAACCATACGTGATGTATCCCAAACATAATAAAAACAACACTGTGCGGAAACAGTATCATATCCATGTCATATAAAAATCAAAAACTAAATCAACTCCCAGGATAAAAGCTGAAGCTGTGGTGTGTGCGATGCCATCATCTCGAGCTCTTCCCTCTGCTAGCGGAAGTACCTGAAACCAAAACTAAAACTGTAAGCACGAAGCTTAGTGAGCTCCCCCAAACTACCACATACCATACAAAACACATAAGCACATACTGGGCCTTGCCCACTGCATCAGACCGAAGTCTGGAACTAGCTGCATCGGACCAAAGTCCGGAGCTGACTGGGACCTTGTCCCTTGCATCGGACCAGAGTCCGGAACTGACTGCATCAGACCGAAGTCCGAAACTAACTGCATCGGACCGAAGTCCGGAACTAACTGCATCGGACCGAAGTCCAGAACTAACTGCATCGGACCGAAGTCCGGAACTGACTGATCATGGCATAGCATAAAACATAACAACTATTATAAACACATAAACTGCATACTGCATCGGAACAGAGTCCGGAACACATAACACAAACATGCTTGAATCACAAAGACATCAAGCACTCTAGCTACTGCATCAAACCAAAGTCCGGGAATACTGATAATTAAACGGGCCGACATTGTGGTCGTAGACCCGTTCCTACTGAAGGGAAACTCACCTCGTGAACTGGCTGCTGAGTGAATAACTCTGAGGGCTAACTGTTGCTGCTCCGGTATCTCCCCGGCTGCAAGTCCATAAATACACTCAACCAAATACTAAACACTGCACTGGGTAAAAATGACTCTTTTACCCTTGGTCAAAGTCAACTGTTGGTCAAGGTCAACTCTCAGACAAAGTCAACCCACAGTTGACCTGACTCGCCGAGTTGGGCCGCCAACTCGCTGAGTCCTTATTCTCACTCCTCGACTCTACTCGCTGCTACTCGTCGAGTATGGCATCGACTCGACGAGTACTCTCCCGATCCAAGAATTCAAACAATCTTCATCCGACTCGCCGAGTCCTATGAACAACTCGACGAGTTGTTCTTGAGCTTAAGAAGATTGCCTTGGACTCGCCGAGTTGTATGAACAACTCGCCGAGTCCCTCCATTACTGAGTCTACCCTCAAACTCGCTGAGTCCACTCCACTACTCACTGGTCCCACTCGACACCGCTCAAAAGGAAGAAATCGGGGACTCGCGACTAGACTCGCCGAGTCGCTCTTCCGACTCGCCGAGTCACCGCCATGCAACTATTCTACACTCGATTCTGTTCGAATCCAATACATACAAATGATAGATCTGAGTCCAATAAGCTGATTTACCACGTAAAGTTTCCAACTTTACGTGTACAAACGCATGAACAAGGGAATAAAGGCTAAAAGATGCTTAAAAGGGGTAGATCTAGGGTTAATATGCAAAATAGCTCCATAAAGGCAATAGATCTGGGCTCTACAACTCCTAAATGAATAGATCTAAGGTTATCTCGGCATAAGAGAGCTTCCATATCAACATAAAGCTTTGAGAAAGGCATTAACAAGATCTAGAAAGGGTTTTAAGGCATAAAAGAGAGGGAAAACTGAAGAATACCTCAAAGAGCTCTTGCTTTCCCCTTGAATCTCTGCTCTGAAATCCTTCTCCTTGCTCCTTTCTTCTTCTCTTTCTTCAAGCCTTCACAAAAGCACACAAAATCACTTAGAATCACTCAAGAACGAATTAGGGTTTTCTCACAGCTTTTGAGGGTGAAGGAGGCGAGATTGGGGGCTATAAGGTGGCTTAAATAGTGGGCAACCCGGGGATTTAGGGTTTCTCCCAGACGGACAGACTCGCCGAGTCCGGAATATGGACTCGCCGAGTCGCCAGCTAACATGTGCTCGAAATCCCGACCCTACTCGGCGAGTCAGGCTATGAACTCGCCGAGTCCCTCTTGCAAAACTTCAAAATAAATACCAAGGAATTATCATACCGGAGACGGGTCGTTACACATTGAAATCCACAACTGTAAGCCAAAACTTGGTATGTTCCCCCAAAATACCCACATAATAATACATATACAATGCATGCACATTTGACGCACAACATAAGACTGGATTGCCCCCACCCGGGCCCTCAACTTATGATTGGTTTGCTCCCGAACCCACAATATCAGACTGGATTGCCCCTCATAGGCCTTTAACTTACGACTGGATTGCTCCATAGTTTGTTGGCTTACAACACAAAGTAGTACCATCTCAACACAACCTTGCTATGTCGACATATGCATAAAAAATAACAAGCAAACACGTACAATCATATGTAACATCTGCAAGATACAACTAGATCACTAAAGAATAATAGGATAATTATTCGTCACAACGATACATGGATATTTTCAATAACAGATTATTTAGGGAAAACGATATAAACGAAATTCATAATAGTCGTTAAATCAAGAGCATATATGTAAAGAACATCAAAATCTGACTTCATAAGAGGAAGTTATGATTTTGATGTGTTATCACAAAAATCGAAATTCAAATCGGTTGATTGTTAAGAAAAAAAATCTAAATAAGAGTTCAAGATCTCGTCAATACCTGTATGTCAATATAAAAACAATTGAGTATGGATGTCATATGAAATAGTTGTGATTTTTTCATAGACTTTAACAGTCTAATATCGTTAAAAATATAACTTTTAAAATATAGCGAGAATTAGTCAACATAATCTAAACAAAAGTTGTAGATTTCATTGATAGCTACGCGCAGATATAAAGAACGTCGAAAATGGAGTTCGTATGAAGAAGATGTGATCTTTTTTGAAGTTTTTATTCATCAACCTACATACGAATCAATTCCAATTTTTCTATCATTTATCAACAACCCAAAAGAATTAGAAATGTATTATATATATATATATATATATATATATATATATATATATATATATATATATATATATATATATTATCATATTCTTTTGGTAGAGAATTAAAAACCATAAATTATGATTAAACTAGTCGAATCCTTGCGCGTTGCGCATGAATATAATTATTTAATTAAAATAATAACATTTAATAAATTGTGATTTAATATTTATACATGTAAAACCAATGTCAATAGCAAAACAAACTATATAGTTAACATATTAGTTTTATTAATTGTAGACAATTTATATCATTAGTTATTTCCACTATTAATTCATGATTTTATAGACCGTTTTATGTTGTGTAAATTATATATAAAACATATATTGATTTCTATTTATAAAAAATAAAGTTGTATGAAAAATAAATACTAAAAGTTTTGATGATTTTATAGAAAGTTTTAAGTAGTGGAAATTATATATAAAACATATGTCGATGTGTATATAGAACAAATAACAAATAGTATGAAAAACACTATAACTTTTAATAAAATTAAAAACACTACAATATTATAGCATTTACATCAATAAAAACTTATTAAACACTTATAAATCATTCAAAATGAATATTTAGAAATCAACATACATTTGATATATAGAAATATTGTTATAAAAAAAATTGTGTTGGAATAACCATTAATGCGACAAAACATATTTTTTTTCAACTCTTTCATTTTGAATCACAAATCTTTTCAAACATATAATTTTTTAATCAAAACTTACTAATATTCTATTAATATAGCTACAATGTGTATAATAAATAAGTGGAAAAATATAAAAGCATTGCACATTAATAACTATAAGTTTAAAAAACTTTTGAATGTAGTGAAAATATAAAGACATATTACATTAAATTTAAATAAAAAACTATTGAGTTGTAGTGAGAGTTTTAAACTTTTGATTTGTGCCCAATAATGTAATATAAATATCAACAATTATATGTTATAAAAATAATATTATAAATATTTATCATTGAAATAATAATTTTTATACTAAGTTGTAACTAATATTATAATAATTTGAAGTATACGATAAGAAAAATATAAAAAGTTGTGTTTGAATCAAATTGAATTAACTTTTTGATTTAAAATTATTTTAGACTGTAGGTATTTTTAGCTAATTTATAAATAATTTATTTGAATATTTTTTATTTCCTATATTATTATTATTATTATCATTATTATCACTATTATTATTATTATTAATATCAAATAACAATAATTTTTTTAATAATATAATCTATTCTTTAGGTTTACATTATTTAAAACAATTATTAGTTTTTACTAATTAAAAACAACTTATTTGAAAATTTTCGTTATTATATTTTAAAAAGACTATCATACTTTTTTATTGTATTTTCATTTTTTCCCTTAAAGCTATGAAATATTGGTAGAGAATGAACGGTGCAAATAAAATGATGATTTGAATTTCAAAATTATAGTAATTATTATGTACTGCGACCAAACTTAAAAAAAATATATGTTAAGAGTAGGTTAGGGGAGGAGGAGTGTTACACTATAGGTATAGTTTTATCACTTATATTTTTTTTGAGAATATTAATATTTTATTTATTTACTTTTCATTTACGATAAAAAACGAATAAGGAAAAAGGAAATTGACAAATGTAATAAAATAATTTTCTTTTATTACTATAAAAACATTTAAAATTGGGTATATCCATATAAGTTTTGATAGAACATAAAGAATTCATTTTTATAACACACATAATTATTGGTTTTTAACAATAAAGTCATATCATATCAAATTTCATTCATTCGAATTCCTCATTATCACCGAAAATTTAGAATAATAATTGTAAACTCCTTTCATCAAAATCAATTATAAAAAACTTCATCGATGTTATTTATACAAAATAAGCGATAGAAACTAACATATTATATACATAACATAAAATACATGTGGAATAATATTCTCTTGTATATAAAATATATTTTCTTAACATAAAAAAGAGAGAGACAACATAAATATACATACATGTTAACAGAGTTACCAAAAGCTCACGAGAAGTAATTATCAATTTCACTTCATCATCCTGTGATTATAGAAAGATGCACAACACATAAACTTAAAAAAAAATGATCTTAACTATACCTTTACAAACATACCTAAATTTGAACTTAGGTTAATATCTAAAACTTACATACACCCAATTTGAGTTTACATGAATTTATATTTGGAAAAGTTGGAATTGCTTTCTTACATCCATAGAACCACTCAGATAACTCTTCAAACCCTACAAATATAATCTATCATTTTGTGTTGACATACATGCAATATTTAATCTACAAATTTTTTATATAGGCTAAATATTTCATTTAAATCATCATTAAATATCATGATTTGAAAAGTTACAAATCATAATATTTCAATTAATCATAAATTAATCTGTATAAGTCGAATAGTCTTGGAAGTTTCAAATGCATGAGGTTTAAGGAAAAATATTATTTGGAGTTTCAAATGCATGAGGTTTAGCGAAGATTAAAAATTTATTGTTAAAATATTGAAAAATATATGTTTAAAATGGTTATGTTATTGATATCAACTTTGAGATAATATTTTTACACTAATATATATATATATATATATATATATATATATATATATATATATATATATATATATATAATCTCTATTATTTTGAATAATAATATTCATTGACATCAACCCACATTCCTTATTAATAAAATTAAATATAATTATCTATTTAGTATTATTTTTAACAATTATTATTATAATTGATTAATTATATTTTTACTTATATGATCATTTTCTAATTTCAATAATGATGTTCATTTAAATTACAATTTATTTATAGCTAAATGTAATTTATAATTTGATGTTATTATCATTTAAAATTGTTATTCATTAATTTTAAACCATTTATTATTAATAATAAGTCAAAGAAGACTTTTAAGAAACACTTAATATTATTATTAAAATGTGGAACATACACTAAATAATAAAGTAATAAGATAGACAATTTGCATTTCAAAAGAGACTTGCATGAATAATATGACATAACCATGTAATTTGATTTTGTTATTTATAATTGTTGTTTATTAATTTTAAAACCATTTGTTATTATTAATAAGTGAAAGAAAATTTTAAAAAACACTTATTATTATAATTAAAATGTTAAACATATACTAAAATATAAAGTGATAAGATAGACAATTTGCATTTTAAAAAAGACTTACATGAATAATTATGGATAATATGACATATCTATGATTTTTAATTAATTATTGTTTTAAAGCAACATGAACATACAAACATGTATACAATAGTTAATTAAATATTATATATATCACCTTCCATAACATATGACCAATAACATGAATTTAATCTAATTTACATTAAAATTTCAACCACAACATGCAATGATATTCTTAAAAGAATACTTAAATCAAGAAAATACAAAAAAAAAATAAATAGTATATAACAAACTTACAAATTAAAAACTTCAATATAATAACATGGATCGAAAAATTGTTCAAAGCCCTCAAACCAACACAAAAAACTTCAAACTTGTTTTCTTTGTGAATTTTGTATGTGATTTGTATTTGTGTGTTTACTTAAAAAGATTGCCCTTTTTATAGTAGAGTATCCATTAATTGTTAATTAAATATATTATACAAGTTATAAAACCTTTGAATTGTTAATCATTATTAAGAGACTTTTGAGTGATATTCATTAAAATAATAGGTTTCAAATGCATGAGGTGTTCGCAAATTTTTATGGGGGTTTCAAATGCATAAGGTTAAAGAAAAAATGATAGTTTTATAAGTATGTATGAAAATTTTAAATTAATAAATTACATGGTAAATTGGCTTTTAAAATCAAATATAAATAAATAAATGATGACCACTCATTATTCTCCACGTGTGCAAGCGACGGTCATGATTTCTTATTGCCAGACGATTTCAGGTGTTACTCAATGGATTATTTTCTATTATTTTCTCCTTGTTTATTTGTATTATACATTAGAAATACCAACTACTAGTTGCAAAACCCATTGATATATATGGTCTATGGATCCCAATACTAAATCGATGCTCATGTGTCATTATAAGTTTCTTTTTGACAATGAAAATTGTTGTTCTAAGTAAAATGCTCAATTTAACCGATAAAATTGGACTTTAATCCTTTAAAGTACAAAAAAACCCTATAAGACCATTTAAATTAAACAAAACCCAAAAGTTTATAGGGCTAAATAGAAGTAAATATATTTTTAAAGGCGTATATTAGCTTTCAAATGTATATAAATATTAAATAGAAATAAATATATTTTTAAATACTAAATACAAGTAAATATATTTTTAAATCTTTACAAATATTGTTAAACATTTAAAAATGTATTTAAAAATATAAATATAAAATATTTTTATACATTTAAAACTGTATCAAACATATAATAATAATAATAATAATAACATAAATCAAAGTCAGGATAAATCCAAACATTTTTTAAAACTTAAGGGTAAATCTGAACAATATTTAAAACTCAAGGGCATTACTAGCATTATGTAACCGGTAGTAGGGATGTGCAAAAAAACTGCAAAACCGAGCCGATCCGGCCAATCCGAAACTGGAAAAATCAAAACCGGGTACCTACGGGTTGGTGTCGGTTTGGATATTTACTTATTCATGGATACCCAAACCGAACCGTCATGTGTGTGTGTGTGTGTATATATATATATATATATATATATATATATATATATATATATATATATATATATATATATATATATATATATATATATATAGGTTCTATGAAAACAAAAAAACGTAAAAAAAACCTTAAAAATCATAAAAATGCATAAAAATTCTTAGAGATCACATTTTTTTTTTGCATTCTTTATGAAAAAATCGCATGTTTTTAAATAATTTCGTTGATTTTTTTTTGAATTAAAAAAAAGATTTTTTTTTTCAGCGAATTTATTAAAAAACCTGCAATTTTTTTTATAAAAAATTTAAAAAAAGTTTTGTAACCTCTAAGTATTTTTTATGTATTTTTAGGGTTTTTTTTGTTTTCCAATAACCCTTATTTATATATATATATATATATATATATATATATATATATATATATATATATATATATATATATATATATATATATATATATATATATATATGAATTTTCTTCAATTTCCAATTTCAAATTTATACGTCAAGTGTGCATGTTGCCCAAATGTGTATATATGTTTTTTTATAAACTTTATCACATGTTTTATATTTATGTATTTGATTTTCGAAAGAAAGATTGAAATGAAGTTTATAGCTTTTGATTGATTTTTATTTTTTAAATTTAGTGGGTACCCATGAGCCAAACCGTGGTTACCCGTCTTTACACGGTTCGGTTCGGTTCTGTTTTTTTAGCAATTCGATTTAGTTTCGATTAGTATTTGTAAGGTACCCGTCCCGTGATTACGGTACATAATTTTATTACTATCCAAACCGAACCGCTCCGTGAACACCCGTAATCGGTAGGTTACCTGGAAACCAGCTAAAATGGTATAAATGAATAAATTAAATAAAACATCAGGTTTTACTAGACCTAAAACACGTCCAAGAGTAAGACCAAAATTTTTGTAAAAACTTAAAGGCTCTTAAAATGTTATCTAAATCGGAAAGAATTTGAGAGAAAGGAAAACAAGATCATTTAATTTTTTTTTTTCCCTTTCCTTTCGTTACTTTAGTGAAATTGGAAGTGAAATGTTAATGGTAAAAGAAAGAAAAAAAAAAAAGGAAACAGAAAGAAAGTGCGAACATTTTTTTTTTCTCCCACAAAATCTATCCTAAAAAAATGGAGGGAACCCCTCAATTTCATTTCCTCCCCTAAAATTTTTCGATATCAGATAAAAAATCTAATAAATCTTTAGCACAGATTTATTTATTTGTTTTACCAATTCATTTTTTTTTAAATGTAGATTTTAAGTATTTCCATGATCTTCATATATGTTATTTTTAACTACCATTAATATGTTTTTCATTTGATCAATAATCAAATACCTTACACCACGTGTTAAGTTAAACACCGTTCTTAACTTCTTATAGGGAATAATCAAAAGAAAACCAATACCATGTGCTAATATACTATACCATATTCCCTTCTCCATCTTACATTCGACTGCTCTGTTGTAGTCTTGTAACACCTTCTTCCTCTATAATCTATATGAATGATAAACTTTGTAGTCTGATGCTTTTGTATAGATCAACATACATTTATATTTACTATTGATTGTTTTATTCTTGATCGTTTGTTCATTTCTTTTTAATCCGATCGGTGGTGGACCAGTGTCCTGTGGGGATCAATTTATTGACTCTGGTTTCTTGGTTTTTTACTTTTCGTTTTAAATAGGCTTTCCATCTTCAAAATCTATTGATAAACTGCTTGATTGGTTATTTGAGAATTCGACAACAGAAATAACACTTGGTTTTAATTTCTAATACACTGCACTAGTGTAATGACAATTTTCTTTGTTGCTTTAAAAGTAAAGACTATTACTTGTGTAGGTAACCATGTGACATTATAGTGCCATAATTTATTAATGACGTGCTGCATAGTTTTTCAATTATATTTGTTTATGACTAATTACCTATAACTATAAAAATATAAATACAAAAAGATAAACTTATTTCAACAATCTTCCATCCACGTTTTGTTGGATTTATAGCTTTCGAAAGATTTTAAATTATCAACACTGCAATTACAATTATTGGTACCTGACGTTGCAATTACACAATAATAAGACACGATAATACTCTGAAATTGAATTCTTATTTGATTAGAACCAGTTTCTAGATACAAAGAGAGCATATCAGTTGTTTCACAAACTTTCTGAATTTCTTCTAAAAGCTCACACATAGACTCTCATGCTAATGATCTCACATAAGTACGTACAATGAATGATTAATGTTACCTAAATAGTAATTTGAACGATGTGATTTTTATATTAACAATGCATATAATTACTATGTTAATAATTAACACTCGCAGCATCATGTTGTCGTGATTTTTTTTTTCCCTCTTAGCTTTGTGATGTGATTTTTGGTCTTTTTATAAATTATGGAGTCAAATGTTCATAATTGCAGTTACCAAATAATTCGAATATTTAAGTAAAACGTTTTCTTTAAATTTGATGACCTAAATAATTAATAAAATAATTTGCTACCTAAATTAACAAAAATACAATAATGGGTTAATTCATTGCTCCATCATTGATACGTTGCTTTTCAATGAAACATTCATGACTTGTTTAATAAATCTCTGCTTTATTCGTAAAGGCTACAGAGTACAAGAAGGTCCTACAACAATATCCCAGTCCATAACATAACACTCATTTCATCTCTCTGTCTTCCTCAAAATCAAAATTCATGAGCATTGAGCAGCCATGTTTGAAAACTCGTCTCCTTCATCAACACTTACAGAAGCCTCATCGTCTTCCAACCACAATTCTTCAAGCATCGTTCAAATCGTATCCAAACCAATGTCAGATCGACTGCTAAATAAGTTTGTGGATACGTCGGAATTCGATTTTGATTACGAACAGAGTGGATTGTGGTCTCCGCCGATCCCTCCTCCTAAATTCTACTTAAACTCGCCGGCCGGAATTATCTGCTCCGTCGACGAGATGCTGAAGAACTTACAGAGCATGCGTCAGACTAAAATCTCCAGATTTAAGAAGTTTGTCTACTGTTGTTTAGATTTCTGATTTGAGTTCATCTTTTTGTTTCTTAAATTTTTTTGAATCGTCACCAAGTGACGATTAAGATATCTATTAGTTAATGTTAATCTTTTGCTATTTAATGGCAAAATTATAAGTAGCATTATTCGAAATTTTTTATTAAAGGTAATTATTTTATATCATTATAAATAAACTGATTACATTTTTTGGTGTATTGCATGAGGTTAATAAAGTTAACTCATATAAGATTTGGTCTCATATATAAAATTACTAGTTGTGAAACCCGTATATTATACGGGTTAATTAAAACATAATGTTAAATAAGAGCGATTAAATGAGAAGTTTATTTGAGTTTGAAATATGAAATAAGTGAAAATTATGAAGAAAAAAAATATGCAAAAAATAAATTAATTAAAATTATGTGTTTAATTGTTAGACCCGTGTACTAAATGAGTTATTATAATAAAATGTTAAATATAATGGTTTAAAGTGTAAATTTATTTGAAATTGAAATTGAAATTTTAAATTTCAAAATTGAAATTAATAGTTATTATAGTAGGTTTAATTTATGGAAACTAAATTAATGATATAGTGGAAATGAATAATGATATAATTGACAAGTGGAAAATAAATATATTTCAAAATTATAACAAAATGACATGTGGCAAATTAAATAAGAGAATGACAAGTGGCAATAACATTTTCATTTATTATGATAGATAATTTAATAATATTTAATATTTCTATATACTAACAAAGCATTCCATATCTTCTACTTTAACACTTTCACTTTTCAAAATACGTATGAATGTTGGTTCATTTTATATTTTAGAATGATAGACGAGCTCATGCACATGAAATGCAATGGTGTTCCAATTAAACCAGAAGTGAATGAAAATGTATAATTTTTTCTCTAAAATTCGTTACATTTGAAAAAATATTAAAAAAAATAACATTTGAAATACTTGAATATTATAGCTACATGCATTATACCTTTGATTTTGATTTCATTTTCAAACATGATACAACTTGTCATGTCATACATGATATGATTTGTTTTCTTCACATGATCTGTTTCTTGATTTTGAATGTCTTATATGAAAAGACAAAATTAGCCTCTAAATATTTTCTTAATATAACAAAAATAATTGATAAGTCAATAATTATTATAAAATTTATCAAAACAAAAGTTGTCACTGATCCATCACTAATTTATCACCGATGCTAATGTACATAAAAAACCCGGGCCCCATAAATGTGACGGGCCATGTGCGGTCGAATACCTCGCACATGCCCAAGACCTGCCGTGAGCTTTAATTAAATGAAGGAATTCATATGTTAACATGTGTATTTATTTCATTGTTAACATGTACAAGCTTGAATTTATCAAGATTATGGTTTAAAATTAAGGATCAATACATGTTGTCTACTACAACAATGTTAAAGTCCTAACATCATTCCCTTTTAATATTTGATCAATGTTGGAGAGAAAGGGACATAGTTGTGTAATATATGGTAAATCTAGATGGTGTGATATGGACATATCTACACTAAATAAATAGTTATTCTATAAATCATCAAATTTAAATTAATAATTAATAATTAAATGACTTGTAGCCTAACAATATCAAGAATGTTGATAAGACGCATCTCGTTCAATTGGTTGATAATTCAAATATCAGGAGTGTTGATAAGGTACATCTCGTTCAATTATGGGGATGATGTTGATTCAAGAGGATATTAGTATGTGAGTTAGTAGTTAAAAAAGAATAATTTGAAAACCTAACTATTTCACCACCCTCATACATAAACATTTAGGTGTTGTTTGTTTTTTCGAAACGAAAATGTGAAAGTATCTGAAGTCTACGGACCACTTCTGCAACCTTCTACAGCAGAAGAGGGGGACTAAACGACTACAACATGTAATAAAAAGTTTGTTTATTTTTTTAACCTCTGCAGACTGCTGCAATAAGTTAAAGTAAGGTGTGAAGAGGTTTGAAACAGAAGGTCAAGTGTTGCGCCATGCAACGGTTTTTAAGTCAGAAGTCTGTTAAAAAGCAAATAGATGTGAATGACCAAGTGTTGCGTGTGTGCTGCGTGACGCAATAATAAGTGGTTAAAAGATGTTTTTTTAGAAAAAAACAAATAACACCTTAATAAAAGAAAACATTAACTAACTAATTATTGAAAACCTAACACATTAATGTGATACCCAACAAACTAATAAAGCAATGACAAAATTGCAAGAATGGACCCTGTGGTTTGTCAAAACTAGCAACTTTGGTCCAAAATGGGTTTGGCTCGCAAGGATGGTCCAATAGTTTCGTTTTGTTGCGAGTTTAGTCCAAACTTTTCATTTTTTTTGCGGACTTGGTCCAAGTCAATTTAAATTTTTTTATAATGACCATTTTGCCCTTAATTTTTTTTTTAATTTATATAAATACATTTTAGAATTTACATAATTAAACCAAAATAATACTACCACTATCCCTACCCACCCCTCCACCCTCTCTAGCATACATCTATTGATATGTTATCGCCACCACCGTCTGTCACGGGCACTACCGCTACCACAACTGTTGGTCACCAACAATAGCCATTGCCACTGTGACCGCCGGTCACCACCAACACCATCCGATGAATTCAAACATATTTTTTCCACCACCACCATATAAATCCGCATCTACAATTTCAAAATGAAACTCGAGAACTACTACCACCGTATGATGAATTCAAACATATTTTTTTCCTGATCTGCAACTTTAAAATCAAGAACAACTAGATTTTTAAACCCATAAGAACAATCAGATTTGTAACAAGAACAATTAATTGGAGTGTGGAATACATGAGATGATTACAAACAGAGTTGTCCCTGATCTTGTTTCAGTAGAATTGCACCTCTAAAAAAACCCTTCTCGTTTCCGTTTTGGCTTCAACGTCGCCTGAAATGTCATTGGAGCCAAAGACACCACATACATGGAATCATCGCTTGTACGGAAGTGACGGTGGCAGTTACACCTTAGGCTTCGCAAAAATTTGGGTATATGAACCCTATTACAACCGCTACCCTAAAACCTAATCTAGTTGCCATTGTATCAGTCGGAGGAAAATAAGCACGAACCAACGAAACACTAATCTTGCCGCCACGATAAACCAACATTGAACCTGATCTGAAAACCCCCACAACCATCAGCGTTTGGGAAGAAGGATAGCAGCGATGCCAATAATCCGCCAGAAGCCTCGGTTGATGGAACCCTCTTCACCGGAAGCATCTTCACTGGAAACATCTTCACGAGAAGCCTCATTCGCCCTCTTTACCGAAACCCTTTTCTCAGAATGAATAAGATGCGTTTTTTTGTATGTATATATATATATATATATATATATATATATATATATATATATATATATATATATATATATATATAGAGAGAGAGAGAGAGAGAGAGAGAGAGAGAGAGAGAGAGAGAGAGAGAGAGATTTTCTTTTTTTATTTCTGTAATAAAAAATTAAAAAAGGGAAAATACCAAGGGCAAATCCGTCATTATAAAAAGTTTTATAATTTTTGGACTAAACTTGCAACAAAACGAAACTATTGGACCATCCTTGCGACCCAAACCCATTTCGGACCAAAGTTGCTAGTTTTGACATACCACAGGGACCATTCTTGCAATTTTGTCTAAAGCAATTCTAGCATTATTAATGAGGTATGTATATCGTGATCTTTATTCTAGAACCTTTCATGCTCATACGATCTTCTTTATCTTTACCTCTTGTCTTAGCTACTGGTATAAATTATAATCAAAAGATCTCACTTTTATACCCATCTTTTTAGTTTAACAGTGATTAGTTTTGTATGCTTTATTCATTTCATTTGCGACAATTGTAAGTATCCGTGAGTATATTGATATTTTAATTCTAAAATACTTAAGTATTAAAAAGTTTCGAACACTAATATATCCTTATTACATATTGTAGCATATCTAAATTATTATACTGTGTGTGGGGATAAGGAAGTGCCATTATTTATTTATTTATTGTCATTAGGGTGCAAATCATGTAACATGAGTATGTGATCGCTTTTTAATCATTTGCAAAGAAAGACGAATTTAAATTTTGAACTTCAATTAAAACATTTTGATATTATATTTTTTATATATTAAAATGAAATCCTTTTATCGAATGATAGTTTTTTTTTTTTTTTTTTGCTGTTATTTTATTTTTTCAGTTATAACGATTAGCAAGTAATTTTAATTATATAAATTTGGAAACATGATAAGTAAATTATTGTTTTAGGATATCGAGGTCAAGTAATTTGAATGTGTAACAACGACCCTTCAGAAAGTATGCTCATAAAAGCAGAATGTTTAAAGACATTCTCTGTTGTTAGCCTTCTGCTAAAGCCCTCGATCTTCACGTAACTTCAAAACAAACATTTCCTGCAATCATCAATCGCTATTTGCTTGAAATTCTGTAAGTTTCAAAAGACGCATCACAACTTCTCTATTGTACAGATTCAGTTAGATTCCTCCCTTTCTACGAATTCCTTTTGTGATCGGAGATTTTTATTTATTTATTTATTTATTTTCATTTCTCCCTATCAATATCAAGAAACTGTTGATTAATAGTAGAACTGAAAAGGGGAATTGTCGCTCAGTTGGACATGTGTTTGAATTTTTTATGTGGGAATGATTTACAAGGTTGTAGGGAAGGTGTTCGATGAAATGATTAGCATAGAACTTTTAATACAATTTAATGATGGCTTGGACTCTAGAACAATTTGATTCGCTATGAAGGACTAAACTTTAACAGTTTATTCTTCAAAAAATTATGAATTTTTATTCGAATTTTTGTTTGATGTCACTTTCTTGTACTATCAGTCTAGGAATTCAAGTAAATCCAAAACGTGTCATAATATGTTATGACGATGGCATAATCAATTTAGTAATGTACATTTTCTTTTGGGTTGCAGGTTTCATAAATTTGAGATGATAGTATGTTATGATGATGGTATAATTAGTTTATGTCAAGTCTTTATTGCACTGTGAACCCATCTTTTTTATAGCCCTTTTTTCTTGACCTCTTTATTGAATTATCATGCTTTCCATTTAATTTTTTGCAAGAAAAACAAAGACCTACACTTGTCTATTCTTGTGTATTATGGTTTAGACCATATAGCCAGATGGGGACCATGCTAATTTGAGAATCTATACAAAAATAATTTCTTTGGTAATCAATTCACCTTTTAGAATGATCAAAAACATTGTTGACCATGAAATAATAAGTGTAAGCAAAAAAAATAGTATATGAAAAATGAGAGACCAAAGTCCATGGATTTAGCTTATTTCAATTTGATATTTGGTGAGACTAGAAAAGGTAATTTATCATAGTTGATAAACTAACATTTTAACAAGTCACTTGAGATAATTTATTGATAAGCTAATTTATAAGTTAAAAATTAGTTTTTTCAGTTAGCAACCCAAAAACAGCCTTAAGCTTATAGTAGAAGACGAAGATTGGAAAACAAATTATTGGTGATTAAAAACTATAAATTGGTAGGTTGAAACTTGAAACCACAATGGAGTAGATAGTACTTCGTTTTGGATGTTGATGTATCAATGTTTTTACATTAATTGATTTATTGTACATTTGCAGCGGGATTTTTAAAACTGAAATAACTATTTCCTAACAAGAAGTATACATATCATAAACCCAACTACTTTTTTTTTTATCTAATCACTCGATCAAAAGAACTCTTATTAACCCAATTCCCAATTACTAAAAAAATAGGCTGTTGGTTTAATTGGGTTTGGGTAACCAAGTAACAGACTTGCCAATTGGGCTCAAAGTTCATGGAGCTATCATGGAAGAAAAGGTTTTAATAAGCCCAAATTTGGTTTGTTCGTTCTGGATATTTTGTTGTTGGTAATGGACTAATGGTAACTTATTATATTCATGGTTTTGATTTTTCCAATGAGAAAAGTAATATTTTTTTGTCTTTATCTTGACGCTATTACTCTTTAGTCTTTAGTATGCATGAAAATCCCACTTGTCTTCTCTAAATAAATTTCCAACTCAGTTATTTAGTAAGGATATTGATTTTGAATTGATTAGAATTAGGCTGAAAATTGATTTCTTTTAGGCGACAAACATTAAAATCAAAGGCTATAAATCAACAAATATAAAAGAAACAAAATCAGTCCATAATTACATTGCCCATAAATCAGGAAGTCACCATATCCAGTGTCACCATAATATTTCAAAGATTCTATCCAACAGTTAAAATGGTTTGTTAACTTAGTCAGTTCCATTTAAATTCAGAAATAAAGATTAAAATCAGGGACAATATTTTTTGTTTCCTTTCTATATACGTTTTTCGGTTTTTGAATGAATTTGAATCGTTGTATCCCAATAATTTAGGTAGCATATCGACTTTTAATTGATTAGGAAAACCCAATAATTTAGGAATGGTATTGATTTGCCAATGTGATTATATATACGATAGCAACTCCAACAATTTTATTTATTTATTTATTTATTTTATTTCATCGTTTGCTTCTCTTCAGTCTTCTCTCATCTATTCGTGTTGCTTGTTTTGGAGAACGAATACATAACGAACGCAATTTTATTTGTATTTGCTTTTTTCAATCATTATGTGATTTGTACATCTTAGAATAGAGAAACTAATTACATTCAATCTGTCATTATGTGATTTGTAAACTAATGTATATGTATATGTGTAATCTAACGCCCAAAACCTCCACCTAATAGCAATGACTGTGTTTATGTGTAATCTAACATTGTAATGTATATGTTTAAACTTTATTCATTATTTGAGGCAGAATACCTCTTTCATAACTTCCTTTTTTTATTTGATAATCGGTAATAATTAAGAAAAGCGTAATAAAAAGTAACAATTTTGCAAATTCCTAAAATAACAAATGTAGTTTGAAAATACAATGCTAAAATTTACATGAATGGTTCCTGTTACTATTTATTTGAAAAAAAAAAGTTTGAATAACTTATTAAAATGTCATACTCAGAAAGGTAACCATAAAATAGCAAAATACATTGAAAGTATGTTGCTTTAATTGACAATAATGAACCTAGGCTTTTAATCCTTTAATGTGCATTCAA
This sequence comes from Lactuca serriola, assembly GCF_051521515.1. Lineage (NCBI taxonomy): Eukaryota > Viridiplantae > Streptophyta > Magnoliopsida > Asterales > Asteraceae > Lactuca > Lactuca serriola. The sequence continues at coordinate 272,066,133 of NC_136412.1, read as the reverse complement.
GCTTTTACATTCAAGCTTCCATTTGATTTTGCAGTTTTTTTCCTTTAATTTTTATTATAGCATCCTACTTTCATTTTTTGTTTTGTTTTTTACTGATTAAGGTACTTAACTATAACAGTTTATAATTGGGTAGATTGTTAAGTATATTGCTAATAGGAAGAGACAAAACTAGAAGGTCATATTAAACTGATTAAAGAAAGTATGTTATTAATTTTTTGTATTTGACACTTACATGTTAACTATTGCTGGTCCATTTATGTATAAGAAGTGATTTGTACACAACTTTTTTCCATGCACCACAATATATGTTTTACCGAGTTGTCCAATACAACATTTTAAAGCATAAATTGTTATGTATAGAGAAAAATTGTTGCGTTCGAATCACTTTCTTTTATGTTTTATAAAGGGACTACTTATGTTAATTGTTTAAACAGGGCCCATTTATGTGCTTTTTAAAGAGATCATCTCTATTAATTCTTTTAACAGGTACCATTATGTTAATTCTTTATGACATGGACCATTTTTGTTAATTCTTTTAGATAGTAACTATATCTATAAAATTTTTAGTGTGCTTTTTCGGGTTTTAGACAATAGCAACCTCCTTTCGTTTATTTATGTGTTATAGAATCATATTTTCATCCCTTTCACAGTGACTTTTTCTGAAAAAAATAAAAATAAAAAATAAATCCGCAAAAAAATTCTTATAAATTTGTTAACAAAAAAGTCATCCCTAATTTTTATTTATTTATTGTTTATAATTTAACCACTAGAACCGGCTATTACTTGCAAATTTGCTTAATTTGCAGGTTATCGCAAATAGTAGCAGATTTAAATTGTAAACATAGTATCAAGGGTGACTTTTTTGTTAATAGGTCAAAATATAAGTAATTTTTTTTCGATGCATAATAATTTTTAACCTAAAGTGTTATCTATTTTAAGGTTAAATTATAATCTATTTTTGTTGAAACAACCATTATAATTTGTTTGATTTTTAATATATGATAATAAATAAATACAATTTGTTTGAAAAATCTTTATGTGAGTTGGTGTGTATCAATAACACGATGAAAATGCAGATGATTTTTTTTACCAATTGCATAAACAAGTTTTTAGATAAATATGAAACCATTGTTGACATTATTATTCATTATGAAAATTCAAGAGAGAAAGAATATCGTATGACGTTTATTGTTTGAATTTTTAAAATCGTAGGCATATTGGTATCAATGTGGTATACTGTAATCTATATTCTATATAAATTAAGAATATTTATTGTTGAGTTATTGCAAGAATAGAGCTTCTATGTCATGCAGACGAGACTGTATTGCATCTTCTCGATCGATTTATGAATGAATTAATGCATTGTTTTCAACCAAGTAATTGGTTTGTGGATGTAGATTTCGTATCAAATTTTGATTTAGTTCTATCATAAAAAAGTGATCGATACATTTCATAACAATATACTTTAACTATTTAATCGTTTTTTTTTTTTTTAATATTTTACTAAATAAAAGTATATTTTGATTTATTATCATATATTAAAAATAAACAAATCGGGATGGTTATTTCAATAAAGATAGATTATAATTTAGAGGGTGTTTAAAAAAAAAGAGAATTCAATAATTTAGGATTCCTTACTTTTCAAAACTCCTTAAAACTTTTTGGGTTCTAAAAGCAAATACCCCTAAAACATGTATAAGTTAAGATAAACACTTTGAAAAAAAATTATTGACTTTCCCACCACAAAAGTTAATCCAAACATTTTTTAAAAAACTCAATTTCTAATCACCATAAGCCAGTAAGTCATTTTGCCTAAAAATCTTTTTGCGTTTCAAAATGAAATCTCAAACACCCTCTTAATCATAAAATATATAAGACTTAAGGTTAAAAATTATCATGCACTAAAAAAATTACATATATTTTGGCATAATGACAAAAAAAAGCCACCATTGATATTTTGTTTACAATTTAACCATCGAAACTTGTTAATGTTTGCGGTAACATGAAAAATTGAACCAAATTGCAAGTAATAGCCGGTTGCAGTGGTAAAAGAAAAACATGGTGACTTTTTTGTCAATAGAGCCAAAATGTAAATATTTTTAGCGGACTTTTTTTGCAGATTTCCCAGAAAACAAAGAAGTAAAAATAAATATATCATTGTGCTTTTGTTATAGGCACACTAGGGCATCCTACTTTGAATAATTTAGTGATGTTTTCTGTATATTGATAAAGGTATGATAGTAGACCTATATTGTTCTAGAAGTGGCATTGGAGTTCAAAATTGAAATGTCATTCTACTTTCAAATTGGCTACTAGGATGGACTTGAAGTGACATTGTACTTTTGAAAAATGATTTTTTAATAAATTTTTAGGGAAATAAACTTATTAAGATAATTAACTTTTCAGTTTATTCACATTTGGATAACTGTTTTTTTGTACACATCTAGGTAACGAACTTTTTGGAAGTGTTTACATATGACCATTATGACCGACTGTAGCAGGTTACATCCAGTTGCAATGGTCATATGTGAACACTTCCAATAAGTTCGTTACCTAGATGTGTACGAAAAAAATAGTTACCCAGATGTGAATAAACCAAAAAGTTACTTACCCTGATAAGTCAGTTTATTTTCTTTTTTTATTTTACCTTCTAATTTTGATTTGGTATAAAATTTAACCTAAATGGTAATTATTTTTAAAACCACACCATTTTGGTAAATATCTTTTTAAAATTCCCTACTTTCTTAAAAAAAACTATAGATTTGACATGGAAAAAAAACACGTTGTCATTTTATAGAATTTTGTTGTTTAAAGCTTAGAATGTTGTTTGCATGTTGTTAATAGAGTTTCAAGTTTTGATTTGTATTTCAAGTTATCATTTTCAATTGATCCGGTTCTCCGATTTCTCTTTTAGTATCAATTTTTTTTTCCTACAAGGATTGTGATGCATTGGGTTGTGGTGGTGGAAAATTCGATGAAGAGACAGTGAGTTGTGGTGTTGGTTCGCCGAAGTTGAAGGACCAAAAAAAGAAGGAATGGTGAAGACATCAATGTCACTAAAGACGGAAAGGAAATAGAAGTTGAAGAGGATGAGAAATGAGATGGTGATTGGTGGGACCCAATTAAATTTCTCAAATGTGGTTTTAGGTTTAGGGTGAGGAGATACAAATATGTGGGGTCTATTAATTTTTGAAATATATAAAAAATAAATGCATAAATAAGAAAATTAATTAAAAAATAAATTAATAAGGACACAATAGTCTTTTTAGGTAAGACAGAGACCAAACGCGCAACAAAAATAAACAATAGGGACCATCCGAATTAAAAAACAAGTTAGGGACGAAACATGCAAATTACCCCAAACCATAGGGGCCATTTGTGTAATTTACTCTTACCTTTTCGTTTTGTTAACATGTGGGTAACTATTTTTTTGTACACATCGAGGTAACAAACTTTTTGGAAGTGTTCACATATGACCATTATTGCCGGATGTAACCTGCTACAGCCGGTTATAATAGTCATATGTGAACATTTCCAAAAAGTTCGTTACATAGACGTGTAGGAAAAATAAACAAAACGAAAAGTTAATTACCTTAATAAGTCTATTTACCAAAATTTTATGCCTACTCTAAGTAATTGCAAGTATAATACAAGTTTTTTCAAAAAATTATTATTTGGGATAGGACATTCGTGTAACCTATTTCAAAGTGATTATAAGTTGTCATTTTGTTGTTGTTGTTGTGATCCATGTTTTAACTTATTTTAATAATTTTTTTCATAGCTCTGTTTGAAACATAAACATACATACACTTTTTATGTTGGAAGCGCGCACACACACACATTTACTAACATTAATACTCATGTGTTGTTCTCCCTCCTTGAGGTCAATGGTTCAAACCCCCGTTAGAGACGTAGGTGGAACTAAAAATAGATTAGATTTGCCGTTCCAAAAAAAGGAAACACACACACTTTAAAGCATTGTACAATATAAGTTGCTTATTTTTCAAAGTACAATGCTTAAGAAGAAAAAATGAAGTAAGAGACCATTTTTGTAACTTATTTCAATGTGTTTACAAGTTGTCATTTTTTTTGTAAATTTATTTAAACAAAGACCATTCTTGCAACTATTTATATTTAGGAGAGGCACAATTCCTATAATTTTTTTAAAATAATACATTTTTTACCCTTTTGGTAAAAATTTTACTCAAAATTGTTAATTTTTTTAGTAAAAAGACAATTTTTGAGCTTTTTGGTCATTAAACCAATTTTTTTGGTCAGAAAGCCAAACAAAGACCATTGTGCTAACTTGTTTTATAGTGATTACAAGATACCATATTTTTATGTTGGAACAACTTTTTAACTTATTTTATTTTTTTCCTAAACACACACACTTTCTATGCTGGAAACACACACACTTACTAACATTTTATAACGTTAGGATTGTAAACGAATGAACATTCGGCAAACCGTTTGGCTGAAAGTTTGTTTATGTTCATTTATTTAATTAATAAACGAACATGAACACAAATTCTCTTTCGTTTAGTTAAAAGAACGAACATGAACAATTGTCTCGTTCATTTAATTATATTCGTGAACTTTCGTTTATGTTTATTCGTTTAAGTTTGTTTATGTTCATATATGTTGAATTGTTTTTTATTACATTAGTATATTATATGTTCGTTTATGTTCATATATGTTTGTTTATATTTATTCGTTTATTTTCGTTTAGCATGTTCATGAACATAAACAAACATGAATAAGATAATTTGTTAAAACGAACGAATATGAACAAGAAAACTTGTTGGTTTATCCGTTCGTGTTCATTCGTTTGGTCAGCTAACTTAAATGAACGGACATGAACAAGCCCTTGTTCATGTTTGTTCGGTTCGTTTATAGTACAAAAACGTTATAAGTTGCTTATTTTTCAAAGTACAATGCTTAAGATTAAAACCTTCGCACATACCGTTTTTGTTCAAAGTGCTTATAAGTTGCCATTTTTCTGTAAATTTATGTAAACATGTTTAAATATTTAAACAGTTATCATTTCTTTAAATTTGGTCATTTTAAAGTACATAATTCCGCAACAAATATTGTATTACATTCATAGAGACAAATCAACATTGCTTTGAAAAATCGTGGTGTTCTTTTTTTTTTTTAATCATCGTTTCGTTCATACATACAAAATAATGACTACAAAAAACTATCACTTTTAGAGTAAATTACACGAATGGTACCTGTGGTTTAGGGTAATTTGTGCGTTTGGTCTCTTACTTTTTTTTAACTCGGACCGTCCTTATAGTTTGATTTTGTTGCGTCGTTGGTCCCTGGTGAATTTGAAACGACTAATATACCCTTATTTTATTACTTTAATTATTTTATTTATTATTAACTTATTATTACAAGAAATTGTTTAATATATGTAGGTCTCATTCATCCACCCATCCCTTCCATCGGCGTCCTCTCAACCCCTTTTTACCTAATGTTTATTTCTCTTATACTAGGTTCAAGAAACCACACCAACAAACTTGAAATTTCCCGTATCCTCTACCACCATTGGACATTAAACTTTTGGTATCCTCCTCCACTACCCTACCCGCTATTAGTTACCATAGTCAAAACCACACCTTTATCCTACCTTGACCTCATCTCTTTCCTTCCATTACCATTTAGTCATCGCCGGTGAGCCCTCTAATAAATCCCACGGTTTGCCACCATAACCGCATCCCTTAAAGTCATCAAAGAAAAGGTGGAAGTGTCTTCAATCTGCATCTAAATCTAGACCATCATCTACAGTCTTTGATTACATCGTATCCACCAGAGTGCCACCGATCCGAATCTAAAAGCACGATCCATGGACGATCTGCATCTAAACTCACATATGTTAGGTTGTATTTCTCTCTTATTCACTTATTATCGCCGAACCTCTGTAAGGCTACCCATCATCGTCGGGTATGATGACGAAGATGTCTTCAATCCCTTGCTTCCACTACCGAAGACGTCTTCGTCAAAGAGTGGTGGCGTCAGCGACCAACTTCTTACCCACCAGTGGTTCTCGATCCTCCTTCCAACAGACTTGAATTCTTGCCTTTTACACTTCAATTTCTTACCTTACCGTTCTTGATGATATGGTAGGTTTAGGTTACATGGAAGGGAGTTGATTGTTTGGTGATGGTGATTTATGAGTTTCGATCTATTTTTTTTAAGCAAAGAATCAGAAACAGATTTTGTTTATTTCCATTTTTATAATTGATTTTGAGTTTTGGATTTCAGAAATGAGGTTGGTATTGGTGGTGGGTGGTTGCAGGAGTTGAATCGATGTTGGAGGCAAATTGGGTGCTCTTTAATGTTTAAAATCTGATGGAATAAAAATAGTAGGACCCACAACTATTAAACATTGTTTTGTAATAAACTAACAATTAATAAAATAATTAAAATAATAACCAAGGTATATTAGTAATTTTAAGTCTATCGGAGACCAACGACGCAACAAAATCAAATTAAGTAATTTTAAGTCTATCGGAGACCAACGACGCAACAAAATCAAACTATAGCGACAATGCGAGTTAAAAAAATAATAATTTAGAGATCAAACGCGTAAATTACCCTAAACCATATGGACCATTGGTGTAATTTACCTTCACTTTTATTAGCCAATTCCATTTTTCCAAAATAAAGTACACCTTAAATGTCACAGTTCTCCGTTTGACAAAGCAACTAGTACACAAATGTTACATGATTTTACTTGATTAACATGTAATTACATAATTCCTTTAAAATCTTGCATCATATTTTGTAAAATGCAATTGATTAGATCTATAAATATATTTTATTATTACAACTCATTTTTATGCTTTCATGTGTTTAAATAATAACTAGGGGTTAACCCATGCTTCGGATTTAAGGCTCTTAGAGAGGTGAATTCCAAAATTTCAAACTCTTAGGGGTTTATATTGGTGTTAGGGAGGTTGTATGTAAGACATATTTCCTTTTAGATAACCCTAACTCTATTGCTTCCTCCTTAAGGCATTCTAAACTTCCTTAACGCCCAAGAAAGCCTCTAGAAACCCCTCTAGAACCGTCCCCCTCCTGTGAGGGTCTAGAATTGGTCAATGTTTAACTTTTGAATATTGTCACATTCAGTCCTTCTATTTTTAATTAATCCTAAACTTAATTCTAATTAATTTCTGATTAGTTATTAATTAAACAATACTATTTCTAATTAATATATTATTTTCATAATATATTAATAAATAGTTTATTTTGATTTCTAAATAATTCATTAATCCTATAATAAATTAATAAATCAGCCTCTCTCTCTCTCTCTCTCTCTCTCTCTCTCTCTCTAAAAAGCATTCTTGTCTAGGTGTAAGGGCAACACAAAATGACTTTGCTAATAATTCAAGATTATACTAATTTAGTTATTGTCATAGACACCTAATCCAACAACCACCAACTTTATCCTCTTACCTGTTCCAAAGTCTCTTACCGACTCCACCAAAAAAAAAAACTAGCCACCGGAACATAATAAACGTATTTCGTTTTATAACCATAAGAGTGATGGGTTTGGGTCCATAACGGGTGTTGAGAGTCCTATGTGGCATGTCATAATCTCATTAAGAATCAAATCAACACCACCCCAACCTCATGTTATTTTAAGGCACATTAGTGTTATAACATATTGAAATGGGAAAAAAAAACTATTGACTGCACATAATAGTGTTGTGTTGGCATGAGAACACCACCCCTACTTTATGTTATAACACCCACCCATACATAGTAGTCTAAAGCTCATGCCTTCATCTTTCAGTCGATCAAACAATACCTTTCACCTTCACCACAGACCCTTCTCCGAATCTGACTCCAGACCTTTGATCGTCGAAGCCACTAGTTTTAGTCTCACATTCTCCGATCTCCAGGTAAGTCACTTTTTTTCTGGTTAGGTACAAGTGTATGCTTGCTGATTTGATGAAGTATCTACAATTAGTTGTATGTTTAGCATCTAATTAGTGTTTGAAGCACTCCATTTAATCTGAATCCTGACTATATTCCTGCTTTGCTATCTAATTCTTGTCAAGATTTGGTTAGGTATTTGTTTCTTGTCTAAAATTTTGTCAAAATCAATGTAGGGGTGTCTTACTGACTGTATGCTTGTTATTATGCATTACAAGACCTTATGTAGTGTTCTTGGTGTTTTTGATGGTTAACAACTCTTCTTGTTGTATTAATCTTGATTTTGTTTTTTTCCTATAGGAAAACGTTTATGTAGAGGACGGAACATTTGTTTTTTTTTTTCAGCTACCTCTTCTATGTTCCTAGTATTGTGGAATCTTACAAAAACTTATGATGAAAATATTCATATCAAATAGTTGGGAGTCTGATTTAAATGTATGGTTGCCCTCTCCATAGCCTCTAAATCGTCTACAATTAGTAATTGATATTTGCTACTTTGGGTCAATTTATTTTTGTTTGTCAGATTTTATTGACATATGGTTACTTCATTTTTTTTAAATACATGACTTTATTATGCATAAACTTTGATGTTGCTTTCTTACATAAGGTTTACTCTAAAAGAGTACAATTAACTTGTGGTCATTTTAACAAGATAAAGGTAGATATGTTTTTTTTTAAGTTTTATGTTTGATTTTAGTACAATGCCAAAATTGGATACAATTTCAAAGTTCAGTGTCATTGATGGTTGGTTTCATTTATATAGAAAATATGAATTTGTATCGTTTGTGTTGCAGATAGAATAGAAGGATAAAATGGTCATTCTTATCATTCAACACAATCAATTAGACATATAATCAAACAATATGGTTCCAATCAGATATACAGACTTTAGCTGTAACATCCCGGAGTTCAGGTACTTCTGAATTCATCCCTATAATTCTATTTTATGTCAAATTGGTCCCTAAGTCCAATAATTATGCTTTGAAGCCCTAGTGGCAATTTCATAATTTGGGCTGGAGAAGTACGCCAAGCGTACATGTGTGTACGCTGAGCGTGCACTTATGTATGCGAGGCGTACTAACATTAGGAGGAAACCCTAATTTTTAGGGTTTGAGGGGTATTTAAGCACCATTATGGTTCATTTCTCCCCACCTTTTTAGCCTCCACCTCCTTTGAGACGTTTTGCAAACCCTAACCTTTAAGTGTGTGTTTTGGAGCTCAAGTGTGTGTTCTTGGTGTATTGAAGGAAGAAGAAGATTATTGGAGAAGCCTTTGTGTGGGAGCAACTTGTGGATCTGAGATTCTTACCTTCTTCAGAAGCTAATTAAGGTATAAAGCTTTGATATTGACTTGTATTTCCTTAAGATCTTGCCATGAGGAATTTATGTGTTTTTAGTCCCTTTTCTTGGCCTTAATGAGTATGAGCTACTCTAAGACCAAAGGATCTGTCCTTTCTGGAGAAATGAGGTGTATTAAGTCATAAAAATGTTATCTTGGCTCATTTGGTGCATGCATGCAAGTTATAGAGGTCTTAAGTGGTTAAGACAAACTAGGATCTTGGTTTTGGGACTTTATGTTGGATTAATTTCTAAGTCCATAACTATAATTGATAAGACTTGACCCGACTCGACATGGTCCATTTGGGTTGCATGGCATCATGCATTTGGATAGACTATAATGAGAGAAATAACACTTAAGGTTTGTTAATATATTATAAGTTCTAATATATTAATAAGATTATTTAATTAGTATTGATCAAGAATTAATCTAGGATTAATTAAGTGATCAAAAGAAGACTAATTAAATATATGGGCTGATAGTGTAAATCATCCATACTTTTATAGTGGGCTAAGACTCCATGAATTATCAAGTTTGGCTAAAACCCATAGGATGCTCAATGGATGCTCCATGGTGTATTTGAACCCATGGATCCAAGAATATGGAAAGCCATGACAATTAGGGTTTATCCTAATTGTGACACTATATAAAGATCTCATTGGTTACAAAATCGGCCACTATGCGAGAGATAAAGGGCTAGCCGATTTTCATGAAGTGCTCCATTTTCTCTCAAGTCATTCCATGTGCATTTGGTGTTGTGTGAACCATTTGAGGTGTCACACTTGGGGCACTAGGCACTCAAGCTTCATGAAGACATTCTACATCAAAGAGGTATGTTATTCTAACTTAATATATATTCGTATGAAGCAATGTTATTATGCTAGTTAGGATGAATACATTGGAAAGTTCATATTTGCATGTATAATAGAGAAAACATAGATCCAAGGTATTTAGGGTTGTATGTACACTTAAGAGTGTTAGAATGCTCAAAACCCAACAGCGGTATCAGAGCCTAGGCTTGCTTTCTCTTATACTTGATGCAAATGTGTTTTTTCAAAGTTGAATCAGTCCATACCATAAAACTCGACGAGTTTATGCAAAAAAACTCGACGAGTTCATCATTTTGGGCATGAACTCAACGAGTTTTGGGTGCTAACAGCTTGTTGTTTGCTGTTTTGGCTGGAATTGGACTAGGAACATTACCCTAAGCTGTTTTTGACCTTATAAACTTGTTTTTGATGTGGTAATGTTCATGCCAATCCAATTTCAAAGATAATTGTCAATAGATTCATGTTTTTTATTAGTCTAAAAGTTATGCTAATTACATGAATAAGTTTGATGTGAATTATCTTTGTTCATATGAGTTGCTTAGATTAATAGATAAGTTAATTGATTATATGTTTTCAATCCATTTTAATCTAAGAGATGATTCTAAAATGTGTTTGTGTAACTTGTCCTCAAGTTACATGAAAGGTCACATTTAAGTTTCATAAAACTCATAAAAGTTGGCAATGGTTACAAAAAATGAAGAGTCTTATCCTCAAGTTATGGAGGTTCAAGAGTCACTTCATTAAGTAATAAAATGTGTAACCTTAATTAATTCCATAAGTTGCAAAATAAAGAAAAGCTACATTCTTTTATTAGTTTAAAGTCTTCCATAACTTGTCCTCAAGTTATGGAACTTGAAAAGTTTTTGGATTAAAACTACTTTAAACACATAAGTTATGGAAATTAATTAGTTTTGAATAGTTTCAAAACTTGCCCTCAAGTTTTGGAATTTGAAAAGTTTTCACTTATGAGTACTTTAATTTTAAGTTAGCCCTTAGAATTTTAAAAGTTAAAATTCAACCCTTATACTTTATAATATTATAAGTTAATAATATTTATATATATATGTATAAGAGTAAAGTCAGTCTTACCGTTAGTAGGCCCCATTCACGAAGCCAGTCTATAAGGGGGGTATAAGGTTATTGCCTATAAAATGACAATTTAATGGGTGTCCACTCTCACCCACCGCTTCCTTGACTGGTGGAGGGTCGTTAGCCGAACGGGTAGGACAAGGACTATAATTCTCCCTTCATTAAAAGTATTAATGATAAATACTAAGTAACTAAACATTTTATGTGACAACCCAAAACTTTCCATTCCGTTCAACCATTCACTTCAATATGAGTTAAAACTATTTCTGCTAACTTTCAAACTTTTTGGAATAAGTTTGAGTGGTTTAAAGTTAGTGCTTCAAGAGATATCAGGAGAGTGGATACCCTAGGGTGTACTATGTAGCAAAACATGCCCAAAACTTCAAGAGTTTTGAGTTTACGGTCCAAAATGTAATTAGGACCGTAAACCCAAAAGACCATATAAGTGTGACTTAGTATTTTAATCACTTTTTCACAATTCCAAAGACTAAAGCCATTTCTCTCTCAAGTAGCATCCCGTTTTTCTCCAAGATCTTCAACTAGTAAGTGTTTCTAGCCTTAGTATGTTAAGATCAAGCGTTAAACTCCATGAAATCATCAAAATACCTCAAGAACAAGGTGTTCACGGCCCAAGAATCTTCTTGGACCGTGAACACTAAAAATGGGGCTTAAATGTGCCCTTTGTCCCTTTAGACCTTTGAAACAAGCATAGAAACAACCACTAACATGTTTAAACCATAAGAGCCTCAAGAAAACACCCAAATACCACAAGGATAAGGTGTTTACGGTCCAAGAATCTCCTTGGACCGTAAACCCTATTAAGGTTGCTAAAAGTGTGCCAAAGTGCCTTAAACTCTTGCCAAACCCTAGAAGCAAACATGGAACCTTCCTTGGATGTGTTTAGCACATGTAAACCACAAAAATGTCCCATATATATGTGTTTACGGATTAGGGATCTCCCAAAACCGTAAACACCTCTTAGACATGTTTTGATGCCCCAAACTCATTCCTTAAGCTTAGAAACTAGCCTAGACCTTCACCTAGAAGTGTTTAGGACTTGAAAACTTCATTTGACCATAAAACATTTGAGTTTACTACCGTAAACTCAAAGTCATATGGTCCAAAAACCGTAAACCCTATAAAAGGGGTGATATGATGCCCTAATCACTTCCTAAGGCTAAAACTTGAAGTTAGGATGCTTCAAAAGGACTTCTAAGACTTCAAACCACCATATGGTCAAAGTACCATGAGTTTACGACCGTAAACTCATGGGTTTACCACCGTAGACTCAAGTAGAGTGGGTTACAAAACCGTAAACACCATTTAGTGCCATTTCACTTCCCTTGTTGAATCACATGTGATTCCAACACCTAGCCAAGGTGTTTCCTAGTCCCAGAAGGTGTTATCTTTCATATAGTTGTTTATAAACACTATATTCATGTCAATATGTGTCCTTATATATCATTTAGGACTTACTGTGTCTCGGGACTTCATTCGTGGAACTTCTCATCCTTACACGCATACCCATTTGAATCACCCACATCAGGTGAGTTCATACCCCGTAATGAATCATTTAACTATTTTAAATTGTTTTAAGGGGGGGGGGGGGGAAATACAGGTCGAACACAATGATAATTGTGTAAATATTTGTTGTTAAACATTCTTCAAAATGTTACTTACGTTAATTATAAGTTGTCAACACACTTCAAAACTCTGCTATTAAAGTTGAAGCATAACTTAGTAGAGAAAGGAGTCATTCAGTAACAGTCCAAGTAAAGCATTAGTAAACTATTATAGGTATAGTTGAGGAGAATGCTATTCATTACTTCTAGTACAATGAAGCACACAAAGAGTCAATATCAAAACAGAACAAACAGTGAAGAGAATCAAACAATACCAGAACAGAACATAACAAACAAGTTAATTTGCTATAGCATGACAATACGCAGACAGGATCTAATTATACCAAAGAATTGCTAACGCATTAGTGATAATTATATTGGGTATACATGATCATATAACTTTAATGTGAATTACACGGCTTGCATGGATTTGCTAGGTTCGCGTTGGGTTCCCTCAATCTCCTTCCATGAGAGCGTTTAGTAGGGGTTCTAGCTTTCACATTATGACCGTAATAAAACAAATATGTTTTTAGGTTAATAGTACCTCCGCATGTTACTATAAACGACATCAGGGTACTCACTTCTCCCATTACTTTCATAAAGTGTCGGTAACACTTGAAGGTTAATCTATTTTCTATTCGAAATAGTTATAAACTAGGGAGAATATACTTTACATTTGACAAAGGAACAGTCGGGTTTAACTCAGAGCAGAAGATGCCTTGGTAGAAGGCTACGATTAAAGGTTAGGATCATAGTGTTAGCTTTATGATTCCTTAATGTATACACTATAGAATACGTATATGCCAATAGATTTCGACAGCTAATAGGATGTGTGCCTTCACTTCATTTCCTGTTCTCGTTTGATGTGGTCTTGAACCGAGTTCCCCTAATCTATTATCTACCCGAATATATATATATATATATATATATATATATATATATATATATATATATATATATATATATATATATATATATATATGCCTAGTATACATTAAGTCATCATACGGGTACCAAGTATGGATCAGGTTATAGGACACAGAGTCAAAGCACAATTTTTCTAGTACAGAACTTACTTATCAAAGTCAGTGTTTTTGATAGACAAAACTAGAGATTTCCCAGAAAAGGGCTTAATCCATTTTATTAAGCAGTACAGTTTTAAAAGACTTTAAGTGAGTTAACTCTATAATACCTTAGTTTATACACCATGTTTATATACAGAACTAATATCCGATAGATAGTTAAATGTGTGTTTTCCCCCGACGTCCTGTTCTCGTTGGATTTTGGGCTTAGGGCAGATTCCCCCAATTAACTATCTACCCGATATCAGATTATATATAGCAGTATAAACAAAGCTATTATAAAAGTAATCACCATAGTCAATATTTTATTATAAGAAAAATAGGTTTTCTTACAAGAACTCTCCATTAGATATAAAGGAATCATTACAAATAACTCCATGACTAACAAGTGAATACACCAAGGTTATATATGACAACGATCTAACAACCAATGGAATGTGTGCTATCCGCCTTACTTGCCGTTCCCCGTTGGGTTGTGAGTTTAGGGCAGATGCGCACAATCGATTGTTTTTTTACTCTAAGTATATATAACTTGTACCCACTTAGTACGCATAGAAAGGCTTGTAGTGTCATTTTACTTAACTTCCATTAAAGTAGGAAATATAGGATTTTCTAGAGGAACAGGCGATCATTTCAAAACAGAACTTACAGCTTACATCACTTGTGCTTATACATTTTCAACCACATTTTTACAGCTTACTCACATCACTAAAATCTTATGAACTCACCAGCTTAATTGCTGATAAACTCTTTCAAATAACTTGTATTCTCAGGAGACTATTAGACAAGTGCTCGTGCTGGGACTTCAGAAGATGGAGCATTATAGCTTCAAGTCTTGTTTTGTTATTTGTTTATGTCTTCTATGTTTTGTGAACACATACATTGTAAACACTTTCTTTCTAAATGAAATGGTTGTTCATTACTTGCTTACCATATACATATCTCGTGATACTTGACATGACGTCCTCCACCCCGAACGTTTCCGCCGTTCCAGTTTTGGGGTGTGAGATTTTATAAATACCCAATCTTAGTTACTTAGGAAAACGTGAATTTGGTGCTAACCCATGAAATTACACTTTGCACTTTGCTTAAGTCGTTAGTGGAGCGTGTGTGGTTAATCGGCACACTAACCTGGACTTAACAAGGTAGGTAAAGGGTAACTTAATATTTATCATAGTATCGGTGGAGCGTGTGTGGTTAATCGACACATCGATTAAGGGGTAAATATTAAGGGTACCTAGTATATTTGCATGGTTACTTCACACCTTGTTATGTGATCCTCAGCATCCCAGTCACAAAACCTGAAGGGCGCACTCGAGATTAAAACATGCCATTGAAAAGTTCAATGAATCTCAAAAGAATCTAGGAGTTTGAAAACCAATTAAAACCTAATAATACATTTCATTTATCTTGGTGGGAATTGGTGAATCGTCATTCACCTACCTTCAAATATTTTATAGCTTGGATTATGGCATCCCTCTTCCAAGTTATAAAATATTGTGTTGGGTCCTAGCCTTAATATTTCATATTGGGTGTTATAATAGGGACTTTAAATCAACTATCTTGAATATCTCCCAAAAGATGTCTGGTTTAGACATTTATGATCTTCCCAAATCTCTTGAAAC
Organism: Lactuca serriola; assembly: GCF_051521515.1. Lineage (NCBI taxonomy): Eukaryota > Viridiplantae > Streptophyta > Magnoliopsida > Asterales > Asteraceae > Lactuca > Lactuca serriola. Next base: position 272,050,597 of record NC_136412.1, on the reverse strand, counting down.
AAGCTTTCCTAAATGAAGATGATATCCCATGGAAATCATACTTCTTTCACCTCCTCCAATTATTCTCCCTAACCCACAAGCTCTTGAAAAGTTTAAGGTCACTCGAGCCCTATTGGCAAGCAAAGGTCTATGTGTGGTCACATCTTGGAGATGTAGTCACATATTGACAAGCCAGGAGAGTTGGGTGTCAAAGTCTTGAGAAAGTTGGTGGCTCAACTACTTTCTAAGTCACATAGTGAGTTCCTTTGGGACTTCTATGAGACAGACTATGACAAGACCCTTAATGATTTTATCTATTTGCTAAGATCAACTTCCAAAACTTTATGGACATTGACAATGATGACATTGGATATCCAGTAAAGCTCTCTCTTCCCAATGGAAAGGGATCAGCCATAGTCAACTCGGTTGAACAAATGGTAAAGAGAAAGGCTAAGTCTGTGATAGTCCCATGCTCCATTACCAAAGTGTCCATATGTTAAATTGCCAAAGGAAGGGGCATTGGTTGCGAAGCTGCCAATTTACCTAAGGGTGTTAAAGTCAATAAGTTTGACTCTACTTCAGGTAAAGTCCACTATCTAACTCTGCTAAGTTTCTATTCTAAGATTCTTGATACATGATGTGACTGGGTCACTTGGTGATGTTTTAAGAATCAAAGAAAAGTGAAGGAACTTAAAGAAAGAATATGTTGAATCTGATCGCGTAGATGGATTTCTATCGCATAGTTTGAAGATCGGATTCTTGAGCTACCTCTTAGGAGTTATGAGATATTGCTTAGGAATAGATAACAAGTTTTCATATGGATTGTAAGGATAAGTTTTTCTGCAAAGTTTTAAAATAAAAGGAAATCTTTGATTTTATTTATCTTATCCTTACAATGGCGTTTGTGGAAAATTGTTGCTTATAAGATTCCACTGATAGCAATATTTGAAAGTGAATTTGATTCTTTCATTTGTGGTAATGTCTAAATTTACCAAATAAGGAAAGATTCTCATCACCCAAGTTTCAATTTGACCGAAACTTGGAATCATGCAAGTTGTATAGTATGATGAATGTGAACTTTCAAGTATTGGAAAATTAAGACTAATTACTTGTTCACATGGATGTGTGAGTCAAGTAAAGGACTAAGGGATCGAGTACACATTCTTGTGCACTGATTAAGTCCACCACAAAAGATTGATAAGACTATTCGTCATTATTTACTAAAGTTTAGTAAATATGGTTATACTTACAAGCTTAAGTGTAATTCTGAGACATTGGAAAAATGTTCCAATGTATGGCAGAGCGAATAAGAAGAATCAATTTAGGCAGAAAGATAAAAGTTTCTCAAATCTGAAAAGATGGGAGAGTACTTTAGTATCATGTTTTAAGACCATCTTAATGATTTTGATACCTTATCACAATTCATCCTTTAAGTGCATTCTGATAGTTAAGAAGAGGAGTTATGAATTGTTGAAGTGGTCAAATCAAGAAGATGAGTCATACTTCGTTCCAGAACAAGTCTTAGAGTCATACTCCAAGACTGTAAGTTGAGTGACATGTCTTAAAGAAGGTTTAAAACACTTGTCAAATGTAAAAGTAAAAGTTTTCTACTCTTGTACATTTGAAATTGATAAGTTGTGATGTTTTGGATAAAACAAAGACCAACTAAGGCCAATTGTGTGAAGTGTTTGTCTTGATTAGAATCCACACTATCTCTTGAATATCTGACAAGAGAGTCTTATATGTCAAGAGGAAAGTGGGAGTCTTAAAGGTCTTGAAAGTCTCAAGAACTAATCAAGAATAAAACCTGAAGTTCTTCACTAGCACACGACTTGAGGTTTATAACCTATCGTGTTGACATATTCTGTGCCCATTCCAATTAAAGTTGGCATTACATATGAGTTCTTAGAGTTCTCAATTGGTTGCACAACAACTTGGAAGCAATGACAGGCCCTTGAGCTACCAGATGGCAAGAAATTAAGATTGAGTTCAGTCTATATGAGTTTAGATTTGTCATTGTCCTTGTCTTGTGACTATGGTTTTGACAATTCACATGGATAAGAACACATACACTATTAAATCTAAGTGTCATAAGGTTTCTCTCCGATTCATGAAAATGATGGTGAGGAAACACTTTCACTAAGTAGATTTTAGCTAGATAGAAATTGTGACATTTGCATTCTCAAAGTCGTTAGTGGAGCATGTGTGGTTAACCGGCACACTAACATGGACTTGTGAGAAGTGGCAAAGGTCTAAACAATCGAGACTATAATTACGACATCCCTTTTCATAGTTCTTAAAATTGTTTAGACACACTTGTGAGCTATCTAAGATAAGGTGTATGATATTGATAAAGTTTTATCAAAGCAATATAGTATCAGAAATCCAAACTTTGGTAAGAAAGTCAATAAAGTATTGATTTCTAGAAGTCCAACTAATTTCTGAATACATGTCAAAGCTAGTGGGAGCATAAGTGTTATGCTAATAATCATCATGTTAGTGGGAGCATGATAATTATGATAAGTATTGCAAGTTAGCAATGTTAATTATAGAAAACAAAAGGTTTCAATTGGGAAAAAGTTGCTTTGCTATAATTAAGGGAGAGAAAATTATACTTCATCTCAAATCTAAAAGCTTAGATTGAGGTTTTAATCGTGTTTAATCAAGGATATATATATATATATATATATATATATATATATATATATATATGAATTTCATGTTGGAATGGCTAAACATAAGGAAATTCTATATATGGGTCCATTATTTGCGTTCTAAAATTCGATTATGATTATGGCATCCCTTTTCATAATCTGAATTATGAGAACTTGGCAAATTGAAATGGAAATATTATAGTAAAAGACTGGTTTAGTCTTTATGTGAGACATCATGAATCGTGTCCCATATGCTTCGGATATAGGATCGATTACATGTGTTATATTCATCCTTTCTAAAATTCTCCAAATGCCTGGGGCATTAAGAAGGGAAAAGGTCTAGAACTTGATATGACTAAAAGGATTAAGCAATTGTCGAGGAAAATCTAAGGTTTACCAAAGATTGGTTGCTCAAGGACAGTTGGAAGTATAGTGTTAATTCTGGAAGGACCATATTGACATAATCTGTAAGGAGGCAACTCTTGTTCATAAGTGATAGTCAAAATGGAATCTGGAAATGTTTCAAAGATAGAAATTATTCAATCTATGTAAGATTAGGAAACTTAATGCAAGAAGGATGTTTCCAAGGAGTTGATCTCCTTTGGAATGCTCTGTAATGCTTGTTGTCAAGTCCTTGTGACTTTGTGCATAATCATTACAAGAGGATCAATGCATTTAAGTTTAAAATCTAACGGATTTCAGTAAATGGCATGAATTTGGAATTCTTGCACCTGCAGTAAGGATTTGGGACTGTGAAAAGAGAACCACTGAAGTTAGGTTCAATCAATCTAATTCACAAAGTAAAGATCATAGACAAACATAATATGCATACTTGGTGTGTGGCATGACTAGTGTCTAGAAAACATAGTGTACATGCTTGGAGCATGGGACAACTATTGTTTTAATTCAAGAATAAAGTTGATAGTTGAAACAGTATACAATGAATAATGTGTAATCATATGGTGATAAATAAAAGGTGTTTTATTTATATTCATAAGTTCTGAGACCATATTGGATTCGATTATTATTGTGTTTCATTTTGCATGTTTTGACTTCCAGAATAAACTAGGTTATTCTTCCGGAATGACTAAGTTATTCAAACCATCCATAGTTGGTCATATGCTGGAAGTAGATATGAATCAAGACTGTCATGGGTTGACTTGTAGAGGTCTAAGATGTTGGACAAAGGGCTACAACACTCATAAGTGCTCATAAGTTCTGGGTATTGGATTCAACCCGCGCTCATTGGAATCACTTCATGGATTTTATCACGAGTGATCATGAGACGATAATATCTTATATTCTTCAAACCTAGAGATATGAGTTGGTTGTACATTGGTTGCACGAAAACGCATTCGGTAACTCGAAGTTATAAAACGTGCCTTTGTGTATGATTCAACAAGTAGTAGAACAAGCCATATGAGTTGAAGTTTATCCATTCCTTTTACCTTCGGGATAAAAGCGATATCTGTGGGCCCCTCGATGATTTAATGATGACACATGTGAGTGCTTCGCCAAGCCAGGACTGATTTGATATGTTCAATCAGTCAGTCGTCATGAATCGGAAATCAGGAAACAACAAATGGACAGAGAGAATGATTTATAATCCATGTCTCAGTCCATATGATATCTAGAATGGAGGAATATATGATCCCTTATCTAATGGACAAGTCATTGACAAAGGTCAGAGTTCGACAGAAGCTTTTGAGAGCTACAATTGCTGAACGGTTCCTGAAGTCATACGCAATAATAGTTTTAGACTTATCCAAGTGGGAAACTGTTGGATTAATGTCTAAGTCCATAACTATAATTGGTAAGACTTGACCCGACCCGGCATGGTCCATTTGGGTTGCATGGCATCATGCATTTTGATAGACTATAATGAGAGAAATAACACTTAAGGTTTGTTAATATATTATAAGTTCTAATATATTAATAAGATTATTTAATTAGTATTGATAAAGAATTAATCTAGGATTAATTAAGTGATCAAAAGAAGACTAATTAAATATATGGGTTGATAGTGTAAATCATCCATACTTGTATAATGGGCTAAGACTCCATGGATTATCAAGTTGGGCTAAAACCCATAGGATGCTCAATGGATGCTCCATGGTGTATTTGAACCCACGGATCTAAGGAAATGGAAAGCCATGACAATTAGGGTTTACCCTAATTGTGACAATATATAAAGATCTTATTGGTGAAAAAATCGGCCACTATGTGAGAGATAAAGAGCTAGTCGATTTTCATGAAGTGTTCCATTTTCTCTCAAGTTATTCCATGTGCATTTGGTTTTGTGTGAACCATTTGAGGTGTCACACTTAGGGCACTAGGCACTCAAGCTTCATGAAGACATGCTACATCAAAGAGGTATGTTATTCTAACTTAATATATATTCATATGAAGCAATGTTATTATGCTAGTTAGGATGAATACATTGGAAAGTTCATATTTGCATGTATAATAGGGAAAACATAGATCCAAGGTATTTAGGGTTGCATGTACACTTAGGAGTGTTAGAATGATCAAAACCCAACACTTTATAAGACATGCAAAACCGTAAAGCTGGAAACTTTATGGTTTGGAACACCTTTTTAGGCTTGGATCTGAAATTGGACATTTGGACTTGTTGGAATAAGCACTTGATAGGGATTTTGGGTGGTGCGAGGGTACACCCCACGTACTCGGTCATCCACCCCGATGGTGGTCAATGCGAGGCTTGGAGTACGCTAAGCGTACCTCCGGAGTACGCTAAGCGTACCTCCAGAGTACGCCCCGCATACTCGTATTGGGTCAGATCGGTGGGTTGACTCGGTTGACTTAGTAGGTTTGACCAGTTGACTTTGACCAAGTTTGACCAAATTAAACCTTGGGGGTATTTTGGGTATTTGATAGAATTGGTCGTTTGGTGGAAATAGGTATTGGTTTAAGAGCTGAGATTCAGAGTCATGCCTTATCAGTTCGGTTCAGTTTGTGAGGTGAGTTTTCCTCATTGTACTTACCGGTCGAAGACACCAAGGTCATCTCTTTGGATTGTTATCCTAGTTTATCGTATTATTGTGAACTATAGTGATTTGTTAGATCTGTATTCTGGTAGATAGGATGATGCTATGCTTGGTGATCTGTAAGATCTGTCTGTTTGTTATTGGCTGGTTATTTGTATAACACGGTGTATGTATGGTTGGGTTGAGCAGTCCTCTGAAGGCCAACAGACCTAGCGTGTCCCGGATAGACTGAAAGCTAGTGGGACGTACCAGGTCGAAGACTTGGAGAATGGTCCAGATAGGCTGAAGGCCTGGTGTGGCGTACCTGTCATGCTGTAGGTTCTGTGAGCGTACCAGGTAGACTGTAAGCCGGTGGGACGTTTCAGTCAGACTAAAGGCTTTGTATGCTTGCTATTTGCTGTTATTATTATGATTATGTGATGTGTTGGTATTTTAGGGGAAACTCACTAAGCTTTGGACTTACAGTTTTGGGTTATGTTTTAGGTACCTCAGATGATCGCGGAAGACAAATGCGTGATCGTGCACCTCCTCTTGTTTTGTTTTATGATTTTTGGAAAACTCTGATATTAAACATGTTTTGAAAACAATTTTGTAAACAATGATGATTTGTGCAATGGTTTTAAAAGGTTAATTTTTTCATAAACTTTATGGATGTTACATTAGCCAATAAGACATCTGACTCAGTCATACATTAACAAGTCAGTCATTAACAACACACATTGTTAATGTCTGGCTCAATAATCAAATATCAAACAACCTCTAAATCTCACATTTGCAAAATATTGAGAACAACCACCACCTCAACTCGATATAATGGCGGATAACAAACATTTTCTTATTCGAATAAGTTTTGAACTTTTGGTAGCCCATGGAAGTCCTCTCATTAATCATAATATACATATAGAAAAATATACAACAATGAGCCAAGATAAATACAAAAGGGCAAGATAAACGTACAATATAATCATAATACACTAACACCCCGTAGTTTGAAAATCAGTGTGACAAACCGGACATTCAAATGGGACCGGAAGCAAAGAAATACGTCAAGGGTAGCTACTTATGTGATCATTTTTTCCCCTAAATACAAACATGAGACCATAAAACCATCAAGTGTTTGCCACATAACATTTTAACACATGCTTTTCAAATGCATGTTACGAATAGTATATGACACTTACCTAGTTTTTTCCCAAAATACCACAACCCCTTTCCCACAGTCCCACCCCTGATATTAACAAAATTGGGGAAGGCTTCATCAATAGGGACTAAAATTGAAAATATCCAGTTGTTTAACGCGGTTTCACTTTCAAAAGCAAGCAGCACACCCCCACACCCTCCACCGCCGGTGGGGGTTTCATCGCCGTTAATCAAGTCAGGTAAACTTGGCATTGTACTACAGTTTTACCCACCTTGAACCCCGGAACCACCGTGAACGCCACTTCCCGGGAGCTTTCCGGTGACAAGAATGCTTCATCGTTTACGGACTCCATAAACACCTCCGAGAAACGGTTGCCGTTTCTCACCTGAAAGATCGATGCTCCCTCTGGATCGAATGAGAACGCCAGACAATGTAAAAGCCAAACCCGTTTCGCCGCCTCTGCAAACGACTCGAAGAATGTCGTCTCCGGGAATTTTCCGGCAGTCACCAAACTTCTCTGATTCAAGTTTCCAAAAAGGGAAGATTCCATTTTGGGATGAACAAGTCTCAGGTATTTAAACCAACAAAATTTAGCGAATGTCGATTTTGGTTTCCATGTTATGTACTCCCTTGCTTTCAAGTATTTCAACTCCATAAATCTGTCGAAGAACAATTTCTGGCGTTTTGCCTTGTTGGATAGGTCCCGACGATCGCCGGAAATGGAAAAATCCGGGTAACTAAATCCATCAAACATTTCTCTGCAAACAAACGATTCAAATGCATAACATCTATCCGTTGTGTTCCAATAAACAACATCCGGTTGGATTGATTCAGCCGCTGCATCCAGATCCCAATTCGCATACTCCATTTCAGTAATCATGAACTTCACCAGACTTCGAATCGCTTTCATGGTGTGCTTGAGAGCTAATACGAAATCGGTTGAGGTCAATTTTGAGAAATGAAGGTTTTCGTGACGTGATAAAGGACCACTAGAATTCAACCTCCTCTCGATCAATTTGTTCTCCCTTTCAGCTTCCTCCAATTTCTCCTTCAAAAACACAATCTCTGAATCCTTAAGCCGACTCTGGTTCGCTAGCTTCTTTCGTGTTATCTCGTATGTTTTTGATAGATTCTTCTGCTCTTGGATCTCAGCCAACAGGATTGTGGTTTCCGGAGAGGCGTCGTCGATATGGTTTTTCAAATACGATTGTTTAAATTCCGATAACCTCTTCAACTCCGTGACCACGATCTGATCAGCCGATTGAATTCCGTCAGCGTCGTATGGAGATTGAGCATCCTGCAACTGAGCGTATGCCGCTTTCACGGACGATAGGGTTGCAAAAACTTTGGCGATGAAGGCATCCATGGCTGCTTTCTCCTGAAATTTCTCATCTTCCTCGTTGAAGAACTTACCAATGGGTTTCTCATCCGACTTTACTTTCTGCACTTGATCAATCGTCGTTGCAGGTTGAGATCGAATATGCAACACCTTGGCAAAGGTACGAGCCAATCTACTCTTTCTTGGGGTCACAGCTGATCGATTAACTGAATCCATCTGAAACAAACAATCTGAAACTGTTTATGAACAGACGATGATATGATAAAGAAGGAAATATGTATGAACATGGTGTAAGAAAAAGATGAAAGCAATGAGCTTTTCGTATAAATAATAGAAAAAAAAAGCAGAATGCTTTAACTCTTGGATCGAGGCCATTACCAAACCTTTTCCTTCGATTTGTTTTTGTTTTTTTTATTTGAAAAACAAAGAGAATGAAATCAAAATCAGATTGTATAACTTGAGAAATTCCCTATTTTGACTTTTGATTTTATTAAAAAGACGTCTGTGGTTAATACATATCTAAAGAAGTCGCTATCAAATGTTCAAAGGACATGTTGATATTAGTATTCGGTCCTATTCACATACCTTCTTTGAAAAGAATTTGGCAACCTATACGAAAGAGACGGTATGATTTATGATTTAATTCAACAAAACTTTATTCTTAAGAGTTAAGGCTAATTACAATAAATATCAATGTACTTTTATACATTTATCTATTACAACATTCTACTTTCACTTTTTTCTATTACAACATCATACTTTTATTACAACATTCCAATAAATATCAATGTACTTTTGTATATTTTACTTCATTTTTTTTCTTTCTGTTTTGTTTTGATGACATTGTTATAAGTAGGTAAGTTTTTGAAAATACAATGTATGTATGAAAAAAGGAAAATAAGATGCTATAATAAACAAATCATAGAAACTACAATTGTTATTTCTTACAATAAAATCTTATTCTTATATCCATATGTATTATTGTATTTTACAACGGAATGTAATAAGGGCCAAGGATTCTCATGGAAACTCCATGGACAATGCATTATTTACAAAAATCATATCACTAAGGGTGTACGGATTCGAAGGAAATATACAGTGGGTTGGTGGCGATACCAGCTACACCATTCCTTGGTGGAGCGGTACCACCAGATTGGTAATATCTCGGATTACCTAAGTCGTGGTTCTCTCTTTTCACTATTTGTGTCATATGCTGTAAAACTTATACCGAGGGGTTTGGGTTGGGAGTGATAGATTTTCATGTGTTGTGGGTTGAGATGGTTGGATAAAAATACTGATGTGGCGCCTACATCACAAGTGGGTTGGGAGACGTGGAAGGAATGAACTCCTGCCACCCTACGGGCATCTCCAACCCAACAATATATTACACCAAATTTGGTATTGACGGATAATATAACATCAAATAAAATATTATACTATTAGTGACACTAAATACAATGTTAGAGTTTCACCGATGCAATTCTTCTTTTAACTTTAAACTTATTCATTCTTATATTTAATATTGTTACTTGTTTTATTAAAAAAATAGTTGTATTATTGAGCCTAAATTATCATATACAAATGATTTATTGTGGTTATCAACTTATACTAATATAATTTCTAAAGTTGTTGTTTAAAAAGGTTATGGTCCAAGTTTGTACAATGCTAATAAATATAAAAGTGGTCTTTTGAACCATAAAACTTAGATAAAAATATCATACCTAGATTATTATGTTTTTGCTGTTAAATATACTATAACTAGAAATTGTCTCCTTTCCGTTTCAAGTGGACATAGGCGGGGGAGTCTTATATCCGTTTTGTGGGGGATGTAATCTGTAAATTTTCTATTCGACAGAGATCATTTTTTTTAAACATATGGACTATTTCTGTAAAAAATGCATTGGGACCTTTTATTACAGGGAGTGTTTTTGTGATTTATTTTCTAAACAGGGACCAACCATGCCAACATACAAAGTATTGTGGTCAAAGTGTAAAACCCAAATGTGAAAAAAATGCATAGAGACCCTTTTTGTATATCAAAGGGACAACTTTTTGTAATTTATTTTCAGCACATGGACCAAACATGCCAACATAAGAAACTATTGTGGCCAAAGTCTAGAACCCAAAAATATAATATTCATAGGCTTAGTTGCTCATAAAACATGTGGACCACTTCTTAAAAAAAACGTACATAGACCTTTTCTATAAATTACAGGGAGAGATTTTGTAATTTATTTTCTACACAGAAACCAAACCTGCCAACATATGAAAATATTGTGGCTAAAGTCTAAAACCCAAACGTAAAAAAAGAATGCACAAAATCTAAACCCCAAAATATATTATCTATAGACTAATTGCTTTTCAAGTGCAATTTGGTCTACATCCTAAAGAATATGTACTAAAACCCAAAAATATATACTATTAATAGGCTAGTTGCTCATTAAACATATGGATTATTTCTGAAAAAAAAATAAGTAGGGACCTTTTCTGTAAAACTACAGGGAATGATTTTGTAACTTATTTTCTATATAAAGACCAAACCTACCTACATATAAAAATATTGTGGCTAAATGCTAAAACCCAAACATAAAAAAGAAAAAAAAAATGCATAGGCCATAGGGACCTCTTTTATAAATTAAAAGGACAGCCTTTGTAACTTATTTTTAAGACATGGATCAAAAATATAGGAAAATATTATGACAAAAGTCTAAAACCCAAAAATATCCTACTCATAGGCTGGCTTGCTTTTCGAGTGCAATTTGGTCGACGTCCTAAAGAATATGTACGATAAATATCATCATAATTCATAAAGTTTAACTATCAATGATCAATCCACTCACTCGTAAAATATTCTTAAAAGGGTCTAATGGATTGGTATAATAACCAACTATCTTATTTGTACTAATTTGACATATATAATGTAAATATTGATTTAATGACCAAAGTGGCAAATAAAACAATTTATTGCTTAAATTAGTAAAAGTGAACACACGTTAAACATATTTATTGATAACAATAAGATATTTCCTTGAATATTCTATAAGTAATCATGCACCAAATGATAATATAACTTTAGAAAGTCATCCTTTAATTATTGTATATTTTGTATACCAAACCCCAGATTAAAATACACAAACAAGTTAACTGATTTGGTATAACAACTATCTTATTTTACATATTCCTGTAACAAGTTATTTTACAATATATAGTCACCAAACCTATAAAAACCTGTTATTTTAGGTCATAGGGTCACTAAAAGTTGCATGTATCATGCCAAAATCTAACATAAATATGCTAGTTTGAGAAACCAATTACCAAAGAAAATAATATATATATATATATATATATATATATATATATATATATATATATATATATATAATTTTTATAATAACAAATCTAGCTTATTTCCAAAGCAGTTAAAACGTAACCTAACCCTCGATCTCAAGAAAACAACACTATCCCATTGGTTAAAAGCTTTTGGTAAAAAAAATAATTTATTATTTAAATTGACAAAAATAATATATGAGCCGGATATTACGTGAAAAGACTCCATTATATTTCCATTGAACAAAGAGCCTTGCAATTGCATCGTCAACAGAGCCCCACAAAAAGCAAAGCTTGTCTACATGCGACTGAATAAAGAAAAAGAAACCCCACTTCTCACATTTCGAACGTTGCTAAAATGCAGTAAAAGAAAAAAAAAACAATTTTTGAAAAGTATCCCGACATTTCGTATTTCGCAACAATCAATGCGCATTAAAAACTCAAAAACATACCTTTGTTTGTGGAGAAGAAAGACCAGTTTGTTTGCTTGTAAAGCTTAAGAAAGCATGATTTCAGTCCTCTAATGGCGAACCCTGAAACTGAAAGCAGGAAAACTGAAAGGGGAAGAAGATGAAACATGAAAGGTAGAAATTAACAAAAGCTAATTAAAACCTCCGACAATTTAAAGCCATAATTCTTGTTTGTTCGAATCGCACCAAACGCTGTTTTGCTGTAACCAGGTGTTTTATACATTATTAAATACAAATTAAATAAAAAATAGATATAAAAACTCCTTTTGAAATTGAATCAATGGTATAAGTTATAACTTATCAGAAAAGAGTGAAATCGATATTAGGAATTTATCATATGCTGAAAATTGTAAAGAATGAGGGTGTGATAGAGGAAAGAAAAGAGGGAAAAAGGAAGAAAAGTCAAAGCGTTAGATGGCAGCTGATGCTGAGCCCGGAATTAAAAAGCTAGGTTTTACTGTTTTAGTGTGTTTTTACCGTTTTGTCCTTGGTTGTTGTGTTGGGGCATTGTTTATTCAGATTTTTCCCGTTAGGGGCTGGTGTGGTAATTCTCATTTTGGTGTCTTAAATAACTAATTGAGCGGTAGTTTAGTAATTATGTAGAAGTACTTTTGAGGTCGCATGAGAAACAAATAAATAATGACAAAATTATAAGTTTGGTCCCTATGACATGTAAAATATTATATGTTTGATATAAAAAGTTTTGAAGTTGTATCTGTAGTCTAAATTTTTTTTATAGTTTTGGTCAATGAAGAAATTTAAATGAGTTAGAATGATTATTTTACTCTTTTTCATTGCTTATTATTATTATATTTATTTATTTCATTCATTTTTTTAAAAAATGAATAATAAAATAAAAATTTGTAACCCTACCATTTCGCTTCCAACGTCTGTGTGTGTATGTCTGAGATAAACACCCAATAACATATTCAAAGATTCAAGAACACTCAAGAACATCTTCCGCCACGACCACCGTCCGCCATCACCATCATCTACCACTTTCATCTCCACGTAAACTTTTTCTACCACTTTATCTCCGCCAAATAATCATCCCAAAAACAAAAACCATACATAAAATCAGATCAAATGTACACACACATACACACACATGAAATCAAATGAACACAAACGCAGACACACGAAATCAGATGAACACACACACACACAAACGAAATCTGACGAACACACATCCTAACCAAACTAGAACCTCTCGATGAACAAATCTAAAGCATAAGACCCTAACTGAAGAACGAAGACAAAAACCTTAACCGAAGAAGGAAGCCGTCATCGAGATCTAAACATCTGCTTACGGCGGCTACGAGAGTTACATGAAATCTCAGATGAAATAAAAGATATCTCAAATATAGGAAATCACAATTAATTTAAATGAATTTCCATATGAGTTGGAAGAAATCTTAGCGTATCTACGACCCTACTCTATTTTCTTATTACACTTTATTTATAGAGTGTAAAATAAAGTAAAAGGCTCAAACACAACTCTGTTTTACACTCTACAAATAGATAAATGAATAGTAACACTCTAAATTTGGAGTGTAAACTATACACTCCCTGACACACTCTCTTTTTACATTTTAGTTTTGGAGTATAAAATACAATTTAATATGGGTTGGGTCAAAGTTCTAAATAACGTAAGACGTGACTTGGCGGCAATGTCAAGCCTCAAGTTTTTCCGAGCCTTGGCGAGTCACAGCGTTTGTAAGACGTGATTTAAGGCGACAATTTTCTATATAATTAATATTTTTTATATGTACTTTCAACTATTATTCATCTTTATACATACATATATATATATATATATATATATATATATATATATATATATATATATATATATATATATATATATATATATAAGTTAAGGCGGCGTTTTGGCAAAGCTTGGCGGCAGGTGCAAGCCTTGGAGCCATGACGAGCTTTTTAGACCATGTTCAACCCACCTTTATTTTTCCCTAAAAAAATGGAGTAAAAAATTGGATAATAGTATTTCATCTCCAATCCACCTTCATTTTTTACCCTAAAAAGTACTCCCTCCGTCCCAATATTATTGTCCACAGACAAAAAAACACACAGATTAAGAAAAACATTAATTACCACTAACTTTATATAATAAAATGATAGTTTTGTCCTTACTTTGCATTTAATGTTCCATTAAATGTTTAGTTGTTTAATTAATAATAAGGGGTATTTTGGTAAAAATGTTAGTTATTTTTAGAAGTGGACTATTATTTTGGGACAAACCAAAAAGGAAAGATTGACTATAATATTGGGACGGAGGCAGTATAATTTTAGTATATTCAAATCTTCCAACTTACATAGATTGTCAAACACGCCTTTCTATTAATTTGATTTTAACAAATATATAATCTATATTATTTTCATTACGATAATATTAAATAAAAAAGATTATATAAGGTTAACTTCATGTTCATTTGCATATGATATCTTGTTTGTAAAAATAAACTAGAAATATATAAATATATAAAACGAGAGATTAAAACTGACAATTGAAACTTCATCTCTATATTTGGAAAAATAAGCAGGATTACTTTATATATGGGATAATACTATTTATATTTTCAAATAGGAGGAAAAAATAAAATAGGATAAGAAAAAAAGCAAAAGGAAAAAGAAAGATAAAAATGACATCAGGGTGGGTTAGAGATACTTAAGTACTATAGGCTCATGAATAGGGCTGTCCATTATTTAGATAAAACCGAATTATCCAATTGGACAATTTGGATTGGACTATTTGGTTCGGATATTCGGATGTTTTGGATTGGTTTTCGACAAAACCGAATTTTTATTTGGATTCCGGATTGGTTTTGGTTTATAAAATAAGAACCGAATAGTCCAAAAAAACCGAATCAACATTTATTATTTATTTATATATAATATATATCTATAGTTATTTATTAATTTTGTAATTTATTTTTTCAAATAGGTTCAAAACATTTCACCCGATAAAAAAACATTAATACGCATTTTCTCTCAATCGTTTTCTAGCTATAAAATATTTAACTATAATATATTTTCTTAGTAGTTATTTATAAATTTCAAATCACAACTAAATAATTTGTTTTTGTTTCTTGTGTAAAATTAGGTAATATTATAATTAATATGTAATTTTCAAATGTTTCGGTTTTTGAAAACCGAATTATAAAAACCGATCTAACCGAATTATAATTGGATCGGATTTGAATTTAGTTTGGATTATTTGGATCCATGTTTTGAAAACCGAAATCAATTTGGATTCACTTGATTGGATTAGATCAAACCGATCAATCTAAACGAACAACCTACTCATGAACTCAACTCACAGCAAAATCCCAACCCATAAGCTCAAATATCAGCTCATAAGTTGAAATCGCAGCCAATAAGGTCCACATGCAATTTTAGAAACTATTTGCGTCATTTGTGTACTTTTTTTTATTATTTTTTTAATAATGATTAGAAAATAGGCTAAATTTGGCCTTTTTAAAAAAAATGGTTAATATGTATATTATAACACTTTTTTAATGGTTACCAATTTTTATAACATATAATTTTGATTAAATCAAATATATATATATATATATATATATATATATATATATATATATATATATATATATATATATATATACAAAGAGACGTTAAGATTCTGAAAAAAATAAAGATCTTTAAATTCAACATCAGTCATATATTTCTCATTTTCCGTTCTAGCGTTCCGGCGTACTGACATAAGAGTTATAAATATAAATGATTATTCAGCGTCACCCGTTCCTTTTTCCCCACCACGAGAACCGCCACTGTCACCAGCCACCAACCGACCCCACCACTGCCACCTCCATCACCTATACTACCACCATCTCTGCTACCAACAATCATAATCATATGTGATTACTCAAAATCTGGGAACAACTCCGCTTCCAACAACTATAATCATATATGATTACTCAATCTGTGAACATGTATATATATATGTATAATCAGTTATAATTAGACATATATCTATAAATATGTATAATCATATATGATTAGGCATACCTTACTGTTGCCGATAAGCCAGAGCGTTAGAACGGAAAATAAGAAATATGTGGTTGAGGGTGAATCTTAAGATCTCTGTTTTTTTTTTAAATCTCAAATGAACCGTCCTATATATATATATATATATATATATATATATATATATATATATACACATACACACACACACACACTAGGTTTAAACATGTGGAAACCACGGTTGATAAAGAAAATTACTAATTATAAATTGAAATCGTAATGTCTAATCAAATATTTGCAAATAAATTATTAATATTTATTAATTTACACAGATATAATTTTTTAAGTAAGTTTTTAATTGTTTTACAATGAATATATATACCGTTATGAATATTCAATTTGTTTTGTATGTTTTGATATTTTATTAAAGTGAAAATGACACATAAGAGTAACCAACTGTTGGTCATTTTCCTTTTTTTGTGTACGTACAAACAAACTTGTTGTTTGTGTTCACCGTAACCCTTTTGACCGGCTATCAAAGGGTTATGATGAACACAAACAACAAGTTCGATGGTATATTGCGTTAAAAAAAGGAAAGAGACTAAATATGAACAAAATCAACAGTTGGTTATCCTCCGGATTCATTTTTCCTTTATTAAACAAATAGAAGCGGTTGTGTTGTTTAAGGAGTTTACTAAATGTTAGTGAAACCATGATGAATTTTGGTATTAGGCCATCTATTATACATTTAACGAGCCACGAACCACAATCACCATCATGAACAACGAATGAGAGTTGGTGTACATAAGAGACCACGAATGAAAACTAGAGAGGAAAGAAAAGAGACCCGAGATGAAGAAGATGATTGGTCATGGTCCTTCGTCCTCTCGACCACAAATCACCATGACCACGAAGTTTCGGGCTGGTGTGCACGGACAACGCTCGTGGCCAGGTAAACCACGAGCCTTTTCGTCCTTGGTATACCGTAGGGCTATATATATATATATATATATATATATATATATATATATATATATATATATATATATATATATATTCAAGTACCACAGTACTTGCAATTGCTTCAAACGCTTAGATTTGAATTTTCTCATTATTTGGCCTTCGTTAAGAAGTTTCAACATTTCAAAATCCAATTAGAAGATATGAAAAGAGCCACCGATAACTTTGGTGCCAGCAATATAATGTTCACAGATTATAATCAAAAGAGTTATCAAGGTGTATGTTAAATTTGTCATGGTTAAATGGTTAGAATAGCTTATATAACAGTTAATTTTGATTAAATCAAAAGAAATGGATATAACATGAATAGTTTGGTAGGTAACTTTATAATTCCGAAAAAAATAAACATTAGCTCAAAACATTTTTAATTGAGACAAGCAGATTGAATTTTTGAACAAACAAAAAAAAATAATGTTGGAATTCGACGTTTGGATCTGATGCCACAGGAAGAAAGAAAGAAATGTTTTTTTGCTGTACAAATTATATATGTTTATATTGATCAACTTTATCATTTATCATGTTTAGTTCATTATCTGTGTGTTTAATTACGGACACATTTGGTCTTGTCTTCTATGTATTGTTTAAGCAAATAGCACATATTTAAAAGACTAAACTGCACAAATAGTTTATGTGGTTTGCTCAAAATTGTCACTTTGTTCCAAAAAGGTTTGGACTAACACCACAAGTCCAAAGTTTTGATTTTGTTGCGATTTTGGTCCGATTTAATATGATTTTTTTTAAATGACGAGTTTGCCCTTCATTTTGCATTTTCTTTATTTTTTTTAATTACTTTAATGTTTTCTGCTTAAAAGGAAAATAAAAATAAAATTAAACCCTCAACCCACCCTCTCACTCTTAAGTTACTAACACTCTCCCTCTCTCTTTTCATTTGCTACCGGAGCACCACTATCGGTGCCACCCATTTCGCCGGAGCACCACCATCGATGTCACCCATTTAGCTACCGCCTAACAACTCAAAACCACCGCCACTCTAATATGCAACTCAAAGAACGAAGGTCCGACTCCATCTTCCTTAGAAAACCCCAGGTTTCCACCACCAATTGGGAACCCTAACCCTAGCCGCTGCCAAATCTAAACCATGACGAACGATATGGTGAGGTAGGGAGGCCCTAAATGACCGATTAGAGCGACGATTTTGAACAAATCTCCATCGTCTTTCCAAATCCGATGAGAAGGTGACACCAGACGATGGTGGCGTTGGCATGGTCATCTACAAAATCGCTGGCGGCGCTGTAAAGATGTTGCAGATTTGGAGCTTTAGAGGGGGTTGAGGTACCGTCGATGGCACCACCCTTTAAGTTTTTCGAAACCCTAGTCGGTTCATGTGTGTTCTTGTATATATCAGATTTCTTATTTTGTGTATAAAATCTTCAATAGATGTATGTTTTTGGCGTTAGAAAATCTTTAGGTTTTGTATGTGTTGTTATATGTTAAATTTCAGAATTTTGTCTGTGTATTCATCTGGAGAAGAGAGTGGTGTTATTGACCGGAAAATCGAGGGTGGTTGCGGTCATAACCGGTGGTGCTTCCATAGGTTGACCGGAGGCGACATTACTGACCGGTGGTGGTGGTTTTACTGGAGGACGACGAAGAATGGGGAAGAAGGGGTCTAGAAGCAGGGAACATAATAGAAGGGGGGAGGGCTTAAGGGTTTAATTTTATTTATTTATTTTTTTTAATCAGAAAAACATTAAAGTAATTTTAAAAAAAATGAAAAAATGAAAAAATGAAGGGCAAACTCGTCATTTAAAAAAAATCAAAACAAATCGGGCCAAACTCGCAACAAAATGAAAACTTTGGATCTGTGGTACTAGTCAAAACCTTTTTGGACCAAAGTGACAATTTTGAGCAAACCACAAGGACCATTTGTGCAGTTTAGTCTATTTAAAATCAATACAAAACTATTTCTTGTATTTGTGTGACTAACAATAATGTCCTGATAGGCAAATTGTTTGTTGGTTTTCAAAATTTCAATTGAATCTCAAGCTCAAATTAAAAACATTTGATATATTATCAAACATTACTAGGTAATATCACTAATAAAAAAAATTAAGAAATAGACGAAAGGAAAATTAGTAGAAAAATGGGATCTGGATAAGACATCAGGACCATAAATCCTTAGATTCACCAAAATTTTAAAATTTGACACACAACCATGAAAAAGAGTGAAGGACTTGAGTAAATTACAAAATCAAACATAAGTGTTATTTCATCACTCACTTTATTTCTTTTCTCTACACTCACGTGGGCGTAATGTATCGTCAACCAACATTATACAGATTCCAAGTCTCTGACCATAAATTCATTAAGTTAGTAAATCGTTAGCTTGATAACTTGGAAAAAAAAATTAAGTGCTAATATTTTTTGGCTTACATGTTCAAATAGGTACTGTCCTCCAACAGATTCATAAAACCATATATGCATTTGTTTTCCACTAATAGTCTCAGAGACCACTATACCCAAGCTGTAGGTGTCAACCGACTCAACTTTTTCTTTTTCCTGTATCTTTTTTAAGTTTTTCTAGCAATGTCTTAGCAATCTCAAAGGACTATTTCATACTTTTTTTTAAGGTGTCACTCCCCTTTGATTTCAAATGTGCATCCAACTTGAATTCCCTTTTAATGATTTAAGTATCTTGAAATATAACTTACATATAATTCTTTTTTAGTCGTTCTACAAAACCCATTGTTGGGGCTAGATGCATGAAATAACAACGAATTATCATTTAGGTGTATCTTATAACATCTTCCTTTAATTTTTTCTATAAACAATAGTATACTTACATTTTTTCATCTTATTAAGTCTGTGCAAATGAACTTTTTTGAAACCCATTCAAAACCTCATACATACGGTCATATACATAGACTTAAACACAATTCTTGAAAACTTTGAACTCTCGAGAGTGCAAGGAAGGTGAAAAGAGATATAAAAATGGATTTAACTTCTAAAAGGGATAGAAATGATAACAGAAAGTATAATCAAATAAAATAATGATCGAACTTAAAAAACTGATAAAAAATCAAAACACAAACATAAACAAATCAAGTAACTCACCTGTTGTCAATGAAGGTTAAGGTTAAATATGTAACATCCTGAAAATCCAAGGTAAAATTTTTATTTTTAAAACAATAAAACATACAATGAGTTGTTCCAAAGTTGATCAAAGTGAATATATTATTTAAACATTAGAGCAATTTCATTAATTGTCAATGTGGAAAACTCTGGGGGATGTTGTGCAGGCCGGACCCTTCCCTTTCGAACCGAAAATACCTAAAACCATAAATATAAAATCGCAAGCACAAAGCTTAGTGAGTTCCCCAAAAATATCACATACGATAACATACAAGTGTCACATGCTACCCCAATGGTATTTCCTTGCAATTCTGAGGGCCAAATCTCGATCTTACATACAAGTGTCATGGGCTACCCCCATGGTCTTTCCTTGCAATGCCAAGGCCCAAATCCCGGTCTTACATATAAGTGTCCGGGGTCAGATCCTGGTCTTTCATGCAAGTATCACAGAGACAGCTAACATTCTACATAACATACATTGGGTCGGAATTGGTGCCTTCAACCCATGAATATAGTGAGAAAACTCATCTCAGTCTGCTATCAGTCGAACAAATGATCGGGCCACTTAATCGAAAAGTTTCCATGTTAATCAATCAAATTAAACCCCAATCAATAATTGGGCCATAAACCATAACTGGAAATCTAGTTCATTTATCGACCACTTAGGGTAACAAACCATTTTACCCTCTCCTTACTTGGCCTAAATAACCGATGCCCAATCCAAAGGCACCAAAAGCACAAATCCGTAAATGATACCTAAAACCCATTATGGGCCCGAATCCAAGAGGCCCCAAGCCTAACAATGGCCCAACGTCGGAGAGACTAGTGACCTGACAAGGCCCAAAACTCTAATAGTCAAAATATGGCCCAAAACATGAAAGTTAACAACATATGAGGACGCCCAACATACTCAGACTTATGCCTTGTGTACATCACCGTGGGCTAGTACGCATTGCATACCAGCTGGTTACGCCCAACGTACTCCCCAGCAAACCCATATCACTAATCAGTTAAGCCACTATTTTCGATTCTCAAATCTGATCCTATATGATGTCTTAACACGTAAAGTTGGAAACTTTACTCCTTTGCATGTCTTATTGGGACCCAATACTTAATAAAATCCATAATAAGCACCCTAACTCATGCATGGTCCAATATAACTCATCAAGATTGCATTTTTTATGAACAAGAGACCTCAAAAATGATAAGATCTATCATCCTTATCTTCTGGAGTAGCTCATACTCTCATGCAAGACTTAAATGACCATAAAAAGCACAAAAACAGGCCCTAACTAGATCTATCACAAAGAACCATCAAGTTAAGAGCTTTATCCCTTAAAAATCTTTCCAAGTTGATGATGATTTAGGATCCACAAGTTCTAGCCACACCAATGCAACTTCCAATAGTTCCTATTCCTTCAAAATCATCACAAATATCCTCAAAACTCACTTCTAAACTCAAAACACTCAAATGGCAATTAGGGTTTCGTTCTTAGGGTTTGGAGAGGTGGAGGTTGGTAATAGGAATGTCCAAAAGTGAATTAAGGTGTTTAAATAGGGCATAAACCCTAAAAATTAAGGTTGGCCCTTGGTGACCTATATGCCCAGCGTTGTAACGACCCAATTTTCACGTCCAAAAATTTCGTTATAAAACATTACATAAAATCATCAATAGTTAAAACATTGTTTGATTAAACCATTTCACATCGAAAACCAAGTTGAAAACCACAACATTCGATCAATCAAATATCAGAGTATCAATCCCAGAATAAACTCGTAACTGCGGAAACAAGAGAGTGTGTGTGTGTGACATGCTGCTACCGCGCCGGCTCCTTTCCCCTAGTTGAGGAGGTACCTGAAACCAAAACTGAAAACCGTAAGCACAAAGCTTAGTGAGTTCCCCCAACCTACCACATACCATGCAAACACATAACACAATTACTGCCAGGCTATTCTGGGGTGCCTGACTACCCGGTACGGCCATTCTGGGGCGCCGACTACCCGTGCGGCCATTCTGGGGTGCCGTCCTACCCGTGTCAAGCCATTCTGGGGTGCTGACTACCCGTCGGTCCTAACAACCGATCCTCGGGGACTAGTCCCCTCCCACTACCTCTATCGCATATAACATAACAAGCCAGCATGCAAACATATCATCACGTACTGTCAGACATTTCTAGGGTGTCTGAACTACCCTTCGGTCCTATCAACCGATCTCTACTTCTATCTCATATAACATATCATGCTAGCATATAACATATCAGGTAGTAGCAAACCTATATGATATCACAAAGACAATCATCTAACATACGACTCCTACTGGTGGGCCGGCATTGTGGCCGTAGACCCACCGCTACTGGAAGGTAACTCACCTCGAAGTAGCTGCTGATCTGATCGGGAACTGACTGTCTACTGCTGCTGCTGCTGCTCCGGAAATCCTCCGGCTGCAATTCCCACAACATACTCAATCAAACACTGCTAACTGTCCTTTGGGTAAAATGACCATTTTACCCCTGATCATGCCCTAAGTCAAAGTCAGAGTCAACTTTCAGTTGACCCGACTCGCCGAGTTGGCTTTCCAACTCGCCGAGTCCCTACCCAAACGATCGTCCTGAATCTCGTTTCTACTCGTCGAGTTCTCCTTCTAAACTGATATTCAAGTCCTTCATCCTACTCGCCGAGTTGTATGAATAACTCGTCGAGTTCATCTTCATCCGATGAACACTTATGCTAAGACTCGCCGAGTTGTATGAACAGCTCGCCGAGTCCATCTTCATCCGAAGAACACTTATGCTGCGACTCGACGAGTTGTATGAACAACTCGTCGAGTCAGGGCATTGACTCGCCGAGTTCCTCCATAGATGAGTTCAGTTTCCGACTCACTGAGTCACACCCCGTAACTCACTGCTCACTCGACACTACGAAAAGGGGACAAACTCGGAGACTCACGAATAGACTCGCCGAGTCACATGAACGACTCGCCGAGTCGTTGCCATGCACCCACTAAATACACAGATTTGCTCGATTCCAGTCCATGCCATTCACAGATATGGACTCCTAGAACACGAATCACACGTAAAGTTTCCAACTTTACGTGTAGATATTCACCAATACGGATTTTAGGGTTCAAAATGTACTTAAAATGGTAGATCCAAGGTTTTCAAGCAATGAGGGTCCATAAAGGCTACAAATCCGAGCCCTTAGAGCCCAAACATGCCTAGATCCGAAGTCCCTCAACACTATAAGCTCATTACACAAAGGTCAAGACTAGAAGAAGCCTTGAAATGGCTATCACAAGCTCTCAATGAGATAATAATGAATGGACAGAGAGGGTTTCGAGTCCAATACCTCTAAAAGTTCTGAAATGGCACAAAGATTCTGGATCTTCTTCCTCTCCTCTTGATCTACCTTCTTCTTCTCTCCAAAACTTCAAAGAAATGCACCAAAATCACCCAAATTACCAAAAGAGGAGTTAGAGCTTCGAGAGGGAGTGTTCTGGACACAATGGGGGCGGATATGAGGCACAAAACATCGTTTAAATAGGGTGCAACCCCAGAAACTTAGGGTTTCATCCAACAACGGTGACTCGCCGAGTCCAGAATATGGACTCGCCGAGTCGCCAACTTAAACATGTCCCGGGTCCCGTACTTACTCGGCGAGTCGGACCTATGACTCGCCGAGTCCAAGGCTAAAAAGAAGGAAAATACTCAATAAGATTTGCATACCAGGAACCAGGTGCTACAAGCGTACGTGGGTTTCCTTCGTGACCAACTTCAACCCAATAAGTCCAGCGTACTCATAGCGTACACCCAGCGTACTCGGCTAAGGACTAAAATCACCAATCTTTTAAAGGCCATAACTTTTTATTTCTAAGTCCGATTTCAATGTTCTTTATATCCATGGAAAGGTAATGGGGAGCTCTTCAATTATATCAACTCTCCCCTACCTTAAATATTCCCGAGCTTAAATCCAAAATTAATAAAAGACCCGGACTATTACTTTACGGTTATACCCTTGGGCTCCAAAACATAAGTCGAACTGTTGGATAACATAATCTACATTACCTATACTTCTCCTTCCCTAAGGCCCGAAGCCTTATGATAATTGATCTTCAGGCCATGACTCCGAACTATGGAACGACTCGAAACAGGGTGTTACAACTCTCCCCACTTAATTTAGATTTTGTCCTCGAAATCACTCATTACTATCCTCTTGACAACCAGACACTCCGACCGATTCCTCTTGAATCCCCGATCCGCTGAAAAGGTTGACTCATACTCCTAACGACCCTTCAATGCTTCCATCGAAACCCAACTTTAACTGGACTCATGCAACCTAATGGAAAAAAAAATCATTGGCCCATTAGCTATCAAAACAACACCCTAATGGAAAAAAATCATTACTAGCCAACCTTAATGATCCCACACATTCCAAAACCAGATAAATACTTCCTGAAATCTCAACGCGCTCAATAACCCTAATTACTTCCCATAATACGAATCCAAATCCTTATGCCATTTTAGCTCGTGTCATAGAATTATAACCCTTGACTGGAACGGACGAATCACGAATCCAACGACTCTCCTGCGAAGGATTGATCCACTCAAAGTTCGCCAATAGATACCAATCAATTTCTGCTGACAAATACAATGGCTGGAATAACCCCTGCGAACAACACTTTCCCATTACTTAAGAGTGATATGCTACCACTACTCAATCTCTACTGACGGTAGCAATCCACAACCTGAGCTTTACTACAGCTAGCCTTCCTCGACCAACATGCCTACCGCTTATACATTCCAAGACTGAATGATCATTCCCAATACCTCAATGAATCTCAAAATCCTTAAACACTTTCCGTTGAATGCACTACAAGTCCTTGGCGACGGATCAGTTGATGAGAAACAACATCTCAATATCGAACAGGTACTCAACTCGCTCAACCACTTACTTGCGCTTAGAGCAATTCCCATGCCACCTGCAACTGACCTCGCTTCGAAGGTGTGAACTTGAAACTACCGATCTTACACTCATGACCAAACCAATTCCTTAATACCTCGAAACCATGAACACCCCTACACATCGTGCATTCAACCTACTATTCCTACCTTGTAGATTCCTTGAATTCTCGCTGACACCACTAAGGATCCGACTGGCTGCTGATATCCTTAGCAGAATACTCAAGCCTCTTCTAAACATGGCCCGTGGTATGTAAAATAACATATGAAGATTCTCCAGATCCTCATGAAGAAAACTCAACTTCTAAGTGGAGGCTTAGATAGACCACACATAGCATCTCACGCACAAACATATAATCATAAACATATCTCATAAGAGCATAAGGGAAGAGATTACAACACATACCTGCGATGCGATGTCGATTGATGGAACTCAGACCCTCGACCTGGGACTATAATACTCGACTTCTCCCCACAGAAACCTCCACCATGTCCTCGTGACCATAAATATTCCTCAGAGTGGCGGGAGCAGATTCCCTCAGTGCTCCTCTCATTAATTCTGGATAATCGGCCTTCTTGTGGGCTACTTGATTGCAGTGAAAACGTATCAAAACTGATTCTCGAGGACAATCCCTATTGAAATGACCCGTATCTACGCAAATGAAACATCCCTTCCCTATTTCCCGACAACCTCCCACATAGGTCCTTTCACACTTGACACAACGGCTCGAACCTACTGGCCTCCCAAATGTGAATCCTGATTCTTGGGCCTCTTTGTCCGACCTACTACAATCTGAATCGGTTCTGCCTTCCTTTTCTCGAGGTTCTCCAAATCAATCCCCCGCTCACGGGTTCCAATAATCACATCATTCAGGTTCTTGCACCCTGACACGCTCACAAACTCCCTTGCCAACGACTGCACTACGATAGCTGGCGCATCCTCCGCCCGGAACCGGGTCACAAACTTTTCCCAAGACATAGTCTCCAACTCAGTAAGGGTAATAGATTGTGCAATCAATTCCCAACAACTCCTTGTCGCATGATGCAAGAGATCCAAGGCAAACCGAACCTTGGCTCCTATAGGATAGGGACCAGTGCCGAAGACACCTTCCATCTCCTCAATCCATGCAAACTCAGAACCCTGACAATCCTCCCACCATTTGGCTCATGACTAGATCCTGAACCAAAACCTAAGCCTTCTCCATACGTTCTCATCACCATTCTGAAAAGCAACCATACAATAATCACAACAGACCTAAAATCCTCATTCACAGGCTTCCTAGATTCTCTGTGACTCCCCTCGATTTGAGTATGGGTCCTATGCTTTCAGTAGTACGAGCGAAATACTACTTTCCACACCTATCCACACTTTCTTCAGGAGTTATCACGAATCCTCTAAGTCAGCTTCTCAAATCGGTACTCCAAGTAATCGCTAAACAGCGTAACCAAACCCACTAAAACACTTCCTAGGCTCTCGTAAGTTCCCGACCTCCCCCTGCCATTAGTTGCTGAAGAACTCCCACTAATATCAACTAACTACTTCGTGAATATAATCACATGCCATAAGCTTAGATAATCCTTCAAATAACAAAATCAAGCCTACAACAGTTAGACTCAAACGAGAGCTGCACAATAGATTCAAATCCATCACTCTGAGATTATTTAACCTTTACAACATGTAACTTGACACATTCACTTAATATTTAATTGATATCGCTAAGAGTCCCACAAAGCACAAAGCAAGCAGCATTCATGCAGTAACACTCCAAGCCATAGAACAAACAAGGAACCTCCAAAGCCTACTTACTACAACGCATGCTAGGAACTTCCACTCTCATTACAAGTTTCCTTATGCATGCAAATTATACAAAATACAGGATCAAATAGACTGTCGAATAAAAGACTCTACCCTAGGACCACAACTAAACGAGGAACATGAAATAAGGCCAAATCAATCATTCTAGGGCTATATGATCCTAACCATATACAATTTTTAAATCATACACTTAACAATTACTTCTACAATTACAAGTTTCCAAATCTAGCATAACATCCGATCCTTCAAGGTTACAAGGCATCACATATCAGACCAATCTATCATGCAATTCCTGAAAGTATCCCTAGCCCCATCCTAGCATGCAAGCACTCATATCATATATCATATCAACATGTATGGGTATTATGAGAATCAGTTACTTGAGCTCGACTGATTGCATGCATCATACCCCCTTTTTCTTTATAAAAATCATTTTAGAAACTTATTTTCTTTAGAAAAATGTTTTTAGAAACTTATTTTCATTCAAAAGACTACTAATTCCTCAGTTTGAGTTCAAACATACCCGAGAGTGTGCCCGAATCCCTCAAACCAAGGCTCTGATACCAACTTGTAATATACCGAAAATCCTAGGTAAAATTTTCATTTTTAAAACAATAAAACATACAACGAGTTGTTCCAAAGCCGATCAAAGTGAATATATTATTTAAACCTTATAGTAATTTCATTAATTGCCAATGGGGAAAACTCTGGGGGATGTTGTGCAGTCATGTGGGTGGTGGTGATGGATTGTTATTGTGGGTGGTGATGGTGGGTTTTAGGTTGTGGTGCTGGTTTGTTGGTAGTGGTGGTTGGTGGTGTGTGGTGGTGGGGGTGAGTGGTGGTAGCGAATAATGGAAGTGAGTGGTAGTAGTGGGATGTAGGTCGTGGTGATGGGTGGTTGGTAGGTTGTAGGTAGAGTTGATGTGTGGTGGATGGTAGGTGGTGTTGGTTGGGTGGTGAGTAATGTTGGTTAATGAATTTTTTAATTGTTTGTAACTATATTTTGATTTATATGAATATTATTTTATAATTTTAATTAAAAAATATTGTGTGGTTCAAGTTTGTTCTCTAATGTTATCGCAATAAGAAAATGTTCTCGATTGAACGCTCTCCTATATATATACTCTAATAAATAAATGTTTTTTTTGTCACATGTCATATTCTCATTTAATTTGCCAAATGTAATTTTTAGTTATTTTGAATTAATTTTTCCACATGTCATATTTTAAGGTTTTTTTTCTTTTTTTTTTAATTAAATTCCACATATTTAATGTAATAATAACAATAATCTATTCTAATAAATGAACGTTTTTCTTTTCACATGCCACATTCTCATTTAATTTGGTAAATGATATTTTTTGGTTGTTTTGAATTAATTTTTTTTCCACATGTCATTTTTTGTGTTTTTTTATTTTATTAAATTCCACATAATATTTTAATGTAATAATTACAGTAATCTACTCTAACAAATGAAGGGGGGGGGGGGGGTTTCCACATACCCCATTCTCATTTAATTTGCTAAATGTCATTTTTTGGTTATTTTGAATTAATTTTTTCCGCATGTTATTTTTTGGATTTTCATTTTATTTTATTCAATTCCACATAATATTTTCGTTTAATATTTACAATAAATGTAGTAATAAATAGATATCAATTTCATTAATGTTTATTAATTTCAAAATTCCAAAGTAAAGCTTATTAATTTCTTTTGTTTATTAATTTAAATTTAAAATATAAAAAAAAACATTTCATTTTAATAATTTATTATTTTTCTTATTTTTTTTTATAAATTTAAAGTTGTTAAATATTTAGACTTTTATATCTAACTTTTTTTTTAAATAAACTCATGTAATACAAAGGTCTCACAACTACTATATATATATATATATATATATATATATATATATATATATATATATATATATAATCACTTGAGAATATGCATATAATTATTCATATATGAATATATACTTATTCACATATAAATGTTACATTCCGTCACGCCGGTAGGCTGAAGGATTTTGCGGCAAAAACAAATATATGACCCAAATTTGTTCTCGCATTCTCAATTTTATAATTGTTCTCATTTTAATCTAAGTTTCTCTCTCTCTCTCTCTCTCTCTATATATATATATATATATATATATATATATATATATATATATATATATATATATATGTGAGCTTTTTTGCCCGATTAAACCGTTTAAAATGTAAAAAGAACAAATTAATGTGTTTTTAGAACTACAAATACGTATTTTTATGTATTTAAAAATATACATATCAATAAAAAAACATGTTTATATACAAAAAGCTTGTTCAATCATAAACATGTTATATATATATATATATATATATATATATATATATATATATATATATATATATATATATATATATATATATATCATGGTTGCGGAAATCGGGATTAATTGCTTCGCGTTCTCTAACGGTCAAGGATTAAGGTATTAATCGGAAATTTAGAATTAATCGGGTTTGGCGGGATTAATCGGTCTTGGCGGGGATTAATCGGTCGACAGAAGTCAAAAAAGTAAAAAAAAGAAAATCAAAAAATTAAAAAAAATTAAAATTTTTAAAATTAAAAAAGATTAAAAAAATCAATTTTTTTTACTCAAAATTTCCAAATTTTCAAAATTTCAAATATTATACCAAAATTTTTATATTTTCGTATTTTCAAATTTTCAAATTACAAAATTTCTTATTTTATAATTTTGAAGTACTTATTTTTCTTTAGATATATTACGGTTAATATTATAAAAGCCCTAAAATTTTAACGCATAAAAGGGAAAAGCCCTGATATTTTTTTTATTATTGCTGTGGCCACAACTTTCTCGCAGAATTATCACTCTAGCCCACAATACGAGTTTCATGGTTAAGTTGGTTAACTTTT
Source organism: Lactuca serriola (assembly GCF_051521515.1). Classification (NCBI taxonomy): domain Eukaryota; kingdom Viridiplantae; phylum Streptophyta; class Magnoliopsida; order Asterales; family Asteraceae; genus Lactuca; species Lactuca serriola. The sequence goes on along the minus strand of NC_136412.1, from coordinate 272,020,879 downwards.
TTGCAAAATTAGTCCTAAAAATTTAAAATTTAGTCCCTGAGGTTTGAAAAAAATTACACCACATGGTTTTTTAACTTTATTTTTCGTTTTTTGTATACTTTATTTATTTTCGGTTTTTTATAAATATATGTACATTTTTTATTTTCTTTTTATATATATATACTTTATTTATTTTCATTTTTTAACTTTATTTTTCAACAATTTTTTTTAACCTTTTTACCTTTTGTTTTCTATTTTTTTAGTGTATATATAGAGTATATTAAAGTTTTTTTAGGTTTTTTCATATTTCTTTTCGTATTATATTTTATTTTTTTCACCTTTTTATTATTTTTTTTATTTTTTGTTATTTATGGTTTTTCTAATATTTTTCTAAGGTATTCTCATATTACAATTTTTGTTTTCTATTTTTTTTTTCCTATTTTGGTTATTTATGGTTTTTTTAATGTTTTTATTTACTTTGATTCAAGTAAACGAACTTGAATTCAATATAAATTACTATAACAAGTTTTTTTTTATAAAGATCGACTATTATTATTATTATTATTTTGTTTTTTTAGTCTATTATCAAATTGAAAAATATTATCTTGAATTTAATCTATTGATATCAGATATAGAAATATGATTTAATTTTCAAGTTATATAACACATTGAAACACCAATTCTTAGTAAACAAACTATTTTTTTTTTAATTTTCATTTTTTCGTAACATAAATATAATAGCACTAAAGAAAAAAAAAGAAAATAAGTTGGACCAAAATTACAAATATAAACATAACTACTTTATTTACTTTAATAAAAATAAAAAACAATTACTAAAACTATAAATTATCAAAATTGTAATATACTCTAATATATTAATACATTTTATATTTTTTGAAAAATTTCAATAAAAAGATAAAAATATAAAAAAACAAAAAAAAAATAATTGGTAAACAAATAAGAAAAAAATAAAAAAAATAAAAAGATGAAAAAAAATATAATACGAAAAGAAATATGAAAAAACCTAAAAAAACTCTAATATACTCTATATATACACTAAAAAATAGAAAACAAAATGTAAAAAGGTTTAAAAAAATTGTTGAAAAATAAAGTTAAAAAATGAAAATAAGTAATATATATATATATATATATATATATATATATATATATATATATATATATATATATATATATATATATATATAAAGAAAATAAAAAATGTACATATATATTTATAAAAAAACAAAAATAAATAAATTGTACAAAAAACGAAAAATAAAGTTAAAAAACCATGTGGTGTAATTTATTTCAAACCTTAGGGACTAAATTTGAACTTTTTAGGACGGATTTTGCAAAAAAGTTAACCAACTTAACCATGAAACTCGTTAAGTTGTGGCCACAGCAATAATAAAAAAAATATCAGGGCTTTTTTACAATTACGTGTTAAAAATTTAGGGCTTTTATAATATATTAATATTTGATTAATTTTAATTTTTTATTGATAATCTATAGTCCCCGATTAATGAACGATTAATCTCCGTCAAGACCGATTAGTCCATTAATACCAGTCGACCGTCGAGCTACCGTCGAACGATTTTTACAACTTTGATATATATATATAGACACATATTTATATGTTTTTAGAAGTACAAATATATTTTTTAGAAATACAAATATGAATTTTAGAAGTCTAAATATTTATTTTTTCGTTTTTATAAGTATATACATATATTTTTAGAAGTGTAAATATGTATTTTTATATACTTTTTTAAAAGTATAAATATATTTTTAGAAGTATAGATACATATTAATAATTCCGAAAATATAAAAATATGTATTTATATTTCTAAAAACCATATCTATATAAAAAAAAGTATTCATAATTCTAAATTTTTTATGTTTTATATATATATATATATATATATATATATATATATATATATATATATATATATATATATATATATATATATATATATATATATATATATATATATAAAATAAAGAAGTTTGTTATGCTATATGGTTAAAGAAAAATATATGTAATATGGAATTTCCAAATGATGTAATTGTGGAGTATTTTTTATGCATTTAACACCTAACTATTTTCTGAATGAGGACGACATCTGTAATAAATTTTATGAATAATAGAAAACATTATACACAGACGTTCTCTGTTTTTCTGTCATGCATAAATAACAATTAGTATCTGAAACATGCTTTAAGAGTGGGAACAAGGCAGAAACTCATGCTTGTACCAACTTGAGGTAAATGAGTTTCGAACAATCTCTCACCTCAACAATACTTAAAAACAAATAACATAAATGCTCTTATGTAACTCCTCAATTGAATTAAAATAACCCCATTCTTCAGACTAATTTCATCTCTTTAATTATTTCAATTGATGGTATGTAGTTGTTTCATAGGCGAGTTCAATGAAGTTCGATTTAGAGAGTTCAATTGGCTCGAGTGTATTTATAATTTATAAAATTGTCACAAAATTGTCTCGTTTAAAAGCTTTGATTGAGTCGGTTAATAGCAGTGGTCAACAATTGACTTATTGAAGGTTGAAACATCGACAATAGTCCACTTATTATTAATGAAGAGCGTAGTTGGGCGTCGAAAAAGGTTATGTTATTTAAAATAGATTTCGATAAATCGTATTTCTCTTAATTGGGATATTTTGTACTGGATGTAACAACAAATAGGTTTTGAGGTCTCTTGCAGAAAATGTATTAACAGTTGTTTAAAGTTGGATAGATCTTTCGTTATTGTCTAGGGGTGTAGTAGCGGCGTTTAATATTTGAAGAGGTGTTATTCATAATGTATAGGTCAAAGAAATGGTTGAATGATGTGAAATACATAGTTTACATTCAATGGATTAAACTAAATCGTAGTAGGATGTCACGCCGGTGTTCGATGAATATGAAGTTAATGGCATTTTAATTATTCATAGGGAAATTGGAACTTTTGTAATATGAAATGTTTGGAAAAGGTTCGATTTTTAAAAATATGTTCATTAAACTTTTGTACAAATCAATGCATCATAAGAAAAAAATGATAAAGTTGTATGAGAAAAAAAATAATGAAGTGAAAATTCATTAATTTGTATAACGACTAATACATCTTCTTCATCTGTAACATTTCCTATTTATGCATGTCATGGAGGGTCTCCATGAACACTTTATTGTCATATTTCATGTATGTGGACGATGTAATGTTTATTGAAACACTTTATTGTCCTATTTCATGTATGTGGCCATAACAAGGGTTAAAGACCGTCTTTTTTAAGGGTTATTGACATAAATGTCTTTAAGTTTTTCAAGGTTTGTCAAATTTTTCCGTGTGACTGTTTTTGGTGCATAATGTCTAATATTTGGGAAAAATTGTTCATTTTTGCCTTTCAGCCATTTTTGACCTTCTACAACAGGCACCACCCCTTTGCACGTTCCTAAATCTAGCTTTGGTCTTAATAATGCATATTTGGCTAATATCGTGTTCGATGTCAATGACAATAATCAGGTGGATGATGAGAATTGTTATCGAGAATTGAGAAAAGAAAAGATAGATTTGAACGATTGAATATGAAGAACACAAAGAGTAAATATTAATCAGATCTCATATTGATTAAGACTGATTATAGAATAAGCTGAAGAGAGATTTTTGTTTCGCTTCTGTGTACCTCTCTACTTCTAGCCTCAGTTCCTATTTATAGGGAACATACAAAAAATATACTAAGTCTAGACATTTTCACTTCGCATACAAAATGACTTAGTAAAATAACATAAAATGCGAAACAATACAATACACTATTTTCGACTATTTACAATTTACATCTACATTCTCCCCCTTTGTAAACAGTCGATGCAATTCAACACATAAGTTTTTGAACTGCAGAGTGAATTGTCCTTCGCACTTCTCCATACCAGGCGATCACCTTCTTCAGATCTTTCTTGTCTCCTTCGTTATTCTTCTTGCAGTTATTCATACGTACAATGAAGTGCGTATATTGCGAAGAATTATATCTTTCAATCTCCGAGACTTTGAACAAAAATTTCTTCGGTTTTCCTTGTGTATCTCTTCCAGAAAACACCATGCCAAATGGTTTTAGGCATATTTCACCAACAACATACTTCGACAAAGCTGATTGAGATAAAGTATCCTCCCATGGAACTTTTACTTCTCTACCCAGCACATTAGCTAATTCTTCATCTGTAAGAGCCAAACAGTCGAAATAGTTATCGATGAATGTCTTCACATGTGCGAAGCCAACCTTGAACACATCTGTCTCAGAGCCTTTAAGATTGTTTTCTTCCATATGCTTCAAGATCAGAGTTACTTGAATTAAATCATTGCAGTTCATCAATGGAAAATCAGCTACTGTGAAGTCATATTGTTTGTTGTCTGCTCTGATAACAAAATATCGGAAATTTTGAAGCATGTCTTCAAACAAAGTATCTGTAACAGCCCGGAATTTCAGGTATTGCTTTAAAACTATTTTTGGGGGCATTTTAGGAAGGGACTCGGCGAGTTGGAGCCAGACTCGCCGAGTAGGACCGCAGACTTGGTCGCGGGTTCGCGACTGGACTCGATGAGTCCAGATATGGACTCGGCGAGTCGACGCTGTTCAGCAGAAACCCTAGCCGTTTGGTTTTGGATCGTATATAACGCCTCTTAGGCCGTCATTGTCCGTCTTTTGGCCGATTGAGAAGAACCCTAATCGTTGTGGACGTCTAGAGCAGGAGAGAAAGCTATTGGAACTTGGAGGAACTTGTTAGGCAAGAAGAAGAAGAGTTTGGCCAAAGGAATATCAAGGAGAATCGAGTCCTGAGGTTTGGGGACACAGAGAGTGCGTCTTCAGGTAATACTCGGACCATTTCTGCTATTTTGATGTGTATACGAATCTAGGGTTTATGAAACCCATTTAGTGATTAGATGGGTTATTATGTTATTACCCAGACGTTTATACCCCAGTAATAAGATGTTTAGAAGTCCAGAAAGTCCCATGATTGTATATCTCGGGACCATACGTATCTCAGGAAGCAGTTGCTCGTCTGCATGGCATGGACTCGCCGAGTCCAATGATCAGACTCGGCGAGTAGCTTGAAGATTCACTGGGACTCGCCAAGTTGTTCTTCAGACTCGGCGAGTGGAGTCGGGGTGGCCCCGCGATTCTTCCACGTGGATCTCGTCGAGTCAAGGGGGATACTCGACGAGTAGATAGGGAATCCCAGAGAGTTGGAGGACGTCTAGACTCGCCGAGTCGCCATGGTACTCGCCGAGTCCGGGCGAGCTGACCGTTGACCGTTGACCAGAGTTGACCTAAGTCTGACTTCTTAGGGATAGTCACACTTAGAAGATATATGTGTTAATGAGATATGTGATGTTATAGGAAGGTTGTAGCTCGTCGGATTGTGCACGAGTGATTTCAGGATTTGCTAGCTTTCAACATTCACGAGGTGAGTCTTCTCACTATACTGTACCCGGAAGGGTTTGACTGTGTGACCGGAAGGTCAGATACGATATGTGATATGTATGCTATATGTGGTAAGATATTTGTTATATGTGCTATGTATGTTATGTGGGCCGGAAGGCGAATATGTTATGGGCCGGAAGGCGTGGTGCTGATGACCGGAAGGTCAGGGCCTGGAAAGGCGTATGTGCGTAAGTTGTATATTGGGGAACTCACTAAGCATTTATGCTTACAGTTGTTATGTATGTGTTTCAGGTACTAGCGAGGACCGTGGGAAGGCGCCGGCGTGATCGATACACACTGAAGAATGCTTTTATGATCTTGGGATTTTGAATATTTGTATTTGACAGAATACTTAAACTATTTATGCCTTGTTTTGAATGGAAATAATTATATTTTATAAGAGTAAAGTTTTGCAGGATCTCCCTTCCCACAACTTTCATACATCTCCCTTCCCACAACTTTCGACTCTATTGTTTCATAAGAGTAAAGTTTTGCAGGATCTCCTTTGTTCATGGAGGGAGGATCACTTGCCCTTTGCCTCATGATACTTTGTACTTGTCTCATTCTCTCCAACTCAGCCTCTGCATCAGCTTTCATCTCCTCCTTCGACTTTTCGTATAATATTCATTTTCCTTTTCCTACCACATCTTTCTGAGATTTTGAGCTTGAACCTCCTTCATTTTCTCCAATAACAACACCTTTGGAAACTGTTTTTGTGGTACTTGTAGTTGAAGAAATCGGTTTCGTAGGAATAGGAAGAGTGACTATAAGCTGAGTCGAAGTCACTTTTCCAACAGTTTTTGCCTCCTCTTCTTTACTTCGACTTTTCTCTCCCCCTTGCACCCCTGTGTAAACAGGTGGAGCACCCTTCGGTAGTAAAGAAATGAAATTCGTAAATGAAGCAAGAGCTTTTTGAATTGCTTGTTCTAAAGTATTAATCTTTAGAGACAAGAATTCAGGAGTAAGGATTTGAGTTGATGAAGAATGCGAAACTGCTGTTTTAAGCTCAGTTACTAACTTTATCAGCTGATCAAACTTCTCCGTTGTTTCTGCCTTATGAGCTTCAGGAATATCAATAATCTTTTGGAGTTTAGAATAAATCTCCACAATCTGCTTTTGAACATCTGCTTGTTTAGTATGAACATCCTGAAGATCCTTCGCAAGTTCAGACTTCAACTCCTGAATCTTGAAGTTTACATCCTCACGAACTTTCTTTACATCTTGTACAAAAAGAATATGACGTTCTTTTGTAGCAGCTTTTAGATCTTGAACAACAGAAGTAAAATTGCTCCCTTGTCCTTTAAGTCTAAGCTCATTATTTTTGTCTGTTTGATCAACCTTCTCCATGATACGTTTCTCAGCTCCTTTTATCATGACATCAACCTCCATGGCTGATATAGAAGATGTTCTACCAGAATCATCTTGCGTTTGAATAATGGTCTTCAATTTCTGATTCAGAATTTTAAACTGTTTTCCTGTCATCAGCATATGATCAGGAATATCTTCTTCGTCTGAATCAAAAGGAATATCATCGAGTATCCCTCCAAAGGCACCTCCTTCAACTTCAGTATCAAACAACTGTTGCGAAGGTTGAGGATTTTCAGGTGATTGAGATGGAAAAAGTGTGGTGAATGGGTTTTGAAGAGCATGATCAAATATTGATGAAGTGGTGGATAAGGTGGTAACAGGTAATGAAATGGGTAAAGATGTTTGGATTGTTGGTGCAACACTCAGGATAGGTGCCCCCGTATCAGATACGTTGACAACCGTATCGGAAATAGGGACCTCCTCAGAAACTGATTTGGTGAGAACTATTTCGAGTGGTTTGGTTTGTGGTAAAGTGGTAGAAATTTGCGAAGTGTGAAGAAGTGGTAAAGAAACATTTACCATAGATGTGACGGGTGGAGTTTCCGGAACAACTTCTTCATCAGATGATTCATTGCGAATCACCATCTTCCTCCTTTTTACAAGCGTATGTTGCATATTTTTGGCAACATCTTCAGCCCGTTGTCTTTTCTTGCCTGGAGACACCGGTGCAGGAATATTGCGAATAGTAACGCCTTTACTACTCACTTCAGCTTTGCGAATTTGCTTCAATACCCCAGACTTAGAAGGTATGAGTTCTTTCTTCAACTTTGAGAAAGTTTCTTCAGTTGGATTAGCTTCATCTTGTACGTTTGGTGAGGATGAACCCTTCGCATTTTTCTTGCTAACCTTCTTTTTCTTTGATGGAGTAGCAACGTCTGGTAATACTCCAGTCTGATCTGATGTATCAATATTGCGCAAATATCTCACCAAAACTTTGTGAGTCGGAGAAACTTTGCGAAGCATTGCATCTGGTATACGAGCTATATGAGAAAAAATTGCCTCATCATCTTCTACAGTCTTTGGAAATTGATAGAAGGAAAATTCAGCAACTTCAGCATCGGTCATCACTGGAATTGCTTCTTTCTCATAAACTTTTTCCAAAATCAAGCTCCAGTATCTTGCACATGAAATCCCCTTATCCGAATTTGTATTTTCAAGACTTTTAACAAATTCCTTCCACAACTGAGTTGCATAATCGACATTGATATCATAGTAGATGCCCATTACCATAGCATATACTTCCATTCTTCCTCTATCCAGTCCAACTGATCTACCTGTAAGACACCTTAGAAAAATGCCAAATAGGAAATTCCAGATACATGGCAACCTAGACTTTCTGAAGTCACTGATCTTCTCAAGCTCCGGTTGATGCCCCATCTCATTGAACATGTGAATGATTTGCGAGTTGACAGGTTTGACAAACGGAGGGTTGTTTGGAATCTGTAAGATTTCAACAAACAACTTTTTGGATAGTTTAACCCTTTTGTTGTTGGTTAAATTGAAAGTAATGATATCCGCCGTGTGATTGTATGATGCTGTTGAAGCTGCACGAGATAGCCATACCATTGGAACAGAGAATGAACTAAACATAGCTGTTGACAAAGGTGATTGTTTCAGAGCAATGATAAGCATCTTCAATTCTTCAGGATAAGCAGAAACATTTGGATCAACTTGGTAATTGGTGCTTTGAATCTTCATCAGGGATTGAGAAAGAACCTCATCAGTGTTGGAATGAGTGGCTGCCATTGTTAGGGTTTTGAGAAAGTTGAAGTTTGGGTCAAGGTTTAAACTTTGAATTTTTGTGAGAGTTCTTGTTTGCGTAACTGTACATAGTGTTCTTGATCCCCCTTTTATAGGTTACTCAAAATTGATTTGAAATTAAAGCGGGATACATTTAATGTTATCCGATGTGGCACCTTGAAACTCGGATCATGACTGCAAAAGATAACTATGTTTCAAAAAGTAACTGTCACATCTCCTCGAAAACCGGATAGAATACCAACCATTTTGAGTATACAACCTGTCAAGTTTCCGTTATAGAATCTGAACCGTTAAAACCGTTCGCATGGAAGCAAGGCTCGTTCACTTTTGGGATTTAAAGTGAAGTCATATGCCAGATTTGCGAAATCATCAGTCTGAGTTGGTTTTACTCAGAACCTCAAGGATTTCGTGTGTGCATTGTGTCAACAGAATAAGATAAGAAACAAGAAAATTTGGAATGTTGTGATGTCAAAAATTTAATTTGACATGAATGCAGTAAAACCCCAGGCAAAGGTTGCTTCGTTAATCATCAAGATAGATAATCAACAGCTTGTGTAGTTTCCCGTGAATTACAATCGAATACTTGTAGAGAAGTATCGAAGGGTTTCTTTTATTGGACACATGGGGTGACTTCGAAAATTTTGTTACATATCAACCTTAAAATAAGGTGAGGAATTGTAAACAAAATTAGTTGTATGACCAGTGTAGTCAGTGACAACTTGGTTGCGAATGATATTCAAAGTAACTAGGATTTGGAAAGTATACTCACACGGAAATCATATTCATAAAAAAAATTTATGCTGGATCTTTTTGGGAACAAACATCGTAGTTTTCGAATGTTTGATTAAGATCACTCAAAAGAAATGAATATGATTTGGAGTATAAAAGGTACTGAAGCAAAAGCTTCGTAAGATCTGGAACATGGTTCCCCGTCAATTCCTTAAGGTTTATGGTATTTTGGGTTTCCCTATTATCACGGACTCATGATATTAGATCATAAACACAGATTTGTGATTTGTCTAAGTTTTGATTGGTTTGATCAAATACCTCAAGGACAAATCTTCGAATATTTGGAATGTAAGAATTGTTTGGTTTAAAAAGATTGGTTAAGAATCGAAGGGTACCTCTGTTATATTTGGACAAAACAGAAAACTCTTAACTCATTTGAGAAGAGTAAGGTAGCTCTTTTTGACTTATGCGAATATAAGCCTTTTTGGGAAGAAATTTTCATGTGATAATTTCATTAAGGCTTTCTTTTCACACATAGAGTCGTATTGAGGCTTTTGGTCTACATACAACAACATGCTTCTAGGGACATCCTAACTAGTTTTTAAAAGAAATTTAATACCTTCCCATAGAAACAAATAAGTATGACCTCTTCGCATTTTAGCCCTGTATTAAATTCTCAGCACAGAAAGTTTAAAAAACAAAGAAAATAAAAATATTTTTGTGATTTTTGAATTTTTCAAAATTAAAGAACAAAAAAAAAAAAAAATCTTTTTGGATTTTTAATTTTTCAAAATTGAAAACATAACAAAATAAAATCTTTTTGTATTATTGATTTTTCAAAATTAAAAACATAAAAAATAAAATCTTTTTGGATTTTTGATTTTTCAAAAGAAAAAAAATTATTCGTAAACCTTACCTTAGTTGTTATGAGCTTAGATGCGAAAAGATGTGGATGCGAAGCCATGCGAAGCCTCTGAATGAACAGTAACTTCTGAATAATGTTGACTCTTATCTGCTGAACAAGACTTTGTCTTGTGTTGTTGAAATTGAATTCGCATTAATCATCCCCAAACCTGCTAAAATTCGAACAAATGATTTTTCATCAAGAGGTTTTGTAAAAATATCAACAAGTTGTTCAGTTGTTTTAACAAAATGAATTTCAATATTCCCATCTTCCACATGATCTTTGATAAAATGATATCGAAGAGCAATGTGTTTTGTCTTTGAATATTGTACTGGATTATGCCAAATGCGAATTACACTTTGTGAATCACAATACAAAGGAATCTTTTTCATGTTTATTGCATAATCACGAAGTTGACTCTGAATCCAAATAATTTGCGAAGTGCAAGCAGCCGCAGATATGTATTCTGCCTCAGCGGTTGATATAGCCACACAAGTCTGTTTCTTTAATTGCCAGCTCACCAACTTTCCATCCAATAGTTGACATCCACCAGTCGTACTTTTTCTATCCAAAGTACATCCTCCTAGATCGGAATCTGAAAAAGCTTGAATGAAAAATCCTGTTTTCGCAGGATACCAAAGTCCTAAAGAAACGGTTCCCTTTAGATAGCGAAAAATATTTTTCACTGCAGTCAAATGAGGTTCTCTTGGATTAGCTTGATATCTAGCACAACAACAAACCGGAAACATAATATCAAGTCTACTTGCAGTTAAGTACAATAAAGGCCCTATCATGCTACGATATAATATTAGATCAACAGCAGGAGCATCTAACGAAGGAGTTAGTCTTGTTCCTACTGCCATAGGTACTCTGAGTTTTGTGCTATTAAGCATTCCAAACTTTTCAAGCAAGTTCTTCGTATATTTTTCTTGATTGATTAAGATTCCTTCCCTGTTCTGTCTTATGTTTAAACCAAGAAAATTATTAATTTTTCCCATCATGCTCATTTCAAACTGACTTTTCATTAAATTTTCAAATTCAATTGACAATGCTGGATCAGTTGAACCAAAGATAATATCATCAACATAAATTTGAACAAGCATTAGATGACACCCAACTTTCTTGCGAAATAATGTGGGGTCGACTGATCCTTGTTTAAATTTAGATTGTTTCAAGAAATTTGTAAGTGTTGCGTACCAGGCCCTTGGTGCTTGTTTTAACCCATATACAGCTTTGTCAAGGATATAAACATGATTAGGATGTTCATTGTTTACAAATCCTGGTGGTTGTTCAACATACACTGTTTCTTCTAGTTTTCCATTTAAGAATGCACATTTAACATCCATTTGATAAACATCAAAGTCTTTGTGAGCTGCATAGGCTAAAAATATGCGAACTGCTTCAAGTCTTGCAACAGGTGCAAATGTTTCTTCATAGTCAATGCCTTCTTGTTGCGAATAACCTTTAACCACTAGTCTTGCTTTATTTCGAATAATATTGCCATCTTTGTCGGTTTTGTTTTTAAAAATCCATTTTAATCCAACAATTGAAACATCAGAAGGTTTAGAAACTAATCTCCAAACCTTGTTTCGTTCAAATTCAGCCAATTCAGATTGCATAGCAACAACCCAATCTGAGTGTTCCATAACATTCTTTACTTTTTTTGGCTCTATTTTCGAAATAAAGACATTAAACATACATAGTTCTTGGTTTGCATTCAGTACCTCATTTTTCGCACGAAGTTGAGCTGTAGTCAACACTCCTTATTGTGGATTACCAATTACCTGTTCTTTTGGATGATTTCTTGTCCATTTCTCAAGTGGTGGAAAATTAGGATCAAATTCTAATGGTGCATTTTCATACATATCTTCATTTTCAGATCCTGCAACAGAAAAGTTATCATTAAATTCATGAAACTCTTCATTTTTATCAAGATTAATTGTCTCTGTTTCATCATGCTCCCCCTCAACATGATTTACATCTTGATACTCCCCCTCAAAATGATGTTCCTGTTGATTCTGCGAATGCTCCCCCTCAACTTGATGATTCATAATTTCTTTCTCCCCCTCGACAGTTGGCTGACTATCTTCATGAATACTCGTGTGGTCCTCCTCCATACGAACATCGGGTGTGCTTTCACAAGTTATCGATGTTGTAGTTATCGTTGATTCATCAGTATGTTTTGAGGATTCTGATGTGTGATTATCAGGAGCATTATTTTCTGCGTTAATTGCCCTGTCAGGAATTCCGAAAATTAAGTCATAATCAAAATCATTGATTTCAGAATTATCAATTTGAGTATTTGAATCCAAAAGTATTGATTTATTTTCAAATTTACTATCAATTTGATTAAGATAGTAATCATCAAATGTTAAATTGAAAGTTTCTTCAATTTTTCTTGTTCTTTTATTAAGCACTCTGTATGCAACTGAATTCTGTGAATATCCTAAGAATATGCCTTCATCAGCTTTAGCTTGGAACTTGGACAAATTATCTTTGAGATTCATGATAAAGCACCTTCAACCAAAAACATGAAAGAATTTTACATTAGGTTTCCGATTATTGATGATTTCATATGGAGTAACATTTAATCTTCGATGAATGTATGATCGATTTTGAGTAAAACATGTTGTGGACACTGCTTCTGCCCAAAGATATTGAGGTAGATTCGCATATGTTAACATGGTTCTGGCTGCTTCGCATAGAGATCGATTTCTTCTTTCAACTACACCATTTTGCTGTGGAGTATATGGTGATGAGAAATTATGCGAAATGCCTTTGCTTGTGAGAAAAATATCAAGAGTTTGATTTTTAAACTCAGAACCATTATCACTTTTAATTTTGCGTACATTCTTCTTCAGACTAATTTCAATATTTTTGATAAAATCAATCATCGTCTGAGCAACTTCAGATTTCAACCTGAGAAAAAACACCCACGTGAATCTAGAGAAATCATCTACAATAACTAAAATATACCACTTTTTATTTATTTTTGCAACAGTTGATGGTCCACATAAATCAATGTGAAGAAGTTCCAATGGATCTACTATTTTTGAATCTATCACAATCGGATGACCTTTTCGATGTTGTTTTCCTTGTTCGCAAGCTGCAAACAAAGAATCATTGTCAAATTTTAGTACTGGTAACCCTCGAACTAAATCTTCAGTTACAAGTTTATTTATATTTCGAAAGTTCAAATGTGACAATCTTCTATGCCAAAGCCAGCTGAGATCATTAGATGCTTTTGATAGTAAACACACAGTTGGTTTTCCCACAATTGGTTTGATGTCCAGTGTAAACATATCACCATATCTTTTGGATTTGAGGAGTACTTCATTTGTCTTTGCATTTGAAATGATACTTCCTTCTTCATTAAATACAACTTGATTTCCAGAACCCACAACCAGTTGTGATACACTTATCAAATTATGTTGAAGTCCTTCAACATAAGCAACTCTGTTTACTGTGAAGTTTCCATTTGTGACTTTCCCATACCCTTTCACTTGACACTTGTGATTATTTCCAAATTTGACTACTCCAACATTTTCCAAGCTTCTGTAATCTCGCAAATTTTCCTTTCTTCCAGTCATATGACGAGAGCAACCACTATCAATATACCATTTCATATCATATTGCTCGTCACATATCACCTGCATTTATTGAAAGAATTTAGGAACCCAAGACTTATTGGGTCCATTATTAGTAGAATGAAACAAATTTTTAGAATTTAAAAACCATGTTTTCACTTTGTTTGTAACAGAATCCATTATATCAACATCATCAGTTCTAGATATTGAAATATAGTCATTCAATAATTTTGGATTTCCATTGATTGTAATCTTATCCTTCACAACATTCGCATTTTTGATAACTAGTTTCCATTTTTGAACCGGAACTTGTGAATTATGAGATGATGCACTAGCAATTGAAGAATTATTTGTGAACTTATCAAATGCACTCTTGATTTGTTCTTCCGAAAACTTCCCACTTTGATATTTCTTTCCTTTTCCTTCAAACCAATGATTAATCGTACTTACATCAGATTTTCCTTTTGTATATGAAACTTTGGTTGATTTTGAGATTGAAGGATTTGGAAATTTTGGTTGTTTTGGTGGAAATTTCTTTTTGGCTTGAGTTGAATTTTTCAAACTTGATGAATTATTCGTGAATTTGCCAACAATTTGAAACTTTTGATTATTTGCAAATTTTTGCGAATTCTCAAATTTTCGATTGTTGTCATATTTGCGAATATATGGAACCTTGTCAACAGAGTTTATTGGTTTATGAAAACTTGAATTTATTTGTGTGTTTTTGTTTTGAGATTGTGATGTTTTTGAAATTTGTTCTTTTTCGTCTCTTGATTTGTTATTAATTTGCCAAAATATTGCTTTTCTTGCTTTTCTTTTTGAAACATTATTTTCTGTTGAATAATTTCCAACCATCAATTTGAATTCATGTGAATTTAGTTTCACACCAACCTTTGAGTTTTCAACTTTTTCAAAAATTTTGTTTGATTTTTCACCTTTAACCACCCATTTTTGTAATGATTTTTGTTTTTGAAACACATAAGGATTTTGAGTTAAATTGTTTTCTTCTGTGTTTTGATTTGCGTAAAAACCTTCTGTCATGGATATTTGATTATCTTTTTCAATCATTTTATTGAACTCAGGATGAACTTTCTCAGCATTTCCAGTAGTGACAAAAACTTGATTTGGAAAAATGGTTTTATCAGTACATACAAAATTTGGATATACCACTGTGTTGGTTTCCAAATAATGTGCGCCTTTGTCATTTAAAATTTTGTCAAATTCTTTTGTATTTTCAAACACTTGATCAACTACAATTCTTTGAGGTGTTTCAGTTGAAACTTTCTTTTCTTCTTTGTTTTCATCAGTGTCATCAGATTTCCAGCTTTCAACTTCCACATTATCAAACTTACAATGTTGTGAAGTTGAAGGTTTATCAGTTTCATCCTCTACTATTGAATCAACTATTATTTCTTTACCTTTGATCTTAGATGTGATATTAATGATTGACAATTGAGAACAATCAACCTCTTCTTCCTCTTCTATCTCATTGATTTCACTCACATTATCAGAATTTTCATCAATATCAGCATAATTGAATTTTGAGGCAAGAGTTGAATTTTCGGTTTTCTTTATGATTTTTACTTGTTCACTCTTTGTCAAGCTTTCATTGACAATGTTAACCAACTCATCCGCATTCAGAAATTCATCAATTTTGACAATACCATATGGATATCTATCATCAGGTATTTTATCAAATTGAGCAACTGTACTTTCGCAATCATAAGAAACAACATCAACTTTTTCACGTTCATACTCAAGAAAAGGTAAAAGTTTCCTATGTTGTTCTTTGCTAATGTCAGAAGAATGATGTAAAGTAGTTAATTTTGCATACAATCTTTTTGCTGAATTACAATATATGTTTCTTTGTGCTAGCAACAACCTAACATCATTTGTAAGATTATTCCTATCACAATCTATATTTTTGACTTGAATTTCCAGATTTTCAACTCTGCTCTTCTTTATTTCTAAATCTCTTCGTGTCTCACTAAGTTGCAAATTTAATTTCTTAGCTTCATTACTAGCAGACACAATAACAGAATCAAAATAAGCCACAGTATCATCAAATGAAACAATTTCAGCATCATAAGCAGATAAAGGAATATTAAAAGATTCAAGAATTGCACGTACCTTGGTTGCCATGGGTGACTTGTCAGTGGATTTAGATACAAAACATCGCCCTGAAATGTTCTCTTCGCAATCCTCAAAACTTGCGAACATTGCGCCATGTTTGGGATGCCTCATTTCCTCGTCATCAGATCCTGAAGACCAGATCTGATAAGTTCCACTTTCTTCATCAGCAGATTCTCCCTTAGCAACTAAAGACACTCCTTTGGTTTTAGCACGTAACTCTTCAATCTTTTCGGAGTAGTATGCTTCATCTTTAACTTTTTCTTTCTTCTCTTCTTTCTTTCGCAACATGCAATCAGCTGCAAAATGATTCGCACCATTGCAATAGTGACAGTAAATTCCTGAATCACCCTTCAACTTTTTCTCTTCATTCGCATTTTTCTGTTTTTCATCTATTTTCTCCATTTTCTTCCTCTCCTCCCCTCCAGTTCTTATGACAGCATTCTTCGCATCACTATTCTTTCCTTTTGGATTAAAAGGCTTTTTGAAAAACTTCTTAACTCTGTTGTTTGAATAGAATGCTACAGCTTCATCATCGGAGTTCATCAAAAATCCTTCTTCATCTGATCCATCTTTTTCATCAGTTTCTGATACCTTTGAAACAAGAGCCAAAGGACCACCAATAGCTTGTTTTGATTCTTCATACATTTCTAAGACCTCACATTCATGTGTTTTCAGTTGATTGTTGAGATCATTCAATGTAGTTGTATCAAAACTTTGTTGATTCTTAATCATCATGCTCACACTTCGCCATTCCTTGCGAAGACCCATAATGAAAGTTAAATTGAATTCCATGAGAGAT
Source organism: Lactuca serriola (assembly GCF_051521515.1). NCBI lineage: Eukaryota > Viridiplantae > Streptophyta > Magnoliopsida > Asterales > Asteraceae > Lactuca > Lactuca serriola. The sequence goes on along the minus strand of NC_136412.1, from coordinate 272,004,143 downwards.
CTAGTGATACCATACCTATTGCAGTGAAACATAAGCTCATTCAGACGATCATAGTAATTTTCGAGAGTTTCTGTATCCTTTTGTCTAAATTCCTTCAGTTCAACTAGACATTGCTTCACAGAGTTGATCTTCGTCTTTTCGCTACCTTGATACTTTTCTTTTAGAGTATTCAAGATATCCTTGGCTGTTTTACAACTACGAATGTAATTGTAAACCACAGGAGGTAGAGCACCTCTTAGTTCCCTCATGCACCTTTTTTCATTATTCTTCAGTCGTTTTCGTTGTTCTTCAACATCAGTAGATGCAGTGGATGGTCCAATTGGTTGAACATTAGCAGGAGCTAGTACTGTTCCATCAATACAATTCCAAAGTTCTTCATCAATTCCATTTAAGTAATCTTCCATTCTATCAGCCCACTGATCATAGTATTCTGGAATTAACATCGGAATTTTGGTTGAGGAACCAAGCAAGTGAGAGAAAGAAGTCATTGTATTCATGTTGAAGTTCGCCATTGATGAACACAGAAAATATCCGAAAACTTGAAAACTTGATGAATTTCAGAATTTGATCAAATGAATTGATCACAAATCACTAATCGATTACTCGACTTAACAATTCAAATACAGAATCAATTCAAATATGAAGATCAAAAGTGATTTTCAAAACCAAAAATGCGCGGAAAATTTTGAGTAATTTTTGCAACTCAAAAAGCAAATGATTCTTATACGAAAATCAGATCTAAGCAGTTTGAATCCTGCTCTGATACCAAGTGATGAGAATTGTTATCGAGAATTGAGAAAATAAAAGATAGATTTGAACGATTGAATATGAAGAACACAAAGAGTAAATATTAATCAGATCTCATATTGATTAAGACTGATTACAGAATAAGCTGAAGAGAGATTTTTGTTTCGCTTCTGTGTACCTCTCTACTTCTAGCCTCAGTTCCTATTTATAGGGAACATACAAAAAATATACTAAGTCTAGACATTTTCACTTCGCATACAAAATGACTTAGTAAAATAACATAAAATGCGAAACAATACAATACACTATTTTCGACTATTTACAATTTACATCTACAGTGGATGATCAAGATAGCTTGATTGTTAGCATAGATAAGAAGAATGAAAATTCAGGTGGGTTTTGTGTTGAAATATAAGCTAGAACTGGTTCTCTTAAATGGTTACAATGGTTAAGAAGCAACCATCTTGCGCTATCTATATGTTGTAATCTGATGTAAATCATGCTGTTATTGTGATTAATAATAAAATCTTGTTTTTTTTTCACAAAAGTTTCTTTTATTCTATCATTTGTCTTTAATGTTTCTCCAACAATTCGTTGATGTTAAAGCAAAGAAACATGGTCCCATTAATGGCAATCAAATGAACATGTGACTATTGTTTCAATGAAATATGTCTGATTATGATCTTGTAGTTGAATCTAGGTCTGTCATTAATGATGGGTCTTAATGATGGGTGTTTGGCTTTGATTTTCCAACAGAAACTGATGGGTTTATATTACTAGACTAGTTTATAACTCGTGGGAACCACGGTTATAAAATTAATCAAACTTTTATAGTAAAAACTCAAAATTATTAATAAGTTATTTTAAATAAATTATTAATTTAAGAGATATTTTTTATTAGTTATGTGAAATTATAATCATTGATTCAAATAAATATATAAATTAATTTTAATATATATTAGATATTTTTTATTTGTGAATTAATGAAAACAATAATTTAAAATTTAAAAATTAAAATTTAAAATAGAATCACATTAATGAGGAGGTCTAATAAATTTAAAATGGAAAACTAATAGATTGACAAGTGGCAACACATTAATTAAAATGTCTAATATGGTGACACATGACAAAAGAGTTACTCTTTTATTAGTATAGAAATTTAGATTGGTGTTTTGTTTGCTGGAAGTTAATATGAAGAAGATGAAGCAATAATCCCAATGGTTATATTTCTTGTTTGCAGGAAATCACGAGAACAAAACAAAATTTGTTCTTGACTGTAACTTGATAGGAAGGAAGAACAAGGGTAAAAACGGGTTTGTTTTTTTTGTTTTTTTGTTTTGGTTGATTCATTTGAAAAGAACAAGGAAAAAGAAAATGAGGGTAATAGATGTGAATCAGTATTACAGATTGATTAAATGTTAATAATTAGAACTATGTTTTTTAGATAAAGTTTCAGTTGTAATCTTATATGAATACAATGTCAAATGTCTCATTTGTAGTTAAACATCAATGAATAGAAGTATATTATAATTACATGATTTCATATCTTAATGATTTATGTTTTGAACAGGTGTAATTTAGAGCTTGATGTTTCTAATAACCTTAAAGCATGGAAATTGATAGCAGGATCAAGGGCGTCCCTCTTTGTTTATATATGTATGATAGCAACAAGAAAATATGAAGAAAAAAAAACAAGGTTGTAGTAATTCATCTATGATTCACATTATAATCTTATATGAATATAACTACTGAAAATATAGGAATTTAGATGTTTTTTGTATTCTTGTAAATTTATTCATGTATGGTTAGAATTGTATTCATTAATGATTGTATTAAAAGGTGTATTCATTTGCAATGAAATGATGAATTCTTAAACATTTTTTGATATCAATTCATGAACAGAAAAAAGGACAAATCCAGTCATGACATTTTCAGTTATGAATATGACACTATTTGACAAAATTAAATTACAAAATTAGTTAACTGTTATATATTTTTAATCGATTGTATACTCAATAAATTAGTTTGATATTTATTCATTTATGGTCAATAATCACGTAAAGCAAGATAAAATCATTTTAAATTGATAAATTTTTTTTTCTCTGTCATTAATGATATAAATAAAAATGGAAAAAAGTTATTTTTTTGGTAAAATGATTTTCATTTTTTTGGTAAAATTATTTTCTCTTTCATTAATGATTTTCATTTATCTTATATATATATATATATATATATATATATATATATATATATATATATAAATTTCTTTTACAATAATGAGTTAATAATTTTTCTAAGAATATTAGATTGTTAAATTAAACAATTATATTAATGTTTTATTGAAATATATTAGACTGATTTTAATTTTAACTATTATTATATATATCATAATGATTTCGGATACTTATTTTATTTTTTTAACGTTTTGTTCGAATATATATTAAACAATACAAACAAAACGAAAATAAAAAGACATTAAACAGTATATTCAAAGTATATGTCAATTTCTTTCTTTTTTAAAATTTCTCTTAAAAAACCTAATGATACAAACAAAGATAAATAAATAACATTTTCTTTTACAATTTGTTTAAATGCGTTACTAAATAACATTTTTCTTCTGCTATTTAAAAAAATCCGTTACTAAAACGTTAAAAAGTAAATATTATAAATACTTTATAATAGTTTATATAACATAACCTCAATTAAATGCTTTAATAAATAGATTTAAAAAATGAAAATGATCTTTATATTATAAAAGATATATCCGTCGTTATTTTATAATAAACAAATTAATTATAGATAAAAAAAGGTAAATTATATAATTACTGTTATTGAAGGAAAAAATACAATCATTACGAGTATGGTTAAATGGAACGGAACTAGTATTAATATTATTTTCAATAAACATATATTTTTAATCATTACAATTTTGGTAGATGATATATTCTTTCATGTAATTTTTTTTTGTCTTAATCATAAATTTCGTTAATTTAACCATATCTTTTATATATATATATATATATATATATATATATATATATATATATATATATATATATATATATATATATATATATATATATATATAGTTTTTTTTTGCCATGTGTCATTATATTAGACATCTTAATTAATATGATGTTACTTGTCAATCTATTAATTCTTCATTTTAAATTTATTAGACCTCCTAATTAATGTGATGTTATTTATCAATGTATTTATTCTTCATTTTCAATTTTAAATTTTATATTATTGTTTTCATTAATTCACAAATAAAAAATGCCTAATATATATAAAAAAAATTAATTTTATATATTAATTGAATCAACGATTATAATTTCACATAACTAATAAAAATATCTCGTAATTAATAATTTATTTAAAATAATTAATTAATAATTTTGAAGTTTTATTATAAAAAATTAATTAATTTTATACCCGTGGTTTCCACGGTTTATAAACTACTATATATATATATATATATATATATATATATATATATATATATATATATATATATATATATATATATATATATATATCCTCCATAATAAATGAAGATCTTTTTGCCACATGTCACACTCTCATTGATTTGGCCATATGTCATTTTGTGGTTATTTTCAATTAATTTTTTTCCACATGGCATTTTGTTGTTTTTTTTTTCATTTTATTAATTTCCACATAATATATAAATGTAATAATTAATTACAATAAATGTATATCAATTTTATTAAATGACTTCCTTCTAATTTCAAATTTTCTAAGTTAATATTTTATTAGTTTCCTTTATTTATTTATTTATATAAATTATTTGTTTAATTTAAAAGAAAAACAAACAATTTAATTTTAATAATTCAATATTTTTCTATTTTTTTCTTATAAATTCAAATTTCTCAAATGTTTAGAATTTCATATGTTTTTTTTTAAAATGAACCCATGTAATACATGGGTTTTACACCTAGTATATATATATATATATATAATATATATATATATATATATATATATATATACTAATAAAAAAGTAGTTCTTTTGTCATGTGTCACCAAGTTAGACATTGTAATTAATATCATGACACTTGTCAATATATTGATTCTCCATTTCAAATTTTAAATTTCTCATTTAATTACATTAAATTAATAACATTAGAATAAAAAATAAAATAAAATTTACACAAACTATAAGATGATATATTTTTATTTATTTATTTGAATCAACGATTATAATTTTATATATAAGTAAAAAACAATATCTCTTAATCAATAAGTTATTTTAAAAAAATAATTAATAGTTTTGAGTTCTTACTTAAAAATTTAATTAATTTTATAATCGTGGTTCCCACGGTTATAAACTAGTGTCTATATATATATATATATATATATATATATATATATATATATATATATATATATATATATTGTGTGTGTGTTGTAAAGTCGTACTACTTGCCAAGTGCCCTCTAAAGAGTTCATCAACAACTGAGGAGAGACTTTGATAATTATCATACGCTTTCAGGTCAACCTTTCTTCCGATCACAACTCCATCCATATTAATCTTCACATAATAACTAGTTTCATGATCTGAACTAAGTTTCTTGCCACCACTTCTATCTATAGGAACTTTTTCATTCACAGATGATACCTTGATGGAGTAGCTAGATGTCATAATGTTCTTTCTTGATGATCTCACCGGTGGCCATCCTACAACTGCTGGCGGCTGTGCAACCCTACAAAATCATTCACTATGATATATATATATATATATATATATATATATATATATATATATATATATATATATATATATCTTCCTATCTAATAAAAGAATAGTTTTATTTTCCTTTTGACACGTGTCATCTTATTAGGCCTCTTAATTACTACATATTTTATTCTCCTTTTGCCATGTGTCACCATATTATATCTCCTAATTAATGCATGACATTTGTAACCTGTTGATTTTCCATTTCAATTTTAAAATTTCCACTCTAATTACATTAAATTAATAACATTAGAATAAATATTAAAATAAACTAATACAAATTGTAAAGTGATATAATTTCACATATTTGTTTAATAATTTTTAATTTTTATTTTAAAAGTTTAATAATTGTATAACCGTGGTTTCCACGGGTTATAAACTAGTAACCTAATAAATGAAAATCATTTTGCCAAATGTCATGTTGTCAATGAATTTGACACATGTCATTTTGTAGAATTTTTGAATTATTTCTTTTCCACTTGACATTTTCTTATGTTTTCAATTTTCTTAAATTAAAAATCCACATTTTAAGTAAGAGTTTATATATGTTTGGTATCCATTGTATTAAAATTGACAATAAATGACAATAAATTCTAAGAGACGTTTCTTTCTTTCATTATTTAACAAATTCTAGCATATAATTGTAAAATATTTATTTGTATTTATTTCTCCATTTAATATATTTTAAGGTCCAAGAGTTTATGAGTTTATGATGGTTAGTGTATCTTTGTACCTATATGTCATCATGTAAAGAGAGGAAGAATTGAATGGAGAAGAGAAATAAATAATTTTGTTAATATTTTGATCTAATTATTTATTGTTGATTGTCTTTTTTGTGAATTGGTCAAATTTAATATTCTTTGAAATTTAAACAAATTAGGTGGACAAAAATTGTTGTACAAAATTAGGTGTTTGGGTTTTTGTTTTTTAAGGGATAAAGTCATAAAGACATCTATTTTCAATGTATTTTAACTCATCATAAAGCCAAACACCTTAATCGATTAAAATGAAATTAAGAATGTTTTCATTTGAAAAAAAATAATTATCTTATCAAAATCTGTTGGAAAGGAATTTTTTATTATTTCTCCAAACCAAATATAGAAAAAAAAAGAACTAAATGAAATTTTTGCGAAGAAAATCTAAAATGCGTAACAAATACGTTGATGTGTACTACAAAAAAATTTGAATTTGTTTTTTTCTACAACACTACAAAAAAAACCGAAATTACTCCTTCAATAATAAAACATTTCCAAGGAAACACATCAAAGCTTATCAACCTTTGATATAAAAATTGTGATGTGTAGGAGTTTGCGATCAGAAAATGGTAACAAAGAGACATACCTTCATGCTTGGGACTTTCATATCAAAATCAGTATCTACAACACCATAGCTGCAACCTGAAAGTCAAAGACAACATAAACTTTCACCAAGAAATAGCACAAAAATAAATGCTTTGGTACGATTATGAAGATTTACTACAATAGAAATAAGAAAAACAATTCTTTTTACACATAAAAAGTATATTATCTGTTTAGAGGATTTATGGCTACCTTCCAACAGACGTCTCTTTATTCTCTTGAAAGAATCTCGTTCCTCTGGCATCCCTTACATAAAAAAATAGAAAAGTAGTTATGTTAGAAGAGGGTTTCAATTCAGTCAAGAAAATCAGTTTAAGCCCATCGTTAATCTTGTTAATGACTTCCTCAACATGAGCAAAACGAACCTGCTTCTCAATCGCTTCACAACATTCGTCCCCTTAGCAGAACTTTAATCAGTGTCACGTAATGCTCTGAATCAACTTACAATGGCCTTCGTCTTCATATACACAGTCGATTGTGTTTAGGGTTTTGTCGTAAAGACTGACACCGACTTTCACAGTTACCGTCAATGACGATAGCCAACACTGAAATCGAGAAGTTAAAGGAAGAGATTCAGTCTAAAAAGAAGAAGTAGGTGAAATACAGTCCAAATAAGGTCGATTGTGGAAGGAAGACAATGAATTTTACCGGATGCTTTCGCTTCACCGAAAAACCTACTTGCAAAATTTCAGAGCGAAATTTTTGGCTAGAAATCGAACATTTAATGAAATCGTTCAACACAAACAAATCGTAGAGAAGTAGTGAAAGTAAGATGGAAAGGGTTTGGGACAATATTGGATTTAAATCATAGAGAGCAGCCGGTAACGGTGTCTCTATCGGTAGGTGAAGTGAAGTGGGTGTGGGTCTGGGTTTGGGGAAGATGAATTGAGATAATGGCGGTGGAGAAGAAACTGGAGGAATCACGGAAAGCTTAAGACAAGCTTAAGATGGATATGAGTCGGTGACGGTAAGCTTATTCTTATTTGATAAGAGAGGCGGTGGACAATCACAGGAGGCTAGGGGTGCAGTCGAAAGTGAAAAATATTTGATAAGAGAGGCGGTGGGAAGGATCTGGAGGTATCAACCATGGTAGAGGAGATTAACCCTATGAACAGTACCATAGTATGACACTGTTAATAAGGGAACATGAAATTTATCTTATTATATAATTATATATTATGCAACTTTTTTTTTAAATAAAGTCCACTTTTTTTTTAAATCATTATAATTTTCGTAGATGATCTTGTTTTCCGTGCAAAAAGTTTTTTATTATCTTTATTTCTCTTTCTCTCTCTCTCTCTCTCTCTCTATATATATATATATATATATATATATATATATATATATATATATATATATATATATATAATATATTCTAATAAATGAATGTTTTTTACCACATATCCTCTTCTCATTCATTTGGACACATGATATTTTACAGAATTTTTAAAGTTTCTATTTTCCACTTGTCATTTTATTAAATTAAAATTCCACATTTAATATGTAAGGTAATATATATGTAAGGTATTTATTAAAAATGGTGTATATATGTAATGTATTCAATACATTAAAGCCTTATTAATTTTAATAATTCAAAAAATTTCTCATTTTTCTTACAAATTCAAACTTTGCAATTTGTTAAAATTTCATATGTATTTCTTTTAAATAAACTCATGTAATACATGGGTCTCACACCTAATATATATATATATATATATATATATATATATATATATATATGGATGTGCATTTGACCCGTTGAACCGAATCAGATAAGAAAAATAAACAAAGATCGGACCTGGACCAAACTGGAAATACATTTAATTAGGGTGGTTTTCGGTTTTAATTTTTAACAAAAATCGATTTTCGGGTTTGGATTGGATCGTACCCGGACCAGCCTTGAAACGAATGGTGAAAATATTGTAGTTTTTATTGATCGAGTATATGAAATGAATTTAGAGTATGAATCAAACAAGAACACAGAATCGTAAATAGAATCTTTTTGAATCAATATTATTTCTAAATGATACAAAAGAATGTTTTTGAGTAAGAGTAGTGAAGGTTCAAAAGTTACTCTAACTCTAGCATCTATCCCTATTTATAGGAATAACAGAAGTAAATAAAAAATACACAATGGCTAAAACCATTACGCTTCGACATACAAATGTGCCCTTATGCAATACATACAATATAGAGATCAACACTAACAAAGTACTAAGGAAACTTTGACACCTCATAACTAACTTCGATCTCAACATTCTCCCTCTTTGTGAACAGTGTCGAATCCTAAGTCATTAGCGTCTTGGCTGCTTGATGAAGAACTTTCTAATCTCTGCATACCAATTAATTATTCTTCGAACCTCAGCTTTGTCTTCATCATTATTTCTTTTGCAACTATTTATACAAACAAAAAGATTTGTATATTGTGAATTGGTATAGTTTTCCACCTCACAAACTTGAAAAGGAAACTTTGTGTTTTTCCCTTTCTTGTTCTTCCCAATAAAAAAAATTCCCAAAGGTTTCACACAAGCTTCACCATCTTCAAAATCTTTGAGACTTCCTTTACCCTTTAGCATAGATTGGGGCATAGTAACTTGAAGAACCATAGCAAGTGCAAGTTCCACATCTGTCATGACAAGATAATCGAAGTGATTGTCTATAAACAATTTTATATGTGCAAACCCAATTAGGAAGTCTTCTTTGTTGGTCATTTGAAGCTTCGAAACATCCACTCCTTTCAAAATCCTTGCAACACAGATGAGATCATTCAGATTCATCAAAGGAAAATCTACTACAGATAAGTCAAAAGCTACATTGTTGGCTTGAACAACATGAAATCGATAATTCTGCAATACCCCTTCGAATAAAACATCCTTTGAGATATTGAGAACTCTCATAATCTTTACCAATGACCAGATTTCCTCTTCTATTTTACCGAGAACTGCATGAAATCTGAGCTTCAACCTCTTATATTCTTCCTTGTCTACAAATCTATCCACAATCTGATACTGAGCTGATAGGAACATCATTTCGTTGATTGGAAAATCCAACTGATTGAAATCAGTGTTTTCAGAGAAGGAAGACGACATTACTATAGACAACACCGAGTGATTCAGAGCAATTATTAACATTCGCAACTCTTCTGGGTACTTAGAGAAATCCGACTGAACTCTATAGTTGGTACTTTGGATCTTCAAGAGAGGTTGAGATGTTGACATCATCGGTAGTTTAAGAAGGATCAACATTCACATTTGTGGCCGCCATTATTAGGGTTTGAAGTTTTGAGAGAACAATCAAGTATAAGGAAAGAGAATTGGGGAAAAAATTTAGCCTGATTGCGTAAAGTCTGAATAAGAAATCCCTAAAATCCTTTTATACGTAAACCCCAAGTTTGAATTTGAAGCGGCTATGCATTAAAATCATGCCACGTGTTTTCTTGAAAATCGGGCTAGTAGCCGTAAAAGTCTCCACGTCTGAAAAGTGATGAGAACTTTTTCCTTGAAAATCATGAAGCAACCAAACCGTCACATCAATAGTTGTTTCGCATGCCCCAAGAGGATAAGAACCGTCACTTGACCCTTCGTTTCGAGGATGGGCTCTTTTGCTTTGGGGTTTATAAACGAAGTCATATGCCAGACTTTTCGAAATCATCAGCCTGAGTTGGTATTACTCAGAACCTCAAGGATTTCAGTGTGTGCAAAAGTGTGTCAACAAATGAGATGAGAACAAAAATAAAAAAATGGTTTTGTGATGTCAAAAAATATCACAACTTAACATAAGTGTGAATGCAATAACCAAAATTACTTGTATAACTAGTGTAGTCAGTGACAAGTGGTTTTGGAAAATAGTTCAAGTAACAAAAGTTCAATAAGATATTCATACAGAAAACATATTACAAAAAATTTAGAGGATTACCTAGACTTTGTTGTGTAAAATTGTCTTGGGTTTAGATCATTTTATCAAGATCACTCATAACGAAGGAATATTATTTTAAATATTGAAGTACGGTACTGAAACAAGTGTTTCATTAAAATCTTGAACATTAAGGTCACCGTCAATTCCTTAAGCAGTTAGAAATTTTTGGGTTTCACCATCATCACGATCTCATGAATCAGGATCATTAACACAAACTTGTTATATACCTAAATCCTGGTTGGTTTGAACCAACGATCTCTTGGGTATATGTTATTGTGTGTGATCGTGAAAGAATATTATGGTGAAAAAGAGTGGTTTAGAAACGAAGTCCATTAAGGCTTCGAAACACATTGAGTCGTGGTGGCTTGAGACAACATGCCGCAACATGCTTCTAGGGATACCTAACTAATACAAAATATCGAATTAATACCTTTCCCTAAAGCCGCAAAGCAAGTTCCACCAAAAGAGTTTGATAGCATGCTACACACAAACTTGTTAATCAACCAAGAAAAATAGAAAATATTTTTGAATTTTAGTTTTTCAAAAGAAACAACAAAAATAAGAAAATCTTTTTGGTATTTTTGGTTGTGAAAATGAAACAACAAAAAATAAGAAAATCATTTTGTTTTTTTTGTTTTTGAAAATGAAACAAAAAAAAAATCTTTTTGGTATTTTTGTTTTTGAAAATGAAAAGATAATGGAAAATAAGAAAATTGTACCAAACAAACGAAACACCAAGTATCGACATTGTAAGCATGAGTCATCGATACAACATTTGTGCTTGAGAAACGAAGTGTAGTCGGAATTGTTCAGAGGAAAACCGAAAACGAAGCATGTCGAACTTTGAACCATGAATGGTAACTTCTGAGTCGTTCAGCGACATGTCGACTGCTCTTTTCGCTGCTTTATGACGACGAATTGGGGACTGAACTCGCATCAAGCATGGCTAGCCCTGACAAAATCCTTAGAAAAGATTTTTCATCCAAAGGCTTAGTAAAAATATCGGGAAGTTGATTCGTTGTTTTTACAAAGTGAACCTCGATGTTTCCATCCTTAACATGATTCTTGATAAAATGATATATAAGTGTGATATGTTTGGTCTTCGAATGTTGCACTGGATTATGGCAGATGCGAATGGCACTTTGTGAGTCACAATACAATGGAATCTTCTTCATGTTGATTGCATAATCATGAAGTTGGCTTTGTATCCAAATGACTTGAGAAGTGCAAGTTGCAGCAACAAAATATGCTTATGTTGTGGAAATCGAAACGCAAGTTTGCTTTTTTGATTGGCAACTAACAAGCTTGCCGCCTAACAATTGACATCCACCAGAAGTGATTTTTCTATCGAGTTGACAACCACCAAGATCGACATCTGAAAATTCTTGAACAAAGAAACCAGTCTTCGAAGGGTACCATAAACCCAACGAAACTGTTCCATTAAAATATCGAAAAATGTTCTTCACTGCAGTCATATGGGATTCTCTAGGATTCGATTGATACCTGGCACAATTACAAACAAAAAACATTATATCAGGTCGACTTGCAGTTAAGTAAAGTAACAAACTGATCATGCTCCTGTATAGTGTAATGTCGACAGTAGGCTTGTCCAATGAAGGGCCCAAGCGTGTGCTAACAACCATCATTACTCACAATTTCGAATTATTCGTCATCCCAAACTTTTCAACCAGATTGTGAGAATACTTCTCTTGATTTATAAAAAATACCATGTCTGCTTTGACAAATATTTAATCCCAGAAAATTATTAATCTTCCCCATCATACTCATTTCGAACTGAATTTTCATTATATTTTCAAATTCCTTAGACAATACAAGGTCAGGCGCACCAAAAATAATATCATCTACATAAATTTGAACAAGCATCAAATGATCCCCAACCTTCTTTAGAAAGAGAGTTGGATCAAATGAACCTTGTTTAAATTTTGATAATTTCAAAAAGTGAGTAAGAGTTTCATACCAAACGCGTGGTGCCTGTTTTAAGCCATATACAAATTTATCAAGAATAGAACAATGATCAGGAAATTTCTCATTGACGAAACCTGGTGGTTGTTCGACATATACAGTTTCTTCCAAGACTCCATTGAGAAATGCACATTTGACATCAATCTGGTAAACATCGGAGTTCTTGTGTGCTGCATAAGCCAAAAATATTCGAACAACCTCGAGTCTTGAGAACTGGGCAAAGGTTTCCTCATATCAATACCTTCTTGTTGCGAATATCCTTTTACAACAAGCCTAGCTTTGTTTCGAACCACATTACCCTCCTTATCAGTTTTATTTTAAAAAATCCATTTCAAGCCAATCACTGATACAACCTCAGGTCCTGGAACAAGTCGCCACACCTTGTTTTGCTCAAATTCATCAAGTTCAGATTGCATTGAAACAACCAAATCAAGATGTTCCATAGCAACCTTTACTGATTTTGTGACAACCCGTAATTTCCATTATGTACAAACAATATCAAGTCAATAGAAGTTAGATCAGTAGCAGTAAATTTTCAGACTTTTGGTATAAGTTTGAGTATTTAAGGATTCACACTGAAAGGGATATCAGAAGAGAGGATGCACTAGGGTATTGTGCAACTCGGTTATTCCAAAGCTCGTTGATATTAGAATTCAATGCCTAAATAAAAATATTTTCTGCCAAAAACCCCATGAGTATATATATGATTCTGAGCCATAATTATTCATTTGTTACATTTCCAACTAGAGAAAAGCCGAATTCTCTCTCAAGGATCTTCGGAATTTCGTCCCAAAACGTGAGTACTTCTATCTAAGTGTGATATAAGGCTTGATATGTGTCTAATACACTAGAAATCATAGGAAACCATCAAGATTTAAGAGTTTACGGCCCAAAAACATCTTGGACCGTAAACCCTTCTTTAAGGGACAAATGATGCCCTAGTCCCTTCCTCTTGCAATGAAACTAGCTTAGACTCCTATCCTAATGTATTTAGGACTAGAAAGCACCCCTAAAACACCAAGAGTAAGGTGTTCACGGCCCAAGAAGTTCTTGGACCGTGAACTCCAATCAATAGGGCCAAAAGGTGCTTTAAACTCTCCTTAAGCCTTGGACACTAGACTAGATTCATTCCTAGTTAAGTTAGGGGCTTGAAAACACCAAAAACACCCTTTCCATGAGAGATTACGGCCGTAATCTCTAAGGGAAGTGGTTCCAGGGCCGTAAACTCCCCAAAGGAGTTGAAAGGTGCCCTAAACTCTTCCAAAGACCATGCCATTAAGTAGAAATGCTTCTTAGGGTCTTGTAAAGCCTCAAAACATCAAGTGGTCAAATAAGTAGGAGCTTACGGTCGTAAACCTATGAGTTTACGACCGTAAACTCATTTTTTTGATGACATTAGGGCCGTGAACTCCATTAAGGAGTTTTCCTTGAATCCTACACACACTAGCTTGTCCCTACAACACTTAGATGCAATCCTAGAGGCTAATAACACTTGATAAAGGTGTTTAACATGTCCTAAGGTGTCTTGACTTTATTTATTAGTTGTTTAAAGACTAATTTGATACATATATGTGATATTATATGTTAACTAGGATCATAAAGTGTGTTCAAGACTTCACTTGACACCTAGCAATCCTACATCTTCAGTTCATCCGTACCACTCACTACAGGTGAGTTCATACCCCTTAATCAATGTTTTAAATGTTTTTAAATGTTTTATGGGGGGGGGATACAAGTAGAATCATGCTAGTTATTATATCAATCACATGTGATTAATAAGCAGCATTCAAATGATTTACTACATATTAGCTGTTTTACCAAACAGTTTTCTTCACATGATTTTTCATAAACGTTTTATATGTTTAAAACTCCTTATTTGACTGTTCATTATACACTGTATGTTTCATTTCAAACTCATTTACAATCGTGTTTCAAACAAATGTTTCTTCGTACTTAAACTGTTTTATCAAACAAATACTTCCAACCCGTTTTATAGGCTGACATCATGTCGACCTTTTCTTAGATAATAATCATGTTCAAAGGTTTTACAAAACTTATTTTATGCTTTTATATTGTCAATTGCATGCCTATATATGTATAGTTATATAAGAAATGTTTAAAGGACTTAGGAAGGCTATCCACTCTATTTCATTTTAACCGTTGGGATGTGGTTTGGTGAGGTACCGGGTATCCGTCCGAAGGTCGTTTAAATATTAGTTATGTATCATGTGTACATATATAGTCATAAAGGTTCTTCCAGACAGTTCAATACCCTTGGGTAGCAAGGGTATACTTCCATGTTCATACGTACCAGTTATATTACTAGTAAACTACAATAGGCGTAGTTTAGGGTTTTACTAATACTAATACTAGAACAATAAATCACACAAAGAGTCAGTTCATACATGAAACATAATACATAGTGATGAGAAACAAAAATAATACATAGTGATGAGAAACAAACATAATACATAGTGATGAGAAACAAACATAATACATAGTGATGAGAAACAAACATATAGGCTAGACAGAGGAAGAACACACAATACAGCTAGCACATACATTACATATACATTACATATACTTTACATTCAGTTATGTGAGCCATTAAACGGGTCATGGCACTACCTGCCATGACCGTTTTTGTGTCCAAAATCTCCTTAATTGGGGAGCGTATGAGTTTGCGTATAGATCTATACTGGATTGCCTATCCTACACCTTGCTGCTCGCTACAGTGGGACTTGCAAGTCTACGGGTGCCAAATGTCATTTCTTACGGCGTCTTACATTGTCGTTTTACTATTGAGTCGGTAGCAGGACACAGGCCGATCACATGTTACTTTAAATTTCATTTGGTTTAAGGTAGTTAGTACAACAGTAGTCACTTATTATAAAATTACAGTACATTATTATTTCCCCATTATATTCACTTCGTGAACATTCACACGATGCACGGTAATGTAAAATACTATATTTTTGGTTAATGATAGTTAGATTTGGGAAAATACACACTCTTACAATAGACACAGTTAGATACTAGATGCCTTGGTAGAAGGCTACTTTCAGTAGGAAGCATAGGGATTTCTAGGTTATTCAAAACTTTTACATACTCATAATTAGAATTATAGTCTTACAAATACTTACAGTTCATATACATACAAATACTTACATTTCATACCCGTACGAATACTTACATACAAATTAAGACACTAAAATACTTATGATCTCAACAACTTTAAAGCTGATACTCTCTTTCAAAATAACTTGTATCCTCAGGTCAACAGTATACAGGTATTGATGCAAGGTTTAGAGAAGATGGAGCTCGTTCAAGACTCATCTTTCATTTTGATTTATACTTTAGTGTTTATCATAATTTGACAGAACACACTTGTATTAAAATTATATTATTAATGCAATGGATGATGTTGTTGCTTGTTTACTACTTTTCATTGTTGTGATACTGTATATGATGTCCTCCGCCCCAGAACGTTTCCGCCGTTCATGGTTTTGGGGTGTGACAGATTTTGGTTCGATTTTGGAAATGAAAACATTGAACATGCAAAATTCTTGATGAACATTAAGTACCTCATTTTTCGCATGAAGCTGAGCCCTTGTTAGAACTCCAACATAAGGATCACCAAGAATTTGTTCTTGAGGATGATTTTGTGTCTATTTATCTAGAGATGGATATACTGGATCGAAGTCCAAAGGTGCATCTTAAAACATATCATTTGTTTCTGAACCTTCACCTACATTCCAAACAATATCAGTCATATCGTCAAAAACTTTTTTTGGGTAGTAGAATTAGTTTGAATTGATCCAGGTTGCTCCCCCTCAACAATAGGATCAGAATTATTATGCTCCCACTCAACATCAACATTAGTATGATGATGCTCCCCTTCGAATGTATGCTCCCCTTCAACATTAGGTATCGAATCAAGTGCTCCCCATCCACTTGATCACCTTCTGGGTGAGTTTCGACTAGTATTGGAGAATTCGTTGTGGATTGTGAATCTTCATCATCCTGAGTTATAGTCGAATCATTAGAATGCTTCGATGCTTCAGGAATCTAATTATCTGTTGCATGTACTTTTGCATCTATTTCCCTGTCAGGAACACCAAAGATTAAGTCACAATCAAAATCGAAAGAATTTGAAATAGATGACTCAACAAAAGATTCGTTAACAATGGGCTTCTGTTCGAAAGTCTTTTTGACATGTTTCACAAAATAATCATCAAAAGTTAGATTAAATGTTTCTTCAATCTTCCTATTTTGCTTGTTCAACACCCTATATGCAATTGAATTGTGTGAATGTCCCAGGAATATCCCCACATTAGCTTTTTACTGAAATTTTGAAAGGTTATCCTTAAGATTCATAATTAAGCACCTGCAACCAAAAACATGGAAAAAATTTACATTTGGTTTTCAATTGTTAATGATTTCATAAGGGGTGATGTTAAAACAACGATGAATGAAAGATCTGTTTTGAGTAAAACAAACTGTCGAAACCGCCTCTGCCCATAGATATTGAGTTAGATTCGCATATGTGAGCATATTCCTCGCTGCTTCGCATAGTGATCGGTTTCGCTTTTTGACAACACTGTTTTGTTGTGGTCAGGGCCGATCAAAATGTATATGGGGCCTGGAGCGAAAAGAAAAAAAGGGCCCCCCCTAAAGATAAATATAATAAAGATTCAAAAAAATATCATTTATTATTGACTATAAACACATTCAATTAACAATAAGAAGCAAGCCAAATTGTTTATCTTTTGAGCTAGTTTAAGTTTGAACCAAATTTAGGACCTAAAAATCATTTTGGTAATAATTTTTTATATATATACACTATATAGCCCATAAATTTTGGGCCTCCAGGAGTCGTGGCCCTGGGCGGTCGCACGGGTTGCCCACCGTCTGGACCGGCCCTGGTTGTGGTGTGTAAGGAGATGAAAAATTATGATCAATTCCAAGATTAGTAAGAAATTTATAAAGAACTAGATTCTTGAATTCTGTTCCATTGTCACTTTTGATCGTTCTCACTTTCTTGCGCAAACTGAGTTCAATATGCTTAATTAAATCGATCATTACTTGAGCAGTTTCAGATTTCTGTCAAAGAAAGTATACCCAAGTGAACCTTGAAAATCATCAACAATGACCAATATGTACATATTCTTGTTGAGAGTCTCAATAGTCGAAGGACCACAAAGATCAATATGAAATAATCAAGAGGGTCAATGATCTTCGAATCGATGACTATTGGATGATCTTAATGATGTTGCTTCCCTTGTTCGCACGCTGCACATAACGAATCATTATCAAATTTTAAAACAGGTAAACCACGAACAAAATCATTTACCACCAATTTATTTAGATTTTTGAAGTTCAAGTGAGAAAGTCTTCTATGCCACAACCAAGTTAGATATGAAGAAGCCTTTTAAAGTAATCATACAGAGGGAATACCAACAATTGGCTTGATATCAAGAGTGAACATATCTCCTTTTCGTTTCGATTTGAGCAACACTTCTTTGGTTTCTTTGTTCAAAATGGAACTTCCTTTTTCATCGAAGACAACTTGATTTCCAGTGCCCACAACAAGTTGTGAGACACTTATCAAGTTGTGCTGAAGGCATGCGACATATGCCACTCGATTAACCGTGAACTATCCATTCGTTACGATGCCATATCCTTTAACTTTGCATTTATTGTTATTTCCAAAATTCACTGCTCCAACATTTTCCAAGCTTCTATAATCTCTTAAATTTTACTTTCTACCAGTCATGTGACGAGAACAACCATTATCAATATACCAATGTTCATTGTATGGTTCGTAACATAAAACTTGCAACCGGTGGAAAATTTTAGGACCCCAAGGCTTTTTGGGTCCTTGGTGATTAGACTGAAATGCATTATGAAATGAAGTATAACACCCATAAAATTTTCCAAATTTAAACTTTTAATACTAACAAAAGAGTCAAATAGTAATTGTTTTTACAAAACATTTCCAATTCATTTATCATCAGAGTGTCCCAAAATAGATCATGAGGATGAGGAGCGGTACAGTCACGCCTTCGCCTTCCCTCGCTCTCCTGAAGTACCTGAAACAATAAACTGAAAACTGTAAGCCCAAGGGCTTAGTGAGCTACTCCCAAAATACCAATACCACGCTGGCAGAAACCATAGCCATAACGATCAATCAATCAACATACATACTGGGCCATCGGCCGGACTGGTCCGCCCTACTGGGCCTACAGTCTATCTGAATCTATCCCAAGTCTTCGGCATGACTCGTCCGCCGCGTGGGCCTACAGTCTCCCCGGACCGCTCAGAGGGTGTGTTGGCCTTCAGCACAAAGCAGGACCGCCTCAACCCAACCAACAAACAACTAACCATGTACGCATACTATCATATACTGGCATATACACATAGCAAACATATCTATCTCATTGACCATCAATCGTAGAGTTTCTGTGACATCCCCATTTTTCACGGCCAGAAAAGACCGATTTTGTTTATGCTTTATAAAAATCAGAGTACTTCTTTTAATAAAAATGTTGCGGAATTTGTTCCCAGTAAAAAATGATAAATATGTTATCAAAGCATTTATGAAGAAATGTATTTTTATTCATTTTAAAACATTTGGGATGTCATTGTCAATACAGAAACATAAGCATAAATAGAACTTACATTCATTATCACTAGTGATCTATATCTCCTTAATCTCTCAGTGTAATGTGACTTCATATCAACACCTGTGATATAAATAAACTGAGTGGGTCAGGTTGGGAAACCTGGTGAGTACATAGGGTTTTCAACCCACAATAATATAATTATTATGTTTAATCGTCAAACAGTTAACCCAATTACCCATCCCCATTATCTTCTTTACTCTTAAGGATCTACCCTAAGAATCAGCTACTCCTCGTTAATTCATTCCTAAGGATCATCCTAAGGAATCGACACAAAATCCATCATTGCCAGGGTTTACTCAACAAACACTAAATCCATAGATGCCAGAGCTATTTCGTTTATCGACAGTATCCACTCGCAATACATGTCAATGGGTTTTTAGAGTACACCGGTGAACACATCTTTCACAACACCTACAGGTTGCGAGCCTACTAGTGTTCCACTGGACTGTCTAGAATAGTCTGTGGTTGTCATCCATACTCTGCTGAATGACGGGGCCATCATTTGGGAAAAAGGCTTCTCACATCGTCCACCTCTCACCCTCACCTCACGGTCTATTTCACCTCTCAACGCATCATCCAACTCATACTCCATCTATTACATCTACCCATGTTTTACCCCAACATTATCGTAGATATAAAATACATATACAGTTTAAATCATCTAAACATGTATAAAATCGTTCATCTAGCATAGATGGCAATTATACATATAATATTCACACATAGCACGTAGTTTATATAAAATACTTCATATCTATGTGTAAGATGAAAGTAACTGTGCACTCACTTGATACGGTGGTGATTCCGAACTCATATAGCACTTCATTATCTCAAAACAATTTTCCTCGACAAAACCTAGTATCAAAACCACTAGGGTTTAGTTTTAACATTAACTGTGACTAATTAACAATCTATCTATTATTACTATTATATAACTGTTAAATAACACTCAATATAACTCATAATAATAGCCCAAATAATTATTTTAAGGTCCTAATAATTTTACTATAATTAAATAAAAGGTATATTAAATATAGTATATGTGTAGCTCACTTACAACATGTTTTTATTAAAAACCGGGCTTCGCTGGAGTAGCGTTTCTGAGCCGAAAGCTTTTCTTCTCGGAGCCGTCGGGCGCTCCGGGGCTTTCTTCTCGTGCTAGGGAGGTTCCCTAGAATTGGGAGGGGTTTAAGTAGGCTAGAAAGGAATTAGAGAGAGAAAGAAAGGTTATGGTGTGAAGAAATTATGAAGGATTCATCATTTATTTATAGGGATTTTATCGTAGAGTAGCCCCTAAGCTTCGTCCGTATCTTCCGCATACGAGCTTCGTTTTCTATGTTCTTTATATCCACGTGTTGGTATTTACGAGTACTACAACTTTCATTTAGACCTCGTCGGCTAATTCTCATTCTATCTCCGATTTGCAAAACTGTATCGAATTTATCGCGCTCGAAGAGTAGGGACTAAGTTTCATCCATATCTTTCGCATACGAGCTCTATTATCGACATTCTTTATATCCACATGTTGGTATTTACGAGTATTACAACTTTCATTTAAATCATGTCGGCTAATTCTCACTCTATCTCAGATTTACAAAACTGTATCGAATTCGCCGCACTCGAAGAGTAGGGACTAAGCTTCGTTCATATCTTTCGCATACGAGCTCCGTTTTCGACTGTCTTTTTATCGTTTAACTCCTATTAACAATATCTTCATTTCTCTTTTAGATTATTTTGGCTAAAAATCGACCGATCTAAAATTCAGATTTTGGGTTGTGCACTGCTATGCCAAATCTTAGAAAAATCATAACTTCCTCATATGAAGTCAGATTTGGACGTTGTTTTTATGCACACTCTCGGTTTAACATATACTATGACTTTTGTTTAGATTGCTAAGGCTAAAAAGTATTTTATCGTAAATTCACTTTTTACGATTCCCGGTGTCGTGCTGGTTTAGCCGTAAAACTTCGACAGGTCATAACTTCTTCGTTATAACTCGGATTTCGGCGCTCTTTATATGTATGGTAACCTTGTAACATATACTACAACTTGGTTAAGATTATTTATTCTAAATAATCTTTTGACGAAAAGTCGTTTTCGACCCCTATTATCTCTAAATTGACTAGCCCAGATCTACGGGCGTTACAGTTTCACTCGTAACTAGAGTATCGACCTAACAGGTCACTAACATACCAATCCTTACGGATCATAAAAGCATAACACACTATCTATCCTGATTTCGATATAGCAGATCAGAATCATATGTAGCATACCATGACAACCGATCTAACCGATCTCTAGCATACAACCATCCTAACAGTAGGTCTTACATCATACCATACAGAAAAGTTTGACAGTTCTTAGATTCCTAAATAGAGTACTAAAAGTTAGGAATATTTTACAGACAAGTGCTACATAGAGCACAGATGTTAAAGGCTATTCCTTAACCAAAAGACAGAGATGTACTAGACATCATCTAACGGCGATGGGAATTCCTCGGGCGAGACCTGAGGTCTTTCACTTGACGAAACACCTATTGAAGGTGTCGCTCCTGAGCCCTCTGACGGGCTCGAAGTTCCAAGACTTCAGCTCGGGAGGCAACCAACTGTTGCTGCAGGGTTTCATTAGTTCTCCGGGTCCGTTCCATGTCTTCTTCAAGACGGCGGATGCGGACTGTGTTGACACCAGAGTTGGCATCAATCTCCATGACCCGGTTGATGGCTGGTCGACCTTGCTCAACATTACGAGCTATTCTGCGGATAATGACGGGCAGAGCTCGATCCGCAGAGCCACCATCGCTAACGTGGTAAAAGGTTCGGTCCCCAAAGTAAGGTAAGGGTTGACCCTGTTCATCACTCCAGCGATTCAAGTTGGTTGCCCACAAGGGTGTAGGACTTGGAAAAGCTGGTCGGGGGTTGTTGTTCGGGGCTTGACCTACTAGCGGTAGGTTGTTGACTTCAGGCTCGGAGTCGGATCCATCAGAAAAGCCTTCTGCGAGGTGATCATCCAAAGGGATTGGATGCTCATCTTCGGGCTCTTCTTCGATCCACCCAACATTGCCTTCATTTGGAAAGTACGGGTCACCGTGATGGAATCCAACCATTTAAATCTACGCGAGAAGAGAGGTATAAGAATATAGTATACATGTAGCTAGTAGTACAAAATACACCTATAGTATTTTAAGTTTAGGTTCTACTGATCTTCTTGTGGTATTGTTGGTAAGTTTTTAGACTTGTTAACATATCACAACCATTCTAGGGCATATGCTAATCACTCCTCGGACCAGCATAGTTGATCAGGCTACGCCATTCCCAGGACTGACCATACATCCCCGAGCTCACTTGTCATATTTAACAATCGTAATACTTTTGTTCTTGTCATTGTGACACTGATTTTAGTATGAATGCAGACTAGTATACTTAATTAAATATTTTAATATTTAAAGTATAGACTCTTGGTCAGAGTGCTTTAATCCCTAATGGGTTTATAGTTTAGTATATCTTTTATGGGTTGATATACTTGATTCACTATAAACAATGCTCTGATACCAATCTGTCACACCCCAAAACCAAGAACGGCGGAAACGTTCTGGGGCGGAGGACGTCATGTAAAGTATCACAACATAGTAAATGTAAATAAGCAAACAACATCATCCATTGCATTAAATATATAATTTTTAATACAAGCGTGTTCTGAACAGTTATAGACACCAAAATAATGTAAATCAAAATAATAAGATGAGTCTTGGATGCGCTCCATCTTCTCAAAAGCTGGCCTCGGTACCTGTCTATTGATGACCTGAGAATACAAGTTATTTTGAAAGGGTTTATCAGCATTAAGCTGGTGAGTTCATAAGGATTTTAGTGTCGGTGTTTGTTATCAAAACGTTTGAACATGTCTCAAGTGTAAGTTTGTAAAATGTAAGTAAATGTTTGTAAAAGTTTGAATCTCTCAGAAAAACCTATATTTTCTATTAAAGTAGCCTTCTACCAAGACTTAACTGTTTTGTATGCTCGTTTGTTGTAAAAGTGTGTAATTTCCCAAGTGTAACTATCATTTAACAAAATATAGTTTGTACATTAAAGTTTAAGTGAAATAATCACTAAATATATGTAATGGGTAAATCATTGTATACTGTAGTGTTGTATTATAGGAACTACCGCTGTACTAACTACCTTAAACCGGATTTATCTTAAGGTATCATGTGACTAATTGCACCATACTATCGACTGGTAACAACGACATATGAATGGTCGTAATAACGAAATGACGTTTGGCACCCGCAGACCTGCAGGTCCGGCTGTAGCTAGCAGCAAGGTGTAGGATAGTCAATCCAGTATAGATCTATATGCAAACTCACGCTCTCCCTTCAAGAGACTCTGGCTACAACTCGGGCCATGGCATTTAAGTCATGCTCCGATTCATATCACAATAACGAACGTATTCTTGTATATGTAATGTAATGAACTGTTCTAGTATAGTTGTATATGTTCTCCCTCTAGTATAGTTGTATATGTTCTCTCTCTAGTATAGTTGTATATGTTCTCTTTCTAGTATAGTTGTATATGTTCTCTCTCTAGTATAGTTGTATATGTTCTCTTTCTAGTATAGTTGTATATGTACTTGTAGTAATAAGTATTGACTCATGAATGAACTGACTCATTGATCTAGAAATTGTAGAAGTATGATCCTGTGTTACTCCGATGGTAACTTACTAATGATGTACTGATAAGCATGAATAAAGGAGTACTTTTATGTCTATATATGTACATTTGATATATAATTAATATTGAAACGAACTTCGGAGGGCTACCCGAAATCCCACCAGACCACATCTCAAGCACGAAAAGGAAATAGGGCGGATGACCTTCCTAAGCCCTTTAAACATTGCTTATATATCTATACATATATGGGCATGCAATTTATAAGAAGTATAATAAATTTTAAATAAAAGTATTTGATAAGAAAAGAGTTTGTAAAACATTGTGAAGTAAAACAGTTTGATAAACAGTTTGAACAGTGATAAAATCATTGGTTTTCTAGTTATTAATCACATGTGATTGATGTAATAACTATAAGTATTTAACTTGTATTACCCCCCATAAAGTATTTAAAACATTTAAAAGTATTTCAAAGGTTAATTAAAGGGGTATGAACTCACTTGCGGTGAGTGGATTGGATTGAAGTATCTGATACCGTGCTAGGTGGCAAACGGAGACTTGTTTACACGCACGAGCCTAGTTATCATATAATGAGCATATATATAACTAATTAGCCAAATAATAACTTAATGAAATAAGTTGGGACACTCAGGAACATGTAAACACTTTGTATAAGTGTTATAGGTCCTAAGGGTTGCTTCTAGGTTGTTATGGGACAAGGCTAAAGGGGTTTAATGTACCAAAGGGCCTTATATAAGTGTTTACTACTCAATAAACCCCACACAAGGAGTTTATGGTCGTAAACCCTTGAGTTTACGGCCGTGAACTCCAATCTTGGTGGTAATTGGTGTTTTGAAGTGTTATTTGCTTTCTAGAATAAGCCTAACTTGGTGGTTTAATCCTTTGGGTAGTTTAGGGCATAGAAAATACTCCTTTGAGGAGTTTACGGCCAAAATACCATATCCCTTAGAGTTTACGGCCGTAAACTCTCATGGGATGGGTGTTTTAATTCTTTCAAGTCCCAAACACAAGTAGGATAAATTCTAGGCATTTGTTTAAGGCTAAGGAGGACCCTAGGCACACTTTGGTGCCCTTATTTGGTGTTTACGGCCTATGAGCATTCTCTTGGCCGTAAACTCCCTTTAAGGGGTGCTTTTGATGTGTTAAAGTCCCCAAATTAGCTAGAAGTAATTGAGGGTTAAAGTCTAAAGCCTTTAGGAGCGATTAGGGCACATTTGGCCCTTAAATTTGGAGTTCACGGTCCAAGAAGTTCTTGGGCCGTGAACACCCTAAGCTATGTGTTCTTGATTGTTTTCTAGTCTCAAATGATCATACATATTATCCTAAGCTATTTACCTAACAAGGAAATGGGACTAGATAGCCTTTAAGCTTCATTTTGGAGTTTACTCCCCAAGAACGTTCTTGGGCGGTAAGCTCCCGGATCTCACATATTTGACATGTAATCTATGTTATTAAGCATATAACAAGCATTATAAAACAACTAGAGAAGTGTACTCACGATTTGGGATGAAAAACCCGAAGATCCGTGAGAGAGAAAATGGATTTTCTCCAGTTGGAAATGTGAATAATGAATGAATTTAGTTCAGAAATCTATTTATAGTCCTGAAATATTTTGGCAGAAAATATTTTTATTCCGGAATTGAACTCTAACATTAAGAAGTTTTGAAATACTCAAGTTTCACAAACCCATGAGCATCCACTCTCCTGATATCTCCTTAAACATAAACCCTAATGTACACAAACTTATTCGGAAAAGTCTGAAATTCATTGAAACTGGACTAGCTTCTATTGAATAGTTAATGTTTGTACAAAATGGAAATTTCGGGTTGTCACACATACTTACCACGTAAAGTTGCAAACTTTACGTGCATGCATGACTATAAAGGCTCCAAATGTCTATTTTAAGTTCTTAATGGCGCTTCAAGTCCAAGAAGAACTTTAACCACAACCAATACAACAACTTTATGACTCTAGTATCCTAGGAGGGTCCAGATCTGAAGTTACAACTTCAGATCTAGCCCATAGCTCATCATCCGAACTTGAAAATCCATAAAAAGCCCTAGAACTCAACAAAAGGGAAGAAAAGGAAGTAAGAATGGCACTTTGATACCTTCAAAAGATGCTAGCTGAGGCAAAACCCGCTTCCCACTCCTTTCTTGCTTCAATTTCCTTTGCACTCTTAGCTTCCTTTCTCCAAGATCCTCTTTTCCAAGCTTCAAAACCCACACCAAGGCACACACACACAAATTAGGGTTTTAAGGCTCTCAAAGACTGTAAGGAGGCCCAAAGGAGGCTGAGGCTCCTTTAAATAGGGGTGCAAACCCCGAGATTTAGGGTTTCATCTACCAGCTCCTACTCGCCGAGTCCCAAAGTGGACTCGCCGAGTAGGTCACTAAACGCGTGCTCTCACCCCGCTGCTACTCGACGAGTAGGTCGACCAACTCATCGAGTAGAGCTTCAACCATAAATTCTTAATTAATTAATACATGAGGATCGGGGCGTTACAATTCTCCCGCACTTGAACTAGACTTTGCCCTCAAAGTCCGTTGAAGGAAACAATGTCGGGTAATGCTCGCATATTTCCGCTTCCGGCTCCCATGTCCACTCGGATCCCCTCCGA
The DNA here is from genome assembly GCF_051521515.1 of Lactuca serriola. Classification (NCBI taxonomy): domain Eukaryota; kingdom Viridiplantae; phylum Streptophyta; class Magnoliopsida; order Asterales; family Asteraceae; genus Lactuca; species Lactuca serriola. The sequence goes on along the minus strand of NC_136412.1, from coordinate 271,977,396 downwards.
TGTTCCCACTGCACCTTTACTAAAGGTATTTCTTTGTTCCGAAGAATCTTCTTCTTCCTTTCCAAAATAGCTACAAGCCTCTCCACATAGTTCAGGCACAATTGCGAAACATGAAATGTGTTGCGGATCCGGCTAAGTTCCTCCGGAAGCTCTAGCCTATAAGCCACCCTGCCAACCTTGGCAACAATCCTGAACGGCCCAATGTATTGGGGACCCAATTTTCCCCTCTTCCTGAAACGGATCACACCCTTCCAGGGTGAGACCTTCAAGAGAACCATGTCACCCTCCTGAGCGGTCTGCAGTCGCTGTCTAATCTGTTGTATCATCTCGGTAGTTTGCAGAACTACCTCTGTCCGACCCATCACCCTGTTCCCAACCTCGCCCCAACAGACCGGGGTCCTATACTTCCGCCCATACAACAGCTTGAAAGGCGGAGCGCCAATATTGGAATGATAGCTGTTGTTGTAGGCGAACTCTACAAGCGGTAGGTGGGAATCCCAACTCCCACGGAAATCAATGACGCACGCCCTCAACATATCTTCGAGGGTATGAATGGTCTGCTCACTCTGCCCATCAGTCTGCGGGTGGAACGCTGTACTAAAATGCAGCCTCGTGCCTAGTTCCTCGTGGAACTTCTGCCAAAAACAAGAAGTAAATCGGACATCCCGATCGGAAACTATGGAAACTGGGACCCCATGGCGAGAGACAATCTCTCGGACGTATAGGTCGGCCAACTTCTCCGCCGACGAACTCTCCCGTATAGCTAGGAATTGGGCGCTCTTGGTCAATTGATCCACGATGACCTATATAGCGTCGAAACCCTTTTCGTCTTCGGCAACTTCGTGATGAAATCCATCGTAATCCATTCTTATTTCCACATGGGGGTCTCCAGGGGCTGCAACTTACCATGCGGCCTCTGGTGCTCGACCTTGACCATTCTGCAAGTCAAGCACCTCTCAACGTACCAAGTGATATCCCGCTTCATCCCAGGCCACCAATAACTCAAACTCAAATCACAGTACATCTTGGTAGCCCCCGGGTGAATAGAACAACGAGACTAATGAGCCTCCTCCATCACTGTCTGCCTAACTCCTCCGGTCATCGGAATCCAAACCCGACCATATCGGTTTTAATAGCCCGCGGCTATCCTGAACAAACCGGGCGCTTTCGCCCTTAATCCTTTCCAATTTCCAGTTCCCCGGTTTCATACCCTCGATCTGAGCATCTCTGACCAAACTCACCAGCGGGGAATCCACCGCTATCCTCATACATCTGGCTGGGGTAGAAGACCCAGCTGACTTGCGGCTCAGAGCGTCTGCAACCACATTCACTTTACCAGGATGGTAAAGGATCTCACAATCACAGTCCTTGACTACATCCAGCCACCTACGCTGCCTCATATTCAAGTTCGGCTGATCCATAATGTGCATCAAACTCTTGTGATCCGTGTATATGGTACAATGGACCCTGTACAGATAGTGCCTCCAAATCTTGAGAGCGAAGACCACCGCTCCCAACTCAAGATCGTGCGTGGGGTATCTCGACTCATGTGGCTTCAACTGCCGCGATGCATAAGCTATCACTCGCCCCCTCTACATGAGGACTGCCCCTAAGCCTCTGATGGACGCATCACAATATACCACGAAATCCTCCACTCCCTCGGGGAGCGTCAACACTAGCGCCTCGCATAACCGTTGCCGGAGGGTCTCAAATGCCCTCTGCTGCTCCGGGGCCCACCGGAAATCCATTCACTTCCTCGTTAGACGAGTGAGGGGTACAACAACCTTGGAGAAATCACGAATGAATCTCCGATAATACCCTGCTAAGCCCAGAAAACTCCTGATATCTGAGGGAGATGTCGGAGTCTCCCACTACATAACCGCCTCCACCTTGGCCGGGTCGACCAAAATCCCATCCTGGTTAACGAGATGTCCAAGGAACTAGACCTCCCGCAGCCAGAACTCACAATTCGAGAACTTGGCATAAAGTCGTTATCGTCGCAGCACCTCCAACAGCTCCCTGAGGTGCTCCTCATGCTGCTCTCGGGTCTTGGAATACACCAAGATATCGTCTATAAACACAATGACCGAGCGATCGAGCATCGGTCTGCAGACTCGGTTCATCAGATCCATGAACACTGCTGGCACGTTGGTGAGTCCAAACGGCATCACCACAAACTCGTAATGACCATAACGAGTCCGGAACGCGGTCTTCTCCACATCTTCCTCCCTCACCCTGACCTGGTGGTAACCTGATCTCAAATCAATCTTGGAAAACCAAGATGCACCTTGCAGTTGGTCGAAAAGATCATCTATCCTCGGGAGCGGATAACGGTTCTTCACCGTTAACTTATTCAGCTCCCTATAGTCAATACACATCCTGTGCGAACCATCCTTCTTCCTGACGAAGAGGATTGGTGCTCCCCAGGGTGAGCTACTCGGATGAATAAACTGCTTACCCAGCAGTTCCTGCAACTGAGATGACAGCTCCTGCATCTCTGGCGATGCCAAATGGTACGACGCCTTGGCGATAGGGGCCGCACCTAGCACTAGATCAATCCTAAACTCAACCTGCCTCATCGGAGGCTCTCCGGGTAACTCCTCTGGAAACACATCAGCAAACTCTCTAACCACAGGGTCCTCTGAAACTGAGAGTTGCTCTTTAACCCGCGTATCTACCACATATGCCAAATAACCGGCACACCCGTGCTGAATATACTGTCGAGCCCTGGCCGCCAAACAAAACCCTGATCCCGACCTGGTGCCCTCACCATATACCACCAGTTCTCTCCCACTTGGGGTTCGAACCACCACCCGCTGTCCCTCACAGTTAATCATGGCGCCAAAACGGCTAAGCCAATCCATCCCTACAACCACGCATACATCCCCATGGGGATAGGAATCAAATCTATCGAGAAAGACACCCCAAAAATCTCCAACTCGCATCCTCGGTAGACCGAAGAAGCAGAAACCCCGTGCTCGTTGGCGATCAAAACTCGCAACGGACACTCAAGATCATCTATCAACACACTGAACCCTCTAGAGAAGGTCTGAGATACGAACGACCGACTCGCCCCCGAGTCAAATAAAACCAAAGCAGGAAAAGAATTTACTAAAAACGTACCTGATCATAGGCACGACCAATAAGCATAGTACAAATACAATAACTGAGATAGAGAATAGGAACATACCAGCAACCATATCCGGTGCCGCCTTGGCCTCCTCGGCTGTGAGCTGGAAGACACGACCCTGAGCCTTCGGAGGCTCCATCTTGACTGGCCTCCCATCTCTAATCCTCACAGTAGCTGGCGCGGAACCTTGTGTCGGCTTGGCGGCGAGCTGCGGACAGTTGGTCTTCACATGACCAACCTGATGACAATGGTAACACCTCCTGCTCGACAAACCCTTGAATGAGCCTTGCCACACTTTCCACAGGTGCGGCTCTAATGACCCCGGGACCGTGTATCAGCGGTTGTAGACCGCTTAGGCACTGACTGAGACTGTGCCGGTGCCTGACGCTCCTCCTTCAGCTGCAGCTCTATCTCCAACTCACGCCACCACGCGACTTCTTGTAGGTCCAGGAGGGTATCACATCGTTGAGTAGACACAAACTGTCGAATATCTGTCTTGAGCATACTCAGATAACGAGTCATCTGAGACTGCTCTGAAGCAAACTCCGGGCAAAACATAGCCCTCTCCGTGAACATACGGGTAATCTCCATCACAGACTCCCCATCCCGTCTCAATGTCAAGAACTCCTTCGCAAGCCGCTCCCGCTCAACGCGTGGAACGTAGCGGGTGCGAAACATATCCCGGAACTGCTCCCAGGTAATAGCAGCCCTCTGATCATCAGTATACAACCCAGTCGTCAGCCTCCACTAGTCCTTCGCCCCAAGCCTCAGCAGGTTCAGGGCACACCTGAACTTCTGGTCAGCAGGGCATGAACATGTGAAGAAGCATCCCTCCACGTCAGATAACCACCTCTTAGCCCGAATAGCATCCTGTGTACCATCAAATTTTGGGGGCTTCGTATTGTCGAAGTCCCGGTACTGGAAAGCCCTGCCGACTCCTCCTCCAACCCCTGCAACAGTTACAGCCGAAGTGGCTGCCGCAAAAGCTGTCTCAACTAGAGCGGCATACCGCTCATCAAAATACTCGACCATCGCGGTCTTAATCGACCCAAACATCTCTGGCAGCTACGCTCGGAACGCAGCAACAATATCGTCGTGCATGATCTCCCGAATCCGGGCATCCAACTCCTTAGTCCCTATCTGAACCACAGGCTCAGGTGCTACTGGTACCTCCAATCCTCCGTCTCCTGACCCTGATCCTGATCCGGATCCCGAAGCAAAACGTCTCGTCACCACCATACTGCAAACACACTCAATGTCTTAGACAGATCATATAATGACGGAAGACCAATTACCCTCAATCCCTAGGGGCTGTGACTTCCTTGATACGCGTATGGGTCATGTGCTTTCATTAGTATGGGCCCCTAATACCTCCAACACCTACCCATATTTGTCTCAAGTACCACCACAACGCCCTAAACTATATTCAACATAATATGCGCTCAACCCTCACTAATAGGGGACATCGCCTAACTAGCAACTGAATTTTGCAATTCCGCACCACTCACACATCCATGAAACTTCCATCATCCCCTGCAGCACTAGTGTACACTAGCTGCACATAGCGTTGGACCCGATAGACTTTTGAATATCCGATCCTACACTAAGGTCGAATCGGACATTCTCAGGCTATAAGATCTTGACTACACACAGCCGTGATGCATACACTAAACATCTACAGTCATGATGTCAATCCCATATACAAGAAACCCTCGGCTAATAGGTATCATATAATCAGGCCAATCTATCATGCGATTCCTGAAAATCCCTAGCCTAGCACTAGCATGCTGTTCTAACATATCAGAATATCAAATAACTATATGGTATTTTGGGGCTTACTTACAAACTCCGACTGATCGTACCCTCTACATCCTCCATCCTTTATTTTGAAAACCATTTTAAAACTTATTTTCCGAAAATCTCCTTGATTTGAGATTGGATTCACATGAGTGTTCCTCCAATTCACTCAAACCAAGGCTTTGATACCAACACGTGTTCTCACCCCGCTGCTACTCGACGAGTAGGTCGACCAACTCGTCGAGTAGAGCTTCAACCAGAAATTCTTAATTAATTAATATCTGAGGATCGGGGCGTTACACGAAGATCCTAAAACCCAATTTCGAACTTTAGATTTCAAACTATCGATTAAGTCGACTTCAATAGACTTAGGAATCGAAATGAAATCATTTATTGGTTTAGAATCGACACTGACTTTCCATATTTCTTCTTTAGTTCGTTTGGCCTCAACATTTGCTTTTGGAACAGCTCTCCACTTTCGAACCGATGGATTCGATTCGATTGATGATACACTTCCATTTTGCGATTCGTTCAAGTAGCTTTCATAAGCATTCCTGATTTCCTCTTGTGAGAACTTTCCAGACTGAAACACTTTTCCTTTTCCTTCAAGCCAATGATTTATGTTCTTCACGTCAGTTTTTCATTTGGTGAATAAAGCATTTACTTTTTGCTTCGAATAAGGATTGGGAAATTGAGGTTGTGTGGGTTTTAAATTTTCATTTCGTGTCCTATTGACTTTCAGCTTATCGAAGTTTCGTTTTGGAAATGTTGATTGTGCATGGGGTTGGAAACGATTTTGAAAAAGTTTATTATAACCAACATTCTTTCGATTAAAAAACTTTTTGAGTATTTGAAAATCTTCCTTGACTATTAAATTGTTCAAAATTCCTCTGATTTTGAACACTATTTCTTTGAAAATTATGTTGAGAAAACCTTGTATGTTGTTGATTTGGAACATAATTTTTTTGAGATTGGTTTTGAACAAAATTTGCAAACTTTTGGTTTCTAAACAACCAAGGATTGATTCGGTTTTTGAACTTTTGAATGATCTTTTGAAATTTTTTGTTTTTTAGTGGGTTTGTTCTGAACAAAAGACTTTTTGTGAGAAGAAGTCTTAACTTGTTTAGTCGTTTTCTTATCAGATGATTTTGTTAACAAAACTTTTTGCTTCTTACGAGACTCAACATTTTGCCAATAAACCTTTCTCCTTGCTTTAGACATTGAAATTCCTTCATCTTTTAAAATCTTTTGAATTGGTTCATAAAACATTTGTGCTTTTCTGGTTTGAGTTTGAGAATCGGGTTCATTTGAAGGCTTTTCATCATTTATTTTGTCTTTCTTAACCTCCCAAACTCTCTTTGGCTTTTATCTCTTAAATGTGGATGAATTTTTGTTAAGATTGTTTTTTACAGTGCTTTGAGTTGAGAAAAATCCTTCTTTCGAAACTACTTTGTTGTCCTCAACAACAATTTTGTTGATCTCTGTTTTTATTTTATCACCATTTCTTGAGGTGACAAACACTTGATTTGGAAAGACAACATAATCTGTGCTTTTGAAGTTCGGATACACCACAAAATTCGATTCGAGATAATGATGACCTTTTTCTTCATTACCTTGTTGAATTTCTCTGTTTCCTCATACAGTTGGTCAACAACAACTCTTGGAATAGTTGTGTTACCAGAGTCAACTTCATCATCATCATCATCATTGTCAGTCTTACTGTCTTCGACAATTACATTGTCACGATCACGAACTTTCGAAGTCGAGGGTTGGTCAGTGTTATTCTTAACCAAAGATTCATCACATTTTTCTTTACCCTTGTTTATAGAAGTGACATTAATGACAGATAACTTCGAACAATCAACAACTTCCCCCTCCTCAATTTCACTGATATTATCAAAATCATCTTCGATATCAGTAAAAATTGTTTGTGAGTCAGATGTCGAATTCTCAGTTCTTTTCAAAATTTTCATTTGTTCGTTTTTAGTCAAGGTCTTATTCATAATATCAACAAGACCATTTGCATCTAAACATTCATCAATCTTAACAATACCATATGCATATGAATCATGAAGGACCTTGTCAAAATCCAATATTTTTTCCCACAGTCATAGGAAGTTGAATCAGTTTTCTCCCTTTCGTAAGCCAAAAAGGGTAAAAGCTTCCTATGCTGTTCTTTACTAATGTTTGACGAATGATGCAAATAAGTCAATTTGCCATAAAGTCGCTTAGCTGAATTACAATAGATGTTTCTCTGTTTTAGAAAAATACATTTATCCATACATACACTATCTCTATCACACATAACATTTGTCAGTTGTAATTCAATATTATTTATCCAACCGCGCTTCGACTCCAGTCTTTTCTGACAATCTAGTAGTAAGGATTTTGATTTTTCAGCGCCACTACTAACAGAGATAAACATGTCATTAAAGCAAGACAGAGTATTATCGAAATCAGATAAAATAGCATCATATGAACTAAATGGAATTTCAAAGGATTCGAGAAGATTACGTACCTTAGAAGTCATTGGAGATTTGTCAACACCGGTAGTAACAAAGCATTTGACAGTCACCATCTCTTCTTCCTCACTTCCTTCTTCGAAATTGGCATACATGGCACCATGCGTGGGATTTCGCATCTCATAATCATCTGATCCAGATGACCAGATCTGATGTGCCATCCTCTTCACCACTTCCTTTAGCCACCAAAGACACACCTTTGTTTTTACACAAACCTCTTCAAGCCTCTCCACATAGTAGGATTCGTCTTTCACCTTATTCTTCTTCTCTTCTCTTTTCCTTAACATACAATCACTAGCCATGTGGTTCACACCATTGCAATAATGACAATCGACCCCAAAGTCACCCTTTAGCTTCTTCTTTGTTTTCGTATCCTCAGACTTAAATTCCTTATTCTCCACTTTCTTCTCCTCTCACACTCTTCCCAAACAAACTTCCTTTCGATTCACTTGTTTTAGACTTCGAATGAATGGCTTCATGAAAAATTTATTCATCACTTTATTTTTTGAGTAAAAAGCCACAACTTCGTCATCAGAAGTGACAATCCGACCATCATCTTCTGATCCTTCATTCTCAGTTGATTCGATCTCAACATCTCTACTTGTCACCTTCGACATCAATGCTAGAGGACCACCCAAGCTTATTCTCATTTCCTCAGCTATCTCGTTGACTTCGCAATCATGAGCCTTCAACTTATTGTAAAGACCACTAAGTGAAAATTTGTCGAAGCATTGTTAAGTTTTTATTATCAAACTGACATTTCGCCGCTCCTTACGAACCCCATTAAGAAAGTCAAGTTGTACTCTATTGTTGACCTGTTGACTCCATATCTGCTACACTTGAAGATTAATTCATTCAGACAATCGTAGTATAACTCAAAATTCTCACATTCTTTCTGCTTGAATTCTCCTAACTCAAGCAGACATTGCTTAACAAAACTCTTTTTAGTTTTCTCACTTCCTTGGTACTTCTCCTTCAATGTGTCCCAAATCTCTTTGGCAGTAGAACATCCACGAACATAGTTATACACAACAGGTGGAAGAGCAGCACACAATTCTCGCATCCATCTTTTATCATTTGCTTTAAACTTGTTAGTTTGAGTAGTTACATCAATGGATGAACCAGCACTTCCGACATCAGAAAGCATCGACGGACAAAAGTTACCGCTCTTAACACATCTCCATAAATCTTCATCTAACCCTATGAGATAATCCTCCATCCTGTCAGCCCATTGTTCATAGTATTCGGGGATTAACTTAAAAATTTTGGTTGAAGAACCCAAAAGATGAGAAAACCCTGACATCGTGTTCATATTGAGGTTAGCCATTGTATTACGGATGAGATTTAAGAAAAGCTTCAAAATTAAGATCTAATGGATGAAAATTCCAGAAATCAAACACAAAACACTTGATTTAACAAACTAAAAGCATAATCGAATCAATACAGATGATCCAATAATATTTTTAGAATCAAAAGTGCGGAATATTTTGAATCCAGAATAAGATTCAAAAACTTTTGAAAACTTGAGAAAATCAGAGATCAACTATATGAATCGTGCTCTGATACCAAATGTAGTTTGTATAGATCAAGTATATGAAATGAATTCAGAGTATGAATCAAACAAGAACACGAAATCGTAAATAGAATCTATTTAGCTCAATATTATTTCTGAAAGATAAAAGAGAATGTTTTAAAGTAAGAATAGAGAAGGCTCAAGAGTTACTCTAACTCTAGCATCTATCCTTATTTATAGGAATAATAAAAGTAAACAAAAAAATACACAAGGCCTAAAACCATTATGCTTCGACATACAGATGTGCCCTTATGCAATACATACAATACAGCCATTGACACTAACAAAGAACTAAGGACACTTCGATACCTCAACAAATATATTTTTGCTGTTTTTTTTTTAAATGTTGTTTTTTAAGTGCTATTTTTTATAAACAGTGTTGTTTTCTATATAAAATATGAAATTTTTTTTTAAAATTAAGATCACTTATTTTTTTTTTTAATAAAAGTGTTGTTATTTTTAGTAAGTGTTATTTTTTTATTTATAAAATGTTGCTTTTTGTTAGTTAAGCGCAAACTTTTGTTAAAAAAGTGAAAGAGTTTTTTATTATTATTATTATTTTTTATTTTTTTTATAAAACATGCAGTTTTTTGTAAATCTGGTTCAAAAAACTAAACCCTGATTTAGGAACCGGAATCGGAACTGGCACACCCTTAACCGGTCCGTTTTTGGGTTAGTAAAATAAAGAATTCTGGGTTTCAGGTTTTCGGTATTTGGGTCGGTTCAATCCGGGTTATATATATATATATATATATATATATATATATATATATATATATATATATATATATATATATATATGAGATTTCTTTTAAAATAATGAATTTAATATTTTATTTAAGAATATTAGATTGTTATATTAAATAATTATATTAATGTTTTATTGAAATATATTAGACTGTTTTTAATTTTAGCAATTATTATTATTATTATTATTATATATATATATATATATATATATATATATATATATATATATATATATATAGGGTTAGGTTCAAATGAGAACATTATTTAATGTGAGAACGTGAGAACACTACTTTATGTTACTATTCTACTATGAATTTTGTATATATACAACGATATGACATTATTCATCAACAAATATACGAACAATCACACATTAATATTCACATTAAAATTTTATATGTACAACTTTATGACATTATTCATCACCGAATATATGAACAATCACATATTTAACATTGACATTAGAATTTACTAAATTACTATATATATATATATATATATATATATATATATATATATATATATATATCAAGGTTGTAAAAATCGCTCGACGTTAGCTAGTCGGTGGACTGGGGTCAAGGGATTAATCAACTAGGCGGAGATTACTCGAGGGATTAATCGAGGATCATTAATTGCTAATTTATTAGATTTTAAAAGATTAAATATGACTAATATCATATAAAAGTTCATAAATACCACTAATATCATAACAAAATAGGTTATTATAATAAATACAACACTAATCATACCTCAAATAGTTTCTATTGAGATATAACTTCTTCAAAGTGTTAAAATTTCATCGGGTTCTACTGTTTCAGTCATTTTGTATACATGGATTAATCGCTAGACGCTCTCTAATCGGTCGAGTGGCGCCTAGGGATTAATCAGGATTTTTACAACACTGATATATATATATATATATATATATATATATATATATATATATATATATTATAGTAGAATAGCATTATAAAATTGAATATATTCATATTATAATTAGTACAATACTATACATATTAAATTTATAGTAGAATAGTAACATAAAGTAGTGTTCTCACGTTTTCATATTAAATAGTGTTCTCATTTGAACTTAACCTTATATATATATATATATATATATATATATATATATATATATATATAGGTTAGGATTAAATATGAATTACAATTATTATATGAATGTATGACAAGATTTGGACTATTGGAATATAATTCTTAATGAAAAATATTGATGGGGTATACCATAGTTACTGTGTCATTCATCACATAGTAACATTGCTTTATTTAAAAAAAATCTTGTTTCTGAGGGCATTATAGACATTCTTATTCAACACAAAGACACAAAGTAAGGAAATTACTATTATTTATGGAGTTACATTTTTTTTTCAATTCCACATAAGGTAACAATTTTTTATTTTATTATCATTATTTTTAAAATAAAAGCAATTTAAGATCATTGAACGTGTCCTTTCATTCTTAAAAAATATGACTATAGTCAAATGATTGTTTGAGAATTAATATTCTTAAAGAATATTCATTCATATTTGTTAATAATAGTAATTTGCATCAAAATCACAATTATTATTATTGCAAAGTTGACATATTCTTTTGAGAATAATAAAAAAACAAAAAAAAAAGAATTTTACAAAACATTCTATGAGAATATGAACACTCTTTGTATTCTTTATATTTATATACATATCACATTCTTCAAGTATGTACGTATGGTTATGCTTATTCTTGAAGAATATACATTTGGTTATGTTTATTCTAACAACCATGTTATTACATATGAGGTTCTTCAAGAATGAACCTACAAAAATCAAATTATTATGCTTCAAGAATGAATTTGGAATCATAACAATTTCATATTTTCATTTTTATAAATAGTATTACATAAAGGTTATCAACTTCATTCTATTAGCTTTTAAAACCAAATACATTAAATAAAACAAAAACAAACAAAATTACTTTTTTTCAAAACACAAGTTCTATTCCCCTTGAATTTTTATTTGTTGTTCTTCTTGTTTAAACACTTATTCCAATGGTAATTATTGTAGAGGTTCTGCTTGTAAATCTATTGATGCTTGTTGCGGTGCTTCTTGTGTTACATCTGCAACTACAAAAGTAAAACAAAGTAGTTAAGAATCCATTTTTTTATAGTTTATTATATAATCAATTTTATAAATCTATATTCTACAATTGATATTAAACATAAATAAGCATGGAACCAATTTTCATAATCCACTGTTATATTATACAAAAGTAAGCATGCATTTTTTTATTATATAAATATCGATTATTACATATTCATGATAGTATATATATATATATATATATATATATATATATATATATATATATATATACCATTATTTTAGAATGAAACTTTATAATAAACAAATTTGGTTCATTCTTAAATAATATGATAGTTAAGCAATTCAAAACCAAATATATAATCAACGACAAAAGTATATAACAGATTAAAAAAACAATATTTAATCATCAATTAACCATTTCTCTGATAAATACCAATAAACCAAACACCTAGGAATATCCCTTTTATCTCACACCCCCATCATATTAACAAGAAAATTCAAGATTCTTGAAATTGACATAGTTAAAACAAGCACCTGATCAAGCTCCAAGCTTTTCTTTATTGGAATAAAAAATATATATTAAAAGCGAAGTAGTAGACAGTAGAATAATTATGGTTTTAGGGATTTTCTATGGAACAATACATTAAAAAAAACTCAAGGTTTAATCGATTAGATTATGGATTCTTCGTAGATGAAGATGGGAGAAAGAAAAAAGATGAATAAAATCGTATGTAAAAACTTACCTAGAGGATGTAGGATGGTGACCGGAACGGAAAGTGCTAATGGCGGACCTTTACTGGTGGTGAAGATTGCTTTCCAGAGGCTATCTGTTGGGAAATAGGCGTATCTCTGGCCACCAGAGTTGGAGACGAAGAGCTTTGAGACATCAGCAATAGTGATGAGGACGAAGACGGGATAGAAAGACTACGATGAGTAATATGCATGAATCAATTTACCGCAATAGAACCTCCAAAATTAGGCTTATCTTATATTTGGTAGTTTTGAAATCAAATCCCTTTTTAATCTCAATTAACGTAAATATAGGATCACTATTTAAAATTAATTTATTAATTTAAATGTCAAATTACCATCATACCCTTATCAAATGATTGGGTGAGAACAAGTCATACGTTCATACAATAATTATAAAATATATGTGAACCTAACTCTTTCTCTCTCTCTCTCTCTCTCTCTCTCTCTCTCTCTCTCTATATATATATATATATATATATATATATATATATATATATATATATATATATATTTGAGTGATTTCTTTTAAAATAATAAATTTAATATTTTATTTAAAAATATTAGATTTTCTTGTCATTTTAACTATTATTATATTTATCTTTATGATTCCGAATATTTATTTTAATTTTTTAAACATTTTGTTCGAAGATAAATATTAAATAATATAATCGAACAAAACTAAAAAAACATAAAATGATATATTCAAATAAAACATCAAACGTTTTTTTAAATAAAATCTACTCTTAAAAATAATTAATTTTACAAACAAAAATAAAGAAATAACATTTTCTTTTATACTTTGTTCGAATCCCTTACTTAATAATATTTTCTTTTATATTTTGTTAGTTTTGGAGTTACACATATACACAAACAATAATAAGTTTTAAAAAAAAATCTTGATATTTATCCGATTAAACGTGACTTTTTTTTTTCGAAAGTCTTAATTCATTTTTTTAAAGATTTAAATAACTATTTATTTTGTTAGAATAAATTTGAGTTTAAAAAAAGTTAGATTATAAAAAAATTAAAAATAAAATCTTAAAATATCTATATACAAAAAAAACATAAAAAATATGTTTAAACATAACGTTAAAAATAATAAATAAAAAAAAGTTATTCGAACAAAACGTTTAAAAAAATGAATATAACGTCAATGAGTAAGGGTTTCATGCATTTTAGCTTTCATGGTAGTTGAGAAGTGTTTCATAGTCCCTAATTTTGCATCTTTGAGTTCCGAAATCGTTGGTGAAGGTGGAGTAGGAAGGTACGCATATGGAAACAAAGAAATTGATTCCTCTGTAGCCTGTGGGTGGCTATCTTACTAGTGGAAATTGCTATAACCTCCACCGTTACATTACTGTATAAATAAGTTTTTTAATAGCAAAATATAGTCTTAAAAGAAAACAGGAAAGTGGTTGGACCAAGTACAAAAAGATTTTTTTAAAAAATAAGACATTGAAGAATTATGATTTTCTAGAACAGGCAACACAACATCATTTAAAAGGACATATGTTTGTCATGCAACAGTCTATCAGGGGAAAAACAGGTCCCAAATGGTATCCAACTGAGAGAGGCAAAGCAAAAAAAGAATGGAATCAGCCAATCCCATCATAAGGGACAAAATGACATTTTTGTCTCCAATTAAACCATGTTTGATTTGGTTTGTTCTGGGTCTGGAATTCTGGAAGCTACACAAAAATAGTATTTTAAGTACAAATTTTCACACACACACACATAGAGAGAGAGAGAGAGAGAGCTCTTAAACATCAATCATAAGTAGGGGGTGTTTGGGATTACTTTTTAAGGTCAAAAGTTCTTTTTTTTAAAGTTTTTTTTTTTTTAATTTTTGCTTTTGAAGAGGCAAAAAACAAAAGTTGTTTTTAAAAGTGTCTGGGTTGTATTTCTTTGACTTTTGAGTGTAATTTAGCTTTTAAAAGCTAAAAGTCACAAAAGTCACATTTTTCTAACTTTTGAAAACCCATCTTTTAATTCTTTACAAAAAGTTAATTTGAAAAGAACTTTTGTATTTCCCAAACATCTTTTGACATTTTTTAACTTTTTGAAAAAGATAAAAGTCAAAAGTCATTTTAAAAGTAATCCCAAACACCCTCAAGCTTCATCTGCCTTAAGTGCCCTGAGAAAAGAAACTATTTAAATACAGATGCAAAGTAGATTGATATAATTGGTTTTGAAATAAAAAAAGAGATGAACTTGCCTAATGGACATATCCACTGACATGCCAACCCATGGTATTATGGTAATGCAAGTGAATGATCAATACTCCTGGCACGATCATATACCTTTTGGCCCCTTTGTGGCTTGTTCATTGAGTTTGAAGAACTCCATGAGTTTTGATTCAAGTTTAAGTACATATCTGATCATTTGTTGGAGTAAAGAGTGCATGTAAGAGATCTCTTTGCTCCATGCATGTAGAAAGGTGCATTTTTGGACATTTTATAAGCTAGGCTTTTAGATCTTGCTTGTTTGGAGCATCTTAATGGATAAAGTTTGAAACTTTATCCAAAACTTTATCCGTCTAGACACTTTTATGAGTCAAATCCGCGATTTGGAACCCTTTACTTAATGGTTTAAGTAAAAAATCAAAGGAAATTGAGTTTGGATGCGAGACGTCTTTTCAGATTCAGACTATTTTGTCTTTTAGTGAGCATCCCTGCTCCTAGACAACTTCATTTTGATGCTGCTCTTCACATACTTCATTATCTCAAAGCTACCATGGGTTAAGGTATTTTTTTTACCTTCCACCGAAAATCTTACTTTAGGAGGTGCTCCTGTTTCCTAGACAATAAAGCAACAATCGGTCTGCGACCTGCAGAGGCTCTGAATACCGAGCCATGGTTTCCACTATTAGTGGAATCTTATGGATTTGTTGGTTATTGAAAGATTTAGACTCCCTCCAATCGGGTATGACTCCTCTTTAATGTGATAACCAAGCTGCAAGACAGATTGCCAACAACCCAGTCTTCTATGAAAACACCAAACATGTAGAGATGGATTGTTTTTTTGTACGTGAACACATTGGGTCTCGTCAAATTCAAACCTATCTTATCAACACTAAAGAACAAGTTGCAGATCTCTTCACCAAACCTCTTGGTACTGATAGGTATAGTTATCTTCTTAACAAGCTAGGCATTCGCAACATTCACGCTCCAACTTAAGGGTGAGTAAAGGATATCATATCAGATACAGCTCATCCGTTTTCTTCTCTTCATGGCTTTATCTTACTTTTAGTCTTTATCTAATTTCCTATTTTGTTTAGGTTTTATAGTTTTATAAATATTCTTGGCTTCTGTTTTGAGAAGCAACTTTTGATCAAATAATAAAACCTAAGAACCCATGTTGGGTTTAGAAACATGTTGAGATAATTGTTATTTTGTTCGAGAGTGGGTTGAATCCAAAGAAACGTTGTTGCCGACCTCTTCATGAAAGTCTTATGGACAACCTGTATCCAGTTCCTCGTTCACAAGTTGGGGATTTGTAACCTTCACATGCCAACTTGAGGGGGAGTGAAAGATCATTTCTGATTTTTCATTATCATTCTTGTTTATAGAGAGTCCGTCAATAGCAGTACCACCCCCTGTGTTATGTATATATTCTATATCTTTGTTCTTCTTATAAAATCAAGAGATTTTATACAGAGCAAAATTTCTCACATTTTTCCTGTGTATGTTGCATTTTCTACTAATATTTCAGAAATTTAGAAAAACATTGATTAAACTCGTATATGCAATTTACAAACATATTTTCACAACAACAAATCATGAGAAAGAATAACAACATTCTCTACACAGATGAATCTACCCATGGATCATCTATAGTGGTGCTCCGTGGGAGTTGACTTTCGGGCGATACAATAGAAGAGCGTGTTTGAGTTTGACTATCTTGTGATATGATTTCAAAGGCTCTAAACCTCATGGCATCATCCATTCCGTTCCGTTTCACCACTGATGGTTGAACCGGAATCTTCCCGTCCAACATATTCACCACCGCTGACATGGCGGGCCTGAGTGACGGTGATGGATTCGTGCACAGTAGGGCCACGTCCAACATTCTCATTGCCTCCTTCTTAGAGTAATGTGAACCGAGTATGGGGTCCACAAGTTCGAGTAGATTTCCTTGCTCTTGTAAAACATAGGCCTTCAAGTTAACCAACACACATAGGAAAGGTTATTAGATGCAATGGAAATTATAAAAAAGAAAAACTCAAAAAACATAAAAGTTTTCTTGAGAATATCCCAATATTATATTTCTTTTTATTTATTGTTCTAGGACCTTATAGAACCAACCAAATGGATAATTCTCATATTTTTATTTCATCCCACCATCACTTTTAATCACATTTCCATTTTTTGTAAATGGGACCCACAAGGAAAGAAAATGAAAGAGAAAAGTTTGGAAGTTAAATTACCCAATCAAGAAGGTAGACAAACTCCTCTTTTGGCCGGTAATTCGTATTACTTTTCCCGCTCACAATCTCTAAAGCAACGATTCCAAAGCTGTAAACATCTGCTTTATCCGTCAAGTATCCTCTCATAGCATATTCTGGAGCCATATATCCACTGCAAATCCAATTAAATTAATAATAAATAAAAAAATATATGAATGAAAAACAGTAGTACTTAAACATACTACTCACATTGTTCCAGCAATCCGTGTGCTAATATGTGTGTTTTCTCCTTCATCAAGTTTGGCAAGACCAAAGTCTGATATTTTGGCATTAAGGTCCTTATCAAGAAGCACGTTGGTGGCTTTTATGTCTCTGTGAACAATTTTCAACCTCGATTCCTCATGTAAATAAGCCAACCCTTTCGCCACCTGTGTACATATCTTTTGTCTTGTTTTCCAGTCTAAATTAAGCCGCTGGTCGTCTTTACCTGTTATGACAAAAAAAAAAATCATCGTCCATCAACAATTCACCACAATAATAAGATGTGAGAAATTGAGAATAAGTGTTTAATTACCAAAAAGAGCACGTGCAAGGCTGTTGTTTTCTAGGTATTCGTATATCAGTAACAATTGGTTTCCTTCTATACAACAGCCGTAAAGTTTAACAAGATTTGGATGTTGTAAAGCGGATATCATGCCTATTTCGGTCACAAATTCTCGGTTTCCTTGTTTTGATTTTGAGGAGAGTTGCTTAACAGCGATTGTGGACCCATCTGTGAGTACGCCCTATATTATATATGGAAAAGTTAGAATAGAACTTTTGAGGTTAATGTAATGTGACATGTTCGGGTATTTGTGATATTATTTGGCTTACCTTGTAAACAGGTCCAAACCCACCTTCACCAATCTTGTTTGCGGAGTCAAAGTTATGTGTTGCAGCTTTGATTTGTCGTAGACTGTAATAACCCGTTTGTAATTCAAGAGCTCGAAGTTCTATAAACAAGACACGTATTAGAAATAATAAACCTACTATAGAGTATAGACATAAGTAGTAGAAGGATTTGAGTTTAATTAAAAACACGTATATAGTTAGTGTACTAACCTTTGTCTTCTTTGTCTCCTCCTAGATAACCTAGCTTCCAAAGAACAGCTAAAATCAACAGGACAAATGCACAACAACCAATCACAATTCCAGCTATAGCTCCGGCAGATAGGCCACCTGTTGAAACCTTAAAGTCTACAAGGAGGGAGAATAAATATGTTAGAATCGCTCTTTATCTTTTCACTTTTTTGTTCTTTATTTGGTCGTTCTATATACAAGTATATATATATAACTTTTATTTTCACAAAGGAGCTGAATGCTAAGAAAGGAAATTTACTAACTTGGTGTTATTGTGATGGCTGATATAAGAGGACCATATACACCTCGATCTGGAATTGCAGTAGTCCCCTTCCCTGCCCAATACAAATGTATCTCTATCGTGCTACCGTTATTAACAATAATATTATCAAAATCTCTATAGATGCCCCTTCCAGTACCATTAGCTGCTTCCATTATGTTAAAATCTTTCAGTTTCAGATCCCCCTATGTAAAAACACCAAATTACATTCAGAACCAATTCACTCATCAAATTATACAATATAAAAAAATTAGAGTTGTGACTCACTTGAATCGAGACATCGAAAATGCGCCTTCCGAGGCTACTAAATGTCATATCATCTGAGTACATTATTTCAGCAAAGTGGAGTCGGACTTTGTAGCTACCGGTTCTCAAACAGAGTCCATAGTATCTAAGGGAAGTAGGAGAAAGACGGGCGGATCTGTATACATCGCCACCTGCCACGTTGTTAGTTCTTGTGACAAATGGAGCGTTATCATTGCCCATGAAAACACCGTTGCTGCTATAAGCCCATCTCTCACCCGCAGGATTAAAATACGACCGCTCATCTGTCAAATCTTGTTCGTATTCCTTTCCCTCAAATTCTAAACTCGTTCCACCACAATTAATATATAATTCATAACCTGCAATCGTAATGGAGATCAAGATGTGAGATGCTTCTATTTGACATTTTGCTGGTTTGAGAAATTAGTCTATGTGATTGTATCCATATATATTAGGTAATGGAAAGAAAATGTTTTACGATTGGGGTTTCGGCTGCAAGTAAGTCCGTCTGTCATACACCAAGAGTTTCTGCGAGATAAATTCATGTTTAGCCACGTCACTAGAATGATTCTATAACAAAATAACAAAAAATAAAGAATATTGTTTTAGGTTGGGGACAGAAAACATACGAGTTGCTTGCTTCTGTAGGTGAAAGGGCAGAAACTAGATTCCTGTGAATGGATTGAAAGTGTAAGTGAAGGTAGAAGAGAATGTTTTTATTTGGTAAATGAAAAGAAAACTTACAAGCTAGATGGTTGACAATTCCTTTGTTGTGACTGTGTAAAATTGTTGTAGGATAAATCACTGCAGAAAGAAAATATTTAATGATATTATAACCATATGTAAATACATGAAGTAATGTTGATTGAGGAAGGGGAATCACTAACATCTTTCTATTATTGAAAGCGAATGACCATCCGGGGATGTCTCCAGATAGCGAGTTGTTATTAAAAAACCTGAATTTATTGAAAATATTCCATTTCAAATTTAACTGAAAAATGAAAATATGCAGGCAATTTGATCAAATCTTCTAATTAGTTAGTTACATACACAGAGTCAAAACTCAGCCTTCCAATTGAATCGGGTACTATACCAGTCAACCTGTTGAAGCTTAGGTCTCTGCAAAAAGATGGTTCAGATAAATTTACAAGTATGATTAAATATATCTTTAAAATTTCATATTTAGCAAAAAATTCTGCTTGAATTTAGACTCACAAGTTTTTCATGCCACTCATCTGTACTATGTACTCAGGTATTGAACCTGTAAGCAAGCAATTTCTCAAATGCCTGCAGCAAAATTAATTAAAAAAAATAATGTCAAGTTTCTATATGAAGTTAATAAGTAAAATTCTCCCACTTTCTGTAACACAGACATGAAATCAACTTACAGTCTAACCATCCTTGTCAGATTTTGCAGATTGGGAAAGTTTGTACTTGGTCCAGTCAAATCAGTTACCCTCCTGAAAACCAAAATGCAAAATTAAAGTAAGTTTCATTAGTGGATGAAAAATTAGTTAAATTTTTTGACACAAAGTCAGCTCACAATTCCTGTAAGTTTGTCAACAGAGATATTGTAGAAGGAATAGGTCCCTCCATCGATGTTCCTTGCCAATCACTGCATGATAAATGATTTTATTAAAATGAAAAACCAGAAATATTTGGAAAATGGAAAAAGATTTATAAAACCAGAAATATACTCACAGTCTTATGAGCCTTGTCCAGTTTCCAATTAAGCTAGGTATTCTCCCTGATAATGTACTCCCATCTATCCTACTGCAAGCATTGTCGACAAGTTTTAAGTCACCACGATAATGACTAAATCTATTTAGCTAAAAAGAATATAAAGATAACTACTACTTACAAATCTTCTAGATTAGTCAGATTGCCATACGACTCGGGAATAGTTCCTGTAAAATTATTTGCAGAAAGAAGTCTGCAAGGAGAAGTTTCAATGAGACAACTAATAAATGGCAACAGGCAAGTGGAATCAAGATTAATAAAAAGTCTTACATTCTTCTCAAGCGAGTCAAACGGCCAAGGCTTGGAGGAAGCTGTCCTGAAAGCAAATTGTCTTCCAAGACCCTGTTATAATTAGGTCTCAGATGTAAGAGTAGTGAAAAGTATGATACATTATACACATATTGAGTAAATTAAGATTTTACTTACAGCTCCTCAAGAGTAGAGATGTCACCTATTTCTCTTGGTATTGGACCACTAATGCGGTTTCCCAAAAGACTTCTGTAAAGAAAGAACTATTAGGAATATGTTTTAAAAAGAAAAAAAAAAAAGAGGAAAAGAACCAAGTTGGTAGGTAAGTCTTACAAGATGGTAATGCGAAGCTGACCAAAACGTGCTGGAATTGTTCCATTGATATAGTTGCGGGAGAGATCTCTGTGTGACAACATAAAATCACTTGGTCACTTTTTTTTCAATAGCAGTGTGCACTTCAATGGAAGACACATAGATTTATCGAACTATGTCGCCATGATGAATTATTGAGATTTGGCTAAAATAAAAAATAAAAAAGTAGTTGTTCAACATTGATGGCAACGGAGTGGAATGGATCTATGCCTATGAAAGAAGTCCAAAGCTTTGATGTCAAATTGCTTCAATCAAATAACTTTAAGTATTTGATTAAGTGTTTCATTCTTCTCTCTTGCTTTAGAGTGTACTAAGGTATGAGTCAAATCTTTGGAGGGTGTGAGTGTCATTCGGCGTTTGGCTTGAGAAAGCAGTCTGTGTGATTGTTATAACTGGTCACATAGTGGATGCCTGTCGAGGCCTGTGGTTTTTCTCCGGTTTTGAAAATTTCTATGTATATTTTTTTGTTCTAATTTCTCTATTGTTTTTCATTGGATGAGTTGTTTCGAAATCTTTTTGGCATTGGTAAAGCCATTAGATAAACGTTATCATGAATGCAAAAACCTAGAAACTAAGTGTGGTTGATAAAAAGTTGAATATGTTGACTTACATTTCTTGCAGAAAAGTGAGGTTTGCAAATTCTTCAGGTAGAACTCCTGTCAAATTAAGTCCCTTTAACTGGCTGATATTCGACATAAAATACTCGGAAGTATTAGTGAAAAAAGTATAAAAATGTCATTTAGACTTTAGATAGAAAAAGACAGATTAGTACATGCGTGTAATGTGGCAAACAGTGCTGTTACAGCTGCAGGTTACATTGCTGCCAAATCTCATAAGCCCTTGCCCATTATCGGAATTTGTGTTATTAAGCCCTCCACCTCCGCTGCATGAATCTGAAGAAACCCGCCAATTGTTGTACTGTAGACTTGATGCAATCGACTGTAGAGCTTCAACTGTTGAGCACAACGGATGTTAAACAACAGGCATCGTAATTTATTTATTTTTCTAGATTACAAAATCCATCATTTAAGTAATATGAAATTAAATAATTGTCCCTTACTTAATTGGAAGAATTAGCAATGTCCAATTTTGTATTGAAATCTTAAAGTTTATGTTATATTAGGTAATCTTTTACCAGTTAAGGTATCTCTAAAATTTAGACCATATGCAATGATTGTTTGGGTAATATATCTACAAATTATTAATTTCTTAAACAACAAAATATTACCAATTAAGTTGATCTAGTCGGATATGATTATAAATTTATAATATAAATATACCTACCCACATGTGTGGGCCATCAAACAAGCTAATAGAAAGATGATTAAAAGCATCTAAGTTCGCATCTAAGTTTTGTCGAAATATTTGGTTTTATTTTCTTTGCGTATTTTTGGTTCATTACAACCAGAAGTTTGCAACTTTTTTTTTTTTTTTCAATTTGACCATTTTGTGTATTTCTGGTTCAGGTTTGGTAGACATGTTCCGCAAAAGGTAATCTTCAAAAATTACAAAATTGAAAAAAAAAATTACAAATAGCTTTAAAAACAGTAAAACTTCACATTTATGTCAAACTTAAAAACCTTATCGTCATTAGGTCATTAAACATTGCATTGCATGGTTTGCTTCGATATATATTTTAATAGAAGAAGATTATAATATAATATACATTGATTGATTCGATTTTTATTCTGACTTCTTTTTCAAAATATTGCAAGTTTGACCAGAATAGGCATTTTTTTAATATAGCATGTTTGACCATTATACTCCATCGTCACTGTAAATTTACATTTATGTCCCACGGCCAAACAAAAACGCCTGATGCCGGCCACTCAACCGGTTAGCCAATTGTTGACATATTCAAGCTTAAAAAGTAGGCTCATTATTTATAGACGGCACCAATTTAGAAATTTGTAGAAACAGAAAATGGTGTCCAGTCCATATAAATCAAAACAAAATCGGTTTTGATTTTTGAACTGTTAGCTAGAGATTACATTAATATATTAATATTAATATTAATATATTAATATTAAATATAATCAACAGGCAAAAACGATGAAGACGACAACTAGACACAACAAGATAATGCAAGATACGTATTCGCTTTTGTAGCTTTTTACTGTTATACTAATAATTCCTTGTAATGTACTGTTCGAGATATAAATGAAAGAGTAGGTGATGAAAATATCCACCGTATAAGTCTACAATAATTCTCTAATAAGGAAACAAATTAATGAAGAAGAAGAAACGAATAGTAAGTTACGATTTACGAAACAGAAGGAAATCTCAAATGAAGTCTATTGAATGTTTGCTTGTACTTTTTACTCATTAACGATTTCTGCATCTTCGATCAAATTGGCATTATAGGAGTTTATGTGGATATCAGTAGTAGTGACAGGTTAGAGAGATAACACAGGATAAGGTTGACTGTCAAGGTCCAAGGATCGACAAAACTTTTTCGCCTAATCCACTTTTTTTTTTCAAACGTAATTCCATATCAGAACAAAGGGAACACAAATCGATTGATACTTTAAAATTATAAGTGAACGAATCAGAAGAGGAGTAGACCTTCTTCTGCAGGCAAAAGTTGAGCGTCAGATCTGAAATCATACAGAAACGGCAATAGAAATAGAGTAACCGTGAGGAACTTCAATCCGGCCGTCGCCGTTGCCGGTCTCCGGAGAGACGAGTCCATCATCGTCACCGTTATAAAACTTATGCCGGACGAGGAAGAAAGAGATGATGGTAAGAGATTTGAAGGTAAGGGTTTTCACAGAGTGGAAATGAAGTTGAAAATCGGAAATGGAGGAACGGAGTTTGTACGGATTTATAGCGTTTGAAACTTTTACGTTGAAGGACAAACTGCTGCTTATTGTCGTTGATTTTGACCATTTTCAACTTAATAATAATATCGCGGGCTAAAGTTGACATTTGACTGTTTATATTGTTGATATCAGATTCGAGGGAGTGGTTCTCCCCCGATACATAAACGTCATATCACTTTTTATCACACAAGTGTGGTTTCTTGTCACGCCAAGGGAGTGGCGTCATATTTTTATTTTTCTTTTTTTAGCTATTTTAATTAAAACTTCTTTTTTAATAAAAAAAACATAATTTTTCATTACTTGAAAATTCAAAAAAAAAAAAACATTACATTGCAGAAAAAGTGGAGACCGTCTCGTGCGATCCTAGAAGACATCCTAAAACTTTCGTCTAACACATCAGACGGAATGCCATATACTAACTGACAAAGTGCGGCCGTGCATGTTTGTAAGGGAGTGAAATCGGGTGTACCTCTAGCATCGTAGCGTTGTTGAAAAAAATTGCACTCCCTCGTTACATCTTCAACTATACATTCATATAAACCTTTGAACATTCTGAAGCGCCTACGAAAATAATACCCTTGATAAGTGACATTCTCTTGAAAATAGTCTTGCACCAAACGTTGGTTGGCTTCTTCACGATTTCTGAAAATATATCTTCGTGTTCTCCATTGAGAACTTGCAGCTGCATTATTGCATAAAGCATCGTATGTTTGTTCCGCCATTTGAGCACACGCAACAGTGGCATCAAAAATAGTCTGAAATTCTTCAAAAGATGAAGAAGATGACAATTTTTTGTAACATCCCAAAATTAAAGACCAAAATTTTCGTTTTAATTATGTTATTATATAAAACCAACGGTATAAAAACATTCATATTAATATCTCATGTCAAAACCAAAATGTCAATAATCAAAACATATTATCATAAAACCATATCAGAGTGTAATCCCAAAGATCTCATGTGCGGAAAACATAGTGTGATGCGTTGCGATCGAGTCGACTCCTTTCCTTTGAAAACAAGGTACCTGAAACCAAAATTGAAAACTGTAAGCACGAAGCTTAGTGAGTTCCCCCATCATACCACATACCATACAATCACATAGCCTACATGCTGTCAAACAATTATGGGGTGTCCGACCTACCCGGTACGACCATTCTGGGGTGCCGACCTACCCGTGTCAAGCCATTCTAGGGTGCTGACCTACACGTGTCAAGCCGTTCTGAGGTGCTAACCTACCCAGCGGTCCTAACAACCGAACCTCGGGGACTATTCCACCCCTACTACTACTATCACATATATCATAACATAAACATACTATTCGACATATCTGGGGTGTCCGAACTACCCTTCGGTCCTAACAACCGAACTTGGAGACTATTCCCTCCTACTACCACTATCACATATAACATATCATGCCAGCATATAAAACATATCATAACATACTATCAGACATATCTAGGGTGTCCGACCTACCCTTCGGTCCTAACAACCGAACTTGGGGACTATTTTCCCCCTACTACCACTATCACATATAATATATCATGCCAGCATATAACATATCAGGTACTAGCAAACCTAGATGAATATCACGAAGACAATCATCTATCATACAACTCCTATTAGAGGGCCAGCATTGTGGCCGTAGACCCACCGCTACTGGAAGGTAACTCACCTCATGCCGCTGAAGTCTCGTAGACACAATCCCACACTGCTGAAGTCCCGCAAACTCAACCCCAGCTGCTGGCTGACATATTCCCAAATTGTCAACACCAAAATAACACCCAATTAATAATTAGGTTCCACTACACAAGCATGAGTACATACTTTGGATAATTACTACATTACCCCAAGCTTGGCTTTATGCAAGCCCAAGGCCCAATCCATAGGCCCAAATCCAAGTAAGAAATCAAAGCCCAACACATGGCCCAATTTTCCAAATTAGGCCCATGCCTATACACGGTCTTATTTAAAGGCCCAACCAAAAAGTCCAGTCCAACATTTGGTATTGTAATGGCCTAATACCTCATAATCATGAAGGCCCAAACTATGGCCCAATTTTCCAAATTGGGCCCAACTCCTCATATGGACCTTACCACAAATCCCATTAATTATTCTAGTCCATTTGCTTGATCTTGGACGGCCCATTAATAACCCAATCATCAAGGCCCAAAAGAAAGGCCCAACAATAAACCCATGTGAAATTAGGGTTTCACATAAAATGACGATTAGGGTTAAGTGTTTCTCACTTAACCCATTAAGGACTTAATCCATTAAGTCCATCACTCTTCTAAATAAATCATATGGTGTGATTGGGCTTAACACACAATTCCATTCCAGTGGCCCAAATGTGGGTCCCGATAGGTCTAAGCCCATAAATTCAATATTAGGGTTTTCTAAACCCTAATTAGGGTTTCCAATCCCCATCTTAGCCCAATAGGACCAATAGCTAGGTCCTTAAGCCCATTAGGGTTTCCTAAGGTCAATTAGGGTCCATTAGACCCATTAGACACATGTTTGGGCTTTAATATCAGTTAGGGCTTCATTAGGCCAAATAGGGTTTCACTAAGCCCATTAAGGCTTCTTTAGTCCCATTAGGGTTTACAAGGCCCATTAGGGTTTTAGTCCCTTGTCCAAACATCCAAACCAAATCACAACATCAACGAGGCACACCGCCACCTGACACGGCGGCCGGTGGCGGCAGCCACCACCCTAAGGTGGTGGAATTTCCTTTCATTATTCCATTTTACAATTTACAAAGAAAATAATAAAAATAAACACACACACTACACTAAGCAAAGTAAACACACACACACAACCACCTAATGGTGGCCGACGGTGGCGCATAGCGGCAGCCACCACCTCACGGTGGTGGTGGAGGCTGTTCTCAAGAATTCCTGTCAAACAAAACCATACACAATACACAAACAAGCTACTGAGTTGCGAGATGCACCCCAGCCACCCACCTGGTGGCATTTGGAGATGGCAACAACAATATTAGCAGCAACAGCGGCGGCACAGTAGTGATTTGCGATGTGACAGCGACAGTTAACGGCGGACAGTAGGTTGTCGTCAACGAAAAATGGCTAGCGGTGATAATGGCGCAACGACATGAGGAGGCGGCTGACCCGACGGTGGTGGTGGTGCTTCAATGGCAACGTAGCTAGTGGCGGAGCAACGACGAACTGAGGTGAACGGTGGCAACATCAGCGACAGAAGGAAGAGGAAATAATGACGGAGAAAGGTGGCAACGGGAGTTCCTCGCAGAAACCGCGACGTCCGTCGTCGTCGGTCCTTGTCTTGGTGGTTCCTAGATTCGACGTCGGCTGATACGACGGTTGAGCCCATCTGCTGCCGGTCTTCAACGATTCCGGTGATGAGGACTACCTTGATGGTTCTAGGTGGCGGCACCAGAGATGAAGAGGGAGGCCTAAGGGTGGCAGTGGCGCTAGAAGTGGAAGGGAAGGTGGCGGCTGCTCTTGTGCTAGGGTTAGGGTTTCTAATACACTAAATATATATGGAGGCTGCATGAGGCGTACCTGTGTTCCATCAAACTTTTGCCCATTTTAACAATATTGGCCCCTCCTCACCAGATCTTTTTCAATTTAAACCCAGATGTTACCTTTTTGCCCCTGGTTCCATAAAATCTTCTCAACTTTAATCCAATACTTACCATTCAGTCCTTAGCTTCCAACATCTCTTCAAATTAAGTCCCAATAATTACCCTATAGCCCTTGCCTTCATAATTATTTACGAAACCAATCCAAACCATACACTTTTAACCCTCGACTTCTAAAACTGTGACAATTAGCTCTTCAAGACCAACCTTTATATATATATATATATATATATATATATATATATATATATATATATATATATATATATATATATATATAATTATTTATTTTAGGGCTACTATTCGTTCATTATTTTATTTATTTATTTAATAAATAAACGGGTGTTACAACTCTCCCCCACTTAAATTAGATTTCATCCTCGAAATCATTTCTTACCATTTCTTATGCACCAAACCACTCAAGTATATGGTCACCATTCTGGGTACACCCTAGCCTCCCCAGGGTAGTTGTGTCCCATCTACGCAAAGCCCTAAAATCTGTTGATGAACGAATCTCTCACAACAAGATCACATCTACTCCGTCTGAATCTGCTGTCTCGAGATGATCTGAATCCCTGGCAGACCACTCATACTGAATCATCATTGTTGGACCCAGTCCACTATATCCTTCAACCGGCTACCCAACTTTCAATAACCCGAGGTTCCTACTATAATTTAGGGTCACAAGCCCAATTATCTCTGTAGGTCACTTATACTTGGCCAAGGCCCAGCTAATCCCGCTGTGATTGACATGTCACTCCCCAATAAACCAGCTATTTCGTCCGTATTTGCAACCCAAAACACAAATACTAATACCGCCCAAACGCTGAAATTGCCCAAACGCTAATCTGCATGAAGCAGTAGGTTACCACCTTACTGCTTTCCAAAATATACCGATGTCACACCCCCGGACCAGACGGCGGAAACGTCCGGAGGCGGGTGACTTCATTATGCAGTATCATAACAATCGAATATACATGAAACAGAGCAATCCAAACATCATACATTGAGATAACAAACTTACATAGTTTACATATTGTATTTGTTCTTCGAGTTACACAAAAGATACATAAGTAGAAAACTTCAAACTACAGCTAAATGGTCTTGCATCATCGTCCATTGTTACCTGCTTACTAGATCCCTGAGAATACAAGTCGTTTTGAAAAGCGTCAACTAAAAAGTTGGTGAGTTCATAAGCATTTTTGTATAAAATCGTTTACACTTGTTTAGAATCATTCTCATTGTGCTTTCATAAAATTCGATAATTTCTATGAAATCGTTTGAAGTCTTGCCTTGAAAATCATGGATATATGTGTGCATGACATTACTTTTGTTCATCCTTATAAGGAGTGATTTTGAAAAGTAGGGTGATTTGTAAAAGAGAGTTGTGTCCGAGAATAGTTCTTTTGAATAGTAACAATCAACCGTTTCAAGAAAAATCCCTTATTTTCAAAAAGGAAATATGGTTGAAAATCTTGTTCCTCTTATCGAGTAAAATGGAGTGTGCGTTCTAGTTTATTGTTATCGAAATCGTAGAAAATCGTTTCCATAGAGTCCTACGCTTTTTAATTTGTAAAATAACAGTATTACGACTCTATACTTGTTAAGAGAAAGAATCAGCATGGCAATTGTGGACATTCTACACAGCGAAAAGAAAGGACAGTCAACGCAACAAATGCGGACCATCACCTATCACGTATAGTGCAGTCAACACAACGTGCCAAAATTTATTTATGAGGTTTTCCCTACATAAATTTCTAGTTAATATAACATATTCTAGTGAGTCGTTATAACCATACTAATCTGACAGAGTGCCTGTTTTGGCGTTTCTCAGGCGCCCTCGGTTTGCGAAAGACATTTGTCACCCTAGACTGGCCTGTCTAGCTGTAGCAAACAACGAAAGTGCGGGGTGTCAACCCCGTATAGATCTATACACAAATTCCCGCTCTCCCTCCAGGAGACTCTGACTTTAACTCCGTACAGGACTTAGACGTACACTAATATTTTTATATTTAGGTACTTTTGAGATTTGTCTGACTAGAATATTAACAACCTTTTGAGCAATCGTTAGAGATCCATTATTTGTTAGATAAATAATGAAATTTGTACTCATTGAATATAAATATCGTTCTCATTCCGTATCGTTGATTGTGCTCGTTAACTGGGTGCTCGTGTTCGTTCCTCTTCGTTTATTGAAAAACAAGTCATTTTAGTCAAGAGAAAAGTGTCAAGTTATAATTCGTATAAATTTATAACTGCCGGTTATGACACGCATTTTCTGTTTTATGACATATAGAACATTACTTATGTTGTTAGAGGTTTTATGACAACGGTTTATGACATGCAAATATTTCTGTCATAAAAGCTCTATATGTGTAATTTCTTGATGCAAACTTTTATATTGAATATTTATAAAATACTCACTGGTAGTTTGCAAAATAGTCACACGGTTCCTATTTTCGAAAATCACTAGAAATGGAGTCCACTTAGTAAGGTCCCTTTTTATAACTTTTGTCTTTAGACACGAAAGCATAGATAAAGGGGTTAAGTTGGACACACCCAATAGTTGGGAGGCTCTTTGGTACAAATTATCCTCTGTTCTTTATGAAATTTAGAAATCATTCGTTCATGAGTATGTTACTAAATAATAATCTAATAATATTTCACACACACATACAAACATACGTATATATGCAATCATTTAAGAACTTAGACAAGATTGACTTGTACTCTCCCCTAAAAAAATTAAAAATTTGAAAAAGGTGGGGTATGAAGCTCGCCTTGGTTGACTTTCTGGGTGATTTGAAGACCTGAGGAGGAGTTTCCAAGTTCTAACACTTGAGAGTTTCTTTGAACTTAAAAATATCCTAAGAATAATTTTTGTGTAACTGTAATGAAATCTTAGAATAATGTGAAGAATTGTTGTTCAAAGAGGATAAGAATACTCACCAAAGAAATCTGGGAATTTCCTTTGAAGAGATGAACTTGAAGCTTGAAGGAGCTGAGAGCACTCTTAGAAGTTTGCTGGAGATGGAAATGATAAGTGGGGAAAAGGAAGAAGAGGAGTTCATGTATTCTAAGTGGAGGGATAAGAGTGATATGACACTTGCTTGGAGGACTGGTGTACAAGACTTATATCCATGGGTTAATGTGTGTTTATTTGGGATTTGCATGGGAAATGAGGAATTTCATCAAATCACAAATTCAATCCCTTTGTCCTTTTCTTGATTTAGGATAAGGTTTTCCTAAATCCCAACCATTTATTTTTATGAAGAATATGCTTAAAATAATTAATTTTAGCATAAAACAGGGGTCTAGGGGGTCTAGGATGGGAAAAATACGTGTTTGATGTAATTTCCGGTGTCAAAATGCCTTAAAATGGTGAAAAAGTTCGAAAATAATGAAAATCCGGAGTGAGGGTTGGTTCCTGCGATGGCCCGAAGTCAAACTCCTCATTCCGGAGTCATTCTTCCACTTCCGGAGCAAAGGAGTAAAATTTCCGAAGCAATTAGTGAGGTCTCGAAGCAAACAGGTACTTTCAGAAGGCTTTTCTTAGATTCCGAAGTCAGGAGCGGGTTAGGAGCTGCAAGCGAAGTCCGGAGCAAGATACTTCCGAAGACGCGAAGGGTACAAGGCGCCAAGGCTTCTGGATTGCGAAGCTGTTTGGTGCATAGGGATGGTCCGAAGCGAGATTTTCCGGAGCAGGTTGAAATATGAAGTCTTCTTGGTTCCTTAGAAGGTATCCGGACTAAGAGGGTTCCAGACCAAAAGGAGTCCAGACCAAGAGGTTCAGGACCAAGAGGAGTCTGGACCAAGAGGTTCCGGACCAAGGGGGTCCTTTTGGGGTTTCCTCTTCCGGTTTTGAGCTGTTTTCGACTGAGGAAGGTACTTAGGGAGATTTGAGATACATGGAGAGATTTGGGAGAGATTTCACATACTTGGAGAGATTTTACATGCTTGGAAAGATTTGAGAGATATTCACTATACTTGGAGAGATTTCGCGTACTTGGAGAGATTTGGGAGAGATTCACTATTCTTGGAGAGATTTAGGAGAGATTCACTATACTTGGAGAGATTTGGGAGAGATTCACTATACTTTGAGAGATTTGCATTCTAACACTATATGGCTTCTTAGGAACTCATATTAAACACTTATGTGTGTTAGCACGAGTCTCATAATAGTCCTTGCTTACTTGAGGATGAAATTTCCTAGCCAAAAAGGCTAGTTGTGACATCATCCCCTCGTTAGAGGGAATTCCGTCCCGAAATTCTTTCAAAAGATAGGGTCATGAAAGAGAAAATAGGTGAGGGTATTTCTGAGTTATTTGGTCTTTGTGTTCCTAGGTGAATACCGGCTCACGCTTAGCGTTCCCTTGAACCTTCACCATTAGAATGCGGCTTTGTTTGGTGTGCTTAACCTTTCTATCCATAGTCTCGATAGGTTGATAAGTTTTTAGGAGGTTTTAGTCCACTAAATCTTGTCTAGTGGGACTGGAAAGGTTTTGTCTGACAGACCCTTTCTAGGATCGACACATGGAACACAGGATATACGTTACTAAGATTAGAGGGTAGTTGGAGTTCGTAAGTTACCGGACCGATTCGTGCGAGGATCTCGAATGGTCTAGTGCATCGGGGAGTTAGTCTACCTTGCCTTTAAAATTGAGTTATCCTTCCCTAAGGGAATATCCTTAAGAATACTCTGATCCCTTACTTGGGATTTTGAGGCTTTAACCTGCTATCTGTATAGTTCTATTGTCGACTTATACGATGTTTGGGGTCGTGTTCGGATTTTGACTATCCTTTTTGTGGTTTCTCGAATAATCTTGGGTCTAGGGAGTGTGCTATTGAGTGTTTGTCCTCTTGTCAGTTGGGTATCTCTCACCTCAGTCCAACAGAGGATGATCTGCATTTTCGGCCATATGGGGCCTCGAAGGGTACAACTCTTATGCTCGGGTGGCAGTTGTTGGTATATGAGTACTCGAGTAGAGGTAGGTGGGTATCCCAACTCTTTCAATGTCCATTACAAATGTTTCCCTTCGGAGTGTAGATTCTTGTTT
The DNA here is from genome assembly GCF_051521515.1 of Lactuca serriola. Taxonomy (NCBI): domain Eukaryota; kingdom Viridiplantae; phylum Streptophyta; class Magnoliopsida; order Asterales; family Asteraceae; genus Lactuca; species Lactuca serriola. The sequence continues at coordinate 271,944,848 of NC_136412.1, read as the reverse complement.
ACCTCGTTCTTGTCAAGTGGGATTTCTAGGGCTTCGGTGGTCTGGCTCTCATGAGTGTCGAATACATGGGATGTAAAATGCCTAACTGATCTCTTAGGTTAATCGGAGACTATGGGTCATCGGACCTTTTCTTGGCGAGGCCTTTTGAATGGTCTTCTAGGGATCGGGATCCTAGTGTGCTAGAAGTAGAGTTTTCGGGGCCTTAAGAGTTGGTGCTATGGTTACCAAGGTTGAGTTTGTGTGTGATGTGGTTGACCTTATGAGTCTTCGATTATCTTGGGAGTTTTCTCCCTAGGGTCTTTCCAATTAATGGTAGGTCGGCCTTAGCCAGTTCCTTGTTGTTGGTTAATCATGTCTCCGATTCGGGGTAGGGAGTATCGATCCTTGAGGATGGATTTTGTTTGGCTTAATAGTAGTCGGTGGTGCCTATGGCAATTTCGTCTTTCTCCCCTTATGAGTTAGACATGTGCTTCCTGTGGTTAGGAATTGGGCCTGATGTTTCCTTTACATAATATGCCGATCTTATGAACAGACACTATTTGTTCTTGTGACCGTGCTAAGTGGTATCAGATGTTTGGTCAATGAAGTGGTTCCAGGAGTCGGGGTGGTTCTATCTCCGCTTAGCACATGGTTGAGGTTTTCTAAGAGATTTTGGGGATCTCTGGAGGAACGTTGGAAGCCTTTTGGATTCCTTTTTATGCCCTTTTCTCCTTGATTTTCAATCTTTGTTGGGGCTAAGGAAGGGCGTGGTATTTCTTACGCCAAAACTTAGGCGTCTGGTTGATAGGGATTTTGTTGTTATCGACTGAAAGAGTTTTGTTATTCAATGTTAGGGTGCAAAGTTCTTCATGTATGACTTTGTAGATGGTTTGACTTTTGTAGATCCACTTGCATGTGGTGCATTAGCTTTTTGACTAATGAGTATTAGAGAGTGAGGGAGAGACATGTAAACACCTCTATATATAGTGGGTTCATACCACTTGTAGATGTGTGCTTGAGGGATGTAAAAGTGAGTGTGTAAGTGTATGTTATTTATGTAGACTAGATCTAGATCCCCTTTTGTGTAACACCATACATATTCAATACATATCTTAAACACCGAAATCACCATGGTCATTATGCAATCTTTAATTCCGCATACCAAACCATGTTCTTTAATTCACATCAATTTGTATCAGAGCGGGTCTTCGAAGATCAACACGATTTTTTGAAGAAAGATTCTCGGTTTGGCAACATTTGTCACAATTGGAGCATTTTTGGTGAGTATCTCTCTATGATCTCTCTTAATTTCATTGAATACGTGCGTTGCGTTTTTGATTTGTGATCATTTGACTCGTTGAATCAAATTTTTCTTGAAAAACCTAATTGTTGTGATCCAATAAAATTTTTGTTGATCAAAGTCCGATCCAATCTCATATTTGTTCTTTTGATTTGATTTTCAAATTGCAATCATTCCTTTGAATCAAAATTTGACCAAAAACATTTTAAATCCATTACTGTCATTCGTTTGTTTTGAGCCCAATTATATGGATATTCCTGTTCATCGGTCTTATTTGGGGCCCAAAATGCGTTTTAATCTGATATCATTTCATTGAGCCCAAATCAAGAATACTTACTGTTGTTATTCCTACCCTTCGATTTTATTTTCCTACGCCTGCAATAATGACTTTATTGGTAGTCCACAGTCGAGTTTAACCAATACGTATCAAGTTTGTATAACTTCACCTTTTTTTCATGGAAGATCGTGCAATTCAATTTTATTTTTAAAAAACCTGTGTTCCATTTCTAAAACTACTACAAACCAAACTTACATTAAGAGCCTATGTATTTTGACGATATTTTATTTTTTACCTTTTAGTTTTATATCTTTTATAGTTACTGCATGCATATATTTAGTATAACAAAATACATCGGCATTTTTTTTTATTTTTTATCAAAAAGTTGTTTAATATAATTTATGTATTCTTTATATTCTTTTAATAAAAACACCTATTTTATACATAGTTTTTTTAATAGATTACATAAATTTTAAAAATTGTACATATTTAATTTTTGTTAATACATGTTTTTTTATACTTTATAAATTTACATTAATAACCCCTTTGCTTTTAAAATATGACATTGTTTACCCTTATATTTATATTTGTATAGATTACATAAACTTTAAAAATTATACATAATTAACTTTCGGTGTTTTTTAATAGATTACATAAACTTTAAAAATTGTATATATTTAATTTTTGTTAGTACATGTTTTTTTAGTTTTAAAATTATTTAAAAAAAAATACATAAACTTTAAAAATTGTACATAAATAATTTTTTTTATTGATATATAGATGTTTAAGTTATTAGGAATTAAAGTATTTGCTCCAATTTGCTCGAGATAAAGATATTTCTATCAAGAAATCGGCATCTCACTATCACCTCTAAAAACCACCGGAAATCGCCTGTAACGTCTCGCATCTCACTACCATCTCTAACAACCACCGGAAATCACCTGAACCGTTGGTCACCACCACCTAACACTTATAGTTTTTAAATTTCATATTACATGTAAATATCCTCGTAAAAATCTTATTAAATATTAATAACTTGTTTTTTTGTTTGTTGAATTCTTTTTTCTTTCATATCTCAGCATTTTCTTTATAATCACATATATGTTTTTTCCTTTACCTTTTTCTAAAATATAAACATTAATTTTAAAATAGTTTTTTAATTGATTTTTTAAATTTTAAAAGGCCTCACCACCTATTTCACCAGAGAAGAATGTGAATCGTCGTAATCAGACAAGCATGAGAAAGAAATACTCGTCGGAGCGTTGTACAGATGGCTAAAACGGCGTCGGAAATCTGAAAACTTTCCTTGAAATCGTCTGAATCGTTGGAGAGTGAGAAATAAATAGTCGTAATCTGAAAACCTCGCCGGAAAGCGCATGACACCTCGCCAAAAATCGACTGAGCGTCGTCAGAAATCGAATGGGCAGCGGCTGGAAATCGCGTGAATAATGGCCGGAAATCACCTCTCTCCCGTCTTGGCGGCTAGAGATTGTGCTAGGTTAAACGATAGTGTTCTTTTTATATTTACAACTTTATATTAACAACCTAACATTTTTAAAGATAGTTCATTTTATACCCTCTAACATAATATATTTTATAAATTTTGTATGTGTATTTATTTTAACAAAAAACATCAACTTTTTTATTAAATAAATATCGAATATCATTTATGTACTTTATATTAATAAGAACACTAATTCTTATAATAGTTCTAAAAATTGAAAATATTTATTTATTGTGAATACACGTTTTTTTTTTAAATTTAAAACATTAAATTATTTGGTATGTAAATAGATTTATATATTTAAATTTGATTGGCTATGATAAAAAGAATCACTAGTAATTAGAAAAAGTATATAATCATTACCTAATTATTAGTAAAATTAATGATTAAAGGGTAGAGATAAGTGAAGATGGGATAGGAATAAACAAAGTTAAATTTGTTGAGATATCTTTATCATGCGCTTAAAAGAGTTGTACATTCATGAGTTGTACATTCTTGACTCTTGTATAGTTGTTGTTTCCAATGTTCCGATTTCATCAATTTTATCATTCTGGATGATCGATTGTCGTTTGTTTTGATTGTTAAAATAGTCTTATGAATCGATTTTATATATTGATTTTGATAAATGAGTCAATATTGTTCATATTGACTTTGAGAAATTGTCAATCAATTCTTTGATTTTGATAAAATTGGTCAAGAACATGTGAAGGAGGTGAAGAACAGTTGGTTAGTCACGTTTTTTTATCTGAAATTGGGAATTAGATTCATCAATTTGGTGTTATTTGATCTTTGATTTCGAAATGTTAAATCCAGAAAAAGTCAAAGTCTATTTTTCTGGAGATGAATCAATGAATTGGTGACTGAAATCGGTTGTTACAAGTTGAATATGGGATATGAATATCAAAATCATGTTTGATTTGGGGTTCAATTTAGAAAATTGATTAAAGATTGAATGGTTGAAAACGAACAGTGTAAGAGTGTTCGTTACCTGTATTCGCATCTCAACTTATGGGTTAAGGTTTGCTTTTGACTGAAATTGGCTTTGGTTGAGTTGAAAGCTAGGTGGAGTTGATATTGGAAACGAGATGAGATAATCGACGTTCTTGTTAATTAACAGCGAAGTCACAGTCAATCGATTTCAACGTGATGGGTTCGATGTCGTGTTTTGATTTTGATTTCGAAATGAGGACGACGAAACGAAGTCTGGGAAATTGATGATTTTAAGGCGATATGGATTTCAATGGTTCATTGGTGGAAATCAGTAGCGGTCAATGTTCGTTGGTTGCTTGGTATCGACTGGGTTTTGTAAACAAATGAATCAAAAAGCGAAGGATTGTTGATTTTGGTAGTCAATGTTTCGAAAAACTGGAAAACGGAATGGTTTATTGGAGTCGGATGAAATTTTTGGATGTTTGAACGAAAACTGTGATTTCGTTAATGGGTATTGTTTGGGAAGATGATTTTGATCGTTGATGTACGAAGGGTAACTGGAAACGAAATTTGAGAAGTCGATTGGGTTTAGTTAAGAACAAAATTTGACACTGGGACGTAATAACGAAGATTCACCGTGTTTGACTTATCTTTTCACAGCCAAAATTCTTTTTGGAAAAAAAAACAAAAGATGTTTGGCAAAAAGTAACTTTTTGGAAAAGTCATGAAATCCTAACTTTTTGTAACTTTTCCTAAAAGGACTTTTGGGGTGTGAAAAGTTAAGCCAAACACCTAGGACTTGGATTCGTTGATTCGTTTGTTGGGTTTGATATCGATGTGTTAAAAAGCAAAGGCTTTTTGCCGTTGATGATTTGGGAAGATTTATACTAATGAAGAAGTTACTGTTCATGGACAAGGCTTCGTATGCCTTCGATTTCGTTAATCATGAAAAAAAATTCGTTAGTTTGGTGCTTTGATTGAATCTAACGAAGAGGAGAGAGAAAGAGAGAAAGATTCCGTACGAATAGTGTTGAGAGTTTCATACGAAGGGTGGAGATGAAGTTTCATAAGAAGGGTGCTGTGAATTCGTATGAATTGGAGAAAAAGAAGGCAAATGTTACGAAAATGATCCTTGCACTTATGAAAGTTTAACATCTTTTACAACTCTTCGTATTATTGGGACAACATTTCGTATGTTTTGAAGAAAAGTGCAGAAGTTTCAAAATTAGTCCCCGAGGTTTCGAAAATTTGGCCGTTCATACCAAAATTCGAAAAATGACTGTTTTTGCTGAGAAATTGAAGAAAATGCATTTCAGGCCCCTGCAGTTAATGCAAATTGACGTTTTCTACGTGGCTTCGGAAAAGGGGGAGAGTTTTGCATTTTTGGCTGTGTTAGGTGCAACGGGTCACTGTAGAATTTTGAAATTGACAATTTCTACCCATTTTTGAGAAATTTTGTCAAAGGCGATCCGTAAACGAAGCTAAAAATTGAATATTTTTTGGGTTTTCCGGATTGAAGCACAAAGTTTATGCCACATGTTAAGGGGGAGTTTTGGCACGAAAAATTCCAAATAAAGCACGTTCTCTTTCCTTGAAGGTTTTATAATCAAATTTCGATTATAAAAAGGGGGAGAAGTTTATATGGAAATTCGAACTTGAATTTTTCATATTACACAGATTTGATGACCAAAGTGATCTTGAAGTTTTGAAGCTTACGAAATGATGCAATTGGAAGTTCGGAAATGATTTATTTTCGAAATGAGTTTGGAATTATTGAAGATTTTTGGGGTGTGTTATTATGCTCAACTTTAGGGTGATCGATTTGGAGTTTGAGAAGCTCGTCATCATTCGTTGATGCTCAGATTGTATGGTCTCACATCCTAGAGCCTAAATTGAAGAATCATGGAAGAATTGAAGATTGATGTTCGTTTCGATATGTGTCACCTTTGAGGCTCGAACCGCATAGTTGCTCGATTTTGCAAGATTTGAAGTGGGTCATCCATTCCTAACTTTGAGGGGGGAATGTTAGGGTGCAAAGTTCTTCATGTATGACTTTGTAGATGGTTTGACTTTTGTAGATCCACTTGCATGTGGTGCATTAGCCTTTTGACTAATGAGTATTAGAGAGTGAGAGAGAGACATGTAAACACCTTTATATATAGTGGGTTTATACCACTTGTAGAGGTGTGCTTGTGGGATGTAAAAGTGAGTGTGTAAGTGTGTGTTATTTATGTAGACTAGATCTAGATCCCTTTTTGTGTAACACCATACATATTCAATACATCTCTTAAACACCGAAATCACCATGTTCATTGTGCAATCTTTAATTCCGCATGCCAAACCATGTTCTTTAATTCACATCAGTTGAGTAAAATGAAAGTCTATTTGCAGGGCTCGAGGTTTATAAGGTGAGAATCAAGCCTATCCGTGTCAACTGATGACATTGGACCCCTTGTTGTTACATCGATTTGAGGAGTATTGGTTGTTAGGATGACTGGGTGTTTTATGTTCGTGCTCCTATCGTTACTAGTTTTGTTTTCGTTGTTACCATTCGGTCTATCTCGTTTCTTCTTGTTAGGTGTTCTAGTGTTCGTGTTCTTATCGTTGCTAGTTTCGTTTTCGTTGTTACCATTGGGTCTATCTTGTTTCTGCTTGTTAGGTGTTCTAGTGTTCGTGTTCTTATCGTTGCTAGTTTTGTTTTCGTTGTTACCATTGAGTCTATCTTGTTTCTGCTTGTTAGGTGTTCTAGTGTTCGTGTTCTTATCGTTGCTAGTTTTGTTTTCGTTGTCACCATTGGGTCCATCTCGTTTCTGTTTGTTAGGTGTTCTAGTGTTCGTGTTCTTATCATTTCTACTTTCGTTTTTGTTGTCACCATTGGATCCATCTCGTTTCTACTTGTTAGGAGTTCTAGTGTTCGTGTTCTTATCATTGCTTGTTTTGTTTTCGTTGTCACTATTGAATCTATCTTGTTTCTGCTTGTTAGGTGTTTTAGCGACACAAAGGTGCTGCTATAAGTCAAGGGAAATCGTAATCCGACTTCTGCCAGGTTTTTCCACTATATATGGATGTGACTCGACTGTACATACTTAGGATTTTAAAAGGTAATTGACTGTGGGGTTCTGTCCTAATCAGCATTCAGACCAGGGACAGGAAAATGATGCGGAATCACGCGTTCTTAGTTTACGGAATCCTGACTATATATGATACTAACGTTCATACGGAACCATTATGGTCCGTTCGTAAGGATTCTCTAGCTTCTCCGTAATTTACGGATTTGCTCGAATGGGGAAATAGTTTTTTATTATGTTTTCAATTTTCAAGACCTTTCTGTGAAAATTCGTTACATAAAGTTTATCGCTCGAAACGTACCAAGAATCTCGGTAGGGTTTCTTGTCGTCTCTCCCTGTCTAGTTGTCACTCCCTCGTTAGTCATCTATGTTGGACAATTTCCATTGAAATGTCCTGATGCACCACACTTGTGGCAAACTGGACTTACTTCTGGGTTGAGGGTCGGAGTGCCGCATGGGGCCGGGGCCTTACAGTAACGGAAGGTGTGTCCCATCTTGTTGCACCTTTTGCAACAAAATGTTTGGCAGGCTCCCCAATGATGGTATTTGCACTTTTTGCAGGGTGGATTGTTCCCAAGGTATGATTGTCTTGATGTGGGAGGAGTAGGGTTAGTAGGGGTAGGGACTGGTCCCGCTTGTTTCCTTTTAGTAAGCCTCTGAGTCTAACTATCTCCTTTTTCATTCCCGAACTTTCGTTTCTTGTTCTTAGGTTTAGGTTTTTGAGTGCACAAGTGAGTTGTTCTTCGTTGGTTTCCTTGGTTGTTGTTACGGTTGAGGTCACCGAAACTGCTTCCAACTTCGTTTGTGTCGTTGGCATGGAAGTATGCCATGACGGCTGCCACAGCCGCTGTTACAATGGCTTGGAAAGTGGCGGAGTCTATTCGTAGGATCGGCGTATGGTCGGGGTACTGGTTACCTTCATGAGAAGACATAAATATGTTGCACACGAAAAGTTAGCTTGTAAGTACTGGTAGTTAGTTTCAAGTGAGTTTACTCGTGTAATATTAATGTACTGGTGTTAATCAAGTCAACCTACATCCCCATGATGTAGTTATGGTGGGAGAGTGGAAGCATGTATTGTCTGACATAAAGTCCGTCAAAATAGCACATAGCTAGTATTATAGTTAATGGATTCGGTTGTATGGGTTCTTGGAGGATGTACTTTTCTTGGTTTACTAGTACTGGTTGTGCTTAAGGGTATTACAGACCTAAGGCGAGTAGTGTGGTGATCCATTTTTGGCGCGTAAAGTGCTTGGCCATTTCAATTATATTAAGGGTGCCCTTTTTGTGTTCCTTACGTTGCTAAGGTTTTCCTAGCCTTGATTGCTATGAGTTGTGGTCTCCAAATGACCATTTCCTCTTTTAAGGAGTGTATATGGCCTACATAGTTCTCTGGTCCTACTGGTGGGTTTCGTAAGGCATTTGGAATGGTGTTCTTGTTACTCGTGGGGGATCGGATTTCCACTGTTGTACACTGGGCTTTGTTTGTGGTCTCTATTACTCCATGACGGAGGGTTGGAAACCGGGAGTCAATTCGGGTTACTTGCGACCCAAACGAATGTCTAATTCGTGAGGGTGTTGGCTATCGGAGTTTGGTGCACGTCGATTATGGGTTGGATTGTCTTTTGTGGAGATGTGCCATGAACCGGGCAGGAGTCAATTGCTCAACTTGTTTTTGCATGGGTATCGTTTTGTTTCTAGGTATGTCTATTCCAGGAGTACCTATATGGGGTGGTTACATATTTGGGAAGAGAAAGATGAAAGGGTATCGAGTCTACTCTCAGTTGGGTAAAGCTCATCAAGGTTTCCCTGGCACTTTCGCTTTCATCCTTACTGGGTTCTTAGTCGGAGTTCTCCCTTTCATGATTCATCCCTTGGTGTTCCTTAAGATCCACTTCTAGATTTTCCTCTTGGGCTTCTTTTGGTCTCTCCTTGCCCCATCCGTAAATCATCGTGATAGGGTAGTAGAAGTCTTGGTGAGGAATTTCAATTACATCGTTTGTGCAAGAGTCGTGGCTCGAGATATACGGGGATAGTTTAGGTGTGGGAGGGGTTTGTAGTATCCTAAAATCCTCCTATAGTATTTTAAACTTGATGTTCGAATACTAGTATTCTCTTGTGCACATAGTTGTTAGGTTTTAGGTTTTTTGCAACACCACCATCACTCCCAAGCACATGTTGGTCATATCTTAAATAAATATAGTTGATCAGGCTATATTGATCCCAAATATGATTACATAACTGCCCAGGTTTGACTGTAGCGTTCAACCTTTAGTTACTTTTGGTTTCTTCTCGTTGTGATACTGGGTTAGTAATTATGTGTACTTTTATAAAATACATATCTTCTTAAAGTATACTTTTAGACAGAGTTCGTTTTAGTCCCATTGTATTTATAGTTGTATATCTTGTATGGCTAGATATACTAGTTCACTATAAACAATGCTCTAATACCAATCTATCACACCCCCGGACCAGACGGTGGAAACGTCCGGAGGCGGGTGACTTCATTGTGCAGTATCATAACAATTGAATATACATGAAACAGAGCAATCCAAAAATCATACATTGAGATAACAAACTTACATAGTTTATATATTGTACTTGTTCTTCGAGTTACACAAAAGATACATAAGTAGAAAACTTCAAAATACAGCTAAATGGTCTTGCATCAGCGTCCCTTGTTACCTGCTTACTAGATCCCTGAGAATACAAGTCGTTTTGAAAAGCGTCAACTAAAAAGTTGGTGAATTCATAAGCATTTTTGTATAGAATCGTTTACACTTGTTTGGAATCATTCTCATTGTGCTTTCATAAAATTCGATAATTTCTATGAAATCGTTTGAAGTCTTGCCTTGAAAATCATGGATATATGTGTGCATGACATTACTTTTGTTCATCCTTATAAGGAGTGATTTTGAAAAGTAGGGTGATTTGTAAAAGAGAGTTGTGTCCGAGAATAGTTCTTTTGAATAGTAACAATCAACCGTTTCAAGAAAAATCCCTTATTTTCAAAAAGGAAATATGGTTGAAAATCTTGTTCCTCTTATCGAGTAAAATGGAGTGTGCGTTCTAGTTTATCGTTATCGAAATCGTAGAAAATCATTTTCCATAGAGTCCTACGCTTTTTAATTTGTAAAATAGCAGTATTACGACTGTATACTTGTTAGGAGAAAGAATCAACATGGCAATTGTGGACATTCTACACATCGAAAAGAAAGGACAGTCAACGCAACAAATGCGGACCATCACCTATCACGTATAGGGCAGTCAACACAACGTGCCAAAATTTATTTATGAGGTTTTCCTTACATAAATTTCTAGTTAATATAACATATTCTAGTGAGTCGTTATAACCATACTAATCTGACGGAGTGCCTGTTTTGGCGTTTCTCAGGCGCCCTTGGTTTAGAAAAGACATTTGTCACCCTAGACTGGCCTGTCTAGCTGTAGCGAACAACGAAGGTGCAGGGTTTCAACCCCGTATAATGTTGGATTTGTGTCGAAGTCCATAACTATTTTGGTATGTAGTTGACCCGATTGTGAGCATGGTCCTTTTGGGTTGCCTTCACCATAGCAATTTGTAGGATGAATTAAGAAGAGAAAAGTTTAATTATGATTTATTAATATATTATGAGAATAATATATTAAAGGAGAAATCATATTTTTTAATTAATATTAGTCAAAAATTAATTAAGAATTAATTTAGTGGCTAAAAGAGATTAATTAAACTTAGGGACTGGAGTTGTAATTATAAGATAATTGCAATTGGGCTATGGATCACCTAAGAATAATAGGTTGGACGAATTCTATGGGAAACCCATTAGGAATTCGTCCAAGGGATATTCTAAAGGGGTCCATGGGCTGCTTAGGTCCTAAGCAGTTAGATTAGGGTTTCCTAAGTTCAAAACCCTAATGGCCTAAGTATATAAAGAACCCCTAAGACCCAAAAACGTGGCTATCCTTTTGAGAGTGTTTCTGGACATCTTTTAGGTGCTCTTCTTCTTCTTCTCTTCTTCATCCAATTGCTTAGTGGTGTTTGTGACTCCATTAGAGTTGCAACACTTGAGGAACTAAGCTTTCTGAAGCCAAGTAATTGATTCTTATTGCTACATAACAATCAAAGGTATTCTCTAAACCCTAATTCAGATTATAATATGTTAGATCTAGGGTTTATAGCTTTGGATATTCAATTGCATGTACCATAGGAATGATGTAGTGCTTAAAACCCATCAGTGGTATCAGATCCTAGGGCTGTTTGTTAGTGAATTTGATGCTTATTTGATCGAAAATTGGCTGAAAATCAAATTTTTTGAAGTTTTTAGGCTTGACTCGCCGAGTCAAGTGGGTGACTCGCCGAGTCCATAGTGAACTCGACGAGTCCAAGCCAGACTCGACGAGTAAGAGGGTCAGATGGAGCAAATTTCAGGATTTTGACCTGTTTTGACTGTGGATAATTACCGAAAATGTTTTTATTAATAAAATCCGAATTTTATCAATATTTGGAGATTATCCTTGCCAAAATAGAAGATAATTGTCAAAATTTAGATAATCATTTGTTTTATTAGATAAAGATTGATTATTTGTAATTTAGATTTGAATTATCTTGTGAATATAAAATTAAAAGTCAAATTAGATAATTATAAATTAAGTGTTTAATTTTAAATGATTTGCAATTTGATCTTGTGTGTTTTGAATAGTTTCAAAACTTGCCCTCAAGTTTTAGAATTTAAAATTTTGATTAAAAGTTTAATTTTTGAAAGATTTGAATTCTAAACCCAAATGTTTTGATAAAGTTCAAAACTTGTCCTCAGGTTTTGGAATTTAAATTTTGATTAATAGTTTAATTATGTAATATTTAAATTCTAAAACCCTAGTATTTTTTTGAAAAAGTTCAAATTACACCCTTATGGTTTTATTAATTAATTAAGGTGTATAATTAATAGAGATTTAATAAACCCATAAAGTTTTGGTTTACATTTAATTAGATTAAAAGTATAATTTATTAAATTAGACCACCTAGTATTTTAAAAATGTAAAATACACCCTATACTATATATAACATTAAAAGTCTAATATTATATATATATGTATGAGTAAACAGTCAGTCTTATTGTTAGTATGCCTCATTCACGAAGTTGGTCTATAAGGGGTGTTTAAGGAAATTGCCTATAAAATGGTGATTGAATGGGTATCCACTCTTATCCACCACACTCTTGACTAGTGGAGGGTCGATAGCCGAACGGGTAGGATAGTACGAAACCTTCCATTATAAGTATAATGAATTACAAAGTAACTAAATGCTTTTACAAATTCCCAAATCATAGTTACTTTAGGCAAAATGTGAAATTGTATGCTAATCCACGGAATTACACTTCACACCCTTGCCAAACGTTAGTGGAGCGTGCGTGGTTAACTGGCACACTAATTTAGGGTTGACATTGGTAGTGAAGGGTGGCTCGATGTATATCATAGATCAATGGAGCGTGTGTCGTTAACCGGTACATTGATTAGGTGATAGTAGCATTGAGTGCATCACATAGATTCGTATGGTTATTCACACCTTGTTTATGATCCTCGATACCCCAGCCGCAAATTTGAAGGGCATAATCAAGATTAAACATGACATTGAAAAGTTCAATGAATCTCAAAAGATCTAGGAGTTTCAATTCATTTAAAACTTAAACTTCTTTTTCGTTTTTCATGGTGGAAACTGATAAATCGTCATCTACCTACCTTCAAATATTCTGCAACTAGATTATGGCATCCCTCTTCTAGGTTGTAGAGTATTGTGTTGGATCCTAGCCTTAATAACTCATTTGGGTGTTTTATTAAGGACTGAATCAACCTAACTTGAATTTTCTCCCGTTTTGTAGATGTCTAGTTCTGACAGTCATGGTCTTCCTGAATCCTTTGAAGATGATATCCCACGATATGATCGAGGAACAAGAGATCACACTTCACTTCCTCCATCTCCTCCAATTATTCTCCCTAACCCACAAGTTCAAAGGCTTGAAAAGTTCAAGCTCACTCAAGCCCTATTGGCAAGTAAACACGAAGATGGGAAACCTGGGTGTGCACACGTCTTGGAGATAAAGTCATACATTGACAGGTTAAGGATGTTGGGTGTCGAGATTTCAGGTGAGGTGGCTGTTGACTGGGTTCTTTAGTCGCTTCCTAAATCATAAGTGAGTTCGTTAGAGAGTACTATATGATGGACCATGACGTGACCCTCATTGATTTGACCTATTTGCTTATAGCTGTTGAATCAACAATGATTTGGCGTGCTGATCAAGCAAGCCAAACTACAATGGACATTGAAAATGGTGACATTGGAAATCCAGAAAAGGTAAATTTTGAGATAGTTCCTTGTGCCATTCCAAAAGAGTCCATTTGCTTCTATTGCCAAGAGAAGGGGCGTTGGAGACGAAGCTGCCCTATTTACCTGAGAGATCTGAGAGATGGGAGAGTCAAGACGTATGGCTCTACTTCAGGTAAAATCCATTAACTAACTATATAAGTTCCCATTCTTTGATTCTTAATACATGATGTGATAAGATTACATTTTGATGTTTTGAAGGATCGAAGAAAAGAAAGGAAGCTTAAGGAAGAAGCGTGTTGAATCTGATCGTGAAGAAATGGTTTTCGATCGCATGGATTCAAAGATTGGATTTTTGAGCTGCTACTTTAGAGTTAGGATAGATTGCTAAGAAATATGTAATCGCATAGTTTTCAGTTGAACTGCATTGTAAGGACAAATTTTTTCGCAATAAAATAAATTTTGATTTTATCTTATTTATTTATCCTTGCAATGGTGTGTATGAAAAATTGATGTTTAATTGTTTCTATTAGTAGCAATAATGGATTTGATTCTTAATTATGGTATTTGTGGAAATGTCGAGAATTTTCCAAATAAGGGAAGATTCTCATCGCCCAAGTTTCAATTGGACAGAAACTTGGAATCATACAACTTGGTTGCGTGATGAATGAGAAACTTCATATTTGGAAATTAATCTAATTCTGTGACAAAGTTTCAAGACACACCCGAGAGTGTGCCGAATCCCTCAAACCAAGGCTCTGATACCAACTTGTAACATCCCAAAATTCAAGACTAAAAATTTCGTTTTAATTAATTTATTATATAAAACCAAACAGTATAAAAACATTTATATTAATATCTCATGTCAAAACCAAAGTGTCAATAGTCAAAACATATTATCATAAAACCATATCAGAGTGTAATCCCAAAGATCTCATGTGCGGAAAACATAGTGTGATGCGCTGCGATCGAGCCGACTCCTTTCCTTTGAAAACAAGGTACCTGAACCAAAACTGAAAACCATAAGCACGAAGCTTAGTGAGTTACCCCATCATACCACATACCATACAATCACATAGCCTACATACTGTCGGGCAATTCTGAGGTGCCCGACCTACCCGATATGGCCATTTTAGGGTTCCGATCCACCCGGTACGACCATTCTGGGGTGTCGACCTACCCGTGTCAAGCCATTTTGGGATGCTGACCTACCCGTGTCAAGCCGTTTTAGGGTGCTTACCTACCCATCGGTCCTAACAACTGAACCTCGAGGATTATTCCACCCCTACTGCTACTATCACATATATCATAACATAAACATACTATCAGACCTATCTGGGGTGTCTGAGCTACCCTTCGGTCCTAACAACCAAACTTGGGGAATAGTCCCCTCCTACTACCATTATCACATATAACATATCATGCCAGCATATAAACATATCATAACATACTGTCAGACATATCTATGGTGTCCGACCTACCCTTCGGTCCTAACAACCGAACTTGGGGACTATTCTCCCCCTACTACCACTATCACATATAACATATCATGCCAGCATATAACATATCAGGTAGTAGCAAACCTAGATGAATATCACAAAGACAATCATCTAACATACAACTCCTACTGGTGGGCCGACATTGTGGCCGTAGACCCACCGCTACTGGAAGGTAACTCACCTCATGCCGCTGAAGTCCTGTAGACACAATCCCACACTGTTGAAGTCCCGCAGACTCAACCCCAGCTGCTGGCTGACAGATTCCCAAACTGTCAACACCAAAATAACACCCAATTAATAATTGGGTTCCACTACACAAGCATGGGTACATACTTTGGATAATTACTACATTACCCCAAGCTTGGCTTTATGCAAGCCCAAGGCCCAATCCATAGGCCCAAAGCCAAGTAGGAAATCATAGCCCAACACATGGCCCAATTTTCCAAATTAGGCCCAGGCCTATACACGATCTTATTTAAAGGCCCAACCTAAAAGTCCAGTCCAACATTTGGTATTGTAATGGCCCAATACCTCATAATCATGAAGGCCCAAACTTTGGCCCAATTTTCCAAATTGGGCCCAACTCCTCATATGGGCCTTAACACAAAGCCCATTAATTATTCTAGTCCATTTGCTTGATCTTGGATGGCCCATTAATAACCCAATCATCAAGGCCCAAAAGAAAGGCCCAACAATAAACCCAAGTGAAATTAGGGTTTCACATAAAATGACGATTAGGGTTAAGTGTTTCTCACTTAACCCATTAAGTACTTAATCCATTAAGTCCATCACTCTTCTAAATAAATCATATGGTGTGATTGGGCTTAACACACAATTCCATTCCAGTGGCCCAAATGTGGGTCCCGATAGGTCCAAGCCCATAAATTCAATATTAGGGTTTTCTAAACCCTAATTAGGGTTTCCAATCCTCATCTTAGCCCAATAGGCCCAATAGCTAGGTCCTTAAGCCCATTAGGGTTTCCTAAGGTCAATTAGGGTCCATTAGACCCATTTGACACATGTTTGGGCTTTAATGTCAATTAGGGCTTCATTAGGCCAAATAGGATTTCACTAAGGCCATTAAGGCTTCTTTGGTCCCATTAGGGTTTACAAGGCCCATTAGGGTTTTAGTCCCTTGTCCAAACATCCAAACCAAATCACAACATCAACGAGGCACACCGCCACCCGACACGGCGGCCGATGGCGGCAGCCACCACCCTAAGGTGGTGGAATTTCCTTTCATTATTCCATTTTACAATTTACAAAGAAAATACTAAAAATAAACACACACACACACACACTACACTAAGCAAAGTAAACACACACACACCCACCTAATGGTGGCCGGCGGTGGCGCATGGCGGCAACCATCACCTCACGGTGGTGGTGGAGGCTATTCTCAAGAATTCCAGCCAAACAAAACCATACACAATACACATACAAGCTACTAAGTTGCGAGATGCACCCCAGCCACCCACCTGGTGGTGTTTGGCGATGGCAAAAACAATATTAGCGGCAACAGCGGCGACATATCGACGGTTTGCGATGTGAAAACGACAGTTAACGGCGGAAAAAAGCTTGTCGTCAACGAAAAATGGCTAGCGGTGATAATGGCGCAACGGTAGGAGGCGGTAGGGATGTTATTCGGGTCGGAACCGAACCGAACCGACCCGAAACTAAATAAACCGAAAACCGAATAAGGATAATCGTATGAACCAAAAACCGAATCAAATAAGCAATACGGGTTCGGTTCGGTTTGGGTATTTTTCGGTTCGATTCGATTCCGACCCGAATAACCCAAATAACATGTACAAGATGATTAAGGAGCTGAATAACCCGAATAATCCGAATAACATTTACAATGTATATAAGTTAAACATAAAACATTCCACATCCAAATTAACATTAAACATTCCACACCCAAATTAAACATCCAAAATAACATTAAACATTAAACATTAAACATTAAACATTCCACAACCAAATTAAGCATCCAAAACACCCAAAGTATATAAGTTAAAGATTAAACATTAAACATTCCACACCCAAATTAAGTTTTTATCCATATCCAAAATAAGATTTTTCAAACACGAATTAACTATCCGGGAATATTAATTGGTTGTTTTCCCTTTCCATCTCTGTTCTTTATCGCCTCTTTTAAAGCTTTCGCGACCTCATCGTCTTTCAAAATTTCATCAATGTTGTCCACAATTGGCTTTCTTGATTTCCTTACCCAATCTTGACTCCAAGACCTATTATCGCAAGGGCAGCAACCGCGATTGTCTAATGTCTACACTCGATAGTCGATAGAACAGCCGCAAGTCGCAAGTCGCAAATCAAAGTCGATCGAATTTGATTTCCTTGATTTTTTTGGTGTATTACGTGGGTTTTTTGGTGCACTACGTGGGTTTTTTTGGTCGATACTCGATAGAAACAGAAGACAAAATAAGATATCAGATAGCTGCTATCGTGCAAAGGAAAAAAAAGTAACTTTTCATATTTGGTTCAGTCCATTTGGACCGAATAAGCCCTTATTCGGGTAACCCGGACCGAATAACCCGAAAACCGAATAAGCCTAATATAGATACCCGAAAACCGAATCAAATTGCTTATTCGGGTCTAATTCGGTTCGGTTCGGTTCAGTTCTCGGTTTGGTTCGGGGTTTTGGGCCAAATTCTCATCCCTAGGAGGCGTCGGCTGACCCGACGGTGGTGGTGGCTCTTCAATGGCAACGTAGCTAGTGGCGGAGCAACGACAAACTGAGGTGAACGATGGCAGCATCAGCGACAGAAGGAAGAGGAAATAATGGCGGAGAAGGGTGGCAACGGTGTCACACCCCGAAACCAAAGGCGGAAACGTTCCGGGGCGGAGGACGTCATGAATATCACCACCAATGTACATAGTAAGCATAGTAAAACACAGAACATTACATTACATAGAATTATTACATTTGTTTGAAACCAAAGTGTTACAAGTGTCATACATATATATATATATATATATATATATATATATATATATATATATATATATATATATATATATATCATATGAAAAAAGTTAAGACGAGTCTGATAAGCGCTCTGTCTTCTCAAAAAGATCGCGGGTACCTGTCTAATGTGGACCTGAGAATACAAGCAGTTTGAAAATCAGCATAAAGCTGGTGAGTTCATATGAGGTTTGTTTTCTGAAATTATACAAGTTTCCTTTGGTTTTCCGAAAAAGTTTGTTATCCAAGAAAATCCCTTATTTTCTTATAAGTATTGTTTGGTTATCCGATTGTTATACGATCCGGTTATGTACCGTTTGTTATCCCAGGAAAAACCCTTATTTTCCTTAAAAGTAAAGTTTAGTTATCCATTAGTTACACGGTCTAGTTAAGTGCAGTTCAGTTATCCCAGGAAAAACCCTTATTTTCCTAAAATTTTGTGTTTGGTTATCGAATCCATATGTAATGTACAAGTATCTACCATACATAAAATGTTTGCGTGAAGTTTCCTGAAAGTCTGGTTATCCTTGAAATATATGTTAGTTTTAACACGTATATAAAACTATTGTGAGGAAAGTAAACTAATTCTTAAGGTTCTTAGCTTACTAAATTCATTATTACCAACAAGTAAATCTCCATAATCTAAATTGCGAGTTCCAAAACCATACGATAGACTAAAAATGGCAATTAGTAGTCCATTATCCATTTATGACTTTCGTCACCCTTTAACCTTTTGGTTCGGCTGTAGCTAGCAGCCAGGTGCGGGGTAGTGTAACACCCAAAGTTTGGAAAGCCAAGAAAAGGAAGAAAACCCCAATTTTAAGGGGAGACTCGGCGAGTCCATGGAGGGACTCGGCGAGTCCGAACGGGATCCGGGTTGAGGTATAAGCGACTGACTCGGCGAGTCGGCCAAGGTGACTCGGCGAGTCTGGTCTGAGCAAGGAAAACCCTAAATCCAGGACTTGGAGCTTATTTAAACGTCTCATTCTCTCCCCTAGGGTTCCTTTACTGCTTCTCTAGCACATAACACTAAACTCTAGCCGCCATAATCGTTTTGGAGCAAGATCTACCCTTAGTGAAGCTTTTGGAGCTTGAGAGAGAAGTTAGTCTTTGTGGAGCAAGAAGGGGGCCTTGGATCCAGAGTTGGTGGATCATTTCTGAGCATTTAAAGGTAATAAATCGTTACCTTCCCTCTTTTGTTTAATAGATCAACCTTGGCTATGTGATTTGGGGATTTTATGCCATGCTTAAGAACTATTTCGAGTTAGAAGCCTAGATCTGAAGTTGCTACTTCAGATCTGAGTGTATCTTGGACTAGAAAGTCATAAAGCATCTATTCTTGGGTTGATAGTGAAGCCTCTTTGTCTTAAACCCTAGTTTGGATTGTTTTAAGCCTAGATCTCTTGATCTACACGTAAAGTTTGCCACTTTACGTGGGGGATAGGCCTTAGAAGTATGGATCTATGAGTTGGAAGCCCTGTTTGGCTCGAAAAGCCACTGCATGGATTAAGGACTGAATAGACTCGGCGAGTCCTTCGAGTGGACTCGGCGAGTAGCTTGAAGATGAGGAGGAACTCGACGAGTGGGATGAACAGCTTGTCGAGTCGGATGAAGTTAGGCATGAACTCGGCGAGTTGGAAGAACAACTCGACGAGTTGGTTGAAGATTGCCTTGGGCTCGGCGAGTCTATTCTTGGACTCGGCGAGTCAGGTCGTGAAACCCCAAACCCTTCGAGTTGAAACTCGAATCAGTGAGTCGGGTGGAGACTCAGCGAGTTGGACAGGTCAAGACTCGGGAATAGTTGACTCGGCGAGTCAGGGACTGACTCGGCGAGTCGAGTCGCGAATAGAAAGACCCTGAGCATATGAACTCGGCGAGTTATTAGGTGGACTCGGCGAGTAGGGTTGACCTGAAAGGTTGACTTTGACCAGGAGTTTGACCTTGACTAGAGTTGACCTAGTTGACCTTTGGAGGACAGTTAGACTAAGTGTTATATTGACATTGGTAGCTCGAGGAGCTAGTGGAGCAGCAGTTCGGAGTCAGAGGTCAGGTAGCAGTCAAAAGGATTAGCAGCATCAGATCAGCAGTCTCAGGTAAGTTTCCTTCCAGTAGGAACGGGTCTAAGGCCACAATGCCGACCCGTTTAGCTAGTAGTAGTTTCCGGATTTTGATCCGATGCAGTAGTTAGTATGTTTGATGCCTTCGTGGCTCAGACAGGATTTATGTGTTATGTGTTCTGGGCTACGGCCCGATGTAGTATGCAGTATATGTGTGTTCATGCTAGTTGATATGTTTATGTTATGCTCTGTTCAGTTAGTTCCGGACTTCGGTCCGATGCAGGGGGCAAGGCCCCAGTTAGCCCGGACTTCGGTCTGATGCAGGGGGCAAGGCCCCAGTTAGCCCGGACTTCGGTCCGATGCAGGGGACAAGGTCCCAGTTAGTCCGGACTTCGGTCCGATGCAGGGGGCAAGGCCCCAGTTAGTCTGGACTTCGGTCCGATGCAGGGGGCAAGGCCCCAGTTAGCCCGGACTTCGGTCCGATGCAGGGGACAAGGTCCCAGTTAGTCCGAACTTTGGTCCGATGCAGGGGACAAGGTCCCAGTTAGTCCGGACTTTGGTCCGATGCAGGGGGCAAGGCCCCAGTTAGTCCGGACTTCGGTCCGATATAGGGGGCAAGGCCCCAGTTAGCCCGGACTTCGGTCCGATGCAGTGGGCAAGACCCAGCATGTGCTTTATATGTTATTGTATGGTATGTGGTAGATTGGGGGAGCTCACTAAGCTTCGTGCTTACGGTTTTTCAGTTTTGGTTTCAGGTACTCAGTTTTCAAAGGAGGAGCTCGGGAAGATTGCAGTGCACACACCATAGTCAGTTAACCTGGGAAAGTTTGACTCTGATAATGATAATATGTTTTGAATTAATACTCGAAAATTATGTTATGACTTATGATACAGTTTTTATAAATATAATTTAGTAATGTTTTTAAAGAAATTTTTAGTTGTGATTTTTGCGTCGTTACAAGTTGGTATCAGAGCCTTGGTTTGAGGGATTCGGGCGCACTCCCGAGTGTGTTTGAACTCAAACTAAGGAAGTGGTATGGAGTTTTCAAGAGAAAAACGATGGTTACAAAAGGATTTTGGGAAAAGAAAACAATCAGCCGAGCTCAAGTAAGTACTCCCAATTTACCCATACAAGTTATGTTATGATTATCAGTATCAGTTTCAGTTTCAGTTTCAGCTTCAGTAGAACAGCATGCTAGAATAGGACTAAGGATCTAGGATGATGCCTTATGTGCCTGCTTTATGTGTTTCAGCTTGATAAGAATTTCATGCTAGTAATGAGTAGACAGTAGTAGGATAACATGTGTAGGTTATGCCTGATAGTATGAGCTTAGCATTGTATGCTACTACAGTTCCTTGTTATGAGAATAGTTTTGCTTGAGTATGTTTCCTTTATCCGAATGCTGCTTGCTTTGTGCTTTGTGGGACTCCGAGGGATGGGAGTTAGCCATTAGGTGAATACGTCACATCACATGTGATCAGGGTTGAATAATCTCAGAGTGCCGGATTTGGCCCTATTGCGCAGCTCTTGTTTGAGTCCAACCGTTGTAGGGACGAGTCATTTACTTGAAGGATTATCTGAGCCTCGTCACATGTGATGGTATTCAGGTGGTGGCTAATTGGCATTACAAGGAGGCCTTCAGCAGCTGAGGACTGTTTGGGTAGAGTCAGAGGTTCCCTAGGGCAAGCCTAGGATGAGAGTAGCAGAGATCAGTAGAAGAGTAAAGGGGACTTGGTGGAGTTGAGGTAACTCTTGAGGAAAGTACGGATAGATGTGGAAGGTAGTATGGGCCCGTACTACTGAAAGCAGAGGATCCGTACTCAATTCGAGAGGGGCCAAGACAAAAACCAGGGAATTAGTAGAGTGTGTGAGAGATTCCGCAGCAGTAGTGTGTAAATTGATCAGGAATTGTTATGTTTTCAGCATGGTGACATTGCGCGAGCTATCAGTTAGCAGTTCAGGCATCGAGGAGGGATCTGGCTCGGGCTGTAGAGCCGGGCAGCTTGATGATCAGATGAGGGATTTCATTTCCGCAGAGATCATGCGCAACATCATTGATCAGACTCCAGTGATTTTCGGTTCGGTTAGAGAGGCCATTGTGGAGCTTATGGACAGTCATCTTGAGGCCTTTAACGCCGGGATAGTTTCAGGACAGATTGGGGCTCGTCTAGATCCCGATTCTTATGGAGTTCGGGGATCCATCAGGGAGGGAGATCCCATTTCTAGTTTTTGCCATCAGGGGACAGGAGTGAGTGGGGCACCCTGTCTCCAAGAGAGACCTCTGTATGATTGGATAGTTGAGGAAGTTTCGCGAGCCATTCGCGAGGATCTGCCCGACATGGTCGTGAGGATCACTGATAGATTGATCGAGAGGCTCCAGGATCAGACAGCTGTTGTTCAGTCGACGGGCAGGGAGTCGGAAAGGAAGAGGAAAACGGATGAGACTCAGGTAGCCACAGGTTCGGGTAAAAGGCTCAAGGGTTCGGATTTGAGGACGAGGAACTATCAGAGCCGCAGTCGATGCGGGAAGTGCGGAAGGACGCACATGGGTGTGTGCAGGCGTAGAAGTGGTGGCGATGCTGGATGTTTCAAGTGCGGCCAGATTGGTCATTTTAGCGGAGACTGTGTTGTTACCATCGCCCAGGGACTTGATCCGTTATGTTTCCATTGCAGTCAGAGGGGCCACAAGAAGGCCTACTGTCCGAGTTTGTATACAGCAGGGCAGGTGTCAACTCCTACCCCTGGGACTTCGAGAGCCACCAACGGACATCAGGGCCGGGCAAGGGCGCCTACGGCTCGGAGCCGAGTTTTTCGGTAGATTTCAGCAGGGATTCGAGCAACACTGAGTGATAAAGGTATGTATCTTTTGCTTTTCTGTCATCTATTATTGTGATATTATTGTTATGTTGCTGCATTGTTATCAATAAGCTTGAGTGTTGGGGTATTATATTACCTGCTTGTGACTGAGTTTTATGCCATCTGCATACCTTGGAATTGAATGGTGAATTGGAGGTCGTCCCCTCTAGATCAGGTTACTTCGGATACAGTAACTGTAGCATGTATGTGTAAGATGCAGTAGTGCCTTACTACTTGCGGAAGGCGTTAGTCGGGTAATGATCAGTTATATTTTAAGTAGTGATAACCCAGAGTTTTTAGTGGAGTAGCTAGCGGTCAGTAAGGAAGTGGGTTGGGGATGTGCACCCCAAACGCAGATTCTCGGGATGTAGTCCCTAAAGCAAATACAGTTAAGGATCGAAGGGTGCTCAGTCAGATAGCAGGAAGGGTGCAGATCTGGTAAGAGTTAGTTGGAGCGCTGGCAAGGGTAAACGTTGGCGGACAGCATATCGCCATTTTAATGGAAGGAAGGTTGGAAATCCTTTCGACCAGTGAGCAGTAAGGATCTAGTCGAATCCAAGTGGGGGAGAACCCTCCGAGTATACAAGGATAAGAGCCACGTAGACTCAGAATGAGTGCGCGGCCTCTGAGAAGAAATGATAGTAGCATAGTGATCGATGGATTGAGAAGTTCAGAATTGGGAGTTCGAGGACTTTCCCAGCAGTTAGTTCATGTATCGAGATGGGTAGAAGCTGGTTGAGAATCCAGGATTGGAGGACCACCTGTAGAGGCTCAAGTGAGTCGGAATGAGGATCCTGAGAACGGTTAGCAAGAGATGTTTTCGTATTAGTAGCCAGTGACAGAGTCAGCATGCAGGATTGTGTAGATTCAAGAGTTGGGAGTTTGGAAACTTCCCAACAATAGCTTCTTGTATCCGGATTAGTAGACGGTTGGTTCGGGAACCAAGCCGAAGAGTTCCTCAACGAAGCGCTAAGTATATCAAGGATATAAGATGTCAAGGATGATGCAGTATTCAAAGTCTGAGGGCTGGTTTTGAGAAATCAGGATGAGGAATCACTAGCGGGACTAGGGATAGTCAGGATGTCCTCGGGATAGTAGTAGTAGTGTTGTAAGTCTGCGGGGGTAGCCGTAGCATTCACTAGCAGTCAGATAGTAGTAGTAGTGTTGTAAGTTTGCGGGGGGTAGCCGTAGCATTCACTAGCAGTCAGATAGTAGTAGTAGTGTTGTAAGTCTGCGGGGGGTAGCCGTAGCATTCACTAGCAGTCAGATAGTAGTAGTAGTGTTGTAAGTCTGTGGGGGTAGCCGTAGCATTCACTAGCAGTCAGATAGTAGTAGTAGTGTTGTAAGTCTGCAGGGGGTAGCCGTAGCATTCACTAGCAGTCAGATAGTAGTAGTAGTGTTGTAAGTCTGTGGGGGTAGCCGTAGCATTCACTAGCAGTCAGATAGTAGTAGTAGTGTTGTAAGTCTGCGGGGGGTAGCCGTAGCATTCACTAGCAGTCAGATAGTAGTAGTAGTGTTGTAAGTCTGCGAGGGGTAGCCGTAGCATTCACTAGCAGTCAGATAGTAGTAGTAGTGTTGTGAGTCTGTGGGGGTAGCCGTAGCATTCACTAGCAGTCAGGTAGTAGTAGTGGTGTTGTAAGTCTGCGGGGGTAGCCGTAGCATTCACTAGCAGCCAGATAGTATTAGAGAGTTGTAAGTCCGCGAGCGTAGCCGCAGCCTTTATCAGATTGGTAGGTAGCATGAGCGCGTTGTTGGACGCGGGAAAGCAGTAAGTACCCACCAGTTCGGGTGCAGTAGTGAGGATATGGGAATCCACGGGTTAGATTTCGGATTTCCAAGTATTTCAGTTATGGTTATGTCGGCAATTTGTCAGTAGATCGTCACCTCAGTTATGAGATCAGAGTAGTAGTGAACCGTTGGGGTTCGGGTATGTTAAGGGCTACCATCAGTCTGGGAGCCATCATATTGTTAGTCGTGGAATTGATGATGTCAGGATGTGACGTAAGGACCTGATCGGTGGATTGGGAAGTTGTTAAAGTTGCAGTGTCTGGATGACTGGTGGAAACTAGTTCCAGAGGAAGATTTCGTTTAGAAGTTGTGGGAAGCAGCCATTCAACCAGTTCAGTGATTCAGCCAGTTCAGTGCTTCAGTCAGTTCAGTGGTTCAGCCAGATCAGTGATTCAGTCAGTTCAGTGTTTCAGTCAGTTCAGTGTTTCAGTCAGTTCAGTGTGTTTCAGCCAGTTCAGCGTTTCAGCCAGTTCAGTGTTTCGGGTAGTTTAGTGTTCCAGGCAGTTCAGTATTACAGGCAGCTCAGCGTTTCAGATAGTTCCAATATGAGTAGCAGAGTGGATAGAACAATTATAAATAGTCGAAGAATCTTGCGGAGTCGCTGGGAGCGACTAGAAGATTGCGATGGAGTGTAGTGACCGGTAGGAGTCCGGTAACTCAGATATTGACAGAATAGTTGGACCAGGGAGGTCTCAGTGCATCCGGTAGGCGGATGAGGGGTAACAAAATTCTCAGTCAGAGGAAGTAACGTTAAGAAAATTAAGGAAAAGAGAAGGATTCAATATGTACCAACAGTAGTGACCAGCACTGTAAGTGGCTGGAGTGATGGGCAAAAGGGGGTGTTAGATTTCCCAGGCAGAGAGTTGGAGGCAGTTCGCAGGACAGTTGGTCATAGCAAACTTCGAGGATGAAGTTTAGTTTAAGTGGGGGAGACTTGTAACACCCAATGTTTGGAAAGCCAAGAAAAGGAAGAAAACCCCAATTTTAAGGGGAGACTCGGCGAGTCCATGGAGGGACTCGGCGAGTCCGAACGGGATCCGGGTTGAGGTATAAGCGACTGACTCGGCGAGTCGGCCAAGGTGACTCGGCGAGTCTGGTCTGAGCAAGGAAAACCCTAAATCTGGGACTTGGAGCTTATTTAAACGTCTCATTCTCTCCCCTAGGGTTCCTTTACTGCCTCTCTAGCACATAACACTAAACTCTAGCCGCCATAATCGTTTTGGAGCAAGATCTACCCTTAGTGAAGCTTTTGGAGCTTGAGAGAGAAGTTAGTCTTTGTGGAGCAAGAAGGGGGCCTTGGATCCAGAGTTGGTGGATCATTTCTGAGCATTTAAAGGTAATAAATCGTTACCTTCCCTCTTTTGTTTAATAGATCAACCTTGGCTATGTGATTTGGGGATTTTATGCCATGCTTAAGAACTATTTCGAGTTAGAAGCCTAGATCTGAAGTTGCTACTTCAGATCTGAGTGTATCTTGGACTAGAAAGTCATAAAGCATCTATTCTTGGGTTGATAGTGAAGCCTCTTTGTCTTAAACCCTAGTTTGGATTGTTTTAAGCCTAGATCTCTTGATCTACACGTAAAGTTTGCCACTTTACGTGGGGGATAGGCCTTAGAAGTATGGATCTATGAGTTGGAAGCCCTGTTTGGCTCGAAAAGCCACTGCATGGATTAAGGACTGAATAGACTCGGCGAGTCCTTCGAGTGGACTCGGCGAGTAACTTGAAGATGAGGAGGAACTCGACGAGTGGGATGAACAACTCGTCGAGTCGGATGAAGTTAGGCATGAACTCGGCGAGTTGGAAGAACAACTCGACGAGTTGGTTGAAGATTGCCTTGGGCTCGGCGAGTCTATTCTTGGACTCGGCGAGTCAGGTCGTGAAACCCCAAACCCTTCGAGTTGAAACTCGAATCAGTGAGTCGGGTGGAGACTCAGCGAGTTAGACAGGTCAAGACTCGGGAATAGTTGACTCGGCGAGTCATGGACTGACTCGGCGAGTCGAGTCGCGAATAGAAAGACCCTGAGCATATGAACTCGGCGAGTTATTAGGTGGACTCGGCGAGTAGGGTTGACCTGAAAGGTTGACTTTGACCAGGAGTTTGACCTTGACTAGAGTTGACCTAGTTGACCTTTGGATTACAGTTAAACTAAGTGTTATATTGACATTGGTAGCTCGAGGAGCTAGTGGAGCAGCAGTTCGGAGTCAGAGGTCAGGTAGCAGTCAAAAGGATTAGCAGCATCAGATCAGCAGTCTCAGGTAAGTTTCCTTCCAGTAGGAACGGGTCTAAGGCCACAATGCCGACCCGTTTAGCTAGTAGTAGTTTCCGGATTTTGATCCGATGCAGTAGTTAGTATGTTTGATGCCTTCGTGGCTCAGACAGGATTTATGTGTTATGTGTTCCGGGCTACGGCCCGATGTAGTATGCAGTATATGTGTGTTCATGCTAGTTGATATGTTTATGTTATGCTCTGTTCAGTTAGTTCCGGACTTCGGTCCGATGCAGGGGGCAAGGCCCCAGTTAGCCCGGACTTCGGTCCGATGCAGGGGACACGGTCCCAGTTAGTCCGGACTTCGGTCCGATGCAGGGGGCAAGGCCCCAGTTAGTCCGGACTTCGGTCCGATGCAGGGGGCAAGGCCCCAGTTAGCCCGGACTTCGGTCCGATGCAGGGGACAAGGTCCCAGTTAGTCCGGACTTCGGTCCGATGCAAGGGACAAGGTCCCAGTTAGTCCGGACTTCGGTCCGATGCACGGGGCAAGGCCCCAGTTAGCCCGGACTTCGGTCCAATGCAGTGGGCAAGGCCCAGTATGTGCTTTATATGTTATTGTATGGTATGTGGTAGATTGGGGGAGCTCACTAAGCTTCGTGCTTACGGTTTTTCAGTTTTGGTTTCAGGTACTCAGTTTTCAAAGGAGGAGCTCGGGAAGATTGCAGTGCACACACCATAGTCAGTTAACCTGGGAAAGTTTGACTCTGATAATGATAATATGTTTTGAATTAATACTCGAAAATTATGTTATGACTTATGATACAGTTTTTATAAATATAATTTAGTAATGTTTTTAAAGAAATTTTTAGTTGTGATTTTTGCGTCGTTACAGGTAGTCAGCCTCGTATAGATCTATACACTCAAGTCACGCTCTCCCTCCAGGAGATTCTGGTTACGGGGGCGGTCCTCCACTTGCGTATCTCTGTGGAGTGTTACAGAGGTCGTGTTTCCAATTATTAAGATTAACGAATTTACAAGTAATAATGCGGAAAATCCTGTTTTAGATTCTAATTACAAAGGGCGGTCCTCCACTCGCGTATCTCTGTGGAGTGTTACAGAGGACAAAATCAAAAGTACTAAACTAATTCCTTTAACAATAATAAAGTGGAAAAATCATGTAAGAAACATATATTATAACAATCTATAATAAGATTTGAAAACTAACTCTGCAAGTCAAATTGTTGGTTAATACAATTTTGATTGTTAAAAGCATGTGGAATATGAAACATTTCATATGAAATAATAAGTTTGAGTACAAGCTATCCTTGTACTTTTGCTTGTCTTCCCCCTGAAAACATTGAAAAACGCAGAAAAAGGTGTAGGGGTATGAACTCACCAGTCGGGAAGTGTGTCGGTTGGACGGTATGTGTCAGTTCGGGGCTTGAGAATGCGCGAGGTTCCTATGTAATATGAAGAGATACACATTTGTATCCAATTAGACCTTGTACTACTAATTAATTGAGAATATACACTTCGAGACGCGAAAACACTTCATTCCAAGTGTTCGGAGTGACCCGGGTGGCATCTAAGGGCGTGTAGGGCTTATATTTGGAGTTTACTCTTCAAGAGTAAACTCCTTGAGGAGTTTACGACCCATTGACCATATCCCCATGAGTTTACGGCCATAAACTCATGGGTGGTGTGTTCTTGGATGTTAAATGGTCAAACAATGCACAAGGGAAGGCTCTAGGGTTGATTTCTTGGCTTAGGAAGTGATCGGGAGTTGAAATGGCATTAGAAAAGGAGTTTACGTCTATGAAGATGTTCTTGGGGAGTTTACTACCTTAAACACATGAGTTTACAACCGTAAACTCATGTTTGTCCACGATTCATGGGTTTTAGTGGTTGTAGGTTTAACATTCAAAGTTCTAGGTCCAATTCCAAGCCATTCAAGGTGTTAGGGGCACTTTAACACCCCTTGGAGTAGTTTATGGTCTAAGAAGGGGTGTTTACGGTCCAAGAATGTTCTTGGGGAGTAAACTCAAGTGTGAATCATTTGAGTATGTTTTGGTGCATCTCTTGAAGGATTATAAGGTTCTATCCACTCATGGAAGCTCATGGAAGCCTTTGGAGGTGTTTAAGGGCAATTTAACACCTTAAAAAGGTGTTTATGGTCCATGAATGAGGGTTTACGGTCCAAGAATGTTCTTGGGGCGTAAACTCATGTCCATACCTCAATTGGTGAGATTTTGGGGTCCTAAGCTCATGCATGCAAGTTTCTAAGCCATATCTAAGCACTAGGAGTGATTTGGATGGGTTTTGGGGCTTCAAAACCCTCTTTAGGGGTGTTCACGGTTTTGGAAGGGTTGTTAAACCGTAAACACATGTTCTTGAGTGTTTTGGGTGATTCAAACATAGATTTGCATGATAAGAAAGCTTAACAACAAGCTAGGATACATTACTTACCAAATTGAAGCTTGAAAGGAGGTTTTTGGATCAAACTCGAGTTTTTAGAGAGAGAGTAGTGAGAGAAAGTGTTTTAAGAGAGAGAAAAAGCTTCAAAATGATGTCACTCAATCCCTTATATAGGGGTTGAGTTTATGGCCCGGGGAAATTCTACCCGATACCGACGTTAAACGGAGCTTTTGGTCGTACCCGATTAATTTGCCGTAACTCAACGTGGTCGTAACTAATAATTTTCTAAATAATAATTTGGATGTTTTCATGAGTTTCTAATGTGTTTGGATACCAATTAAGTCATAATGGAAGTTTCAAAAATAATGACTTAATTTAAAAACTTAAACGGAAACAATTCGAAAAAGATGAATTTTATGGACGGAAACGGGTTACGGCGATGGAGCAAACTTCAGGTTGTCACATTATCCCCTCGTTAGAGGGAATTTCTTCCCGAAATTCAAACTTTAGATACGACTCAAGGATTTGGAACGAGATATAGATACTTCTGTTTCCTCGGATCTTCACGCTCCCAAGTGAATTTGGATCCTTCACTTATCGGGATACGGCTTTGTTTCATACGTTTAATCTCTCGATCTATGATTTCGATTGGTTTTACCATGAGGTTCAGACTTTCGTTGATTTCGGTCTCATTAAAGGGATTACTAGGGTTTCGTTGGGTAGGCACTTCTTAAGGATAGAGGCGTGGAATACCAGATGGATGCTGCTAAGTTCTGAGGGTAGTCGGAGTTTGTAGGCTACGGATCGATCCTAATGAGGATTTCGAAAAGTTCTATGTACCTCGGGTTTAGTTTTATGCGTTTCAAAACGTAACATGCCTTCTTTGCTTATTATGTGACTAAAGAAAATGGTTGGAACGAAGGGCATCACTACATCTTCGTAGTGACCATATCAAGTCCTGAATGCTGTTTTGGAAACATCATTCCTGTGAACTTGTAGCTGATGGTCCCTTGACCTAAGCTCTATCTATGAAAAGTAGCTGGCTCTATGAAATTGGTCAAAGAGGTCATCTATTCGATGAAAAGGATATCGGTTTTTGACGGTCAACTTATTCAGCTAATGGTAGTCGATACACATTCGAAAGGAATAGCAATACCGGGGCTTTTCGGGGTGAGGAACTTGGCCTGACGAACCCTTCGCTGAGTAGCTCATTAAGCTGACTGGAATGCTCCTGTATTTCTGATGGCGCTAATCGGTATTGAGATTTAGACACAGGGTTAGCTCCAGGAATTTGATCGATACGAAAATTGGAATTAGGTTTGTCGCCGTAAATCATGAGAGTCGGGTCAGAGGAGAGATTGAGACGGATGGCCTTTTTGAAACCAAGAATATAAGTATGATTGGACTCAGTCAATCCATGCCAATGATAATATCAAAGCTCTTCATGAAAAATTGGCATTAGGTCGAATGGAAAGGAATAGTCGCCCAGAGTAAGGATACAACCTATGGATATGTCGTTAACATTCTCTTACTCACCGTTAGCCATCTCGACGGTAAACGTTTCGGTTACTAACGAAGAACTAAGTTTAAGAAGGTGTTTGAATGAATACTAACAAATTTTCTTTCAACACTAGAATTGAAAAGGATTTCAGGAATAAGATTTATCGAGGAGGAATATACCTGTGGCAACGGTGGGGTCGGCAGCTGCCTCATTTTGTCCAATAGCTAGGACTCTCCCGGTGTTGCTAGTTGTTGCTATTTTGGGGCAGTTTCTCTTGTAATGGCCAACTTCACCACAACCATAACAGGTCTGACCGATACCTGCTTCAGAAGCTTGGCGGGTTGATTGGGCTGGCACCTTGCAGAATCGAATCGTATGCCCCTTTTTACCACAGTTGGAGCATGACAGTTCACGGCAGGGACCGGGGTTATGGTGGTATTTACACTTGTCGCATAAGGGAAGGTTACCAGCATACCTACTGGTAGGTGCTTGAGCTGTGGATCTTACTACAGAAGCAGCAGCAACAGGGATAGTAACAGCAATGACTGCTACAGTTTGTTGCTTCTTCGAGGACTCCTGAGAAGGATGACTCTTCTTCTTCCTCCAAAACTTTCTTTTCTCACCGTTCCTCTTTGTCGGCTCAGGAGTGGTGGCTGCTTCCTCTAAGTCCTCGCTATGGTCAATTAGGGTTTGTGCTAAGCATTTGGCCCTGTCGTAGGTGTTTGGCTTCGCAGCCAAGACATTTCCCTTGGTTGGCTGGGTCAACCCCCAAATAAATCTCTCAATTTTCTTACTCTCGGGGTAACCATTCCCGGAAAGAGTAGCGCCAAGTCATCAAATCTTGAAGTGTAAGCGGCGATATCAGAACCCTTCATCTTCAGGTTCCAGAGTTCGTGTTCTAGCTTCTACATTTCGCCCTGAGGGCAGTACTCTGCAAGCAGAAGTTCCTTCATGGCCTCCCAACCCATGGCATTGGCCACAAGTAGGGTTAGGGATTTGACTCGGCCGTTCCACCAAGTTAGGGCTTTATCGGTGAACATGCAGGCAGCGAACTTCACCTTATCCTATTCAGAGCAGGCACAGATTTCGAAAATAGATTTGATTTTCTCGAACCATCGGGTTAGGGCAATGAAACCTCCAGTGCCTTCGAAAGATGTGGGTTTCGTGTTCATAAAGTCTTTATAGGAGCACTCCTTCCGGTGTCCCTGGCTACCTTCTTGGTTTTGGGGCTGGGGACCACCTCCTGGACCACCGGGGCTACCGGGGTTTATTTGAGACATGGCGGCTGCCACTGCGGTAACAACAGCTGCCTGGAACATTACGGGATCAAATTGGGGAGGAGGTGGTGGTGGAGGGTTGTTGTTGTTCTTTGAACTGGGTCTCTTTCTTGGAGGCATCTTGATCTAAAAAGATCAGGAAAGAGAGGATGGTAAGTCCTCTGAATTGAATCAAGAGATATGATACAAGGGATATCTCATTATGACAGATATAGAATTCTATTAAGTGATAAAGCAGGAAAGAGTTATCAAAGCAGATAAACTATCGCTAAGGAATGATTGAGGAACAACGATGGGATGAGAATTTCTATAACAGATTTGGCTCGAGAAATACTCCCATAGTATTTCATGATTCACTGTGACGACGGCTCGTTGTTTGGGTATTGGGTAAGTTTTAGGCATGCCGCATACTGCAGTCACTCCCAAGCACATGTTGGCCGTGTCTAGAATGAATATAGTTGTCCAGGCTATATTGATCCTAGACACGACTACATAACTGCCCAGGTTTAACCGCAGCGTACAACACCCATTTACTTATGTTTTGTTCTACTTGTAGTTACGGATTTCGACGGTTAGGTATACTTGTATACTTTTGAAAATACTTATATTTTAAGGTATACTTTTAGTTCAGAGCACTTAGGCCCCTTAGTGTTTATAGTCTTATACCATGTAAGGTTTGGTATACTAGTTCACTATTAACAAGGGCTCTGATACCAATCTGTCACACCCCGAAACCAAAGGCGGAAACGTTCTGGGGCGGAGGACGTCATGAATATCACCACCAATGTACATAGTAAGCATAGTAAAACACAAAATATTACATTACATAGAATTATTACATTTGTTTGAAACCAAAGTGTTACAAGTGTCATACATATATATCATATGCACAAAGTTAAAACGAGACTGATAAGCGCTCCGTCTTCTCCAAAAGATCACTGGTACCTGTCTAATGTGGACCTGAGAATACAAGCAGTTTGAAAATCAGCATAAAGCTGGTGAGTTCATAATAGGCTTGTTTTCTGAAATTGTACAAGTTTCCTTTGGTTTTCCGAAAAAGTTTGTTATCCAAGAAAATCCCTTATTTTCTTATAAGTATTGTTTGGTTATCCGATTGTTATACGATCCGGTTATGTACAGTTTGTTATCCCAGGAAAAACCCTTATTTTCCTTAAAAGTAAAGTTTAGTTATCCATTAGTTACACGGTCTAGTTAAGTGCAGTTCAGTTATCCCAGGAAAAACCCTTATTTTCCTAAAAGTTTGTGTTTGGTTATCGAATCCATATGTAATGTACAAGTATCTACCATACTTAAAATGTTTGCGTGAAGTTTCCTGAAAGTCTGGTTATCCTTGAAATGTATGTTAGTTTTAACACGTATATAAAACTATTGTGAGGAAAGTAAACTAATTCTTAAGGTTCTTAGCTTACTAAATTCATTATTACCAACAAGTAAATCTCCGTAATCTAAATTGCGAGTTCCATAACCATACGATAGGCTAAAAATGGCAATAAGTAGTCCATTATCCATTTATGACTTTCGTCACCCTTGAACCTTTTGGTTCGGCTGTAGCTAGCAGCCAGGTGCGGGGTAGTCAGCCCCGTATAGATCTATACACTCAAGTCACGCTCTCCCACCAGGAGATTCTGGTTACGGGGGCGGTCCTCCACTCGCGTATCTCTGTGGAGTGTTACAGAGGACGTGTCTCCAATTATTAAGATTAACGAATTTACAAGTAATAATGCGGAAAAT
Organism: Lactuca serriola; assembly: GCF_051521515.1. Lineage (NCBI taxonomy): Eukaryota > Viridiplantae > Streptophyta > Magnoliopsida > Asterales > Asteraceae > Lactuca > Lactuca serriola. Next base: position 271,911,130 of record NC_136412.1, on the reverse strand, counting down.
CCTGTTTTAGATTCTAATTACAAAGGGCGGTCCTCCACTCGCGTACCTCTGTGGAGTGTTACAGAGGACAAAATCAAAAGTACTAAACTAATGCCTTTAACAATAATAAAGTGGAAAAATCATGTAAGAAACATATATTATAACAATATATAATAAGATTTGAAAACTAACTCTGCAAGTCAAACTGTTGGTTAATGCGGTTTTGATTGTTAAAAGCATGTGGACTATGAAACATTTCATATGAAATAATAAGTTTAAGTACAAGCTATCCTTGTACTTTTGCTTGTATTCCCCCCTGAAAACATTGAAAAACGCGGAAAAAGGTGTAGGGGTATGAACTCACCAGTCAGGAAGTGTGTCGGTTGGACGCTATGTGTCAGTTCGGGGCTTGAGAATGCGCGAGGTTCCTATGTAATATGAAGAGATACACATTTGTATCCAATTAGACCTTGTACTACTAATTAATTGAGAATATACACTCCGAGACGCGAAAACACTTCATTCCAAGTGTTCGGAGTGACCCAGGTGGCATCTAAGGGCGTGTAGGGCCTAAATTTGGAGTTTACTCTTCAAGAGTAAACTCCTTGAGGATTTTATGACCCATTGACCATATCCCCATGAGTTTACGGCCGTAAACTCATGGGTGGTGTGTTCTTGGATGTTAAATGGTCAAACAATGCACAAGGGAAGGCTCTAGGGTTGATTTCATGGCTTAGGAAGTGATCGGGAGTTGAAATGGCATTGGAAAAGGAGTTTACGTCTATGAAGATGTTCTTGGGGAGTTTACTACCTTAAACACATGAGTTTACAACCGTAAACTCATGTTTGTCCATGATTCATGGGTTTTAGTGGTTGTAGGTTTAACATTCAAAGTTCTAGGTCCAATTCCAAGCCATTCAAGGTGTTAGGGGCACTTTAACACCCCTTGGAGGAGTTTATGGTCTAAGAAGTGGTGTTTATGGTCCAAGAATGTTCTTGGGGAGTAAACTCAAGTGTGAATCATTTGATTATGTTTTGGTGCATCTCTTGAAGGATTATAAGGTTCTATCCACTCATGGAAGCTCATGGAAGCCTTTGGAGGTGTTTAAGGGCAATTTAACACCTTAAAAAGTTGTTTATGGTCCATGAATGAGGGTTTACGGTCCAAGAATGTTCTTGGGGCGTAAACTCATGTCCATACCTCAATTGGTGAGATTTTGGGGTCCTAAGCTCATGCATGCAAGTTTCTAAGCCATATCTAAGCACTAGGAGTGATTTGGATGGGTTTTGGGGCTTCAAAACCCTCTTTAGGGGTGTTCACGGTTTTGGAAGGGTTATTAAACCATAAACACATGTTCTTGAGTGTTTTGGGTGATTCAAAGATAGATTTGCATGATAAGAAAGCTTAACAACAAGCTAGGATAAATTACTTACCAAATTGAAGCTTGAAAGGAGGTTTTTGGATCAAACTCGAGTTTTTAGAGAGAGAGTAGTGAGAGAAAGTGTTTTAAGAGAGAGAAAAAGCTTCAAAATGATGCCACTAAATCCCTTATATAAGGGTTGAGTTTATGGCCCAGAGAAATTCTACCCGATACCGACGTTAAACGAAGCTTTTGGTCGTACCCGATTAATTTGCCGTAACTCAACGTGGTCGTAACTAATAATTTTCTAAATAATAATTTGGGATGTTTTCATGAGTTTCTAATGTGTTTGGATACCAACTAAGTCATAATGGAAGTTTCAAAAATAATGACTTAATTTAAAAACTTAAACGTAAACAATTCGAAAAAGATGAATTTTATGGACGGAAACGGGTTACGGCGATGGAGCAAACTTCAGGTTCTCACAAACGGGAGTTACTCACAGCAACCGCGGCGTGCGTCGTCATCGGTCCTCGTCTTGGTGGTTCCTAGCTTCGACGTCGGCTGATACGACGGTTGCGACCATCTCCTGCTGGTCTTCAACGATTTCGGTGACGAGGACTACCTTAATGGCGCTTGGCGGCGGCACCAGAGACGAAAAGGGAGGCCTAAGGGTGGTAGCGGCGCCGGAAGTTGAAGGGAAGGTGACGGCTGCCCTTGTGCTAGGGTTAGGGTTTCTAATACACTATATATATATATATATATATATATATATATATATATATATATATATATATATCGACCCCTCCCCACCAGATCTTTTTCAATTTAAACCCAAATTTTACCTTTTAGCCCCTGCTTCCATAAAATCTTCTCAACTTTAATCAAATACTTACCATTCAGCCCTTAGCTTCCAACATCTCTTCAAATTAAGTCCCAATAATTATCCTATAGTCCTTGCCTTCATAATTATTTACGAAACCAATCGAAAACATACACTTTTAACCCTTGACTTCTAAAATTGTAACAATTAGATCTTCGAGACCATCCTTTGATATATAATTATTTATTTGAGGGTTACTATCCGTTTATTATTTTATTTATTTATTTAATAAATAAACGGGTGTTACATTTTTGAGAGAGATTGGTGATTTTTTTAAAAAGATTGAGAGAGAATAGGTTGTATTGTGGTTAAAAACAAATGAAGTGTATATGTATATATAGGAAAGAAAGGTAAAAAAAAAAAAAGCGCAAAAGCATTCAATGGTCAAATATTAAACCAACCAATCACGTGACGCGGTACTCTCCGGCGGCAGTGCGGCCAAAACCGCACAAGACCGCAGTTTGGGGGCGGTGTGCGCGGTCCAGGTGGCACAAACCACAATCCCAGACCGCGACCACACCCTCTAGCATTAGCAATCTCTAATAATTTTTAAAATAAATTACATAAATGGTCATATACTTTATAAAAAATCTCAAATTCAATACATAACTCTTTTTTTTTTTTTGCACAGATGGTCATTTTGTTTTATTTTGTTGCGGTGTTGGTCCCTAACCAACATAAAATGGTTGAAATACCCTTTTCTTATTTATTAATTATTATTACATATTTAATTAATTCTAATAAAGGTAAAGAAAAAACATGGCCACATCATAACCCCAACACCCCATCACCAACCACATTCACTTTCTTTTTTCACATAAAGGTAAGATCAAATAAGGCTATCCGATATGGGATAATAGAGGATGTGTGAGTTCCGAGTTGGCATGCCAAGAGACGCGTGAACACCTCCCCATGGTCTAGTGGCATGGCTGTGGAGTCTCTACGAAGACGATGATTGCTATTGGCTGCCTTGTTTTTTGATTGTTTGTAGTCGTTGCAACATTAAAAAAAATCTTTCAAATCTAAAAATTACTCTCTATATACATACACTTACACATATTTTTACATTTAATACACACACACACACATTTTCAATAATATGGATAACTCTTTAGGTTTAATTTCTTTTTTTTCATCTGATGATGATGATGAGTTGGTTTTGCATACGTTGTCCGCCACACGCGGCATGATGCAACAAAGAGGCGAAAGTTTACATGTCGAGAAGAAGCGTAGAATTCCGATTAAGCAGGATCGTATCGCGGAACACTGCCTTTTGGTATGTGATAACTTTTCCCTCGATAGTTGATATGACCTACCAAAATTTGAAAATCGTTTTCGTATTAATAGAAATTTATTCCTACGTATAGCTAGAGGTTTGACAAACAATTATGAGTTTTTTCAATTGAGATGAGATGCTAGACGTGTTAGGGGCATGATCCTTGAATCATATTCAGGATCCTTAAATATTTCTGAAGCTTCAGGATCCTTAAACATATCTCATGATCTTGATTATTACCATTAATATTTCTAACACTTATAACAATTATATTTTGCTTTATTTTTCTCACATGTGCAGAACTAGTCAACACAAGACTCATTCTCAACGGAAAGTCACTTCAACCAAGCTTAAGACCAAGGGATATTAAGTCAAACAACGTGCAAATACCTGTTCAAGGAGCACCCCAGAAATCTCGAACTTCTTGTTAATTTGTTTAAACTAATAAATAGCACTTATAAATAGCACACTACACACACGATTAGCTCGAACATTACACTTGTATACATATGATCTTCATCATCTTTGTAATCTCAGATTGAAATCAATAAAACACATCAAGGTAGGTGATCATTATCACCTCCCGAGGTTTTATGTTGGAGATCCTATAAAGGATCAAGGGATTTCCTTGCAACTCACTTATCTCATTTCAATCACTATCTTATACTTGCATTGCACTAACAACACAACCTCTCATACAATTTGGTTGAATAATACTTAATCAATTTTTGACCAAAACAAGTTGGCACCCACCGTGGGGTCGTGGTGTTCATAATCATTAAAGAATCATGTCTACCCAATGTGGTGTTTTAATTGATGTAACCAGAAAATTGTAATCAAGACAACACAAGCATTTACAAGGAAAGCCCTTGATCCTTGCTAGGATCTTCGGCACAAAACTTTGGGAAGTGATAATGATCACATGCCTTGATGATTTTATTGATTAAAATGTTGATTATAGGAATGAATGTGTAAATGTAAGTACAAGTATCATGGATAATCTGATTGTGTGTCTAGTGTGTGTAATATAAGTGTTATTTATAGTCTAAACTAAGCAACAAGAAGTCCGATATTACTGGGATCCTCTGAGATCAGCATAGGAACGTTGTTTGACTTGGTATTCCGGGTCTTAAACTTAGTTGGGACGATTCTGTGTTGAGAATAAGTCTTTCATTAACTAATTTTGCACACGTGTCAATAAGAAATGAGATTATAACCGTTATAGGTGTTAGTAAATAATGATAATAATAATAGTTGGGATCCTGAAGTAGCTTAGGATCCTGAGTGCTCTTTGAGATCCGGGATCCTTAGAGGGTTGAAGATCTCGCCCCTAAAAATAGCCCCTAAATTATGTAACAACCCGGAAATTTAGATAAAAATTTTCATTTAATATTTAGAAGTTACAATCATGTTTTGTCTTCCAAAATTGCATTACATCAAATCATATCCAAAAGATCAGAGTATCCAAAACAATAAATGCAAGAATACTAGAGAGTGAGTGTTATGTCATCAAGTCGGGCCCTTCCCCTTAGAAACTGAAGTACCTGAAACACCCAACAAACTGTAAGCAAATGCTTAGTGAGTTCCCAAAATACACAAAACATACAACATCATAATACCATGCAACATATATACATATAAAATTGCCATGAACTCCCTCCATGGTCTTCACCTGGAATGCCATGGGCTACCCCCATGGTCTAACATCCAAGAGCCATGGGCTCCCCCCATGGTCTTTACCTGGAATGTCGTAGGCTTCCCTCATAGTCTGATAACCAGGTGTCATGGGCTCCCCCATGGTCTTCATACAAGTCATTACATGTAAACTAACAAAACCATTGCATATCAATTATTAAGTCCATATATCAAGTAATGGGTCGGCATTGGTGTCTTTGACCCATTAGTATAACGAGAAAACTCACCTCAGTCTGCTGAAAACAATAGCTGCTCGACTAACAGTCCAAAATATCACACTAGATAAATATACAAATAAACCTAATTAGGATTATAACACAAGCTAGTCAAGGGCGCAAAATCCTAAGTCCAAGTCCCTCCATTATGGCCTAAAAGTCTTTTCTGCATTAATGGGCCTAGCATCAAAGTCCAAAACTATAATGGGTTACAAGGCCCAAAAGGCCCAACCACGCCAATAATGACCCAATATTAAATTCGGGGTCCACAACACCAACAAGTGTAGACCTAAAATCAATTAGGGCCCAAAAGGCTCAAAGATCCGTCGGAGGCCCAAGCCCCACTGGAAGCGTACGCCTAGCGTACCTCTTTAGTATGCTTAGCGTACTAAGCTTATGGATTGTAAATGGAACATACAACTTAGTACGCCTAGCATACAATCTGCATTGCTCCAAACTTTATTAAGTGCTTAATGCTCAAATACACCTTGTCAAAATTCCAGTTCTTGATTGTTTTTAAGGTCCTAAGTCATAAAGTTGGCAACTTTATGCCCTTACTTTCCATATATGAATCCAACAACCCATTCTATCTCATTAAGACCTTTCCAATGGTCTTAAGTCATGCATGGAGTCATAGAAGTCATCAAGTTAGCATATTATACTATAACCAAGCCAAATAACCTCAGATCTAACCTTCTTAAACTCTAGAGTTGCCTAAACTCACAAGAGAGGATTTATGGACTCAAAAGTGGACTTATAGAAAACCCTAACTCAACAAGCGAAAATGTTAATCAAGGTGTAAGCTTTTTACCTTCAAAAGCTCTCCAAGATGCTCTAGATGCAAGATCCAAAAGCTCCTCTCTCGTTCAAGGCTTGAACACCACCTTCTTCTTCTTGAAAACTCACTAAAATGGCCACCAAACTCACTTTTAAGCTCAAAACTCTCACTTTCTTGGAAACATAGGGTTTAAGGACGAAGAGAGGTAATGGAGGCTATTTAGGTTTTGGTCCAAATAACATAAATATGCTTAAATAGGGTCCAAGCCAAGAAATTAGGGATTTGGTCTTTAGCCTCGTACGGCTCGTGTACATGCTCGTACACCCTGCGTACCAATAAGCAACCTTGCCAACTTAGGCATAAATCCTGAATAGACCAATAAATCGGGGTCCCAACTTGCCCCTCTTCCGAAAATGGATGACACCCTTCCAAGGTGACACTTTCAGCAAAACAAAATCCCCCACCTGAAACTCAAAATTCGAACGGTGTCGATTAGCATAACTTTTTTGATGACTCTGTGCGACTTGCACCTTGTCGCGCACTTGCTGAATCAACTCAGTGGTCTTAAGCACTACTTTAGTGCTTCCCACTGGGAACTGATCGGGCAAATAAATCTCTTGTCTAGTAGCTCCTGCAGCTGCGTAGACAACTCCTGCATCTCAGGCGGAGCTAGATGATACGACGCCTTAGCTATCGGAGTTGCACCATGCATCAAATCAATCCGGAACTCAGGCTGCCTCTCGGGAGGCACCCCAGGCAACTCCTCCGGAAAAACATCGGGAAAATCTCGCACAATAGGCACCCTTGTCACTCCCTGGCCGTCGGCGGAAACACCGGGCGATGTAACGTCATTCCTTGTATCACAGTTATATAACATACATTGAACAGTAAAAAAGAATTTTATATAATACATACCTTTATTGATAGTTGAAAGTTACATTATTGTTTTTCTAGAACCTATTACATAATATCTGACTATTGTATACTTCTTAATGAATAGAAAGGTAATAGTAAAACTTCTCCTGTTCGAATAACATACCAGCTTTATCAAGTTCCTGAAAACACATGCATTTTGAAAATACGTCAACATAAAGTTGGTGAGTCCACAGGTTTTGACTCCATATAAAAATAATACATTTTCCAAGTTCAAAAGTATAGTTTTGAAAGTATCATTTTAGCTCTCCAACGCTTAGTAGATATATTAGGTATAATAGTTTCCTTATCAAATAAGTGATATAACTAAACATTTCATATACCTAGGGTGTAAGTATGGGGAAACTTATACTTAACATTAATACTTGTATAATGACAAAGTATAATGTTTCTAACAATTTGCTACCATGAGTCTGTAACCGATGCTATGACATACAATGCCTCTGATAGATCCCACTCATGTTTTACATGAGGACAACCCACTCATGATTTCCATGAGGATTTCCACAACATATACTCAATACCGTACACTTCATCGACGCCGAAACAACAAATAAAAGGACAGTTCGTCACTCACTTAAATTAGGTTGTAGCTAGCAACCACAAGTGGGGTTGTCAACCTGTATATTATTCATACACGACTTCCTCGCTCGCACGGGATTAACGGTTACATGTCGGAGAACTTTCACTAAGATCCCCAATCTTAGATGATGAACATAATAACTCATGTTGACTTAGTCGACTTCCTATGGCTCTAACAACAAAAGCATTTCCATGTCTAAAACCCTAAGTTACAAGACTATGCTTTTAACATTACTCCTAAATTCATAATACTTTAGGCAGTACAACATCTATAACTTGAGGAAAAACTAGGTTTTATCTTTACATAAAACCAATAATAACAACATATATGTAACGTTCCTGGTTTTATCTTGACATAAAACCAATAATAACAACATATAACGTTCCTGGTTTTATGTTGACATAAAACCAAAAATAACAACATACTTATCAATTAACAGATAGAACTTCCGAGTATAAATATGGAACTATATCGCACACAACCTATATATAGAATCCTAAGTATAACTCAATATCTACATTAGTACATTTCTATAACAATAACATGCCAACAAGTTTATGATAGTTGTATAGATACAAGTTAATTATATCCCGAATAACGAACGTACTATCATATAAATATAGTATTAACTCGTATTCAATATTTAGCATGCATTTTCCCACGAAAACAGTAAAATTGGGGCCGTAAAATTCACCCTAGTAGCGTGATTTTATGTAATCTAAGCAGAAACGAGCAGCGGTACGAGATCGTCGGGCTCAGGAAGTGATATGCCTTCAGCAAATAAGAGAAAGGAAAGAAGTTTAGGTGTGAGATTGGCTGAGGTTGAACTTGATATTTATAGAGATTTTTTGGCCTCTCACTTCGTGAGCCATATAGTCTCACGTCATGAGCCATGGTTGGTCACTTTGTAGACTTGCTGTTTGGGTCCCTAGCTTCGGAAGGTGGCCATATGACTCCTCACGTCGTGAGGTATCCTTGCTCACGTCGTGAGCTTAGAAATTATCCCTTAGTAGCCTTGCCACGCACCCTCTAGGTCCAAAATGTGGCAATTTGACTCTTCACGTAATGAGCCAACTTGCTCACGTCATGAGCTCAGTCAAATTAGGGTTTCTGACAACTGTATCTTCCGAAGGTCGTAACTTTCGCATACAAACTTCGTTTTTGACATTCTTTATATCCACGCGTAGGTATGTATGAGTACCACAACTCTCTTTTAGACTCCAATGGTTAATTCTAAGTCTATTTTAAATTCCTCTTATTATAGATATTTATAGTGTTCGGTTTATCATAACTTCTTCATGCGAAGTCAGATTGAGACGTTCTCTATATTTTTGGAATCGTATGGACGTATACTTTGAGTTGTATCATAAAGAAAGTTCATATTTGTATTAGAATTTATCATGAACTAAATAGTAAGTTTATCACATTACTAGTTTAACAACATCACATTACATGATTGACATAATCACATGTGATTGTTAGTGACCTATTTTGACTAGTGTTATATTCTCCCCCCGTTAGAACAATTTCGTCCCGAAATTTATCTCATGGATGGGGTTTTGTCAAATAGTTGGGGGGTATTTTTCTTTCATCTGATCTTCACGTTCCCAAGTAAATTTAGGTCCTTGTAAAGAGTTCCATCGAACTTTCACTATGGGAATACGACTTTGCTTTAATCGTTTGACTTCTCGATCTATGATCTTGAAAAGTTCTTCTACAAAGTTTAGTTTGGTATTGACTTGTATCTCATCGAGAGGCACAACAAGCGTGTCATTAGATATACATCTTTTGAGATTTGATACGTGAAAAACACCGTGTACATTACTTAGCTCTTGAGGCAACTTGAGTTGGTATGCGACAGAACCAATTCTTGCTAGAATTTCAAAAGGTCCTATATACCTTGGGTTTAGTTTGCCTTGTTTCTCGAATTGAATTACGCCTTTCCAAGGAGAGACCTTCTACATTACTTTATCTCTAACTTAGAATTCTAAAGGCTTACATCTTACGTCAGCATAGGTCTTTTAACGATCATGTGCAGCCTTTAATCGATCCTTAATTTGCACAATCTTTTCAGTTGTATCGTGGATTATTTCTGGTCCAGTACGTAATGTATCGCCTGTACGTTCTCTGGCCATCTGTGTATCTCAAACTTCTGCCCAACATATTGGGGAACGACATTTTCGTCCATAAAGAGCCTCAAATGGTGCAACCTTGATGCTAGTGTGATGACTATTGTTGTAGGAAAACTCAATTAACAGTAAATGAGTATCCCATGCATTTCCAAAGTCTATTACACAGGCTCGGCGCATATCTTCTAAATTCTGAATGGTTTTCTCACTCTAACCATCAATCTGTGGATGGTAAGCTGTACTCATATCTAGACATGTTCCTAAGGATTTTTGTAGAGATTGCCAAAATCATGAAGTGAATTTACTATCTCGGTTAGAAATAATAGAATTTGGAACTCCATGCAATCTGGCGATTTCCTTAAGATAAATTCTAGTCAGCTTCTCCATCTTGTCGTTCTCCTTAATTGGTAAGAAATGGGCAAACTTAGTCAACCTATCGATTATTACCCAAATTGTATCGAACCCACTAGGAGTTTTGGGTAACTTGGTGATGAAGTCCATTGGTATCTGCTCCCATTTCCATTTAGGTATTTCCGGTTGTTAAAGTAAACCTAAAGGCTTTTGATGTTCTGCCTTTACTCTAGAACAAGTCAAGCATTTGCTCACATAAGTAGCAATTTCAGCCTTCATGTTTGGCCACAAATAATGTACTTTTAAATCTAAGTGCATTTTGTTAGAGCTTGGATGCACGGAATATCTGGACTTGTGGGCTTTTTCTAAGACTAAGTCTCTAACTCCACCAAACTTAGGCGTCCAAATTTGGTTCATAAAGTATCGCGTTCCGTCATCTTTTTGTATAAATTGCTTTTCATTTCCTTGTAAAGCTTCGTTCTTGATGTTTTCTTCTTTTAGAGCCTCAAGTTGAGCTTCTCTAATTTGTGCGGTAAAGTTAGAATGGATAGTTATAGTTAATGCTCGTACCCGACGGGGTTTAATATATTCTTTCCGGCTCAAGGCATCTGCTACTACGTTTGCCTTTCCGGGATGATAACGAATCTCACATTCATAATCATTCAACAATTCAACCCATCTTCTTTGTCTCATATTAAGATCTTTTTGGTTGAAGATGTGTTGGAGACTCTTGTGATTAGTAAAGATAGTACACTTAGTACCATATAAATAATGTCTCCATATTTTCAGTGCAAAAACTAAAACTCCCAATTCAAGATCATGGGTAGTGTAATTATTCTCATGCACCTTAAGTTGTCGTGATACGTAGACAATAACTTTTCCTCTTTGCATCAACACACATCCCAATCCTTGATTTGATGCGTTGTAGTATACGACGAAATCTTCTGTCCCATCTGTAAGGGATAGGATTGGTGAACTACACAACATTTGCTTTAGTTTCTGAAAAGCAGCTTCTTGTTTGTCTTCCCAGTTGAACTTCACATCCTTCTGGGTTTGTGTTGTAAGCGGCTTGGCTATTTTGGAGAAATTATCTATGAATCTACGGTAACAACCAACAATTCCTAAGAATTGACGAACTTCTGTTGGCGTCTTTGATGCTTCCTAATTTATGATTGCTTCAACCTTGGATGGGTCAACATGAATTCCTTCGTTGCTAACTACATGACCTAAAAATTGTACTTCTCTAATCCAAAACTCACATTTGGAGAATTTGGCATACAACTTTTATTTTCTCAGTAGTTCCAAGATTATTTGTAAGTGTTGACCATGTTCTTCCTTGGTTCGTGAATATATCAATATATCAATATATCATCGATACTCGACAGGATCCATTGTGCGACTTGCCGCACTTGGCACAACGACCCTGACCCTGCTGGCCTTTGCTGGGAGGAGCGGAGGTCTTAGGCTTCTTATCCTGATCCACTATCGTCTCAACCTGCTCCGGCTTCCACTTCATTCGGAGCGCCAACTCAATTTCTCGTTCCCAAGCCTTCTCCACCATGTCATTCAGGGTCTTACACCCTGAAAAGCTCACGAACTCTCGGATATCATCCCTCAGCATGGAATGATACATCGTCTTCTTCATCTCCTCAGCCGTAGCGTACTGCGAAACCAACAGTTCTCTCTTTCTGAACTTGGCGGTGATCTCTGCCACAGTCTATGTGGTCTGGTGAACGTCCTGGAACTCCCTCACCAATCGATGTACCTCAACGGCCGATGCAAACTCCTGATCAAACCTCTGCACAAACTCCTCCCATAACATCTCATCCACACCCGCCGATCCTACCTCGCGGGTAACCTCTTCCCACCAGTCTCGCGCTCGATCCCTCAACATATAAGACGCGGACCCCACCTTTGTCACCTCTGTTGAGAATAAGTCTTTCACTGACTAATTTTGCACACGTGTCAATAAAAGATGAGATTATAACCGTTATAGGTGTTAGTAAATAATGATAATAATAATAATAATAGTTGGGATCCTGTACTGGCTTAGGATCCTGAGTGCTCTTTGAGATCCGGGATCCTTAGAGGATTGAGGATCTCGCCCCTAACACCCAACCGACTTTATCCTCCTCCACCTCCATTCCTCCTATTTCCTCTAAAAATATTCTTCCACCTCCAAGTGGAGCTCCCAAGAAAACCTCTAAGGCACCAAATAAAAACACCTCTACGGTCGTTGCCCAAGGACTTAGGGATCCTCCTGTACCAGTTTCCAATAACGAAATTTTCGTTATGATGAAGAGATTGGAACGACAAGTCACTCGGTACCAGGAGGACAGCTATAGGATACTTAAGGAAATGGAGAGAATGAGGCAGAGATACACAAGCCCCAAGAAGCATCACCCTCGATCTTGTAGCCTAAGATCCTAAATTTGACAATACGGGATCCTCGGCGAACTGCTGCGAGAGAGGATCCTCGACACCGACCTCTCTCTCATTATCCTCCATTTGCTTATGGTGTTTGTGACTTATTAGAGGTATCACATTTGAGGTACTAATCTCTTGAAAGGCCAAGAACTACAAGCTACAATAAAGAGGTATTCATCTAACTAGTTTTTATGTTGTATATCTCCAATTGCATGCTAGCTAGGGTATATGCTTTGGAAAAATGAAAATTGCATGTATAACTTGAGAAAACTTAGATCCAAAGCATTAGGGTTGTATGTGCACCAAAGGATTGTTATAGTTCTCAAAACCCATCAGTGGTATCAGAGCCTGAGATGTTTTCTATCATATTGATGCAATTGTTTGATTTTCAAAGCTGAAAAAATGTCATTTTTGGCCATTGACTGCTGGACTCGTCGAGTACCATAAGGGAACTCGATGAGTTGGATTATATGTGATTAAATCGTCAAGTTCATGCCATGAACCCAATGAGTTGGATCCTTTGTTTGCAGATTTTCGAGTTTTTTTGGCCAGTTTTGGATTATGATCATTACCACAAACTGTTTTGACTGTTAAAATTCGATTTTTCTTATAAGGTAATGATTATCCTAATCTAATTGAATTATGATTGTCAAATTTTAAGATAATTACTTGATTTGGTAAAAAAAACTAATTATTTGTAGAATTTGATTTGAATCATCTTGCTATATGAAATTAGCTTAGGTCAATTTTGTGATATAATTAATTATATGATTAATTTAATTGTTGTCAAATTGAGCCAAGAGGCTTTGAAAAGTTTCAAAACTTGCCCTCAAGTTTTGGAATTTAAAATTTAATTAAAAGGTTTAATTTTGAAATAATAAATTCTAAAACCCTAGTAATTTGAAAAGGTTCAAAAAATACACCTCTTGGTTTTGTAACTTAAAATTTAATTAAGTAGTCTTAATTGTGAAATCTTAAATTTAAAACCTTCATGTTTTAAATAGTTCAAATTACACCTTTATGGTTTTATTAAGTTAATTAAGTGTTTAATTAAAAGAGAGAATTAATAAATCTCTAATGACATGGTTTAAATTTATTAAATTAAAAGTCTAATTTATTAATTTATTAAACCACTTAGTATTTTAACTGTGTAAAATACACCCTTATACTATATAAAATTAAAAGTCTAATATATTATATATGTATAAGTTAAAAGTCAATCTGACCGTTAGTAGGCCTCATTCACGAAGCTGGTCTATAAGGGGTGTTTAAGGAAGTAACCTGTAAAATGACCGCCATTGGGTATACACTCTTACCCACCGCACCCTTGACCAGTGGAGGGTCGTTAGCCGAACGGGTGTGATCGGAAATTTAAATCCTCATTACAAGTATAATGAAATATAAATTAACTAAACCTTTTATAAATTCCCAATCTTAGTTACTTTAGGAATAATGTGAATTTGATGCTAACCCATGAAATTGCGCATTGAACCTTATTGGTCATTAGTGGAGCGTGTGTAGTTAACTGGCACACTAATATGGGACTAATGAAGGATGGCAATGGGTAGCTCGTAGGTTATCATAGATCAATGGAGCGTGTGTGGTTAACCGACACATTGATTAGGTGATAAATGGCTTCGAGAATATCAAGCTAATTTACATGGTTATTCATACCTTGTTTGTGATCCTCAGTATCCCAATAACAAACTTGAAGGGCATAATCGATATTAAACATGCCATTGAAAAGTTCAATGAATATCAACAGATCTAGAAATTTCATTTAAAACCTAATTCGTTTAAAATTTTGTTTTCATGGTGGAATTGGTAAATCGTCATTTACTTACCTTCAAATAATTTGCAATTGGATTACGACATCCCTCTTCTGAATTTTGAAGTATTATGTTGTATCCTAGCCTTTATATTACATTTGGGGTGGTATAATAAGGATTAAATAAACCAACATGAATTTCTCTCTTTTTGTAGATGTCTAGCTCTAACAACTATGGTCTTGCTCAATCCTTTGGAAAAGGCTTTCCTCATGAAGATGATATTCCACATGCCGATCAAGGTGAAAGATTAATCCCTTCTTCGTGCAAAGGTGGAACTGGAACTCATACTTCTCTTCCTCCACCTCCTCCAATAATTCTCACTGACCCAATTTCTCGTCAACTTGAAAAGTTCAAAGTTACTCAAGCCCTATTGGCATGCAAACATAAAGCTGGAAACTCTGTATGTGCACATGTTCTAACCATGAAGATGCACCTTGACATATTGGGAATGTTGGGTGTCGTTTTTCCGAGAAAGTTGGTTGTTGACTTGGTTCTTCAGTCACTTCCCGAGTCATATAGTTGTTTTTTAAAGACTACTATATGACAGATCACGACGTGACCCTCATTGATTTGACATATTTGCTAATTGTTGTTGAACCAACAATGATTTGGCGCACTAGTGAAGCAAATTTAACCGAAAGATCAATCTCCCAAACTTCCATGGACATTGACAATGGCAACATTGGAAGTCTAGAAAGGTTTTCGCTTCCCAGTGGAAAGGGATCGACCAAGGTCAAACCGTTTGACCAATTGGTAAAGAGAAAGGCTAAGTTTGAGATTGTCCCATGCACCATTCTGAAAGAGTCTGTTTGTTTCTATTGCCAAGAAAAGGGACATTGGAAGCGAAGCTGCCCTGACTACCGAAGTGATCTAAGAGATGATAGAATCAGGTTGTATGGTTCTACTTCAGGTAAGTTCACTATCTAACTCTGTTAAGTTCCTATTTATAGATTCTTAATACATGATGTGATAAGATTGCATTTTGATGTTTTGTATAATCCAAAAGAAAGAAGGAAGCTTAGAAGAAGTGATCGTGAAGAGATGTATTTCATCGCATGGTTCAATGATTAGATTCTTGAAGCTACTACTTAGGAGTTATCATAGATTTCTTAGGAATATTAGAAACATTATTTTCATATGAATTTGCATTGTAAGGAAAAGTTATTCCCTAATTTTATAAATAAAGGAAATTTTGATTTTATCTTATTTTATGTTTCCTTGAAATGAAATTCGTGAAAATTGTTATTTGTATGTTTCTATTAATAGCAATATTGAAAATGATTGATTCTTAGTTATATCAATTGTGGTAGTGTCATAATTTTCTAAGTAAGGAAACATTCTCATCACCCAAGTTTCAATTGAACAGAAACTTGGAATCATATGTTTTGAATCATGTGATGTATGAAAATCTTGGTACTTGGGAAAGTGAGACTAATTCCTTGTTTACATATCTATGTAAGTTAAGTGAAAGATGAAAGGATCTAGTACACATTGATGTGCACTGGTCAGATCCACCACAAAGAATAATAAATGCTATTCGTCATGATTTACTAATGGTTCAGTAAATATGGTTATGCTTACAAGCTTAAGTATAATTCTATTGCCTTGAAAAGTTTCAAAGTATAAGTAGAACAAATAAGAAGAATCAATTAGGTAGAAAGGTAAAAGTTTCTCCAATCTTAAAGGAAAAGAGAGTACTTTAGTATCATGTTTAATGATCATCCTAATGATTATGGAACCATGTCACAATTGATCCTCTAAGGACCCTTAGTGCACTTGTAGGGCTAAGAAGAGGAATCAGGAATTGTTGAAATGGTTATATCGATAAGATGAATCATACTTCGTTCCAAAATTCGAGTTATAGAATCGTACTCCAAGTTACTCCAAGTTGTACCTTGAGTGACATGTTCTAAAGTAGGTTTATAACACCTCATGAAATGTGGAGTAGAAATGTTTCTTACTATTGCACATTTAAAATTGGTAGTTGTGATGTCTTGGATAAGACAAAGACCAACTAAGACCAATTATATGAAGTGTTTTCTTGATAAGAAACCACACTAACTCTTGAATATTTGTTTGTCACGGAATGTTCCTAGACAAGAGAATATTATATGTCAAGAGGTTAGTGGGAGTCTTAAAGGTCTTGAAAAGTTTCAAGAACTAATCAAGAATAAACCTACTGTTCATCACTAGCACACGACTTGAGGTTTGTAACCTATCGTGTTGACACATTCTTGTTTCTGTGCTCATTCCTTTTGACTATGCATGTGAGTTCTGTGAGTTCTCATTTGAATGCATAAGACAAAGCACCTTGATCAATGGAAAGTACATTACTCTGTAGGGGTGAGCTACACAATAACTTGGAAGCAATGGTAGGACCCTTGTGCTACCAGATGGCAAGAAATTAAGATTGAACAAGTTCAATCCATATGAGTTCGGATTTGTCACAAACCTTGTCTTGTGATTATGGTTATGAAAAATTCACATGGATAGGAACACATACACCATAAAATCTAAGTGACATAAGATTTCTCTGCGCTTCATGAATATGACTATGAGGAAATGCTTTCACTAAGTGGGTTTTAAGGTATTAGCAGTTGTGATTGCGTTCTCAAATTCGAGTATGATTACGACATCCCTCTTCATAGTTCGAATTGTAAGAAATGGAAAATAGTCTGAACATTCGGGACTTACTACTATAAAGTTCTGAAATAGTTTAGACACACATATGAATTATCTAAGGAAATGTGTGTGAGTTTGAGAAGCCTAGATAAAGTCTTATCGAAGCATCTTGTATCAGAAATCTAAACTTCGGTAAGAAAGTCAATAAATATTGATTTCTAGAAGTCCAGTTGATTTCTAAATACATGTCAAAGCTAGTGGGGGCATAAGTGTTATGCTTATAAGTATGTAATTATTATGCTAGTGTGAGCACAATTATTACATTAAGTGTTGTGAGTTAGCAATGCTATTAATAGGAAACAATGTTGTAACTTGCAAAGTTGCAGAGTTTTAAAAATTGTTTCACTATAGATACATTTGGCAATGGTTTCATCATAAGAATTTGTCCTCTAATGATCTTATACGAGCCATATAATTCCATTAAAAGTTGAATCAAACATTGATCTTACAGGAATTTGTGAATTCCTGTTGCAGTGCCACAAGAACATGGAAGAATATCTTGAATAACACGTTGCTCATCCGATATTTTGGTCAATAGTGAAGTACAGTGAGAAATCACCATTACCTTGATAAATTGAATATAGTTGTTGGTGAATTTGTTAGAGCATGGCTCCATTTTATTGTTCATATCGCTGTTTCAATTCTAACCTGATTTCAAAAGCAGTTTATAGGAAGAGAACACTTTTAGCAATATTCTTCGAAAATGCGTTTAGAATCCAATTAATCACCACAGAGTTTGCTCGATCTTAAGTAGGATAAGAAGGCAAAGTAAGCACATGCTTATGCATAGTTCCAACAGAAAATCCTAACTTATTCTTAACAGATAATGAAATCATCATGCATTGTTTCCATGAATTGAATCCGATTCCATTTAAAACAGAGGTTATGGGAACAAAATTGGGATTTTCTAAAGAACTAATGAAGAAAGTATTTGACAAATTAACAACAAGAAGATCATTTGAATTAGATTCCATCATGATTGAACGAAGAAGAAATGAAATCAAATGGCAAATACAAATTCAATGATATCATTTTTCTCTGATATCATGTTGTAATCAAGAACACATGTATAGTATAGAGAGAGAATGAGAGAGAAATTAATTGAGAAAATGACTTAGGAGGGTAACTACCTTTTATCCGTGTTCACATATTGACAACTTCTTATTTTTTGTACATAATAAAGCAACTAACTTGTTTTAACTGTTTAAATTACACCAATATTACCGGCTAATACCTGTTTTAACCGATAACTCAAAGGGAAACTGACTTAGGAGGGTAACTACCTCTTATCCGTGTTCACATGTTGACAACTTCTTATTTTTTGTACATAAGAAAGCAACTAACTTTTTTTAACTGTGTTACATCCCAAAAATCATGACCAAAAATTTTGTTTTTAATTTAATACTAAAACCAAAATTGTCAAACCATTAATTTAATACTCCGACATCAGGCCCCGCCCGGCATCAGGTCTGCCTAGCATCGAGCCTCGCTCGGTAGACATGTCTGTCTCTCTTAGGCCCCGCCTGTCTCTGGGCCCCGCCCGTTAAACACATACAATCATATAACATGCTAACACATAAAGAAACATACTCTACTATATCCCTGTCCTAAGAAACATACTCTGCTAATAATGAGATACGGAACATCGTCCATACTCAGCTAGTGATGAGATATGGGACCTCGCCCACTCTCACCTCCTTACCAGGCACATACAAGTATCACACAGATTACTGATGGGTTTTAGACATAAGAACAATCCTATGTGCTCATACAAACCCTAATGCTTGGATCTAGGTTTCTCTATTGTACATGCAATGTATCCAAGACTTACAATCTTAGAGCTAACATATTATAAACTGAAATTAGGGTTTCGATAATTACCTTTGATTATTATGTGGCAATAACAATCTCAATTCATCCTTACAATGACTTTAGAAAGCTTAGAGTCACAATTGTCACTCCTCTAATGGCTCACAAACACCAAGAGCAAGAGGATGAAGAATAAGGAGAGAGGAGGCTGCCCAAAACCGTCCAAAACCCTAAGGAGTTCCTTCCATACGTTTTTGGTGCTCTAGGGATCTTTAAATAGTGAGGCTATTAGGGTTATCTAACAAGGAAACCCTAATTTGGATGCTTAGGCCCTAAGCAACCCATGGACTCCTTCCTTAAAGGCCTAGGACGATTTCTAATGGGTTTCCCCATAGAATTCGTCCACCCCTCTAATATGGAGTCCATTAGCTCAATATTCAACTATCATACAATTGACAGTTCTAGACCCTTAAGTTTAATTAATGTCTTTTAGCCACAAACTTAATTCTTATTAATTCTTGACTAATATTAGTTAAACAATATGATTTCTCCTTTAATATATTATTCTCATAATATATTAATAAATCATAATTAATCCTTTCTCTCCATAATTCATCATATCAAGTTGCTTTGGTGAAGGCAACCCAAAAGGACCATGCACCATCGGGTCAAGTACATACCAAAATAGTTATGGACTTAGACACTAATCCAATAGTCTCCCACTTGGATAAGTCTAATAACTATTCTGCGTATGACTTCAGATCCTGATCTGCAATCGTAGCTTTGAAAAGCCGCTGTCAACTCTGATCTTATCAGATACACGTGTCTTTTAGATATGGGATCATATATTCCTCCATTCTAGATATCGTATAGACTGAGACATGGATTTAAATCATTCTCTCTGTCTATGTGTTGTTTGTCGATTTCCAATTTATGACGACTAACAACAGGCTACATTTGAACACATCAAATTAGTCTTGGCTTGGCCAAGTGCTTAGGTGCCATCACTAAATCATCGAGGGGCCCAAAGATATCGCTTTTATCCTACTTTGGATAAAAGTAACTGATAAACTTTGACTCAATGCTAGCTTGCACTCACTTACCGAATTACACACAACAATATATTTTATAACACCAAGTTACTGGTGTTTACATATTATCAATGTGCACCGACTCGCAAGATACAACTCACACATTTCGGTTTCAAGAATATAAAATGTTATCGTCTCACCAATCACTCGTGATACAATTCATGAAGTGATCCAAGTGAGCGTGGGTTTAATCCAACGCTCAAATCATATTCATATGCACTCATGAACGTTGCAGCAAACAATTGCTTATGTCTAATACACTTTACACAATCCACACACCAATTCACGACAATCTTCATTCATACCTACTTCCAACATATGAACGACTGTGGTCCGTTTGAATAATTTGACTGTTCTGAACCAATTAAATTATTCAGGAAGTCAAAACATGCAAAGTGAAACACAATAATAATACTAATCCCATATGTCCCCAAACTTTTGAGTATAAATAAAACACCTTTTATCTATCACCATATTGATTACTCATTATTTGTTGTTTCGGGTAATCAACTTCTTACTTGAATTATTACTACACTTGTCCCATGCTCTTAGCATGCACACAATGTTTACCTACGGTTCTTACTTTGTGAAATAGATCAAATGAACACATTTCCAATCATACTCATTTCACAACTCCTAATCCTTTTCACAAGTGAAAGAATATCAAATTCTTACCACTTATAGAATATGCTAGATTCTAACATTTTATGCAATGATCCTTTCGTAAATTCATAGCTCAAAATCATCAAGATTTGGCTAATCTCTATTAGAAACAATTCTATAGATATGATGTCTCTCACTCAAAGTACATTCCTTTGAACATCCTTCTTGCATAATATTTTCTAATCTAGATATAGATTCTCAATATCCAACTCCCAATATGGAAACATTTCCATATTTTCCATATGACAACTCATTCTTAATAGAATCTTATCTATTCATAATAATGTCGATATGGTCCATCCAATACTATACTTCCAACTACTCATAAGCGACCAATCCTCGGCGAACTTTGGATCGTCCTTTGATAGTTGTGTAATTATCTTAGTCAAAACCGATTTTTGTCCTTTTTTTCCCTCTAAATGCGCTAGACATTTGGAAAATTTTAGAATGGTTAAATATTATAACCCTTGCAATCGATCCTATAACCAAAGCGTATGGGACACGATGCATAATGTCTTACATAAAAATATGATACTTTATCAATCTTCTGCCATAATATTTAATGTGTCACGTTCTCACAATTCAAACTATGAAGAGGGATGCCATGATCATAATCGAAATTTAAGAACACACTATGTATCCTTGACTAAATTTATTAACATTCCACAACCTAAGCCTTTAGATTTGAAATGTAGCATAATATTCTCTCCCTTAATTATAGCAAAACAACTTTTCAATCCTTACGACTTTGCAAGGTATAACTCTTGTTTTCTATAATTAATATTGCTAACTAGCAATACTTACCTTAATAATCATACATGCACAACATTTATGCTCCTACTATCATGATGATTATTGTCATATAAGCATAACACTTATGCTCCCACTAGCTTTGACATGTATTCAGAAAATAGCTTAACTTCCAGAAAAACAATACCTATTGAATTTCTTAAGTTCATATTTCTAATACCTAATGCTTTGATAATCCTTTTATCTAAGCCTCTCAAACTTATACACTTTTGCCTTAAATAGCTCACATGTGTGTCTAAACAATTAAGACTAATTGCCAAATCTCACAATTCGAATCATGGAAAGGGATACCGTAACCATAATCGAATTCGAGAATTCAATTTTCACAATCACTATCTTCTTAAAATCTCTCTTAGTGAAAGCATTTCCTCACAGTCATTTTTATGAAGGAGGGAATCTTATGACACTTAGATTTTAATGGTGTATGTGTTCCTTTCCACTTGAATTTGTCAAAACCAAAGTTTACGTCAAATTCAAACTCATATGGACTGAACCTTCTCAATCTTGATTTCTTGCCTTATGGTAACACGAGTGCTCACCATGTCTTCAAAGTAGTTAAGAAGCTCACCCTTTCCTATCAATGTACTTTTCATTGATCAAGGTGCTTGCCTTTTTATGCGTTCAAATGAGAACTCATAGAACTCATATGCATAATTAACTCGATTGGAACGACACAGAAACAAGATAGTGTCAACACGATAGGTTGTAAACCTCAAGTCGTGTGCTAGTGATGTTCGATAAGGTTTATTTTTATTTGTTCTTGAACCCTTTAAAGACTATTAAGACTCCCACTGACTCCTTGACTATAAGATTCTCTTGTCAATAGACATTTCTTGACAAATATTCAAGAGTTAGTGTAGCTTTTATCAAGACAGAACACTTCATAAAATCACAACTTTCCACATTTGATGATTGTTATAAACCTTCTTAAGACTTGTCACTCAATTCACAATCTTAACTCTAAGACTTGATATTGGAACGAAGTATGATTGACTTCTTGATTTAACCATTTCTTCAATCCTTGATTCCTCTTCTTAGACATACAATTATACTAAGACTCACTTAGAGGATCAATTGAGATGTGGTTCTTAATCATTAAGACCTATCATAAAACATAACAAAAGGTACTCTCCGTTCTTCTTAGAATAGAGAAACTTTTATTTTTCTGCCTACTTGATTCTTCTTATTCGTTCTGCTATTGATTTAAACTCTTTCAATCAATTCAGAATTACACTCAATCTTATAAGTATAATCATATTTACTAAACTTTTAGTAAATCATGATGAATATCTTTGTTAGTCTTGTGGTGTACTTGATCAACACACAACTTTGTGTACTCAATCTCTTAGTCCTTCACTTGACATTTTGTCAACGAATTAGTCTAATTTCCAAATGTGAAAGTTTTTCATTCATCATACACGTTGCATGATTCCGAGTTTCTGTCCAATTGAAACTTGGGCGATGAGAAACTCTCCCTATTTGGTGAATTCTCGACATTTCCACAAATAACATGATTAAGAATCAAATCCATTATTGCTAATAATAGAAATCTTCAAACATCAATTTTTCATGCATGCCATTGTAAGGATAAATAAATAATATAAAACAAAATTTTATTTTATTGCGGAAAAATTTGTTCTTACAATGCAACTTATCGAAAAACTATGTTAATACATATTTCTTAGCAATCTTTTCTAACTCTATGCTCAAGAATCCAATCTTCAAGCAATGCGATCGAAATCCATTTCTTCATGATTAGATTCCGCTCACTTCTTTCCTTAAGCTTCCTCTCATTTTCTTTGATCCTATAAAACATCAATTGTAATATTATCACATCATGTATTAAGAATCTAGAATAGGAACTTAAAAGAGTTATTTAATGGATTTTACCTAAAGTAGAGCCATACGTTTTGACTCTCCCATCTGTTAGGTAAATAGGGCAGCTTCGTTTCCAATGCCCCTTCTCTTGGCAATAAAAGCAAATTGACTCTTTTGGAACAGCACATGGAACTACTTCAGACTTTGCCTTTATCTTATGATCAAACTTTTCGATCATGGTATGCCTTTCGTTGCCATTGCCTATACCCATAGAGGTCTCGAAGGCAGATTCACCAATCAATTTTGCTTTTCTAGTGCGCCAAACCATCGCTGATTCAGCAGCAATAAGCATATAGGTGAGATCTATAAGGGTTACATCGTGGTTCATCATATAGTACTCTCTTACGAACTCACTATACGAGTTAGGAAGTGAATGAAGAACCCAGTCAACAGCCAGCTCCTCACAGACAACGGATCCCAACATTCTTAACCTATCAATGTGTGACTTCATCTCTAGGATGTGTGCACACACCGACTTTCCTTCTTCATGTTTACTTTCCAAAAGGGCTATAGTGAGCTTGAACTTTTCAAGCCTTCGAACTTGTGGGTTAGGGAGAATAATTGGAGGAGGTGGAGGAAGTGAAGAATGATCTCTTGTTCCTCGATCGAATCGTGGAATATCATCTTCATGTGGAAAACTTGTTCCACGGGATTTGGGAATACCATAGTTGTCATACTTTGACATCTACAAAATGAGAGAAAACAAATTCAAGTTAGTTGATTAGAATCCTTGATGTGACACCCAAATGAAACATCGAGGCTAGGATCCAACACAATACACTACAACCTAGAAAAGGGATGTCGTAATCTAGTTGCAGAATATTTGAAGGTAGGTAAATGACGATTTACCAATTTCCACCATGAAAAACGAAAAAGAAATTTAAGTTTTAAATCTATTGAAAATTCCTAGATCTTTTGAGATTCATTGAACATTTCAATGGCATGTTTAAATCTCGATATGCCCCTCTAGTTTGTGACTGGGATACCGAGGATCACAAAGCGGGTGTGAATAACCATGCAAAACTACATGGTGCCCCCACATGTTACAGTCACCTATTCGATGTGCCGGTTAACCACACACGCTCCACCGAACTATGACAAACATTGAGTCACCCTTTGCTACCTTTGCTTAGAACCATGTAGTGTGCCGGTTAACCACACGCACTCCACTAATGTCTTCGCAAGGGCACAAAGTGTAATTTCATGGAATTGCATCAATTCACTTTTGCCTAAAGTAACTAAGAATGGGAATTTTATAAAAGCATTTAGTTACTTTTGTATTTCAATATACTTTTAATGGAAAGTTTCTGTCCTATCCTACCCATTCGGCTAACGACCCTCCACTAGTCAAGAGTGCGGTGGGTAAGAGTGGATACCCATTCAATCGCCATTTTATAGGCAATTTCCTTAAACACCCCTTATAGACCAGCTTCGTGAATGAGGCCTACTAATGGTAAGACTGACTTTTACTCATACACACACACACACAAACACACACACACACACATATATATATATATATATTTATATATATATATATATATATATATATATATATATATATATATATAATATTAGACTTTTAATTTTATGTATAGTATAGGGTGTATTTTACACTTTTAAAATACTAGGTGTTCTAATTTAATAATTATACCTTTAATTTAATTAAATTGTAAACCAAAACTTTATGGATTTACCAAATCTCCTTTAATTATACACTTTAATTAATTAATAAAACCATAAGGGTGTGATTTGAACTTTTCAAAACTATTCTAGGGTTTTAGAATTTAACATTTCTAAATTAAATTTTTAATCAACTTTTAAATTCCAAAACTTGAGGGCAAGTTTTGAAACATTTCAAAACATTAGGGTTTTAACTATTTAAATTTCAAAACAAAACCTTAAGTTCAAATTTAAACCATAAAACTTACATGGGCATAATAGAAACTTTTTCACAACACAAGGATCAAATAACAAATAATAAAAATTAAACAATTAATTTTGTCATTATCTATATTTGACCTAATTTCAATTTCTTGCAAGATAAATTACCCAATTAATACAAATGATCAATCTTTAATCATATAAGGAAGTTATTATCTAATCAATTGGTAATTATCTTGTGTTTTGGTAAGGATAATTTTTTAGAAACAATAAAAATCGTATTTTATTAGTTTAAAACGAATATGGTAATTATCCTTAAGCAAAACAGCAAGTAAATCCGAAATTTCCTCTGTCTGACGCTCCGACTCGCCGAGTCACACATTGGAACTCGCCGAGTAGGGCAGACTCGCCGAGTCCATGTAGTGAC
The DNA here is from genome assembly GCF_051521515.1 of Lactuca serriola. NCBI lineage: Eukaryota > Viridiplantae > Streptophyta > Magnoliopsida > Asterales > Asteraceae > Lactuca > Lactuca serriola. The sequence goes on along the minus strand of NC_136412.1, from coordinate 271,885,447 downwards.
TCGCCGAGTCAGTTCGAATAGAAGGCCATAATTCTATTTTCAGTAAATAATTCAACATAGCATCACATACAACAGAAACCAATCAAGGCTCTGATACCACTGATGGGTTTTAGACATAAGAACAATCCTATGTGCTCATACAAACCCTAATGCTTGGATCTAGGTTTCTCTATTGTACATGCAATGTATCCAAGACTTACAATCTTAAATCTAACATAATATAAACTGAAATTAGGGTTTAGAGAATTACCTTTGATTATTATGTGGCAATAACAATCTCAATTTCTCCTTACAATGACTTTAGAAAGCTTAGAGTCACAATTGTCACTCCTCTAATGGCTCACAAACACCAAGAGCAAGAGGATGAAGAATAAGGACAGAGGAGGCTGCCCTAAACCATCCAAAACCCTAAGGAGGTCCTTCCACACGTTTTTGGTGCTCTAGGGATCTTTAAATAGTGAGGCTATTAGGGTTATCTAACAAGGAAACCCTAATTTGGATGCTTAGGCCCTAAGCAACCCATGGACTCCTTCCTTAAAGCCCTAGGACAATTTCTAATGGGTTTCCCCATAGAATTCGTCCACCCCTCTAATATGGAGTCCATTAGCTCAATATTCAACTATCATACAATTGACAATTCTAGTCCCTTAAGTTTAATTAATGTCTTTTAGCCACAAACTTAATTCTTATTAATTATTGACTAATATTAATTAAACAATATGATTTCTCCTTTAATATATTATTCTCATAATATATTAATAAATCATAATTAATCCTTTCTCTCCATAATTCATCCTATCAAGTTACTTTGGTGAAGGCAACCCAAAAGGACCATGCACCATCGGGTCAACTACATACGAAAATAGTTATGGACTTAGACACTAATCCAACAACAACAAGTATAATCTAACATGCAAACATTCCTCGGGCACCCGCTCGACATCGGACCTTGGTCTGGCATAACATACTAGCATACAATGCCTAGGGCTAACACCCGGGTCTTCCATCTTATAGACTACATGGGCTGACATTGTGGCCTTAGACCCATTCACAAAATGAGGAGACTCACCTTGCACTGCTGAATCCCTGGCTGGAACTAGTTGAGTACGGACGAAGTTCCGTATCTCATTATTAGCAGAGTATGTTTCTTAGGACAAGGATACGGTAGAGTATGTTTCTTATTGTGTTAGCATGTTATATGATTATATGTGTTTAGTGGGCGGGGCCTAAGAGAGACAGATCTGTATACTGAGCGGGGCTCGATGCCAAACGGGGCCTGATGCTGGAGTATTAAATTAATGGTTTGACAATTATGGTTTTAGTATTAAATTAAAAACGAAATTTTTGTTCATGATTTTTGGGATGTTACACAGTTAAAACAAGTTAGTTGCTTTCTTATGTACAAAAAATAAGAATTTGCCAATATGTGAACACGGATAAGAGGTACTTACCCTCCTAAGTCATTTTCCCTTTGAGTTACCAGTTAAAACATGTATTAACCAGTAATATTGGTGTAATTTAAATAGTTAAAACAAGTTAGTTGCTTTATTATGTACAAAAAAGAAGAAGTTGCCAATATGTCAACACAGATAAGAGGTAGTTACCCTCCTAAGTCATTTTCCCAAATTAATTTCATTCCATCTTTTTAATCAATAAAGAACAAGAACAACTACATATATACATAACTGAATGAGTACATATAAGGTTAGATCCTAACTACCATTATCGAACAAACTAACTTAAATATAAACAGTTAAATTATGAAAATACCCTCAAATAATTAGGTTAGTTAAACCAACCGGGTTCATGGAGGGAATTAAAGGCATGCAAGAAAAACATGTGGAAATATTTTTTTTTAATTTTTCCTATAGAAGAGTGCTTAAACTTTTAATCGATGTTAATATATAAAAGAGGGCTATAATAGTTAAGCAATAAAAATTATAATTTAAAATGATTATCAAATGTGTCTAAATGTTAAATGATAATGGTAATATGATATTTTGAACGTTTATAGAAAATAAATATGATATTTAGAAATTAAGTCGAACAAATATGATATTTTGATTTTTAAGAATTATATATACGAAATTCTCTAATTAATAATAGATATGAACAAATAACATCTTGACAGGAATTCTCCAATTAATTGTAGATATGAAAAAAACAATAACATTTTGACGTTTCATAAAGTTAATTAGAAAAAAGGAAATTTATTGATTTTAAACCGCAAACCATTTACTACATTTCCAAAACTGATAATTAATTTAAAACAAAGTTTGTGTATATATAGATGAGCTTGTGAATTGTTCTCGCCAAGTCACCATCAACGAAGTGTCGAACGACTATACACCACTACGCAATGGCAAGCCTCCCAAAATACATGTGTTTACTAATCTTCGTTTTCCTTATGTGTAAAGGTATACTTATAATTAATCAAACTAACCTAGTTATATATATATATATATATATATATATATATATATATATATATATATATATATATATATATATATATATAATGTGTAATTATTCAGATTCTTTTGCTCAAGGAGAATACAACCTTACAATCCATCAAGAGGCATCAAGTGCACCACAGGAGTGGAACGTGGCAATTGAAAACAAAACTCCTTGTGTCATTTTCGACGCAAAATTAGATTGTAATGGGTTTCAATCTCGTACTGAAATTGACCCTAAAGTTATCTTAAAAGAAGATGACTTGTGTATCATCAATGGTGGCCAACAGATAAATCCTCAAGATAGCCTTCATTTTGTTTATGCACAGGAAAATCAGTTTCCTTTTAAATTGGCTCATCAATATATAGCATGCTCATGAAAAGAGAGTAATTGTAAAATGCAATACATAAATGAATGAATAAAAAATGAATGATTACTTGGTTTCAACATATGTTTTGTGTGGTTGTCTGAAACGTTATATCATGACTTTTTAGAATGCATCTAAAATGTGTAATGGGATGGACCATAAAAATAAGGGATTTTGGCGGATATAGATATTTTTGGGGTTGAATTCCAAAAAATAGATACAAAAAATCGGATTTCCAGATTTGGACATTGATTTTGCGGAGGTATGCTCCGAGGGCTCCGCGGAATCCAATGTGGCTCTGTGGAATCACAAAATCGTAATTAAATCAGGGGTATTTTTGAAAGAAAAAAATTTGATGAACAGTTCTACAGAAGTGGCTATGCGGACCTCGTTAGCAGCCTTGCGGAACTGTTTGTCGATTTTTTTTAAATTTTATACATACCCCTGATTACGATTTTGCTATTCCGCGGAGCTATAGTGCATTCCGTGAAACCCCCAGAGCTTAGTGAAGTACAGTGAGAAATCGCCATTACCTTGATAAATTGAATATATTTGTTGGTGAATTTGTTAGAGCATGGCTCCATTTTATTGTTCATATCGATGTTTCAATTCTAACCTGATTTCAAAAGCAGTTTATAGGAAGAGAACACTTTTAGCAATATTCTTCGAAAATGAGTTTAGAATCCAATTAATCACCACAGAGTTTGCTCGATCTTAAGTAGGATAAGAAGGTGAAGTAAGCACATGCTTATGCATAGTTCCAACAGAAAATCCTAACTTATTCTTAACAGATAATGAAATCATCATGCATCGTTTCCATGAATTGAATCCGATTCCATTTAAAACAGAGGTTATGGGAACAAAATTGGGATTTTCTAAAGAACTAATGAAGAAAGTATTTGACAAACTAACAACAAGAAGATCATTTGAATTAGATTCCATCATGATTGAATGAAGAAGAAATGAAATCAAATGGCAAATACAAATTCAATGATATCATTTTTCTCTGATATCATGTTGTAATCAAGAACACATGTATAGTATAGAGAGAGAATGAGAGAGAAATTAATTGGGAAAATGACTTAGGAGGGTAACTACCTTTTATCCGTGTTCACATATTGACAACTTCTTCTTTTTTGTACATAATAAAGCAACTAACTTGTTTTAACTGTTTAAATTACACCAATATTACCGGCTAATAACTGTTTTAACCGATAACTCAAAGGGAAACTGACTTAGGAGGGTAACTACCTCTTATCCGTGTTCACATGTTGACAACTTCTTATTTTTTGTACATAAGAAAGCAACTAACTTGTTTTAACTGTGTAACATCCCAAAAATCATGACCAAAAATTTCGTTTTTAATTTAATACTAAAACCATAATTGTCAAACCATTAATTTAATACTTCGACATCAGGCCCCGCCCGGCATCAGGCCTGCCTAGCATCGAGCCTCACTCGGTATACAGGTTTGTCTCTCTTAGGCCCCGCCTGTCTTCAGGCCCCGCCCGTTAAACACATACAATCATATAACATGTTAACACATAAAGAAACATACTCTACTATATCTCTTTCCTAAGAAACAAACTCTGCTAATAATGAGATACGGAACATCGTCCATACACAGCTAGTGATGAGATATGGGACCTCGCCCACAATCACCTCCTTACCAGGCACATACAAGTATCACACAGACAACAAGTATAATCTAACATGCAAACATTCCTAGGGCACCCGCTCGACATCGGACCTTGGTCTGGAATAACATACTAGCATACAATACCTAGGGCTAACCCCCGGGTCTTCCTACTCATAGACTACATGGGCTGACATTGTGGCCTTAGACCCATTCACACAGTGAGGAGACTCACCTTGCACTGCTGAAGCCCTGGCTGGAACTAGTTGAGTACGGATGAAGTTCCGTATCTCATTATTAGCAGAGTATGTTTCTTAGGACAAGGATAAGGTAGAGTATGTTTCTTATTGTGTTAGCATGTTATATGATTGCATGTGTTTAGTGGGCCGGGCCTAAGAGAGACAGATCTGTATACCGAGCGGGGCTCGATGCCAGACGGGGCCTGATGCTTGAGTATTAAATTAATGGTTTGACAATTATGGTTTTAGTATTAAATTAAAAACGAAATTTTTGTTCATGATTTTTGGAATGTTACACAGTTAAAACAAGTTAGTTGCTTTCTTATGTACAAAAAATAAGAATTTGCCAATATGTGAACACGGATAAGAGGTAGTTACCCTCCTAAGCCATTTTCCCTTTGAGTTACCAGTTAAAACATGTATTAACTAGTAATATTGGTGTAATTTAAACAGTTAAAACAAGTTAGTTGCTTTATGATGTACAAAAAAGAAGAAGTTGCCAATATGTGAACACAGATAAGAGGTAGTTACCCTCCTAAGTCATTTTCCCAAATTAATTTCATTCCATCTTTTTAATCAATACAGAACAAGAACAACTACATATATACATGACTGAATGAGTACATATAAGGTTAGATCCTAACTACCATTATCGAACAAACTAATTTAAATAAAAACAGTTAAATTATGAAAATACCCTCAAATAATTAGGTTAGTTAAACCAACCGGGTTCATGGAGGGGATTAAAGGCATGCAAGAAAAACATGTGGAAAGATTTTTTTTAATTTTTCCTATAGAAGAGTGCTTAAACTTTTAATCGATGTTAATATATAAAAGAGGGCTATAATAGTTAAGCAATAAAAATTATAATTTAAAATGATTATCAAATGTGTCTAAATATTAAATGATAATGGTAATATGATATTTTCAATGTTTATAGAAAATAAATATGATATTTAGAAATTAAGTTGAACAAATATGATATTTTGATTTTTAAGAATTATATATACGAAATTCTTTAATTAATAATAGATATGAACAAATAACATCTTGACAGGAATTCTCCAATTAATTGTAGATATGAAAAAAACAATAACATTTTGACGTTTCATAAAGTTAATTAGAAAAAAGGAAATTTATTGATTTTAAACCGCAAAACATTTACTACATTTCCAAAACTGATAATTAATTTAAAACAAAGTTTGTGTATATATAGATGAGTTTGTGAATTGTTCTCGCCAAGTCACCATCAACGAAGTGTCGAACGACTATACACCACTACGCAATGGCAAGCCTCCCAAAATACATGTGTTTACTAATCTTCATTTTCCTTATGTGTAAAGGTATACTTATAATTAATCAAACTAACCTAGTTATATATATATATATATATATATATATATATATATATATATATATATATATATATATATATATATATATATATATATAATGTGTAATTATACAGATTCTTTTGCTCAAGGAGAATACAACCTTACAATCCATCAAGAGGCATCAAGTGCACCACAGGAGTGGAACGTGGCAATTGAAAACAAAACTCCTTGTGTCATTTTCGACGCAAAATAAGATTGTAGTGGGTTTCAATCTCGTACTGAAATTGACCGTAAAGTTATCTTAAAAGAAGATGACTTGTGTATCATCAATGGTGGCCAACAGATAAATCCTCAAGATAGCCTTCATTTTGTTTATGCACGGGAAAATCAGTTTCCTTTTAAATTGGCTCATCAATATATAGCATGCTCATGAAAAGAGAGTAATTGTAAAATGCAATACATAAATGAATGAATAAAAGATGAATGATTACTTGGTTTCAACATATGTTTTGTGTGGTTGTCTGAAACGTTATATCATGACTTTTTAGAATGCATCTAAAATGTGTAATGGGATGGACCATAAAAATAAGGGATTTTGGCGGATATAGATATTTTTGGGGTTGAATTCCAAAAAATAGATACAAAAAATCGGATTTCCAGATTTGGACATTGATTTTGCGGAGGTATGCTCCGAGGGCTCCGCGGAATCCAATGTGGCTCTGTGGAATCACAAAATCGTAATTAAATCAGGGGTATTTTTGAAAGAAAAAATTTTGATGAATAGTTCTATGGAAGTGGCTATGCGGACCTCGTTAGCAGCTATGCGGAACTGTTCGTTGATTTTTTTTTTTTAATTTTATACATACCCCTTATTATGATTTTGCTATTCCGCGGAGCTATAGTGCATTCCGTGAAACCCTCAGAGCTTACCTCCGCTGAAAGCATGTCTATATGTAGAAATCCGATTTTTTGTAACTAAAATATGATATTCCCCCTCAAAAAATGTCTATTAGTGGCAAAATCTCTAAAAAGAATATATATATATATATATATATATATATATATATATATATATATATATATATATATATATATATATATATATATATTAACTTTGTTGGTTCAATCACAACTTTAGATTTTCTTTTGAACTTGACTCCAAGGATTTATGTAACAATCGACTTTTGGAGTTAAATCATAGTTTTTATTAATTAAATATTGTAACTAATTAAAATATTTATTTGAAAAGTTAATATTGAATCTTTGGAGCTTTAAAGATAAGAGTTGACCTTTCAAAACTTGGACTGTAACTTGACTTAACGTTGATTGGACCTTAATATAACAATAATGATAATGATGAATGGGTAAAACTTAAACCATATGGACTAAGTTTGTTAGCAAAACCTCATTTAGAGTTTATTTTTCAAATATGAGGGATTGAGGGACCAATCTTGCATATATGTTAGAATTTACAAGTCTTAAGTCCTAACTCCCCATTTGTTCCTTATTTGGACGATTTCAAGGAAATATTAGACGAGTTCAATTAAAAAATTGGAAGGTGAGCTTGCAACTATATGAGAAAATTTTAGAACAATAAGAAATCAGAATAATGCATTATTTGGATTGGTTCAAGAATCGTGTTTTAATCACTTTTTGAAATCTGTAATTCGTCACTTTTGTTTGGGGTACACAAACTCAGTAATTCAAGAATATAACCAATTTGAATTACAGGCCTAATTCGAATTGAGAAATACAGAATACCTTTGATTGATGTGTTCTTAAGAGATAGTTCAAATCTTAATGAACAGATTTTGAGTGTATGTTATGTAACCCGTTTTCTGAAACATGAAAAATGCTCTTATACAAGAGGGTAAGTAGTTAAATAGTGGTTTCATCGAGATTTGGCGCCAAAATAGGTAGTTATTAGACATAACCAACGCCTACATCATCATGATGTCATCAAGTGAGTTTTGGCAGGAAAATGCATGGCTGGAACCACCGTTAGGGGCTCTGCTCCTTGGAACCCGCTAGGGGCGCTGCATGCCCCTAGACCCCTCCAAGGGGAGCTGCGGCTTAGAACCTCGTACCCAGAAGCTTTGCCCTCAGACCCCTGTATCCTGAGCTCATATTAATCAATCTAAGTGTGCACCTTACACCCCCAATCTCGGTGAGTGAAATAGAACTCAACATATCTCAATATTAATAACAAATACACTAAAACATGTTGATAAACAAAAAAATCACCAACAGAAAATTGAATTTAAGAAGAGAGTAGTGATTCAATTTAAAATCTAGCATCAAATCCAAGTATTAAAGCAAGGTAAGCTTCATATTCCATTATACTTATTTTAAGGTTTTGAGTCTCCAACAATGGTGAATCACCCATTGTTTGATCGCCTTTCTTTGAGGAAGAGGCAAAACAGAATCAACTTGAATTCGGGACCACTATTCGAAATCTTAGTGAAACACTGGATTTGTTATCTCATGTCTGTTTTCCATGAAAAAAAATATCAATTGAAGTGGAGGGTTTTTTCAAACAACAAGGGGCTGGGTCAAATATTAAATCAAATGATATTGAGCATGTTTCCCATCTTTTCTCGAGAAACAAGTCGACTATTTTTTTTGCAAAATTATGCTCAATTTCATATGTGGCAATTCCGTAAAGATCTCTTCATTAGTTGGGGGAAGAATCCGCCTGAATTGGATCTTTTGAGGAACGTATCGAGAGACACTAATCTCAAATTATTGGTGAAACTCATTGATGTAACATGTTTATATTTATATTCTAGTGTTTTATGTCTAATCAATCGAAGATAATCCAATATTTGGGTCAAACTTGTAGATATAAAGTTTTGGTGGGTATTTTTAACCTTAGAAATGGTGGATCACTCCTTGATCCATCTAATTCCTAATTTGACTAAATACTTAATGTTATGATTCAATAGTTAGATTTTGTTCAATAGTTAGGTTCAAGTGCTCTATGTTCAGATCATTGAAGTACCGTTTTCAGTTGAGGCGAAGATGAAGTTATGACCTTAGATGAAGCTTTTGGGCCCTAACAATGGTATATTATCTTTTAATGTTACTAAAATAAAACTTGATGATGGAATTAATGTTCTGTTATGATTTGTAATTAGATTCTAGTGTTCTAAGTTGAAATCATTGATGACAAACCAAACTAGTGGTTATTCTTAGAGTTTAAAGTTCTAGTTGAGAATGATGATGTTGATCATTGTAATTGATGTATTAGTTATGTTAATATTGTTAGTAAGGAAGTCATTGATTGTTTAAACATAAGTCATTAAAAAACTGATTTAGAAGTATTGGAGTCAAATTGGACATGATTAGATGGAAGACATTTTTTGGAGTTTTTGCATGAAACATAACTGGTAAGGTGTTTACACGCCATGTGAAATTAAGAAGAAATTTCACAAGGCCTATTTTTTCTTCTATCTTATAATGGGCAAATATGTAGGGAATAATAAGATTCAAAAACATTTCAAGAAACCAATACACATATGAATTAATAGATTAATTTTTTTTCTTGTTTCCAAAACAGATCCAATTAGATAAACAATGATCAACAAAGAATAACTCATGTGATGTTTAATTAGGACATATAACCATTTGAAAAAAATCTAACAACCAAGCAAATCATTACTACTCTATACATAATTATTTTTCAATTTATATTTACAAGTATTATGATTGAAATCAATAATTAAATTTTTGGTAATGCAAATGCCTACTCATATGTAAAGTAACCCAATTAAACCAAACTAATTATGTTGAAATTATGGGTTACAAGATCAATTCAACATAAACTTGATAAACCTCAAACGTAACGAAGAACACTTACTTTAATAAAAGGATATTGTCACACCCCCAAACCAAGGATGGCGGAAACGTCTGGGGGTGGAGGACTTCATGTAGAGTTTCACAACAATGAGTATAATAGTGCTCAAAGTAAATACAACCATCATAAATATAATTGAAAAAGTTACACCAAAGTATATGTTTACATGATTCGAATCAATTACATTATGATACAAAATGAACTGTTTGATGATTTATCGTCCCATCCTCAAAACGTTGTTGATTTCCTGTTTTCACTGAATTCCTGAGAATACAAGTAGTTTTGAAAAGTGTCAACACAAAGGTTGGTGAGTTCATAAGCTTTTGAAAGTAAGAGTTTGAAAATCGATCTTTGTAAAGAGATGTATGTTACCAAGAAAAATCCAATATTTTCCTTATAAAAGTTATGTGGTCCTAAATGTCAGGTCCGAAAATGAACAAGTATTTGTCATACTTAAGGATATAAATGTGGTTTTAAATTGGCGTAAAACCCTTTCCGATTTGAGAAGAATCCCGAAATGAATGATGTGTAGTCTTAAATACCAAGACTGAAAATATACCATAATATCTGTAATTATTGATATAAAAAGTGATTTTAAATCGACATAAAACCCCTTTTGATTTATGAAAATCCCTGTAAACTTTATGTTGTTAAATCCCTATGTGAGCCGCTATAATCATACTAATGACTGAATAAACCTGCCACAACGTTTCTCAGGCGTCGCGAAACTGAAATGACACTTGTCACCTCAGACCTACCGGTCTAGCTGTTGCAAGCAGCTCTGGTGTGGGTTTGTCAAACCCAATATAGATCTATACACAACTATCACGTTCTCCCTCCAGGAGACTCTGATTATAACTACCAGGAATTTAGATTCCGCACTCGGACGTACGGAAGAGATTGTCTCACAATTTAGGTTAACAAGTTTACGTGTGGTGTGCATGAGTGTAAAACATTTTTCTGTGAGAATAAAACCTTCCGAAATGTGTTTGTTGTGTTAATGGAAACATAAACCATACCTATTATAGTTTATCCCAAAACGTTTGTAATGTATAAGAACTCTTTTATGAAAACGCATTTGTGTTATGAATCCATAAATTATGCTTATTATAGCTTAATATACGTGTTCTAAATGAATGAATAATCTTATCATGAATGACTAAGTTTCAGTTTATGATGATAAAATAACAAGGAAACACATTCAATATTTAGAACTTATTGTTATACACTTTGCTCAACATAATACAAAGTGTTATGAAATTTATATGCTGTTAACTAAATTTAACCTTCCTGCGCTGTTTTAGAAAAGTCATAGAAAAATCATACGAAGTCGAAAACTAAATCCGTAAATTCTGAGAGTTCTCAAAATGTGTCTAGTTTACTCATAATTTTTATCATGATTTTTAATCACCTCCAACTTGGGTGAAATAGTACATAATCACATACTGGTCCGAATTGGTGTTTGAAATGATAGGCAGTTTTGTAAAAATCACCATAAATTGTAGAAAAATCGTATGGAGATGTGCAAGTAGTCATTTTAAAGCTAAGAACTGGAACTACTTACACCTAAAACTGTTTTTCAAATAAAAATGTTTAAGTTGTCCAAAACAGTCCGTAAATGGAGTCCAACTTTTCTGATGAAAGCTGTTAGAAAATTTTAGTTATGTTCTTGGTGTTTTAACTTGTATTCCCCCCTAAAAACTTGAGAAAACATGAAAATGTAGGGGTATGAACTCACCTTGAGTAGTTTCACTAGATGAGTGTTGAAGAAGAGAAGTGTCCAACTCAAGAAACACTTGAAGAATCACTTGAAGATTCGAAGATCTAACAAGAATGTGACGATGTTTGTGTAAGCCAACTATGATTTTGAGTAGGAGGATGTGTAATAATCATAAGAAAGAGGATGATACTTACTAAATGAAGGAGAAAAGTCTTGGAGTATGCCTTGAAGTTCTCGAATTTGAGAGAGAAAGATGAGAGTTTGGAGTGTGATTCTTGGTGGAAAAATGAGAGAATGAATGAAGTGTGAGGAGAGAGGGTGCGTGTTCCAGCTCTAAGAACGTGGGAAATGGCTGGAAATAATGAGAAAGGACTATGAAGTGACTAGGGATGGGCTGATGGTGAATAGTGACATGGAGTGGGTATGGGAGTGGTTGCTTGTGTCATAGAATAAAGGAAAGTCAACACTCCACCACTTGTACTTCACCCACTCTTCTTGGATAAGGTTTTATCCTTAAAAACGTGTTAATTAATAATTAAGGGGTCTTATATGTTAAAATAAAGTTTTTGGTGAAAATCCCGCGTTCAAATAATTAAAAACGAAGCTAAAATGCAAAACTATTCGAAAACCGGAAAGAAATGGACTTCCAGCGAGGCCTCTCGGTCCTAGGCCGAGGTTCGGTCCTCTTGATGCTAGGCGCGAAGCGAAGGAAGCGAAGGGCTCGGTTCAAAGGCATCAAAAGCGAAATGGACCGAAGTGAACAGTACCTTCGGGTTCGGGTGTGTGCGAGGTTCGGTCGCGAGAGGACCCTTCGGGTTCGGTTCTTTGAGCGAGGTTCGGGCCCGAGAGCACCCCTTCGGGTTCGGTCCTCTTGGTTTTGGAACCTAAGAGGACTTTCGGGTCCTAAGAGGCTTCGGCCCTATTAAGAGGGTTTCGGGTCCTTAAGCCCTTTTTGTCCGTTCTTGCCCTATTTTTAGCCGTTTTTGACCCGGTTAAGGGTTGGAATGACTTCAGAAAGTTGCGGGGACTTTTGAGAGAGATTTGGGAGAGATTTCACATTCTTGGAGAGATTTCTCATACAAAGAGAGATTTGGGAGAGATTTCACATACTTGGAGAGATTTCTCATACAAAGAGAGATTTGGGAGAGATTTGACATACTTAGAGAGATTTGGGAGAGATTTTACATTCTTGGATAGATTTCTTATACAAAGAGATATTTAGGAGAGATTTGACATACTTAGAGAGATTTGGGAGAGATTTGACATTCTTGGAGAGATTTCTCATACAAAGAGATATTTGGGAGAGATTTCACATACTTGGAGAGATTTGGGAGAGATTTGGCATACTTAGAGAGATTTGGGAGAGATTTCAAAATAAAGAGAGATAGAGTGAAAACGATTGAGAGAGGTTTCATTTGTGACCTTTTTGAGTGTCTGGCTTCGCAATGCAAGGTCCGTAAACCCTGCTAAGCCTTGTTTAAGGATCTTACACACTCCCGATGAGTATGCAACATTGTTTCATCGGTTTGGCTCGCCACGTACCACAATTTTAAGTTAAGGGGATCTAGATGTACGCACTTTTCGACTTATGATCTCTCATTAGAATAGCGAGTTGTTTAGGAATTACATAATTTAAACTCTAGCACCCTCGGGCAAATTGAGTCGAACGGTTTGACTTGTTGACTTTAGTTGACTTTGACTTGATTGGAAATTGACGGTTGTCACAGATATCCTCTGATCTTGTAGATAACGATTTCATGGTTCTTTTCACTTTCGTAATGGTGTTTTATTGATCAATCTAATGCATGGATAACACATATGTGATTGGGGTGTCTATATAGAGAGAAAATTTTATGTTAAAAGGAGATGAATCAATTGATATTCCCCTTATAAATTTCTCTCATAAGTATGTGTTTACTTTATCAATTACACCTTATGGGTAAGTTATGGAACCACAAAGATTTAGTCCCTTAAGTTATAGACAAAATTTCATATCCATCATACTATATATACGTAAGTCTAGGGACCCATTATGTTATTATGACAAATGTTATGAAACATAATATAATTGTACCCAAGTGATAAAGCATTACAAAATAGTCTAATGACCACATTAACATGTTATTTTTCAACATTCTCCCACTTGGCCGAATGACTATTTGTATGTATGTTTTTTATTATTTATTTGGCCAAGTTACGTTCATCTTATTTCATATTAACACTAAAAGCAGAAAAATACAGCCTAACATGTTGTTTTTAGACACCAGACCCCCACCGATTACACTTTAGTACTTCATATGTAACTTACAATTAATTTAAGCCAAATTACGTTAGATTTAAGGTTTAATGTCGTACATTTGTCTATATAAAAAAACAATTGTGCACAAGTTATTAATATAGACAAATTGCATATTATGGAGGAATAATAATAAAGTGATTGAATAATTAAAATTGGAATTGAATGTTCCATCAAAGCACTATGCTAGAATTATATTATAATAGGTCTACCCTTAAACTCATATTGATGACATGTTGAAGTGTTTTGGTTGGTATAAATTTCTTTAACGGATTCTCTAGCATGTTTGTAACATCCTGAATTCCCAGGTATATTATTTTATTTAATTATTTTGGAATTTGTAGAGGAGTTGGAGCCAAGACTCGCCGAGTAAGGTCGCAGATGTTCATCCGGGTTCTCGTCCGGACTCGGCGAGTCCACGCTGTTTAATGAAACCCTAATCCCCCGGTTTGGAGCCTATTTAAGGGCACTTATAGCCTCCCATTGCGGCTACCAGTCCCTTGAGAGAACCCTAAGTGAGCTAAATCGTTGTGAGGGAGAAGAGGTCACTTTTTGATCCTTGTACCTTTGATTTAGAAAGAAGAAGGTGACAAGAGCAAAAAGGAGGTGCGATTCAAGCAGTTCCAGAGTTCAAAGACTTCATTTTGAGGTAATAGTTCGAACCTCCTTCAGTTTTGGTGTTGATCTTTAGAGTTAGGGTTTTCTAACCCCTTTGGAGAGTGATTATGTGGAGCAAATGGTCCCTCTTCGAGTTTGTGCCTTGGATCTGGACTCAAAGAGGTCCAGAGACCTTAACCCTTGGAGCTTTATGGATCAGTTTGGGGTTATTGGACTTAGGTTGCCATTTTTGGGACTAAACCTCCTTTTGATGCCTTGTTGTGGTTGTACAAGCATCAAGTTTCGAACTTTACGTGACATTCATGTTTGGGGAGGCCAGATTTATGGTTTGGGGAAACAGATCTGACCTTAGGAGGTCAGTAGAGTTTGTGCATGGCATGAACTTGCCGAGTTATTCTTGAGACTCGGCGAGTAGGGCTAGGGTTTCACGTAAATTATTCAGTGAGTAGACTTGCTGAGTTGGGGGATGACTCAGTGAGTCAGGAGGGAGTTAGAGGACTGGAGTTCAAGGCGATACTCACCGAGTTATTCTTGAGACTCGGTGAGTTGAGTCAGGATGGCCCCGCGATTCATGACTGGGATGACTCGTCGAGTATAGGGAGGGACTCGGCGTGTCAAGCGGGACAAAGATTTAAAGGACATGTGAGAACTCGCCGAGTCACCAGGGTGCACTCGGCGAGTAGGGTCAAAGTGGGACCGTTGACTTTTGTTGACTTTTAGGGTTGGGTCATCAATGGAGTCCTTGTGACAAGAGGGGAGGGTAAAATAGTCTTTTACCTTTCTGAGGGTGCCAATGGCAAGTTGAGTCTAGTCTCGAGAGTTATATTTATAAGAGTATTTATTTAATGTGAATAGGTGGAGGCTAGGCAATATTTTCCATCGAGTCAGAGATTTACCGAGACGCCTGTGGTGAGTCTTCTCACTGTACTTTACCTAGTGTGGTAACTGAGTTATGTGACAGAGTACTATAGAGTTATATGCCAGTGTATTTGCATGTCATTTATGTGTTGTGATTTATTGTGATATGTGATATGCATGATTTAGAGTTACAGAGTTGGGACTTTCGGGTCCCTAGAGTTAGGGCCCACAGAGAGTTGGGGCTGGAGGGCCCCACTGAGACACATTGACCAGAGAGTCGACAGAGTTACAGCCTCGAGTGGCTATTATGTGTTTGAGTGGTATTTTGGGGAACTCACTAAGCTTATGCTTACAGTGTTATGTGTTATGTGTTTCAGGTACCAGTGATGACTGCAGGAAGGCGCCGACTTGATTCGTACACATGCACACCGGAGTTTATATGTTTTTGATCTTGGGGGTTTGTATTGAGATAATGTTGATACAATGTTTCAAAAAATGAATGTGAATGATATTTTATGTTTTTTTTAAAGTGAAAAATTGTTTAAATTTTTACGGTGTTACAATGTTATAAGTATTGATGTGCTCGATACAAACATTGTTCTCCTCCATTTTCTCTCATACGAACAAGTATTTTGTATCAAGGTAAAGCCCCACTCCACTTTAATTATTGCTAGTGGAAAAGCTTATATGGAAAGTTTATAGCAATAAAGATTCTTTTAATGGACTTGGACTGGAATTTACACTCATGAGTCTTGTGAATAAAATTCTCAACAACATTTCATGGCAAGTTGCATTATATATGACAATATATTTATCCATCATAGTTGATACAGCCGTCATTTTTTAATTATGACTCTTCCATGATATTGGTCAACTGATACCACAAGATGTATCCCAATAATGATTATTTATACTAAAAATCATATGACTTCCAAGTTATAATTTCTTTTACAAAATTTTATAATTATTAATCCCATGTAAATATCACAAAATTTGTTGGCGTGTTTTCAATGATCTAGACAGTGATTTGGTTGATAATGGATCATCATGCCGGTAAGCGATTTCAGGACGAGTATAAACTTAGGCATACATAAAGCTTCCAACTACTAAAGTATAAGATATTAACTTCATTTGATCTCATTTTACCTCTGTTTTCAGTAAATTAAATAAGATAAAAACGCCTTCGTTAACTGTAGAAGCAATTGAAGGGAAGCGTTGTTGCCTCTTATACGATTTACTACACACTCGATTGGGACAATCCTATATTCCTTTGAGTTCTATCTTGATTTATTTATATTCCTATAACATATAAGGATTAAACATGATCATTCATATCGAGGTGATATGGCAGCAAGTATTTTGACCAAAGCAACATATCAATTTTATTACTCACCAGTAGATAGTCATCTATATAAAAAGAGAATGATAAATTTCCTCCCACTGATCTTGAGGTATATACATCGATATAATTGGTTGTTAATCAAGTCATTACCATTCCATTGAACTTTAGATACCATTGACATGAAGCATGATTTAGCCTATATATTGATTCCTTAAGTTTACACGTTGGATGTTGTTGACCCTTAGAAATGAGAAACAAGGGTCATTATGATCCTAAGGAAGCCATTTCAAGAAACGAGTGAAAACGTTTCTTTGTAATAAATATCCTATTTTATTATTACCATTTAGTGACCGGACGAGCTTTATGACGTTTGATGTTAATTGTTAGGGTCAAGTTTGCACCTAAAGACCTATTTGCATCATATGGATTTGAAACCCTTTAGTAGTTCGGTAAGTTCTCATATGTGAAATTAAGCTCTTCAATCATATCATCATTACACTTAGTTGATTGATCAAAAGTGTGAAAGGGTAATTTCCTTATGTCAGGATAAGCCTAATGTAAACATCAAAATTTATGGGTCGCTCGTTGAAATGTGTTATAGGTTGTTGAGTTTCATGGGGTTTAATGTCAATCTCTACAGTGGGATTGTTTTATGGAAAATTTCCCTTTCATTTAATGAGCCCTTTTATAAGAAAAATATATATTGACTTGAATCTTCTAATGAATTGCTAAGGATAATTGGCACTTGAAATATAGGTGCATTTTTATAAGATTCTTGGAGGTCAAAATAATTCAATAAACCACTCCCACTAATTTAAACATTTTCAAGAAATTTGACATGCTTCGTTTGTATAATTGTGGTACTTTATGAAGAAACATAAAATCGATAAACTTTAAAAGCTTTCAGGATACATAATGATTTTCATGTTGAGTTTTGCTGATTGAGGATTGTAAAGTTCTATTTCAGCAAGACAACCCCACACCTTTAAATACATTAGGCTTGATTTCTTTCATTTCCATATCTCAAAAGGAATTAAAGTAAAGCTTCCCAATTATAAATCCAGTATGAAGAAAACCATTTATTCCTAAGACATTTATTGAAAATAAGAGTAATATTAAGATGCGGAATCTTCATTGTTGCTGATGAATGTGTACAATCATGCATTCTCCTTCTAATGACAACCGATGATACCTGAAACAATAAACAAATGGGTAATCACAAAGCTTAATGAGTCTCCCCTAAAATACCATATACGATAAACATACAATCATTCATAACAACCTACAACCATCGGGCTGGAATACCCAAGGTTTGTTGGCCTACCTGCTTAACCCAACCGCTCTTCCCAAGCCTTCGTGCCTACGGCTTATAGTCGGCCTGCACCGTGTATCTTGACCTACAACACAAAGCAGCACCGCCTCAACCCACTACCAACATATGTCAACATATAAATAATCAATGATCAAGCAGGAACATAATACATGCAAACATAAATCATACAACTCATTACCGCCTACTAGTGCTCTCACAACACACTATCCCGCTACCAAATAACCTCCATGAAATGCACAACCATAAGTAAACAGAGGTGAGATAGCCACCCGAACATATGATCCTACTCTAGAGCCACAACCAAACAAGGAACATGCAAGAAAGCTTCGATCAAGAGTTCTTAGGCTATCCTACATGAATAAATACAATCCCTAGGGCACTCCAATAGATGCACCAACAAGTACAGGTAGACATATAAATCTATAGATCACTACCGCATATCAAAATCCTATATACCAAGTTACAATCTAACAGATCACTACAACATAGCAACATCCTATATACCAGGATACAGATGTAACTAATCACTACAACATAACAACATACTAAATACCAACAATCCAAGGAATACATAACCGTATATACTCAGAGGTGAGATAGACACCCGGGAAAGTGATCATACTCTAGAGCCACAACAAAACAAGGAACATGTAAGAAATCCTAGATCAAGAGTCCTTAGTCTATCCTACACGACTATATATAATCCATATGGCAACCCTCTACTAAAATATAACCAAACTAGTGGGCTGAAATTGGTGCCTTCGACCCCACGGGTACAATGAGGCAAAACTCACCTGAAATGAAGAAACCCAGAAAACTGAGACGCGTTCCTCTTACTACACTGAGTGCTCCCGCGAATCCACTAATCACCAAAACCAAGTAAAACCTTATTTAACAGTCCAAAACCCTCAAGTTTGACCTAAAGTCAAACTTGATTAAAAGTCAACGTTCAACAATAGTCAACAAATTCAAAGTCCATGGCAGTTGTGTATGCCCAGCGTACGCAACCTGATCTTATTTCTCCATTACGTACTTTATCACTTAAGACCTTTTTTCCAAAGCTCAGATCTAGACTCAAAATAGCGACTTAAGTCTTAAAGGTTCCACCTTTATGACTTTCCATGGCCAAAAAAGATTCAAAAGCCAAAACTCTAACTTATTAATCCATTAAGACATCATAAATCTTGCATAGAAGGGATAGACAGAGCAAGATCACATTTTTATGGTTCCTAATAGCTTCATAATGGATAAAGTTTCTAATTTTATCCATTAGAATGGTCCCAAAAAAACAATATCTAGTCTTTAGGTCTCAAACGGACCAAAAGTGGCTCTTTTTCAGCTTAATCCATTAAGTCCAAGTCTCCAACCTCCAGATCTGAATTAATATGACGTTTAGATGGATAAAGTTTCCAACTTTATCCATAACTAGGTCACAAACTTTTAAGATCTAAACTTTATCCATAACTAGGCTCATAACACTAAAACTAGCTTGATCTAAAAATTACATGATCAAGATTCAAACTTTACACCTCCAGAAGAAAGATCAAATTGAACAAGGTATGGATCTACAAGCTCCAATGTAACCAACACTTCTCCAATGTGCTCCTTCTTCTCCTAGATGCACCAAGAACACTTTAAAGCACTTAAAAACACCTTCTTTTTGTTCACAAGGGTCAAAATAGGGTTAGAGTTTCAAGGGAAGACTTTGAAGGGGTGGAGGATCAGATAGGAAAGGGTTTAGGGGAGTTAAGGAGCTTAAATAGGCCTTGAAACCCTCAAATTAGTGTTTGGGTCTGATCGCGTACGCCTGACGTACTCCTGGTATGCCCAACATACCAAGTTGATCTCCGACAATTCTCCTTGTCCAGTACGCCCAACGTATACCCCTCGTACTCCTAACATACGTTACTAACCCAAAAGTGCCCTAACTTCAAACATCGTAACTTCTTTGTTCCAACTCTGTTTTCAATGTTTTTTTATATCCACAAAAAGGTGTTGAAGAGATCCATAATATTATCTAAATATCTTGGACTAAAAACTTATCAAACAAAAAACAATATTTCATGCATGAAGCTGGCCTATGACTTTCCCTTTCTACCATTCGGCCAAAAAACATTTTAAGGGTTAAATCTCTTAACTAACATTACCTCCTTCCATAAGGACTAAACTTTGCCTCCTTAAGGCCCAAATCCTTACACAATTGACTTCCGGCCCACAACCTAGAAATGGCAGGAAATATGATGTTACAATTCTCCCCCACTTAAATTGGATTTCCTCCTCGAAATCAACTCTCACTTCCAATTCATGATGCAACCCCTCACATCAACCAAACTAACAGAAAACTCGTAGATTTGATCGGCTCTAAACTTCCTCGATCAAACACCATCATGCTATCCCGCACATAAGTGCACCATCACGGAAAGAAACAACCGGTCATGTACCAAACTAGGCCACTCTCCTACTTGGCTCCGACAACCCTGCTTAGCTATCTACTAACAATAATCACACTTACCCTTGATCCACCAATCGACAACAGCACTCGGGCTTACCCCCGATCTACTAACCGATAACAACACTCGGGTTTACCCCCGATCTACTAACCGATAACAACACTTGGGACCAACAAGACTTAACTGACCTTACCAGGTCATCGGGTTGTGACTCAGACCTCCAAGCCCTAATAATACAAGAGTAGACATGGAAGACCTCATCACATCCCTCAACTTGGGCTCCTAACATCCTAGAGTCTAAAGCACAAGCATGCCCTACAAATGCTATCACAACTAAAACTAATACGAATCGAAGGGAAATCCAATAGCTGACGATGATCTTGACACGAAATCGGAAGATTCAATAGTTGCGTGGAAGTCTTGAAGTCGTCAGAAAATAAACAGAAAATGAGAAAGGGATAAACAGAAAATACAGATGAATACCAACACTATAATACACGACTACATAGAAACTCCCGTTGTCCCATAACGACCGTCCGATAATTTTCAGGCTAGGGGTATAGGGTCCAACACCTCACCAAACATGAGAAAGGGATAATGAGCTCAAATGTGGCCAGCTTGGCTGCAATGGAAACAAACTCGCACACTTCGCTTGCAATGTCTACCAAAATGACCCTCCCCGCAATACCTGTGGCATTAAAAATATTTGCACATCCCTTAAGTTGATCGCGAACTCCGTCCGGAGAACATGAAGCACTTAGTTGTAGGTCAGGACAGAACCAGAGCATGGCGCTGCTCCCTCGTCTTGGTCTCTATCTCAATCTCTTACCTCCTCGCGCCATCTTGAAGCTCAACGAGGGTACTGTATTTCTAGGTAGACACAAACTATCGAATATCCATCTTAAGCATGCTCAAGTACCGAGTCATATGAGCCTACTCTGAAGCAGCAAACTCAGGACAGAACAAATCCCTCTTAGTGAATATTTTGGTGATCTCTAACACCTACTCGGATCTCTATCTCAGAGTCAGGTACTCTTGAGCCAATCGCTCCCTCTCCACAAAAGGAATATGATCCACTCAGAACATGTCCAAAATTTGCTCCGAAGTTATTGCGGATCGATCAGCTTACGAAAAGCCTTGGGTTGCAAACTCCCACCAATCCTTCGCACCCCAACGAAGAAGATTCGACGCAAACTTCACCTTCTGGCCCTCGGAACATGAACACGTGAAGAAACATCCCTCCACATTAGAAATCCACCTTGAACTGATGATCGGGTATCTGTCGCCTCAAAACTCTGAAGGCTTCATATAACTGAACTCTCGGTACTGCATCGCCTCACCTCTCTGAGATCCTGCAATGGTGACGGCTGCTATGGTTGTGGAAGCAGCTATCTGCATGATGGCGGCATAACGCCAGTCAAACTCATCGATCAACGTGGTCTTGACCAACACAAACAACTCTGGAATTGCTTCCTTGAACACCTCGACCACTCTGGCAGCAATGTTCCCATGGATCTCCTCCTCACCCAAACCTGCTCTCCTAGTGCCACTGGCTTCTCATATTGAACCTTCAAAAGCCGCCATACTTAAAATATACCAAGGAAAGTGTTGAGTGTTTGAGATATTGGTTATTTAGGTAAGCCTTTTTAGGGTTAATCATTTTATGATTCCCTACGGTGCCTTTACAGTAGAAGTTCTTAATCGAGCTCTGCTAATGCATTGGTTTTATATTAGGCATTTATTTTATATTTATGACATATATTTAATGTTCCCTATAAATAATCATTATGTTAACTTTTGGTGTAAGCTTTTTACCAGATTAGGGTTTTCTCTGTACGTTCATCTCATAATCAATACATGAAAAACCTTTATCAGATTTCTTGCATATTGTGGTGATTGATTCTTGATTGTTCTTGATATTCCGCATTCGTCATCTCGGAATTATTCCTAACAAGTGGTATCAGAGCGGGTTCTTGTAGATCTTAGCGATTATTGCAAGATTCGATCTTGTTTATGGCAAAATTTTATCTTGAATCTCACCTTGTTCTTCAAGTTTTGTAAGTTTTCTGAAAAGAAAAAGTCTAATATCTCGTTTTATTGCAAAATCTTGTTCAGATCTGTTATCTTCTACCCATTCTATCATATGATTTGTTCTTGAATCGTGGTCTGGAAGAGAATTAGAAGAAAATTTTCGTGTTTTCGTGTTCAGATCTACTTTATCTCTCTAAAAAATCGTTTCAGATCTGTTTTCTCTCTCTAGAAACTATCTCATATCCGTTTTCTCTCTCTAGAATTCATATTAGATCTACTTTCTTTCTCTTCAAGTTCTGTCACTTGTTGAAAATCTAATGGTTTCACCAAACTCATTATTTTTATCTTCTGTTTTCGATCTTGGATTAAAGATCAATGATCCAAATTTTCGTCTAGAATTAAGGAAGTATTGGCGTTTGTACAATCAATATGTAGATCGAGATGCTATAGAGATGTATAATCTCTTTGTTGATGGGGAAATAGATAAGTTCACAAGTTGTAATGAATATGGAAGTTGTGTATTAGTAACTGATGAAGTTTTGATAGATCAATTTCGTATTATTAAAGCACATTTAGATCTGAAAAATGAACAGCAGTTGGAGTTAGATAAAAAAAGAAAAGAATTTTCTATGAAAGAAAGAAAAGAAAAAGAAGAAGTTCATGTTGTTCTTCAAATTTCTGAAGAAAAAGTGACTCCATATGTTCTTGTTGAGGGGGAGTCAAGTGGTTCATGTTTTTCAGAAGAGTTACATTCTGAATCACGTACTTCAGAAGATGAATATCAAAGAAATTCATCTGAAATAGTGAAAGTGAAGACATTATGTTCTATTGGAACTCAAACAGATGATTCTTTATGTTCTGATGATATCTTTGAAAGAATGATTCCTTACAGAAAGCCAATTCTTCAAGAAATTCATATTTACCAAACTCCAAAAGTTTGTGTGTCGAAGTCTTCAAATGTTCAGATTCAAAAAGAAGAAAAATATGTTCAGATCCAAAATTTGTTTCTGAAGCCTAGAAATAAGAAAAGGAGGAAGAAGAGAAAGAACAAGAGTAAAATGAAGAAAGTTTGGATGCCCAAGGTACACGTACCCAATGCTTGTGAAAAGGTTGAGAAAGTTGATGTCAAGCATGGTCAAAGAATCTCTAGTTCTCATTTTTCTTCAGTTAAAAATCTTAAAAGTTGGAAGGAAAAGAAAATAGAATTTGGTTGGTTTAATGAAATTTTTGGAAAATTTTTTTTCCAACTAAAAAGAGGGTATTATTTTCAGAAGATGAAAGATTTTCTTCAAATAAGTTGGTATGCAAGAAACCAACTTCAAAGTTAAACCTTAAATGGGTACCAAAAGTCCCATAAAAGTTTTGTCCTTTATTTAAAAAAAATCGAAAATGAGGACAAAATCTTGGTGAAATCTGATGAATATTAGGTCAAAGATATGAAATATTGTTGAAGAAATCAAATTTATTGTTTTTATGTGTGTTGGAATTGACAAAAAGCTGAAAAAGTTGAAAAATAGGTGAAAAGTGTCATTATTCTGCAAAAATAAAGCTGCTTTCTGACACTTTTCTGCTTAAAGTGTACAAACTGTCAGTTTGCTGTAAAGGAGGGGTTGCTTCCGGATTTAATCTCAATAAAAGGTTCGGTTCTCAACAATGAAGATGTAAAGGGATGAATGTGTCACTTCGCTGATTCTCTAGGGGCCAAAATCATAACTTTGGTATAGACTTCCAATTTCGCAATTAATCGCAGTGTTAGTGTTCAAGGTTCGTTTGTTCATTTACAGTCAGCATACTGTATATCTATGTTTCTTTGAAGCGAACTCAAAAACGAAAGTCTCAGTCAGAAGGAGATTATGAACCGAACTCATAGAAGCAAAACCTCACGAATAAGAACCGAACTCAAGTTAAGAAGCAAAACTCAGATTAAGAACCGAATCTCACAATTAAAGAGCCGAACTCTCGATTAACAACCGAACCCACAAGAACCGAACCCGAATCTACTGCTCACAACCGAACGTTCGGTTGATTTCGCTTTCGGTTGTCTAACTGATGGAGCGAACCTGCAACTGTATTTGAAGCGAACCTGAGATTCGCCTTCGGTTCACGAATGATTATATTGGAGCGAAAGGAACGAATCTGGATTTACAGTTGGAGCCGAATGCCACAAGAGGCGAAGGATGGTTCGTCAAGAACGGAACTGACCAGAATTTGCAGGTCAAGAAGCGAAAGTCGGGGGAAATCGGTTTCGCTCTGTAACACTTTCGTTCGTATTCAAGCTTTATATTCTGCTTTCGTTTATTGATTATGATTTGCACTTGAATCAAATTCGCACAATCCACTTTCGTTCGGAGATCAGTCGCACACTTGGAACGATGTGTAATCTTTAGAATCACAGTTCTCGACTCGATTTTGAAATCGCATTAACCATAAACGAAGGCTCGCTTATAATTGAATGTGTAATCGATTTGGAATCGGGAGAATCGGAGCTATGCGTTTGGTGTTAAAGGCTCAGATTTTGCCATCGTCTCGTAATCAAAGTTTGAGTCTCAAAAGCTGCAATCGCATTCAGAAGTCAAAACCGATGGAATCATCAGAATAAGTAACGGGAATCGGGAGTATTAAAAGCGAAACGGGAATCTTCAAGTGGGAGCTTTTTGAAATCAAAATCGGAAGTACCTAAATCGGAGCTTTTTGATTTCGTTTCAGAAATCGATTTTATAATCGGAGGAATGTGATTTTCTAAATCTTCAAATCAAAAGTCTAATAATCAGAAATTCGAAATAAGAATTTCACATAAAATCAGAGTTCGGATTTTACTTGGAAATCAGAAGTTTTGGATCCGTAAACTACATTTGACTTTTCATAGTCAAAGACGCGTTGTCTTTACGCTCAATTGTTGAGGACGATACAACTTTCAAGATCAGACCCCACAGTTTGCATACCTTGGCAATTTTAACCTCATATTCTTAATCCTTTTAGTCTCTTGTGATTTTATCATTTAAACCCCTTTCTTTCCAAAAGATTTTCACTTCTTATGTTTTTTCTTTGGTCTTATTCTTTTTAAACCCTTCTAAATAATTGCTTCTTTTCTATTCTTTTGTCTAAATTTAAAATTGAAAAATACAAAATTATTTTTTGTTATTTTTCCGGTTTTAATTATTTGAAGATTGGGTTTATTCTAAAGGGATTTATTTCATCTATTCTGACGGGTTTTGAAGATTGTTGGTAATTCTTCTTAACTTTTCGGATTCTCTTCATGGAATTTGTTGAAGATTCAAGGGGGAGTGATGATTATTCAAGGGAGAGTTTGTATTTGGAAGAGTATTCTTATTTCTCTCGCTTTGAAGACCCCATGTACTAATGAGTCTCACAATTTAGGGGGAGAAATGTCAAGATCGGAAATCGTGATCTTCATCAGTTTCAACATCTAAGGGGAGATTGTTGAGTATTTGAGATATTGAAACTGATTTGGCATATATGGTTATTTAGGGAAGCCTTTTTAGGGTTAATCATTTTATGATTCCCTACGGTGCCTTTACAGTAGAAGTCCTTAATCGAGCTCTGCTAAGGCATTGATTTTATATTAGGCATTTATTTTATATTTATGACATATATTTATTGTTCCCTATAAATAATCATTAAGTTAACTTTTGGTGTAAGCTTTTTACCAGATTAGGGTTTTCTATGTACGTTCATCTCATAATCAATACATGAAAAACCTTTATCTGATTTCTTGCATATTGTGGTGATTGATTCTTGATTGTTCTTGATATTCCGCATTCGTCATCTCGAAATTATTTCTAACAGAAAGATCAGACATCAAAACACAGTGCTTAACACACCAGACCACACTCTTATTAGTTCCTTTGTAACCTCAAGATTCCTCCTGAACCTCATACGGATCCTATGCTTCCAGTAGTACAAGCCTATACTACCTTCCACACCTATCCGTAATCGATTCAGAATTCCTCCTTAGGTCCTAATTCACTACATGAGACCACTCCTAGGTGTGCTAACACCTACTTCTCATACGAGCTACAACTAACTTCTAGGCATTCTTCTTAGGATTATCCTCGTTCCCACACCCCTAGTTGCTTAATTTTGTGCATGCTTATTGCACACAATACGAGATCAGATAGACTTTCAAATAATCGTGTGGCATCCCCAAAATCTCGGCCAGAAAAGACCGATTTTAATTTATGCTTTTAAAATAATTTCAGAGTAAATCTTTTTGATTTTAAAGAGTTGCGGAATTTGTTCCCAAAAACAAAACGTGATAAAACAATGTTTACCAAAGCATTTCATAAAAGAAATGTATTTTCATTATATAATCAAAACTCGGGATGTCATGTTCCGATACAAACCATAAAGCATAAACGATAACATTACAAGTCATTCAACAAATATAAACATATACAGATTTGTAAACAAAACAACTTGATGGTTCATCCATCCTATGCCCTTGTGCCACTTCCTGTAATACAAAGTGGGTCAGGCTTGGGAGCCTGGTGAGCATATAGGGTTTTCAACCCACAATAAATAATTATATTTAATTCCACCAACCAACAATAACCCAATTACCCATTCCCGTTATTCTCACTTTACATCCCTAAGGCAACTGACATAAGGGACCTAGTCTAAGAATATTTCATCGGGGCGACAACACATGCTTCGAGGGTTCCTCAGCAATATAAGTCAAATAAGGCAACCATGAGAGGGATGGAGTACAGCGAATGAACACCCAAGTTCATTAACACCTACAGGTGGCGAGCCTACTAGTGTTCCACATGACTGTCTAGAAAAGTCTGTGGTCGTCATCTAAACTCCGCTAGATGACTGAATCAAAACAACAACGAGGCCTCTAATCTGTTTATTACACACCAACTATCTACCCATGTTCTACCCAACATATTAGTAGATAAAAATATACATTTTTATACATAGTTTAAAAACCTGTATATCATGCTTTAATCAATACATATTCCACATAACAGATGAGGCACACACACATAACACGTATTTCATAGAAAACGAATCAGATCCATGAGATAGAAGATAGTGAATATACATTCACACATATAACACAAAATATACACATAACACGTATTTCGTATAAAATACTTTATAATTATGCGTTAGAAGAAAGTAACCACACACTCACGCATATAAACAACAATATACTTAATACACTCAAACCATACTTGTATTATTATCGTGTTTATGAAAGGTAGTATACACTCACTTGATCAGAAGATGATCGGATAGCACTACGGCTTACAGAAGTAGTAATCCTCAGCAGATCTGGAAGATCTCTACAAAAATCGAACTTCTCGCGGGCAGAGCTTCGGCTCGGGAATCGCACTTCTCGGGATCCCAGGAGCGTGAAACTTCCTTCTTAATTTGGATATGAGATCCGGGGTGTCGGGATGGCTTCGGGGGTTTACGCGCAGAGCTTTGGCACAAAAAGGAGAAGAAATGAGCAAAAATACCCGGAACCCTCGCATCCTATTTATAGGAGGCTGGAGCCTCGGAGTACGCTGGGCGTACAGCAGTACGCGGGGCATACGCGTCTGAATCGTCATGACATGCATCATTCGAAGAACTCGAGTGCGAGGTGCGTCATGCTTCGCGGTATGTTGGGCGTACGCCAGTACGCTGGGCGTACTTCGGATCAGATCGGTGATTCCTTTGGATATACATCCGAATTAAAGATTAAATTTAAATACAAATTATTTAATAAACTTTGGAAATTCATATCTTCTTCATACGAACTCCGTTTTCGACGTTCTTTATATCCACGTGTAGGTGACACTACGCTCTACAACTCTCGTTTAGACTCCGTCGGCTAATTTTGACTTTATTTTTATTAATTATTTTTAGTAGGCCGGGACAGAAAAACTTCGTTATAAATTCATAACTTCTTCGTTTGACGTCCGTTCTCGCCTAACTTTTCATCGCTTCGATACCAACAACGAAATCTTCGATTCTCGTTTAGATTGATTTGACTAAAAACCGCTCGATCTCAAATCGAGTATTTCGGGCTGCATACTGCTAAGTCGAAACTTCAATAAATCATAACTTCCTCATACGAAGTCGGATTTGGGCGTTCTTTATATATCCGAAAACCTCGTTTCAACTACTACAACATTATCCAAAGATATCAAGTTTATTCTACACTTAAATCTTGACGCTTATTTTTATTCTTAATTAATCAAACCACATAATTAAGCAATTAAGCACAAAACACATAATACTCAAATAATACACTCTTATTATTTCAAAACGGGTTACAAAGGTTAACCTAGACTATTACATCAACGAAAATGCCTAGCCTGGAAACGCGGGCGTTACAATTCTCTCCCCCTTAGGATGATTCCGTCCCCGGAATCACACATCAACAAACAAATGCGGATAGCGACTCAACGTGTCACTCTCCATTTCCTAGGTGAGATTTGACCCATTCGAATGTTTCCAACGAACAAGCACTAATTCGACCATCTTGCGTCGAAGCTTCTTAGTCTTTCGGTCAACAATTGCCTCAGGTTCTTCAATTAACCTCTTGTTTTCATCAATTCTCAATTCATAAATTGGAATTATATCGGGAACTTCTCCTGTGAACTTCCTCAAATAACACACATGAAAAGTGTTGTGAATTCCATTCAGTTCCTCTGGTAGTTCAAGCTTGTAATCTTGGTTCCCAATCCTCTGAATAACTTTAAACGGTCCAATAAACCTTGGACTCAACTTTCCCCTTTTACCAAATCTTATAAGTCCCTTCCACGGTGAGACTTTAAGCAAAACCGAATCTCCAATTTCGAAGGTCATTGGCCTTCGCTTCTTGTCAGCATAGCTCTTTTGACGATCTTGAGCTGCCAACATTATTTTTCTAATTATTTTCAACTTTTCAGCGGTTTGATGGACCATCTCGGGACCCATAAACTGCTTCTCTCCAGCCTCAAGCCAACAAGACGGCGTACGACACTTCTGTCCGTACAAAGCTTGATAAGGTGCCATCTTTATGCTCGAGTGGAAACTATTATTGTAGGAAAATTCTACCAAAGGTAAATGTTCATCCCAGTTACCTAGGAATTCCAGGGTACATGCTCTCAGCATATCTTCAAGTGTTTGTATTGTTCTTTCACTCTGACCATCAGTCTGCGGATGGTAAGCTGTACTTAAACACAACTTGGTACCCAATTCCTCTTGTAGACTTTTCCAAAACTTCGAGGTGAAACGACTATCACGATCCGACACAATCGTTAACGAAACACCGTGAAGCCTCACAATTTCATTCACATAAGAATTCGCAAGCTTATCCATAGACCATTTCTCCTTGGCTGCTATGAAATGCGCACTCTTAGTGAATCGATCAACGACCACCCAAATCATGTCATGACCGTTCTTTGT
The DNA here is from genome assembly GCF_051521515.1 of Lactuca serriola. Taxonomy (NCBI): domain Eukaryota; kingdom Viridiplantae; phylum Streptophyta; class Magnoliopsida; order Asterales; family Asteraceae; genus Lactuca; species Lactuca serriola. The sequence continues at coordinate 271,855,506 of NC_136412.1, read as the reverse complement.
TCCGGGCAGTTTAGTGACAAAATCCATAACAATGTCTTCCCACTTACCCATAGGCACAGGCAATGGTTCTAAACTCCCGTACGGTTTCTGATGTTGTGTCTTTACTCTCGCACAAGTCACACACTCAGCCACATACTTTGCAACGTCAAGCTTCATCGTCGGCCACCAGTAGTAGGGTTTTAGGTCCCTATACATTTTAGTGCTACCGGGATGAATCGAGTACATGGTTTTGTGAGCTTCTTCCATCAGAAGATCTCTGACTCCTCCAGTCTTAGGTATCCAAATCCGATCTTGGAACACCTTCAGTCCATGACTGTTTACACCGAACACCAACGTTTTGCCCAAACGTTCCTCCTTTCGGTTATTCTTCTCAGAAGCTTCGCTTTGAGCTTTCTTTATACTTTCCAAAATAGTCGAGACAACTTCAATTCTCAACGCTCTTGGCCTTTTCCTTTCAAGATTGACTTTCCGACTGAGAGCATCAGCAACAACATTAGCTTTACCCAGATGGTAAAGTATCTCACAGTCGTAGTCCTTGAGTAACTCTAGCCAGCGTCGTTGCCTCATATTCAATTCTTTATGATTAAAGAGATATTGGAGACTCTTATGATCAGTGAAAAGTTTGCACTTCGTGCCATAGAGGTAATGCCTCCATATTTTCAGAGCGAAAACTACCGCTGCCAACTCAAAATCATGAGTCGGGTAATTATTTTCATGCTCCTTCAGCTGTCGAGACGCATATGCTATCACCTTTTCTCTTTGGGTCAAAACACAACCCAATCCAACCCCAGACGCATCGCTATAAATAGCGAAGTCTTCAACTCCATCGGGTAAAGAAAGTATCGGTGCCTCGCATAGCTTCTTCTTTAGCTTCTCAAATGCCTCTTTATGCTTATTACTCCAAGCATAAGTAGCTCCTTTGTTGGTCAAAGCTGTTAATGGAGTAGCAATCGAAGAAAAGCCTTGGATAAACCTTCGGTAATATCCGGCTAATCCTAAAAAGCTTCGGACCTCCGTGGGACTTTTTCGGTTGTTCCCACTTCATCACAGCTTCAATCTTTGCTGGATCAACCATTATCCCTTCTTGGTTGACCACGTGACCCAAGAATTGGACTTCTCGAATCCAAAAATCACACTTAGAGAACTTTGCATACAGCTTCTCCTTCTTCAAGACTTCTAACAGTTCTCGCAAGTGTCTTCCATGCTCCTCTTGGCTTTTCGATTAAATCAGAATGTCGTCTATGAAAACTATCACAGATTTATCAAGGAACGGATTACAAACCCTATTGATCAAATCCATGAACGCTGCTAGAGCATTGGTTAGTCCAAACGACATAACCAAGAACTCGTAGTGTCCATATCTAGTTCTGAATGCAGTCTTCTCAATATCTTGCTCTCTTACTTTTAGTTGATGATATCCTGACCTAAGATCGATCTTCGAGAAATAGCTCGAACCTTGCAATTGATCAAATAGGTCATCAATCCTCGGCAACGGATATCTATTCTTTATTGTTGCCTTGTTCAACTCTCTGTAATCGATGCACATTCTCATACTTCCATCTTTCTTCTTCACAAATAACACCGGAGCTCCCCAGGGCGATGAACTAGGTCTAATGAAACCTTTGTCCAATAACTCCTGAAGTTGCATCATCAGCTCCTTCATCTCCGTCGATACTAATTGATAAGGTGCTTTTGCTATTGGCGTGGTTCCTGATAACAAGTCTATTCTGAACTCCACTTGTCTATCAGGTGGTAATCCATGAAGATCTTCGGGAAATACTTCCGGATAACCACACACCACTGGAATACTCTGCATCACCTTCTTTTCCTTCTTAGCATCGATCACGAATGTTAAATATGATGTACATCCCTTGGTCAAACACTTTCTGGCTTTCATTAGGGAAATGATTCCAGAATTTACTCGTCGTTTGTCCCCGTACACCATAAATGAATCCTTCCCAGGCGGGTTTAGTTTAACTATCTTCTTCTTGCACAATATTTCGGCATCATTGGCGCTAAGCCAATCCATTCCGAACACGATGTCGAAACCATTAAGTTCGATAGGCAATAATTCCTCGTGAAACTTATTCCCATTAAGGTCGATTAAGATGTCTTTCATACGATGGCTAATAGGTACAAACTTGCCACTAGCTACTTCGACTAATAAAGCATTATCTAGTCTATCAACAGGCAAGGCTAGTTTTCTACCAAACTCATGCGAAATAAAGGAGTAGTTGGCTTCAGAATCAAACAAAATTTGAGCAGGTAAGTCGTTTACGAGAAAGGTACCTGAAGCGATAGCAGCTTCATCTTTCGCAGCTTCGAGTGTCATCTGGAAGGCTCTCGCCTTCGGCTTTGGTGGAATGTTGGGCCTAGCTGCCTCCTTCTTCTTCGGACAGTCTTTCAAAATGTGCCCCTCTTCATTGCAACCAAAACACATCCTTTTGTTGTTCGGACACTCATTGGCAAAATGCCCAATTTTTCCGCACTTGTAGCAGGTTAAATCCTCACTACATTTCCCAAAGTGCTTTTTCTTATACTTATCACACCATTTCGCTTCGCCTCCTTTTCCTCCACCAAACTTTTTCGAATCAGATTTCGAAAATTTGCTTTTCTTACCGGAACCAGATGTTCCCTCAAACTTTCTCTTCTCACCAACCTCAACCTTGTCGGTGGTTCTCCCCTTAATCATGTTCTCAACAGACTTGGCAGCCCAAATAGCTACCTCTAGAGTATGTGCCTGACGTACTGGCACCTCGTACTCCCATGGGAGTCCCTTCGCATACCGGTCCACCTTTGTCAACTTGTCTGGGACAAGGAAAACTCCATCTTATCAGTGAAGTTATTGGTGTATTCATCAACTGACATGCTGCCTTTCGTCAATGCCAAAAACTTATTCTCCAACTCCAACAAATTTTGGGCCGAACAGAACTTGCGTTTGAACTGCACCAAAAATTCTGCCCATGTCAATTGCAGTGGCTCATTAGGGCTTAAAGTCTTCCCTAGAGTGTTCCACAAACGAACGGCTCCACCTCGGAACTAACGCACTGCATAGATAGTCTGCAACTTGCCTCTGCAGCCACAAGTTATGAAGGCTAACTCCATTTCGGAGATCCAATCCATAACCCCAATCGGATCCTCCTTTCCATTGAAGGTCGATGGTTTGCAATTTAGAAAGTCCTTGTACTTGCATCCCATTCCATCATTCCTTCCATCATGGTTGTTTTGCCTAACTATCGGTGGGTTGGCTTGACCAACAGACCCACTGAAGTTTCCACCTTCCGAGTGCCCTTCATTTAATTCGGGCTCTTCCACATGAATTGACAGTTCTTCACGATTCTGTTGAAGAAACCGCCTAGTCTCCTCCATTTGACGATCCAACATTGTTTGAATCATCATTTGCACACCAGCCATGGTTATCGGCTCAGGTTCTGCTGCTACGACAGACATTTGTTCAATCACTGGTGGATGATTCCTGTTTGCATCAGCATTTCCAACTCCACTTCTTGTTCTCACCATTTTGATCTACACAACGAATAAGGTGAAATTAGATCCTCATTCACGATAGATATTCAAATCATCCTTATCACTCCGAAACGTTCACATGCTAGTTCTAATATCGTAGACGTACGCTTAGAATCCTACACACATAAAGTTTCTAGATCTGGTCGGCAACAGACCATAGATCCGAACAAATAATATCATATATGGCAACATATAACTGTAACGACCCAAAAATACCACCCAAAAATTTCGATTTTTATTATAACAAAACCCACGAGACTGAGTATCACATAATAAAACCATATGCTGCGTGTTTCAAAAACCATAATAAAATACTGTGAGAAAAACTATGTCACAACTGTATCCAAACATATCAAGAAAACTGAATCAACTCCCAGGACAAAACTGAAGCTGTGGTGTGTGCGATGCCATCATCCCGAGCTCTTCTGTAACAGCCCGAAATTCCAGGTATTGTTATAATTATGTTTTTGGGTGTTTTAAGAGGGGACTCGGCGAGTTGGAGCCTAGACTCGCCGAGTAGGATCGCGGATCTGGTCGCGGGTTCGCGACTGGACTCGACGAGTCCGGATATGGACTCGGCGAGTCTGCGCTGTTTAGCGAAAACCCTAACCGTTCAGGTTTGGGACGTATATGAGGGACCTTATGGCCGTCATTGTTCACCCTAGCCTTCTGAGAGAAACCCTATTTCGATTGTGAGCATCTGGAGCAAGGTTGAAGACCATTGTTGATTTTGGAAGTGTTGTTTTGCAAGGAAGAAGAGGCTTGGTTAAGGGAACAACAAGAGAAGCCACGTTCTGAGGATTTGGGGACACAGAGAGCACGTTATTCAGGTAATATTTCGAGTGCATTCTCTTATGTTGATGTGTATATGGATTTAGGGTTTATGGAACCCTTTTGTGGCTAGATTGAATGTTACCTTAGTCCCCCAAACGATTGGAACCCTGTATTGGGACCTTTGGAGGTCCAGAATGTCCCATGCCTGAGCATTTCGGGAATCAATGGAGGTTTTGGATTGGAATCCTTATGCCTTAGGTCAAAATGTAAATTATGAGTCATGGGGTGTATTATGAGCACCGAAATGAGGACATTACGTGATGAATCAGTCTAGGAAGGCCAGACCTATGAATGGTCGGAGCAGTTCTGACCTTAGAAAGCAGTTTGAGCGGTTGCATGGCATGGACTCGCCGAGTCCGATGAACAGACTCGGCGAGTAGCTTGAAGATTAACTGGGACTCGTCGAGTTGTTCTTCAGACTCGGCGAGTTGAGTCGGGGTGGCCCCGCGATTCTTCCAGGAGGAACTCGTCGAGTCAAGGAGGATACTCGACGAGTAGAAAGGGAATCTTAGAGAATTGGTGAGGACGTCTAGACTCGCCGAGTCGCCCTAGCACTCGCCGAGTCCGGTCAAGTTGACCGTTGACCGTTGACCGTTGACCAGAGTTGACCTATGTCTGACTTCTTAGGGATAGTCAAACTTAGAAGATAAAAGTGTTAATAAGAGATATATGATGTTATAGGGAGATTGTAGCTCGGCGGATCGAGCACGAGTGATTTCGGGATTTGCTAGCTTTCGATATTCACGAGGTGAGTCTTCTCACTATACTGTACCCGGAAGGGTTTGACTGTATGACCGGAAGGTCAGATATGATATGTGATATATGTGCTATATGTGGTAAGTTATTTGTTATACATGCTATGTATGTTATGGGCCGTAAGGCGATTATGTTACGGGCCGGAAGGCATTATGTTATGGGCCGGAAGGCGATTATGTTATGGGCCGGAAGGCGTTGTGTTATGGACCGGAAGGTCGGCGTGGGTAGGACCGGAAGGTTTACCCAGCAGGGACGGAAGTCCCCTGAGACACATGGACCGGAAAGTCAGGGCCTGGAAAGGTGTATGTGCGTAAGTTGTATATTGGGGAACTCACTAAGCATTTATGCTTACAGTTGTTATGTATGTGTTTCAGGTACTAGCGAGGACCGTGGGAAGGCGCCGGCGTGATCTGTACACACTGAAGGATGTTTTGTGATCTTGGGATTTAGATGATTTGCATTTTGACATGACACTTGAAATGTTTATGCCTTGTTTTGAATGAAAATATTATATTTTGAAATGAAAAATTTGTTTGAAAATTTACGGTGTTACAAATTGGTATCAGAGCCTTGGTTTGAGGGATTCGGGTGCACCTTCGGGCGTAATTGAACTCAAACCGAGGATTTGAGGAAAACTTTTAAAAATAAAGGCATAAACTTTTATAAATGATTTTGTGGTAAACAAGAAAGAAGCAGTGTGTACGATCAGTCAGCGCCCGAACGGTAAAGATCCCCAAAATACCTTACAATGTTATGTTATGAGATAAGTTATGATATGAATTGTTATGCATGCTAGAAGACTAGGTATTCATGATAGGACTAGAGTGGCCTGATTTGTGATGCCTTAGTCTAGGGAGTTTGCCGATATGAGATGCTTGATAGCGTGTAGGTAGATAGTGCATATCAAAAGTAGAGTACTCACTATCCGGGGTTTGGGGAGGAAGATTTGGGATGAATGCTGATGCGGTGTGGTCGGTAGTATTGGGCCCGTACTACCGAAGACACCGGGTCAGTGGGAGACCCAAGTAAGAATCCCTGGATATCGGAGACTGAGTAGGGTTGAGTTATCGAGTGCGATTATACTCGATGGAGTCTCTGATAGTTTTATGTTGTATTTCAGAGACATCATGGTTAGACCACGCCACGGAGCGAGTTCGAGCGGTGTGAGTGACGAGGAGATTCGTCAGATGATTCATGAGGAGGTGGCTGCAGCGATCCGGGCTGAGATTCCGGAGATGTTTGGGTCTATTAAGACCACCTTGATGGAAACTTTTGAGGAGCGGTACGCCGCATTGACTGAGGCTGCAGCCGCTGCAGCTACCGCAGTTGTGGCCGCTGCCAGGCCACAGGGGGGTGACTCGTTGCTGTTTCGGGAGTTCAGCAACACGAAGCCACCTGAGTTTGATGGGACGCAGGATCCGATTGCTGCGATGAGGTGGATCGTTGATATTGAGGGGTGCTTCTACACTTGTTCATGTCCGGAGCATCTGAGGGTACGGTTCGCCTTGAACCAGCTCCGTCTGGGAGCGAAGGATTGGTGGAAGTTCGTGACGGCGAACTTCACATTGGCAGAGATTTCAGCAGTGACATGGGAGGGGTTTACCTCTATGTTCAGAGACGAGTACGTTCCCCCGGTGGAGAGGGAACGATTGGTTCAGGAGTTCTTGACCCTCAAGCAGGGTACTGATTCGGTTGCGGTGATCACGCGGAAGTTTCATGAGAGGGCGATGTTCTGCCCCGAGCTGGTGTCCACAGAGCAGGCTCGGATGAGCCGGTACTTGGGTGTTTTGAGGAGGGATATCCGGGAGTTTGTGTGAAACTCCACCTATCATACCTTTGCTGAGCTTCAGGCGAATGCCAGGAAGCGCGAGATTGAGTTGGAGACCCAGGCCAGGGAGGAGGCCGAGTCTCAGCGGGTGGACCGGCGGCCGGCTCAGTCTCAGCCGGCAGCCAAGTGGACCAAGTTCGCCGATTCGAGGACGGGAGGTCCGAAGGGCCGCACTTGCGGAAAGTGCGGCAAGGGTCATGATGGGGCGTGTCGATCTGGTGCTTGCTACAAGTGTGGCAAGGAGGGGCACATTGCTAGGGAGTGCCCCAAGGGGTTTACGGTTTGCTTTCATTGCAACCAGACAGGCCATCGGAAGGCCGAGTGCCCTCAGCTTCTTCAGGGATCTGCACCTACTGCCAAAGCTACTGCGACTCGACCGGTGAAGGCCGAGGCCCCGAGGGCTCGTGGGAGAGCCTTTCAGCTGACTGCGGAGGAGGTCCGTGCTGCGCCCGATGTTGTGGCAGGTATGCTGTATTTCATGTATTTATTTTGATGTCGAGATGTTATGCTTATGTTATGTTATGCGTAGGTACTTTCCTTGTGAACTCTGTGCCTGCTTTAGTGTTATTTGACTTGGGTGCGGGTAGGTCCTTTGTATCTTTAGCTTTTAGTCAGCATATCAGCGTTAGTCGTGAGTCGTTGAGTCGGCCTCTGAGAGTTTCTATAGCTGACGAGAGAGTGATTTGTGCCACAGAGGTTCTCCGGGGATGCGTGCTAGAGATCTTCGGGGTTGAGTTTCCGATTGACCTGATTCCTATTGCGATGGGTGATGTCTGTGTCATTGTGGGCATGGACTGGTTGAGCCGATTCGGCGCCGTCATCGACTGTGAGCGTCAGTTGGTGACTATACGAGACCCTAGTGGGGGAGTTCTTTCGGTGTACGGCGAGGGTACCCGTTCGGGATCAGCTTTTTGTTCGGCCGCTAGGGCGAGGAAGTGTCTACAGCAGGGCTGTAAGGGTTTTGTGGCGTATGTGATGGATACGCGGGAGGTTTCCAAGAGACCGAGATCAGTTGAGGAGGTCCCAATGGTGCGTGAGTTTCCAGATGTTTTCCCCGCGGAACTACCGGGAGTACCTCCTGTGAGGCAAGTAGAGTTTGGTATCGATCTGGTTCCGGGGGCCGCGCCCATTGCTAAGGTGCCTTATCGTCTTGCACCTCCCGAGATGCAAGAGTTGTCCTCGCAGCTTCAGGAGTTGCTGGGGAAGGGATTCATTCGGCCGAGCAGCTCGCCGTGGGGAGCGCCTATTCTGTTCGTCAAGAAGAAGGATGGTTCACACCGGATGTGCATTGATTACCGGGAGTTGAACAAGTTGACGGTCAAGAACCGTTACCCGTTACCGAGGATCGATGATTTATTCGATCAGTTGCAGGGAGCATCTTGGTTTTCCAAGATCGATCTGAGGTCAGGGTACCATCAGGTGAGAGTGCGGGATGAGGACGTCCAGAAGACAACGTTTAGGACGCGATATGGGCATTATGAGTTTGTGGTGATGCCTTTCGGGCTCACCAATGCCCCGGCTGTGTTCATGGATCTCATGAACAGGGTATGCAGGCCGATGTTGGATCGGTCAGTGATTGTATTTATCAACGATATTCTAGTGTATTCGAGATCTAGGGAGCAGCATGAGGAGCATTTGAGAGAGGTCCTTGAGGTATTGTGGTCGGAGAAGCTTTATGCAAAGTTCTCCAAATGTGACTTCTGGTTGCGGGAGGTCCAATTCCTTGGACATGTTGTTAATCAGGAAGGGATATTGGTCGATCCGGCCAAGGTGGAGGCGGTGATGAGTTGGGAGGTGCCGAAGTCACCCTCTGAGATCAGGAGCTTCCTTGGGTTGGTAGGGTATTATCGGAGATTTATTAAGGATTTCTCTAAGATCGCAGTGCCGCTCACCAGATTGACCCGGAAGGGTGTTGCATTCTCATGGGGACCCGAGCAGCAAACCTCCTTTGAGACACTTCACCAAAGGTTGTGCAAAGCCCCGGTATTAGCCCTCCCGGAAGGGATGGAGGATTTTGTGGTATATTGCGATGCATCGATCTCGGGGCTGGGTGCAGTGTTGATGCAGAGGGGTCATGTGATAGCTTATGCGTCGAGGCAGCTGAAGCCTCATGAGGCGAGATATCCCACGCATGATTTAGAGTTGGGGGCAGTAGTGTTCGCTCTCAAGATTTGGCGTCACTACTTGTATGGGGTTCGATGTACGATATACACGGACCATAAGAGCTTGAAGTATTTGATGGATCAACCCAACCTAAATATGTGTCAGAGGAGGTGGTTGGATGTGGTCAAGGATTATGATTGTGAGATCCTGTACCACCCAGGCAAGGCTAATGTGGTAGCCGATGCATTGAGCCGCAGGGCGGAGAGCACTCCACTGCGAGATGTATGTTTGAGGTTGACTGTGATAGCTCCAGTATTGGATGCTATTCGTGGGGCACAGGCCGAGGCTGTGTGGCCAGAGATGCAGAAGAAAGAGCGGGTCGTTGGTTTGGTTTCAGAGTTCGTTGCGGATGGACGAGGGCTTATGACGTTTCAGGGTCGGATCTGGGTACCGTTCGTGGGTGGTACACGTATTACTCTGATGGAAGAGGCTCATCGATCGAAATTCTCGATCCATCCCGGGGCTACGAAGATGTATTTGGATTTGAGGAAAGAGTATTGGTGGCCCTGTATGAAGAGGGACGTCGCATGGTTCGTTGAGAGGTGCTTGACCTGCCGTAGGGTTAAGGCCGAGCACCAGAGACCGCATGGCAAGTTGCAGCCATTGGAGGTTCCCGAGTGGAAGTGGGAACAGATCACTATGGATTTCATCACCAAATTGCCGAGGACTGCCAGAGGAGTCGATGCCATTTGGGTGATTGTGGATAGGTTGACGAAGAGTGCACACTTCCTTGCCATCAGTGAGAGTTCTTCAGCGGAGAAGTTGGCGGAGATATATGTGAGAGAAGTGGTATCTCGGCATGGGGTGCCGATCTCGATTGTTTCAGACCGTGATGTGCGCTTCACTTCCAGATTCTGGAAGAAATTCCATGAGGAGCTGGGTACTAAATTGCATTTTAGTACCGCATACCATCCCCAGACAGACGGCCAGAGTGAGCGAACGATTCAGATGCTGGAGGACATGCTTCGAGCGTGTGTGTTAGATTTCGGGGGTAGCTGGGATGCGTATTTACCCTTGGCAGAGTTTTCCTACAACAACAGCCATCATTCGAGCATTGGTATGCCACCCTTTGAGCTGTTGTATGGTAGGAGGTGTCGAACCCTCATTTGCTGGGGAGAGGTGGGGCAGAGAGTGATGGGCAGTATAGAGATCGTGCTTCAGACGACAGAGCAGATTCAGCAGGTTAGACAGAGGTTATTGACCGCCCAGAGCTGACAGAAGAGTTATGCAGACAGACGCCGATCCGAGCTTGAGTTTCAAGTCGGCGACTTCGTTCTCCTGAAGGTCTCTCCTTGGAAAGGAGTGATTCGATTCAGGAAGAGGGGCAAGTTGGGACCCCGGTATATTGGAACATTTCGTGTGATTGCAAGGATAGGCTGGGTAGCCTATCATTTGGAGTTGCCAGCAGAGTTGGGGCAGATCCACGACACTTTTCATGTGTCGCAACTGAGGAAGTGTATAACCGATGAGTCGGCAGTGGTTCCATTAGAGGATATTCAGGTGGATGCGAGCCTGAATTATGCCGAGAGACAGACCAGTGGCCATCAGGGATCGGAAGATCAAGGTTTTGAGGAACAAGGAGGTACCTCTGGTGTTGGTTTAGTGGCAACACCGGAAGGGATCGGAAATGACTTGGGAGCCGGAGCGTGAGATGCGGGAGCAGCATCCGGAGCTATTTTCAGAGTGAGACTTCGAGGGCGAAGTCTAATCCTAGTGGGGGAGAGTTGTAATAGCCCGGAATTCCAGGTATTGTTATAATTATGTTTTTGGGTGTTTTAAGAGGGGACTCGGCGAGTTGGAGCCTAGACTCGCCGAGTAGGATCGCGGATCTGGTCGCGGGTTCGCGACTGGACTCGACGAGTCCGGATATGGACTCGGCGAGTCTGCGCTGTTTAGCGAAAACCCTAACCGTTCAGGTTTGGGACGTATATGAGGGACCTTATGGCCGTCATTGTTCACCCTAGCCTTCTGAGAGAAACCCTATTTCGATTGTGAGCATCTGGAGCAAGGTTGAAGACCATTGTTGATTTTGGAAGTGTTGTTTTGCAAGGAAGAAGAGGCTTGGTTAAGGGAACAACAAGAGAAGCCACGTTCTGAGGATTTGGGGACACAGAGAGCACGTTATTCAGGTAATATTTCGAGTGCATTCTCTTATGTTGATGTGTATATGGATTTAGGGTTTATGGAACCCTTTTGTGGCTAGATTGAATGTTACCTTAGTCCCCCAAACGATTGGAACCCTGTATTGGGACCTTTGGAGGTCCAGAATGTCCCATGCCTGAGCATTTCGGGAATCAATGGAGGTTTTGGATTGGAATCCTTATGCCTTAGGTCAAAATGTAAATTATGAGTCATGGGGTGTATTATGAGCACCGAAATGAGGACATTACGTGATGAATCAGTCTAGGAAGGCCAGACCTATGAATGGTCGGAGCAGTTCTGACCTTAGAAAGCAGTTTGAGCGGTTGCATGGCATGGACTCGCCGAGTCCGATGAACAGACTCGGCGAGTAGCTTGAAGATTAACTGGGACTCGTCGAGTTGTTCTTCAGACTCGGCGAGTTGAGTCGGGGTGGCCCCGCGATTCTTCCAGGAGGAACTCGTCGAGTCAAGGAGGATACTCGACGAGTAGAAAGGGAATCTTAGAGAATTGGTGAGGACGTCTAGACTCGCCGAGTCGCCCTAGCACTCGCCGAGTCCGGTCAAGTTGACCGTTGACCGTTGACCGTTGACCAGAGTTGACCTATGTCTGACTTCTTAGGGATAGTCAAACTTAGAAGATAAAAGTGTTAATAAGAGATATATGATGTTATAGGGAGATTGTAGCTCGGCGGATCGAGCACGAGTGATTTCGGGATTTGCTAGCTTTCGATATTCACGAGGTGAGTCTTCTCACTATACTGTACCCGGAAGGGTTTGACTGTATGACCGGAAGGTCAGATATGATATGTGATATATGTGCTATATGTGGTAAGTTATTTGTTATACATGCTATGTATGTTATGGGCCGTAAGGCGATTATGTTACGGGCCGGAAGGCATTATGTTATGGGCCGGAAGGCGATTATGTTATGGGCCGGAAGGCGTTGTGTTATGGACCGGAAGGTCGGCGTGGGTAGGACCGGAAGGTTTACCCAGCAGGGACGGAAGTCCCCTGAGACACATGGACCGGAAAGTCAGGGCCTGGAAAGGTGTATGTGCGTAAGTTGTATATTGGGGAACTCACTAAGCATTTATGCTTACAGTTGTTATGTATGTGTTTCAGGTACTAGCGAGGACCGTGGGAAGGCGCCGGCGTGATCTGTACACACTGAAGGATGTTTTGTGATCTTGGGATTTAGATGATTTGCATTTTGACATGACACTTGAAATGTTTATGCCTTGTTTTGAATGAAAATATTATATTTTGAAATGAAAAATTTGTTTGAAAATTTACGGTGTTACAAATTGGTATCAGAGCCTTGGTTTGAGGGATTCGGGTGCACCTTCGGGCGTAATTGAACTCAAACCGAGGATTTGAGGAAAACTTTTAAAAATAAAGGCATAAACTTTTATAAATGATTTTGTGGTAAACAAGAAAGAAGCAGTGTGTACGATCAGTCAGCGCCCGAACGGTAAAGATCCCCAAAATACCTTACAATGTTATGTTATGAGATAAGTTATGATATGAATTGTTATGCATGCTAGAAGACTAGGTATTCATGATAGGACTAGAGTGGCCTGATTTGTGATGCCTTAGTCTAGGGAGTTTGCCGATATGAGATGCTTGATAGCGTGTAGGTAGATAGTGCATATCAAAAGTAGAGTACTCACTATCCGGGGTTTGGGGAGGAAGATTTGGGATGAATGCTGATGCGGTGTGGTCGGTAGTATTGGGCCCGTACTACCGAAGACACCGGGTCAGTGGGAGACCCAAGTAAGAATCCCTGGATATCGGAGACTGAGTAGGGTTGAGTTATCGAGTGCGATTATACTCGATGGAGTCTCTGATAGTTTTATGTTGTATTTCAGAGACATCATGGTTAGACCACGCCACGGAGCGAGTTCGAGCGGTGTGAGTGACGAGGAGATTCGTCAGATGATTCATGAGGAGGTGGCTGCAGCGATCCGGGCTGAGATTCCGGAGATGTTTGGGTCTATTAAGACCACCTTGATGGAAACTTTTGAGGAGCGGTACGCCGCATTGACTGAGGCTGTAGCCGCTGCAGCTACCGCAGTTGTGGCCGCTGCCAGGCCACAGGGGGGTGACTCGTTGCTGTTTCGGGAGTTCAGCAACACGAAGCCACCTGAGTTTGATGGGACGCAGGATCCGATTGCTGCGATGAGGTGGATCGTTGATATTGAGGGGTGCTTCTACACTTGTTCATGTCCGGAGCATCTGAGGGTACGGTTCGCCTTGAACCAGCTCCGTCTGGGAGCGAAGGATTGGTGGAAGTTCGTGACGGCGAACTTCACATTGGCAGAGATTTCAGCAGTGACATGGGAGGGGTTTACCTCTATGTTCAGAGACGAGTACGTTCCCCCGGTGGAGAGGGAACGATTGGTTCAGGAGTTCTTGACCCTCAAGCAGGGTACTGATTCGGTTGCGGTGATCACGCGGAAGTTTCATGAGAGGGCGATGTTCTGCCCCGAGCTGGTGTCCACAGAGCAGGCTCGGATGAGCCGGTACTTGGGTGTTTTGAGGAGGGATATCCGGGAGTTTGTGTGAAACTCCACCTATCATACCTTTGCTGAGCTTCAGGCGAATGCCAGGAAGCGCGAGATTGAGTTGGAGACCCAGGCCAGGGAGGAGGCCGAGTCTCAGCGGGTGGACCGGCGGCCGGCTCAGTCTCAGCCGGCAGCCAAGTGGACCAAGTCCGCCGATTCGAGGACGGGAGGTCCGAAGGGCCGCACTTGCGGAAAGTGCGGCAAGGGTCATGATGGGGCGTGTCGATCTGGTGCTTGCTACAAGTGTGGCAAGGAGGGGCACATTGCTAGGGAGTGCCCCAAGGGGTTTACGGTTTGCTTTCATTGCAACCAGACAGGCCATCGGAAGGCCGAGTGCCCTCAGCTTCTTCAGGGATCTGCACCTACTGCCAAAGCTACTGCGACTCGACCGGTGAAGGCCGAGGCCCCGAGGGCTCGTGGGAGAGCCTTTCAGCTGACTGCGGAGGAGGTCCGTGCTGCGCCCGATGTTGTGGCAGGTATGCTGTATTTCATGTATTTATTTTGATGTCGAGATGTTATGCTTATGTTATGTTATGCGTAGGTACTTTCCTTGTGAACTCTGTGCCTGCTTTAGTGTTATTTGACTCGGGTGCGGGTAGGTCCTTTGTATCTTTAGCTTTTAGTCAGCATATCAGCGTTAGTCGTGAGTCGTTGAGTCGGCCTCTGAGAGTTTCTATAGCTGACGAGAGAGTGATTTGTGCCACAGAGGTTCTCCGGGGATGCGTGCTAGAGATCTTCGGGGTTGAGTTTCCGATTGACCTGATTCCTATTGCGATGGGTGATGTCTGTGTCATTGTGGGCATGGACTGGTTGAGCCGATTCGGCGCCGTCATCGACTGTGAGCGTCAGTTGGTGACTATACGAGACCCTAGTGGGGGAGTTCTTTCGGTGTACGGCGAGGGTACCCGTTCGGGATCAGCTTTTTGTTCGGCCGCTAGGGCGAGGAAGTGTCTACAGCAGGGCTGTAAGGGTTTTGTGGCGTATGTGATGGATACGCGGGAGGTTTCCGAGAGACCGAGATCAGTTGAGGAGGTCCCAGTGGTGCGTGAGTTTCCAGATGTTTTCCCCGCGGAACTACCGGGAGTACCTCCTGTGAGGCAAGTAGAGTTTGGTATCGATCTGGTTCCGGGGGCCGCGCCCATTGCTAAGGTGCCTTATCGTCTTGCACCTCCCGAGATGCAAGAGTTGTCCTTGCAGCTTCAGGAGTTGCTGGGGAAGGGATTCATTCGGCCGAGCAGCTCGCCGTGGGGAGCGCCTATTCTGTTCGTCAAGAAGAAGGATGGTTCACACCGGATGTGCATTGATTACCGGGAGTTGAACAAGTTGACGGTCAAGAACCGTTACCCGTTACCGAGGATCGATGATTTATTCGATCAGTTGCAGGGAGCATCTTGGTTTTCCAAGATCGATCTGAGGTCAGGGTACCATCAGGTGAGAGTGCGGGATGAGGACGTCCAGAAGACAACGTTTAGGACGCGATATGGGCATTATGAGTTTGTGGTGATGCCTTTCGGGCTCACCAATGCCCCGGCTGTGTTCATGGATCTCATGAACAGGGTATGCAGGCCGATGTTGGATCGGTCAGTGATTGTATTTATCAACGATATTCTAGTGTATTCGAGATCTAGGGAGCAGCATGAGGAGCATTTGAGAGAGGTCCTTGAGGTATTGTGGTCGGAGAAGCTTTATGCAAAGTTCTCCAAATGTGACTTCTGGTTGCGGGAGGTCCAATTCCTTGGACATGTTGTTAATCAGGAAGGGATATTGGTCGATCCGGCCAAGGTGGAGGCGGTGATGAGTTGGGAGGTGCCGAAGTCACCCTCTGAGATCAGGAGCTTCCTTGGGTTGGTAGGGTATTATCGGAGATTTATTAAGGATTTCTCTAAGATCGCAGTGCCGCTCACCAGATTGACCCGGAAGGGTGTTGCATTCTCATGGGGACCCGAGCAGCAAACCTCCTTTGAGACACTTCACCAAAGGTTGTGCAAAGCCCCGGTATTAGCCCTCCCGGAAGGGATGGAGGATTTTGTGGTATATTGCGATGCATCGATCTCGGGGCTGGGTGCAGTGTTGATGCAGAGGGGTCATGTGATAGCTTATGCGTCGAGGCAGCTGAAGCCTCATGAGGCGAGATATCCCACGCATGATTTAGAGTTGGGGGCAGTAGTGTTCGCTCTCAAGATTTGGCGTCACTACTTGTATGGGGTTCGATGTACGATATACACGGACCATAAGAGCTTGAAGTATTTGATGGATCAACCCAACCTAAATATGTGTCAGAGGAGGTGGTTGGATGTGGTCAAGGATTATGATTGTGAGATCCTGTACCACCCAGGCAAGGCTAATGTGGTAGCCGATGCATTGAGCCGCAGGGCGGAGAGCACTCCACTGCGAGATGTATGTTTGAGGTTGACTGTGATAGCTCCAGTATTGGATGCTATTCGTGGGGCACAGGCCGAGGCTGTGTGGCCAGAGATGCAGAAGAAAGAGCGGGTCGTTGGTTTGGTTTCAGAGTTCGTTGCGGATGGACGAGGGCTTATGACGTTTCAGGGTCGGATCTGGGTACCGTTCGTGGGTGGTACACGTATTACTCTGATGGAAGAGGCTCATCGATCGAAATTCTCGATCCATCCCGGGGCTACGAAGATGTATTTGGATTTGAGGAAAGAGTATTGGTGGCCCTGTATGAAGAGGGACGTCGCATGGTTCGTTGAGAGGTGCTTGACCTGCCGTAGGGTTAAGGCCGAGCACCAGAGACCGCATGGCAAGTTGCAGCCATTGGAGGTTCCCGAGTGGAAGTGGGAACAGATCACTATGGATTTCATCACCAAATTGCCGAGGACTGCCAGAGGAGTCGATGCCATTTGGGTGATTGTGGATAGGTTGACGAAGAGTGCACACTTCCTTGCCATCAGTGAGAGTTCTTCAGCGGAGAAGTTGGCGGAGATATATGTGAGAGAAGTGGTATCTCGGCATGGGGTGCCGATCTCGATTGTTTCAGACCGTGATGTGCGCTTCACTTCCAGATTCTGGAAGAAATTCCATGAGGAGCTGGGTACTAAATTGCATTTTAGTACCGCATACCATCCCCAGACAGACGGCCAGAGTGAGCGAACGATTCAGATGCTGGAGGACATGCTTCGAGCGTGTGTGTTAGATTTCGGGGGTAGCTGGGATGCGTATTTACCCTTGGCAGAGTTTTCCTACAACAACAGCCATCATTCGAGCATTGGTATGCCACCCTTTGAGCTGTTGTATGGTAGGAGGTGTCGAACCCTCATTTGCTGGGGAGAGGTGGGGCAGAGAGTGATGGGCAGTATAGAGATCGTGCTTCAGACGACAGAGCAGATTCAGCAGGTTAGACAGAGGTTATTGACCGCCCAGAGCTGACAGAAGAGTTATGCAGACAGACGCCGATCCGAGCTTGAGTTTCAAGTCGGCGACTTCGTTCTCCTGAAGGTCTCTCCTTGGAAAGGAGTGATTCGATTCAGGAAGAGGGGCAAGTTGGGACCCCGGTATATTGGAACATTTCGTGTGATTGCAAGGATAGGCTGGGTAGCCTATCATTTGGAGTTGCCAGCAGAGTTGGGGCAGATCCACGACACTTTTCATGTGTCGCAACTGAGGAAGTGTATAACCGATGAGTCGACAGTGGTTCCATTAGAGGATATTCAGGTGGATGCGAGCCTGAATTATGCCGAGAGACAGACCAGTGGCCATCAGGGATCGGAAGATCAAGGTTTTGAGGAACAAGGAGGTACCTCTGGTGTTGGTTTAGTGGCAACACCGGAAGGGATCGGAAATGACTTGGGAGCCGGAGCGTGAGATGCGGGAGCAGCATCCGGAGCTATTTTCAGAGTGAGACTTCGAGGGCGAAGTCTAATCCTAGTGGGGGAGAGTTGTAATAGCCCGGAATTCCAGGTATTGTTATAATTATGTTTTTGGGTGTTTTAAGAGGGGACTCGGCGAGTTGGAGCCTAGACTCGCCGAGTAGGATCGCGGATCTGGTCGCGGGTTCGCGACTGGACTCGACGAGTCCGGATATGGACTCGGCGAGTCTGCGCTGTTTAGCGAAAACCCTAACCGTTCAGGTTTGGGACGTATATGAGGGACCTTATGGCCGTCATTGTTCACCCTAGCCTTCTGAGAGAAACCCTATTTCGATTGTGAGCATCTGGAGCAAGGTTGAAGACCATTGTTGATTTTGGAAGTGTTGTTTTGCAAGGAAGAAGAGGCTTGGTTAAGGGAACAACAAGAGAAGCCACGTTCTGAGGATTTGGGGACACAGAGAGCACGTTATTCAGGTAATATTTCGAGTGCATTCTCTTATGTTGATGTGTATATGGATTTAGGGTTTATGGAACCCTTTTGTGGCTAGATTGAATGTTACCTTAGTCCCCCAAACGATTGGAACCCTGTATTGGGACCTTTGGAGGTCCAGAATGTCCCATGCCTGAGCATTTCGGGAATCAATGGAGGTTTTGGATTGGAATCCTTATGCCTTAGGTCAAAATGTAAATTATGAGTCATGGGGTGTATTATGAGCACCGAAATGAGGACATTACGTGATGAATCAGTCTAGGAAGGCCAGACCTATGAATGGTCGGAGCAGTTCTGACCTTAGAAAGCAGTTTGAGCGGTTGCATGGCATGGACTCGCCGAGTCCGATGAACAGACTCGGCGAGTAGCTTGAAGATTAACTGGGACTCGTCGAGTTGTTCTTCAGACTCGGCGAGTTGAGTCGGGGTGGCCCCGCGATTCTTCCAGGAGGAACTCGTCGAGTCAAGGAGGATACTCGACGAGTAGAAAGGGAATCTTAGAGAATTGGTGAGGACGTCTAGACTCGCCGAGTCGCCCTAGCACTCGCCGAGTCCGGTCAAGTTGACCGTTGACCGTTGACCGTTGACCAGAGTTGACCTATGTCTGACTTCTTAGGGATAGTCAAACTTAGAAGATAAAAGTGTTAATAAGAGATATATGATGTTATAGGGAGATTGTAGCTCGGCGGATCGAGCACGAGTGATTTCGGGATTTGCTAGCTTTCGATATTCACGAGGTGAGTCTTCTCACTATACTGTACCCGGAAGGGTTTGACTGTATGACCGGAAGGTCAGATATGATATGTGATATATGTGCTATATGTGGTAAGTTATTTGTTATACATGCTATGTATGTTATGGGCCGTAAGGCGATTATGTTACGGGCCGGAAGGCATTATGTTATGGGCCGGAAGGCGATTATGTTATGGGCCGGAAGGCGTTGTGTTATGGACCGGAAGGTCGGCGTGGGTAGGACCGGAAGGTTTACCCAGCAGGGACGGAAGTCCCCTGAGACACATGGACCGGAAAGTCAGGGCCTGGAAAGGTGTATGTGCGTAAGTTGTATATTGGGGAACTCACTAAGCATTTATGCTTACAGTTGTTATGTATGTGTTTCAGGTACTAGCGAGGACCGTGGGAAGGCGCCGGCGTGATCTGTACACACTGAAGGATGTTTTGTGATCTTGGGATTTAGATGATTTGCATTTTGACATGACACTTGAAATGTTTATGCCTTGTTTTGAATGAAAATATTATATTTTGAAATGAAAAATTTGTTTGAAAATTTACGGTGTTACAAATTGGTATCAGAGCCTTGGTTTGAGGGATTCGGGTGCACCTTCGGGCGTAATTGAACTCAAACCGAGGATTTGAGGAAAACTTTTAAAAATAAAGGCATAAACTTTTATAAATGATTTTGTGGTAAACAAGAAAGAAGCAGTGTGTACGATCAGTCAGCGCCCGAACGGTAAAGATCCCCAAAATACCTTACAATGTTATGTTATGAGATAAGTTATGATATGAATTGTTATGCATGCTAGAAGACTAGGTATTCATGATAGGACTAGAGTGGCCTGATTTGTGATGCCTTAGTCTAGGGAGTTTGCCGATATGAGATGCTTGATAGCGTGTAGGTAGATAGTGCATATCAAAAGTAGAGTACTCACTATCCGGGGTTTGGGGAGGAAGATTTGGGATGAATGCTGATGCGGTGTGGTCGGTAGTATTGGGCCCGTACTACCGAAGACACCGGGTCAGTGGGAGACCCAAGTAAGAATCCCTGGATATCGGAGACTGAGTAGGGTTGAGTTATCGAGTGCGATTATACTCGATGGAGTCTCTGATAGTTTTATGTTGTATTTCAGAGACATCATGGTTAGACCACGCCACGGAGCGAGTTCGAGCGGTGTGAGTGACGAGGAGATTCGTCAGATGATTCATGAGGAGGTGGCTGCAACGATCCGGGCTGAGATTCCGGAGATGTTTGGGTCTATTAAGACCACCTTGATGGAAACTTTTGAGGAGCGGTACGCCGCATTGACTGAGGCTGCAGCCGCTGCAGCTACCGCAGTTGTGGCCGCTGCCAGGCCACAGGGGGGTGACTCGTTGCTGTTTCGGGAGTTCAGCAACACGAAGCCACCTGAGTTTGATGGGACGCAGGATCCGATTGCTGCGATGAGGTGGATCGTTGATATTGAGGGGTGCTTCTACACTTGTTCATGTCCGGAGCATCTGAGGGTACGGTTCGCCTTGAACCAGCTCCGTCTGGGAGCGAAGGATTGGTGGAAGTTCGTGACGGCGAACTTCACATTGGCAGAGATTTCAGCAGTGACATGGGAGGGGTTTACCTCTATGTTCAGAGACGAGTACGTTCCCCCGGTGGAGAGGGAACGATTGGTTCAGGAGTTCTTGACCCTCAAGCAGGGTACTGATTCGGTTGCGGTGATCACGCGGAAGTTTCATGAGAGGGCGATGTTCTGCCCCGAGCTGGTGTCCACAGAGCAGGCTCGGATGAGCCGGTACTTGGGTGTTTTGAGGAGGGATATCCGGGAGTTTGTGTGAAACTCCACCTATCATACCTTTGCTGAGCTTCAGGCGAATGCCAGGAAGCGCGAGATTGAGTTGGAGACCCAGGCCAGGGAGGAGGCCGAGTCTCAGCGGGTGGACCGGCGGCCGGCTCAGTCTCAGCCGGCAGCCAAGTGGACCAAGTCCGCCGATTCGAGGACGAGAGGTCCGAAGGGCCGCACTTGCGGAAAATGCGGCAAGGGTCATGATGGGGCGTGTCGATCTGGTGCTTGCTACAAGTGTGGCAAGGAGGGGCACATTGCTAGGGAGTGCCCCAAGGGGTTTACGGTTTGCTTTCATTGCAACCAGACAGGCCATCGGAAGGCCGAGTGCCCTCAGCTTCTTCAGGGATCTGCACCTACTGCCAAAGCTACTGCGACTCGACCGGTGAAGGCCGAGGCCCCGAGGGCTCGTGGGAGAGCCTTTCAGCTGACTGCGGAGGAGGTCCGTGCTGCGCCCGATGTTGTGGCAGGTATGCTGTATTTCATGTATTTATTTTGATGTCGAGATGTTATGCTTATGTTATGTTATGCGTAGGTACTTTCCTTGTGAACTCTGTGCCTGCTTTAGTGTTATTTGACTCGGGTGCGGGTAGGTCCTTTGTATCTTTAGCTTTTAGTCAGCATATCAGCGTTAGTCGTGAGTCGTTGAGTCGGCCTCTGAGAGTTTCTATAGCTGACGAGAGAGTGATTTGTGCCACAGAGGTTCTCCGGGGATGCGTGCTAGAGATCTTCGGGGTTGAGTTTCCGATTGACCTGATTCCTATTGCGATGGGTGATGTCTGTGTCATTGTGGGCATGGACTGGTTGAGCCGATTCGGCGCCGTCATCGACTGTGAGCGTCAGTTGGTGACTATACGAGACCCTAGTGGGGGAGTTCTTTCGGTGTACGGCGAGGGTACCCGTTCGGGATCAGCTTTTTGTTCGGCCGCTAGGGCGAGGAAGTGTCTACAGCAGGGCTGTAAGGGTTTTGTGGCGTATGTGATGGATACGCGGGAGGTTTCCGAGAGACCGAGATCAGTTGAGGAGGTCCCAGTGGTGCGTGAGTTTCCAGATGTTTTCCCCGCGGAACTACCGGGAGTACCTCCTGTGAGGCAAGTAGAGTTTGGTATCGATCTGGTTCCGGGGGCCGCGCCCATTGCTAAGGTGCCTTATCGTCTTGCACCTCCCGAGATGCAAGAGTTGTCCTTGCAGCTTCAGGAGTTGCTGGGGAAGGGATTCATTCGGCCGAGCAGCTCGCCGTGGGGAGCGCCTATTCTGTTCGTCAAGAAGAAGGATGGTTCACACCGGATGTGCATTGATTACCGGGAGTTGAACAAGTTGACGGTCAAGAACCGTTACCCGTTACCGAGGATCGATGATTTATTCGATCAGTTGCAGGGAGCATCTTGGTTTTCCAAGATCGATCTGAGGTCAGGGTACCATCAGGTGAGAGTGCGGGATGAGGACGTCCAGAAGACAACGTTTAGGACGCGATATGGGCATTATGAGTTTGTGGTGATGCCTTTCGGGCTCACCAATGCCCCGGCTGTGTTCATGGATCTCATGAACAGGGTATGCAGGCCGATGTTGGATCGGTCAGTGATTGTATTTATCAACGATATTCTAGTGTATTCGAGATCTAGGGAGCAGCATGAGGAGCATTTGAGAGAGGTCCTTGAGGTATTGTGGTCGGAGAAGCTTTATGCAAAGTTCTCCAAATGTGACTTCTGGTTGCGGGAGGTCCAATTCCTTGGACATGTTGTTAATCAGGAAGGGATATTGGTCGATCCGGCCAAGGTGGAGGCGGTGATGAGTTGGGAGGTGCCGAAGTCACCCTCTGAGATCAGGAGCTTCCTTGGGTTGGTAGGGTATTATCGGAGATTTATTAAGGATTTCTCTAAGATCGCAGTGCCGCTCACCAGATTGACCCGGAAGGGTGTTGCATTCTCATGGGGACCCGAGCAGCAAACCTCCTTTGAGACACTTCACCAAAGGTTGTGCAAAGCCCCGGTATTAGCCCTCCCGGAAGGGATGGAGGATTTTGTGGTATATTGCGATGCATCGATCTCGGGGCTGGGTGCAGTGTTGATGCAGAGGGGTCATGTGATAGCTTATGCGTCGAGGCAGCTGAAGCCTCATGAGGCGAGATATCCCACGCATGATTTAGAGTTGGGGGCAGTAGTGTTCGCTCTCAAGATTTGGCGTCACTACTTGTATGGGGTTCGATGTACGATATACACGGACCATAAGAGCTTGAAGTATTTGATGGATCAACCCAACCTAAATATGTGTCAGAGGAGGTGGTTGGATGTGGTCAAGGATTATGATTGTGAGATCCTGTACCACCCAGGCAAGGCTAATGTGGTAGCCGATGCATTGAGCCGCAGGGCGGAGAGCACTCCACTGCGAGATGTATGTTTGAGGTTGACTGTGATAGCTCCAGTATTGGATGCTATTCGTGGGGCACAGGCCGAGGCTGTGTGGCCAGAGATGCAGAAGAAAGAGCGGGTCGTTGGTTTGGTTTCAGAGTTCGTTGCGGATGGACGAGGGCTTATGACGTTTCAGGGTTGGATCTGGGTACCGTTCGTGGGTGGTACACGTATTACTCTGATGGAAGAGGCTCATCGATCGAAATTCTCGATCCATCCCGGGGCTACGAAGATGTATTTGGATTTGAGGAAAGAGTATTGGTGGCCCTGTATGAAGAGGGACGTCGCATGGTTCGTTGAGAGGTGCTTGACCTGCCGTAGGGTTAAGGCCGAGCACCAGAGACCGCATGGCAAGTTGCAGCCATTGGAGGTTCCCGAGTGGAAGTGGGAACAGATCACTATGGATTTCATCACCAAATTGCCGAGGACTGCCAGAGGAGTCGATGCCATTTGGGTGATTGTGGATAGGTTGACGAAGAGTGCACACTTCCTTGCCATCAGTGAGAGTTCTTCAGCGGAGAAGTTGGCGGAGATATATGTGAGAGAAGTGGTATCTCGGCATGGGGTGCCGATCTCGATTGTTTCAGACCGTGATGTGCGCTTCACTTCCAGATTCTGGAAGAAATTCCATGAGGAGCTGGGTACTAAATTGCATTTTAGTACCGCATACCATCCCCAGACAGACGGCCAGAGTGAGCGAACGATTCAGATGCTGGAGGACATGCTTCGAGCGTGTGTGTTAGATTTCGGGGGTAGCTGGGATGCGTATTTACCCTTGGCAGAGTTTTCCTACAACAACAGCCATCATTCGAGCATTGGTATGCCACCCTTTGAGCTGTTGTATGGTAGGAGGTGTCGAACCCTCATTTGCTGGGGAGAGGTGGGGCAGAGAGTGATGGGCAGTATAGAGATCGTGCTTCAGACGACAGAGCAGATTCAGCAGGTTAGACAGAGGTTATTGACCGCCCAGAGCTGACAGAAGAGTTATGCAGACAGACGCCGATCCGAGCTTGAGTTTCAAGTCGGCGACTTCGTTCTCCTGAAGGTCTCTCCTTGGAAAGGAGTGATTCGATTCAGGAAGAGGGGCAAGTTGGGACCCCGGTATATTGGAACATTTCGTGTGATTGCAAGGATAGGCTGGGTAGCCTATCATTTGGAGTTGCCAGCAGAGTTGGGGCAGATCCACGACACTTTTCATGTGTCGCAACTGAGGAAGTGTATAACCGATGAGTCGGCAGTGGTTCCATTAGAGGATATTCAGGTGGATGCGAGCCTGAATTATGCCGAGAGACAGACCAGTGGCCATCAGGGATCGGAAGATCAAGGTTTTGAGGAACAAGGAGGTACCTCTGGTGTTGGTTTAGTGGCAACACCGGAAGGGATCGGAAATGACTTGGGAGCCGGAGCGTGAGATGCGGGAGCAGCATCCGGAGCTATTTTCAGAGTGAGACTTCGAGGGCGAAGTCTAATCCTAGTGGGGGAGAGTTGTAATAGCCCGGAATTCCAGGTATTGTTATAATTATGTTTTTGGGTGTTTTAAGAGGGGACTCGGCGAGTTGGAGCCTAGACTCGCCGAGTAGGATCGCGGATCTGGTCGCGGGTTCGCGACTGGACTCGACGAGTCCGGATATGGACTCGGCGAGTCTGCGCTGTTTAGCGAAAACCCTAACCGTTCAGGTTTGGGACGTATATGAGGGACCTTATGGCCGTCATTGTTCACCCTAGCCTTCTGAGAGAAACCCTATTTCGATTGTGAGCATCTGGAGCAAGGTTGAAGACCATTGTTGATTTTGGAAGTGTTGTTTTGCAAGGAAGAAGAGGCTTGGTTAAGGGAACAACAAGAGAAGCCACGTTCTGAGGATTTGGGGACACAGAGAGCACGTTATTCAGGTAATATTTCGAGTGCATTCTCTTATGTTGATGTGTATATGGATTTAGGGTTTATGGAACCCTTTTGTGGCTAGATTGAATGTTACCTTAGTCCCCCAAACGATTGGAACCCTGTATTGGGACCTTTGGAGGTCCAGAATGTCCCATGCCTGAGCATTTCGGGAATCAATGGAGGTTTTGGATTGGAATCCTTATGCCTTAGGTCAAAATGTAAATTATGAGTCATGGGGTGTATTATGAGCACCGAAATGAGGACATTACGTGATGAATCAGTCTAGGAAGGCCAGACCTATGAATGGTCGGAGCAGTTCTGACCTTAGAAAGCAGTTTGAGCGGTTGCATGGCATGGACTCGCCGAGTCCGATGAACAGACTCGGCGAGTAGCTTGAAGATTAACTGGGACTCGTCGAGTTGTTCTTCAGACTCGGCGAGTTGAGTCGGGGTGGCCCCGCGATTCTTCCAGGAGGAACTCGTCGAGTCAAGGAGGATACTCGACGAGTAGAAAGGGAATCTTAGAGAATTGGTGAGGACGTCTAGACTCGCCGAGTCGCCCTAGCACTCGCCGAGTCCGGTCAAGTTGACCGTTGACCGTTGACCGTTGACCAGAGTTGACCTATGTCTGACTTCTTAGGGATAGTCAAACTTAGAAGATAAAAGTGTTAATAAGAGATATATGATGTTATAGGGAGATTGTAGCTCGGCGGATCGAGCACGAGTGATTTCGGGATTTGCTAGCTTTCGATATTCACGAGGTGAGTCTTCTCACTATACTGTACCCGGAAGGGTTTGACTGTATGACCGGAAGGTCAGATATGATATGTGATATATGTGCTATATGTGGTAAGTTATTTGTTATACATGCTATGTATGTTATGGGCCGTAAGGCGATTATGTTACGGGCCGGAAGGCATTATGTTATGGGCCGGAAGGCGATTATGTTATGGGCCGGAAGGCGTTGTGTTATGGACCGGAAGGTCGGCGTGGGTAGGACCGGAAGGTTTACCCAGCAGGGACGGAAGTCCCCTGAGACACATGGACCGGAAAGTCAGGGCCTGGAAAGGTGTATGTGCGTAAGTTGTATATTGGGGAACTCACTAAGCATTTATGCTTACAGTTGTTATGTATGTGTTTCAGGTACTAGCGAGGACCGTGGGAAGGCGCCGGCGTGATCTGTACACACTGAAGGATGTTTTGTGATCTTGGGATTTAGATGATTTGCATTTTGACATGACACTTGAAATGTTTATGCCTTGTTTTGAATGAAAATATTATATTTTGAAATGAAAAATTTGTTTGAAAATTTACGGTGTTACAAATTGGTATCAGAGCCTTGGTTTGAGGGATTCGGGTGCACCTTCGGGCGTAATTGAACTCAAACCGAGGATTTGAGGAAAACTTTTAAAAATAAAGGCATAAACTTTTATAAATGATTTTGTGGTAAACAAGAAAGAAGCAGTGTGTACGATCAGTCAGCGCCCGAACGGTAAAGATCCCCAAAATACCTTACAATGTTATGTTATGAGATAAGTTATGATATGAATTGTTATGCATGCTAGAAGACTAGGTATTCATGATAGGACTAGAGTGGCCTGATTTGTGATGCCTTAGTCTAGGGAGTTTGCCGATATGAGATGCTTGATAGCGTGTAGGTAGATAGTGCATATCAAAAGTAGAGTACTCACTATCCGGGGTTTGGGGAGGAAGATTTGGGATGAATGCTGATGCGGTGTGGTCGGTAGTATTGGGCCCGTACTACCGAAGACACCGGGTCAGTGGGAGACCTAAGTAAGAATCCCTGGATATCGGAGACTGAGTAGGGTTGAGTTATCGAGTGCGATTATACTCGATGGAGTCTCTGATAGTTTTATGTTGTATTTCAGAGACATCATGGTTAGACCACGCCACGGAGCGAGTTCGAGCGGTGTGAGTGACGAGGAGATTCGTCAGATGATTCATGAGGAGGTGGCTGCAGCGATCCGGGCTGAGATTCCGGAGATGTTTGGGTCTATTAAGACCACCTTGATGGAAACTTTTGAGGAGCGGTACGCCGCATTGACTGAGGCTGTAGCCGCTGCAGCTACCGCAGTTGTGGCCGCTGCCAGGCCACAGGGGGGTGACTCGTTGCTGTTTCGGGAGTTCAGCAACACGAAGCCACCTGAGTTTGATGGGACGCAGGATCCGATTGCTGCGATGAGGTGGATCGTTGATATTGAGGGGTGCTTCTACACTTGTTCATGTCCGGAGCATCTGAGGGTACGGTTCGCCTTGAACCAGCTCCGTCTGGGAGCGAAGGATTGGTGGAAGTTCGTGACGGCGAACTTCACATTGGCAGAGATTTCAGCAGTGACATGGGAGGGGTTTACCTCTATGTTCAGAGACGAGTACGTTCCCCCGGTGGAGAGGGAACGATTGGTTCAGGAGTTCTTGACCCTCAAGCAGGGTACTGATTCGGTTGCGGTGATCACGCGGAAGTTTCATGAGAGGGCGATGTTCTGCCCCGAGCTGGTGTCCACAGAGCAGGCTCGGATGAGCCGGTACTTGGGTGTTTTGAGGAGGGATATCCGGGAGTTTGTGTGAAACTCCACCTATCATACCTTTGCTGAGCTTCAGGCGAATGCCAGGAAGCGCGAGATTGAGTTGGAGACCCAGGCCAGGGAGGAGGCCGAGTCTCAGCGGGTGGACCGGCGGCCGGCTCAGTCTCAGCCGGCAGCCAAGTGGACCAAGTCCGCCGATTCGAGGACGGGAGGTCCGAAGGGCCGCACTTGCGGAAAGTGCGGCAAGGGTCATGATGGGGCGTGTCGATCTGGTGCTTGCTACAAGTGTGGCAAGGAGGGGCACATTGCTAGGGAGTGCCCCAAGGGGTTTACGGTTTGCTTTCATTGCAACCAGACAGGCCATCGGAAGGCCGAGTGCCCTCAGCTTCTTCAGGGATCTGCACCTACTGCCAAAGCTACTGCGACTCGACCGGTGAAGGCCGAGGCCCCGAGGGCTCGTGGGAGAGCCTTTCAGCTGACTGCGGAGGAGGTCCGTGCTGCGCCCGATGTTGTGGCAGGTATGCTGTATTTCATGTATTTATTTTGATGTCGAGATGTTATGCTTATGTTATGTTATGCGTAGGTACTTTCCTTGTGAACTCTGTGCCTGCTTTAGTGTTATTTGACTCGGGTGCGGGTAGGTCCTTTGTATCTTTAGCTTTTAGTCAGCATATCAGCGTTAGTCGTGAGTCGTTGAGTCGGCCTCTGAGAGTTTCTATAGCTGACGAGAGAGTGATTTGTGCCACAGAGGTTCTCCGGGGATGCGTGCTAGAGATCTTCGGGGTTGAGTTTCCGATTGACCTGATTCCTATTGCGATGGGTGATGTCTGTGTCATTGTGGGCATGGACTGGTTGAGCCGATTCGGCGCCGTCATCGACTGTGAGCGTCAGTTGGTGACTATACGAGACCCTAGTGGGGGAGTTCTTTCGGTGTACGGCGAGGGTACCCGTTCGGGATCAGCTTTTTGTTCGGCCGCTAGGGCGAGGAAGTGTCTACAGCAGGGCTGTAAGGGTTTTGTGGCGTATGTGATGGATACGCGGGAGGTTTCCGAGAGACCGAGATCAGTTGAGGAGGTCCCAGTGGTGCGTGAGTTTCCAGATGTTTTCCCCGCGGAACTACCGGGAGTACCTCCTGTGAGGCAAGTAGAGTTTGGTATCGATCTGGTTCCGGGGGCCGCGCCCATTGCTAAGGTGCCTTATCGTCTTGCACCTCCCGAGATGCAAGAGTTGTCCTCGCAGCTTCAGGAGTTGCTGGGGAAGGGATTCATTCGGCCGAGCAGCTCGCCGTGGGGAGCGCCTATTCTGTTCGTCAAGAAGAAGGATGGTTCACACCGGATGTGCATTGATTACCGGGAGTTGAACAAGTTGACGGTCAAGAACCGTTACCCGTTACCGAGGATCGATGATTTATTCGATCAGTTGCAGGGAGCATCTTGGTTTTCCAAGATCGATCTGAGGTCAGGGTACCATCAGGTGAGAGTGCGGGATGAGGACGTCCAGAAGACAACGTTTAGGACGCGATATGGGCATTATGAGTTTGTGGTGATGCCTTTCGGGCTCACCAATGCCCCGGCTGTGTTCATGGATCTCATGAACAGGGTATGCAGGCCGATGTTGGATCGGTCAGTGATTGTATTTATCAACGATATTCTAGTGTATTCGAGATCTAGGGAGCAGCATGAGGAGCATTTGAGAGAGGTCCTTGAGGTATTGTGGTCGGAGAAGCTTTATGCAAAGTTCTCCAAATGTGACTTCTGGTTGCGGGAGGTCCAATTCCTTGGACATGTTGTTAATCAGGAAGGGATATTGGTCGATCCGGCCAAGGTGGAGGCGGTGATGAGTTGGGAGGTGCCGAAGTCACCCTCTGAGATCAGGAGCTTCCTTGGGTTGGTAGGGTATTATCGGAGATTTATTAAGGATTTCTCTAAGATCGCAGTGCCGCTCACCAGATTGACCCGGAAGGGTGTTGCATTCTCATGGGGACCCGAGCAGCAAACCTCCTTTGAGACACTTCACCAAAGGTTGTGCAAAGCCCCGGTATTAGCCCTCCCGGAAGGGATGGAGGATTTTGTGGTATATTGCGATGCATCGATCTCGGGGCTGGGTGCAGTGTTGATGCAGAGGGGTCATGTGATAGCTTATGCGTCGAGGCAGCTGAAGCCTCATGAGGCGAGATATCCCACGCATGATTTAGAGTTGGGGGCAGTAGTGTTCGCTCTCAAGATTTGGCGTCACTACTTGTATGGGGTTCGATGTACGATATACACGGACCATAAGAGCTTGAAGTATTTGATGGATCAACCCAACCTAAATACGTGTCAGAGGAGGTGGTTGGATGTGGTCAAGGATTATGATTGTGAGATCCTGTACCACCCAGGCAAGGCTAATGTGGTAGCCGATGCATTGAGCCGCAGGGCGGAGAGCACTCCACTGCGAGATGTATGTTTGAGGTTGACTGTGATAGCTCCAGTATTGGATGCTATTCGTGGGGCACAGGCCGAGGCTGTGTGGCCAGAGATGCAGAAGAAAGAGCGGGTCGTTGGTTTGGTTTCAGAGTTCGTTGCGGATGGACGAGGGCTTATGACGTTTCAGGGTCGGATCTGGGTACCGTTCGTGGGTGGTACACGTATTACTCTGATGGAAGAGGCTCATCGATCGAAATTCTCGATCCATCCCGGGGCTACGAAGATGTATTTGGATTTGAGGAAAGAGTATTGGTGGCCCTGTATGAAGAGGGACGTCGCATGGTTCGTTGAGAGGTGCTTGACCTGCCGTAGGGTTAAGGCCGAGCACCAGAGACCGCATGGCAAGTTGCAGCCATTGGAGGTTCCCGAGTGGAAGTGGGAACAGATCACTATGGATTTCATCACCAAATTGCCGAGGACTGCCAGAGGAGTCGATGCCATTTGGGTGATTGTGGATAGGTTGACGAAGAGTGCACACTTCCTTGCCATCAGTGAGAGTTCTTCAGCGGAGAAGTTGGCGGAGATATATGTGAGAGAAGTGGTATCTCGGCATGGGGTGCCGATCTCGATTGTTTCAGACCGTGATGTGCGCTTCACTTCCAGATTCTGGAAGAAATTCCATGAGGAGCTGGGTACTAAATTGCATTTTAGTACCGCATACCATCCCCAGACAGACGGCCAGAGTGAGCGAACGATTCAGACGCTGGAGGACATGCTTCGAGCGTGTGTGTTAGATTTCGGGGGTAGCTGGGATGCGTATTTACCCTTGGCAGAGTTTTCCTACAACAACAGCCATCATTCGAGCATTGGTATGCCACCCTTTGAGCTGTTGTATGGTAGGAGGTGTCGAACCCTCATTTGCTGGGGAGAGGTGGGGCAGAGAGTGATGGGCAGTATAGAGATCGTGCTTCAGACGACAGAGCAGATTCAGCAGGTTAGACAGAGGTTATTGACCGCCCAGAGCTGACAGAAGAGTTATGCAGACAGACGCCGATCCGAGCTTGAGTTTCAAGTCGGCGACTTCGTTCTCCTGAAGGTCTCTCCTTGGAAAGGAGTGATTCGATTCAGGAAGAGGGGCAAGTTGGGACCCCGGTATATTGGAACATTTCGTGTGATTGCAAGGATAGGCTGGGTAGCCTATCATTTGGAGTTGCCAGCAGAGTTGGGGCAGATCCACGACACTTTTCATGTGTCGCAACTGAGGAAGTGTATAACCGATGAGTCGGCAGTGGTTCCATTAGAGGATATTCAGGTGGATGCGAGCCTGAATTATGCCGAGAGACAGACCAGTGGCCATCAGGGATCGGAAGATCAAGGTTTTGAGGAACAAGGAGGTACCTCTGGTGTTGGTTTAGTGGCAACACCGGAAGGGATCGGAAATGACTTGGGAGCCGGAGCGTGAGATGCGGGAGCAGCATCCGGAGCTATTTTCAGAGTGAGACTTCGAGGGCGAAGTCTAATCCTAGTGGGGGAGAGTTGTAATAGCCCGGAATTCCAGGTATTGTTATAATTATGTTTTTGGGTGTTTTAAGAGGGGACTCGGCGAGTTGGAGCCTAGACTCGCCGAGTAGGATCGCGGATCTGGTCGCGGGTTCGCGACTGGACTCGACGAGTCCGGATATGGACTCGGCGAGTCTGCGCTGTTTAGCGAAAACCCTAACCGTTCAGGTTTGGGACGTATATGAGGGACCTTATGGCCGTCATTGTTCACCCTAGCCTTCTGAGAGAAACCCTATTTCGATTGTGAGCATCTGGAGCAAGGTTGAAGACCATTGTTGATTTTGGAAGTGTTGTTTTGCAAGGAAGAAGAGGCTTGGTTAAGGGAACAACAAGAGAAGCCACGTTCTGAGGATTTGGGGACACAGAGAGCACGTTATTCAGGTAATATTTCGAGTGCATTCTCTTATGTTGATGTGTATATGGATTTAGGGTTTATGGAACCCTTTTGTGGCTAGATTGAATGTTACCTTAGTCCCCCAAACGATTGGAACCCTGTATTGGGACCTTTGGAGGTCCAGAATGTCCCATGCCTGAGCATTTCGGGAATCAATGGAGGTTTTGGATTGGAATCCTTATGCCTTAGGTCAAAATGTAAATTATGAGTCATGGGGTGTATTATGAGCACCGAAATGAGGACATTACGTGATGAATCAGTCTAGGAAGGCCAGACCTATGAATGGTCGGAGCAGTTCTGACCTTAGAAAGCAGTTTGAGCGGTTGCATGGCATGGACTCGCCGAGTCCGATGAACAGACTCGGCGAGTAGCTTGAAGATTAACTGGGACTCGTCGAGTTGTTCTTCAGACTCGGCGAGTTGAGTCGGGGTGGCCCCGCGATTCTTCCAGGAGGAACTCGTCGAGTCAAGGAGGATACTCGACGAGTAGAAAGGGAATCTTAGAGAATTGGTGAGGACGTCTAGACTCGCCGAGTCGCCCTAGCACTCGCCGAGTCCGGTCAAGTTGACCGTTGACCGTTGACCGTTGACCAGAGTTGACCTATGTCTGACTTCTTAGGGATAGTCAAACTTAGAAGATAAAAGTGTTAATAAGAGATATATGATGTTATAGGGAGATTGTAGCTCGGCGGATCGAGCACGAGTGATTTCGGGATTTGCTAGCTTTCGATATTCACGAGGTGAGTCTTCTCACTATACTGTACCCGGAAGGGTTTGACTGTATGACCGGAAGGTCAGATATGATATGTGATATATGTGCTATATGTGGTAAGTTATTTGTTATACATGCTATGTATGTTATGGGCCGTAAGGCGATTATGTTACGGGCCGGAAGGCATTATGTTATGGGCCGGAAGGCGATTATGTTATGGGCCGGAAGGCGTTGTGTTATGGACCGGAAGGTCGGCGTGGGTAGGACCGGAAGGTTTACCCAGCAGGGACGGAAGTCCCTTGAGACACATGGACCGGAAAGTCAGGGCCTGGAAAGGTGTATGTGCGTAAGTTGTATATTGGGGAACTCACTAAGCATTTATGCTTACAGTTGTTATGTATGTGTTTCAGGTACTAGCGAGGACCGTGGGAAGGCGCCGGCGTGATCTGTACACACTGAAGGATGTTTTGTGATCTTGGGATTTAGATGATTTGCATATTGACATGACACTTGAAATGTTTATGCCTTGTTTTGAATGAAAATATTATATTTTGAAATGAAAAATTTGTTTGAAAATTTACGGTGTTACAAATTGGTATCAGAGCCTTGGTTTGAGGGATTCGGGTGCACCTTCGGGCGTAATTGAACTCAAACCGAGGATTTGAGGAAAACTTTTAAAAATAAAGGCATAAACTTTTATAAATGATTTTGTGGTAAACAAGAAAGAAGCAGTGTGTACGATCAGTCAGCGCCCGAACGGTAAAGATCCCCAAAATACCTTACAATGTTATGTTATGAGATAAGTTATGATATGAATTGTTATGCATGCTAGAAGACTAGGTATTCATGATAGGACTAGAGTGGCCTGATTTGTGATGCCTTAGTCTAGGGAGTTTGCCGATATGAGATGCTTGATAGCGTGTAGGTAGATAGTGCATATCAAAAGTAGAGTACTCACTATCCGGGGTTTGGGGAGGAAGATTTGGGATGAATGCTGATGCGGTGTGGTCGGTAGTATTGGGCCCGTACTACCGAAGACACCGGGTCAGTGGGAGACCTAAGTAAGAATCCCTGGATATCGGAGACTGAGTAGGGTTGAGTTATCGAGTGCGATTATACTCGATGGAGTCTCTGATAGTTTTATGTTGTATTTCAGAGACATCATGGTTAGACCACGCCACGGAGCGAGTTCGAGCGGTGTGAGTGACGAGGAGATTCGTCAGATGATTCATGAGGAGGTGGCTGCAGCGATCCGGGCTGAGATTCCGGAGATGTTTGGGTCTATTAAGACCACCTTGATGGAAACTTTTGAGGAGCGGTACGCCGCATTGACTGAGGCTGCAGCCGCTGCAGCTACCGCAGTTGTGGCCGCTGCCAGGCCACAGGGGGGTGACTCGTTGCTGTTTCGGGAGTTCAGCAACACGAAGCCACCTGAGTTTGATGGGACGCAGGATCCGATTGCTGCGATGAGGTGGATCGTTGATATTGAGGGGTGCTTCTACACTTGTTCATGTCCGGAGCATCTGAGGGTACGGTTCGCCTTGAACCAGCTCCGTCTGGGAGCGAAGGATTGGTGGAAGTTCGTGACGGCGAACTTCACATTGGCAGAGATTTCAGCAGTGACATGGGAGGGGTTTACCTCTATGTTCAGAGACGAGTACGTTCCCCCGGTGGAGAGGGAACGATTGGTTCAGGAGTTCTTGACCCTCAAGCAGGGTACTGATTCGGTTGCGGTGATCACGCGGAAGTTTCATGAGAGGGCGATGTTCTGCCCCGAGCTGGTGTCCACAGAGCAGGCTCGGATGAGCCGGTACTTGGGTGTTTTGAGGAGGGATATCCGGGAGTTTGTGTGAAACTCCACCTATCATACCTTTGCTGAGCTTCAGGCGAATGCCAGGAAGCGCGAGATTGAGTTGGAGACCCAGGCCAGGGAGGAGGCCGAGTCTCAGCGGGTGGACCGGCGGCCGGCTCAGTCTCAGCCGGCAGCCAAGTGGACCAAGTCCGCCGATTCGAGGACGGGAGGTCCGAAGGGCCGCACTTGCGGAAAGTGCGGCAAGGGTCATGATGGGGCGTGTCGATCTGGTGCTTGCTACAAGTGTGGCAAGGAGGGGCACATTGCTAGGGAGTGCCCCAAGGGGTTTACGGTTTGCTTTCATTGCAACCAGACAGGCCATCGGAAGGCCGAGTGCCCTCAGCTTCTTCAGGGATCTGCACCTACTGCCAAAGCTACTGCGACTCGACCGGTGAAGGCCGAGGCCCCGAGGGCTCGTGGGAGAGCCTTTCAGCTGACTGCGGAGGAGGTCCGTGCTGCGCCCGATGTTGTGGCAGGTATGCTGTATTTCATGTATTTATTTTGATGTCGAGATGTTATGCTTATGTTATGTTATGCGTAGGTACTTTCCTTGTGAACTCTGTGCCTGCTTTAGTGTTATTTGACTCGGGTGCGGGTAGGTCCTTTGTATCTTTAGCTTTTAGTCAGCATATCAGCGTTAGTCGTGAGTCGTTGAGTCGGCCTCTGAGAGTTTCTATAGCTGACGAGAGAGTGATTTGTGCCACAGAGGTTCTCCGGGGATGCGTGCTAGAGATCTTCGGGGTTGAGTTTCCGATTGACCTGATTCCTATTGCGATGGGTGATGTCTGTGTCATTGTGGGCATGGACTGGTTGAGCCGATTCGGCGCCGTCATCGACTGTGAGCGTCAGTTGGTGACTATACGAGACCCTAGTGGGGGAGTTCTTTCGGTGTACGGCGAGGGTACCCGTTCGAATCAGCTTTTTGTTCGGCCGCTAGGGCGAGGCAGTGTCTACAGCAGGGCTGTAAGGGTTTTGTGGCGTATGTGATGGATACGCGGGAGGTTTCCGAGAGACCGAGATCAGTTGAGGAGGTCCCAGTGGTGCGTGAGTTTCCAGATGTTTTCCCCGCGGAACTACCGGGAGTACCTCCTGTGAGGCAAGTAGAGTTTGGTATCGATCTGGTTCCGGGGGCCGCGCCCATTGCTAAGGTGCCTTATCGTCTTGCACCTCCCGAGATGCAAGAGTTGTCCTCGCAGCTTCAGGAGTTGCTGGGGAAGGGATTCATTCGGCCGAGCAGCTCGCCGTGGGGAGCGCCTATTCTGTTCGTCAAGAAGAAGGATGGTTCACACCGGATGTGCATTGATTACCGGGAGTTGAACAAGTTGACGGTCAAGAACCGTTACCCGTTACCGAGGATCGATGATTTATTCGATCAGTTGCAGGGAGCATCTTGGTTTTCCAAGATCGATCTGAGGTCAGGGTACCATCAGGTGAGAGTGCGGGATGAGGACGTCCAGAAGACAGCGTTTAGGACGCGATATGGGCATTATGAGTTTGTGGTGATGCCTTTCGGGCTCACCAATGCCCCGGCTGTGTTCATGGATCTCATGAACAGGGTATGCAGGCCGATGTTGGATCGGTCAGTGATTGTATTTATCAACGATATTCTAGTGTATTCGAGATCTAGGGAGCAGCATGAGGAGCATTTGAGAGAGGTCCTTGAGGTATTGTGGTCGGAGAAGCTTTATGCAAAGTTCTCCAAATGTGACTTCTGGTTGTGGGAGGTCCAATTCCTTGGACATGTTGTTAATCAGGAAGGGATATTGGTCGATCCGGCCAAGGTGGAGGCGGTGATGAGTTGGGAGGTGCCGAAGTCACCCTCTGAGATCAGGAGCTTCCTTGGGTTGGTAGGGTATTATCGGAGATTTATTAAGGATTTCTCTAAGATCGCAGTGCCACTCACCAGATTGACCCGGAAGGGTGTTGCATTCTCATGGGGACCCGAGCAGCAAACCTCCTTTGAGACACTTCACCAAAGGTTGTGCAAAGCCCCGGTATTAGCCCTCCCGGAAGGGATGGAGGATTTTGTGGTATATTGCGATGCATCGATCTCGGGGCTGGGTGCAGTGTTGATGCAGAGGGGTCATGTGATAGCTTATGCGTCGAGGCAGCTGAAGCCTCATGAGGCGAGATATCCCACGCATGATTTAGAGTTGGGGGCAGTAGTGTTCGCTCTCAAGATTTGGCGTCACTACTTGTATGGGGTTCGATGTACGATATACACGGACCATAAGAGCTTGAAGTATTTGATGGATCAACCCAACCTAAATATGTGTCAGAGGAGGTGGTTGGATGTGGTCAAGGATTATGATTGTGAGATCCTGTACCACCCAGGCAAGGCTAATGTGGTAGCCGATGCATTGAGCCGCAGGGCGGAGAGCACTCCACTGCGAGATGTATGTTTGAGGTTGACTGTGATAGCTCCAGTATTGGATGCTATTTGTGGGGCATAGGCCGAGGCTGTGCGGCCAGAGATGCAGAAGAAAGAGCGGGTCGTTGGTTTGGTTTCAGAGTTCGTTGCGGATGGACGAGGGCTTATGACGTTTCAGGGTCGGATCTGGGTACCGTTCATGGGTGGTACACGTATTACTTTGATGGAAGAGGCTCATCGATCGAAATTCTCGATCCATCCCGGGGCTACGAAGATGTATTTGGATTTGAGGAAAGAGTATTGGTGGCCCTGTATGAAGAGGGACGTCGCATGGTTCGTTGAGAGGTGCTTGACCTGCCGTAGGGTTATGGCCGAGCACCAGAGACCGCATGGCAAGTTGTAGCCATTGGAGGTTCCCGAGTGGAAGTGGGAACAGATCGCTATGGATTTCATCACCAAATTGCCGAGGACTGCCAGAGGAGTCGATGCCATTTGGGTGATTGTGGATAGGTTGACGAAGAGTGCACACTTCCTTGCCATCAGTGAGAGTTCTTCAGCGGAGAAGTTAGCGGAGATATATGTGAGAGAAGTGGTATCTCGGCATGGGGTGCCGATCTCGATTGTTTCAGACCGTGATGTGCGCTTCACTTCCAGATTCTGGAAGAAATTCCATGAGGAGCTGGGTACTAAATTGCATTTTAGTACCGCATACCATCCCCAGACAGACGGCCAGAGTGAGCGAACGATTCAGACGCTGGAGGACATGCTTCGAGCGTGTGTGTTAGATTTCGGGGGTAGCTGGGATGCGTATTTACCCTTGGCAGAGTTTTCCTACAACAACAGCCATCATTCGAGCATTGGTATGCCACCCTTTCAGCTGTTGTATGGTAGGAGGTGTCGAACCCTCATTTGCTGGGGAGAGGTGGGGCAGAGAGTGATGGGCAGTACAGAGATCGTGCTTCAGACGACAGAGCAGATTCAACAGGTTAGACAGAGGTTATTGACCGCCCAGAGCCGACAGAAGAGTTATGCAGACAGACGCCGATCCGAGCTTGAGTTTCAAGTCGGCGACTTCGTTCTCCTGAAGGTCTCTCCTTGGAAAGGAGTGATTCGATTCAGGAAGAGGGGCAAGTTGGGACCCCGGTATATTGGAACATTTCGTGTGATTGCAAGGATAGGCTGGGTAGCCTATCATTTGGAGTTGCCAGTAGAGTTGGGGCAGATCCACGACACTTTTCATGTGTCGCAACTGAGGAAGTGTATAACCGATGAGTCGGCAGTGGTTCCATTAGAGGATATTCAGGTGGATGCGAGCCTGAATTATGCCGAGAGACAGACCAGTGGCCATCAGGGATCGGAAGATCAAGGTTTTGAGGAACAAGGAGGTACCTCTGGTGTTGGTTTAGTGGCAACACCGGAAGGGATCGGAAATGACTTGGGAGCCGGAGCGTGAGATGCAGGAGCAGCATCCGGAGCTATTTTCAGAGTGAGACTTCGAGGGCGAAGTCTAATCCTAGTGGGGGAGAGTTGTAATAGCCCGGAATTCCAGGTATTGTTATAATTATGTTTTTGGGTGTTTTAAGAGGGGACTCGGCGAGTTGGAGCCTAGACTCGCCGAGTAGGATCGCGGATCTGGTCGCGGGTTCGCGACTGGACTCGACGAGTCCGGATATGGACTCGGCGAGTCTGTGCTGTTTAGCGAAAACCCTAACCGTTCAGGTTTGGGACGTATATGAGGGACCTTATGGCCGTCATTGTTCACCCTAGCCTTCTGAGAGAAACCCTATTTCGATTGTGAGCATCTGGAGCAAGGTTGAAGACCATTGTTGATTTTGGAAGTGTTGTTTTGCAAGGAAGAAGAGGCTTGGTTAAGGGAACAACAAGAGAAGCCACGTTCTGAGGATTTGGGGACACAGAGAGCACGTTATTCAGGTAATATTTCGAGTGCATTCTCTTATGTTGATATGTATATGGATTTAGGGTTTATGGAACCCTTTTGTGGCTAGATTGAATGTTACCTTAGTCCCCCAAACGATTGGAACCCTGTATTGGGACCTTTGGAGGTCCAGAATGTCCCATGCCTGAGCATTTCGGGAATCAATGGAGGTTTTGGATTGAAATCCTTATGCCTTAGGTCAAAATGTAAATTATGAGTCATGGGGTGTATTATGAGCACCGAAATGAGGACATTACGTGATGAATCAGTCTAGGAAGGCCAGACCTATGAATGGTCGGAGCAGTTCTGACCTTAGAAAGCAGTTTGAGCGGTTGCATGGCATGGACTCGCCGAGTCCGATGAACAGACTCGGCGAGTAGCTTGAAGATTAACTGGGACTCGTCGAGTTGTTCTTCAGACTCGGCGAGTTGAGTCGGGGTGGCCCCGCGATTCTTCCAGGAGGAACTCGTCGAGTCAAGGAGGATACTCGACGAGTAGAAAGGGAATCTTAGAGAATTGGTGAGGACGTCTAGACTCGCCGAGTCGCCCTAGCACTCGCCGAGTCCGGTCAAGTTGACCGTTGACCGTTGACCGTTGACCAGAGTTGACCTATGTCTGACTTCTTAGGGATAGTCAAACTTAGAAGATAAAAGTGTTAATAAGAGATATATGATGTTATAGGGAGATTGTAGCTCGGCGGATCGAGCACGAGTGATTTCGGGATTTGCTAGCTTTCGATATTCACGAGGTGAGTCTTCTCACTATACTGTACCCGGAAGGGTTTGACTGTATGACCGGAAGGTCAGATATGATATGTGATATATGTGCTATATGTGGTAAGTTATTTGTTATACATGCTATGTATGTTATGGGCCGTAAGGCGATTATGTTACGGGCCGGAAGGCATTATGTTATGGGCCGGAAGGCGATTATGTTATGGGCCGGAAGGCGTTGTGTTATGGACCGGAAGGTCGGCGTGGGTAGGACCGGAAGGTTTACCCAGCAGGGACGGAAGTCCCCTGAGACACATGGACCGGAAAGTCAGGGCCTGGAAAGGTGTATGTGCGTAAGTTGTATATTGGGGAACTCACTAAGCATTTATGCTTACAGTTGTTATGTATGTGTTTCAGGTACTAGCGAGGACCGTGGGAAGGCGCCGGCGTGATCTGTACACATTGAAGGATGTTTTGTGATCTTGGGATTTAGATGATTTGCATTTTGACATGACACTTGAAATGTTTATGCCTTGTTTTGAATGAAAATATTATATTTTGAAATGAAAAATTTGTTTGAAAATTTACGGTGTTATATCTTCCCTTTGCTTGCGGAAGTACCTGAAACCAAAACTGAAACTGTAAGCACGAAGCTTAGTGAGCTCCCCCAAACTACCACATACCACACAATAACATATAAAGCACATACTGGGCCTTGCCCACTGCATCGGACCGAAGTCCGGTCTAACTGGGGCCTTGCCCCCTACATCGGACCGAAGTCCGAAGCTGACTGGGACCTCCGTCCCCTACATCGGACCGAAGTCCGAAGCTGACTGGGACCTCCGTCCCATATATCGGACCGAAGTCCGAAGCTGACTGGGACCTCTGTCCCCTACATCGGACCGAAGTCCGAAGCTGACTGAACATAGCATAAACATATCAACTAGCATAAACACATAAATCCTGTATGAGCCACGGAGGCGTCAAACATACTAGCTACTGCATTAGACCGAAGTCCAGAAACTACGGCTAACTGAACGGGCCAGCATTGTGGCCTTAGACCCGTTCCTACTGAAGGGAAACTCACCTCGTGAACAGGCTGCTGTGTGTATGGCTCTGGAAGCTAATTGTTGCAGCTCCGGTATCTCCCCGGATACAATCCATAAACACACTCAATCAGATGCTAATCACTACATTGGGTAAAATGACTCTTTTACCCCTGGTCAAAGTCAACCCTCCCGGTCAAAGTCAACC
Organism: Lactuca serriola; assembly: GCF_051521515.1. Classification (NCBI taxonomy): domain Eukaryota; kingdom Viridiplantae; phylum Streptophyta; class Magnoliopsida; order Asterales; family Asteraceae; genus Lactuca; species Lactuca serriola. The sequence goes on along the minus strand of NC_136412.1, from coordinate 271,814,781 downwards.
TACAGTTGACCTAACCCGCCGAGTTGGGCCGCCAACTCGCCGAGTCTCTAGTCTCACTTCTCAACCCTACTCGTGGCTACTCGTCGAGTATGGCATCGACTCGACGAGTACCCTCTCGATCCAAGAACTTAGACAATCTGCATCCTACTCACCAAGTCATATGAACAACTCGACGAGTTGTTCTTGAGCTAAGAAGATTGCCTTGGACTCGCCGAGTTGTATGAACAACTCGTCGAGTCCCTCCATTACTGAGTCTGCCCTCCAACTCACTGAGTCCACTCTACTACTCACAGGCTCCCACTCGACATCACTCAAAAAGGGAAAAAACGGGACTCGCGACCTATTAAGGCAATAGATCCGGGCTCTACAACTCCTAAATGAACAGATCTAGGGATCTCTCGACCTATTAAGGCATCCATACAACTATAAGGTTTGGAAAATACATCAAACTAGCCCTAGAAGTGTTCTAATGGAGGTCTAGAGCATAAAACAGAAGGAATCCGAGAAATACCTCAATGAACTCTGATTTTGCCCTTGGATCTTTGCTCTACACCTCTTCTCTTTGCTCCTTTCTTCTTCTTCTTCTTCAAGCCTTCAAAATCCACACAAAAACACTTAAAACAATCAAGGGATGGATTAGGGTTTCTCACAGCTCTCTGAGGGTGAAGGAGGCGAGTTTGGGGCACATAACATTGCTTAAATAGTGAGAAACCCGGGGATTTAGGGTTTCTTCCTGGCAGGCAGACTCGCCGAGTCCCGAATACGGACTCGCCGAGTCGCCGAGTAACACGTGCTCGAAAACTCGACCCTACTCGACGAGTCAGGCCATAGGCTCGCCGAGTCCCTCAATAAAACTTCTAAATAAATGCCACAGGAACAACATACCAGAGATGGGGCGTTACAATAACATTTAGCACATAAAGTATTTTAGGCAACTTTCTTAAAATAAACTAGTGCTCGTGTCTAAAACATAACAGACACACATCTCAAAATTTCACTTAGCATTCTTAGTTTAAGTCTAGAAATCCTACAAATTCCTAGTTCGCTTAAACTAATGCTCTGATACCAACTGTGACATCCCCAAAATCTCGGCCAGAAAAGACCGATTTTCATTTATGCTTTTAAAATAATTTCAAAGTAAATCCTTTTGATTTGAAAGAGTTGCGGAATTTGTTCCCAAAAACAAAACGTGATAGAACAATGTTTACCAAAGCATTTCATAAAAGAAATGTATTTTCATTATATAATCAAAACTCAGGATGTCATGTTCAGATACAGACCATAAAGCATAAACGATAACATTACAAGTCATTTAACAAATATAAACATATACAGACTTGTAAACAAAACAACTTGATGGTTCATCCATCCTATGCCCTTGCGCCACTTCCTATAATACAAATAAAACTGAGTGGGTCAGGCTTGGGAGCCTGGTGAGCATATAGGGTTTTCAACCCACAATAAATAATTATACTTAATTCCACCAACCAACAATAACCCAATTACCCATTCCCGTTATTCTCACTTTACATCCCTAAGGCAACTGACATAAGGGACCAAGTCTAAGAATATTTCATCGGAGCGACAACACATGCTTCGGGGGTTCCTCAACAATATAAGTCAAATAAGGCAACCATGAGGGGGATGGAGTACAGCGAATGAACACCCAAGTTCATTAACACCTACAGGTGGCGAGCCTGCTAGTGTTCTACATGACTGTCTAGAAAAGTCTGTGGTCGTCATCTAAACTCTGCTAGATGACTGAATCAAAAGAACAACGAGGCCTCTCATTTGTTTTTTACACACCAACTATCTACCCATGTTCTACCCAACATATTAGTAGATAAAAATATACATTTTTATACATAGTTTAAAAACCTGTATAGCATGATTTAATCAATACATATTCCACATAACAGATGAGGCACACACACATAACACGTATTTCATAGAAAACGAATCAGATCCATGAGATAGAAGAGAGTGAATATACATTCACACATATAACACAAAATATACACATAACACGTATTTCGTATAAAATACTTCATAATTATGCGTTAGAAGAAAGTAACCACACACTCACGCATATAAACAACAATATACTTAATACACTCAAATCATACTTGTATTATTATCGTGTTTATGAAAGGTAGTATACACTCACTTGATCAGAAGATGATCGGATAGCACTACGGCTTACAGAAGTAGTAATCCTCAGCAGATCTGGAAGATCTCTACAAAAATCGAACTTCTCGCGGGCAGAGCTTCGGCTCGGGAATCGCACTTCTCGGGATCCCGGGAGCGTGAAACTTCCATCTTAATTTGGATATGAGATCCGTGGTGTCGGGATGGATTCGGGGGTTTACCCGGAACCCTCGCATCCTATTTATAGGAGGCTGGAGCCTCGGAGTACGCTGGGCGTACAGCAGTACGCGGGGCGTACGCGTCCGAATCGTCATGGCATGCGTCATCCAAAGAACTCGAGTGCGAGGTGCGTCATGCTTCACGGTACGCTGGGCGTACTTCGGATCAGATCGGTGACTCCTTCGGATATACATCCGAATTAAAGATTAAATTTAAATACAAATTATTTAATAAACTTCGGAAACTCATATCTTCTTCATACGAACTCCGTTTTCAACGTTCTTTATATGCACGCGTAGGTGAGAGTACGCTCTACAACTCTCGTTTAGACTCCGTCGGCTAATTTTGACTTTATTTTTATTAATTATTTTTAGTAGGCCGGGACAGAAAAACTTCGTTATAAATTCATAACTTCTTCGTTTGACGTCCGTTCTCGCCTAACTTTTCATGGCTTCGATACCAACAACGAAATCTTCGATTCTCGTTTAGATTGATTTGACTAAAAACCACTCGATCTCAAATCGAGTATTTCGGGCTGCATACTGCTAAGTCGAAACTTCAATAAATCATAACTTCCTCATACGAAGTCGGATTTGGGCGTTCTTTATATATATATATATATATATATATATATATATATATATATATATATATATATATATATATATATATATATATATCCGGAAACCTCGTTTCAACTACTACAACATTATCCAAAGATATCAAGTTTATTTTACACTTAAATCTTGACGCTTATTTTTATTCTTAATTAATCAAACCACATAATTAAGCAATTAAGCACAAAACACATAATACTCAAATAATACACTCTTATTATTTCAAAACGGGTTACAAAGGTTAACCTAGACTATTACATCAACGAAAATGCCTAGCCTGGAAACACGGGCGTTACAAATCGACTCTATCCTAAGTCCACAACCAAACAAGGAACATGAAGTAAGTCTAAGTTGGCTATTCTAAGGCTATTCAATCCCAACCATATACATCTAATCAACATCTACATAGCAATCACAAAAATCAAGTAACATATACAGGTAACTACCTTTATCACAAGGCAATACCGAACTTAGACACTTGTATCCAACAGTTTCTAAAAGAACCTTATCCACTAGCATGCTTTTCTAACAATCCATGTATTAGCAAAATCAAAACTCAACAAACATAACAAGTATGCTTATTTTGGGAACCACTTTCTTGTTCGGGCTCTTGGTGACTGTACACACCGAGTCTTCCTGTAAAAACCAAAGTTAAGTCAAGGTCCATGTTCCCGATCCCAAGTCAACAATTAAACAAGAACATGACAAGAGACCGAGCCTACGTTCCTAACACAACCCTTTTATTATAAGTTCTTTTTAAAAAAATGTTTTGTGAAAACTCTCGGACCCTAGTTTGAGATTGGATTCACACAAGTGTTCCTCCATTTTGCTCAAACCAAGGCTCTGATACCAACTGTAACATCCCATTTTCATAACCAAAGATTTTCATTTTATTAAAGTAAAGCTTCCTAATTATAAATCCAATATGAAGAAAAACGTTTATTCCAAAGAAATTTATTGAAAATCAAAGTAATATTAAAACGCAGAATCTTCCTTATTGCTGATGAATGTGTTTAGTCATGCCTTCAGCTTCCCATGACGACCGACGATACCTGAAACAATAAACAACTGGGTAAGCACAAAGCTTAGTGAGCTTCCCCCAAAATACCCCATACGATAAACATAAAAGCATGCATAACTGCCCACAACCATCAGGCTGGAATACCCATGGTTTGTTGGCCTACCGCCTCAACCCAACCGCTCTTCCCGAACCTTTGTGCCTACGGCTTACAGCCGACCCGCACTGGGTATTTTGGCCTACATCACAAAGCAGGACCACCACAACCCACTAACACCTTGTGTCGACATATAAACAATCAAGGATCAAGCATGTACATAATATAGGAAAACATCAATCATACATCTCACTACCGCCTACTAGTTCTCTCAAAGCACACTGTCCCGTTACCAGCTAACCTAGAGCCACAACCAAACAAAGAACAAGCAAGAAAGCCTATACCAAGAGTTCTTAGGTTGTCTTACATGACTACATACAGTCACTAGGGCACTCCACTAGATGATAACCAACAAGTACAGGTGGACATATAGATCTACAGATCACTAACACATAGCAACATCCTATATCTCATGATACAAAAATAACAAATTACTACAACACAGAAACATCTTATATACAATGATATAGATGTAACAGATCACTACATCATAGCAACATACTAAATACCAATAATCTAAGGAATACATAACCGTATATACTCAGAGGTGAAATAGATACCAATACAAGTGATCCTACTCTAGAGCCACAACCAAACAAGGAACATGCAAGATAACCTAGATCAAGAGTCTGTAGTCTATCCTAAATAACTATATACAGTCCATATGACATCCCTCTACTAAAAGATAATGAAACTAGTAGGCCGACATTGGGGCCTTCGACCCACGGGTATAGTGAGGCAAAACTCGCATGAAATGAAGAAACTAAAAAAACTGAGATGCGTTCCCCTTTCTACACTGAGTGCTCCTGCAAATCGGCTAATCACCAAAACCAAGTAAAATCTTAATTAACAGTAAAAAACCCTCAAGTTTGACCTAAAGTCAAACTTGGTCAAAAGTCAACGATCAACAAAAGTCAACAAAGTCAAAGTTCATGGCAGCTGCGTACACCCACCGTACGCGACCTGATCTTATTTCTCCATTAAGTACTTTATCACTTAAGACATGTCATCCAGAGCTTAGAGCTAGACTCAAACCATCAACTTAAGTCATAAATTTTCCACCTTTATGACATTTCATGGCTAGAAAAGGTTCAAAAGCCAAAACCCTAACTTATTAATCCATTAAGACATCATAAGTCTTGCATAAAAGGGATAGACGAACCAAGATCACATTTTTATAGTTCCTAATAGCTTCATAATGGATAAGTTTCCAACTTTATCCATTAGAGTGGTCCCAGCAAATAAGATCTAGTATTTAGGTCTTAATGGGACCAAAAGTGCATCATTTTTAACGTAATCCATTAAGTCTAAGTCTCTAAACTTCAGATTTGAATCAATATGATGTTTAGATGGATAAAGTTTCCAACTTTATCCATAACAAGGTCATAAACTTTCAAGATCTAAACTTTATGCACTTAAAGTGACCAAAAGCTCATAACACCCAAAACTAGCTAGAGCTAACAATTACATCATGAAGATTCAAACTTTATACCTCTAAAAGAAAGATCAAGGTTAACAAGGTCTATATCTACAAGCCCTAATGCAACCAACACTTCTGCAATGAACTCCTTCTTCTCCAAGATGCACCAAGAACAATCCAAAGCACTTAAAAACACCTTCTTTTTTCTCACAAGGCTCAAACTAGGGTTAGGGTTTCAAGGGAAGACACTGAAGGGGTGGGGGCAGAGATAGGAAATGGTGTGGGGGAGTTAAGGAGCTTAAATAGGGCTCAAAACCCTCAAATTAGGGTTTGGGGTTTGATCGCGTACGCCCAACGTACCAGGTTTATCCTCCGCGATCCTCTTTGCCCAGTACATCCAACGTACCCCCCCCCCCCCCGGTACACCCAACGTACGCTGCTAACCTAAAATCATCCTAATTTCAAACGGTCGTAACGTCTTCATTCCAAATCTGTTTTCGACATTCTTTATATCCACAGAACAGTGTTTAAGAGCTCCAAAATATTATCTAAATATCTTGGACTAAAAACTTCTCGAACAAAAATCCATATTTCATTTAAGAACACGACCTATGACTTTTCCCTTTCTACCATTTGACCCAAAACACAGTCCAAGGGTTAAATATTGTAACTAACATTACCTCCTTCCACAATGACTAAACTTTGGCTCCTTAAGGCCGAAATCCATACACAATTGACTTCCAACCCACGAACCAGAAATGGCAGGAAACAGAATGTTACATATAAAGTGTATTATTAAGACTTAAAAAATAACTACTTTCTAAAGTGTATTGGTGTTAGATTTCTTTGCATGCCATTTTTGTAGTTAGGACAATCAGTTGACTATGTCGTTTCTTATAACAAAACTTCCAATGAGTTTATTGTTAGGCTTACTTTTACTTTCACTTGAATTTGGAACCAACAGTCAAACTTTTTTCTCAGTAATATGAGCATTGCCATTTCTTTAAATGAGATTCAAATATATTCACTAAATGTATGCAAAGAAGATAATAATATGATTTAATAGGATAACAACGATTAAATCATGTCACTACCTACCATTAACACTAAAATAGTAGATCTTACAGAAACCTTATTTGATCGTCAGTTGTGCTTTGGCTAGACCAACAATTAAATAATATGGCGTCTGTAACGTCCCGATTTTCAACCCAAAATTTTCACTTTTATTTATTAAAATATATTAGAGTATAGTTACATTACACGGAAACATGTTGTGGATGCACGTGTGTATAGTCGAACATTTCCATTGTTAGGAATCAATGAAGTACCTAAAATATTATAATCAACTCCATAAGCACGAAGCTTAGCGAGTTCCCAAAAATATCATATCCCACATAATGTCCTTTAACATAAAGCTGGTCTGCCACTTGGCCTTCAGCATAAAGTTGGTTCGCCCTTTTGCCCTCGGTAAATAGCTCGTTGTCTACTTGGCCTTTAGCATAATGCTAGTCCGCCCGATTTTATTGGCCTTTAGCCCGAGGTTCGGTCACCCTCAACCTGTACATAGTATATCTAAATATATAAATAGTACAACATGCAACAATCCAACACTACATGTAAGTAATAGAGATGGCCTAATTGTATACTACAGGGCAACTATATCCTGCTATATAGAGGATACATACTGGAATATACAATATAGTGACAAAACTCACCTGGATAATTATTTAGACGATTGACAGCTATTTGGGTGATTCTACCGGAGATACAACTGGTGGGTAACGCGCCTAAGAAGTATTAACCTATAATACTAAAACTTATTAATCTCAATGAAAATTTGTTAATGAAAGTTAGAGATTTCACTAATCCCAATGAATACCGAGAGTTCTATCAAATAACGATAAGCTAGGCAGGATAATTAGGAGGTAGGACCATTTCGACATATAGCCATTATGAAATTCAACAACCAAGCCAGCGTGACCATTCTTGACACCTCTTCCGTAAGTATATCAATCAATATTATAACTGGAATTACCGAAAAATCTTATTTATACATTCATAACAACGACTATGAATATAAATATAAGTTACAATTAAGGGTGTAGTAAGTGCGGCTTAACTTATAGGAGTTTCTAGCAATATTTGAAAAGACAAGACTTCGATACCCAACACTTCTATTTTCCTGACCCTCTAGCTAAGAACTTCACTAAAATGTAGTTCTTTAAGCTCTCGGAAATACTCTAAAAGTCAGATCTGAGAGAGAGAGAGAGAGAGAGAGAGAGAAAGAAAGAGAGAAGTAATGGAGTTGGGGGTGAGAAGTGGATAAGGGGCGAAATGCTATTTAAAGGTGGATTTTGGGGACGCATGTTGTGCGCTTCTAAAGGCATGCCTTGCGCTTCTGCAACGTCTCTCCTATATCCTGCTACTACGTGTCCCAATTCTGGTGGTCCGCCTCCAATCTTCTAGAAGTGTGCATCGCGCGCTCTGCGCTACACAAAACACATATTTTTTAAATCCCGTAACTTCTTCATATGAACTTCGTTTTCGAAATTCTTTATATCTATCCATAGCTATCGATGAGTATTACAACTTTCATGTAGACTCCGTCAGCTAGTTCTCACTTTATTTTTAATTTATTATTTGTAGAAGGCTTATACTACTGAACTATGTATAAAATTCATATCTTTTATATGATATTTGTGTTGAGTTTTGAGCATTCTAACACTCCTAAGTGTACATGCAACCCTAAATATCTTGGATCTTTGTTTTCTCTATTATACATGCAAATATGAAGTTTCCAAGATATTACCCTATACTAGCATACAAATATCATATACTTGAGTAATATAACAAGTTAGAATACATACCTTTTAATGAAGCTTGAAGTCTAGAACTTTAAGAGCTTAGCCCCAATAGTGTGGAAGCCTCAAGTGGAATCACAAATCACCAAAACACCTTGGAAAACCTTTAGAAAATATGCAAACTTGGCTCACACTTATGAAATCGGTTATTGCCCTCTTTAGTGTATCTACACTAGCCACTAGCACAATTTCATGAACCATAGGACCCTTTATATAGTGTGGAGGATTAGGGTTAAACCCTAATACCCATGACCTTTCATTTCCTAAGATCCATGGGTTAAAGCTCCATGGACTATCCATGATAGCTTAGCCCAACCTAAATGAACTTGACCCACTACATATATATCTAAAAGTCCATATTTAATTATTTCCTTTTGATCACTTAAGTAATTATAAATTAACTATTGATCAATACTAATTTGTGACAACCCGAAATTTATTCCGTCATTTTTAACCCCTCCTACCGTTAATAAGCCTTGCTTTATTAACTGTCTGTTAACATTTTGGAAGAGGTTAATTAATTTGGGACTTTTATAATGAATTTGTAAGGGTTGAAACAAATTAGAAACACCCCAAAATTCCCTTGAAAGTTTTAGTTTCAACCAAGTCAAAATACGACCATTTAATCGGGTGCGACCAAAAGCCCCGTTTAACGTCAGTATCAGGTAGATTTCCACTGAGCCACAAGCTCAACCCATATATAAGGGGGAGTGGAATCCATTCACACTCTTTCCACTCTCTCTCTACAACTTGTTTTCGAGCCAAAAACGCCCATTCCGAGCTCCAAACTAGTAAGTAATCTATCCTAACTTGTTGTGTAGCTTAGTTAACATACAAATTCGTGTTTATGACATCAAATAGGGGCAAATCCATGTGTTTACGGCCCAAGAACATTCTTGGACCGTGAACACCCTTAAGTGGGGGTTTTAAGCCCCAAAACCCCTCTAAACTACCCCTAGGGCTTAGATATGACTTGTAGACTTACACCTTCGAGCTTAGAACACTAAAACCTTGCATTTCGGAGAGTAAACATGAGTTTATGGCGCAAGAACACTCTTGGACCGTAAACCCCTATTCAAGGGTCGTGAACATCTTTTAAGGTGTTAGAAATGCCCTCAAACACCTCCTATGGCCTTGGAAAATGTCTAGAAGCAACCACCATCGAAGTAAAGGCATTAAACATCAAAAAATCATTGGACATAGGAGTTTATGGCTGTAAACCCCCCTAGGATTGGTCCATGGGCTGTAAACTCCCAAAAGGTGGCCAAATGATGCCCTAACACCCCTATTTGACTTGGAATAATGCTTAGAACTTTATACTCTATCATTTAAGGCTTAGATCTATGAAGGAAATGAACAAGTGAGAGTTTATGGTCTTAAACTCCTTGTTTAGGGTCGTGAACTCCTTAAATGGTCCATTTGTTTCCTTAAACCCATTCATATGCCTTATATTTGGACCTAGCCTAATTCTATGAGTGAGATAAGACCATTTAGCATCCTAGAACACCCCCACCATGAGTTTACGACCGTAAACTCATGGGGAGTTGGTCTTAGGGCCATGAAATCTATAAAGAGTTTACTCTTGAAGAGTAAACTCCCTATCTAGGCCATACACTCCCTTAGATGTTACCCGAGACACTCCTAGCACTTAACCAAAGTGTTTTCCGCACTTTAGGATGCGTATACGTGTTTAATTAGTATTATATTTACTAATTGTATGTAAACATATGTCATCATATGTTAATAGGTCACTACGTGTGTTCAAGTCTTTATTTGACACCGAGCAGCCAACCGGCACCTTCTTTCGGTCCACTTACAACAGGTGAGTTCATACCCCTGAATTAACCTTTTAAATGTTTTTACATGCGTTTATGGGGGGGGGGGGAATACAAGTTAAACATGCTAGTTATAATATCAATCATATGTGATTAATAACCCGCATGCACAAGGATTTATTACACTTTCAGTTGTTTTACCAAGTATAATACTATAGGTGGTTTTTCCAAAACGTTTTTACTTGTTTACACCTTTTCTTAAATTGTCTCTCGCGCTGTATGTTTTACTTCAAAACCAGTTACAGCAGTATTTTAAACAAAGGTTTTCTTTACCTATATTGTTTTATCAAAATTACATTCAAAACTTGTTTATGAAAGGTTTTCAAAGGATTTCCAAAGGTCTTCAAGCTTATTTTACAAAAGGATAACAAGTCACAATTTTCTTAAGTTTAAAGGTTTTCCAAAGTTTTCATCAAAGTTTTCTTCTATGCTTCTATACTTCTGCTTCATTAAATGCTTCTGCTTTGTTAAATGCTACTACTTCGTTAAAACGCTTCTACTTCGTTAAACGCTTCTACTTCGTTAAATGCATTCCTGTACTTGTATAGTTATATAAATACTGTTTAAAGGACTTAGGAAGGCTAGTTCGCCCTATTTCCTTTTCCTCGTTTGGATGTGGTCTGGTGGGATCGGATATCCGTCCGAAGGTCGTTTAATCATTAATTATATATTATGTATACATGTATAGACATAAAGGTTTACATCGACCAGTTCATTTCCCTTGGGTAGCAAGGGCATGCTCCTACTCGTCGCTCATAGATCAGAGACACTAGTAACTATTATAGGAATAGTTAGGAAGCTCTATTTACTCTTTCTAGTACGCGAATTCCAAAGGAGTCAGTTCAGTTATGACTCTCTATCGTTAGTCTAGTACGTACATCAGAATTCACTATACGAGATGCATCTTCAAGACACGGATCTCCCCGTCGTCAAGTTGGTAACCAGACTCTCCTGTGGGGAGAGCGGGCATTGTGTGTATAGATCTATACGGGACTGACACTCCCACACCCTGACTGCTAGCTACAGTCCACGGCCTACCAAGCCAAGGGGTGAAAAATGTCATATTTATTCCGATGCTTGCAGGGCGTCAAGTACTCTAGTGTCAATCAGTATGGTTACGAGTATCTCCATGTTTAACTTATAATTCATGGCCTTAAGGTAACGAGAATTAACACTATATTCTGGAAACAACACTCTTAGAATTACTCTTTGTTTTAGACCTTGCTAGCTGTATCTTTCATTTGATACTGTCTGGGGTCTGTGTTTCCTTTTGTTAGACTGAGTCAGGCGTATTATTCATTCGATACTCTCCTGAAGTTTATGATTTCTTTTGCCTTAGTCAACAGAGTTTTCTGCTGAGGCATATGTTATTTTCCCCTGGTATTTTACTAGTAATATTCTCCTACTTTCTTTAAAGTCAAATACCGTATTTTGGGTAATGATAGTATTTCAGGGAAAATTTCTCTTTAAAACATAACACTGTCGAGTCTTGGTAGAAGACTGCTTTTAATTAGAAAATATAGGATTTTCTGGAAAGGACGCTAATACACCGTAGATTCTAAACAACTACTTTTTATAAAGTTATTTTGAATAAAATGCTTACTTACAAAAATGACACTAAATGCTTATGAACTCACCAACATTTATAAAAATGCTGATACTCACTTTCAAAATAACTTGTATTCTCAGGTCAGCAATAGACAGGTACATCCCAGGAGCTTTTGTGGACACAGCCTAGTACCAAGCTGCACCTATATTATTACTTGTATTACTTTGATGTTGCTATGAAATGCAACTTATGTAAAACTATTACTATTAATGCAATGGTTGTTGTACTTTGATTACTATACTGCATATGTTGTGATACTTGACATGACGTCATCCACCCTAGAACGTTTCCGCCGTTCCGGTTTTGGGGTGTGAAATAATTAAATAATATGATTGCATATTAATATATTAGAACTTATAATATATTAATATAAATCATAAATATACTATTCTCAAAAGACTAACCATATAAATTGTGTCTGTGAAGTGCAACCCAAATGGACCATGCCGAGTCGGGTCAAGTACATACCAAATATAGTTATGGACTTAGACATTAATCCAACAGTCTCCCACTTGGATAAGTCTAAAACTATTATTGAGTATGACTTCAAAATCTAAATGGTAACCGTAGCTCTTAAAGCCGCTGTCGAACTCTGACCTTGTCAACGAACTCTGACCTTTGTCAATGACTTGTCCATTAGATAAGGGATCATATATTCCTCCATTCTAGATATCATATGGACTGAGACATGGATTATAAATCATTCTCTCTGTCCATTTGTTGTTTCCTGATTTCCGATTCATGACGACTGACTGATTGAACATATCAAATCAGTCCTGGCTTGGCGAAGCACTCACATGTGTCATCATTAAATCATCGAGGGGCCCACAGATATCGCTTTTATCCCGAAGGTAAAAGGAATGGATAAACTTCGACTCATATGGCTTGTTCTACTACTTGTTAAATCATACACAAATGCACGTTTTATAACATCGAGTTACCAATGCGTTTTCATACAATCAATGTATAACCAACTCATAGTAACAACTCATATCTCTAGGTTTGAAGAATATAAGATATTATCTTCTCATGATAAAATCCATGAATTGATTCAAATGAGCGTGGGTTGAATCCAATACTCAGAACTTATGAGCACTCATGAGTGTTGTAGCACAACTTTGTCCACCAACTTGGACCTCTACAAGCCAACTCATGACAGTCTTGATTCATATCTACTTCCAATATATGACCGACTGTGGATGGTTTGAATAACTTAGTCATTCCGGAAGAATAACCTAGTTATTATGGAAGTCAAAACATGCAAAGTGAAACACAAGAATAAATGAATCTAATATGGTATCAAAACCTATGAATATAAATAAAACACTTTCTATTTATCACCATATTGATTACTCATTATTCATTGTTTCGGTTTTATCAATTTTATACTTGAATTAAAACACAAAGTGTACCATGCTCCAAGCATGTACACTATGTTTTTTCTAAACAATAGCGTTGCCATACACCAAGTATGAACTCTATGTTTGTCTATGATCCTTTTCTTTGTGAACTTAGATCAATTGAACATAATTTCAATGATTCTCATTTCACATTCCCAATTCCTTACTGCAAATGCAAGAATTCCAAACTCATGCCATTTACTGAAATCTGTTAGATTCTAAACTTATATGCATTGATCCTCTTGTAATGATTATGCACAAAGTCACAAAGACTTTACAACAAACATTACACAACATTCCAAAGGAGATCAACTCCTTGGAAACATCCTTCTTGCATTAAGTTTCTTAATCTTACACAGATTTATTGAACAACTTCCACCTTCCTATATTCCCATTTTAACTATCACTTCTGAACAAGAGTTGCCTCTTTTCAGAATATGTCAATATGGTCCTTCTGAAAATTAACATTATACTTCCAACTGTCCCTGAGCAACCAATCTTTGGTAAACCTTAGATTGTCCTTGACAATTTCTTAATCATTTTATTCATATCCAATTCTAGACCTTTTCCCTTCTTAATCCCCCAGGCATTTGGAATTTTTTTAGAAAGGATGAATATTATAGCACATGCAATCGATCCTATATCTGAAGCATATGGGACACGATTCATGATGTCTCACATAAAGACATGATACTAGACCAGCCCATTTGCTACAATATTTCTATTTGCCAAGTTCTCATAATTCAGATTATGAAAAGGGATGTCGTAATCATAATCGAATTTTAGAACGCAAATAATAGACCTATATATAGAATTTCCTTATGTTGAGCCATTCCAACACAAAATTCATATATATCCTTGACTAAAGATGATTAAAACCTCAATCTAAGCTTATAGATTTGAGATTAAGTATAATTTCCTCTCCCTTAATTACAGCAAAACAACTTTTCAACCCCTGCAACTCCACGAATTGAAACTTTTGTTTTCTATAATTAAAATTGCTAACAGGCAACCTTTATCATAATTATCATGCTCCCACTAACATGATGATTATTAGCAATAACACTTATGCTCCCACTAGCTTTGACATGTACTCAGAAATCAGCTGGACTTCTAGAAATCAATACTTTATTGACTTTCTTACCAAAGTTCAGATTTCTGAGACAAGATTGCTTTGATAAGACTTTATCGAAATCATACACCTTATCTTAGATAGCTCACAAGTGTGTCTAAAAAATTTCAGAACTATGAAAAGGGATGTCGTAATCATAGTCCTAATTGTTTAGACCTTTCGCAATCTGCTTCAAATCTACTTGGTGGAAGTGTTTCCTCACCATCATTTTCATGAATCGGAGAGAAACCTTATGACCCTTAAATTTTATGGTGTATGTGTTCTTATCCATGTGAATTGTCAAAATCATAGTTACAAGACAAGGATAATGACAAATCCAAACTCATATGGACTGAATTCAATCTTATTTTCTTGCCACCTGGCAGCTCAAGGGCCTGCCATTACTTCCAAGTTGTTATGCAACCAATTGAGAACTCTAAGAACTCATATGAAAATCCAACTTTAAATGGAATAGGCATAGAAATAGAAATATGTCAACATGATAGGTTATAAACCTCATGCTGTGTGCTAATGTTAAACTACATGTTTTTATTCTTGATTAGATCTTGAAATTCTTCCAGGATCTTTAAGACTCCCACTATCCTCTTGACACTTAAGAATCACTTGCCAAATATTCAAGAGATAGTTTGGATTCTTTATCAAGACAAACACTTCACACAATTGGTCTTAGTTGGTCTTTGTTTTATCCAAAACATCACAACTTACCAATTTCAAATGTACAAGAGTAGGATACTTTTACTATTACATTTGACAAGTGTTATAAAACTATCTTTAAGATATGTCACTCAAGTTACAATATTGGAGTATGACTCTAAGAGTTATTTTTGGAATGAAGTATGACTCATCTTCTTGATTTAACCATTTCAACAATTCATGATTCCTCTTCTTAGTCATAAGAATGAGCTAAGATTTCCTTAGAGGACTAATTGTGATATGATTTCTAAATCATTAAGATGATCACAAAACTTGATATTAAAGTACTCTCCCATCTTTTCAGATTTGAGAAATTTTTATCCTTCTGCCTAATTTGATTCTTCTCATTCGTTCTGCCATACATCAAAATTATTCCAATGTATTAGAATTACACTTAAACTTGTAAGTGTAACCATATTTACTAAAATTTAGTAAATCATGACGAATAGTCTTATAGATCTTTTGTGGTGGACTTGATCAGTGCACAAGAATGTGTACTCGATCCCTTAGTCCTTCACTTGACTCACATATAAATGTGAACAATGAACTAGTCTTATTTTTCCAAAGCTGAAAGTTCTCATTCATCATACTGTATAACTTGTATGATTCCAAGTTTCTATCCAACTGAAACTTGGGTGATGAGAATCTTTCTTTGTTTGGTAAATTTAGACACTACCACAAATGAAAGAATCAAATCCACTTTCCAATATTGCTATTAATGGAATCATATAAACAACAATTTTTCACAAATGCCATTGTAAGGATACTTAGAATAAATAAAACCAAAAATTTTATTTTAAAACTTTGTGGAAAACTTATCCTTACAACGCAAAAGCATATGAAAAACTTGTTGTTATCTATTCCTTAGCAATATTACATAACTCCTAAGTAACAGCTCAAAATTCTGATCACCGAACCATGTGATCGAAATCCATCTTCGCGATCAGAATCAACATATACTTCCTTCTTCACTTTTTCTTTGATTCTTAAAACATCAATATGTGACCCAGTCACATCATGTAATAAGAATCTCAGAATAGAAACTTAACAGAGTTTGATAGTGGAATTTACCTAAAGATCATTCAGGTAAATTTGGCAGCTTCGTAACCAATGCCCCTTACCATGTACCATTGTCAATGTCCATGGAAGTTTGGGAAGTTGATCTTCTAATCAAATTTGATTTACTAGTCCTCCTAATCATTGCTGATTTAGAAGCACCAAGCAAATAGATAAGATCATTAAGGGTCATGTCATAGTCTATTCCATAGTAGTCCCAAAGGAACTCACTATGTGACATAGAAAGTGATTGAACATCCAACTTTCTCAAGAATTTTACCCCCAACTCTCTCGCCTTGTCAAGATGTGACTTTATCTCCAAGATGTGAGCACACATAGACTTTGCTTGCCAATAGGGCTTGAGTGACCTTGAACTTGTGGGTTAGGGAGAATAATTGGAGGAGATGGATGAAGTGAAGTTCCAAGAGATTTGTGAAGATCGTAGATTTCTGAATTATACAACTTTTGGGAGATATTCAAGATAGTTGATTTAAAGTCCTTAATATAACACCCAATATGAAATATTAAGGCTAGGACCCAACAAAATATTTTATAACTTAGAAGAGGGATACCGTAATCCAAGCTATAAAATATTTGAAGGTAGGTGAATGACGATTCACCAATTTCCACCAAGATAAACGAAATGTATTATTAGGTTTTAATTGGTTTTGAAACTCCTAGATTCTTTTGAGATTCATTGAACTTTTCAATGGCATGTTTCAATCTCGAGTGTGCCCTTCAGGTTTAGTGACTGGGATGCCGAGGATCACAAAACAAGGTGTGAAGTAACCATGCAAATTACTTGGTACCCTTAAGTGTTTTACCCCTCAATCGATGTGCCAGTTAACCACACACGCTCCATCGATACTATGATAAACATTAAGTTACCCTTTGCCTACCTTTTTAAATACGAGTTAGTGTGTCGGTTAACCACACACGCTCCACTAACCAATTTAAACAAAGTGCAAAGTGTAATTTCATGGATTAGCACCTTATTCACATTTTCCTAAGTAACTAAGATTGGGAATTTATAAGTGTTTAGTTACTTAGTATTTATCATTATACTTATAATGAAGGGAGAATTGTAGTCCTTGTCCTACCCGTTCGGCTAACGAGCCTCCACCGGTCAAGGAAGCGGTGGGTGAGAGTGGACACCCATTAAACTGCCATTTTATAGGCAGTAACCTTATACCCCCCTTATAGACCGGCTTCGTGAATGAGGCCTACTAATGGTAAAACGACTTGCTCTTATACATATATATATATATATATATACATATATATATATATATATATATATATATATTATTAACTTATAATAGCATACAAATATCATATACTTGAGTAATATAACAAGTTAGAATACATACCTTTTAATGAAGCTTGAAGTCTAGAACTTTAAGAGCTTAGCCCCAATAGTGTGGAAGCCTCAAGTGGAGTCACAAATCACCAAAACACCTTGGAAAACCTTTAGAGAATATGGAAACTTGGCTCACACTTATGAAATCAGTTATTGCCCTCTTTAGTGTATCCACATTAGCCACCAGCACAATTTCATGAACCATAGGACCCTTTATATAGTGTGGAGGATTAGGGTTAAACCCTAATACCCATGACCTTTCATTTCCTAGGATCCATGGGTTAAAGATCCATGGACTATCCATGATAGCTTAGTCCAACCTAAATGAACTTGACCAACTACATATATATCTAAGAGTCCATATTTAATTAGTTCCTTTTGATCACTTAATTAATTATAAATTAATTCTTGATCAGTATTAATTAAATAATATGATTTCATATTAATATATTAAAACTTATAATATATTAATATAAATCATAAATATACTATTATCAAAAGACTAACCATATAAATTATGTCGGTGAAGTGCAACCCAAATGGACCATATCGAGTCGGGTTAAGTACATACCAAATATAGTTATGGACTTAGACATTAATCCAAAAATTTGTTCTCAACTGTCTTTATATTGACAAAATTTTATCTACGAGATCTTAAACGATCGTTTAGATTGTTTCGGCTAGCAATCAACCAATTTCTATTTCGATTTCTTTGTCGGACACTGTTGCGCTAAACCTTCTAAAAATCATAACTTCCTAATAAGAAATCAGATTTGGATGTTCTCTATATGTACGCTTTCATTATTACAATTACTATGACTTTTGTCAAGTCTATTTATCCTAAATAGTCGTATATGAACAAAGTCTATTTACAAAACTGGTCGTTTATACTCTAAGATGAAAATGAGGTGTTACAGCGCCGTAAAAGCTATACTATGCTACACAAATATTGCAATCACATTTGGACAAAAATACAAGATTTATGCAATTTATTCTTAAAATTCATTGTATGAATCATTATCTAATTAGTCTTTGGAATCCTTGAACAATATTCAGACAATTGCTTAATGTGATGTGTAATAAACTCAAATGTATTACTTAAACAATCTTTCTTTGGTCCAATCACATAAGCTAGACATTAAAGTTCCCGCTTAAGAATATATCAATCTCATTAATCATTAGGCAATTTGATAAATGATTATGGACTTAGAGGATGTTTAAAATATCATTCGATTGGTAAATTAATCATAGATAAGTAAGATGACATATGGGTATTAGAATCTTACTACCCACAACAATCTTTAATTAGTAATTTCTTAAAAGAAAATATAATCATATGCATCTCAAATAATTTAATAGTCTGTAATCGATTGAGCCTTTATTCAATTGTAAGTTTATACCACATAATTTAATAGTTTGTAACCGGTTGAGATTTCATTCAATTGTAATCTTATGCCGCATGAAGACAGCAGACCCATACATTACCATTTGAAATCACAAAAATTAAACTTAAGAAAGTAGCATATATACTAATAAAATCCTTCATGCATAAATTTCCATGTCTACAATGATCCAGTTAGTTGCATAATGCATATCTATATTTAGTTGTGCATAATGAAACTAAATAAATTTATATATACTAGATATATTTAAGCATGGAAATAGTAAGGAATTGATATCAAATCAAGTGCATTTGATATAGATGACAGGTTTCAATAACACATATACTCACCATGTGATAATCACTCATCTTTTTTCTTTTTACAATAACATATCACAAAAATAATTTTGATAATATTCGTTCCAGATTTGAAATGATAATTTACAATTTGTTTATTCAAACGAAGATAAGAAACTTGAACTGTGTTTCCAGAAAAAAAAAATTTAAGGTTTGCAAATCAAAACTCAAAATAAACTGTGTTTCCAGAAAGTAATCATTCGTCTTCTTCAAATAAACTCCAAAAAATCAATGAAGAACCTTGCTATGTGCTTCCATTGAACTTATACTAAGGCGGAAACTATTCTTTCCATTTTAGTAAAAAGAAAATGCACATCATATGACAAGTTAGGGTTCGGACATGTCAATTGTAATAAAAATAAGATTATAATGAATCAAGCATCTAAGTTGGAATTAAGGTATAAAACTTAAATCAAACCATGCTCTAATACCACATGTTGAAATTATGGGTATAAGTCGCGAATCTAGAATAGAATAACACGTGGTTCCTAATTAAATGAAGACAAAAAAACCAAAGTGTCAACGCTATATGTGAAATATCGGGTCGGGTCGAACAAAAAAACGACCAATTTGTAAAACCCGAGTTCAACCGGACCGATAGAACAACTAAAAACTCGTAAAATTGGTCAACTCAACCCAATTTTTGCAACAGAAAAAAAAACTACTTTGCACAACCGAGTTGTATTGTTTTTTAAATTTCCTAATAACCATTCATAATTTATTTTTATAACATCAAACAACTTCAACTCTCTCTTTATCTCTGATGTGTGATAGGTTTTGTCGAATAGTATTAGATAGGTCATAATTTTTTTTAAAAGTAGTTCATAATTTTTTTCTATACAAATACTATACAAATTTAAGCAATTAGGTGGGTCCTAGGACCCACCTTAGTTGTGAGTGGCTACACCCCTGATGAGTATAATCACAGGTTCAATTCAACATAATAATCACAAGATCAATTCAACATAAACTTGATAAACCTCAAATGTAACGAAGAACACTTACTTTGAAAATATCATATCCCCTTGATCTTGAAGATAACACTTTCAATGTTCTCTTCACTTACCGTAATGGTATTTTATTGATCAATCTGATGGATGGATAACACATAAGTGATTGGGGTGTTTATATATAGAGAAAAAAATTATGTTAAGATGAGATGGATCAATTGATATTGCCCTCATACATTTCTCTCATAACTATGTGTTTAATTTTTAAATTACACCTTACGGGTATAATCACAGGATCAATTCAACATAATAATCACAAGATCAATTCAACATAAAATTGATAAACCTCAAATGTAACGAAGAACACTTACTTTGAAAATATGATATCCCCTTGATCTTGAAGATAATGATTTCAATGTTCTCTTCACTTACCGTAATGATATCTTATTGATCAATCCGATGTATGGATAACACATAAGTGATTGGGGTGTTTATATAGAGAGAAAAAATTATGTTAAGATGAGATGAATCAATTGATATTCCCCTCATACATTTCTCTCATAATTATGTGTTTAATTTATAAATTACACCTTACGGGTAAGTTATAGAGCCACATAGATTTAGTCCCTTAAGTTATAGACAAAATTTCATATCCATCATGTATATGCTACATATACTTAAGTCTAGGGACATGTTATCTGATTATGGCAAATGTTACGATAAATAATACAAGTGTACCCAACTAATAAAACATTACAAAATAGTCTCATAGGCACATTAACATGTTATTTTCCAACAAATTAAACATCACATTGCAATAGATTAATACAAAATATCCCTTAAAAATTTCAGTTATTTCAGTTCTACCCAAATCCGTTTCCATTTTAGACTATATACTGATTTCTGGTCATATATAGTTCTATAACTAAATTACATGTGTCATAACCAGAATCGTTTACATACAAGCGGTCAGATTATTGGTTCTTAGAAAACTACAATTTTGGTTTATGTCCGATTCCGGTTCAGATCCATTTGGTCGGGCTCTAAAACCAAACACATCCATATTTAGTACAACTACATGCTAGAGTAGCTATAGTAATCCTTTGCGTCACAGTATCCAACAACTCAGTCTTGATCTAGGTGAACAATTCAGGGAGTTGCTGTTGGTTTGCCTCCCTAACCTCACTAGTAATTACCTCTATAAAATATGGAGCATCGGCCACAATAGGCTCCCTTAGTTTGGCTGTAGGTCTACCTTTCATTAGCACCAAGGTTGAATACATAAGGTGCGGTTAACATTAGGAATGATTACATACTACTATATCAATTAAGGTGAGATTCCATCCTATAACACCTCTTACTAGTACTTCGAGCCCCTTGGCGATTCCTCCATATCTAATTACCCATCCTGTGCTTCATATGGTACGAGACAATACCATTATTCACACCTATAAGTAATTGCCCCTAAATATCATTTGAAGTTTTCCTACTTAACTAAGTCTTAGGTGATCATTATTTACATGCGTATCTAGGAAACATATCACTCTTTTCCCTATCATAGTCTACCGTCCAACCTTAAAATCATGTAATTTGCATATATAACTATACATAACCATAAAGACTAGATAGGAATTCGAAAGGTTGATTCTACCCTCAGCCCATAACCAAAAAGGAAGATGAATAAGGCTAAATCGGGATTTCTAAGCGTATATAATTCTAATTATGGATAATTATGGCATATATAGATCACCAATTGCCTAGATGGATAATTAGACCACAACAGATAAGCATATACCGACTGCATATAATCATCATATAAGCAAGTAAACATGTCACAGTATAACTGTGGAGCTCAGATGATTGGACGATTTGCTTTCTCTTCTTTGAGGCGTAAGGTGTTTCCCTTTACTTAAAATTTTAAAAGTGGCCCCTTTTATTTATCTTTACTTAAAAAAAACAATTATTTTCTGAAAATTCATAGTGATTTGAGTCTAAACACACTAGGATGTATGTTTAATTCTCTTAAAAGATTGCTCTAATACCAACTTGTAACACCCCAAAATCAAGCATAAAATTTTCTTATAAAATTAGAGTAGGGGTAATAAAAAGGGGGTTTCATCCATAACACCATCAAATCATAATTTATCAAAAATCATCATGAAAAGTGGAAGCTATTACTTGTTTTGAAAACAAAGTCAACAAAAGATAAACATAAAATGAATGTACAGATCCCCCAATCATGCCAGTTTCTTGCCCTTCGAACCTAAAGGACCTGCATCTAAATATATAAAATAGCAACTGTAAGCCTAAGACTTAGTGAGTAGCCATAACACTTGCCTATTATATAGATCATACACAATAACACATCAACACATAACGTCAAGTAATAAATCAAATATTACTTATATTCCACCACAAAACATATGCTACCATAATCCTCTACACCAGATGGTACAACTAGAACTTCGCTCACTTAAGAGGCTATTCTCTAGTATTCCATTCTACGACCACCTGTACATGGTCATGTAGACCGAAACAATTGGATTCCTTTTCTGAGAGGATTCTCTCCACTTGTTGAGTCCATAACCACTTCCCTCACTTATGAGGCTTTTCGTAGTTTACATAACATAATTACATAGTACATATAATAAGAAAGTTCGTCAGAACTCACTTGAAGTGATTGATAATCTACTCCACATAGAGTTGGGTGGGACTGATACTGCCTTGAACCACAACACAATAATTAACCCTGATTTAGCAATTAAGGTATACTACTTAACTTTCCTCACTATAAACAAGTACTTCTCTTTCTAATCCTTGTCTTATGGAAAAAGACCATTTTACCCTTAATCAATGTCTGAAATGAATTGCTACTAACATTTGACCAAAAGTCAAACTAGTTAAAAAGTTAACGGTAATGCCCCATCAAATTATGGTGAACCTTGGACCGCACTGTGGTCAGTCCATGACCGCATCGCGGGTTGTCTGACAGAACAACTTCTTTATTAAGCTCTTAATCTGTTACGTCCAAGCCTCATACTTTCCAAGAGGCTTCAACATTTCGTTATAGTTCATAAAAATCATAACTTTATGTACATGCATGTCCAATGCATGTCTATAACCAAATCTAGGTTAAAATGAAGAAAATGAGGTCAAAACCCCATGCATGACACCAAAAGGAGATAAAATTCTAGATCTATTACACAAAACACTCATGGGGCCTTGGAGAGCAATAAAGTTGCAATATTTATCTCAATGTTCTACACAAAACTCAAGAAATGGAGAAACAAGTATAAATCTCAAAACTAAAAGAATAGTAAGCAAAAATTTTAATCTTGAAGATTTACATAAGTCCAGAGAGTGACTAGCAAATATATTCTTACAAGCTTATTGCTTCCTTCCTTCCAATGTGCACACCAAATACTTCAAAGTTCATAAACAAGACCAAATAAGCCTACGGGTCCATAAGATACTAGGGTTTGGATTATGATATCTAAGGGTGATGGACGTTGAGGGTTGAGGAAACCATATCCCTTACATCCTTTAAATAGGGCCCAAAGCCTGAAACTTAGGGTTTTATTCCCAAAGTGGTGTCGTGTCATGGCCATTAAATGACAATCACATCGTGGTGTCGTGGCAGCACCATGTTGTGGTAAAATATATACGACGTCACAGGAAAACGAATTTCCCTAAATTAGAATTTAAACTTCAACATGCATAACATTAACTCATACCGGAATCTGAGTGTTACACCCTCATAGAAACAGGAACATCTAAATCAATGTCATGGATCATTTCCAACTCTATTTGCGACAACTGGATGTGTTGTAAAATAATTTTGATTCGATTTTTAATTGTTTTGTTAAATTTTATAACGTTTTTACAACTAATGATTATGTTTTTCCAAAAAAATATAGCTCCATGCATTCATAGGTTTCTTGCCAAATGTCATGTTTATAGGAAGTGTTCCCATAAGAAGGGGCTGCCTAAAAACAATGTTCCTAGTGGTTTCTATGGATGGAAACAACTAGACCCTGTTTATATAATTTGGTCTCGGTGTGGCAAATAATGTCGAATCTTGTACCTGATTCTTGATGAGGTTGAAAGAAGGTCTCAGGGAGGCTAGGAAAGTATCATTCATAACCAATATGGATGATTTCATTACTTCTTGCATAGGTCAAAGTATCATTCATAACCAATATGGATGATTTCATTACTTCTTGCATAGGTCAGGCATTCCTTGATTGTTATAATGGGTATTATTGTGAGAGTGTGGCAATGTATATGCGCACAAGAGTTAGTGGAAATAGAACATTTGAAACTTTTTTATGGCGTACATGCAAATCATATACTATGTATGATTTTTATCAAACATTGTGTTGGCTAACCCATGATGCACGTGAGGTGCTTGTTGTTAATTGTGGTAAATCCCTCTTTATTAGGATATTGTATTTCATGGATATATATATATATATATATATATATATATATATATATATATATATATACACACACACACACACAAACATACAATAATATTACATAAATGCCCTTATACTATACAAATTATGAAAATAAGACTATAAACTAACAAACCCACTCAATTTGAGCATGAGGTTTACAAATGTTCAAACTATCCTGAAAGTCTAAAAATAACTATGTACGAAGACCTTTAGTGAATATATTCACAAACTATTGAGTTGATGACACATGTACCACACGCACATGTCCAATAGCAACACGTTCCCTAACAAAATGCAAGTCTATTTCCACATGCTTGGTATGTTGATACTATACATGATTAGAAGATAAATACATAGTACTTAAACTATCGCAAACCACAATTATTGCTTTAGACAATGGACAAGATAACATAATAAGAAAGTTTCGAAGCCATGTAGCTTCGACAGCTGCATTGGTCATCCCGCAATACTCAGTCTTAGCCTAGGAGCGCAAAACCACATGTTGATGTTTGGAAGACCAAGACACCAAGGTATCACCAAGATAGACACATAATTCATATGTAGAGCGTCGAGTGTGAGGACAATCGGCCCAATTAACATTAAAGTATGAAACCAAGCATGTATAAATAGAAAAAGGAATTCGAATGGAGTCCTGAAGGAAAGAGTGGTGGTGGGAAGGAGATTTAGGGTATGAACCGCATTAAGAAGAGATTCATCCCAAAATTTTGGCAGGATAAAGGCTTAACAGAGAAAGGTACAAATAATGTTATTTGTTGTGCGAATAGCACGCTCGGCTTTGCCATTTTGTTAAGACGTGCACGAGCATGAAAAATATATTTTAATTCATTTTTTGTGAAATAAATTGAGTAAAGGTTGATTACTGAATATGCGGCCATTTTCGCATTGAAAAACTTGAATGTTTG
The DNA here is from genome assembly GCF_051521515.1 of Lactuca serriola. Taxonomy (NCBI): domain Eukaryota; kingdom Viridiplantae; phylum Streptophyta; class Magnoliopsida; order Asterales; family Asteraceae; genus Lactuca; species Lactuca serriola. Next base: position 271,789,182 of record NC_136412.1, on the reverse strand, counting down.
TGTGAAATTGATTTTGAAGATAATTATGAAAGTTTGAAAAGACAAAAAAATCAAATTTTTTCACGAAGAGAAAACACCGACGAGAATTGAGAAAAGTAATGGAGATTAGTGTCCATATGCATAACAAGCCCAATAATATTACTATAAATACAATGTCCTTTTAGGTACATGCAAGAAGAAAAATGAAGCAGATCTGAAAAGATATTTATTTGAGGGACTTGGTTTGTTGATAGTTTAATTAATTAATAGTAAATAAAAGGAATACAGAATATTCCAAAATGATTTGACTTCATTAGATGATTATTATTATATTTGGTAATTATATCTAGGGTTTCAAATCACCTCCCTCTAAATAGAGGTCTTCAAATCCGGTTTTAAAACTAGTGAATATACCTCTCAGTTGTAAAAAGTTTGGAATCCTCAAAACCCTAAAGAATCTTGAATTGTCGTCCCTACGTCGTGGCCTATTGATTTCCGCGTTGTGGTCAAAGAACATAATCGAGATTTCGATTATGTTTCGAGCTCATAGTTCATGTGTTGCTTGGATCTATCTCTTGTTTGTGTCTTGGGTGCGATCACAAAAGATGAACTCTCATTTGGCTTCTCTAGTCCAATCAACTGGCTAGTCAAAAGAAGAAACCTACAAAGAAATCTAAGGTATGTTTTCTATCCATAGAGTTCTATAAGTTGCATATATTAGCTGAGTTTAGATCCATATGTTTTGTGTCTAGATCATATTTGTTTCTTTTTCCACTATCATTTGTTTGATCTAATGAGGATTGAAACCCATCAAAAAGTCATCCATGAAAAGAACATAGTACTTGAAACCATTCATGCTAGTAACAAAAGATGTCCACAAATAAGAATGCATTGATTCAAACAAACGAGTTGTTTTAGTTGTAGAAGCAGAAAAAGGTAGACGATAGTGCTTCCCAAGCTGACAAGCTTGACATATGGGAAGTTTATTAATCGAACTATAAATAAAATAACAAGAGTGTAAAAATTATAAAACTGAAGATTTGGGATCTCCGAGACGATGATGCCAGGTGGGAAGAGCAACCGCAACGCAGACCATCGCAAATGACAATTAATTGGTGGATGGAACTATAGGGTAGAGATCTCCAGCACTATCACATCGTTTAATAAAGCCACATGTTTTAAAGTCCTTCAAAGTGAAACCAAATGGGTCAAAACTAACAGAGAAAGAGTTATCAGAAGTGAATTTTATCACAAAAAAAAAGGTTTTTGACCATTTAGTTTGAGAAAAGTACATTATTTGAAGCAAGGTGATTATGTGAGTTAGGAGAAAAATTATGAGAAATATAAGTGACAAGTAGTACAACACCATCACAAACCATAATAGATTTAGAATTATACGTAGTTAGGGAGAACATGTTACCTAAATTAAAGGACATATGTGAGGTGGAGTAGGAATCCACATAGTAGTTGTTGTCTTGTGGCGATTGAACCGACATAGTTTGAAATGCTGAAGCCAAATCCATGAATTGTTAAGGCGTGAACCCCAATAAAGAGACTGAGGCGGAGGCTTCTACGTATACACCGATGATGGCAGTTATAGAGAGGGAGGCTACTGACCATTAGGAAGGTCGATGGCTACTAACACGAATGATGGCTGATGACTAAATGGTTGTTGAGAGGACACCTACTGATCGAGAGGGTGCATCACCTTCTAAGACACATGCTAATACGTAGACAAAAGAGCTTGCTGATAATGTCTATTTTATGCATATATTTATGACGTTTTCTTATTATTTTATACTATGTGATTATGTTATTTAGAACTACAAGGTACTTATTATCTTTAAAATATGTTTTGTATCAGCGAAGGCATGCTCGAGACAAAAAGGAAGCATATGAGGAGCTGGAAGCAAGAAAACGGGAGATAAAGCAAAAAAGAAGACAAAGAAAGATTTTGTTGGACAGCTTGACCCCTTGTCAGCGTTTTGGTCATATCTCATGACTCGTAACTCTGATTGATAAGATTTAAATTGTTCTAAAAACTATACACAATTTCAGACTACTTTCATGTTTTGAGAAAAGTATGATTCCTAAAGACCATGGCGTGGTGATTACCACCACAACGTGGTGAATGGAAAATTCACAGTTCTTGACGCTGACTTGGAGAATACGAGATTTCTATGAGGACCACGACGTGGTGGTGTCCAACCACGCCGTGGTGATGCTGAAACCTATAAATAGAGTCGAAAATTAGCCCTAATGATATATCTTCAACCCTAGACCAATTCATGTGATTATAAACCCCTAAGAAGCCGTTTTGAGGGTCTAGAAGGCGGTCGGAAGGCGGTTAAGCTGACATGAGTGATGATCTGAAGGATTGGAGAGCGAATTTATGCCATAAATCATTTGGTTCGTTGTTCTGACCATGATTAGCGTTCCAATGTGATTTTTATGCATTTACTTTCTGATTTGGGTGTTAAAACCCTTTGTTTTGTGTTTATGATTGGATGAATCTTTGAATTTGTAGATTAATTGCCATTTGGATTGTTTATTCATGTTTATTTTATTTTTTCAAGTTTGATTGCAAGATCCATATGTGTAAAGATTGTTATTTTATTCCTTATTGATGAATTAATAGAGTTTAGATGACCATCTGACTGTGTTTATCTGAATCAAAGTTGTCCACTAGATTTTTGACCAAAACCTAGGGTTACGAAATAAAGTGATGAACTCTAATGTGTATGCATGAGTAGACGACAAATATATGTATAATTTAATTCCTATGACCATTAGTATTAATAAAGATCAAATCTTTCTTAATACGAACTAAATACTGATTTTCATGATTTTTTGTTCACATGATCAATGAATTAATAGTTGTGTTAAAATCAAAGGATTAGTTATCTAGAACTAGAGGTAGTCATTTTAGGAATCGGTGAACAAGAATAAATAAACCTGTGTGTGCAATTATCTATGATTCTAAGATGTAATTTGTCTAAACCAAAGTACCTAAAGAGATTAGTCTTTGGTCAGTTTATCAAGATTTGTTGTTTAGTCGTTTGTTTGAGATTTAATTCCATAAAACCCTTATTTACTTCTTTCGTGTGTTTAGTGTAACCTATAATTAAAAAACTCCAACATAATTCACCACCATTTCCCTTGTGTTTGACACCTTTTCTTACCACATCTATACTATTACATAATTAGGTTCACTGCCTAGTGTGTGTGTGTCAGTCCGGTTGCAATAAAATCAGTTTAATAAATTTAAAACTTGAGCATTATATATATATATATATATATATATATATATATATATATATATATATATATATATATATATATATATATATATCACACATCACTTGTTGAGGTAGAAGGTGTTGATAAATATGTAATGGGGATTTGGTGCGTAAAACTGATGAAGCTACATCATCAGAGCTATTAGAAAGAATCTAGAGGCTTGGGAGGTAACTGGAGCGTGACCCAAGACCCCAGCAAAATTGTGTTGAGAATCAGGTTGCTGACCATGAAATTTTTTTTTACATAATTTCATTGGATTAATCAGGTTGCCGACCATGAAGATGAGAATAATGTCAAACTTTTAGACATAGTGGGGTCAAGAAGCGAGTTTGAAGCAGCTTCATGAGATTCATGCCATAGAATAATATTTTGGCATCCAAAATGACACGAATGACTTAGTGTTTATGATCATATCAACGATATTATGATACGAGGGAGATAGTTGTCGAAGGATTTGCATTAGAAACTCAATTTTAGTGATGGGTGATTCAACATCTTTAAGGTTGTCTGCAACATTTTTGAGAGTGTGGCAGAATTTGCTAATGGAATTTAAGCCTTTATCCGTCATTGTGAAACTGATCTTGAAGTAGTATTGGTGTATCCAAGTCAACCATGTAATTAAATATTGATTCGAGTACACTAAAACACACCAGTCATAGGTATTTGCCGCTATGTAAGAAATAATTGCGGGCCAATGACAATATATGCTAGAAAAAGGCCACATATAAAACATATCCCAAGAAAAGTGTAATGTAAAGATACCCATAATAAACAAATATAAAGAGGTACAAGACAAGAAGCTGTTGTTACACGGATCATGCAATAAACTGGGCAAGAGCTTGTACTACTCTTTCCTTGGAAGCCTAAGCAAGCCTCATTAAAGGAAAGAGGTAGAAACTTTCTATGATATTCAATTTCACAACCTCCATACTCGAAATCTAATTTATGTGACATCCTCATTTTTACGGGCATTTTAAAACTCTGTATTTATGCTTATTTAAACCATAGTTTATTTATAAATGCGAAATTTGTTCTCGTAAACGTATTTTCAAAGAATTGTTTTTCATTGATTTACAAAAGTTTGTGATGTCATAATTTGTGACATCCCCAATTTCACGGCCAGAAAAGACCGATTTGTTTATGCTTTGTTTTTATAAATCAGAGTAATCGTTTAAACAAAACGGTTGCATAATTTATTCCCAAAACAAGATATGATAATAACTTATCAAAACATTTCTCAAAGAGAATGTATTTTATTTATTAATAAAACCTCGGGATGTCATGTTCCGATACAGACCAAAAGCATAAACAATATAAAATAGACCTTACAACAGTTATTTATAACTACTGATATATAATCCAAAATCTCTCGTCAAGTCCATCAACTTATACCCTTGTGCCATTACCTGTAATGCAAAGAAAACTGAGTGGGCCAGGCTTGGAAGCCTGGTGAGCAGATAGGATTTTCAACCCACAATAATATAATTATTATATTTAATCATCAAGCAATCAACCCAATTACCCATCCCCATTATCTTCTTTATTTCTTAAGGTTTTACCCTAAGAATCAACTATCCTTCATTCATTCGTTCCTAAGGATTTACCTAAGGAGTTGGCACGAAGTCCATTGCTGCCAAAGTTTATCTATCAGGTACTAAGTCCATAGTTATCAGGCGCTAACTCCATAGTCACCAAGGTTCACTTAACAGTAGGCACTAACTCTATAATCACCAAGGTTTATACAATAGGCGCTAACTCCATAGTCACCAAGGTTTATCTAACAGTAGGCGCTAACTCCATAGTCACCAAGGTTTATACAATATGCGCTAACTCCATAGTCACTAAGGTTTATCTAACAGTAGGCGCTAACTTCATAGTCACCAATGTTTATACAATAGGCGCTAACTCCATAGTCACCAAGGTTTATACAATAGGCGCTAACTCCATAGTCACCAAGGTTTATCTAACAGTAGGCGCTAACTCCATAGTCACCAAGGTTTACATAATAGGCACTAACTCCATAGTCACCAAGGTTTATACAATAGGCGCTAACTCCATATTTGCCACTATTTCATCTACCCATGTTCTACCCAACATATTTTGTAGATATAAAATACATATATAGTTTGAATCATTTAACACCCGTATAAAAACATCAAATCCAAGCCCATCTCAAATAGACAAATAATATATAACACATAACATGTATTTCATAGCTAATACTTTATATTTATGTATTAGAAGAAAGTAACCACACACTGACACATATAAACAACAATATATATACACATAGCACGTATTTTATAAAATACTTCATATCTATGTGTAAGATGAAAGTAACTATATAGTCACTTGATCAGAAGATGATCAGACAGCACTACGGCTTGCAGAAGTAGTATTCTTCAGTAGATCTAGAAGATCTTCACAAAAACCGACCTCCTCGCGGGCAGAGCTTCGGCTCGGGAATAACGATCTTCGGGATCTTCGGGACTTGCTTTAGGTCTCGGGATGATAACGAGGCTTCGGGGGTACTTCTTTGCACGTAAATCGATGCAATATAGGTGAGAGATGAGAGAATAAACAACCAAACTCGGCTGGCCCTTTAAATCTATTTATAGGGCAAAACTGGCCCTTGCCACGTCGTGGGCTTAGTCGTCACTGCATGCGTCATCGCAAGTTGCATCTGGGGGACTCCCGGATGTGTCAGAAGACTGGCCACGTCGTGGCACTGCTTGCCACGTCGTGGTATCTGACAGTTTTGGGGTTTCGCGCCCCGAACTTCAGAAATTCATAACTTTCGCATACGAACTCCATTTTCGACGTTTTTTATATCGAAGCGAAGGTGAAATTATGATCTACAACTCTCGTTTAGACTCCATTGGCTAATTTTGACTTTATTTTTAATATATTATAATTATATTACTTATATATTATTTTTAGTAGGCCGGGACAGGAAAACTCCGTTATAAACTCATAACTCCTTCGTCTGACGTCCGTTTTCGTCCGTCTTTCCGTCGTTGCACTACTATCGATGAGATCTTCAATTCTCATTTAAATTGTTTTGGATAAATATCTCTCTACCGTAAATTCACTATTTACGTCGCGCTGTGTTGTGCCGGTTCTGTCGCGAAACTTCGACAGGTCATAACTTCTTCGTTATAACTCGGATTTCGGCGTTCTTTATATGTACGGAATCCTTGTAACATATACTATAACTTAGTTAAGATTAATCCTTCTAAATAATCTTCCATCAAAAATTCAATTTTGATGCTTATCGTCTCTAAATTGACTAGCCCTGATCTACTGGCATTACATAATTGATACAAAACATAAGCATAAATAGGTCTTACAGTATCTTAGACTATCAATCTACATCTCCTCAAATCTATAATCATCCACATCCCTTTGTATTTCTACCTGTGATATAAAAAAGTTGAGTGGGTCATGTTGGGAAACTTGGTGAGTACATAGGGTTTTCAACCTACAATAATGTAGTTAATATTTTTAATTATCAAACAACTAACCTGATTATCCATCCTCATTTTCTTCTTTATTCTTCCCTAAGGATCTATCCTAAGGGTCATCATACTCATCGTTGTAGACAATATTGTTACATGGATTTCTTTGCAATACATGTTAGTAGGTAGTAGAGTACATCAAATAGCCACAAAGTCCATGACCTACAAGTTATAAACCTGCATGTGTTCTACAAGACTGTCATCAAATAATCTGGTGGTCGTCACCTATACTATGATAGATGACTACATCGTTAGTACACTAGTACTATTTCTACATCATTAGTACACTAGTACCATTTCTAATGTCTTGTCATCCTATCGTTACCTACATATTTCATCATAGTATGGCATCTTAACTTTGATCATATTATGGCATCCTTCATTACCCTTTGTTACACCATGTATTATATTTTATACATATATGGAATATATCATATAAAATATATTCTTGTAATATTTCATCTAACACATAACATCTTTGAACGTAAGCATATATATCATAAAATTATATAAATACTTCATATCTATGTGTAAGATGAAAGTAACTATGCACTCACTTGATAAAAGTGGATGCCTTAGAATTGAGGCAGAACTTCGCATTGGCACTTTAGCTTTTCCTCTGATCCGAACTAGGTTCATATTACCAAGTCTTAGTGTTACATTCCTTGCGACTAATGATAGTCTAGATTCCTCACTAATTGTCACACCCCCGGCCGAGGTCGAACATGTCGGACTATGCAACTAAGTTCATGGACCACATATAAACTGAATATATAGCACAAGTACAACGATAAGCAAAAAAACATTTGTACTCCATTATTAAGGTTGAATACATGGTTCTTACGGATGATAATATTATAGTAGTTGCCTTAAATAGGTAAGCATATAACAAAAACTAGATAGCTAGGCCGTATGTAATTCATGACCAATCTTCTGTCTGAACGCTTGTCTAATGATCTCCTGAGAATACATGTAAGTTTGAGGGTCAACACAAAGGTTGGTGAGTGTCACAGGTTTTTTGAAATAATGATACTTTTAATATGATCTAAAAAGTATTGCCTTTGTTGTAAGTAAAACTGTGTTTGGAAATGATTGATAAAGATAGAAATCTAAACCGTGGTTTCTAGATAATGAAATCTAATTAAAGTTTATAGTGACAAGTTGTACGGATTACAGATAAACAGACATACAAATATATGGATAAAGTTATATGTCAAGGTTGTACTTAGCAACCGCGGATACGGATAAACGGATGGAAGACAAGTATATTTGATAAGCGTAAGCTTAAAAGTGTATGATACTTGTTTAAACAGTTGATAAAACTTAGGGTAGTGTACACAAGAACATGTATGAGCCTAAGATACAAGTTCTATAACTTGAATCAAAATATAAACCTACATATTTTTGTGTATATATGAGGTATATTGAAACTACCAAGTTCATGGCCGTCTATACAATCATAGCACATTTGTAGTCGGAATGTATGTGTTATTTCTATTAGTTGTATTATTTTAACAACATAACATATGTAACTATTGGTGTTTAAAACGATTTTGTTTACTTATAACATATAAGTATTTAAACAAATATTTCAAAAGCTAGAAATGTGTTTACACAAAATAATGATAATTCATGTGTATTTTGTATGATAAATATTACTTAGTACACGTACTACCATTACAGACGAGGTCCAGACATGAAAAAATGGAGAGCAGGATCATTTTAGCAATTAAGTCGTTCTGAAATCCAATAACCCTATGCGGCCCTTCAAACCAGATTCCTCGTACGGTAAGTAGTACAGTATGATTTATATAGCATAAAAATGATAATGTTGTTTGTTTAAACAAAGCAATTAGGAACACACACACACACACACACACATATATATATATATATATATATATATATATATATATATATATATAGTACAAGTAGTGCATGTGTTCCCCCCCCCCCCCCCCAACAAAAATAATGATAATTTCGATGGAAAAGGAGGGGTGGCAGTGGGTTGACGGGTGGTAACAATGTGGTTCTAGGGGTTGTTTTTCTTCCGATTCTTCCTCCTTTTGAGCTAATTGTCGACAGAGGGAATGCCTGGGGTGATGTAGGTGTTTAATGGAGTTATAAGGGTTGCATAATGGTGGGTTTTGGGTGTTAGAATGTTGGTTTTTGGGTGGTATTAAGTGGTATACCGGGAAAGAGATTGGAGAGAGTCTAGAGAGAGATATTGGGATTGAGAGAAGTAGAAGAGAAGTTGGAGGTCGTGGTGTGTGTTTTGAGGTTCATAAGGCTCATTTTATAGTGAAAGCTCCTACATGTGCATTTTTGAACCATACTTCTATAGACCATACTTGTACTTATAAGGGAGATGTATACACAAGGAAGCATGGGGAAGAAAAACATGTGCATAATGGTTAGATATGAGCTGGAAATTTTGGTTCTAATAAGCCTTGTGGGCCCCACATGGGGTCACACCCCCATTAAGTGCTTAAAAACACTCCAAATCGGGTGCATCGGGATCCGAATGTCAAGAAATTTTTTCAAAAGTACTGTTATTTATACCACTGTTTTTCTCGTCGCTCCCAGATTTTTCAATCATGGTTGCAAGAAATTCAATGTGGCTTTAATGATGCTCCAAAATATCATCTTGCTCGTACCAATCTATACAAAAATAACTTAAACGAGTAAAAATATTCAAAACAATAATTTAACGATTTAATGCAAAAAAATATTAAAAATGCTAAAAGTAAAAGAAAACGATTGCTAAAATATAAACAAATAATCAAACTATCAAAATCCCCCAAGCTTAACTTTTCCTTTAAAAAATACGACAAATGCAAATTTATCAAGACTAATAAAAAAATATTTTTTTTTTCAAATGCTTCATAAAAAACTAGACAAAAACTATGTAAGTTGCAATTAAGACACCGGTTTAATAATCATGCAAAAAAATTCCAACTTATACCCAATTTTTGAAACAAAAACGAAAATAAAAAAAATTCAACAAAATGGGGACAAGCACCATAACCACTAAGCCTAACATGTGAAATTTCAACAAACATAAAGCACCTTCTAAACACAAATTATCATACTAATGCAATATGAGAATGCTAAAAAAATGTTTTTATTGACATATAAAAACATGAAATTAACTAAATACTATGCATACAAAAATTATCCTAAATGAAAAAAAATGAAATGTTGAAAAATAAAATAAATAAAGCATCCTTTAATCCCCTAAGCTTAGCCTTTCGTTGTCCTCAAGGAAAACAATAACAATAGAAAACGGGAATCACAAAACAAACAAAATAAAAAGAATGAAGATCTTCGGTAGCAAATCAAAACAACATCGTTTAAAAATAAAAACATTCATTTTAGATTTAAGAATCACATTAAGGAACGAACATTTGTTACACTTCCAGTAAATGGACACATATGAAGGAGATACATAATTATTTATGCATACTTCACTAATATGGCGCACATGACATGATTTATGGTCCAATCTAGCTTTTACATCACATGAGGTTGTCCCCCCTTTCCATACCACTCATTAGTCACGATTCTCTTCCAAATCGAGGAACAAGACCATGAAAAATAACTCGAATCAAAAGGACAAAAGAGAAACGGGCTATATACAAAGGTTGGCAAAACTACAATCATCTAAAGATACTAGTGCTCTTATCAAAATGTGATCCATGTAAAGTGAATGCTCAGAGCAAAATATGATCATGTAGTGCTATTATAGTTACCAACAAAATATGAATTCTTGCTAAAAAAAATACAACAAGACAGAAATGGAATATATAAGAAGAAATCTAATTAAACATCTAATAAAGATAAAAGAATGCAACTCGCTTGGCCCGACCCTTTTCATTATTATTTTTTTCATATTTTTCTACAATTGTTTTTTACTATTTTTTTTAGACAAAAAAACCCCAAAGATACAATTACAAATACAAATGCTTGAGCTAGTAATAGAAAATCTATAAAAACACAATGAAGGAAATACTAAAATCATCTAACTATATTTGTATTTTATGATTGCGATAATATCCGACTTTTCAAAACAAATTTTTTTCTTAAAGACTTTTGAAGACTAAAATCAACAAAAATAAACTTCAAACTTCACATAAGATCAAAACTTGATTTCTCCAAACAAAAATAAACACATATGAAACTTCACATAACACATACTAAATACTAGCTTTCTACCAAAAATTGTCGAAAATTAAAACAAAATTTTTCGAATGACATTTTAAAACAACTTGCCTTTGATTTATAAAACACAAAACTAACTACATAGGCACTTACATAAACAAAATGAACAACTACTAAAATGGGATAGTTGTCTTTTTTTATTTCATTTTTGTTTGTTTGTTTGTTTTTTTGTATTTTTTTTTTTTGCTCACTTATTTTGTTTACCAAGAAGTTATACAAATATTACATCAAATAAAAATACAAAGCACAACTATATACAAGCTACAACTAACAAAACTAACTAACAAAGCTAAGAACGAAAACTTAGTAAAAGCTAGATTGAGATGAAATAGGAAAATACGTCTATATCATGGAGCAAGATGACATATAATGTAATAGCTTGACACGAAAGATCTCAAAATAGTAAGGTTCTAGTTCTTATTCCCTTCTTTGGAAGATCGGCATGCTTAATAAATAAGAAAACCTAAATACAACGATATACAAAAATGAATTGTAGTAGCGGTAATAGGGATCGAATCCACAAGGATTGGTTCGAATCAAATCTGTGTATTCAATTTCTACAAAATAAAAATATAAAATGATATGGGGTTTTGCAAATGTTAAATGCGAAAAAAAACTAATTCACAAAATAACTAAAATGAAAAAATATAAAATCTATAAAATAAAACGTTTCAATATTGGGATAAATCGCAATTTCAATTAATTGACTAATCATTATAATTTGGTACAATGGGTTTGATGAATCCTAATTTGGCTATAACAATATAAGAAGCCTGAGATCACCTAGACTTTTCTTAGTTAATGCAATGGTTAGAGAAATTCATAACACATTTTCTTAGTTAAAGTCACAATTTTCATAAAGCATGTAATTAATGAAAATTAACTAGCATTAAGATTTAAAAGTCGCCAAATCCAAGAGGAGTCAAATTGGTTTCACTACCATGTTGGAGAAAATATTTTCATGATTGTGTGAAAGAAAAACAATTACAAGAACCATTTGCTGCTTGTTAATATGAACATCTATTACGTAATCAAGAAATTAACCAACTAATTAAACATTCACATATCTAAACTCATGATTAAAGACATATGAACATAAATAGATGTTTTACTAGAAAATATTTTCATAAAATACCATCAAAACCACACAAAACTACTCCTAATCAATTAATTGTTCTATAGATTCACCCAATATTGAAAATATAAACTAACTATACATAGTAATGAAGACAATAAAAAGGATAGAAATTATACCGATATCGTTACGAGACGAAGAAGACAACGCTTCTTGAAATCATCATTTCTTGTTGCTCCAAAAACTCCATCCATAATCCAAGTATTAATACAAAAATGAACCTAATCTAATTACAACGATAAATGACTCATTAGCAAATTATGATAGTAAATCATAATTTCAATGTTCCAAAAATAAAACAAAGAAAAATAAAATGGACACACCAAAAACGCCCCATCCACTCTTCTTTTCTTTCTGTCGGCGAATGTAAAAATGTGATGTCATACATCCTTTTGTGCCCTTTTTTTCTCAGCCCCACAAAAACAATTAGATGGGCTACTACTCCAAATATGGGTTGTGAGAAAATTCATTTGTGGTGTCACAACTGGCAGATAAGGTCTAGGTTTCCTATTGATGTGCAATATAGTTTCTTTGTGTAGTAAAAATCAATGTCATTGTTATCTAAATTTATACATCCAAAAATTGTGATTCACATCGAAACTTCCTTTTATAGCCCAAAAACTTAACCCAATAAGCTATATCCACTTAACTTTGGGCCTTACCCCAAGTTTTCTCGATCCAAACCTCTTAATGGACCAAGATCTTCTTATTGGGCCCTAATGGGCCGGCAACCCTTCTAATTGATCTTTTGGGTCATGAAACCCTTATTGGGTCGTGAAGAATTATTTTAAAGCTTAATGGGCCGAATACCCCTATTAGGAAATTTTTTGGGCCAAAAAACTCTCTCATGGGCCTTCCAAGACCGAAAACCCACAAATGGGCCCTTTTGGGCCGAAAACCTTCACTTAGAAATTCATTGGACCAAAGACCATTCTTTGGGCCCTAATGGGCGAAAACTCTCTATTGGACTCTCACTCTAAATCAAAAATCCTTATTGGACCCAAACCCGTTTCTTTTGGACCTAGTATTGGGTCGAAACCATTCTTGGGCCAATCCAAGCCCAAAAACTCGAGCAAACCGCAAACCCATATTGGGATTAAGGAGTTCTCAGCTACCCATGAAAAACCAAGCCCATTCCCTCATTCTTTCCATAAACTAGATCGGTTTTGATAAAAAAGAAGAAGAAGATTACATTGGATAAAAAAAAATGGTGACACGTCATTAATATACAACAAATAACAATGTGGTTATCCTACATACTTCTAGGAGAAATGTGATTAACCACCAAGTAACAATGCATGATTCTCTCTCTCCCATCTCCTTCATCGGTCGATCTTCCCTTACACTCCCCACAACTCATTTTAAAACTCACTCTTATTCCTTATTCTCTCAAGCCCCATTGTTCCCTCAAGAAAAATTTTCTCACTCTTCTCTCCAAAAATTTGTGGGATGTGGGTGCATTCAAGAGGTTCTTTTCAAACCTTCATAATCTTGGTAAGTTTGTATCACACTCAAGTTGTTTTAATTCCAACTTACACTAAGATTATTCCTCAAACAACATCATTTTCGTGTTTTGCCACCTAGAACCATCTTGGTTTCGGAAATCTCCTCACGGAAGCAATCTAGGCCGAAAACCACCTCCATATTCCTCTTCAAAACCAAAAAAGTCCCAAGGTGAGCTTCATACCCCTATTTTCCGAGTTTTCTTTCTTTTGGGGGAGGATACAAGTCTAGTCTTGTGAATGATCTATGTATATTTGCTTGTATGTGTATGTTTTACATGTTATGTGTGTTGAAATGTTGTGATATGATGCTAAAATTTCCATAAACTCAAGATTCATCCAAGTCTTAAGTGGTTGGAAACAAGTTACCTTGTGTAACTTTTCATGTTTGGTTGATATGTTAAAAATGTTGTAGAATTCACCATGAGACTAAAGAAAACGTAAAAATGGACCCTATTTGTCAATAAAATGAAAAATGGGGGTATTTTTGGTCATTTTCGGTAAAGAATGACAATTTTTGGCAATAAAAGTAAAAATTGGGTTATTCTTGACTTTATGGTAAAATGGGCCGAAAATGGGCTTTTTAGTAAACATGGGACATTTTTGAACATTTTGGTAAAAGAGGGCAGAAAATGAGCTTTTTAGTAAACATCGGCCATTTTTGAACATTTTAGTAAAAATGTTCCGAAAATGGGTTTTATAGTAAATATGAGCCATTTTTGAACACTTTTGTAAAAATGGTCCTTAAGTGAATATTTTAGTAAAAATGGGTCATTTTTGACAATTTCGGTACTATTGAGCCATTTTTGACAATTTCGGTATTATTGGATCATTTTCGACGTTCTTGGTAATAATGGGCCATTATTGACATTTTTTATGATATTAGGCCACTTTTGGCATTTTAGTAAAATTTGGGCCTTTATTGACAATTTTGGTAAAATTGGGCTATTTTTTACTATAATGATAAAAATGAATTATTTTTTACACTTACTGTAAAAATCGCTATTTTTGTAACTTATAATTCATAGGTCGAAAATACACTCTAGTAACATTATTTATAACGTTAAATAATGGAATTCAATATTCGCGTAAATTTCCGTTAAGACTCTTATGAGACGCTCATTCACTCGTACCTACCTAGTGTACATAGTAAGTCATGTAGTTATAAATAAAGTCTTTGGAGGGAAAGCATGATATTGTGTATAGATCTATACAGGGTTGAGAGCCCCACACCTGAGCTGCTCGCTACAGCTAGACAGGCCGGTCTAGGGTGACAATTATCTTTAGAAACCGACGTCTAAAGAACGTCAAGACAGGCGCTCTCTTCATATTAGTATGGTTGTAACGACTTACATAAAGAATAAAAATGTTATATTTAAATTTACGCGATACATATACTTTACTCACGTTACTAAGTACAAATTTATGCATCGACTATTTTGCATATAATTTCACCACTCGGGTCTTAGGGTTTAAGACCACAATTTTTCTTATAAAAGAAAATATAGGATTTTCTGGGAATCACTCTCTATATTTTCAAACAAGACAAACAAAGAATACACATGCAATTATACATGATTTGAAACAAGACTTACAAATTATTTTACAAGAAAATGTTGGATTTTCTGAAGGTTTACAAATTATTATAAAGTTTTCTTACCAACATGATTATGAACTCACCAACATTATATGTTGACGCTTTTCAAAACAACTTGTATTCTCAGGAACTCAATAAGCAGGTTGGCAGCTAAGGAATTTTGACAATTGTTGTATTTTTGAATTATCATACATTAGGTTATTTTGGATGTAATTCGTAAACAAACACAATGATGTAAACAATGCATGTTGATATCATTAATGTATGATGATGATGGTTGCTATGTTTCATTTATATACAATTGATATGATATTACAAGATGAAGTCACCTGCCCCTGGACGTTTCCACTGTCCCGGTTCGGGGGTGTGACAGATTGGTATCAGAGCATTGTTTATAGTGAACTAGCATATCTAACCATACAAGATATGCAACTATAAATTCAATGGGACTAAAACACTCTGAATAAAAAAAATAAGAAGCAATTAAAAGTTTTTAGAAGAGTTGGACATAGCGGTTAAACCCAAGCAGTTATGTAATCATATTGGGGATACATATAGTATGATCAATTATATTTATTCAAAATACGACCAACATGTGTTTGGGAGTGATCGGGGTGGACAACGAATGTAAAAATTGCCAACCTAACACCCAAAGGATTAATGAATCAAACATAAACAATTAAAATACTATAGGAGTATTTTGGGCAGTATGTGAAACCTTCATTGTATTTTTCTTATACCTCTTTTTGTGCTTATATTATCGTATAGACGTTATGGCTGGTTTTCATCTCCCTGGAGATCCCTACTTCCCCAATCAGGGGAATGGGGGATGGCTCGAGGAAGAACCAGAAGAGGACCCAGAAGAGTTGAAGTTTGAGGAAGAAGATATTGATGAGGACATTAAGTAGGATGCGGAGAGCGATGAAGATGACTCAGACGCAGAGTTCGAAGTCATTGACCCACCCTACATGGCTAGGTTGCATGCGCATAGGATGGTCCCCAATGGCCTTATGCCCCCATGGGCCTACGACACCTGGAGATGGAGCAGCCGGTAGGGGCTGCGTCCACCAGTTGGCATGGAACAGGGATTTTGCGATCTCAGACATGGAGGGTCAGCAGACCGAGCCCTTCCAGTGATGGTCAGGCGGACCCAGGATATTGGTGAGCAGTAGGGATGAGTTATAAAACCAGAAAACCGGACCGGAAACAGAATTGAACCAGAACCGGAACCGGTATAACCGAAAAATGCTTAAACGGTCTGGGTATTGGGTTTCAAAATTACTCTTATCCGGGTTCCGGGTATTTCGAGTATTGGTCCAACGGGTCCGGTTAATCTGGGTTTTTGAACCGGTTTTGTTTAAAAAACCGGAACCGGGTTTATTGTGGAACTTATTTTCCATTGAAAGTACGAACTAAACCAAAATTTATATTTTCTATGTAACAAATTGATTTATGTACTATGTACATATAGTATATATAGTATAAAATTCAAGTTTAAATTTAAGAAAAACAAAGTATTTTTAAAGGAGTTTAAATGTCAAAATAAATAAATCAGACAACCACAATAATTATCGATAAATGCAAAATAAAACCCAAGTTTAACTAAAAAAAATAAATTGGGGGCCTATACGTTTCGCGAGTCTATTTTGCATGAGCACATGGCCTTACCAGTTGAGCGTAATGATATTTTTTAACCGGTTTTGTTTAAAAAACCGGAACCGGGTTTAATGGACCGGATACGGGTTTAGTGGGCCAAAGAACTGGTTTAGATTTAATGTGGAACCGGTATAGGAAACGGGTTTATTGTGGAACCGGAATATGACCGGTTTTCTTCTCCCTTGTTGTACTTGGGCGACAACAATCATCATAAGACTTCTCCGTGCTTCTCGGCGACTCCTTTTTTTAGCTTTCTCTGTGGACGATCGACGACATTTGAGGGCAATCAATAAAAACATTCCCGTCTTGTGCTTCAAATCCATCTCAATATTGAACTTCAAGTCAACAATCATCAAAACATCAACTTCCGTTCATTCCTAATTGAACTTCAAATCAATGTCCTACACTTAATTAAAGACCAATGGTGAACAATTGGGTAGATAACAATGAAGATACACAAGTAAGTTGTCAAGAATTTTGATTTCATGTGTTATGAAGTTTGTGTTTTTTTTTTATTTTCTTTCAAGATTTATGTTATCATGCGACAATGTATGGAACCAAATTGCTTCTGAAACTCTTTTTTTTTTCTTCTCTTACTTTGATTTCTGAAACTCTTTCAAGATTTATATTATTTTGTGGATATGTTACGTCATTAATTCTTGTTCTTGAAGTGAAGTAATTTTAGCCCTGTTGCCAAATAGAATAAACAGTGGGGGGGGGGGGGGGGGGTTGTGTATTGTGCAATGTGCAGTGGAGAAAAAAAGATTTTTTTTGTATTATGTATCGGTGTTCTTATTTTTCATTTCGAAAATGTTGTTTTTTTTTTCTTTTAACTATTTTTCTACTCCTATGCAAACTTTTGGAGAACTGGTTTGATTTTTAGATAAAAACACTAAGCCATTAGTTGATTGTTGAAATTTAATGGGCTGCTTAATTCGGTTGGTAATTTACACCTACCAACTTTCAAATTATAACACCTTTTAATTAACTTTTATAGCTATAAGGCCTTTTCATGTGAAGTTTGTCCGTTGTGGAAGCTAAAGTGCATGTACATTGTATCATCTATCAATTTGCAGCCTCTAAACCCCTTTAGCAAACCATTCTTTTCTCCAAATTACCAAAATACCCTTATTCTAAAATTATCGATATTGCTTCATAGAACTAAGCTCAAATTCATATCCATCCTGTGGGAATCACAGTTTTGCTATTACTTTCACTTTTAATTACTTTTTAATAAAAACTTCTATCAAGTATGTATTGTTTTATTTCACTGTAACATAATGTCTAATGTTCGTTTTTATATTTCTATTAGCATACTTGCTATTTTTGTATTCCATTTGAAAAACCAACAAACATTACAATTTAAAAAAGAACCAACTGGGGAGAATAGTGTTAGGACTTGGAAACACGACGACAAACGAATTAAAAAGGCTATGTTGAATTTGTTTGTAGTGGGTGGTCTACCTTTTAAATTTGTAGAAAATGAGGCATTTATTGAATACACAAACGCGCTAAATGGGAAGGTGGCTGTATCTTGTCGAACAACAATTTCAAAAAAAGTGTCACGTTATTATCAAGAAGAAAGAAATAAGTTGGTAACATTCTTATGTAATCCCCTTAACACGGTTCATTTGACCATCGATTCTTGGACAAGTCCGAGTAAAAGGGTGCGTTATATTGTTATTACCGCACACTTTATTGATGATAATTGGGAGACGCACAAACGGATAATCAACTTCAAAGAATTAGATAGTCAACAGGGAGAAGATATCGGAAAAGAAGTGTTGAAATGTATTCAAGGGTGGGGTATTAAGAATGTCATGACTTGTACTGTTGATATTGCAAGTTCTAATGACAAAGCAATAGAGTTTCTAAAAAACAAATTACCAAACTTGTACAATGAAGGAAAATACTTTCACATTAGGTGTATGGCACACATTATCAATCTAATTGTGAGAGTCGGGATGAATAAAAATGACGAGAGTGTTAAATGTTTGCAAGACGCTGTAAGATATATTAGAAAGTCCACACAACGGATTGCTCTATTTAAAAAGTGCATGAAAGTCGTCGGGGTGGAATCAACCAAATTTTTGTGCAACGATTGTACCACTCGTTGGAACTCAACCTACGACTTATTGAAGATCGCAGTGGATTTAGAAAAAGTTTTCTACGAGTATGAAATGGAAGGTAATTTTTTTTCTGCATTGTTGCTGAATTTTTAGCCCTATTCAAACTGTCATATCTGCTTCGTTATGAGTCCGTTCGGGCTGATTTTTTTTAAAAAATTGTAGTTCACTGTTTGGCAATACGTATAGACTCTAGAAACACCTCATTTGCATATGTATTGAGTCATTTACAGCCCCCTAAAATGATATATCAAATCTGTTTTGAATCTGTTACAACATTATTGCAGAATTTTTAGTTAACTTTAAATTGTCATATCTACTTCGTTATGAATCCGTTTGGGCTGATTTTTTTTTAAATTGTAGTTCACTGTTTGGAAATAGTTATAGACTCTGGAAACACCTCATTTACATATGTATTGAGTCACTTAGAGCCCTCCAAAAATGATATATCAAATCTGTTTTGAATCTGTTACAACATTATTGCAGAATTTTTAGTTAACTTTAAACTTCGTTATGAGTCCGTTTGGGCTGATTTTTTTTAAATTGTAGTTCACTATTTGGAAATAGTTATAGACTCTGGAAACACCTCATTTGCATATGTATTGAGTCACTTACAGCCCTCCAAAAATGATATATCAAATCTTTTTTGAATCTGTTACAGCATTATTGCAGAATTTTTAGTTAACTTTAAACTGTCATATCTACTTCGTTATGAGTGCGTTTGGGCTAATTTTTTTAAATTGTAATTCATTATTTGGCAATAGTTATAGACTCTAGAAACACCTTATTTGCATATGTACGGAGTCATTTATAGCCCCCAAAAATGATATATTAAATCTGTTTTTTTTGGAACATTTTTTTTGATAGATCGTTCCTTTGCACGAGATGTGGTAACCCTCGAGAGTGAAGATTTTTTTAACTTGTCGAGCAATGGTCTCCTTTCTTGAGAAGTTCAAGGTCAAAACAGAATTGGTGTCGACGACTTCAAAACCATTGGCAAATCGGTTTTTTGGAGAAGTAAGTGGCATTTACAAGCATATACGGGTTTGGTCGAAAAACAAATATTTTTCTTCAATTGGGAAGGATATGATAGATAAATATGAGAAGTATTGGGAAGATTTTGAAATTTTGAATGACTACATGTACTTTGCGACTATCTTGGATCCGCGAATAAAGACATAATTTCTTAGACATGTTTTTGAAACCTTGATTAAGTACAAGATGCCAGAAAATAAACCCCTTTCCGAATTAGATATTACTGCAAAGGCTAAGTCTTTAATCAAGGATATTGAAACGATATTTGAGAACTTTTTTAATGGTTACAATACCAACTCTAATGTACCATTTGAAACCGATGGTAGTCAAGATGTCGTGCATATTGACGATGATGAAGACTTTGTGGGTGACTATTTTGTTCAATCGACAAACTCATTGGCTTCAAAGGAAACAGAATTAACACGATACTTGAACGAAGGACAAACCCAAGGCGTTAAAGACTTTGATATCCTGGTTTGATGGAAAAATAACGCATCTCGTTACCCAATTCTCTCGCGGATGGAAAAATGTATAATTTTAATTACTTATATTTTTTATTATAATGTAGTATAATTTAACTTTATATGTTTATGTTATTAGATCTTTTAGGCATTCAAATATCTACCGTGGCATCCGAGTCCGCTTTTAGTACAAGCGGTCGCATAATTGATAGTTACCGAGCAAACTTGTCCGCACCTATAATAGAGGCTTTGGTTTGCACCCAAGATTGGGTAAGGAAATCAAAGAAGCCGATTGTTGACAACATCGAAGACATTTTTAAAGATGATGACGTAGCTAAAGGTAATAAACAAATTCGTTGTTTTATCTAATAACAAAACATTGGTTATATTCTCAGTTTCACATTAATTTTTTTTTCTGGTATGTATTAGAGTTGGAAGACACCATACGCACCCAAAATGGAAACGGAAAACGACCGATAGATATTAATGAGTAGTTATATTCTTTTTTTTTTGTTGATAAATGATTATTGGTTTGTAAATGTTTGGTTTGGTTGATTAATGTTTTTGAACTTGACTCAAAATTTGGAAATTGAATTAAACGGTGGTGAAGAAGTAATGTTATTGTTTGGATTTTGGAATATTTGAATTTAGGTGGATAAGAAAATGCATTTGTTTGGTCAATGAAGATGTATACTAAATTGATTGTTTTCGTTTTATATGTTAGTATTCTCCATCAACGAGCATTCATTCAAATTAAATTTGTTAAACTAAAAGAAAAAATACATGACTTTCTTCCATGAGACTACCTAGTCTAACATTAAAAACAAATCAAATCAAAATTCTTAAACAATTAACAGCAAAACAATACATGTTCCTTGTCCTTGAACATCTTATCTAGTTAACACATCTTCGATCTCTATACATAAAACAAAAATAAACATATTTAGTATTGAAAAAAAATGCTACCAAATAAATTAAAAACACAAAGCTTATTACCTAGTTATATTATTCGGATTTTTGGCACACGTACGACAATGTTGATTAAGACTACTTGTACCGTGTCTTGATGGATCGATTTTAAGTGTAGCGAAGCAATACTTACATTTTGCTCGCCTTCGTTCAACCTCATCATCTTCTACTACCCATAATATATCAAAATGTAGCTAACATGTGGACCTTTCCTTCGATTCCAAATGCTAAACAAATAAGTAAAAAATCTTGATAGATTTAAAGCATGCAAAAAATAAATATCAAACACATAATTAATAGATGCATATATATATATATATATATATATATATATATATATATATATATATATATATATATATCAAATACATAATTAATAGATGAAAAAACAAGTATCAATTCCAAGTAAACCAATTTAATCATCCATGATAAAGCAAATGGCCTTGGAACAACTTTCATGATTTGATCCATAACTTGATGAGATCCATGCATGATTTCAATACACATAAGTAAACAAATAAATAAAAAAGATTTAAAGCATGAAAAAAAGTATCAAAGACATAAGATTAATAGATTCAAACAATTAAATGATAAAAGAAACATACTTGATTTGGGGATAACTACCATGAATGCTCTTAAAAATATAGAAATGGAAGAGTCTATTTATAGTGAAAACTTGCATGGTCATGGGTTATTAAATGCCTAGAAGTCTAAAAATTTAAGTCTCACCCATTTCTTCCCAATCATACATACTTATAAAGCTAGCATTTTTTCTTGAATCTCATGCATTTGAAACTCCCATGACTTTTCAATTTCTTTACAATAATATTATAAATAAGTTAAATAATGTTCTATAAACAAAAAAGGGTATTTTATTACAATGTCTTTATCCCACATCGATAGTGAGAGTAAACAAGAGAATGTTTCCTCTTCTATAAATAGGAAAGGTTGTGAAATGTTTCAAAGAGACCAAACCATGAGAACTTCCTCATGCCTATATTGGCAAGTGTCCAATTAACTTTTAGAATTCCAAAATTGGTTTTGAACCGAATTTTTTCAGGTTTAAACCATGTTTCAGTTAGAAAAAAAATTATGTAGTTGGGTATATTGAGTTGAACCGAAGCTGGATCAATTTGAACCGATAAAGGAATCGTTTTTCTTTCACAACAAACATTTGAAACTCCCATGATTTTTCAAATTATTTCTAATAATATTATAAATAAGTTACATAATTTTATATAAATATAAAAAAGCATCTACCTAAACCTAAAATTATAACTGTTTGAAAAATCACTTTGATTCAAAAGCACGAAATATATACAAACCGGATTTCACTAGAAAAAAAATATGTAGTTTGGTATATTTAGTTGAATCGGTCCGAGTTTGATCTATTTGGACCATAAAAGAAGCATTTTCCTTTCACTACATACATTTGAAACTCACATGATTTTTCAAATTGTTTCCAATGATATTTTAAAAAAGTTACATATTGTTATATAAATATAAAAAAACATCTACCTAAAAATAAAATTATAATTGTTTGAAAATTCGATTTGATCAAAAGCATGAAATATATACGCAGATTATATTTTATAAATGAATTCTTTTTATAATGAAGTTTTGAATCTTGAAAAAACATATAAACAACCTTTCTATATTAAGTACCTAACTGAATTTATGATTTTAGAATTGAACAAAAAGTTATTTAATAAGAAATTACTTTTTTGGATAGCAACTTATGAGATTATAGAAAAATTGAACTATTGAACAATAAAGAAAGTGTAAACAAGAGAAAGAGTGTTTTACTAAATAAGTTGAATAATGTTTTATTAACAAGAAAGCGTGTTTTATTACAATGTCTTCATCCCACATCGATGGTGAAAGTAAACAAGAGAACGTTTCCTCTTCTATAAATAAGAAAAGTTGTGAAATGTTTCAAAGGGACCAAACAATGAGAACTTCCTTATGCCTACCTTTTTAGGATGTTGAGGGTATTCTTTGGTGAGATTGTCTTTATTGGCAACTATCCATTTAAGTTTTAGAATCCCGAAAATGGTTTTGAACAAGATTATTTTTGGTTCAAACAGAGTTTCAGTTGAAAAATCATTATGTAGTTTGGTATATTGAGTTGAATCGGTCTGAGTTTGATCAACTTGGACCGATAAAGGAAGCATTTTCCTTTTGGCACATACATTTGAAACTCTCATGACTTTTCAAATTGTTTCTAATATTATTATAAATAAGTTACCTAAACATAAAATTATAATTGTTTGAAAAATAAATTTGATTCAAAAACACAAAATATATATAAACCAGGTTTCAAAAGAAAAAATGTTATGTAGTTTGGTATATTAAGCTGAATCGGTCCAAGTTTGATCAATTTGGACCGATAAATGAAGCATTTTCCTTTCACCACATACATTTGAAACTCCCATGATTATTCAAATTGTTTATAATAATATTATAAGTTACATAATGTTATATAAATATAAAAAAATCTACCGAAACATAAAATTATAATTGTTTGAAAAATCACTTTGATTCAAAAGCACGAAATATATACTCGATTATATTTTATTAATGAATTCATTTTATAATGACATTTTAAATCATGAAAATACATATAAACAAACTTTCTATATTAAGTATCTAACTGAATTTATGCTTTTAGGATTTAACAAAAATTTATTTAATAAAAACTTGATTTTTTATAGCAACTTACGATATTACTGAAAAATGGAACTATTGAACAATAAATTTTTTGAATAACGTTTTATTTTTATTATTTAATATTTTATTTAACAAAATGAAATTATTGGCAAACAAAGAAATGAGTTTAATTAAAATGTTTTCATCCTACATTGATCGTGAGAGTAAACAAGAGAATGCAGTATCCTCTATAAATAGAAAAGATTATGAAATATTTTAAAGGGACTAAGCCATGAGATCTTCCTTGCATCTAACTTTGTAGGACGTTGAGTATATTCTTTGGTGAGATTGTCTTTGTCGATAAGTACCAATTAAATTTCAGAATTTCGAAAATGATTTTGGACCGTATCTTTTAGATTTGGATCGAGTTTAATAAGGATTCGAGTGTCTTCTGGCTGAGTTAGACAAACTTACTTCCATTAGAGGCCGAGTTTAAGCAACATGCCGAGTATTTGGTTGTGTTAGCCAAGTTTTACAACCCTGTATGTAATACAATTTAAAGTTTTAACCTTATAAAAGATGTCACTATTATCATATGTTCTACATAATTATGGTAATATTTATGATACAAAACATTTTTTTTACTATTTAAGATAAAAAGTTGTCTCTATTATTATATGTTGTACACAATGATAAAATTTAAGATAGATAAAAAGATATCTCTATTATCGTATTTTCTACATAATAATAATATTTAATATAAACGTTTTAATTTAATATGAAATTATTATTTAATAGATAACAATAACGATTTATTTATTTTCAAAAATTAATTTTTTCTATTTTAATCATATTACTTTGTATATGCAAAACAACTTTAAGTTCCAACCTTATCTCTTATAATATAGTTCAACATAATAACAATACTAAAAATCATTTTATATATTTTTTATGAAATTATTATTTAATTGTTAATAACAATGATTTAGTTATTTTTAATATAAAATATTTTTTTATATCTCACGCAACGCGCGGTCATTCGCCTAGTTCAAGAAAATTGACTCACACCTTTCAAGTTTGAATTCAATATCTATACACTCCCATATGTTTGTGACTTGCATTTGTTGTCAATCTCGATTGTTTTTATTATAACATATATGAAATCCAATTATGTCATGCTGCTAATTATTTACTTAGGATAGAGCTTTTTAGTTATGCTTATTATGATGACAGTTAACACATTAGCACATCAATTTGTGCGATCCAATTCAATATGGTGGGCTCATCCAAAAATAAACATGTTATATTGCGAAAGCTGCCTAAAAAAAAAACTAGCCATTTTTTTTTATTTTGTTTCTACCGTTTGAACTTTGCAGTAAAGAAAAGAAATATATAAATTGCATTCCGTATAAATTGCAGCCCCCAAAAAATATTATAAATCAGTAGCTTGTTGCCAAAAAACAAAATATTTTTTTTTTCTTTTCATAACATGTTATTTTTCCATTTTATATGAGAAGCTAATATGTAATTTTTTTGCATTTATATTTTCAGGTTTTCGGGTCCATCCGGGTCTAATACACAAAATTGGTTCCTATTAGTAATTTTCGGTTCCAACCGGTTTCATATCCACTTTACCCGACCCGATACCCGGAACCGAACCGGAACCGATTCTCGTATACCAGTCCGGTTCTCGGGTCTTATAATCCGTCAATTCTGGTTTGTGGGTTTTCCAGTCCGGGTCCAATCGGGTCGGGTTTGGACCCACTTACATCCCTAGTGAGCAGGACCAGACGACCGCCGATCAGATGGATGTGATGAGAGCCGCGGTGGAACGCGTAGAGTGGCAGACCCAGGAGATAGTGCGAGACTACCAGGAGCGGCAGGCCGTACTCGAGACGAGGATGCGGGTCACCAAGCACCAGCTAGCTAGGCTCCAGGGCGCTTCTTCCTCATCATCAGCACCACCAGATTCCTCCTGCCGTAAGTAGGACCTGTCCTACTTACCGCTACTATCGATAGGACCCTTCTTTCTTTTACTTTATGTATGTAGGACTGACCCTACGATTAAGTGATTACACTACTCGTAGAGTCGTTATGCTGGCATGTTTTCATTTTTCTCTATGTACTGCAAAGGCCAATTTTCATGTATTGTACTAAGAAATTCATCATTAATGAATTAGTTCTGTGTTTTATTTGTGATGTTGTTATCTGCTATGTTCTCTCTCTTTATTTATATTTGATATAATACAATTCAATTATAAGTACACTCGAAACACCATAACCGTTAGAAACAAAATAAATTCATAAACTCATCGCCATTCCTATCTCATAGCAGGAAAATGTCACGAAGATATATTCGCAAGAACACTACAACACCACCACCACCGCCACCACCACCAAAGATGGACTCTGCTGCTTTCCAGGTGGCTGTTTTGGTTGCGGTTACGGCAGCCTTAACACATATCAACCAGGGAAATAACGAAGGTGGCAACGGGAATGGAACCAAAAGTTCCAATCACGGTGATCTTCAAGGACACCCAAAGGCTTGCAATTATAAAGATTTCACAAATGCAAAACCGAGACCGTTTAACGGAAGCGGAGGGGTGATAGCCCTCACTCGGTGGTTTGAGAAAATTGAATCGGTCTTCGAGATCTGCAGATGCCCCGATAAGAGCAAGGTGAAATTCGTTGCCTGTATGATTGCTGACAGGGCTTTATCGTGGTGGAACGGCCACATCAAAGCCCTAACTCTTCCAGTTGCAAATTCCATGTCATAGGAGGATCTTAAAACAATGCTGCTAGATGAATACTGTCCCCAAGGCGAAGTACAAAAGCTTGAGCAGGAATTATGGAACCTGACCGTGCAGAACTCCGACATCAAAATGTACATTGCCAGATTTAGTGAGCTGGCACTTTTGTGCCCTGGAAAGATAACATCAGAGGGAAAAAAGGCCAAACGCTTTATTTGGGGGTTAACACCTCAAATCCAAGGGAACGTGATCGTTATGAACCCCTCGACCTTCGATTGTACGACCATGGGAATGGAAAAGGCGCGAAGGCTTCCGGCGCTGAAACAAAGAAAGAGGAAAACAACAAGAACAAAAAAGGAAACAAAAGAAAAGGGCGTCAGAATCAAGAATCATCCAAGAAACAACAAACTGTAGCAGTCCACGCTGCTACCACTCAGATCACACCAGCTCCAGCCGCACCAGCCTCGACGACACCATCACCTGCAAGGCCTTACGTAGGTTCTCTACCCAAATGTGATAAATGCAATTTCCACCACAGTGGTGCCTGCTGAGACTTACAATGCACTAACTGCAATCGTAAAGGGCACACCGCCCGGTACTGCATATCTTATTCACAGCAAAACAACCCCCAACCCAACAATGTTGGGGCCAATCGAGCATGCTACGGATGTGGAGAGACTGGCCATTTTAAGCGAAACTGCCCCAAAGACAACAGTCAAGGTGCAGAAGGATCAGGCAGGGTCCTAATAATGGGACAGGGGGAGGCGGTGCAAGACTCGGCTGTAGTCACTGGTACGTTTCCCCTCAACAACACTTATGCATGCATTTTATTCGATAGTGGGGTTGACCGGAGTTTCGTGAGTCATAAATTCAAACACCTACTAAATCAAAACCCCCAAAAGCTAAGTGAAGCCTTCACGGTGGAGATGGCTAATGGGAAAATTGAAACAACCAAAGACATTTTCATAGGGTGCACGTTAACACTAAATAATCACTCGTTTCAAATCAACTTGATGCCAGTTAATAGTAGAAGTTTTGATGTGATCATCCGTATGGACTGGTTAAGTCCCCACCATGCCGGTATTATGTGCCACGAGAAGGCCGTTAGCCTTCACCTACCCACCAACGAAACCCTAATAGTCTACGGTGATAAACCCGGTGCAAACCTTCATCTCATCTCGTACATCAAGGAACAAAAGTGCCTACATAAAAAGAATCACGCCTTTCTAGCCCACGTAATAGACAAACAGAAAGAGGAAAGGAACATCAAGGATATCCCGGTGGTATGTAACTTTCCAGACATATTTCCCAAAGATCTCCCAAGAATACCTCCCGAATGACAGGTCGAATTTCGGATTGACCTAATACCTGGAGCCATATCAATTTCCAAGTCACCCTATAGATTAGCCCCTACAGAAATGCAAGAGCTTTCCAACCAGTTGAGCGAATTGTTGGACAAAGGATTCATACTCTGGTCTTGTTTGTCAAGAAGAAGGATGGATCTTTCAGAATGTGCATCGATTATCGAGAGATAAACAAGCTCACCATCAAGAACCGATACCCCCTCCCTCGGGTCGATGATCCATTTGACCAGCTTCAAGGAGCCACTTATTTTTCCAAGATAGATCTGAGATCTGGATACCACAAACTACGGGTCTGAGAAGAAGATATCCTCAAAACTACCTTCCAAACTCGTTATGAACATTATGAATTCATGGTTATCTGCTTTGGCCTAACGAATGCACCCGTAACATTTATAGACCTCATGAACCGAGTATGCCGACCATTCCTCGACAACTTCGTAATTGTCTTCATCGATGACATACTCGTTTATTCTCGGAGTAAGGATGAGCACAACTAACATTTACGGTGTCACACCCCGCTAAAGCGGAAACATGAGGCGTGACAATATAAAGGGTCTCATAGCAAAAGTTTAAAGATAACACCAACCATAGTATTAAAAATCATTACAAATTTACAATGAGGTTGAACAACTTTTAAAAGAAATTACAATGTAAATTGAAATACAACGCATGCGAATGCTCCTAAAAGTGATGTGTCCTTAAGTGTCACTTACTCGATTATTCCTGAAAAAGCATGTAAAACGAGCGTTAACTATAAAAATAGTTGGTGGGTACTCACAGATAAAAAAAAAATATTGGTTCCATGAATTGAAATCAAAGTTTTGATAAAAGTTTCCATAAACAAAAGTATATTGTTAAAATGAGTAAATAAATTTGCGTAAACAAAGTTCGTTGTCATCATGAGAAATAAAGTATGTTGCCAAAATGAGATGAAAAGTTCATATTCCCATGGGATATAAAGTTCGTTGCTAAAATGAGTATACAAGTTTCATTGACAAAATAAATATACAAGTTTCATCGCTAAAATGAGTATAGAAGTTTCGTTGATAAAATGAGTATACAAGTTTCATTGCTAAAATGAGTATACAAGTTTCGTTGCTAACATAAGTATACAAGTTTCATTGATAAAATGAGTATACACGTTTCGTTGCTAAAATGTGATGTAAGATTCGTATGTGCATCAAGTTTCCATTCATGAGTTCACAACCCAAGCCTAATGACCGACTCATGCCCTATTGACTACTATGTGTATCGCAAAAATAGAGAATAAAATGGTAAAATGTACTCAAGTGAATCGTGCGAGTGAGGAGTTGTCTACCTCCTGATAGCGGTATCCATAATAACCATAGGCTCAAAAGAGTTAATGAGTTGTGTCTAGAGATTCCAGGGACTTAACCGCAATACAGTCCTCATGAATTAAAGTAACATACACATACATACGAAATATAGCAACCAAGTTTCATACGAGTCAAATTAAATACAACGAGTCATAAATAGTTTAGAACATGTATTTCCACCCCAAAACATAAAAACCGAAAATAAGGGAGTGGTGAATACTCACAATATGCAAAA
The DNA here is from genome assembly GCF_051521515.1 of Lactuca serriola. Classification (NCBI taxonomy): domain Eukaryota; kingdom Viridiplantae; phylum Streptophyta; class Magnoliopsida; order Asterales; family Asteraceae; genus Lactuca; species Lactuca serriola. The sequence continues at coordinate 271,759,348 of NC_136412.1, read as the reverse complement.
TATAGCAACCAATTTTATATGAGTCAAATAAATACAACGAACATAAATAGTTTAGGACATGCTTTTCCACCCCAAAACATAAAAACTAAAAATATGGGAGTGGTGAATACTCACAATATGTATTGAGATGATGCAAATGGTGTCAAAATTACAATAGAATTATGCCAATATTATGTCAAAATTTAATATTGATAAGTTACAAACATTTTTTCTGTGAAAATTAAATTTCAATGAATCAATTGTTATATAACAATTTAAGTGGAAAAATTCTCATTATTGAAATGCTAATTTAACATTTTTAGAGGTGTTCCAATGATTAAATATTGAAAAACTAAATCAGTTTAGTTCTAAAATTTCCCAAACTTTTTGTTTTAGTTTCAACTGAAGTCAAGGATGTTAAGATAATTTTGCTTGCAGTTTTTATATGTCTAGCTATTTTTCACCATTTTAATTTCTTGAATTACCATAAAATTATGAAAAATACTAAGAAGTTAATAAAAATTACCAAACTTCATATTTTGGTTCTAACTGCATTAAAAGACTTCCAGCTAAATGTTCATGGATTATAGATATGTATAACCATTTTCTTATATTTAATTATCTAAATAGATAAAAAATTCCTGAAAAATAGAAATTAGTTAAGAAAATTCCCCAAACTTTTTATAATACTGCCATTACACATACTTAAGCTTGGAAAAATAAAAAAAAAAATAGATTTCTAAACTGTTTAACCTATTTTTCTGATTTTTGTGCATTTAATCTAATGAAAATGAAGATAAATAGAAACCAGTTTCCAAAATTACCCAAACTTTTTTTAATATTGTTATTAAACTTTCTTAAGCTGGGGAAAAATATAAAAATGGATTTATAAACTTTTTAACCCAATTTTATGATTTTTGTGGATTTAAGTGTATTAAATCTTGGGAAATTAGAGGAAAAATAACATACAGAATAGAAAAATTATCAAAACTTTTATGTAGCGTCCTGATATATTATAAGAGATTCTAGTAAATTTTCATGAATTTTGGATGAGTAAAACTAGTTTTCCTTTTTTTAGTCCATTATAAATACAAAAATCGGGGAAAACTAGGAATGCACTATGAAAAATTGTGAAAATATTTTCTGAATACTCTACATGAGGTAGGATCTGCGAAAAATCTTATATAGCCTTTTCACATTCCTTAAAGTGGTTTTATGATTTATTTGAATTAATCAAAAAGAAAATTCAAAACCATACCAAAAAGTAACAAATATCGATGAAACTCATTGAAACATCATCATTTACTTTAGGGCTCATCCACAAAATTTCCTAGGGTTCATAGACCTTAGAAAGTATTTTATATGAATTATTTCCCTATTTTCTTTCAATAATTATAATAATTCGAAAAAATCAATTATCTTTTTGAAAATTTGTAGACAATCTCATTTTGTTGGTGGAATTCTGGGAAAAATCGCATTTGATCAGAAAAAAAGTTTTAGATATTTATTTGGAAATAAATCCTATATGAACCTATTTGAAAGCTTTTGACAACAAACTTTGATGATCAAACCTCTAAGCTTGAAGATCATCACATGCATGTTGGTTTTTGGGTGAAATACTACCTCCAACATCATAAAAATCGTGGTTATAAACATATGATTCATAACCCATCCATAGAATGTTGTAGAAGAAGAAGATATGTAAGAAAACTTGAGATTTTGAAGGAAGATTGAATGATTTTTGTGATTACCTTGAAGAACAACCCTAGATGATGAAGATTTAGAGTTTAAGGTGTGTTCTTGGACTCATTTTCTGGAACAAAATTCGTGAGTTTGAGAGAGAAGATGAAGTGATGGTGTGTAAGAGAGAAAGTGTGAGAGGAAAGTGAAGAGTGATTAATTGTTTTGGAAATCCAATATTTGAAATGGGCAAGAGGGTGGCCGAATTTTTGAGGTGAGAGGGGCCCCCTTCTCTCTTCAAATTTTATAAAATCAAATCCTTTTATAAAAATCTCATTTCTTTTATAAAATATGCACCCTAATCAAGATTTTATTCATAAAACCTTGATTTTTGATTTATAAATTAAGGGTAAATGTTAATGACTTAAGCTTGTACTTTCCTTGATTGTATTTTACTGAATTTAGTCATTTTAAATTGATATTATGAGGTTCATAACAAATTTTATGGAGTTTTAGGTGTTAAAGTTTATAATTATGAGTTTTTATGGCTTTTATGGTTTTTGGAGTTTAATAAATCTTTGGATATCAAAATAAAATGAATCTTTGAGACTTCAAATTATCTTATGGTATTATAACTCTTTTATAGCTATAAATAATGTTTGTAACTTATTTTATTGGTTTATTGGCATTCTATGTAGCGGTTTTGAGATTCAAGTGAAATTGGGGAATCAAGTATACTAGTCCTAGCATTCAACTTTAACTTAAGTTCATAGGAGACTCGGACCTAATTTCTACTACTAGGTCAAATGAATCATGTATGCGTATGATTCATGAAAAGGTCTTCAAGTCAAAGAGTGACCCGAATATGGATAATCACTACAGTTAAGTAGTTGAAGAATTCACATATTAATATGAAATATAAGTACACTATCCATTGATTCTAATTGTTTCCAAGTTTCTAGTAGGTTATAACTTAGCTTCTAGTGTCACACCCCAAAACCGATAACGGTGGAATACGTTCTGGGGTGGAGGACGTCATGTACAGTATCATAACAATTGCATAATAGTAAAAACAAGCGACAACAACCATTGCATTTGTATAGTAAATTTAATTACAAATGTGTTATGTAAAGTTTAATAGACACCAAAAGTATAACAAAATAAAAGATGGGTCTTGTATGTGCTCCATCTTCTCCAAAAGTTGCACCTGTACCTGTCTATCTTTGACCTGAGGATACAAGTTATTTTGAAAACGAGTATCAACATAAAGCTGGTGAGTTCATAAGAATTTAGTGTCGTTGTTGTATAAAAGTGTTTACAAACTTATAGTATAAAAACTGAAATTTATATTTATGAGTAGTAGAAATCCCTAGAAAATCCTATATTTTCCAGAAAAGTACATTATAAGTTAAATTATTTGAGTTGTGTGTAAGTATTATCATTGAAAACCTTCAGTTGTAAAAGTACGATAATAAATCTCATGTGAGTAACATAGACGAAGAAAAGTTATGCCTGTTGACAGCAGTAGTAGTGCAGACTTCCATTAGTAATAGATACTTACTTACTTCGGGATGTTAGCTTAGACTTAAGTCTTAGTGTATTAATTTGGATAAAGGTGTAACCCCTCATGTAACCAGACCGAATGATAATAGAGAACCCGATGACCTTTCCGGTCATGCGTAGTGTAGTGATGTAGTGCCACCCCTGGGCCTAGTCGGCTCGGACTGTAGTTAACAGTCGGGATGTAATAGTGTCTGCTCCGTATAGATCTATACATGTAGTGTTGCCTTCCTTCAGGAAAGTCCTGGTCACATGGTGTAAGCGCGGTAGAGTGTCTTATAGAGGGATAGTGTGTTATACTCTGGATTAGTGTATTCTCTCGTATTATAGTATAGTAGTCTTTTCATACAGTTCATAGAGTGTTCTCTTATACGTGTATTAACTTGTAGTAATAACAGTTATAGTGAGTATAGTAGTAGTAGAGGTAATGAGCAGTAGTCTTAACTATACCTATTATAGTTAACTAGAGTGTATGATTTCCTGCCTTTGAATAACAAAGGTATTGAATAAGATGAAAACTTTCATATCTAACACAAATATATATATATATATATATATATATATATATATATATATATATATATATATATATATATATATATATATGATATATAACTAAGAAATCAACGACAGTCGGACAGATAACAGATACCCTAAGACCACATCAAACAAGAACATGAAATAAGGCGAGCTATCGGTCCTAAGTCCTTCAAGTCTTACTTATATACATATATTAGTGTAGATATATTTTTTTTAAAAAGAAAAATGATTTAAACACAGTTTTGAAAATAGTTTAACAACAATATAATCCTAAAAATGCATTTGATAAACAACTAAAACAGTTTTATTGGTAAACATCTAAAAGTGTAGAAAAATCCCTTTTTGATGATAATTTGTGAATCACATAAAATTTGATAATAAAACTTGTAGAGTTATACTTGTATCCCCCCGCCCCCCTAAAACATGTAAAATCATTTAAAAAGGTTCATTAAGGGGTATGAACTCACCTGCAATGAGTAGATCGAGTGGAAGTGTCGGACGAGCGTTTGGTGTCAAGTAAAGGCTTGTACACCCTTTATGACCCTAGTAACATATGAAGACATATGTTTACAAGTAATTAGTGATTTAGACTCTAATTATACACATATAGACATCCTAATGTGATTAAAGGTCTTATGGTTGAGTGCTAGAAGGCTAATGGGTTGCAAGGAAAGAGTATAAGACCTCACCATGGAGTTTACTCTCCTAAAACTCACCTTAAGTGAGTTTACGGTTGGGAGACCACATCCCCCATGAGTTTACGACCGTAAACTCATGGGAGGAGTGTATTTGAGTGTTTTCAAGCCTCATGTGGTTCTAGAAGTGATTCTAAGGCAACACACAAGGTTATAGGGGTGTTCAAGGTTCCAAAAGAGTACTCCCTTGGCGTCTACGGTCCAAGGACCACTCCTTTCCACGCTTTCCAAAGCGTATTGTGCCCTTCCAGGGTGAGACTTTCAAAAGGACACGGTCTCCCACCTGGAATTCCAAAGGTTTTCTTCGTTTGTCTGCATAGCTTTTCTGTCGATCCCTAGCGGCTTTTAACCGTTCGCGAATTTGTACAATCTTCTCGGTCGTTTCTCTGATGATCTCCGGACTTGTGAGAGCGCTGTTAGGAACTCGTCCTTTAGCTAACTGAGTGTCACCCACCTCAGCACAACACAGAGGGGATCTGCACTTCCGGCCATAGAGGGCTGTTGGAATAGTCTCTAAGGCTGCAACTATATTAGGCAAGTATTTGACCCGGTTGTGCATGGTCCTTTTGGGTTGCCTTCACCATAGCAACTTGATAGGATGATTTATTAAGAGAGAGTAAATATTATTAATATATTATGGGAATAATATAAAGAATAATATATTGTTATTTGATTAATATAAGTCATAGAATTAATTGGAATTAATTTGGTGACCTAAAGAGGTTAATTAAATAAAGGGGTATAAACTGTCCATTTTTTGATAGTTAAGCTTTAGACTATAAATCCTTATAGATATATAGTGGACGGATTCTAGAAGCTAGGATAGCTTCAAAATCATCCAATGAGTTATCTAAGGAAAGGATTTGGATAGCCTTAAGAGAAGATTATCCAATTAGGGTTTAGGTTGTAACCCTTAAGGAGTCTACAAGTATAAATAGACCCCATAGCCAAGGCAAATCGGCACCTCACCTAAAGTAAGAGAACCCTGGCCGATTTCCTCCCCTCTCCTCTCTCATAAATCATCTTTCTTGCCATTGGTGTTTGTAAGCCATTAGAGGAGTGACAATTGTGACTCTAGAAGCTCCAAGACTACAAGATCAACAAGGAATTCAAAGGTATGGTTCTAGATCTGTTTCAATGTTGTTATTTAACCTAATTAGCCATTAGAAGTCTTGGATTCAAAGCATGTTTAATTAGAAAGCCTAGATCCAAGCATTAGGGTTTTGCATGCGCACATAGGAAAGTTCTTATGGCCAAAACCCATCAGTGGTATCAGAGCCTAGCTTGGTTTTCTTTAAATTGTTGCTTGATTAACTGAAACAAACCTGCAAAATTCGATTTTTTGGTTTCTGAGTCATGGACTCGGCGAGTTCCAAAGTGGACTCGGCGAGTAGGCCTGACTTGGCGAGTCCCTTTGTGCACTCGGCGAGTCCAGGCGTCAGGAATGGCCAGATTCGGGATTTTTTCATAATTATCTTATGGAAACTTACCTTAATCATAATAGATCAACCTAAATCCGATTTTTTGATATATATGACTATTATCTTGATCTAGTTAAAGGTATTTATCAACTAATAAAATATTTAATTTCCTTATATGATAATTAATTAATTATTTTAATTATTTTGGTAATTATCTTTCAAAGAAATCTTGAATAAAATCAAATATAGATAATTAGGATATTAATTGTTAATTGGAATTATTTGTTATTTGATCCTCTATGTTTTAAATGTTTAAAACTTGCCCTCAAGTTTTGAAATTTATATTTGTGATTAAAAGTTTTAATTTAGACAACTTAAATTTCAAACCCTAGATTTTAAAAGGTTTAAAATACAACCCTATACTAATATGATATTACTAGAATAATATATATATATGTATAACTAAATGCTAGTCTTACCGTTAGTAGGCCTCATTCACGAAGTCGATCTATAAGGTGGGTATAAGGTTGCAGCCTATAAAATGGCGCTTAATGGGTGTACACTCACACCCACCGCTTGCTTGATCAGTGGAGGGTCGTTAGCCGAACGGGTAGGATAGGGCAACCGCATCCTCTCATTAAAAGTATAATAAGTAATACAAAGTATCTACACATTTTTAAAAAATTTCCCAATCTTAGTTACTTTAGGAAAAGTGAATTGATGCAATCCCATGAAATTACACTTTGCACCCTTGCTAAGAAGTTAGTGGAGCGTGTGTGGTTTACCGGCACACTAATTGGTTCTAAGCAAAGGTGGCAAAGGGTGATTCATTGTTTATCATAGTTCAATGGAGCGTGTGTGGTTTACCGGCACATCGAATAGATGATCGTTACAATGAAGGCACCATGTGAATTTGCATGGTAATTCACACCCGCTTTGTGATCCTCGGTATCCCAGTCACAAACAAGAGGGGCATATCGAGATTTAAACATGCCATTGAATAGTTTCAATGAATCTCATTCGAACCTAGGAATTCTCAATACACTTAGGACTAATAGTTAAGTTTTGTGATGGAGAATTAGTGAATCGTCATTCACTTACCTTCAATTTATTTGCATGTTAGATTACAACATCCCTTTTCTAGTATGTAAATGTTATTGTTGGATCCTAGCCCTAATTTTCTTATTGGGTGATAATTAGGGATTCTTATTCTAATCTATCTTTGTCCTTTTTCTTTTGTAGATGTCAAACGCAAACAACGCTGCTGCTAGTTCTTTCACATTGATGAGCCTTTGCCAAAAGGTCACCTTCGATGGAACGAACTTTAGCGAATGGATAAGGTACATTCGCACCATTGCTCGCTATGAGGATAAGGAGTATGTCCTCGATGAGAAGCTCGAGAAGATCAACCCTGAAATCGCTACTCCAGCTGAAATCACCGCTTTTGAAACTCATGAGCGAGATGCAACGAAGGTACATTGCATCATGATTGCCACCATGAACTCCGAATTCCAAAAGTCCTACGAGGACATGTACCCGTACGAGATGCACCAAGACTTATTAGAGAGATACCACCAGAACGCGAGACAAGAGCGTTATGAGATTTTCACCAACATGCTTTCCGCTAAGATGGGTCATGGAGAATCTCTTACCGTGCACTTGCAAAAGATGCAAAGGTATGTCGACCGCCTTCGCAAGTTAAATGTTGACTTTGGAGAAGACTTGGCGATCGACTTGGTGCTTCACTCTTTGCCTCCAATGTACAACCAATTTAGGATGACCTACCACATGAACAAAGAAGAGGTTACCCTAAGCAAACTCCAAGGTCTTTTGAGGGTCGCTGAGAGCAACTTCAAAGACAAGTCTGTTGCACCAACTCCCAATCCGCCTGCTGCTCCTGTCTTGGCTATTGGTCAAGGAAAGGGAAAGAAGAGGAAGGCTTCATCGAAGAACTATCGCAAGGTCAAAGCCCGAGATGGTGCCTCTTCTAGTGGAACCAAAGTTGATCCCGCTAAGCCCTGTCCTAACCTGAAGGAGGCAGAGTGCCACCACTGCCACAAGATAGGACATTGGAAGAGAAGCTGCCCAGAGTACCTGCAAGCAATCAAAGAAGGAAAGATCAAGCCATCTTTCGCAGGTATATACACAATTAAATCTAACAATTCTAATCATGCTATTTCTTGGGTTCTTGATACTGGTTGTGGTTATCACATTTGTTCTAATGTGCAGGGACTAAGAAGAAGTAGGGATGTGGAGCAAGGAAGGATCAATCTAATCATGGGGAACAGAAGATCGTCGCCTATGACCAAGATTGGAGTGTATTCTTTAGTGCTTAGGAATAATTTGTGTTTAGATTTGAACAATTGTTGCTATTCGCCAGAAATGGCTAGAAACATCATTTCATTTCATTTCATGGTTTATATAGACAAGGATTTAGATTTTCTTTTAATAATGAGAATGGTTCTATTTTGGCTTATCTAAATGGTGTCTTTTACTTTGAAGCTATACCATGTAATGGAATATATGAAATTGTTATGATTGTTGATAACTTAGGAAATGATGTTTTGAATATAGATTCTTCCACTAGTATGGATAAAGCATCCTTGTGGCATTGTCGTCTTGGACATGTCAACAAGAAACGCATAGCCCAAATCCAAAAGGATGGAGTGTTGGAGTCATTCGACCTTAGGGAAGATGACACATGCGAGTCTTGTTTACTTGGAAAGATGACTAAGTCACCCTTCACGAGTACATGTGAAAGGGGTGAAGGTCTATTGGACCTAATACATACCGATGTATGTGGACCGTTTAGATCAACCACGAAGGATGGAAACCGCTTCTACGTGACCTTTACTGATGATTATAGTAGATATGGGTATATCTATTTAATCAAGCAAAAGTCAGAAACCTTTGAAAGGTTCAAAGAGTTCAAGAATGAAGTGGAGAATCAATTGGGCAGGAAAATCAAGATGCTTCGGTCCGATCGAGGAGGAGAGTACCTAAGTCTTGAATTCCACGATTATCTCAGGGAGTGTGGAATAGTTTCACAATTGACGCCTCCTAGGACACCGCAATTGAATGGTGTGGCAGAAAGGCGTAATCGAACCTTATTGGATATGGTTCGCTCTATGATGAGTCGTGCTTCACTACCTATCTCTTTTTGGGGGTATGCCTTAGAGACTGCCGCCCATATCCTTAATCGAGTCCCTACTAAGAAGGTTGCCAAAACACCTCACGAGATGTGGACAGGGAAAGCTCCCTCGTTGGCACATATCAAGGTTTGGGGTTACGAGGCTTTCGTAAGACGAGATACTCACGACAAGCTCGAACCTCGAAGTGAGCGTGTATTTTCATTGGCTACCCGCAGACATCCTTTGGATATCTCTTCTATAGACCGAAGGACAATGTTGTCTTCGTTGGGAGGAGAGGAGTTTTCCGAGAGCGAGAACTCATAAGCCAAGGAGACAGTGGGAGGCAAATCGAACTTGAAGAGATTCAAGAGTCGATAGATGAAGGAACCTCTACCGCTGGCACTCAACCCGAGGAGGAAACTCCGGTTGAACCGATTGACGAATCCTTACCTCTTAGACGTTCTGATAGAGTTAGAGTTCATCCCCAGTTTTATGGTTTTCATATTACTACCGAAGGGGACACGTATATTAGTGATGGTACACTAATAAATCTTGATGAACCTAATAGCTATAAGGAAGCCATGGCAGGCCCGAAGTTTGCAAAATGGAAAGAGGCAATGGATAGCGAGATCCAATCCATGTATGATAACCAAGTTTGGAATTTGGTTGATTATGTGCCCGGACGTAAGACCGTTGGGTGCAAGTGGATCTTCAAGAAGAAGACCGACGTGGATGGAAAGGTACACACATATAAAGAACGATTGGTTGCGAAGGGCTTTACTCAAACTCCCGGAGTTGACTATGATGAGACTTTCTCACCAATTGCGAAGATTAAATCTATTAGAGTGATGCTAGCAATTGCCGCGTTTCATGATTATGAGATTTGGCAAATGGATGTCAAGACCGCTTTTCTTAACGGAAAGTTGGCTGAGGATGTTTACATGGCTCAGCCAGAGGGGTTTATGGATCCGAAGCATCCGAATAGAGTGTGTAAGCTTGAGAAGTCCATTTATGGACTTAAGCAAGCATCTCGCAGATGGAATCTTTTCTTCGATGAGAAAGTCAAAGAGTTTGGATTTGTACGAAGCGAAGACGAATCTTGTGTATATGTCAAAGCCAGTGGGAGTATAGTAAGCTTCCTCGTTTTATATGTCGATGACTATTACTCATAGGAAACGACATCCCGACTCTGCAGGAGGTTAAGTCCTGGCTCGGGAAGTGCTTCGCTATGAAGGACCTCGGAGAGGCTTCTTACATTTTGGGAATAAGGATAGTAAGAGAAAGAAGTAAGAGACTAATTGAACTTAGTCAGAATACTTACTTGGATAAAGTACTAAAACGATTTAGTATGGAAAACTCGAAGAAGGGAGAATTACCGATACAGAGTAATGCCAAATTGAGTAAGACTCAAAGTCCGAGTACCGAAGTTGAGATAGCAGAAATGAGCCGAGTACCATACGCTTCCGCAGTTGGCTCAATCATGTACGCTATGACTTGTACTCGCCCTGATGTAGCCTTCGCTTTGAGCATGGTTAGCAGATATCAGGGGAATCCTGGCAGAGCACATTGGATAGTGGTGAAGAATATCCTTAAGTACCTTCGAAAGACGAAGGAATGGTTCTTAGTCCTCGGAGGGAGTGATGACTTGAAGGTGCGAGGGTACAGTGACGCCAGTTTTCAGACCGACAGGGACAACTACCGTTTGCAGTCGGGCTGGGTCTTTACCCTAAATGGAGGAGCAGTGACATGGAAGAGTTCCAAGCAGGAGACCGTAGCTGATTCAACGTGCGAATCAGAGTACATTGCAGCGAGCGAAGCGTCGAAGGAGGCAATATGGCTGAAGAACTTCATCGGTGATCTTGGAGTTGTACCTGCCATAAAGGAGCCCATGGAGATTTTCTGTGATAACGAAGGAGATGTTGACTTGACCAAGGAACCAAGGGATCATGGTAGATCAAGACATATCGACAGAAAATATCATTTCATTAGACATGGCGTAGAGGAAGGACAACTCGTAGTGAAGAGGATATCATCAGAAGATAACCCAGCAGATCTGCTTACGAAGGGACTGAGTAGGGTTAAGCACTTGCAGCACGCTAGGAGTATTGGGCTGAAGGATGATATTAGCATAGATTAGATAGTATTAGAAACGTGTAATAGATAAATGTAATTAACATTTGATGATTAAATAAAGGAGTTTTATTTATGAGTAATGTTACTATCTTATGTTAATTGTTTAACTATTGTTTCACTTTGCATGTTTTGACTTCCAGAATAATTGAAATTATTAGGAATAATAGAATTATTCAAATTGTCTACAATCGTTCATATGTTGGAAGTAGATATGAATGAAGATTGTCATGAATTGGTGTGTAGATTGTCTAAATGGTTTTAGACATAGCAAAGGGTTGATGCAACGTTCATGAGTGCTTATGAACTAGTTTTGAGCATTGGAACAAACCCGCACTTGCTGGAATCACCTTATGGAATATGATATAAAAGGGTGATCGCAAGACGATAATATCATATAGTCTTAAAACCTAGATATATGGTTTGTTATTTGTTAATTGATTGTACATTGATAATGCGAAAGCGCATCAGTAACTCGGTGTTATAAAACGCATTGTTGTGTATAGTTGATTAATGAATAAGTAAATGCATATAAGTCGAAGTTTATCTGTAACTTTTATCTAAGAAGGTAAAAGTGATATCTCGGCCGCTCGATGATTTGATTTGACTTATGTGCCAGGCCCGGTCGGAACTGAATTGATGTGTTCGGTTAAGTTCTATGTCGAATAAATCAGATATCGAGAAACCTAAATGCTTGACTAACAATTCCATAGGATTGTCAGCATGATATCTAACAGAGGACTGTACGATCCCTTATCTAAAGGACAAGATTGATTAGATCAGAGTTTAACAGCGTCTTTGAGAGCTACGATTGCAAACTGAATTGTACTTGTGCATATAGTTACTAGACTTATCCAAGTGGGAGACTGTTGGAATAGTGTCTAAGGCTGCAACTATATTAGGCAAGTATTTGACCCGGTTGTGCATGGTCCTTTTGGGTTGCCTTCACCATAGCAACTTGATAGGATGATTTATTAAGAGAGAGTAATATTATTAATATATTATGGGAATAATATAAAGAATAATATATTGTTATTTGATTAATATAAGTCATAGAATTAATTGGAATCAATTTGGTAACCTAAAGAGGTTAATTAAAGAAAGGGGTATAAACTGTCAATTGTTTGATAGTTAAGCTTTAGACTATAAATCCTTATAGATATATAGTGGACGGATTCTAGAAGCTAGGATAGCTTCAAAATCGTCCAATGAGTTATCTAAGGAAAGGATTTGGATAGCCTTAAGAGAAGATTATCCAATTAGGGTTTAGGTTGTAACCCTTAAGGAGTCTACAAGTATAAATAGACCCCATAGCCAAGGCAAATCGGCACCTCACCTAAAGTAAGAGAACCCTAGCCGATTTCCTCCCCTCTCCTCTCTCATAAATCATCTTTCTTGCCATTGGTGTTTGTAAGCCATTAGAGGAGTGACAATTGTGACTCTAGAAGCTCCAAGACTACAAGATCAACAAGGAATTCAAAGGTATGGTTCTAGATCTGTTTCAATGTTGTTATTTAACCTAATTAGCCATTAGAAGTCTTGGATTCAAAGCATGTTTAATTAGAAAGCCTAGATCCAAGCATTAGGGTTTTGCATGCGCGCATAGGAAAGTTCTTATGGCCAAAATCCATCAAGGGCTTCAAATGGAGCTGCCTTGATGCTCGTATGATAACTATTGTTGTAAGAAAACTCCACAAGGGGTAAGTGTGTATCCCACGCCTTACCAAAGTCAATCACACAGGCTCGCAGCATATGCTCTAAGGTCTGGATCGTCATCTCACTTTTTCCGTCAGTCTGTGGATGGTAGGCTGTACTCATGTCCAACCTCGTCCCTAATGCTTTTTACAGTGATTGCCAAAATCTCGAAGTAAACCTACTATCTCTATCAAAAATAATTGATACATGGACACCATGCAGTCGTACTATCTCCTTAATGTATGTTCTTGTGAGTTTCTCCATCGTGTCTGTTTCTTTGATGGGTAGGAAGTGCACGGACTTGGTCAATCTATCGACGATGACCCAAATGGTATCCAACCCACCCGTTGTCTTGGGTAGCTTTGTTATGAAATCCATGGTGATCCACTCCCACTTCCACTCCGGTATCTCCGATTGTTGGAGAAGACCTTATGGCTTCTAGTATTCGACCTTGACTTTTGCACAAGTAAGGCACTTACTCACGAAGGTAGCAATCTCTGCTTTCATGTTAGGCCACCAGTATAGCTTTTTGAGATCCAGATACATCTTATCTGAACCTGGGTGAACGGAGTATCGAGTGTTGTGTGCTTCCTTCATGACCAAGTCTCTGAAACCTCCGTGGCGCGGGGTCTAGATTCGGTCCATGAGATAATAGGCTCCGTCACCCTTAACCTCCAACTTCTTATCCATTCCACGCAGGGATTCTCCCGCCACATTCTCAGGCTTTAAGGCTTCGAGCTGAGCCTCCTTAATCTGTGTGGATAGATGCGAATGGATAGTCATTGTTAACGACTTGACTCTTCGACCAGAATACTCTTTTCTACTTAGGGTGCCTGCTACCACATTAGCTTTCCCCGGGTGATAACGAATCTCACAGTCGTAATCGTTGTGTAACGACCCGTCTCTGGTATGTTGCTTCCATGACATTTATTTAGAAGTTTTCAAGAGGGACTCGGCGAGTCTATAGCCCGACTCGTCGAGTACGGACGGGATTTCGAGCACGTGTAAGTCGGCGACTCGGCGAGTCCATATTCGGGACTTGGCGAGTTTGCCTGCCAGGAAGAAACCCTAAATCCCCGGGTTGCTCACTATTTAAGCAATGTTATGTGCCCCAAACTCGCCTCCTTCACCCTCAGAGAGCTGTGAGAAACCCTAAACCATCCCTTGATTGATTTAATGTGTTTTGTGTGAATTATTGAAGGCTTGACGAAGAAAAAGAAGAAAGGATCAAAGAGAAGAGGTGTAGAGCAAGGATCCAAGGTCAAAATCAGAGTTCATTGAGGTATTTCTCGGAATCCTTCTGTTTTATGCTTAAAACCTCCATTAGAACACTTCTCGGGCTAGTTTGATGTAGTTTCCAAACCTTATAGTCGTATGGATGCCTTAATAGGTCGAGATATCCCTAGATCTGTTCATTTAGGAGTTCTAGAGCCCGGATCTATAGCCTTTTTGAAGTTGCTTCGCATGAGAACCCTAGATCTAGCCTTTATTATGCGTTTTGAACCTTATAATCTTCTTGGATGCTTATGGGCACGTAAAGATAGAATCTTTACGTGTTAATCGAGCTAAGGGAGCCCAGATCTATAAGTTTTATACGCTGGATTCAAGCAGAATCGAGTTTAAAGTAGCTGCATGCATGCGACTCGGCGAGTCGGAAGAACGACTCGGCGAGTCAAGTCGCGAGTCCCCAATTTTTCCCCTTTTAAATGATGACGAGTGGGGACCAGTGAGTAGTAGAGTGGACTCAGTGAGTTGGAGGTCAGACTCAGTGATGGAGGGACTCGACGAGTTGTTCATACAACTCGGCGAGTCCAAGACAATCTTCTTAGCTCAAGAACAACTCGTCGAGTTGTTCACACGACTCGGCGAGTCGGATGCAGATTGCCTGAGTCTTAGAATCGAAAGAGAACTCGTCGAGTCGATGCCATACTCAACGAGTAGCAGCAAGTAGGATTGAGAAGTGAGAATAGAGACTCGGCGAGTTGGCGGCCCAACTCGGCGAGTCAGGTCAACTGTAGGTTGACTTTGACCGGGAGAGTTGACTTTGACCAGGGGTAAAAGAGTAATTTTACCCCAATTCAATTATTAGTAGTTGATTGAGTGTGTTTATGGAATTGTAGCCGGGGAGATACCAGAGCAGCAGCAGATAGCTTCCAGAGCCATACACACAGCAGCCAGTTCACGAGGTGAGTTTCCTTCCAGTAGGAACGGGTCTACGGCCACAATGCCGGCCCGTTTAGTTAACAGTAGTTCCGGACTTCAGTCCGATGTAGTAGTTAGAGTGCTTGATGTCTTTGTGATTCAAGCATGTTTTGTGTTATGTGTTCCGGACTTCGGTCCGATGCAGTATATGTGTTATGTTAGCGAATACGTGTTTATGATATGCTATGTTCAGACAGTTCCGGACATCGGTCCGATGCAGTTAGTTTCGGACTCCGACCCGATGCAGGGGACAAGGTCCCAGTCAGTTCCGGACTTCGGTCTGATGCAGCTAGTTCCGGACTTCGATCCGATGCAGTCAGTTCCGAACTTCGGTCCGATGCAGTTAGTTCCGGACTTCGGTCCGATGCAGCTAGTTCCGGACTTCAGTCCGATGTAGTGGGCAAGGCCCAGTATGTGCTCTATTTGTTATTTTTTGGTATGTGGTAGTTTGGGGGAGCTCACTAAGCTTCGTGCTTACGGTTTCAGTTTTTGGTTTCAAGTACTTCCGCAAGTAAAGGGAAGAGCTCGGGATGATGGCATCGCACACACCACAACTTCAGTTTTGTCCTGGGAGTCGGTTTAGTTTCTTAGATATGTTTTGATACAGTTGTGACATAGTTTTTCTCACAGTATTTTAGTATGGTTTGAGATATGCAGCGTATGGTTTTAATATGTGATACTCCGTTTTATGAATTTTGGTTATATTAAAAATGAAATTTTCGGGTCGTATTTTTGGGATGTTTCACGTTGAGTACTTTGACCCACCGTCGTTGTCTCATGTTGAGCTCCTTCTGGTTCAGTATGTGTTGGAGGCTTTTATGATCAGTGTATATTATGCTCTTTGTTCCATACAGGTAATGTCTCCAGATCTTTAGAGCGAATACAACCGCCCCTAACTCGAGGTCGTGAGTGGTGTAGTTAACCTCATGTGTCTTCAGTTGCCTTGAGGCACAGGCGATGACCTTACCTCGTTGCATCAAGACACAACCGAGCCCTTGGTTCGATGCATCGCAGTATACCACAAAATCTAATGTCCCTTCGGGAAGGGATAATACTGGTGCGGTGCATAGAGCTCGCTTCAGGGTCTGGAATGCCTTCTCATGTCTCTCTTCCCAGTCAAATGTTACGCCTTTCTGTGTCAACATGGTAAGAGGTTTCGAAATCCGAGAGAAGTTCTGAATGAATCTACGGTAGTAGCCAGTGAGGCCTAGAAATTGACGAATTTCTGTAGGCGTCTTCGGTGCCGACCAGTTCTCAATAGCTTTAATCTTGGATGGGTCCACGTGGATTCCTTCCTCACTAACCACGTGTTCCAAGAATTCAACTCTTTGGATCCAAAATTCGCACTTAGAGAACTTCGCGTATAACTTCTCCGATCGCAGGGTTTCTAGGACCCGTCGTAGATGATTCCTGTGTTCTTCCTCGCTCCGAGAGTAGACGAGTATATCATCAATGAAGACGATGACGAATTGATCTAAGTATGGACGACACACCCTGATATGTGTATTTTCATATATATTTTTATACACTTTATCTTAATATTTTGGCCTTATTTATTCTATTTTAGAACTAAAAAGTAGTCATAATACTTTGAATTATGTTTTGCAGCTATTTGTTGCCGATGAACCACAAAAGAAAAAAACTAAAGCGGAAGCCGGGCTTAGAAGCTAAAAGAAAGAAAAGGGTGCTGAGGTAGCGAGTACGCCCCGCGTACCTTAAGGTTACGCCCCGCGTACCTGCTTGCACCGGATATACTTGATCGCGTGATTATCTTGAGTACACGTTGCGTAATCCTAAGTACGCCCAGCGTACTTAGGTCGGCCACAAAGATTATAAATATCGATTTTTAGCTAACCAGGAGGGAGGATTCGACTTCTAACCTAATTTAGTCGACAATTAACTTCTGTTAAGCCGTTTTGAGGGTCTAGAAGGCGGCCGGAAGGCCGTTAAGCTAACGGGAGCAGAGATCGGAAGGATTGGAGAGCGGATACATGTTGATTATCATATGGTTTGCTGACGTGACCATGTTTAGCATTCTATGGTGGTACTTTTCTGTATTTAGTTTCTGATTTAGGTGTAAAAACCTTTTACTTTGTGTTTATGATTGAATGAAGCTTTGATTATTAGACTAATTGCTATATTAAATAGTTTATTTGTGTTTAATTTATCTTGCCAAGCTTGTTAAAAGATCCCCATGTGTTAATGATGATTATTTTCTGTTAATTGTTAAGTGAATTGAGTTGCTTGAACATCTGCTTGATTTGCTTGTCTCTTATGATTTTTGATGACTATCGAGATTATAAGACTAGAAATAACGAATGTGAAACTAGGATTAATTTGAGAATAAGTAAGTTAATGTGTGAGCCTTGTTTGATGACCATCAACAAGAGGTTGATTAAATGTTTACATTGATTAACTATATTTACAAGTCTTGCTTGATACGAACTAAACACTAGGAAGCATGTTAGTTTAATCAACTGATCACTGTTTGAATTGACTTGTTTGCTAAAGGATTAGTTATAGTGAACGCGAATCTAATCATTTTAGGAATCGGTGAACATTGAATAAATGAATTTGTGTATGCAATTGTCTATGTTTTAAGGTGTAATTTATCTAAACCCAAGTACCTGAAGAGAGGTGCTTTCCTGTTAGTTTATCGAGAGTTGTTATTTGCTAATTTGAGATTTATTAAACCATTTTATTTATTATTTTCGTGTAACCTGTAACCTATAATCAAATATATTAAATTAATTCACCGTTCCCTGTGATCGACACCCGACTTACCTAAGCTATACTGTAATCTGACTAGGTACACTGCCTATAAGTGCATAGATAGTCTAAGTTTGTTAGGTTATAAATATTAAAATTAGTGGGTACTTTTGTGCACATTAAGTTTTTGGCGCCGTTGCCGGGGAACGGCTTGTCATTAATTTATTTTATTTGATTATTCGTTATTTGTTTTTAGTTAGTTTTTATTTTTAGTTTGATTTTCGATGATATCATTTCACTTGTCGGGAAGGTTCTTGTTTTTATTTTGCAGGAATTTGGGATTGTACACATTGCTTGACTTTGCTTTTTACATGGGTTTCGGGAATGAAAGCGACTAGGGAATTCTTGACCTGTTTAGCCTACTACTTTGTTGATTTGCCCAACTCAATCCATGAGGCGTAGTATAGCAAGGCGTATTGTGGTGGTTAAGTGGAAGACCGAGCTCTTGCTGTTCTTGACTAGTTAGGTCACTTCTTGTTCCGCTTTTAGTTAAAGGTGCAAGGAAAACAAAGGAAATATTCTAACGGGTCCCGAAAGTGGGTATTCTCGCAAACCAGTTCTTGCATGCGAAAGTTTTTGATCAACCATTGTTGTTTGATCTTGACAAAGATAAGTGATTATGACATCTCAGTTTTTTTATCACTCATCGTGAAGTCATCATTAGCTAAAGAAATTAAAATGAAAAAATAAATAAATAAATAAATAAATAAATAAGTTTTAAGTCCCAAGATTAAATAATTAAAGAAAAGGAAATTCAATTAAAAGAAGAAAGGAAAATTTAATTACGCCCCGCGTATGTTTAATTACGCCATGCGTAATAAGACCCGAATCGCGGATGAACATCAAAGGGTGTTGGGGTTACGCCCCGCGTACCCTTTTGTTACGCCCCGCGTAAAGCGACGACCAGGTATATCTCTTGACCCTTTGACTTCGCTCTTATTTTCAAACCCAATTCCTTTCTCGCATAAGCTGTGACGACGAATCTCTCCAAAACTTTCGATTGTGCTTCGTTCTTGTTGAATTCGACACTCAAGTAAGCTTTTTCGGTCACTCTATGTTATGGATTTGTGTTTAATTCGAAGGAATAAGCTGCATTTAGCTTTTGCTTGAAATCTAGGGTTTACATATTTCTCGAATTAGGGCCGATTTCGAAATTATATGTGTTGATTAGGGCCTGAATGGACCGATTTCGGTTAATACACTAAATCCTCAAACCTAATTTCGTCTTAATTCCGTCCCACACCATCGATTTGAGCTTGGGGTCGTACGCCTAGCGTACCCCTGTTGACTTCGACTTCTTGACTGACTTCGAGTTCTTGACTGCTACTCTGTATTGTCACTAGACACCAGATAATGAGAATTGATTTTTAAGGGGTGGTCCCAATTTTTTTTTCTCTACTGTGATTGGACCACACAAACCTTATGCTCGATATATCTCATATATATGCCCCTGCTGTGTTTGTTTGGATATGGGTTATGACCTTAGCACAAGAAACGGGACTGGGACCAGGACACAGAATCGTGGAACCTGGACGTACGCCCAGCGTACGCTGGATGTACGCCCAGCGTAATGTCCCTACCCAGCTTCATTTTTGGTTTAAAAATCTATTAACGCTGTGATATTTGGTTTGGTTTTGTGTATGTGTTAATGTGTGCAGATTATGGCTCGAAGGGCACAAAGAACCAACCCTCCCGAGGATGTGACCGATCATCGTTTTTTACAATTTCCGCAAACGCTGAACGATGCTACCCGGGCGCGTTATGTCACCAACTTGAGCTTGCTTCTCACAAAGGAGATTGATATTGCACCCTCATTTGATTGGGAGTTGGCTACCAGGACTGGACTTGCTGCATTGATCCAGGAGTTTTTGCAATACACACACTCGGACGCGAGTGGTGTGGAGTTGTTTGTGTGTCAAGGATGGGCGCGTTTGTTCAGGATCCAGGAGCCTGTGTATCGGGAGTTTTTGCTGGAGTTCTACGCTACAGTTTCCTATGATCCTAGGAAGCCACTCGATGACAGGACAGCCTTTGCTTTCAGACTGGGAGGAGTGAGCCGGGAATGCAGCGTGATAGAGCTTGCGACTCGGGTGGGTATTTACACAGCCGGCGAGACGAGGAGTGTCCACTTCCCGGCATTCCTTGTTGACTGTCTCACGGAACGGCCAGTGGACTATAATGAGAACACATTTTGGGCCGAGATTACGGGAGGAGTCTATACACCATCTACCGCTCGAGGGGGGATGATTCGGTCCACTACATACCGAATGTTGCACCGGTTGATTTCTATGTCTCTCACGCATCACAAGAATAGTGAGAGAGTGCCTTCGACGGACCTGTATTTTCTATGGGCACTGGTTACTCCAGGGAGGCACCTGAACCTTCCAGTTGCTTTAGCTGCATACTTGGGACGGAGGGCCAGGGGACTTCGGGGAGATAGCCCGATATGCGGAGGGCATTTTATCACACGGTTAGCTCGATCATACCAGTTGATGACACGTGAGATCACGAGATCGATGGTGTTTCACGACATGAGGCCGATGAGTCTTCAGCTATTGGAGTCGATGCGCGTATTAGAGCGGGGTGGTGATGGTGTTTTGAGGGTTCGAGCAGATGATGAGGCAGATGAGGAGGGTGCTGCCGAGCCACAGCCGAGACGGGTCCAGCGGCGTCGACCTGCTCCTCGGGGAGCGCAGCAGGGACCTGAGCGGGAGATTGATATGCGCTACCTGGCCCAGGGCATTGATCGACTTAGCGAGTATGTTGCACATGTGGACATGCAAAAGCGGTGGTATGGGAATGCGTTGAACGCATTCTTTGCCCATCAGGGGTTTCAATATTCGGTTCCCTTTCCACCACCATTCCAGTCACGATTTGATGGGGCCGGTACTTCTGGGACACAGCCACATGATGATGGAGATGACGAGTGATCCTTTTTATTTTGTTTTATTTTGTTTGTGTTATTTTTAGTTTAGTTTAGTTTTTAGTATTTGGTATGTAATTAAACTTTGATTTAGTTTGATTTAGTTTGTTTTTCATGTTGATGCTCTTTGGTTGTTTAGATTTCTGCAGAATTTTCGCCCTTAGGAAGCTGGCAGTAAGTTCAGCAGCTAGGTCCGACTGTTGCTAGAGAAAGCGGTATGAGAGTTGAAGATTATAGTCGAGACCCACAATTTGTCATAAGTGTGGGGTGCATATTTATTTCGTGAGCGATCGTTTTGAAGATTGGCATTGTTACGATGTTTTGACTCTTATGATATGGATGAGCAGTTCCCATACTATAGAGTTTTATTTCGACGCGAGGAAGAAGTATCGTCCTGGCTGCCACGACATGGTTGACACTTTCCTATGTTATGGGGGATTTTTCATCGCGAGTAGAGGATGTCATTCTCGACGAGATGACGTGGTCGACACTTTCCCACGTCATGAGGCAACAGTTCCAGTTTTCAGTCTTTCGGCGATATTTGAAGCAACTTGTAGCAGCCCCATTCGATCTCGCCACAACTACCCAGGGGAGTCTGTTCCTTTTTCTCCTTTTTTATGTTCTTAATTTGTTTTAGCATACAATGAGGGCATTGTATGAAATAAGTGTGGGGTAGGGGATCGGTAAAAGTAAATTAAAATTAAGAAAAAATGAAATTGCTAGAATTTGGAAAATTTAAAAATTTTAAAACTTGAAATAATAGTTTAATTTAGAAAAATCTAGTGATAATGTTGCTAATATTGTATGAAATGATCCGATGAGAACTCAAATGTTTAGTTGAGCCAATATACGTTATAGTGCATTTGTGGCCTCCCTTATTTTAGTGAAATCATGGAACAAAAACATGACCTCGCTTAGTTTGAAGGATGCAATATGTTTAGCAGCCTAAACCTGAAATGTATCCAGGAAAATTATTATCATTAACCAATAAAGGTTGAGGTTGAGCGCCTCTGCTTAAGCATGTAGGGATGTAAGTAAAAAAAAAAAAAAAAAGTTTGAAGAATTTTGGAGCAAATAAAGTAAAGATCAAAAGATCAAGGTTCTGAAGAAATTCAAAAAGTTGAAGATACCAGAAATCAATTCAAATAAGGTGTTGAATTCAAAGATATCAAAGATCAAAATGCCAAAGAAATGAAGAATTCAAGTAAAGCTCCATAGTGGTATCGAAAAATTGTAATTCTAGATTATGTATGCTTAGGTTGCTCAACTAAAAATACCTTGAGGTTAGGACGTTTTCTGCGGATGGATTCGGAGGGTTGCGTAAAATAAGCATTGTTCGGAAAAAGTGGGCGAGTGTTTATGAAGATTGTGAGTATTTAAAATATGGGGGGGGGGGGGTACTTTAGGAAAATATTAGACACAAATGTACGCGTTGAGGTCTTGGCATAATGGCTGAGTTTTAAAAGGATTGTTTAGTGCGATATTGGTAAAATAAAAGTAAATTTGCTTGGGGGCAAGCAAAGGCTAAGTGTGGGGTATTTTGATATGTGTATTTTCATATATATTTTTATACACTTTATCTTAATATTTTGGCCTTATTTATTCTATTTTAGAACTAAAAAGTAGTCATAATACTTTGAATTATGTTTTGCAGCTATTTGTTGCCGATGAACCACAAAAGAAAAAAACTAAAGCGGAAGCCGGGCTTAGAAGCTAAAAGAAAGAAAAGGGTGCTGAGGTAGCGAGTACGCCCCGCGTACCTTAAGGTTACGCCCCGCGTACCTGCTTGCACCGGATATACTTGATCGCGTGATTATCTTGAGTACGCGTTGCGTAATCCTAAGTACGCCCAGCGTACTTAGGTCGGCCACAAAGATTATAAATATCGATTTTTAGCTAACCAGGAGGGAGGATTCGACTTCTAACCTAATTTAGTCGACAATTAACTTCTGTTAAGCCGTTTTGAGGGTCTAGAAGGCGGCCGGAAGGCCGTTAAGCTAACGGGAGCAGAGATCGGAAGGATTGGAGAGCGGATACATGTTGATTATCATATGGTTTGCTGACGTGACCATGTTTAGCATTCTATGGTGGTACTTTTCTGTATTTAGTTTCTGATTTAGGTGTAAAAACCTTTTACTTTGTGTTTATGATTGAATGAAGCTTTGATTATTAGACTAATTGCTATATTAAATAGTTTATTTGTGTTTAATTTATCTTGCCAAGCTTGTTAAAAGATCCCCATGTGTTAATGATGATTATTTTCTGTTAATTGTTAAGTGAATTGAGTTGCTTGAACATCTGCTTGATTTGCTTGTCTCTTATGATTTTTGATGACTATCGAGATTATAAGACTAGAAATAACGAATGTGAAACTAGGATTAA
Source organism: Lactuca serriola (assembly GCF_051521515.1). Lineage (NCBI taxonomy): Eukaryota > Viridiplantae > Streptophyta > Magnoliopsida > Asterales > Asteraceae > Lactuca > Lactuca serriola. Next base: position 271,736,241 of record NC_136412.1, on the reverse strand, counting down.
TTTGAGAATAAGTAAGTTAATGTGTGAGCCTTGTTTGATGACCATCAACAAGAGGTTGATTAAATGTTTACATTGATTAACTATATTTACAAGTCTTGCTTGATACGAACTAAACACTAGGAAGCATGTTAGTTTAATCAACTGATCACTGTTTGAATTGACTTGTTTGCTAAAGGATTAGTTATAGTGAACGCGAATCTAATCATTTTAGGAATCGGTGAACATTGAATAAATGAATTTGTGTATGCAATTGTCTATGTTTTAAGGTGTAATTTATCTAAACCCAAGTACCTGAAGAGAGGTGCTTTCCTGTTAGTTTATCGAGAGTTGTTATTTGCTAATTTGAGATTTATTAAACCATTTTATTTATTATTTTCGTGTAACCTGTAACCTATAATCAAATATATTAAATTAATTCACCGTTCCCTGTGATCGACACCCGACTTACCTAAGCTATACTGTAATCTGACTAGGTACACTGCCTATAAGTGCATAGATAATCTAAGTTTGTTAGGTTATAAATATTAAAATTAGTGGGTACTTTTGTGCACATTACACCCTATTCATCAAGTCCATAAACAATGTGGGTGCGTTAGTCAGTCCAAAGGGCATCACTACAAACTCGTAGTGCCTGTAACAAGTTCGGAAGGCTGTCTTCGGAACATCCTCCTCAAGCACTCGTAGCTGGTGATACCCGGACCTAAGATCAATCTTGGAGAAGTAACTTGCTCCTTGTAGTTGGTCAAATAGGTCGTCTATACGAGGAAGAGGGTAGCGATTTTTGATCGTGAGTTTGTTGAGTTCCCTATAATCGATGCACATATGGAACAATCCGTCCTTCTTCTTCACGAACAAGACCGGAGCTCCCCAGGGTGAGAAGCTCGGTCTTATAAAGCCCTTGCTGAGCAGCTCGTTAAGTTGCCCGAATAGTTCTTGCATCTCAGCAGGCGCTAAACGATAGGGCGACTTAGCTACAGGGGTAGCTCCTGGGACTAGGTCGATTCTGAACTCAACCTAACGTTTGGGAGGTAAACCTGGAAGGTCCTCAGGAAAGACGTCAGGGAAATCGCATACAACAGGGATGTCTTTTGGATCTCTCGCTTTCTGGCTTGTGTCGACGACGTGTGCAAGAAAGGCGCTATATTCCTTACGCAAGTATTTTTGGGCTTGAATACTTGAGATGATATGAAGGCTCGTATCGGGTTTGTCTCCGTAGATCAACAGAGTTTCGTGATTCGGTGGATTTAGGCGAATGGCTTTGTCGAAGCATAGAATATCAGCGCGATGAAGACTCAACCAGTCCATGCCAACAATGACATCGAAACTCTTGATCGAGACTGGTATAAGATCGATTAGGAATAAATGATCGTCTAACGTGAGGGTGCAACTTATGTAAATTCCGTTAGAGCTTTCGGTCTTTCAGTTAACCATTTCTACGACGAATGTTTCTTTTAGTGGTTGCGGGGATTGCTTAAGTAAGTGTTTAAGGTTTTGGTTTATGAAGCTTCTTTCTTCACCACTATCGAATAAAACACAGGCATAAGAGTTGTTGAGAAGGAACATACCCATGACTACTGCGGGATCCGCTAATGCTTCGTTGTGGCAAATAGCGAGTAGTCTTCTTGTTCCTCTCGCATTCCCAGCCTTCGGACAGTTTTTCTTGAAATGGCCCGCTTCACCGCAGCCATAGCAGGCCTGACTCAGTCCCGAACTGGGGACTTGAGAGATAGGTTTGGGTTGGGATCTGCAAAACCGGACAGTATGGCCCTTCCGGCCGCAGTTGGTGCATTGCAATTCACGGCAGGGGCCGTTGTGATGGAAGGGGCACTTGGGACACTTGGGCGGCTTCCCAACATAAGTTTTTGTTAGCGCAGGGGTAACCGGAGTGGTGGTAGCATGGATAGCCACAATTTGTTGATCTTTTGAGGAGGGTTGAGTTTTCTTGCCCTTCTTCCGTTCCCAATGCTTCCTCTTTTTGTCGGTTGACTTGGGCGGTGCAGTGGCAGTTGTGGTTGCTGTAGCTGGAGTGGAAGGAGTTTCATGATCAATCAACCTGTGGGCCAACTCCTTGGCGCTATCAAAGGTTGCAGGATGGGAAGATAGAACATTTCCTTGATACGGGGGCACTAAACCCCAGATGTATCGCTCGATTTTCTTGCTCTCAGAAGGGATCATGTTAGGGCACATAGCCACTAGGTCGCAGAACCTGGCCGTATAAGCCACTATGTTTGTTCCTTTCATTTTGAGGTTCCAAAGTTCCTCTTCAAGCTTCTGTACCTCTCCTCTAAGGCAGTACTCCTTTCTCAGCAGGTCCTTTAGTGTGTCCCAGCCCATGGCATTGGCTGTTACTAGAGAGAGAGTGAACTGACGTGGCCATTTCACCATGTCAGGGCCCTTTCAGTGAAGGTGGCAGCAGCGAACTTGATTTTTCTTTCTTCGGGGCATGAGCACATTTCGAAAACAGCTTCGGCTCTTTTGATCCATTGGGACAGAGCAAGGATTCCTCCGGTCCCATTAAAGAATGTGGGTTTACAGTTCATGAAATCCTTATAAGTACACCCCTGTGTACAAGAGGGGATTTCACCATGTCTAGAGTTGGTGCCCATTCCGGCTCCACTAGCATCGCCAGAATTCATTTGGGCCATGGTTGCCGTCACAACTGCGGTCACAACTGTTTGAAACAGCACTAGATCGAATTGTGGAGGAGGAGGTGGTGGAGGTGGAGTTTGAGTCGATGGTCTGCCTCTGTTTGGGCGCTTTCGAGGATGCATCTTTCACTAAAAGTTAATAGGGATAATGACAATAGTAAGAGTCTACTGCAAGTATGATAAGAGTGTTTCATGGACTAAATCAACATAGTCCGAAAATCAGAGAAAGAGTCATAGCAATAGAGTAGTTCACTGCCAATTACTAGTATTAATGATGTAATACAAGTTCGGGAAAAGTGACCTAACAGTAAGTCTTACATCAAACCATCAGGAAAATGTTGGCAGTCTAGAGGCCTAATTGGAGTACTTTCAAAGTTAGGAATGTTTACAGACAAGTGCCCTACCGAGCATAGAAAAGAAAAGGCTAGTCCTTAAACAAAAGATTGAGTTGTTTCGACATCTTCTACTGATGACGGGTACCCATTGGGCGAACCCTCAGATCAGCTAGCTGGCGCATCACTTCCTGAAGATGTCGTTCATGAGTCCTTTGACATGCTCGAAGTTCCCTAACTTCGGCTCGGGATGCAGCTAGCTGTTGCTGCAAAGCCTCGTTGGTCCTCCTTGTCCTATCCATAGCTTCTTCAAGTTGGCGGATGCGAACAGTGTTGAGATTTGAGTTGGCATCCACTTCAACAACTCGGCCAATGGCTGCTTGACCTTGCTCGACGTTCCCGGTAATCCTTCGGACCATGATGGGAAGAACTTGGTCCGTTGATCCTCCCTCGCTTATGTTGTAGAAGCTTCGGTCTCCATTGTTGTAACACCATAAATTTCAGAACAATTTTTCACATTTTATAAAGACATAATTCATTTAATATTCATAAAAACAGCAGTGTTTGAAACTCAATCCATGACATATAAAAATCCCAAGATCTCATAACATAAAAATCCCGTGTGTGTACTAATCAAGCCGGCGCCTTCCCACGGTCGTCACTAGTACCTGAAACAATTAACACCAAACACTGTAAGCACAAAGCTTAGTGAGTTCCCCAAAATACCACACATAGCACATGTTAGCCACTCGAGGCTATAACTCTGTGGGTCTGTAGACCCTACTCTATGAACCCTCTGGTTCTAACTATGTGAACCTTCCGGTTCCAACTCTATAGGCATGCACAGCATAAATCACATAGAAATAATGCAGTACAACACATAACATACATATAGCATACAAATACTCTATCACATAACTCTGATTACCTACTCAAGGTAAAGTATAGTGAGAAGACTCACCTCGCGTATCTCGATAACTCGCAAATCCCTGAAATCACTAGCGTTCGATCTCCCGAGCTATAGTCCTCCTATAACACAATATATCTCTAATTAACACTTTCACAACTAAGGTTGACTGACCCTATCAAGTCAACACTGGTCAACTCTGGTCAATGGTCAACGGTCAACTTTGACCGGACTCGGCGAGTGCACTAGAGCGACTCGGCGAGTCTATACGTGTTCACTGACTCCCTTGGATCTTCTCTTGACACGTCGAGTACTTCCCTAACTCGACGAGTTCCACCTGGCATGAATCGCGGGCCACCACGACTCAACTCGCCGAGTCTCAAGAACAACTCGGCGAGTTCCGGCTTGACTCAGACCCCTTTTGACTCTCCCTGACTCACTAGGTCATCCCCCAACCCGGCGAGTCTAGTCGCTGAACAATTTACGTGAAACCCAAACCCTACTCGCCGAGTCTCAAGAACCACTCGGCGAGTTCATGCCATGCATAAACTCTATTGACCTCCTGAGGTCAGATCTGCTTCCCCAAACCATAGATCTGGCCTTCCTAAGCATGAATGTCACGTAAAGTTCGAAACTTGATGCTTGCATAACCACAACAAGGCATCAAAAGGAGATTTGGTCCCAAAAATGACAACCTAAGTCCAATAACTCCATACAAACCCAAAAAGCTCCAAGGGTTAAGGTCTCTGGACCTCTTTGAGTCCAGATCCAAGGCACAAACTCGAAGAGGGACCATTTGCTTCACATAATCACTCTCCAAAGGGGTTAGAAAACCCTAACTCTAAAGATCAACCCTAAAACTGAAGGAGGTTCGAACTATTACCTCAAAATGAAGCCTCTGGACTCTGGATCTGCTTGAATCTCACCTCCTCCTTGCTCTTGTCACCCTCTTCTTGCTAAACAAAGGATACAAAGATCCAAAAGTGACTTCTTTTCTCTCAAAGCGATTTAGCTCTCTTAGGATTCTCTCAAGGGACTGGTAGCCGCAATGGGAGGCTATAAGTGCCCTTAAATAGGCTCCAAACCCGGGGAATTAGGGTTTCTTTAAACAGCGTGGACTCGCCGAGTCCAGACGTGAACCCGCACCCATACCCGCGATCATACTCGGCGAGTTTGAGCTCCAACTCGCCGAGTCTCCTCACAAATTACCAAAAATACAATAATAAATAATACCTGGGAATTTGGGATGTTACAATTCTCCCCCACTAGAACTAGACTTCGCCCTCGAAGTCTTGCTCAGCAAATAACTCCAGATGCTGCTCACGCATCTCACGCTCTGGCTCCCAAGTCATCTCGGACCCCTTCCGATGTTGCCACTAAACCAAAACCAAGGGTACCTCCTTGTTCCTTAAAACCTTGATTTTCCGATATCTGATTGCCACCGGTCTCTCAGCATATTTCAGGCTCGCATCCACCTGAATATCCTCTAATGGAACCACTGTCGACTTATCGGCTATACACTTCCGCAATTGCGGCATGTGGAAAGTGTCGTGAATCTGACCCAACTCTGCTGGCAACTCCAAGCTATAGGCTACCCTACCTACCCTCGCGACCACCCGAAATGGACCAATATATCGGGGCCCCAACTTGCCCCTCTTCCTGAATCGAATCACTCCTTTCCAAGGAGAGACCTTCAGGAGCACAAAGTCGCCGACCTGAAACTCAAGCTCGGACCGGCGTCTATCCGCATAACTCTTCTGACGACTCTGAGCGGTCAACAACCTCTGTCTGACCTGTTGGATCTACTTTGTCATCTGAAGCACGATCTCTGTACTGCCCATAACACGTTGTCCGACCTGTCCCCATCAAATGGGGGTCCGACACCTCCTCCCATACAACAACTGAAAGGGTGGCATACCAATGCTCGAATGATGGTTGTTGTTGTAGGAAAACTCTGCCAAGGGCAAATACGCATCCCAACTTCCCCTGAAATCCAACACACATGCCCGGAGCATGTCCTCGAGCGTCTGGATCGTCCGCTCACTTTGTCCATCTGTCTGGGGGTGATATGCGGTACTAAAATGCAGCCTAGTACCCAACTCCTCGTGAAACTTCTTCCAGAATCTGGAAGTGAAACGCACATCCCGGTCTGAGACAATCGAGATCGGCACCCCATGCCGAGATACCACTTCCCTCACGTACATCTCTGCTAGCTTCTCTACGGAGGAGCTCTCACTGATAGCAAGGAAGTGAGCGCTCTTTGTCAACCTGTCCACAATCACCCAAATTGCATCGACTCCCCTAGCAGTCCTTGGCAATTTGGTGATAAAATCCATGGTAATCTGTTCCCACTTCCATTCGGGAGCCTCCAACGGCTGCAACTTACCATGCAGTCTCTGGTGCTCGGCCTTAACCCTACGGCAGGTTAAGCACCTCTCAACAAACCACGCAACATCCCTCTTCATACAGGGCCACCAATACTCTCTCCTCATGTCCAAATACATCTTAGTGGCCCCAGGATGGATCGAGAATTTCGACCGATGAGCCTCTTCCATCAAAATGGTACGCGTCCCTCCCACAAATGGTACCTATATACGCCCTTGAAATGTCATAAGCCCCCGACCATTGGTAACGAACTCCGATACCAACCCAACAACTCGCTCCCTCTTCTGGTTCTCCGATCTCACGGCCTCAGCCTATGCTCCACGAATGGTGCCCAACACCGGAGCCATCACGGTCAATCGCAAACATACATCTCGCAATGGGGCGCTCTCCACCCTGCGACTCAGGGCGTCGGCTACCACATTACCCTTGCCCGGATGGTACAGGATCTCACAATCATAATCCTTGACCACATCCAACCACCTCCTCTGCCGCATATTTAGGTTGGGCTGATCCATCAAATACTTCAGGCTCTTATGGTCTGTGTATATCGTACACCGAACCCCATACAGATAGTGACGCCAAATTTTGAGGGCAAACACCACTGCCCCCAACTCTAGATCATGGGTGGGATATCTCAACTCATGAGGCTTCAACTGCCTCGATGCGTATGCTATCACATGCCCTCTCTGCATCAGCACTGCTCCCAACCCCAAGATCGACGCATCATAGTATACCACAAAGTCCTCCATCCCCTCCGGGAGGGCTAACACCGGGGCTTCGCATAACCTTTGGCGAAGCGTCTCGAAGGAGGCCTGCTGCTCGGGGCCCCATGAAAAAGCGACACCCTTCCGGGTCAACCTGGTGAGTGGCACTGCGATCTTAGAGAAATTCTTGATAAATCTCCGATAATAACCTGCGAACCCTAAGAAACTCCTGATCTCGGAGGGTGACCTCGGTACCTCCCAACTCATCACTGCCTCAACTTTGGCCGGGTCGACCAATATCCCTTTCTGGTTAACGAGATGCCCAAGGAACTAGACCTCTCGCAACCAGAAATCACACTTGGAGAATTTGGCATAAAGCCTCTCCGATCTCAGAACCCCGAGGATCTCCCTCAAATTCTCCTCATGCTGCTCTCTAGATCTCGAATATACCAAAATGTCGTCGATGAATACAATCACCAACCGATCCAACATCGGCATGCACACTCGGTTCATGAGATCCATGAACACTGTCGGGGCATTGGTGAGCCCGAAAGGCATCACCACAAACTTGTAATGCCCATAACGCATCCTGAATGCTGTCTTCTGGATGTCCTCATCTCGCACCCTCACCTGATGATATCCAGACCTCAAATCGATCTTGGAGAACCAAGATGCTCCCTGCAACTGATCGAACAAATCGTCGATCCTCTGCAATGGGTAACGGTTCTTGATCGTCAGCTTGTTCAACTCCCGGTAGTCAATGCACATCCGGTGTAAACCATCCTTCTTTTTGAAAAAAAGGATAGGCGCTCCCAACGGCGAGCTGCTTGGCCGAATAAACCCCTTTCCCAACAGCTCCTGAAGCTGCGAGGATAACTCTTGCATCTCTGGAGGTGCAAGGCGATAAGGCACCTTGGCGATAGGCGCGGCCCCCGGAACTAAATCGATACTGAACTCCACTTTCCTCACGGGAGACACACCCGACAACTCCTCTGGAAACACATCCGGGAACTCACGCACTATCGGAACCTCCTCAACTGACCTCGGCCTCTCTGAATCAACCCACGTATCCATCACATACGCCACAAATCCCTTACAGCCTTGATGTAGACACTGCCTCACCCTAGCGGCCGAACAAAACGCTGACCCAGAACGTGTACCCTCGCCGTACACCGTAAGAACTCCCCTACTAGGGTCTCGTATGGTCACCAGCTGCCGCTCGCAGTCGATAACTGCACCGAATCTGCTCAACCAATCCATGCCCACAACGACACAAACATCACCCATCGCAATAGGAACCAAATCAATCGGGAACTCAACACCGAAAATCTCGAATACGCACCCACGGATAACCTCTATGGCATAAATCACCCTCTCGTCATCTATGGAAACTCTCAGAGGCCGACTCAACGCCTCACGACTAACGCTGATATGCTGACTAAAAGCCAAAGATACAAAAGACCGACTCGCACCCGAGTCAAATAACACCAAGGCGGGTATAGAATTCACAAGAAAAGTACATACGCATAACATAATATAAGCATAATTCTCAACATCAAAATAAATACACGAAAGAATACATACCAGCCACGACATCGGGCGCTGCACGGACCTCCTCCGCAGTCAACTGAAAGGCTCTCCCTCGTGCCCTCAGCGCCTCGCCCTTCACTGGCCGACTCTCGGTAGCTCTGATGGCGGCAGGGGAAGATCCTTGAGCTGTTCCCCGCAACTGCGGACACTCTGCCTTCCGGTGTCCGGTCTGGTTGCAGTGGAAACACACTGCAAACCCCTTGGGGCAGTCCTTGGCTATATGCCCCTCCTTGCCACACTTGTAGCAAGATCCAGCTCTACAAACTCCATCATGACCCTTGCCGCACTTCCCACAAGTGCGGCTCTTCTGGCTCCCAGATTTAGGATCAGCGGGCTTGGCCCGCTTGGCTGCCGGCTGGGACTGTGCCGGTCGCCGATCCCTCCCCTGAGACTCCGCCTCCTCCCTAGCCTAAGTCTCTAGCTCAATCTCCCTCTTTCGGGCATTTTCCTGAAGCTCAGCAAATGTCCGGTACGAGGAGTTCGCCACGAACTCCCGAATGTCTCGCCTCAAGATACTCAAATATCGACTCATACGTGCCTACTCAGTGGACACGTGCTCAGGGCAGAACATCGCCCTCTCGTGGAACATCCTGTTAATCACCGTAACAGACTCAGTACCCTGCTTGAGGGTCAGAAACTCCTGGGCCAAATGCTCCCTCTCCACCTGGGGAACGTACTCATCTCGAAACATGGCAGTGAACCTCTCCCAGGTCACTGCCGCAAGCTCAGCAGGCGTAAGGTGCGCCGTCACTAACTTCCACCAGTCCTTCGCTCCCAAGCGAAGCTGGTTCAGTGCAAACCGAACTCTCAAATGCTCAGGAGATGAGCAAGTGAAGAAACACCCCTCTATATCTGAAATCCATCTCATAGCCACCATCGGGTCCTGGGTCCCGTCAAACTCCGGCGGTTTCGTGTTGCTGAACTCTCGGAACAGCAACGCATCACCAACCTGCGGCCTCGCGGCAGCAATAGCTGCGGTGGCCGCTGCAACAGCAGCCTCGGAAAGAGCAACATAACGCTCGTCGAAAGTCTCAATCAACGTGGTCTTAATAGACCCGAACATCTCTGGTATCTCTGCCCTGATGGCCGCAGCCACCTCCTCATGGATGATCCGGCGGATCTCCTCATCACTGGCCCCACTGCTCTCAGGCATAAGATGTGTCCTCACCATGATCAACCTCTGAAATACAACATACGATAAATTAGAATCCATTCGAGCATACTCACACTCGACAACTCATCCCTCCTTGATCCTTGGCATTCCAAAGATTCTTACTTGGGCTGTACACCGCCCCGGTGCTTTCAGTAGTACAGGCCCAATACTACTGTCCGCACCGTATCAGAATACACCCCAAGTCCCCCTCTTCGGATCCCAAGTTCCAAGTACTCTATCATGCATAATCCACTCCCTAACAGATCTCTCATAAGCTCCTCGCTGCTACTTACTCACTCTTAAGCATCTCATAGCAGCTCACCTCTCCCTAGGCTAAGGCATCACAAATCAGGCCACTCTAGTCCTAATAGGAATACCTAGCCTACTTTGGCATGAGAATACATCATATCAATATCATATCACATAATATGAGGGTATTTTGGGAAATCACCGTTTGGGCGCGAACTGATCGTACACACAACTCTGCACTGCGTTTTTCCAAAAACCTTTTTCTCTTTTTGAAAATATTTCTCAAATCCTCAGTTTGAGTTCAAATACGCCCGAAGGTGTACTCGAATCCCTCAAACCAAGGCTCTGATACCAACTTGTAACACCATAAATTTCAGAACAATTTTTCACATTTTATAAAAACATAATTCATTTAATATTCATAAAAACATCAGTGTTTGAAACTCAATCCATGACATATAAAAATCCCAAGATCTCATATCATAAAAATCCCGTGTGTGTACTGATCAAGCCGGCGCCTTCCCACGGTCGTCACTAGTACCTGAAACAATTAACACCAAACACTGTAAGCACAAAGCTTAGTGAGTTCCCAAAAATACCACACATAGCACATGTTAGCCACTCGAGGCTATAACTCTGTGGGTCCGTAGACCCTACTCTATGAACCCTTTGGTTCTAACTATGTGAACCTTCCGGTTCCAAGTCTATAGGCATGCACAACATAAATCACATAGAAATAATGCAGTACAACACATAACATACATATAGCATACAAATACTTTATCACATAACTCTGATTACCTACTCAAGGTAAAGTATAGTGAGAAGACTCACCTCGCGTATCTCGATAACTCGCAAATCCCTGAAATCACTAGCGTTCGATCTCCCGAGCTATAGTCCTCCTATAACACAATATATCTCTAATTAACACTTTCACAACTAAGGTTGACTGACCCTATCAAGTCAACTCTGGTCAATGGTCAACGGTCAACATTGACCGGACTCGGCGAGTGCACTAGAGCGACTCGGCGAGTCTATACGTGTTCACTGACTCCCTTGGATCCTCTCTTGACACGTCGAGTACTTCCCTAACTCGACGAGTTCCACCTGGCATGAATCGCGGGCCACCACGACTCAACTCGCTGAGTCTCAAGAACAACTCGGCGAGTTCCGGCTTGACTCAGACCCCTTTTGACTCTCCCTGACTCACTGGGTCATCCCCCAACCCGGCGAGTCTACTCGCTGAACAATTTACGTGAAACCCAAACCCTACTCGCCGAGTCTCAAGAACCACTCGGCGAGTTCATGCCATGCATAAACTCTATTGACCTCCTGAGGTCAGATCTGCTTCCCCAAACCATAGATCTGGCCTTCCTAAGCATGAATGTCACGTAAAGTTCGAAACTTGATGCTTGTATAACCACAACAAGGCATCAAAAGGAGATTTGGTCCCAAAAATGACAACCTAAGTCCAATAACTCCATACAAACCCAAAAAGCTCCAAGGGTTAAGGTCTCTGGACCTCTTTGAGTCCAGATCCAAGGCACAAACTCGAAGAGGGTCCATTTGCTTCACATAATCACTCTCCAAAGGGGTTAGAAAACCCTAACTCTAAAGATCAACCCTAAAACTGAAGGAGGTTTGAACTATTACCTCAAAATGAAGCCTCTGGACTCTGGATCTGCTTGAATCTCACCTCCTCCTTGCTCTTGTCACCGTCTTCTTGCTAAACAAAGGATACAAAGATCCAAATGTGACTTCTTCTCTCTCAAAGCGATTTAGCTCTCTTAGGATTCTCTCAAGGGACTGGTAGCCGCAATGGGAGGCTATAAGTGCCCTTAAATAGGCTCCAAACCCGGGGAATTAGGGTTTCATTAAACAGTGTGGACTCGCCGAGTCCAGACGCGAACCCGCACCCATACCCGCGATCATACTCGGCGAGTTTGAGCTCCAACTCGCCGAGTCTCCTCACAAATTACCAAAAATACAATAATAAACAATACCTGGGAATTTGGGATGTTACAATTCTCCCCCACTAGAACTAGACTTCGCCCTCAAAGTCTTGCTCAGCAAATAACTCCAGATGTTGCTCACGCATCTCACGCTCTGGCTCCCAAGTCATCTCGGACCCCTTCCGATGTTGCCACTGAACCAAAACCAAGGGTACCTCCTTGTTCCTTAAAACCTTGATTTTCTGATATCTGATTGCCACCGGTCTCTCAGCATATTTCAGGCTCGCATCCACCTGAATATCCTCTAATGGAACCACTGTCGACTTATCGGCTATACACTTCCGCAATTGCGGCATGTGGAAAGTGTCGTGAATCTGACCCAACTCTGCTGGCAACTTCAAGCTATAGGCTACCCTACCTACCCTCGCGACCACCCGAAATGGACCAATATATCGGGGCCCCAACTTGCCCCTCTTCCTGAATCGAATCACTCCTTTCCAAGGAGAGACCTTCAGGAGCACAAAGTCGCCGACCTGAAACTCAAGCTCGGACCGGAGTCTATCCGCATAACTCTTCTGACGACATTGAGCGGTCAACAACCTCTGTCTGACCTGTTGGATCTGCTTTGTCATCTGAAGCACGATCTCTGTACTGCCCAATCAAACAAGAACAGGAAATGAAGCAAAGGTCACAGATTCTGAGTCTATAGCGCCCTAGTCACATGTAACTGTGGTGTATCCACTTAGCAACCATTGTCCTACGAGTAACGACCCATACGTAGTTAGTAGAATGCAGAATACTCCTATAGTATTCTAGTTCTAACGTTCTTGTGGCAGTGTTGGTAAGTTTTTAGACTTGTTGCAACACCGCAATCACTCTTAGGCACATGCTAGTCACTCCTGGAAAAATGTAGTTGATCAGCCTACATCCACCTAGATGTGAATATATGTCTCTAAGCTTAATTGTGCTATTCAACAATCTTAATACTTTTGTTCTGTTCTAGTATGATACTGACCCTTTTGTAGTGGTGAGTGTCTGTATATATATACTTAATTAAATATTTTAGTATTTATAAGTATATATTATTGGTCAGAGTGTTTTAGTCCCGAAGTGTTTATAGTTCGTATATCTTTTTATAGGTTGATATACTTGATTCATTATAAATAATGCTCTGATACCAATCTGTCACACCCCAAAACCAATAACGGCGGAATACGTTCTGGGGTGAAGGACGTCATGTACAGTATCATAATAATTGCATAATAGTATAAACAAGCGACAACAATCATTGCATTTGTATAGTAAATTTAATTACAAACGTGTTCTGTAAAGTTTAATAGACACCAAAAGTATAACAAAATAAAAGATGGGTCTTGTATGTGCTCCATCTTCTCCAAAAGTTGCACCTGTACCTGTCTATCTTTGACCTGAGGATACAAGTTATTTTGAAAACGAGTATCAGCATAAAGCTGGTGAGTTCATAAGAATTTAGTGTCGTTGTTGTATAAAAGTGTTTACAAACTTATAGTATAAAAACTGAAATTTATATTTATGAGTAGTAGAAATCCCTAGAAAATCCTATATTTTCCAGAAAAGTACATTGTAAGTTAAATTATTTGAGTTGTGTGTAAGTATTATCATTGAAAACCTTCAGTTGTAAAAGTACGATAATAAATCTCATGTGAGTAACATAGATGAAGAAAAGTTATGTCTGTTGACAGCAGTAGTAGTGCAGACTTCCATTAGTAATAGATACTTACTTACTTCGGGATGTTATCTTAGACTTAAGTCTTAGTGTATTAATTTGGATAAAGGTGTAACCCCTCATGTAACCAGACCGAATGATAATAGAGAACCCGATGACCTTCCCAGTCATGCGTAGTGTAGTGATGTAGTGCCACCCTGGTCCTAGTCGGCTCGGACTATAGTTAACAGTCGGGATGTAATAGTGTCCGCTCCGTATAGATCTATACATGTAGTGTTGCCTTCCTTTCGGAAAGCCCTGGTCACATGGTGTAAGCGCGGTAGAGTGTCTTATAGAGGGATAGTGTGTTATACTCTGGATCAGTGTATTCTCTCGTATTATAGTATAGTAGTCTTTTTGTACAGTTCATAGAGTGTTCTCTTATACGTGTATTAACTTGTAGTAATAACAGTTATAGTGAGTATAGTAGTAGTAGAGGTAACGCGCAGTAGTCTTAACTATACCTATTATAGTTAACTAGAGTGCATGATTTCCTGCCTTTGAATAACAAAGGTATTGAATAAGATGAAAACTTTCATATGTAACACAAATATATATGATATATAACTAAGAAATCAACGACAGTCGGACGGATAACAGATACCCTAAGACCACATCAAACAAGAACAGGAAATAAGGCGAGCTATTGGTCCTAAGTCCTTCAAGTCTTACTTATATACATATATTAGTGTAGATATATTTTTTTAAAAAGAAAAATGATTTAAACACAATTTTGAATATAGTTAAACAACAATATAATCCTAAAAATGCATTTGATAAACAACTAAAACAGTTTTATTGGTAAATATCTAAAAGTGTAAAAAAATCCCTTTTTGATGATAATTTGTGAATCACATAAAATTTGATAATAAAACTTGTAGAGTTATACTTGTATCGCCCCCTAAAACATGTAAAATCATTTAAAAAGGTGCATTAAGGGGTATGAACTCACCTGCAACGAGTAGATCGGGTGGAAGTGTCAGACAAGCGTTTGGTGTCAAGTAACGGCTTGTACACCCTTTATGACCCTAGTAACATATGAAGACATATGTTTACAAGTAATTAGTGATTTAGACTCTAATTATACACATATAGACATCCTAATGTGATTAAAGGTCTTATGGTTGAGTGCTAGAAGGCTAATGGGTTGCAAGGAAAGAGTATAAGACCTCACCATGGAGTTTACTCTCCTAAAACTCACCTTAAGTGAGTTTACGGTTGGGAGACCACATCCCCCATGAGTTTAAGGCCGTAAACTCATGGGAGGAGTGTATTTGAGTGTTTTCAAGCCTCATGTGGTTCTAGAAGTGATTCTAAGGCAACACACAAGGTTATAGGGGTGTTCAAGGTTCCAAAAGAGTACTCCCTTGGCGTTTACGGTCCAAGGACCACTCCTTGGGACTTTACGGCTGTAAACCCCATGGTTTATGGTAATAAACTCTTGGACACCTCCATTCTTTTCTTTCAAGGTCCTTGGCTCATTTCTAACAAGTTCTAGTGAGGGTATAAGGCTCTTTAGGGGTTTAAAGGGTCCTTTGGCATGGTTTAGGGGAGTTTACGGCCTAAGCATATGCTTGGGCTGTAAACTCTAGTTTACCCTTCAAATGTTGATGTTTAGGTGTTCCAAGTCCGAAATAGCAAGCCCCTAAGCCATATCTTAAGCCTAAATGTGGTTTGGTAGTGTTTTAGGCTTGGTTTGCAAGCTTAGAGGGTGTTTACGGTCTAAGCATGTGCTTGGACCGTAAACCCTCTTTCAAGCCCTAAAAATTGTTGATTCAAGGTTCAAACACTTCTAGGTTAAGTTCAAAACTAGTTTCTAAGCTTAAAGGGAAGAAATTTGGCACTTTTGACAACATTTTAAGGGTTTACGGCCTAAGGATGTTCTTAGGCCGTAAACTCCTCTTTTTCAGCCTTCATGAACGATTTTTGAGTTAAAACAACAATAAATGATGTCTAGAACAAGTTAGGGTAAGGGATCTTATGTTTTGGAGGCAGAAACTTGCGGTTTTGAGGCGAAATCGAACTTGAGGAGAGAGAGTAGAGAGAGAGAAAGTGGGTCTAGTGTGGTAAAAGGTTTCCAAGGAGTGTCCACCCTCCTTTATATAGGACTTGGGTGATGTACCCGGTGCACGACTACCCGATACTTATGTTTAACGAGGTTTAAACTTTTTACCCGGTTAAATGGTCGTAATTAAAATAAACTTTTTCCAATAAAATGAAAAGATAATTTACATGTTTTTATTTATTTATTACGACGATAGTAACATAAAATGCAAATAAATAAAACATTTATTTATTTGTCGACCCCAATTTAACGGAACTTTTATAAAATAGAATATTGTATTAACGGAAACGGGTTATAATGACGGAATAAATTTTGGGTTGTCACATCTAGTTACTAAGTCTAGTATGTGTTGTGCCTAAACGTGCAACTAAGTTTAGTTAAATCTAGAACTTACTCGATTTTTAACGGTTGTCACATACGATAGGTCTTGGAAACTCTAAGGGCGGATAAGTTGTACGCAAAATTCTCCAAGTGTGAGTTCTGGATTCGTAGGGTGGATTTTTTGGGACACGTAGTCAGTGAAGAAGGGATACATGTAGACCCTTCCAAGATCAAAGCTATTGAGGGCTGGGCAACCCCGAGGACGCCAACGGAGATCACATATTTCTTGGGCCTTGCTGGTTATTACAGAAGGTTTATTCAGAATTTCTCCAAGATCGCCAAGCCCCTCACCACCCTAACCCAAAAATGCGTACCCTTCAACTGGGATGCGAAACAAGAAGTTGCCTTTCAAACCTTGAAACAAGCCCTCTGCAGTGCTTCAGTGTTGTCTCTGCCAGAGGGGATGGAATATTTCATAGTGTATTGCGACGCTTCCAATCAAGGGCTAGGTCGTGTACTTATGTAGCACGAGAAAGTGATAGCTTATGCATCCATGCAACTAATGACCCACAAAGTAAACTATACCACTCATGACCTTGAGCTGGGAGTTGTGGTCTTCGCCCTAAAGATTTGGAGGAACTACCTCTACAGGACGAAGTGCACCATTTTCACCGAGCACAAAAGCCTCCAACATACCCTGAATCAAAAAGAACTAAACATGAGGCAGTGACGATGGGTCGAGCTGCTAAACGAGTATGAATGCGAGATCAAGCACCATCCGGGAAAGGCTAACGTGGTGGCCGATGCCTTAAGCAAAAAAGAATACTCGGGTCGCCGAGTAAAAACACTAACGATAACCATCCATTCCCACTTGTCTTCACAAATCAAGGAGGCTCAACTGGAAGCGTTAAAGTCGGAGAACGTCACAAACGAACCATTACGTGGGATGGATAAGAATCTTGAAATCAAAGAGGACGGTGAATACTATCTCATGAACCGGATCTGGACCCCAAAATTTGGAGGGTTCAGAGACGTAGTCATGAGCGAAGCCCACAAGACACGATACACCGTCCATCCGGGTTCCGATAAAATGTACCTGGATATCAAACAAAATTATTGGTGGCCGCATATGAAAGAAGAGAATGCTACCTACATAGGTAAGTGCCTGACTTACGCAAAGGTTAAGGTAGAATATCAGAAGCCCTCGGGATTGTTACAATAGCCAGTGATACCCGAGTGTAAATGGGAATGAATAACAATGGATTTTATAACCAAATTGCCTAAGTCGGCAGACGGACTGGATGCCATTTCGGTGATTGCCGATCGGTTGACTAAATCCGCCCATTTCCTACCAATAAAGGAAACCTATAAAATGGAGAGACTAACAAGGATCTACATAAGGGAGGTGGTGAGACTACATGGAGTACCGATATCTATTATCTCTGACTGAGATAGTAGATTCACCTCACGATTTTGGCAGTCACTCCAGAAAGCATTGGGAACTCGGCTAGATATGAGTATTGCCTACCACCCCCAGACTGATGGCCAAGGTGAGTGAACCATTTAAACACTATAAGATATGCTCCAAGCTTCTGTAATAGATTTTGCAAGGCATGGGATACACACTTTCCACTAAACGAATTCTCCTACAACAACAGCTACCAAACAAGAGTTAAAGTCGCTACCTTCAAGGCCTTATACGGTCGAAAATGCAGATCACCTCTCTGTTGGGCTGAGGTAGGAGACACCCAACTGGAAAAGGGACAAGTACCAAACAACACCTTTACAGGACCTTAGATCATTCAGGAAACAACTGAGAAAATCGTCCAAATCAGGGCACGACTCCAAGCATCTCGGGACAGACAGAAGAGCTACGCAGACAAAAGGCAAAAGTCGCTGGAGTTTCAAGTAGGACATCGTGTACTGCTAAAATTCTCTCCCTGGAAAGGGATGATATGGTTCGGAAAGTGGGGAAAGTTGAACCCACGATACATCAGACCATTTGAGATCCTTGCCAGGATCGGTCCGGTGGCTTACAAGCTGCAGCTACCATCGGAGCTCAGCAACGTACACCCTGTCTTTTCACGTGTCAAACCTGAAGAAATTCCTATCGAACGAAACCCTCGTTGTCCCACTCGACGAGATTGAAGTGAATGAAAATCTCTTGTTCATTGAGGAACAAGTCGAAATCATGGATAGAGAGGTGAAATGTACGAAACAAAGTCGCATTCCGATTGTGAAGGTTTGATGGAGTGCCAAACGCGGACCCGAATTCACATGGGAAAGCGAAGATCAAATGATGTAGAAATACCCCCATCTCTTCTCTAGTTCTTAAGGATTACTCTCTAAAGAATTTCGGGACGGAATTTCCTCTAACGGGGGGAAGATGTCACAATTGGCAGATTAGGTCTAGGTTTCTTATTGATGTGCAAGATAGTTTCTTTGTGTAACTATGTAACACTATGTGTGGTAAAAATCAATGTCATTGTTATCTAAATTTATACTTCCAAAAATTGTGATTCACGACGATACTTCCTTCTGTAGCCTAAAAACTTAACCCAATAAGCTATATCCACTTAACTTTGGGCCTTGCCCCAAGTTTTCTAGATCCAAACCTCTTAATGGACCAAGATCTTCTTATTGGGCATTAATGGGTCGGCAGCCCTTCCAATTGATCTTTTTGGTCATAAAACCCTTATTGGGCCGTGAACAATTATTTTAAAGCTTAATGGGCGGAATACCCATATTAGGAAATGTTTTTAGCCAGAAAACTCTCTCATGGGCCTTCCAAGACTGAAAACCCACTAATGGGCCCTTTTGGGCCGAAAGCCTTCACTTAGAGTTTCATTGGACCAAAGACAATTCTTTGGGCCCTAATGGGCCAAAACTCTCTATTGGACTCTCACTCTAAATCAAAAATCCTTATTGGACCCAAACCCAGTTGTTTTGGACCTAGTATTGGGCCAAAACCATTCTTGGGCCGATCCAAGCCCAAAAACTCGATCAAACCGCAAACCCATATTGGGCTTAAGGATTTCTCGGCTACCCATGAAAAACCAACCCATTTCCTCATTCTTTCCATAAACCAGATCGGTTTTGATAGAAAAAAAAGAAGATTACATTAGATAAAAAAATGGTGAGAGCTCATTAATATACAACAAATAACAATGTGGTTATCCTACATACTTCTAGGAGAAATGTGATTAACCACCAAGTAACAATGCATGATTCTCTCTCTCCCATCTCCTTCATCGGCCGATCTTCCCTCACACTCCCCACAACTCATTTCAAAACTCACTCTTATTTCCTTATTCTCTCAAGCCTAATTGTTCCCTCAAGAAAAATTCTCTCACTCTTCTCTCCAAAACTTCGTGGTTGTGGGTGAATTCAAGAGGTTCTTTTCAAACCTTCATAAGCTTGGTAATTTTATATCACACTCAAGTTGTTTTAATTCAAACTTACACTAAGATTATTCCTCAAACAACATCATTTTCGTGTTTTGCCTCCTAGAACCATCTTAGTTTCAGAAATCTCCTCAAGGAAGCAATCTAGGCCGAAAACCACCTCCATCTTCCTCTTCAAAATCGAAAAATCCCTAAGGTTAGCTTCATACCCCTATTTTTCGAGTTTTCTTTCTTTTGGGGGAGGATACAAGTCTAGTCTTGTGAATAATCTATGTATATTTGCTTGCATGTGTATGTTTTACATGTTATATGTGTTGAAATGTTGTCATATCATGCTAAAAGTTCCATAAACTCGAGATTCATCCAAGTCTTAAGTGGTTGGAAACAAGTTTCTTTGTGTAACTTCTTATGTTTCGTTGATATGTTAAAAATGTTGTAGAATTCACCATGAGACTAAAGAAAACGTAAAAACAGACCTTGTTTATCAATAAAACGAAAAATAGGGTATTTTTGGTCATTTTCGGTAAAGAAGGACAACTTTTGGAAATAAAAGTAAAAATTGGGTTATTCTTGACTTTATGGTAAAATGGGCCGAAGGTGGGCTTTTTAGTAAACACGGGACATTTTTGAACATTTTAGTAAAAGTGGGCCGAAAATGAGCTTTTTAGTAAACATCGGCCATTTTTGAACATTTTAGTAAAAATGGGCCGAAAATGGGTTTTTTAGTAAATATGGGCCATTTTTGAACACTTTTGTAAAAATGGTCCTTAAATGATTATTTTAGTAAAAATGGATCATTTTCGACAATTTCGGTACTATTGAGCCATTTTTGACAATTTCGGTATTATTGGACCATTTTCGACATTCTTGGTAATAATTGGCCATTATTGACATTAGATGATATTAGGGCACTTTTGGCATTTTAGTAAAATTTGGGCCTTTATTGAAAATTTTGGTAAAATTGGGCTATTTTTTACTATAATGATAAAAATGAATTATTTTTGACACTTACTGTAAAAATCGCTATTTTTGTCACTTATAATTCATAGGTCGAAAATACACTCTAGTAACATTATCTATAATGTTAAATAATGGAATTCAATATTCGTGTAAATTTCCGTTAAGACTCTTATGAGACGCTCATTCACTCGTACCTACCTAGTGTACATAGTAAGTCATGTAGTTATAAACATAGTCTTTTGGAGGGAAAACATGATATCATTATCATTATATACTTATAAAAGAAACATTTTTCCAAGCACCACATTCATTTGAAACTCCCATATATTTTTTCTTTCACCACATTCATTTGAAACTCTCAATACTTTTCAATTTCTTTCTAATAATAATTATAATTTGGTTAATTAGGTTAAATAAATATCAAGCCTAAAGTCTAATCATATATAAACTAAATTTTAATATTAAAATAATATCTTTACTTCTACTTATAAAGTTATGTTTTTAACTTTTAACATATTATATTTAATTTATTAGTTTTAATATATTGTTGAATGTAAACCATTATCATTTTAAATATACAATTTTGTAACAATTTGTATAAAAATAAATTATTAATTTAAATATAACATTACCGAATCAACTTAAATATCAGTTTTAGTTTAACTTAAACAACCCAAAGAATATTTTGTACATACTTAAAAGTGATAAATTATAATGTCTTTCTAATAATGATTATAAGTTGATTAATAAGGTTAAATAAATATCAAACCTAAAGTGTTATCATTAATAAACTAAATTTCAGTTTTAAAATAATATCTGTACTTCTACTTATAAACTTATGTCTTTAACTTTTAACATAATATACTTAATTTATTAGATTTAAAATGTTGTTGTATGCAAAACATTATCAGTTTAAAACTACAACGTTTGAACAGTTTTGACAAAATACTTAAATTGTTAATTTAAATATACCATTACAGTGTCAACTTAAATATAAATTTCAGTTCCACTTCAAACACCAAAGAATATTTTGTAAATAGTTAAAAGTAATAAATTGTAGTGATAAATGCAAAAACTAAATTCTAATCTCAATTTAATTAAAATATTTCCTAAATATATTTTTATAATCAGTAAATGTTTCAAATAAGCAGCTTAAAATAACTTACAATAACAATAGTTATAAATACCTCTATATAAATGATTATATTGTTACCTTTAAAATCAAAAAACAATGTTTGATGTTTTAAATAATTATAATTAGAAATTAAAACATTAAGCAAATAAATTTTAAAAAATTAATTAACAATAACAACTATAAATAACATTAAACCATATATTATATTTAATTTTATTCATGTGTAACCCACGGGTAGAAGTCATTCAAACGATTGAGATTATGAAGTTATAATAGATACATATTATTGTATAATTGAAAATAATCAATATATTATATCAATTTAGTATACGAATTATTATATCAAATTTAACAACGACGTTACTGTTATATTTAAAATATATATATTTGTGAAGACTTCAACTATATAGGTGTTTCTGCATATTACAATGTGAATTTAAATATAAATTTCAGTTCCAATTAAAAAAACCAAAGAATATTTTGTAAAGAGTTAAAAGTGATAAATGGTAGTGATGAATGCAAAAACTAAATTATAATATCAATTTAAGTAAAATATTTCCTAAATATAATTTTATAATCGTTAAAAGTTTCTAAATAAGTAGCTTAAAATAACTTACAATAACAATAGTTAAAAATAAATCTATATAAATGATTATGTTGTTAGCTTTAAAATCAAAAGTAATGTTTGATGTTTTAAATAATCAATAATGATAGATTAAAACATTAAGCAAATAAATTTAAAAAATTAATTAACAATAACAACAATTATAAATAATATTAAACAATATATTATATTTAATTTTATTCATGTATAACTCGCGGGTAGAAATAATTCAAACGATTGAGATTCTGAAGTTATGATAGATGTATATATTATCATATAATTCAAAATAATCAATATATTATATCAATTTAGTATACAAATTATTATATCAAATTTAACAACATTGTTATCGTTATATTTAAAAAAACATATATTTGTAAAGACTTCAACTATATAGGTGTTTCTGCGCAACGCGCGGGCATTCGCCTAGTTGTGTATAGATCTATACGGGGTTGAGAGCCCCACACTTGAGTTGCTCGCTACAGCTAGACAGGCCGGTCTAGGGTGACAATTATCTTTAGAAACCGACGTCTGAAGAACGTCAAGACACGCACTCTCTTTATATTAATATGGTTGTAACGACTTACATAGAGAATAAAAATATTATATTTAAATTTACGCGATACATATACTTTACTCACATTACTAAGTACAAATCTATGTGTCGACTATTTTGCATCTAATTTCACCACTCGGGTCTTAGGGTTTAAGACCACAATTTTTCTTATAAAAGAAAATATATGATTTTCTGGGAATCACTCTCCATATTTTCAAACAAGACAAACAAAGAATACACATGCAATTATACATGATTTGAAACGAGACTTACAAATTATTTTACAATATTGGATTTTCTGGAGGTTTACAAATTATTACAAACTTTTTTTACCAACATGCTTATGAACTCACCAACATTCTATGTTGACGCTTTTCAAAACAACTTGTATTCTCAGGAACTCAATCAGCAGGTTGACAGCTAAGGAATTGGACATTTTTTGTATTTTTGAATTATCATACATTATGTTATTTGGGATGTAATTCGTAAACATACACAATGATGTAAACAATGCATGTTGATATCGTTAATGTATGATTATGATGGTTGCTATGTTTCATTTATATACAATTATTATGATAATACAAGATGAAGTCATTCACCCCCGGACGTTTACGTCGTCCCGGTTCGAGGGTGTGAGGGTTGCATAGGCCTGGCAATTCTGTTGGGTCCGGGTTGGCGGGTCACAAGTTGGCAGGTTGGCGGGTCAGAAAACATAAACTCAACCCAACCCATATAATATATGGGTTGACGGGTCATGGGTTGGTGGGTTGGAAACATCAACCCAACCCATATAACCCGTTTAAGTATATGGGTTTGCATGTTCACAAGTTAATAGGTCAAACCCAACCCATATAACCTTTTTAATACATAAACAACACATTTTAAAACATGACGTTTTTTCAACATAAATTCATAAAATGATTAAAGTAATTAACATAAAAAAAAATGTTTTCAAAATAAATTTCATAAATTCAATAACATCCAAATAGAAATGAAAAATGAAAACATTCATAGAAAGTCGATATGTTCTTCGTTCGTGACTCGTGAAATAACGACATGTATTTTTTTCTTTTCTGATTAACGAACCGCAAATGCAGATTAGTCACATATATATATATATATATATATATATATATATATATATATATATGTATATATATATATATATATATACGGATTGGCGAGTTGACCCACGAATCCAAAAAGATAACCCAACCCAACCCATGACAGAAACGGGTTGGCAAGTTGACGGGTCAAACATCTCAACCTAAACCCGTCTATTTTCGGGTTGGTTTAGTGTTGGGTTACGAGTTGGGTCGAGAGTTGCCACCCCTAGGGTTGCACCAGATCCCACATCGACTGGGAAGTAGAACAAAACACTCCTTAGAAGGGGTGTGGATACCTTCCCTATCACAACGCATTTTAAAGTCGTGAGGGCCGCAGATCCCATAATAACTCTGCGGTTAAGTGTGCCCGGGCCGGAGTAGCACCGAGATGGGTGACCCCTGGGAAGTCCTCGTGTCGAGTGGCCCAAAGCGGACAATATTGTGATACGTGCCAGAGGGAGATGTTACAAATGGTATCAGAGCTGGGTCACGAGTCGAGGTGTTCGACAGGGACGTCGGACCCTATAAAGAGGGGTGAAAGAGGGTTACTCCTGATCCTACATCGAATGGGAAGGAGAACAAAACACTCCTTATAAGGGTGTGGATACCTTCATTATCACAACGCGTTTTAAAGTCGTTAGGGTAGAAAATGTCATAAGAACTCTGCAGTTAAGCGTGCTCTGGCGGGACTAGTACCGGGATGGGTGACCCCTGGGAAGTTCTTCTGTCGAGCGGCCCAAAGTGGACAATATTGTGATACGTGCCAGAGGGGGATGTCACATGTGGGCTGCTATAAAATTTGAAGATGGGCTTCCAAATTAGGTTGCTGAAATCTCAATTTGGGCTGCCAAAATTTAAGCCTGTAGCCTTCTGCCCACGAGACCAAAAAAAAGGACAAAAACTTGCTCAAATCAAATTCTTTTTGGTGAGATCAAAGATCAACGAGTTGGGAAGACGTCTGTAAATTTTCAGCTCAATCGGGTAATGTTTTCCCCTCTGTCTGATCGCTTGAAAAAGGTCATGCAATGCAGTCAAAATTCGAAAATTAATTTATAGTGCTTTGTTTTTCTTGTCGCTCCCGGATTTTTCAATAATGGTTGCAAGGAATTCAATGTGGCTTTAACGATGCTCCAAAATACCATCTTGCTCGTACCAATCTACACAAAAATAGCTTAAACGAGTGAAAATATTCAAAACAATAAATCTAACGATTTAATGCAAAAAGAATCTTAAAAATGCTAAAAGTAAAAGAAAACGATGGCAAAAATATATACAAATAATCAAGTCATCACACATGCATTTTTGAACCATACTTCTATAGCCCATACTTGTACTTATAAGGGAGATGTCCACCCAAGGAAGCATGGGGAAGACAAACGTGGGCGTAAGGGTTAGATATGAGCCGGAAATTTTGCTTCTAATAAGCCTTGTGGGCCCCATATGGGGTCACACCCCCATTAAGTGCTTCAAAGCAATCCAAATAAGGTACATCAGGATCCGAATGTCGATAAATTTTTTTGGAAGTACCGTTGGATAGATCTTAATTCAAGGATTTCAAAAACCTAAATGGATTAAGTTTTTGAGTTACGAAACTTCGGGAAATTGCGTTTAAAGTTTTGCGTTTAAATAGCAGTAAAGTCCGTTTTTTGCGATTCTTGTAAAGATTTTTGTTAAAAATATTTCGAGTAAGGAATTAAATAATAGACGATAGTCTGATTCCAAAAAAGTTCTTGGAAATACCGTCGGCAATACGTAAGTGCCTCAATGGATCTATTAGGTTTAACGCGATTAAAGAAAAACAGTGTTTTATTGTCTCTTTTCTTTAAGTTGTCGTATCTTTTGCATACGAACTACATTTTGGACGTTATTTATATTTTTAGAAACAACGCAACATGTACTTTAATATTTTAATGTTTTTTTTTTGCTCAAAACTGCTTAATGCAAAATTTCAGTTTTTCAGATGCATTAATCGTTGTTGCAGTTTGAGCGGTTTGATTCGGTTTACAGTTTACATATTTGGAAGCAAGGTGTCATCTGACATCTTATAATAGTTTAAATGAACTTATTTATTTTACTTAAGATGCACTAAGGGGGTGTTTGTTTTAGCTTTTTACACCCCAAAAGTCCTTTTTGGAAAAGAAAAAAAGCAAAAGATGTTTGGCAAACCAATTTTAAAAGCTGCTTTTGGTGTTTTTATACAAGGAAAAGATACTTTTTGGAAAAGTCAGGAAATCCTGACTTTTTGTAACTTTTCCAAAAAGGACTTTTGGGTTTTGAAAAGTTAAGCCAAACACCCCCTAAAACTTAATAAGTCAGATCATCACGAGATTCGCGGTGAATTGGTCGTCTATGATATTAGCCCTAAGTTTCAGGATGTCACACTTGTAACACCCAAGATCAGAAATTCCAAGAAAAGTAAAGAAACCTTAAGTCAAGGAGTGGACTCGTCGAGCCCAGGGAGGAACTCGACGAGTCGGAGCGGGATCCGGGGGATCGAGTAAGTGACCAACTCGGCGAGTCGGCTCGTGAACTCGGCGAGTTGGGTCTGAACGAGGAAACCCTAATTTCGGGACTTGGTACCCTATTTAAGCATCTTATTCTCTTCCCTAAGGATCATTCGCGGCCCTATAGTCCAGAACCAAAAACCCTAAGCCTCCATTGTTGCTCATTCAAGCTTTCTTGCCATTTTGGGTGATTTGAAGGAAGAAGGAAGAAGGCACACATTGGGGATTCAAGAATTGGTAGTAGATCCAGAGTTTGTGAGGTCTTCCAGAGCATTTGAAGGTAATGAGTCGCTACCTTCCCTCTTTTGCATATAGATCAACCTTTATCATGGGATTTGGGGCTTTTAGGACAAGTTTATGAACCATTTCGAGTTAGAAGCCCAGATCTGAAGTTGCTACTTCAGATCTATGTGTATCTTGGCCTAGAGAATCATAAAGCATCAGTCTATGGGTTGATTGTTGAGCCCCTTTGTCTCAAACCCTAGTTTATAGTGATATGAGCCTAGATCTCGTTAGCTACACGTAAAGTTTGCCACCTTACGTAAGGAATAGGCTTTAGAGAGTGGATCTACAGTTTGGAGTCCATGCATGAATCAAAAGTCCTCTGCATGTATGTAGATCTGAATGGACTCGGCGAGTCCTTCGAGTGGACTCGGCGAGTAGCATGAAGATAAGGAGGAACTCGACGAGTGGGATGAACAACTCGTCGAGTCGGATGAAGTTAGGCATGAACTCGGCGAGTTGGAAGAACAACTCGACGAGTTGGTTGAAGATTGCCTTGGGCTCGGCGAGTCTATTCTTGGACTCGGCGAGTCAGGTCGCGAAACCCCAAACCCTTCAAGTTGAAACTCGAATCAGTGAGTCGGGTGAAGACTCAGCGAGTTGGAAAGGTCAGGACTCGGAAATAGTTGGACTCGGCGAGTCATGGACTGACTCGGCGAGTTGAGTCACGAATAGAAGGATCCTGAGCATATGAACTCGGCGAGTCAGTAGGTGGACTCGACGAGTAGGGTTGACCTGGAAGGTTGACTTTGACCAAGATTTTGACCTTGACCAGGATTTTGACCTTGACCAGAGTTGACTTAGTTGACTTTTAGAGGACTGTCAGTGTCACAACTAGCATTTTTAGCTAGGAAATTCTATCCTCATATAAACATCATCCATTGTAAAAGCATGTACTCTAAGTGAATACAATACTCTATCCTCGTTTAAGATACACCTCATATGTTCAACTAAGGGTTGGAAACCTTAGCAATCCCGGTCCAAGTTCCTTATGAACTAAAATTCTCCTATTGGGCCTAGAAGCCCTAAGTGGGCTCTAAATAGACCACATTCATAAAACTTTAGTATTTGGGCCATGTGAACCTAAAATAATCCATCTTGTCTCTAATGAGCCTTGTTGGGCCATATAAGATTTCATTTTCCCCAATGGGCCGAAAATTTATTTTTGGGCTTCATAAATTCGAGTATGGGCCCAAGATGATTCCTTTCCTCTCTCCTTAGCCCAAATAGGCCCATGATAAAAAAAAAGAAAGAAGAAAAGAGATAAGAATGGTGAAGGAAATAAAAACAAAAATTGGAAATTATGGGAAAATTTGTGAGGATGCCACCTACTTATTGCATGGTGGATATCCATGCAATGTCACCTCACTTCTCTTCTCTCTCTCTCTCTCTTCTAAATCTCGGCCTAAGGCCATTTTCCCTCACCAAAAATCATTCATGTTTCCTTTCACTCTCAAAAACCCCAAGAACTCTTCCATTTTCTCCTTAAACCCGTGAGTGGGTGTGTGTGCACAAGAAAGTTCATCAAACTCACATACTAGGTAAGTTACTTCACCCTCAAGTGGTATAAATTCATCTATGATCAAATCCTCCTAGAAACATCACAAATCTCTTGATTATCCTACTAGAAACATCATAGTTTTGAGGATCCTCTCAAGAAGCAAGCTAGGCCGAAATCTCTCACTTTCTTCATCAAAAACCGAAACCTTCAAACAAGGTGAGCTTCATACCCCCTATTTTCTGTTTTTATGAGTTTTGTGGGGGGGGGGGGAATACAAGTGAAAGTGTAGATCTATATGTGTTTTGTATGCCTTGTATGATTTCCATGCTTATATGTATGCTTTTATGTGTTTTTATGTTGGATCTAGCCTTAAAACCCCTCAAACCGAGATATAACTTATGTTTTATGATCTTAGCTTCAAATATATTTCTACACACAAAGTGTTTCAAGAAAAATGGCTAAGTGGTTTAGTAATAATTTTCTTTGGGTTAAAAACACAAATTTTGGGCCAAAAATGTGAAAAATACAAAATTAAGGGCCCAAATTGACATTTCACAGATTCTGATGGATGAAGTGTGCCAAAACAGTTTCCATAAAACTATTTCTGGAATTACACTTAATTAGAGGACTAAAAACATGAATTTCAAGCTTAATGGGCTAAAAATGAAAATTTCGGCCCAATGAGGCCCATTATGCGAATTTTTCTGTTTTGGAGGACCAAAACTGCAATTTTCTGTAAAACAGTGGACTATAAGTGTTCCAAATCCTTTTCAAAGGTTTAAAATGCTTTCCAAATTTAAAAAGGACCAAAGTTGCAAAAGTTTCACAATTTGGGCCAAAATTGTCAAAGTTGCGAAAAGAAGGGGCTAAAACCGAGAAAATTACATTTTCAGGGACTTAAACTGTTTTCTATGAAAAATATGCTGAAAAATATTAATTTCAATAATTTTTGGTGTTAAAATGTCAAGAAAAATAGTTTAAGGACCAAACCGGGAAGTATCTAATAAAAAGGGTTGAAAATGTAAATTTTACAAATAATGAGGGGCTGAAAACAGGAATATTTCAAGGCTAGTTCAATATACACAATTTGATTAAATAATGGCATCGCGGCCATCGACGAAATACAATACACTACAATACCAAAAGTCGTTGTTAAACGAATTGGTTCGGTCTCGAACTAATAAAATCCGAAACTACTAACACTACGACGCTATGACCCTACGACACTACGATTCATACAACTAACGATTTGGAATTCACTATACATACGAGTGTGCACAGACGTCTACGCACCATCTTTGGGCCCCAAAAGTGTAAAATCTTGTTCGTTGAGCCTAGCTAGCCCAATGACCTGATCTTAAGGCCCGAAGACCTCTATCTTACGAAGTGTTGGGTTCTACCAATCCGACACGACGTAACCGGACTTTCAATGGCTGTAGACTACTGGTTCCCAAGGGTCCTTTAGTGTCGCCAGTGGAGTCTGCCTTTTTGCGAGGCGGGTCTGGGACCCCTCGTACATTTTTATCCCCAACCGGTTAATGGAGTCACCGGGGTCTTCGTGACCTCTTTCTCTTCGGATGTGGGACTACACCTAGTCAGGGCGATTGGATAACGCGATTAGTACTGACGACGCCTTCGGGTTCGTTAGTATAACTATAAACTGGGCGTTTGTGTAACGCGGGTTTGTAGTAAATAATCCTGCTCGAGAACCTTCCAACGTCGCCTGGGACTGACACTATACGCTATGCAATGGTTTCAATGTAACATCACGTAATTCAAGGAACTAGGAGAACATCGGGTTTTCCTAGGGTTTTCAATACGTACAGATTTGAAATGCATACATTTTCAATGAACATTTTTTTTACAAGTATAGAAACAAACAAGCATACCTATGGATCTTCACAAATGTTTTCAAAGGCTTTTCTTTTCAGAAAATATCGGATTTTCTGGTGGTTTTTCAAACAATACAAACATTCGATTTCAAACACTACTTATGAACTCACCAACATTTCATATGTTGACGTTTTTCAAAATACTTGTATTCTCAGGGAACCAGTGAATCAAGGGAAATCATATTCAGTGACGGTTGCAGTTTATTTTTGTATGAATTGAACAAATTAATTTTTGGGGAATGTAATGTTTAAACAATGTATGATATGTAAACGCTACTGGTTGTACTATGTTAATGAATGGTGACGAATGTTGTTATGTTTCATATATATTCAATGTTATGGTATTCAATTGAGTCACGACAGCCCCCGGACGTTTCCGCCGTCTGGTTTGGGGTTGTGACAGGTTGGTATCAAAGCTTTGTTTATAGTGAACTAGCATGTCTAGCCACACATTGATATGCAACTATAAACCAAAATAGGGACTAACATAACTCTGAACAAAACAACTAAATAAAACACCCTTGCTTGCATTAGGAACGAGAACCTAACACCGAACCAAACAAGATAATGCTAGTATCTCGGTTAATTCAGGACTGTTCTTAGTTGTATCAAGGAGCGGATGTAGCCTGATCAACTACATTCCCTCCAAGGTACAACCATCACATGTCGTGAGGAAATCGTGATAGCTAGGAACCTAAAATCACACCCCTTTAATCTCCAAGAAGGGAACCTCAACTGAATCTATGCAATAGTCGTAGAGCTATAGGAGTAATTGGTATGCTATTTGTTTCTAGTATTCATAGCCCATCGTGCAATACGCTATAGACGAGTATCATTAGCCAGGAAACCCTATCTCCCTAGTCAAGGAATAGTCGGATGGCTCGACCCAGCGGGAGAACCCCAGGAGGGACACGAAGTAGAACTCGCAGGTGAACCCGTTGAGTCAATAATGGACCTCGAAGAGGAAGAGCCGGAGGGCAATGACGATGACGACACGGATGTAGAATCCAATGACATCAATCCTCCATGTAAATCCAGGGCACCGACTTATAGTGTGGGCCCCAGTGACCCCATGCCCCCTCGGGCACCCGATATTTGGGGATAAAGTCACCAGTAGGGAATACGATCACACTACAGTAAGAGCTGAGGTCTCTTTAATTTTAGCCATAGAGGACCACCTGACTGGGCCCTCCCAGTCTTGGTCTGACGCACTCGAGGTATCGATAACCAAGCTCAGGACACCCCAAATCCAACGAAACAAATGTGGGTTGCTATTAAGAGGGATGAGAGGCAAACACGGGAAGTGAATGGAGACTCTCGAGCGAGACAGTTAGTTTGGGAGGTACGCCTACGAGATACCGAGCAACAAGTAGCTCGTCTCCGAGGTGCATCCACTTCATCAGCATCACCACCAGACACTTCTCGCCACGAATAGGATCAGCCTTTTCTAGTTTCCCCTACTATCCGACATGACTCTCTTTCGTGTACTAAGATGGTACTTACCCCTGAAATAATTATGTGCTATATTGATTTCATATTACTGCAAAGACTCAATTATATGCACAAGCGAACCCTCGAAACCACTAGATACTTAAGGATCTAGAAACTAAAACAACCCATATAATCTAAGGATAGACGTAACAATCGTTCCAGATCTGTGATCACCTATTACCACAAAATACATCATAGGGATGTAGATGGAGGCAGTAAGAATTATACAACAAGATGCAAAATTTGTAGAGTACAACCATGAATGACGATCATTACTTACGATCTGGGTTATCAACGTGCATCAGGAAAATGCCATCCCGCAAGAATAACAAGCGTACCCACGAGACACCGCTCCTGCAGATGGACTCTGCTACATTTCAAGCTGCTGTAATGGCAGCAGTAACCGCTGCTATGGCACAGATCAATGCAAACAACCCTAATGGAGGCAGGAATAGCATTGACAACTCCAGCCAAAGGAACAAACATGGAAACCAACAAGTGACAACCTGTCAAGGAACTCCAAACCCCAAGCTTAAGAGCAGGAAGCTGAGGTCTGGAGGTAAGAGAAAGGGACAACACACTCGAGGGTTCTCAAGGGAGCAACGTGTTGTTGCTGTTCATGCGACCACGACCCCTATTACACCAGCAGCCAGGAGACCATATGCTGGAAACCTTCCAAAATGCAACCAGTGCAAATTCCATCATAATGCAGCCTGCAGGGAGATGCATTGCAACAAATGCAACCGAAAGAATCACATCGCCAAATTCTGTAGAACTTATCCATGCCAGAATCGTCAGCCAAATGAAAACGACAACAATCGCAACAACCCTAACAACAACACCAATGATGAAACCAGTCGCACCTGCTATAGGTGTGGAGGAACTGGTCACATCAGGCGCAATTGCCCTAGGGATAACAATCAAGGAGCAGAAGGATCAGAAATGGTCCTGACCTTGGGTCAAGGCGAAGCAATCCAAAACCCAACGATTGTTACTGGTACGTTCCCACTTGACAACTCTTTCGCTTACCTCTTATTCAATGGTAAATCCGAGTGAAGTTTCAGTTAGTAACAAATTCAAACACTTACTAAAACAACATCCCCAAAGCTAAGCTAAGCCTTTTCAATGGACATGGCCAATGGGGAAAAATGATTTAATCTAGGGTACTCATGTGGAGTACACCTTAACACTAAACAACATTTCATTACAAGTAGGTTTCATGCCAGTAAATATTAGGAGTTTTAATGTGATAATTGTCATGGTTGGGTTAAGCCCCCACCGTGCTGATACCATGTATCGCGAGAAGGCCGTTTCCTTTCACGTTCCTAATCACGAAAACTCTAATAATCCATGGTGATAAACCTGGCGCAAATCCTCTTCCTATCTCGTGCATCAAGGCATAGAAGTGCCTGCACCATACGAACTACATTTTCCTTGCTCAGGTTGTGGGCAAGACCAAGGAAGAAGTAAGCAAACAAGGTATTCCAGTAGCATATGATTTTTTCAAATGTGTTTCCCAAGGAACTTTCGGGAATATCCCAGAGAGACAGGTCGAATCTCGAATCGACCTTATACCGGGAACCACATCAATTACCAATTCACCCTATAGGTTGACTCCCGCCAAAAATTCACAAGTTATCCAGTCAACTGAGTAGAATTGTTGCACAAAGGATTCATCGGACCAAGCTTCTCACCCTAGAGAGCTTTGGTCTCGTTCTTCAAGAAGACGGATCCTTCAAAAGGCACATCGATTTTAGGAAATTGAATAAGCTCCCTATAGAAAATCGATACCCACTTCCTCGAACTGACGATCTATTTGGCAAGCTCCAAGGAGCTAGTTACTTCTCTAAAAATAGATCTAAGAACCGGTTATCATCAACTTCGAGCCCGAGAAGAGGACATTCCAAAAACTGCCTTCCGAACTTGTCACGACCATTTCAAATTCATTGTGAAACCCTTCGGTCTAACAAATGCTCCCATGGTTTTCATGAACCTTACGAACCAAGTCTCCCAACCATTCCTAGTTAGCCCTTTCACTATTTTCATCGATAACATACTCATCTGCTCACAAAGCGAGAACGAAACACCACCATCATCTATGACCAACCTAGAAAGCATCAAGGCTGGGAATGTCGCGATGAAAGCACTACATGGATGGATAAAACTCTTGAAGTCGAAAAACAATTTTTTTTATAAGAGTTGAGCTGGGTGTTATCTGGGTGATCGTCGATAGGTTAACCCAATCTGCCCATTTCCTGCCAATACAGAAATCAAACAAGATGGAAGAATTAGCTTGGATCTATATCCAGGAGATCGTGAAACTCCATGAAATATCAGTATCTACTATCTTAGATCGAGATAACAGATTTTCTTCAAGACTATGGCAGTCACTTCAGAGGGCTATGGGAACATAACTAGACATAAGCGTTGCTTACCACCTTCAAACCAATCGCCAAAGTGAACGAACCATTTGACCACTCAAATTCATACTACAAGTCTAGGTGTTTGAGTTCAACAAGTCAGGGGATACCCGGTTTCCCTTGACTAAATTCACATACAATAACAACTATCGCACGAGCATCAGGAATGCTCCTTTCAAAAACCCTTTATAGTCATAAATGCATATCACTTGGTGGTACTCTCATGAGACCAGAAACCACTAACAAAACAACAGAGAAGATAATCCAAATCAAAGCTGGACCTCAAGCATCGCGAGACCGATAAAGGAGCTCTGTTGACAAGCGGCGTAATCCATTAGGATGGCAAGTCGGGGATCACGCATTATTAAAAGAATCACCTGGGAATTGAATGACTCGCTTTATGAACCAAGAAAACTAAACCCACGATACATCGGACTGTTCGAGATTCTTGCTCGGATTGGTCCAAAGACATATAGGCTGTAGCTGCCTGTAGAGCTCAGCAACATGAACCCTGTGTTCTGTGTCTTGAATCTGAAAAGATGTATATCAGATGACACTCATATCATTCCTTTACGAGAAATCGGAGTAAGCGAGAATCTCATGTTTGTCTAAGATTCAGTCAAGGTATTGGGTAGGGAAGTAGAACATACAAAACAAAGCCCCATTATGATTGTGAAGGTTCCATGGAACGCTAAGCGTGGACCGAAATTCACATGGGAAACGTGCAGATCAGATGAAGTGCCTATTCTCTCATTCGCAAACCTATCCTTAGAAAGAATTTCGGGACGAAATTCCCTCTAACGGGGGGATGATGTCACAACTAGCATTTTTAGCTAGGAAATTCTATCCTCATATAAACATCATCCATTGTAAAAGCATTTACTCTAAGTGAATACAATACTCTATCCTCGTTTAAGATACACCTCATATGTTCAACTAAGGGTTGGAAACCTTAGCAATCCCGGTCCAAGTTCCTTATGAACTAAAATTCTCCTATTGGGCCTAGAAGCCCTAAGTGGGCTCTAAATAGACCACATTCATAAAACTTTAGTATTTGGGCCATGTGAACCTAAAATAATCCATCTTGTCTCTAATGAGCCTTGTTGGGCCATATAAGATTTCATTTTCCCCAATGGGCCGAAAATTTATTTTTGGGCTTCATAAATTCGAGTATGGGCCCAAGATGATTCCTTTCCTCTCTCCTTAGCCCAAATAGGCCCATGATAAAAAAAAAAGAAAGAAGAAAAGAGATAAGAATGGTGAAGGAAATAAAAACAAAAATTGGAAATTATGGGAAAATTTGTGAGGATGCCACCTACTTATTGCATGGTGGATATCCATGCAATGTCACCTCACTTCTCTTCTCTCTCTCTCTCTCTTCTAAATCTCGGCCTAAGGCCATTTTCCCTCACCAAAAATCGTTCATGTTTCCTTTCACTCTCAAAAACCCCAAGAACTCTTCCATTTTCTCCTTAAACCCGTGAGTGGGTGTGTGTGCACAAGAAAGTTCATCAAACTCACATACTAGGTAAGTTACTTCACCCTCAAGTGGTATAAATTCATCTATGATCAAATCCTCCTAGAAACATCACAAATCTCTTGATTATCCTACTAGAAACATCATAGTTTTGAGGATCCTCTCAAGAAGCAAGCTAGGCCGAAATCTCTCACTTTCTTCATCAAAAACCGAAACCTTCAAACAAGGTGAGCTTCATACCCCCTATTTTCTGTTTTTATGAGTTTTGTGGGGGGGGGGGGGGGGAATACAAGTGAAAGTGTAGATCTATATGTGTTTTGTATGCCTTGTATGATTTCCATGCTTATATGTATGCTTTTATGTGTTTTTATGTTGGATCTAGCCTTAAAACCCCTCAAACCGAGATATAACTTATGTTTTATGATCTTAGCTTCAAATATATTTCTACACACAAAGTGTTTCAAGAAAAATGGCTAAGTGGTTTAGTAATAATTTTCTTTGGGTTAAAAACACAAATTTTGGGCCAAAAATGTGAAAAATACAAAATTAAGGGCCCAAATTGACATTTCACAGATTCTGATGGATGAAGTGTGCCAAAACAGTTTCCATAAAACTATTTCTGGAATTACACTTAATTAGAGGACTAAAAACATGAATTTCAAGCTTAATGGGCTAAAAATGAAAATTTCGGCCCAATGAGGCCCATTATGCAAATTTTTCTGTTTTGGAGGACCAAAACTGCAATTTTCTGTAAAACAGTGGACTATAAGTGTTCCAAATCCTTTTCAAAGGTTTAAAATGCTTTCCAAATTTAAAAAGGACCAAAGTTGCAAAAGTTTCACAATTTGGGCCAAAATTGTCAAAGTTGCGAAAAGAAGGGGCTAAAACCGAGAAAATTACATTTTCAGGGACTTAAACTGTTTTCTATGAAAAATATGCTGAAAAATATTAATTTCAATAATTTTTGGTGTTAAAATGTCAAGAAAAATAGTTTAAGGACCAAACCGGGAAGTATCTAATAAAAAGGGTTGAAAATGTAAATTTTACAAATAATGAGGGGCTGAAAACAGGAATATTTCAAGGCTAGTTCAATATACACAATTTGATTAAATAATGGCATCGCGGCCATCGACGAAATACAATACACTACAATACCAAAAGTCGTTGTTAAACGAATTGGTTCGGTCTCGAACTAATAAAATCCGAAACTACTAACACTACGACGCTATGACCCTACGACACTACGATTCATACAACTAACGATTTGGAATTCACTATACATACGAGTGTGCACAGACGTCTACGCACCATCTTTGGGCCCCAAAAGTGTAAAATCTTGTTCGTTGAGCCTAGCTAGCCCAATGACCTGATCTTAAGGCCCGAAGACCTCTATCTTACGAAGTGTTGGGTTCTACCAATCCGACACGACGTAACCGGACTTTCAATGGCTGTAGACTACTGGTTCCCAAGGGTCCTTTAGTGTCGCCAGTGGAGTCTGCCTTTTTGCGAGGCGGGTCTGGGACCCCTCGTACATTTTTATCCCCAACCGGTTAATGGAGTCACCGGGGTCTTCGTGACCTCTTTCTCTTCGGATGTGGGACTACACCTAGTCAGGGCGATTGGATAACGCGATTAGTACTGACGACGCCTTCGGGTTCGTTAGTATAACTATAAACTGGGCGTTTGTGTAACGCGGGTTTGTAGTAAATAATCCTGCTCGAGAACCTTCCAACGTCGCCTGGGACTGACACTATACGCTATGCAATGGTTTCAATGTAACATCACGTAATTCAAGGAACTAGGAGAACATCGGGTTTTCCTAGGGTTTTCAATACGTACAGATTTGAAATGCATACATTTTCAATGAACATTTTTTTTACAAGTATAGAAACAAACAAGCATACCTATGGATCTTCACAAATGTTTTCAAAGGCTTTTCTTTTCAGAAAATATCGGATTTTCTGGTGGTTTTTCAAACAATACAAACATTCGATTTCAAACACTACTTATGAACTCACCAACATTTCATATGTTGACGTTTTTCAAAATACTTGTATTCTCAGGGAACCAGTGAATCAAGGGAAATCATATTCAGTGACGGTTGCAGTTTATTTTTGTATGAATTGAACAAATTAATTTTTGGGGAATGTAATGTTTAAACAATGTATGATATGTAAACGCTACTGGTTGTACTATGTTAATGAATGGTGACGAATGTTGTTATGTTTCATATATATTCAATGTTATGGTATTCAATTGAGTCATGACAGCCCCCAGACGTTTCCGCCGTCTGGTTCGGGGGTGTGACAGTCAGACTAAGTGTCATATTGATATTGATAGCTCGGAGAGCTAGAGGAGCAGCGGCTCAGGGGATTGTCGAGTAGCAGCCAGAGGATTATCAGCAGAGCTCAGCAGTTCAGGTGAGTTTCCTTCCAGTAGGAACGGGTCTAAGGCCACAATGTCAGCCCGTTTAGCTAGCAGTAGTTTCTGGATTTTGATCTGATGCAGTAGTTAGTATGTTTGATGCCTTCGTGGCTCAGACAAGATTTATGTGTTATGTGTTCCGGGCTACGGCCCGATGCAGTATGCAGTTTATGTGTGTTCATGCTAGTTGATATGTTTATGTTATGTGATGTTCAGTTCGTTCCGGACTTCGTTCCGATGCAGGGGGCAAGGCCCCAGTTAGTCCAGACCTCGGTCCGATGCAGGGGACAAGGTCCCAGTCAGTTAGTCCGGACTTCGGTCCGATGCAGGGGACAAGGTCCCAGTCAGTTTCCGGACTTCGGTCCGATGCAGGGGGCAAGGCCCCAGTTAGTCCGGACTTCGGTCCGATGCAGGGGACAAGGTCCCAGTCAGTTTCCGGACTTCGGTCCGATGCAGGGGGCAAGGCCCCAGTTAGTCCGGACCTCGGTCCGATGCAGTGGGCAAGGCCCAGTATGTGCTTTATATGTTATTGCATGGTATGTGGTAGATTGGGGGAGCTCACTAAGCTTCGTGCTTACGGTTTTCAGTTTTGGTTTCAAGTACTCATTTTTCAAAAGAGGAGCTCGGGAAGATTGCAGTGCACACACCATAGTCAGTTAGCCTGGGAATGTTTGACTCTGATAATGAGATTATGTTTTGAATTAATACTCTAAAAAATTATGTTATGACTTATGATACATTTTTGTAAATATGGTTTTAGTAATGTTTTAAAAGAAATTTTTAGTCGTGATTTTTGGGTGTGACAACACTAATCCCAATTTCTACCTCAAGATCTATCAAGTAAGGAACAACCAGATAACATCATATCATAGGTAGAGTCCATTTGGTATACATAGTATACTGTTTGGAAATCTCACTTTAAACACTTTACTAAATCTAACCTAAACATCATCCCCATAAGTAGATCAATCAGCATAATGACTTGGAATCACTGATAAATCTTATTTATAGATTCATAACGACTATTAACATAAATATAAATTACAATAAGATAAAGTTGAGTGTAATTTAACTTACAGAGATTTCCTAAGAAAAAGTCTGGAAATTTCACTGGCAAAACTCTGGCCTGCTAGCTACTAGATGTCGTGTTCTTAGAGACCTGAAGACTTCACCAAAATACTAAAAACTAAAAGAAAATTTGACAAAATCAAGAAAAACTCGAGAGAATGAGCTAAGGAGGTGTGGAGATCGAATGGATGGTTGAAGATCTATTTATAGCATAAATATATAAGAGTGCACCATCCCTAGACCAGGTGTGCACCACGCCCTGGCCTGGTCGGCCCTCTCAGATGCTGACATGTGTTCAGTTTTGGTTGGAGTAACATGTCAGGGGGTATGTACAACCAGAAACTACAAAAATTCATATATCGTCCATACAAACTTTGTTTTCGATGTTATATATATCCACGCATAGGTATTTCCGAGTACTACGACTTTCATTTAGATCCTTTCGACTTATTTTTAATCGATCTTAAATTTAACAGTCTACGAAGATTACATTGTTAACGACCGTGTAAAATTCACAACTTTTACATACAGGCTCCATGTTTGACTGTTTTAAATCGATGGAATCATAATCACGAGATCTTTAATTTCTTGTTTAGATTGCTTCGACTAAAAATTGACCGATCTAAAATTTGATTTTTATGCTAACACAGCTGCGCCGAAACTTCGAAAATCACAACTTCCTCTCACAAAGTCAGATTTGGACATTCTCTATATGCACGCTCTTGGTTTTACGACTACTACGACTTTTTTTAGTTTACTTAAGCTAATAAGTAATTTATCAAAATTTCACTTTTTACGATATGTAGAGTTGTGTCGAATTGATTGCGAAAATTCGAAGAAGCATAAATTCTTTATATGAAGTCGGATTTTAGAGTTCTTTATATGTATGAAATCCTTGTCACATTTACTATAACTTTGGTTAAGATTATTTATCCTAAATAATCTTCTATCAAAAAGTCATTTTTATACCTTATTATATCTTAATCGTCTGGCCTGAATTTGCAGTCGTTACAAATATCTTCCCCCTTAGGATGATTACGTCCCAAAATCATCACAAAAATAGGACTTGTATAATGACTCCGCATGTTACCTTTCCGTCCTAGGTAATAGTCGTAACTCCCATGTCCTTCTAACCTTTAGACTTTTTAATTTATGGCGGTGCTCAACTTTTTCTCCCGGTGTTCATTCTAAATTTGATCTTTATCTGAGACTCCTACATCTTCTAGAACGGATCGAACCTATTATAAGGTCTTTACTTCAACATCATAAAATACCGAATTGTAATGCTTTAATGACCCTCCATTTCATGAGAAAATGGATAAACTCAGGTCTCTTTGAGTTTGACTCTAACATGGATGATACCTTCCTTCATGTCCTAATGTGATGTAATCGCATAATAACATGTAGCATTTCTAGCTACGACTTGCTTAGTCTTAACGACAACTGAGATACTTTTATCGATCCCTTTAATTATCTTTTCCTTTAATCTAATTCGGACGCTACATAAAACTTACTTCGTAGATTTATCTTAGTCGGACTGGATTCGTTATGATGACTAAGGTCAAAATAGCATTCATCTTCTTATTCATCATCGGAAACAATGGTAAAGAAGGAAATGAACAAAATGAACTATTAGTGTCATGGGTAACCTTGTGACTCTCCCTTATCCAAGTGCAAGTCTTGTGCTTCTTGTAGTATAGGCATTAACTATCTTTCACACCTACTCATACTCGTCCCAAGAATTTCCTTGCACTCCTATAAAACCCTATTTCATGTATCAATCGAAGTCACAAGAATTAGTGTGTAATCCTAATTCAGTGATTAATGCAAAATAGTTAAAACAAATTAAGAACACAATCACAAATCTTCAATGCACACTATTAATTATGAATAGTCGGGTACATAAGATTCTCTTAGTCTCGGTTCTCTCTTTTTCTAACTCGATAACAGCTTCTTAGAATCACCAACTCTTTACATGGTTAAAACAATGATATATATATATATATATATATATATATATATATATATATATATATATATATATATATATATATATATATATATATATATATATATATATACCTAGACCTAATTACAAAGGCCCAACCCAAAACCCAACCGAAAACCTCATTAAGCCCACCCAAATCACATGGTGATTTCCAATATTTAGTGTCAATCGAGATCACTAGAACTGGTGCGAAAACCCAATCTAATGATTAATCCAAAACAGTTATTATGAATTAAGAATACAATTATCAATCTTCAATGCACAATATATTCAAAATAGTCTAGGACATAAGATTCTTAAGTTGCTCTCGGTTCTCCCTTTCTCTTTAAAAACTCGATCTTAGCTCCTTAGAATGATCTACCTTTTTCACGGCTGAAACAAAGATATATATATATATATATATATATATATATATATATATATATATATATATATATATATATATACATACATATATACACACACATATACGTAGTTACAAAGGCCCAGCCCAAACCCAACCAAAATCCTTATTATGCCGACCGAAATCACATGGTGATTTTGGTCCAAACACCACCGAAAACATGGTGATTTCGGTCCTGGACCGAGAACACTAAAAGCCAATAAAAGTAAAGTATAAACCATTAATTTTTTTCCTAGCAATTCCCCAGGTCATCATACAAGAAAATCACATTGAGTAATCTATCATAATAAATAAGAATGATTTTGCCACTTGTCATTCTCTCATTCAATTGGCCACATGTCATTTTGTCATAATTTTGAAATATATTTATTTTCCACTTGTCATTTACTTCATTTTTCATTTCCAATATATCATTAATTTGGTTTCCATAAATTAAACCTACCATAATGACAATTAATTTCAAATTTCAAATTCTAAATTTTAATTTCAATTTCAAATAAATTTATAGTTTAAACCTTTGTGTTTAACATTTTGTTATAATTTACCCGTTTAGCACACAAATCTGATAACTAAACACATAATTTTAATTTATTTATTTTTTGCATTTTTTTCTCATAATTTTCAGTTATTTTAAATTTCAAATTCAAATAAAATTTCCATTTAATCGTTTATATTAACATTTTGTTTTAATTAACCTGTATAATATACGGGTCTCACAACTAGTATAACATAAATAGGGACCATGTTACTTCTTGAAAATAGTTACATGGTTATTCAAGTCATCATGCATTATGCCTCTTTCATCAGGATACATCACATAATACTGTCTATATGACTACTTTATATCTTGAACTTCGGATATGTAGCTTCTTATTCTTGATCCTTTGCATCATCATATGCTTCATCAAGGATCATATGGAATACTCTTGCCTTTGGCTTTGGCGGCATATTCACCCTTGTTGCTTCATGTTCCTTTGCTAAGTTCCTCAAAATATGCCCATTATCTCCACATTTGTAGCATACCCTATCATTGAACATATAATCTTCGGAATAATGACCACCCCTTTCGCACTTATAGCAGGTCACTTCTCTGTCACATCTCATGAAGTGCTTCTTCTTGCACTTCTCACACCACTTGGCTTCACTGCTACCCTAGGATTTTTGTCATTTGGGCCAGACTTCAAGAATCTTCCTTTCTTATTGGACGTTGAAGATTCCTCAAGCTTCATATTATCTCCTATCTCAGATTTTTCAAGACCCTT
Organism: Lactuca serriola; assembly: GCF_051521515.1. Taxonomy (NCBI): domain Eukaryota; kingdom Viridiplantae; phylum Streptophyta; class Magnoliopsida; order Asterales; family Asteraceae; genus Lactuca; species Lactuca serriola. The sequence continues at coordinate 271,693,691 of NC_136412.1, read as the reverse complement.
TTCTCTTATCTGAGTCTCTACATTCCTACTCCCCCAGTGTAACACCCTGTTTATTTATTAGATAAATAAATGTTGGGTCAAAAATATGGTTTATACTTTGCTTTTCTAGGAAAATATATTTTTATGTAATGTTGTATGTGTTTGCGGTTTGTGTGTACGGCCGTACACAGGGTGTACGACCGTACACAGGGTGTATGGCTGTACACATGTGTATGGCTGGAGGTCCATATAAATAGAGGAGTGCATGTGAGAGTGTACGGTCGAGACGGATAGAGAAGAGAGAGAAAGTTAGAGAGAAGAAGTGTGTGTGAGAGAGAGAGAATCTATTGTAAGGAGCATCAATCATATCATCACATCATTAGATTCAAGTTCTTCTTCTTCTCCTTCTCTTCTATTTGATCTGACATCATCCAATTGATTGGGATTCCGCACCATCAATTGGATCTGATTGATACACAAGCAAATTTTGGGGACTTACAATTGGTATCAGAGCCAATTTGGTATCAATTGAAGTTACTTTTTGAGTGTGAGAGGGCAACATTTCACTATTTTTTAAGAATTTTGATCGAATAACTGTTGAAGGTTTGCTGCTGACTTTGAAGGTTTGTTGTTAAATTGAGTGTACGGTTGAGTGTGCGGTGGAGCGTGTCTAATTGAGTGTGTGTTGTTATTGTGTTTGCTGCTGATAGAGTGTGTGTTGTTACTGTATTTATTGTAATCTTCTTGTTTGCTGCCAATAGTGTGTTGATCAAGTGATATTGTAACGCCCGTAGATCAGGGCTAGTCAATTTAGAGACAATAAGCGTCAAAAATGACTTTTTGATAGAAGATTATTTAGGATGAATAATCCTAACTAAGTTGTAGTATATGTTACAAGGTTTTCGTGCATATAAAGAACGCCAAAATCCGAGTTATAACAAAGAAGTTATGACCTGTCGAAGTTTCGCGACGGAACCGGCACGACACAGCGCGACGTAAAAAGTGAATTTACGTTAGAGCGATATTTAGCCTTAGTAATCTAAACGAGAATCGAAGATCTCGTTGTTGGTATCGAAGCGATAAAAAGTTAGGCGAAAGCGGACGTCAAACGAAGAAGTTATGAATTTATAACGAAATTTTCTGTCCCGGCCTATTAAAAATAAAGAATAAAAATAAAAGTCAAAATTAGCCGACGGATTCTAAACGAAAGTCGTAGAGCGTAGTCTCACCTTCGCGTGGATATAAAGAACGTCGAAAACAGAGCTCGTACGAAGATGATATGAATTTCCGAAGTTTATTAAATATTTTGTATTTAAATTTAATTGAAAAATCTGGCATTATCCGAAGGAGTCACTGATCTGATCCGAAGTACGCCCCGCGTACAGCGAAGCATGACGACCCTTGCATCAAGTGGCTTCGGATGACGAACGCCATGACGATTTCGGACCTGTACGCCCCGCGTACTCCGAGGCTCCAGCCTCTTACAAATAGGATGCGAGGGCTGCCGAGTTCTTTTGCTATTTTCTCTCTTCTCTCTCCCGTTTTGCATCGATTTGTGTGCCAGAAATACCCCGAAGCCCCGGTATTATTCTCGAGCCCCGAAGCAAGTCCCGAGATCCCGAGAAGTGTGGTTCCCGAGCCGAAGCTCTGCCCACGAGAAGTTCGATTTTTGTGGAGATCTTCCAGATCTACCGAAGAATACTACTTCTACAAGTCGTAGTGTTGTCCGATCATCTTCTGATCAAGTGAGTGTATACTACCTTTCATAAACACGATAATACTACAAGTATGGTTTGAGTGTATTAAGTATATTGTTGTTTCTATGTGTGAGTGTGTGGTTATTTTCTTCTAACACATAAGTATGAAGTATTTGCTACGAAATACGTGTTATGTGTTTATATATTGTTGTTTATTTGAGGTATTGGTGGAATGGATGAACTATATAGATTTTTAATGAGTTAAACTATATATGTATTTTATATCTACAAATATGTTGGGTAGGACATGGGTAGATGAGATCCGTGAGTATGGATCAAATCAAGAGGTTAGTTTTAGATCCGTGAGCAGGGATCAGATCAAGAGGTTAGTTTTAGATCTATGAGTAGGGATCAGATCAAGAGGTTAATTTTAGATCCGGGAGTATGGATCAGGTAAAGAGATAAAAACTTGTTATTAGTCCGGGAGTATGGATTAAGACTAAGTTAATTGTCCTTAGTCCGGGAGTATGGATTGGGCACAGTTATTGATCCGGGAGTATGGATCAGATCAGGATTAGGGTATAGATAATTGTCCTTATTCCGGGAGTATGGATTGGGTACAATTATTGATCCGGGAGTATGGATCAGATCAGGATTAGGGTATAGATAATTGTCCTTATTCCGGGAGTATGGATTGGGTACAATTATCGATCCGGGAGTATGGATCAGATCAGGAGGTTAGTTTTAGATCTGTGAGTATGGATCGGTGAAGAGGATAGTTTTAGATCCATGAGTAGGGATCAGGTAAAGAGGAAAATTTTAGATACGAGAGTTTAGATCGTGTCATTGTGAGGATCGATGGGGTGGGTTAAGAGTTGCCTTTATATGGTAAAATTGTGCAAGTTTGAATGTTCTATATTTATAAATATATGATATTACATTGTGGGATGAAAACCCTATATGCTCACCAGGCTCCCAAGCCTGACCCACTCAGTTTTCTTTGTATCATAGGTATTAATACGAAGACATATTTCACAGAAAGATTTAAAGGAGATATAAATCAATTGTGTAATTAAATATAAGTTCTGTTTATGCTTATATGTCTGTATCGGAACATGACATCCCGAGGTTTTATTATTAAATGAAAAATACATTCCCTTTGAGAAATGTTTTGATAAGTTATTATCATGTCTTGTTTTGGGAACAAATTCCGCAACCGTTATCTTTAAAAGATTACTCTGATTTTATAAAACAAAGCATAAACAAAATCGGTCTTTTCTGGCCGTGAAAATGGAGATGTCACAGATATCCATCTCTTCCACATCTTCAGGATGAATACAATTAGTAAAAGCTCGTAGTTGGACTTTGGGTTGGGTCGGCCGGTCCGCCTTCAGGTGTGCACCAGTTTACTCGTCCCTTCTGTCGGCGATGCGCTCCTGGCCTTAATTGGCCGGTTCGTGCCTCCGGCGCTATTACTTTGAAGAAATTAGAGTGCTCAAAGCAAGCCTACGCTCTGATACCAATTGTAAGTCCCCAAAATTGTTTGTGTATCAATCAGATCCAATTGATGGTGCGGAATCCCAATCAATTGGATGATGTCAGATCAATATAGAAGAGAAGGAGAAGAAGAATTAAGATGAATCTAATGTATTGATGATATGATTGATGCTCTCTACAATAGATTCTCTCTCACACACTTCTTCTCTCTAACTTTCTCTCTCTTCTCTAGCCTCTTCTTTTCTTTTTCCTTTTCCTTAGAGTATAGCCTTCATATTTAAGGTCCTCATTTTCCCTTTTTAGCAAATCAATTTGTTCGCGAAGAAATTTAATCGTAGCTTTACAAGATGGAGTACATGAAACTTCATTTACCGGAATTGATGTGGAACTCATTTTCTTTCTTTTTTTTATTATTTTTTTTTTATATTTTTTTAATTGTCCTTTGACTTAAAAACCGAGAAAGTCAACCTTAAAAGTCAAATTTAAAAAATCAAACTCAAAAGTCAAACTTGAAAAGTCAAACCGAAAAGCCAAATTTGAAAAATTAAAAGTCAAACGAGAAAGTCAAAATTTAAAGTCAAAGGTCAACTTTTAAAAGTCAAAGTCAAAATTTTAAAGTCAAAAGATAAAAATAAAAGTGAAAAATTAAAAACTAAAATTTTTGGTTTAAAAAAGGATTTTAAAAATAAAAGAAATTGATTTTTTGGGTTAAAAGTGTCAAAATACGAAATAAGGAACCGAAAGGGATACTTTATGAATTAATTTCGGAAGGAGTATATAATCCAGCAACCTAGATCAGATGGATAGGCGCTTGGTTTGTGAAACTGGGGACCCGGGTTCGATCCCCAGCGACCCCCAAAATCACTTCCCTTTTTTTATAATAAGAAACTGCGATGCGAAGATTCCACGTTCAAGGACGCGAGCGGAACACGCGAAGCTGCAGACCGCAAACCCGGACCGCACACCGAGACCATACACGTCTGAGCCGCACACTCCAAGGCCGCACACCAAGGCTGTTGAGCCGCACACACTGAACCGAGCCGCACACTCCGAGCCGGCCGTACACGTCCGAGCCACACTCCTTCAACCGGGCCGCACACCTTCAACAGATTCGCGAAAAAAACGATGTTTTTCACCCTTTTTTGCTCCAAAACTCGATCAAAAACTCGTTTTTATGAAAAATGCAAAAAAGTAACCCCCCCTAATTTTCCGAGATCTATCCAAAAACGCTATTATCTTTTCAAAATAAGATCAAATAAGCTCCAGATCTGACAAAATTGACTGATACAAACCAAGCTCTGATACCAATTGTAAGTCCCCAAAATTGCTTGTGTATCAATCAGATCCAATTGATGGTGCGGAATCCCAATCAATTGGATGATGTCAGATCAATATAGAAGAGAAGGAGAAAAGAATTATGATGAATCTAATGTATTGATGATATCATTGATGCTCCTTACAATAGATTCTCTCTCACACACACTTCTTCTCTCTAACTTTCTCTCTCCTCTCTAGCCTTCTTACCTTTCTATCCGTAGTCCAACAATTGATGTTGGATCCAGATGACTTGAGAACAACAAGCAGATGCAACACCATATTCCGCTTCTGCTGTTGAGGTTGAGACTGTGTGCTGCTTCTTGCACTGCCATGACACCAATCTATCTCCCAAAAATTGGCATCCTCCTGAAGTCGATTTTCTATCAAGCTCACATCCACCATAATTGCTGTCTGCAAAAGCATAAAGATCAAATTCGGGATTTTTCGGATACCAAAGACCCAGTTTTGGGCACCCTTTGAGATACCGAAAAATCCTTTTAACAACAATTAAATGAGAGAGTTTAGGATTAGCCTGATAGCGAGCACACTGACAGACCGCAAACATGACGTCTGGGCGACTAGTAGTAAGATACATGAGTGATCCGATCATTGATCGATAATGAGTTTGATCTACGGATTCACCCTCAAGATCAGGAGTCAGAAGAGGCCATTCCGCCATGGGCGTAAGAGCAGGTTTTGCGTCTCGAAACCCGAACTTCTCCAGTACATCTTCCACATATTTAGCTTGATGAATAAGGATTCCGGTTGAAGATTGTTTGACCTGAAGCCCCAAAAACGTGGTCATTTCCCCAAGAGAACTCATCTCAAAACGCTTCTTCATCACTGCTTCAAACTCCTTGCAAAGTTGTTGGCTTGTCGACCCGAAAATAATGTCGTCCACGTAAATTTGAACGAGAATTTGATCTAGACCGACATGCTTGAGAAATAGCCGTGATTGAGCAAATGCTGAGTAAGAGTAGCATACCAAGCTCGAGGAGCTTGATGCAATCCATACAAAGCTTTGTCTAACTTGTAGACATGGTTTGGAAGAGATGAATTAACAAAACCAGGTGGCCGGTCAACGTAAATATCCTCCTTGACCTTGTCGTAGAAGAAAGCCGTCTTAACGTCCATTTGGTATACAGTAAAGTTCATGTAGGAAGCATAAGCAAGGAAGATGTGAATGGCTTCCAAACGAGCAACTGGAGCATAAACTTCTGTATAATCAAGACCCTCAATTTGCCGAAACCCTCAAACCACCAATCTTGCCTTGTTGCGCACAATGACACCTGAATCGTCTTGTTTATTTCGAAATACCCAACGAGTATCAAGAGATTTCTTTCCTTTTGGTAGCTCCACCAATTTCCAGACTCCGAGTTTTTCAAATTGATTTAATTCATCATGCATGGCTTCAACCCAGCTGGGCTCATTCAGAGCCATTTCGATAGATTTAGGTTCTATTTGAGAGATGAAGCAAGAGTAGAGACATGTATTAACATTCCCACTTTTACTTCTCGTTTGAACACCGTCGCCCAACTAGCCAATGACGTTCTCTATCGGATGATCTCGCTGAATGCGTGTAGGGATCTGATAACTAATATCATTGACAGAAACAGGAAGATTATGAATATTAATCGCTCCATCATTTGTTGTATGGTCTGTAGAGGATGAACAAGGTTCGTTTGAAGAATCCGCTACAAACTCTTCTGCAATACTTTCTGGAAAGAGAAGCTCCATCAAATTTGAAGTTACAGCAGAAGTCTCGTGGTTCATGAACTCTCTTTCCATCGGAGTTAAAGGAGTAGCAATAGCATCAGGAGAAGGTTGTTGAGGAGACTCAGAAGATTCAAAATGAGTAGAGGGTACCAATGGAGGATCAGAGGAAATCAATGGAGGTCGATAAACAACTTCATCTTCTTCGTCTTCACTAGGAATCTTCGAATTGGAAGTAGATCCTTCTTGATTATCTGAAGACACATTGAATGATTTGAAAAGAGATGTGTAGTCAAATAACCAATCAGGACCCACTCTTGCATCTGTCTCATTTTCCTCAAGCCAACAAACATCAAAGGATTCTACAATCTGTTTAGTCTTCTTATTGTAAACCATGTACGCAGTTCGAGCAGCATATCCAACAAAGTAACAGTCATCGGATTTGGCATTGAATTTGGGATTGGATTCCAAGTGGAGAAGGGTGCAAGGGCAGCCAAATACTCGGAAATGACTAACAGATGGCTTGTGTCCAAATAAAATCTCATACGGCGTCTTCATTATGGCTTTGTTGATTAGCACACGATTTTGAACATAACACGCGGTGTTAATCGCCTCTGCCCAGAAAAATACAGGAAGCTTGGAATCACAGAGCATCGTCCTTGCGGCATCTTTTAGAGTTCGATTCCGACGTTCAGTAACCCCATTTTGTTGAGGTGTTCGAACAGAACTGAATTGACGCACAATCCCTTTCTCAGTGCAAAAATGATCAAGAACAGCGTTCTTGAACTCTGTTCCATTATCGGTATGCAGCGCTTTCACCCGATTGTTAGTCTGATTTTCGATCATCACAATGAATCTTTTGATAAGGTTAGGAATTTCAGCTTTGTTAGACAGAAAGAAAACCCAAGTGAAACGAGAGTAATCATCTATCACAACAAGGCAGAAAGAGTTGCGATTAATGCTTAGAACATTAACCAAACCAAATAAATCCATATGTAATAACTCGAGCACTTGACTTATGGAGTTTATCTGCTTTGGAAAGTGTGGTTTTTGATGATGTTTTCCCTGAGCACATGAAACAAATTTTTCAAAAGTAATGAAATCTTTGATGGGTAGCCCGCGGACAAATTCGTTCTTCGCAAGCCGATTCAGGTTCTTTGCATTCGCATGACCGAGACGACGATGCCACAACATCGCATTTTGTTCAGAAGTTTTGGAGAAGAGACAAGTGACATTGTCAGGGAAGTTGCTATTCATGTCTATAATGTAGGCATTTCCATCCCGCTTAGATCTTACAAGAATCCAATCTTCAGGGATAACAATGCCAGGTTTTAAGATCAGACATTCCTTATCTGTGAAGTGAGTAGAGTAGCCCTTGTCGCATATCTGGGATACACTCAGCAAGCTGTGCTTCAGTTCCGGAGCAAAGTTAACATTCTCAAAATTCAACACTCCATTGGAAATAGTTCCTCTTTGAGTAATTTTTCCACCCTCTCCGCCCGCAAAAGAAACATATCCCCCATTAAAAGTTTGAATGTCGTGCAATTGGGATATGTCTCCAGTCATGTGCCAGGAGCAGCCGCTGTCGACATACCAAGGTCTAGCGACATTCCTCCGCAACTGTCCCTGCACAATGAATGGAATTATTTAGTTTTGGGAACCCAGGTCATCACAATCCTGGGTTGACTCTTTCCTTTCACAATTTTTTCATTTGACTATTTCTTTGCTTTTGAATTAGAGAGTAATGGATATTGATCTGAAAAAGATTTTGGAATCCACTGAAGGTTAGGTTTCAAAAATTTGTTAGTTTGCTTTGAACCGGTGGATTTTCTACTTGAAGAGTTAGAAGATCCTTTCCTGCTCTTTGACAAATTCGACTTAGGCTTGGCCTGAGTTGATTTTGGCAAACTTCTGTTGTTTTTACGAAAAACCTGTTTATTCTTTTGAAATCTTTCGAATTTTTTGTTCAATGTTGTATTCAAATCTCCATTTCTAGAACGAGTTTTGGGAATTTTTCTAGTTAAAGATCGTCCCCGAAATTCATTCTCCCCTCTTTTTGTTGTATGAGATACAAACATCCGGTTCATGCAATTTCTTGCAATTTTTCCAACAGTGCCACAGTTAAAACAAATTTGTTTGTTATCAGTAGCTTTGGCACTACTGTTGACAGTGTTATTCTTTGCTTTTCCATTTCTAACACTTCTACACTTGAAAGATCCATCATAGAATTTAGTAACAGATGTGTTAGATGCAGAGACATGTAAATCGGGTTTAGCAGTTTTATTAGAAACAACACTATTAGAAACAACATTGTCAGACTGAAATAAAATACCACCCGACACAAAAACATTTGTGTTTGATTTTGACACAGACTCATTACTGTAATTAACACCCGACTTAATCACAACATTATTTGACTCAAAATTTTCAGCTGCATGCTCCCCCTGAACTATTGATATATCTGCACTTGAAGTAAAAACGTTAGTATGAAAAGTCTCACAACTAGACTGTAGTTCCTGTTTAGAAGCTGACTTTCCATACACCATGCAAGGTTCTCTGTCAATTTCTTCTTGAGACTGGGGAATAGCAGTATAATTGTGATTGAAAGGAGGAGGGACACTTTCAAAACCTAATCCGACTTTTATTTGATTACCATGAGTGATATCTCTCCAGTGAGATTGACATTCGATTAATTTTGCAACTTTTTCACTTGACCTATCATATTTTTTGAAATTAAATTCAGCTTTTTCAAAACAATTTTTCAATGTGTCAAGTTCCATGGTTACAGTAGCAAGTTTTCTTTTGAGATGATCATAGTTCTCGCATTTGTTGCTGTAATCCTCTTGCAATTTTTTAAAGTCTTTTGTTTTATTTTCTAATTGATTTTTTAAGGGCTTTTGATTTTTCCTAAGAGTATATCCCTCATAGTTCAAGTCCTCGTTCTCTCTTTTGATTAACTCAATTTGATCTCTCAAAAACTTAACAGTTTTAATACAAGATTGAGAACAGTTGAATTCACTAACCTCAGATTTGACTGGTTCAGGAGTAATCTGTACCATGAATGCAAACTGCAAATTCATCATCTCCTCCTCTAGATCTGCTTCCATTTCTTTACTTGCATCCTTGACTTGAGCAAGATTTGCCTTTTCAGGTCCGGAAATGTTTAAGGCCTGAACTTGATCTTCCCAGTTGAACGATTGAGCTACCATTGCCATGTTTGCAGACTGATTGTTTGAAGATGATCATCTGTTGTTGCTGTGAACGTAAGTTACTGGCACCATGGTTCTTTCGGAGTTTTCTCGCTGATTGGGTTTTGGACATTCCCTTGCAAAGTGTCCTGGTTCGTGACAATTATAACAACGTAACTTTCCTTTGCTAAAACCCATCTTTTTATCTGAATTTACACCCCAGTTGTTCTTTCCAGTCTTTTTGGAGAATTGTTTAGCCCTGAATACAGCCATTGCCATTTGCCAAGTGATATCCATCTCTTCCACATCTTCAGGATGAATTTGATCAAGGTCAGTGAATGAGAGTTGTGGAGAGAGGTCTCCAGCAACAAAAGCATTGTAGCAGTTCACCAATCCAGTAGCTAGAGCCATATTTTCCTCCTTTTCCTTTGAAAGTAAATTTTGGGAACCAATTCCATGAGATTGAACTGAAAAATCTGTGGAGGGAAAAACACTAGAACCAACTTGAGATATGGTTTGAGGGATTTGAGTTTGTTGTATTTTAGGTATGATGTATGGTGTGTTTTGATGAATTGCATGAGGTTGAACTTGGGGAACCAGGTTTTGAGTATTTTGATGTGTGGCACCATCAATACATCATTAGATTCAAGTGTGCGGCCCAGTTGAAGGAGTGCTGCTGGTTGAAGGTGTGCGGCTCAACAGCCTCGGTGTGTGGCTCAGGAGTATACGGCTCGGTGTGTGCGGCTCATCAGCCTCGGTGTGCGGCTCGGACGTGTGCGGTCTCGTGTACGGTCCAGCTCTTTCGCCTCGGTCTCGCATCTGGTTCACGACTCAGCAGCATCGGTCTCGGCTTCGCGGCTTCGTCCTCGCTTTGCAGCTCTAGTCCTCGCTTCGCAGCCATCCTCGCTTAGCAGCCTTCGCATAAAAAAGGAAACGGGTTTGAAGTTGCCGAGGATCGAACCAGGGACCTCTAGTTGAGCAACCCACCGCCTTACCAACTCGTCTAGGAGGCTTCTTGTTTCCTAAATCCGAAATTTAGAATATAACTCATCGTTTTCGCATATAATTTCACAAATTGACATTTTCAACCCCAAAAGTTCAAAATTTTATTTTTAAAATCCTTTTTCAACCCAAAAATTTTAGTTTTTAAATTTTAACTTTTATTTTTCATTTTTTACTTAAAATTTTGACTTTGACTTTTAAAAGTTGACCTTTGACTTTAAATTTTGACTTGCTCATTTGACTTTTAATTTTTCAAATTTGGCTTTTCGGTTTGACTTTTAAGTTTGACTTTTCAAGTCTGACTTTTGAGTTTGACTTTTTTTTTAAATTTGACTTTTAAGGTTGACTTTCTCTTTTAAGTCAAAGGGCAATTAAAAAAAATAAAAAATAAAAAATATATATATAAAAAATTTAAAAAATAAAAAAATGAGTTCCACATCAATTCCGGTAAATGAAGTTTCATGTACTTCATCTTGTAAAGCTACGATTAAATTTCTTCATGAACAAATTGATTTGCTAAAAAGGGAAAATGAGGACCTTAAATATGAAGGCTATACTTTAAGGAAAGTTCAGAAACCTTTAAAAGCACAATTAGAGGCCAAGACTAAGGACTTTAGAAAATTACAAGAATATTACAGCAACAAGTGTGAAAATTATGATCACATTAAACGCAAACTTGCTGTTGTAACTAAAGAACTTGATGCTTTGAAAATAAAATGTGGAAAAACAGACGTTAGTTTCAAAAATTATACTGCATCAAGTAAGACAGTCGAGTCCTTAGTAGAAAATCAATTGAGTTTTAAAGATAATCAAACCAAGGGTCTAGGATATCACAGTGTGCCACCTCCTTTTAATCACAATTATAACCCACCCTTTAAGACCAATGAGGAAGAAATGCCTACTCAGTATGGCCAAACCCCTGCTCCAGATTCACTTAAGACTAAACAATCAGGGCCAACTGAGGGTGTTGAGCTGAACGATACTAATGCTTCTACTTCATGTGCAGGTAAAGTAGCAGAGGATGAGAACAAGGAGAACACCATTGAACAAACCAACATCTCCTTCAACTTTGAATCTGTTGCTTCGAACTTAGTTGCTTCTGATCAACCTGCTGTTGAGAAGTACAGGCCACCAAGTCAAGTGAAACAGCCGACCTTTTGCAACTGTGCGTGTGGGAACAATCAGAAACGAGGCAAGGACATGCCACCAGGGGCAGGAAGAAACAATTTCCCAGTGAAGAAAAAGATTTGTTTTCACTGTGGAACACCTGGTCATATTGCCCGAAATTGTCCAAATCGCGCATACGTTCCTTATTATGCATAAGGCTGGCAGAACGCGCCAAGAGGGAGATACTCCAAAAGATACCCCTCGAGATCACGTTCAGACCATGATGACTGGAACGCGCAGAAGGCCAAGAATCAATCCCACAAGGCCAATAATCAAAATTCCAAGGCCAAGAATCTCCCAAATCAACTAACGATTCTAATATTTCTATGTCTTCTGTTTTTGATAAACTGGACATGTCATGGGAGAAAGTATCGTGTGTCGATGACAAAGGTCGACCCAGTTTCAAAATGGACTGGGTTCCAAAGACCAACTGATCCCGCTCTGTGCTAGAGCAGCTATGGAGGCATATCATCAGACTTCGGTTTGTTGGTAGTAGCTGTTCCAGGCACATGATAGGAGAGAGCTCTTAATTGTACAGTACTCAGAACATTATTTGAGAGTATGTGTCCTTGGCGGGAAAGGAAGAAAGGAAGAGATCACAAACAGGGTTTGTGCTTAAAGACATGAAGAATTTTCGGATCTGTTCTGAGTTTACGCGTGCTGTTCTCAGACCTTCCGGATGCAAATTCAATCGGTGACTTACGGTTTGCGTTTTCTTCTGTATACTCCTGAGTTTTTCTTAACCTGATTCGCTTTAAAGACTAATTTTTGTTTTAGGATAGTTTAAATTTGCACATTTACTTTCGTTTCTCTCTTATGCACAAATTTAGGGGGAGAAATAAAAACAAAACCAAAATTAGAAAATTTTAAAAATCCAAAAACATTAGAAAATCAGATAATCAAAAAAAAAATTATTGGTTATGAAATGTGCTGCTTGAGGGAGATGTTCTGGGAAGTGATATGATAAAGTGATAACAGGCAACCTGAGTCTGCGTAACGTACCCGAAGTTGAAGGGTCTATGCTCTGGTTTGATGCGTCGGTAGGCACGAAATTTTTTTAAATGGACTTGACTAGGGAGAGTTGAACTTAGGAAATTTATAGACTTGACAAATCTTGACCTAGTTAGATCCGTTCAGCCTGACAATACGACGCTCGGATAGGTTGAGCAGGGATATATATATATATATATATATATATATATATATATATATATATATATATATATATATATATATATATGGGAATCTACTTGTCACAATAATTGAACCCGTACTTGGAACCGTGGCTTAACTTTTCCTCGATGTGCGGATTTTGTCCTTAATTCCAGTTGGATAGGGCGACTGGTAAATTCCGATAAATTATGTCTGTAAAATATCATTTTCTTTCTTTCCGTCTGTTAGTCATATGTTGTCTCCTTTTCGTGACTTCCAATCCGACCTGGTACACAACATATGTAACTCTATTTCTCTGCAGGTTATATATGTGAAAGACTTCTTATCTGTTAGCCATATGTTGTCTCCTCTCTGCGACTTCTAATCCGACCTGGTACACAGCATATGCAACCTTCTACTTCTCAACCCCTCTGAAGTAATAAGTAATAAGTAATAGAATTCTGAATCTATCTTCTCTCTGAATGGTTGTCTGCTCACCCGGTGTAAGGAGTACTCTGGAAGTTCTTGATGGCTGGTGTAACGCCCGTAGATCAGGGCTAGTCAATTTAGAGACGATAGTCGTCAAAAATGAATTTTTGATGAAAGATTATTTAGAATGAATAATCTTAACTAAGTTGTAGTATACCTTACAAGGATTCCATACATATAAAGAACGCCGAAATCCGTGTTATAACGAAGAAGTTATGACCTGTCGAAGTTTCGCGACAGAACCGGCACGACACGGTGCGGCGTAAAAAGTGAATTTACGTTAGAGCGATATTTAGCCTTAGCAATCTAAATGAAAGTCGTAGAATACGTTAAACCGTGAGCGTGTATAAAAAGAACGCCCAAATCTGACTTCGTATGAGGAAGTTATGATTTTTCGAAGTTTCGACTTAGCGGTATGCAGCCCGAATACTCGATTTGAGACCGAGCGGTTTTTAGTCGAAACAATCTATATGAGAATCGAAGAACTCATTAATTGTAGTAAAACGATAAAAAGATAGGCAAAAACGGACGTCGGATGAAGAAGTTATGATTTTATAACGAAGTTTTCTTGTCCCGGCCTACTAAAAATAAATAATAAAAATAAAGTCAAAATTAGCCGACGGAGTCTAAACAAAAGTTGTAGAGCATAGTCTCACCTACGCGGGGATATAAAGAACGTCAAAAACGGAGTTCGTATGAGGAAGATATTAATTTTTGAAGATTATTAAATATTTTCGATATTTAATTTAATTATAAATTAACCGATATTATCTATGGTGGGAGTCAGCGATCTGATCCACATTACGCCCAACGTAATGTAGATTTACGCCCAGCGTAAAATGGGTTTCCAGCCCCCTATAAAAGGGTGTCGAGGGCAACTGAATTCTTTGCTCATTTCTTCCCTTTCTCTCGCGTTTTTGCATCGTCCGCGAGAAGTGCAATTCCCAAGCCGAAGCTCTGTCCGTGAGAAGTCCGGTTTTTGTGAAGATCTTCCAGATCTACCGAAGAATACTACTTCTACAAGTCGTAGTGCTGTCCGATCATCTTTTGATCAAGTGAGTGTGTAGTTACTTTCTTCTAACGCATAATTATGAAGTATCTTATACGAAATACGTGTTATGTGTATAATATAAAGTTGTTTATATGTGTGAGTGTATAGTCACTTTCATCTTACACATAGATATTAAGTATTTGCTATGAAATACATGCTATGTGTTTATACATTGTTTGTTTACTTGAGATGGATGTTGAATGAATGTTTTATACGAGTTTTTAAATAAGTTGTATATGTAATTTATATCTACAAACATGTTGGGTAGAACATGGGTAGATGAAATAGTTGATGTGTGTTGAAAGAATGTGATAAGAGAAAGGTGAGGATATAATGGTGATGATAATTATGTGATGATAGATAGGTGATGAATTACGAGTCCAGGCGATGTTGTGGCTACGTATTCATCCGATGATATTCTATCCCTTATTATGAATTACGAGTCCAGGCAATGTTGTGGCTGCGTATTCATGCGAACCCTTATTATGATTTACGAGTCCAGGCGATGTTGTGGCTGTGAAATCATGCGATGATACCCTAACCCTTACTAGACATATATTGAGGGAGTGATCCCCGAATTAGCATTATCTATATGATACAGGCGATGATCCTTAGGAAAAGTTCTTAGGAACAAGCATATAAGGATATAAGATGTAAGGAAACACGTTCTAGTACACTTAAAATTGAACACATACAGATTGTCTATAGATCTCGCTGCTCAATTTAGGTGGACAACAATATCCCTGGTCGTCGTCAGATGAAAGGTCCTTAAGATATAGTATTTAAGGAATTAGGATTAGATATAAATTTTAGGTTTTTTAAGTTCACTTTGTCTTGTAACAAGTAGTATGTCCTAAATTTGTCACAATTTTTCATGTTTAAGTGGACAACAATACCAACGATCGACCAGACAAAGATGTGAATATGAAAGGTACCGATAAGTGGATAAAGGCTGTCTAAAAACTTTGATCCCAAATCTCTCTTAAAGTTAGATATCATTTTTATTTTTGTTAAATTTGTCATAGTTTCTTCTAATTTAAATATTAGGGGAGAATTAAAAATTAAAAAAAATCAAAAAAATTCAAAAATAAAAAAAAAATCAAAGAAAAATCAGAAAATTTTAAAAATCCAAAAATAGTGTTATTTCTGTTTTATTTCTTGTTCAGAAAAATCAAAAATCCAGAAATATTTTTTGTTTCTGTTTTCATTTGTGTGCTAAGTTTTCTTTTGTGTTGAAAAGTGATTTCAGGTATAGATAAGACTGATGGAGACTGTATTGAAGATCTTCTGAGCCAAGGCTTCATTCGTGAGCATCGAAGAATTCGCATTCGAAGGAGCAAGAAATGAAGATTATTCTTTCAACATTTAATTTGTCAACCCCAGAAGCAAGGTGAAACTGAAATTGAAGATTATGTGACAGATTGCATTGAAGCCTCCTCAATCAATCTGCTGCTATCTTTGTACCTGTTGAAGTGATCCAGAAGATTTGTTCTCTCTGTAGATTCTCAAGCTGAAGCGCTATCTTTCAAGAATCTGTACATCAAGCCTCCTCACCCAATGTGCGTTCAGAGTCAAATCTTGAAGAAAAGCCCAACCGCTTGAGATGAAGTCATTCATGAAGATTCATCAAGTTCATCTTGAAGCTGTGAAGAAATCAAAGATTAATGCTGAAGCCAAGCTCCCAATGAAGATTAACAAGAAAAAGCTAGCTACTTTTTAGGGGGAGCTTGTTGGATCAATTAGAAAAGAAAGTTATAAACCAAGGGGAAGATTGTTGGGTCAAAAATATGGTTTATACTTTGTTTTTCTAGGAAAATATATTTTTATGTAATGTTGTATGTGTTTGCGGTTTGTGTGTACGGTCGTACATAGGGTGTACGGCTGTACACATGTGTATGGCTGGAGGTCCATATAAATAGAGGAGTGCATGTGAGAGTGTACGGTCGAGACGGATAGAGAAGAGAGAGAAAGTTAGAGAGAAGAAGTGTGTGTGTGTGTGTGTGAGAGAGAGAGAATCTATTGTAAGGAGCATCAATCATATCATCATTACATTAGATTCAAGTTATTCTTCTTCTCCTTCTCTTCTATTTGATCTGACATCATCCAATTGATTGGGATTCCGCACCATCAATTGGATCTGATTGATACACAAGCAAATTTTGGGGACTTACAATAAATAAATTAATGAACGAATCATAACCCTAAAATAAATAATTGAAAGTTTAGGGGCTTAAAAATATGATTTCCGAATTTATTATAAAGAATTTTTGGAGTTAGGGACTCCATGGTAATTATTTGGGATTTATTTTAAAAGGAAATGAGGTGGAAGGGCTGAAAATGTCATAACTGAGAATTAAGGGTTAAAAAGATAAATTCTGGACTGATTTTGAAAAGGATTTGTTGAGAAAGGGGTTGTTTAGTAAAATTTGGACTTATTTTGTAAGGAGTTCAAGGGGCAGGGTTCATATGGTAAATATTGGCCTTGTTTTGAAAGAAAAGGGAGAAGGAGGGATTGTATGTGTGAACATGGGAGTAAGTTTGTAAGGCACGGGGTATATAAACCCGATTATACGCAGAAACCCTAGAGACCATGTGCAGCCGTCACCCCACCTTATACCTCCCTCATCGGTGCCGCTCTCCATCCCCGGCAGAGCCACGATCATCGCGTCGGGGAAGAAAAGAACCCATCGAACCTCCACTCCACTCCTTATTTCCCCTTTTGTTCGCTGCCATGAGGGGTATCGCCCGCCACCATCATCTTGCAACTGGACCACCGCCACCATTACGATGCGCAAATGACGCCACCGCCACTATTGTTCCATCACAGGCGACTTCAGGAAACTATGGTGGTTCGGAGATGGACCGCTACCCTTTCCTCCATTCCTTGTTGCCGACGCACCACTCCAAGATGACGCGACCAAGACCTGCCACCGCCATCACCTCCTGATGACATTGATGTTGCTGTTTCCGTCGAAGTTGGCTCGTTCCCCGACGTGGGATTGAATGTTCGCATGTGTGTAGTTGCTGCTTGACGGGGGAACGAGAGACTGAAGGGTTGCTGCCATTTTCGCTTATGTCATCCCGAATCACCACCTGTCGCCGCCGTGGGGTGGCTGTTTATGTTTACTTCTTGCAGGTGAGTGTGCAATATGGTGTAATTACGTGTGTGTGGTGGCATGATGTTATAGGGGCGATGCTAGACCGAAAAAGCCATGAAAAGCCCCACCACCACCGTGAGGTGGTGGCTGCCACCATGGGTGGGTGTAGTTTAGTGTGTGTGCAGTTATTTTCTTGGGATATTCATTGTAACTGTAACAAATTAGATTAATGAAAGAAAAACCGAAAATGACCACCTTAGGGTGGTGGCTGCCGCCATCGGCCTCCGTGTCGGGTGGTGGTGTGCTTGCCTCGTTATGTTGGTTCGTTTGTGGTGCTTGAAACCCAAGTGGGCCCAAGGAAGCTCAAATGGGCCCAACAAAACTTACTGGACTCTAATGGACCCTAATAAAACCCTAATGGGCATGATGACATTTTTATGGGCTTGATAGGCCCAATAAAGCCCTAAATGATCTAGAAGCCCAACAAGTTAATAAATGGGATAGTCTTTGGGTTGGAAACCCTAATTAGGGTTTGGAAAACCCTAATGCCATGAAACCCTAATTTGGAGAATTAATCGGAGCATTAGAGAATTATTTAATAATTTGGAATATTAAATAATAATCATTGGCAAAAATTTAATATAAGCAATATTGGACTTAATTGATTAAGTCCCTAATGGGTTAAGTGAGAAACACTTAACCCTAATCATCATTTTATGTGAAAACCTAATTTCACTTGGGTTTATTGTTGGGCCTTTCTATTGGGCCTTGATGATTGGATTATTATTGGGCCATCCAAAGTCAAGCAATTGGACTAGAATAATTAATGGGCTTTGAGGAGTTAGGCCCAATTTGGAAAATTAGGCCATAGATGGGCCATAATCTGGGGCTTAATGATTACATATGATGTTGGGCCTTAGGATAAGGTTATGTATAGGCTTGGGCCCAATTTGGAAAATTGGGCTATATGTTGGGCTTTGAGTCCTATTCGACTTTGGGCCTATAAATTGGGCCTTGGACTGGAATAAGCCAAGCTAGGGGTAATGTAGTAATTACCCAAAGCATGTATTTATGGTTATGTAATGGAACCTAATTATTAATTGGGTAATGCTTTGATATGGACAGATCAGGAATCTGTCATCCAGCAGTTGGGGTTGAGTCTGTGGGACTTCAGCGGTGTGGGGTTGAGTCTACGGGACTTCAGGAATGCAAGGTGAGTTACCTTCCAGTAAGGTGGGTCTAAGGCCACAATGTCGGCCCACCAACAGGGGTAGTTGGTAGATAATTGTCTTTGTGATAATTATCTTGGTATGATATGTTTGTGAGATATGCTTATGTGATATGCTATGTGTGTTAATGGTAGTAGTAGGGAATAGTTTTTCCCTGACTCGATCGTTAGGATCGAAGGGTAGGTCAGTACCCCAGGTATGCCTGAGTGTATGATTATATCCTGTTATTATATGATAGTTGTAGGGGGTGAAATAGTCCCCGGTTACTGGTTGAAAGATACCGATGACGAACACTGGTTGAAAGATACCGATGTCGGATACCGGTTGGAAGATACCGATGGCAGTTATCGGTTGAAAGATACCAAAGGGGTATACAGAACTCATGCAATGCTTATATGTCTGTTTATGATTTTAGTATATGATCAACATGTTTATGATGTTAGTATGTGATCAACATGTTTATGATGTTAGTACGTAATCAGTATGTTTATGATATATTACTATGTGATAGTGGTGGGGGTGAAATACTCCATGGTTACCGGTTGAAAGATACCGATAGCAGTTACCGGTTGAAAGATACCGATGGTATTATGTGGTATGTGGTCTGATGGGGGAACTCATTAAGCTTCGTGCTTACAGTTTACAGTTTTGGTTTTAGGTACTCGTTTTCAAAGGAAAGGAGTCGGCTTGATCGTAGCGCATCACATTATGTTTTCCGCACATGAGATCTTTGGGATTACACTCTGATATGGTTTTATGATAAGTGCTTTGATTATTGACACTTTTTTTTAACATGAGATATGAATATGAATGTTTTATTACTGATGGTTTTATATTATAACTTAATCAAAACAAAATTTTTGGCCTTGAATTTTGGGATGTTACACCCAGCTGTCCGCTTTTAGAGTCGTTGCTAGCTTCATCGTTGGACCAAAATCTGCCAGTAGTCCACTATCAAACGTGTGACATCCCCATTTACATGACCATAAAAGATCGATTTATTTATTCTTTATTTTAAAACCAGAGTATCTTTTTAAAGAAAAGTGTTGCGGAATTTGTTCCTAGAAAAACATGATAAATATGTTATCAAATCATTTCCGAAGAAATGTATTTTATTCATTTTAAAATTTTGGGATGTCATCATCAATATAGAAACATAAGCATAAACAGACCTTACATTCTTTTACATTAGTGATTTACATCTCCTATAATCTCTCATTGTAATGTAGCTTCGTACTTTCACAACTACCCTTTTTGGCTAAGAAATTTCATCCTCAAGTAAGCAAGGACTATTATGTGACTTGTGCTAACACACCTAAGTGTAAAATATGAGTTCCTAAGGAGCCATATAGTGTTAGAATACAAATCTCTCCCAAATCTCTCTAAGTATGCGAAATCTCGCCAACTATAGTGAATCTCTCCCAGATCTCTCCAAGTATGTCAAATCTCTCCTAATTCTCTCCAAGTATGTGAAATCTCTCCCGAATCTCTCTGAGTATGCAAAATCTCTCAAAGTATAATGAATCTCTGCCAAATCTTCCAAGTACGTGAAATCTCTCCCAAATCTCTCCAAGTATGTGAAATATCTCCCAAAATCTCGCTAAGTTTGCGAAATCTCTCCAAGTATAGTGAATCTCTCCCAAATCTCTCCAAGTATGTGAAATCTCTCCCAAATCTCTCCAAGTATGTGAAATCTCTCCAAGAATAGTGAATCTCTAGCAAATCTCTCCAAGTATGTGAAATCTCTCCCAAATCTCTCCACGTATCTCAAATCTCTCTAAGTACCTTCCGTAGTCGAAAACAGCTCAAAACCGGAAGAGGAAACCCCAAAAGGACCCTCTTGGTCCGGAATGCCTTCTTAGGAGCCTAGAGGAAGCACATCTTCGGAACTCCCTTATTTGCTTCGGATCTAGCCTGCTTCGGAATGGTGAAGTCTTGCTTTAGAACCTTGCATCTCGGAAGCCTCTCATCCGTATAATCTTGCAGCTCCTGATGCTCCTTGATTCGCCCCGCTTCGGAAATTCCAGCCGGCTTCGGAACCCTTCGGTCCCGATTGCCCCTTCGCTCCAGACTTCGCATGACTTCGGATCCGAGAAGGTCAGTACGGAAATTAGTAGATGACTCCGTAAATTGCTTAGTGACTCCAGAAATATGGAGCAAACTTCGGACCTTCGCATGAATAACCCTCCACTCCGAATTTTGGTCATTTTCGATCCTTTTCACCATTTTAAGGCATTCTGACGCCGGAAATCACCCCAAACTCATATTTTTCCTATCCTAAACCCCTATTTTATGCTAAAATAAATTATTTTAAGCATATTTACACAAAATAAATGTTTGGGATTTACGAAGATCTTATCCTAAATCAAGATAAGGACAAAGAGGTCGACTTTGTGATTTGATGAAATCCTCATTTCCCATGCAAATCACAGTATCCCATGATTTATCCACCAAATATCCATACACGGACCAGCAGATCCCCGTGCACCAAAGATTCCCTCCCTTTTCTTATACTCCAAAGCAACGACAGTAAAGGGTTTTAGACTCCACCTTCTCTCTCACTATTCCCATTTTCCCTCAAAAATCATCTTCAAGGCAAGAACAATGATCTTGCTGGAAGGGAAATTATTCTCAATTTATCCCTAGAGTTCTAAGGTAAATTCCTCCACTCACCTAATATTTTATTATATTTCAAGATGAATCCATATTATTTTATTCATAATAATATGTGATGATCATCCTTAGGAAAACATCCCTCCCAGGGAAGTTCCTCATCTCAGCTAAAGTTTAGGCTTGGAATCTCCACTCCATAACTCCAAACAACTCCTCAACCAACTCAAGATGAGACTTCATACCCCACCTTTTTCAATGTTTTAATGTTTTTAGGGGAGAGTACAAGTCAAATTTTGTCTAAATACTTGAATAATTGCATGTATACGTATGTTTGCATGTGTGTGTGAAATATTAGTAAATTATTATGTTAGCAATATCTGCATTAACGTAAGATTTCACAACTTCATAAAGAACAGATGATACTTTGTGTACAAAAGAGCCTCCCAACTATTGGGTGTGTTCAACGTAAACCCTTTATCTATGCTTTCATGTCTAGAGATAAAAGTTATAAAAAGGGATCTTGATAAATGGACACCATTTCTAGTAATTTTCGAAAATGGAAACTTTGTGACTATTTGCAAACTATCAGGGGTTATTATATAAATATTCGATATAAAAGTTTGTGTCAAGAAACGATAAAAATAGAGCCTTTATGATAGAAATATTTGCATGTCATAAGCCGCTGTCGTAAACATCCAAGAACATAAGTAATGTTCTATAATTCATAAAACAGAAAATGCGTGTCATAAGCAGCAATTATAAATTTATAAAAATTATAACTTGACACTTTTTCTCTTGACTAAAATGACTTATTTTTCAATAAATGAAAAGGAACGAACACGAGCACCCAGCTAACGAGCTAACGAGCACAATCAACGATATGGAATGAGAACGATATTTCTATTCAATGAGTACGAATTTCATTATTTATCTAACAAATAATGGATCTCTAACGATTGCTCAAAAGGTTGTTAGTATTCTAGTCAGACAAATCTAAAAAGTACCTAGATATAAAAATATTAGTGTACGTCTAAGTCCTGTAAGGAGTTATAGCCAGATTCTCCTTGAGGGAGAGCGGGAATTTGTGTATAGATCTATACGGAGTTGACACCCCGCACCTTCGTTGTTCGATACATCTAGACAGTCCAGTCTAGGGTGACAAATGTCTTTTTCAAACCGAGGGTGCCTGAGAAACGCCAAAAAGGCACTCCATCATATTAGTATAGTTATAACGACTCACTAGAATATGTTCTATTAACTAGAAATTTATGTAAGGAAAACCTCATAAATAAATTTTGGCACGTTGTGTTGACTGTCCTACACGTGATAGGTGATGGTCCGCATTTGTTGTGTTGACTGTCCTTCTTCATCGCGTTGAATGTCCACAATAGCGCGGTTGATTCTTTCTCCTAACAAGTATAGAGTCGTAATACTGCTATTTTTACAAATTAGAAAGCATAAGACTCTATGGAAAATGTTTATAAACGGTATTGATAACGATAAACTAACCCACACATATACATAGTTGGAAACTAGAACTTACAAATACTTTATAGCAGGAAATATAGGATTTTATGGAGAAAATGATTTTCTACGATTTCAATAACGATAGCCTAGAACTTACGAATATTTTATAGCAGAAAATATAGGATTTTCTGGAGAAAACGATTTTTATACGATTTCGATAACAATAAACTAGAACGCACACTCAATTTTACTCGATAAGAGGAACATGATTTTCGACCATATTCTCTTTTTGAAAATAAGGGATTTTTCTGGAAACGGTTGACTATTACTATTCAAAAGAACTATCCTCGTACACAACTCGCTTTCACAAATTACAATACTTTTCAAAATCACTCCTTATAAGGATGAACAAAAGTAATGACATACACACACATATAACCATGATTTTCAAGGCAAGACTTCAATCAATTTTATAGAAAATATCGGATTTTCTGAAAGTACAATGAGAACGATTCTAAACAAGTATAAACGATTTTATACAAAAATGCTTATGAACTCACCAACTTTTTAGTTGACGCTTTTCAAAATGACTTGTATTCTCAGAGATTTAGTAAGCAGGTAACAAGGGACGCTGATGCAAGACCATTTAGCTGTAGTTTGAAGTTTTCTACTTATGCATCTTTTGTGTAACTTGAAGAACAAATACAATATGTAAACTATGTAAGTCTGTTATCTCAACGTATGATGTTTGGATTGCTCTGTTTCATTTATATCCAATTGTTATGATACTACACAATGAAGTCACCCGCCTCCGGATGTTTCCGTCGTCTGGTCCGGGGGTGTGACAGATTGGTATCATAGCATTGTTTATAGTGAACTGGTATATCTAGCCATATGAGATATACAACTATAAATACAATGGGACTAAAACAAACTCTGACTAAAAGTATACTTTAAGAAGATAAGTATTTTATAAAAGTATACATAATTACTAACCCAGTATCATAACGAGAAGAAACCAAAAGTAACTAAAGGTTGAACACTACAGTCAAACTTGGGCAGTTATGTAATCATATATGTGATCAATATAGCCTGATCAACTATATTTCTTTGAGATATGACCAACATGTGCTTGGGAGTGATGGTGGTGTTGCAACAAACCTAAAACCTAACAACTATGTGTACAAGAGAATGCTAGAATTCGAACATCAAGTTTAAAATACTATAGGAGTATTTTAGGATACTATAAACCCCCCTCACACCTAAACTATCCATGTATATCTCGTGCCACGAATCTTGCCCTAACGATGTAATTGAAATTCCCCCACCAAGACTTCTACTACCCTATCACGACGATTTGCGGATGGGGCAAGGAGAGACCGAAAGAAGCCCAAGAGGAAAATCCAAAAATGGATCCTAAGGGATACCCAGAGATGAATTGCGAAAGGGAGAATTCTGACTAAGAAACCAGCAAGGATGAAAGCGCCAACGAAACCCTTGACGAACTTTACCCAACTGAGAGTAGACCCGAGACCCTTTCACCTTTCTCTTCCCAGATACGTAACCACCCGATATAAATTCCCCTGGAACGGACCTACCTAGAAGAAAAAATGATACCCACACATAAACAAGTTGAGGAATTAGCTCCTATCCAATTTAGGGCGTACCTCCATGAAAGACAATCTGATCCACAATCGACGTACACCGAACTCTGATAGCCAACACCCTCACGAATCAGGCATCATCTCTGTCTAGACCACAAGTAACCTAGATTGACTCCCGGTTTCCAACTCTCCGTCATAGAGTAATAGAGACCATAAGTAAAGCCCAGTGTGCAACAATGTAAATCCGATCCCCCACAAGTAACCAGAACACCATTCCAAATGCCCTACGAAACCCACAAGTAGGACCAAAAAACCATGCAGACCATGTACACTCTTTAAAAGAGGAAATGGTCATTTGGAGACCACAACTCATAGCAATCAAGGCTAGGACAGCCTTAACAACGTAAGGAACATAAAAAGGGCACCCTTAATATAAGTGAACTGGCCAAGCTCTTTGTGCGCCTAAAGAGGATCACCACACTACTCGCCTTAGGTTCATAATGCCCTTAATCGCAGCCAGTAGTAGTAAACCAAGAGGAGTACATCCTCCAAGAATCCATACAACAGAATCCGTTAACCATATTGCTAGCAATGTGCTATTTTGACGGACCTTACGTCAGATAATACATGTTCCCACCCTCTACCATAAGTGCATCATGGGAATGTAGGTTGACTCGAATAACACCAGTACGTTAATATTATACGAGTAAACTCACTTGAAACTAACTACGAGTACTCACAAACTCACTTTTTGTGTGCAACAGAGTTATGTATTCTCATGAAGGTAACCAGTACCCCAACCATGCCCTGATCCTACGAATAGACCCCGCCACTCTCCATGGCACTGTAATAGCGGTTGTGACAGACGTCATGGCATACTTCAATGCCAATGATACAAGGAAAGTTGGAGGCAGTTTCGGTAACTTCAACCACAACAACAACCCAGGAAACCAACGAAGAACAACTCACCCATGCACTCAAAAACCTAAACCTAAGAACAAGAAACGAAAGTTCGGGAAAGAAAAAGGAGGTAGTTTGACTCAGAGGCTTACTAAAAGGCAACAAGCGGGACCAGTCCGTACCCCTACTAACCCTACTCCTCCCACATCAAGACAATCATACCTTGGGAACAATCCACCCTGTAACAAGTGCAAATACCACCATTAGGGAGCCTGCCAGACATTTTGTTGTAAAAGGTGCAACAAGATGGGACACACCTCCCGCTACTGTAGGGCCCCGACTCCATGCGTCACTCCGACCCTCAACCCAGAAGTAAGTCCAGTTTCTCACAAGTGTGGTGAAACAGGACATTTCAAGAGAAATTGTCCAAAAGAGATGACTGAAAAGGGAGTTGACAACTAGACAGGAAGAGATGACAAGAAACCCTACCGAGATTTTTGGTACGTTTCGAACGATCAACTTTATGTAATGACTTTTCACAGAAAGGTCTTGCAATTTGAAAACATAATCAAAAACTATTTCCCCATTCGAGTAAATCCGTAAATCACTAAGAAGCTAGAGAATCCTTACGAATGGACCATGATGGTTTCATATGAACATTAGTATCATATATAGTTAGGATTCCATAAACAAAGAATGTGCGATCCCGCATTATTTTTCCTGTCCCTAGTTTGAATAGGACAGGACCCCACAATCAAGTACCTTTTTAAAATCCTAAGTATGTGTAGTCGGGTCACATCCATCTATAGTGGAAAAACCTGGAAGAAGTCGGATTACAAATTACCTTGACTTATAGTAGCACTTTTGTGTTGCTAAAACACCTAACAAGCAGAAACACGATAGATCCAATGGTAACAATGAAAATGAAACTAACAACGATAAGAACATGAACATTAGAACACCTAACAAGCAGAAACGAGATAGACCCAATGGTGACAACGAAAACGAAACTAGTAACGATAAGAACACGAACACAAGAACACCTAACAAGCAGAAACGAGATAGACCCAATGGAAACAACGAAAACAAAACTAGTAACGATAGGAACATGAACATAAAACACCCTGTCATTTCTAACAACCAATACTCCTCAAATCGATGTAACAACAAGGAGTCCAATGTAATCAGTTGACACGGATAGGCTTGATTCTCACCTTACAAACCTCGAGCTCTGCAAATAGACTTTCATCTTACTTAAAAGAATAACAAAACTCTTTCAGTCGATAACGACGAAATCCCTATCAACCAGACGCCTAAGTTCTGGCGTAAGAAATACGACGACCTTCCCTAGCCCCAGCAAAGATTGAAAATCATGGAGCAAAGGGCATAAAAAGGAATCCAAAAGGCTTCCAACATTTCTCCAGAGATTCCTAAAATCTCTTAGAAGACCTCAACCATGTGCTAAGCAGAGATAAAATCACCTTGACTCCTGGAAACACCTCAATGACCAAACACCCGATACCACTTAGCACGGTCACAAGAACAAATAGTGTCTGATCATAAGATCGGCGTATTATGTAAAGGAAACATCAGACCCAATCCTTAACCACAGGAAGCACCTGTCTAACTCATAAGGGGAGAAAGACGAAATTGTCAAAGGCACTACCATCTATGATTAAGCCAAGGAAAACCCATCCTCAAGGATCGATACTCCCTACCCCGAATTAGAGACATGTTCAACCACCAGCAAGGAACTGGAAAAGGCCGACCTACCATTAGCTTGGAAAGACCCTAGGGAGAAAACTCCCAAGATAATCAAAGACTCATAAAGTTAACTATATCACACAAACTTAACCTTGGTGACCATAGTACCAACTCTTAAGGCCTAGAAAACTCTACTTCTAGGACACGAGGATCCCGATCCCTCGAAGACCATTTAAAACGCTTCGCCAAGAAAAGGCCAACTCGTAGTCTCCGATTAACTCAAGAGATCAGTTTAGACATATTACATTCCATGTATTCAACACTCATAAGTGTCGAACCACCGAAGCTCTAGAAATCCCACTTGACAAGAACGAGGTAAACAAGAATCCGCACCCCAAAGATAAACATGTGTAATGGACATTGAAAGAGTTGGGATACCCACCTACCTCTACTCGAGTACTCATATACTAACAACTGCCACCCGAGCATGGGAGTTGTACTCTTTGAGGCCCCGCGTGAACAGAAATGCAGATCATCCTCTGTTGGGCTGAGGTGAGAGACACCCAACTGACAAGAGGAAAAAACACTCAATAGCACACTCCCTAGACCCAAGATTATTCGATAAACCACAAAAAAGATAGTCAAAACCCGAACACGACCCTAAACATCGTATAAGTCGACAAGAGAGTTGTGCATATAGTAGCGTAAAGCCTTAGAATACCAAGTAGGGGATCAGGGTATTCTTAAAGATCTTTCCTCAGGGAAGGACAAATCGATTTGAAAGGCAAGGTAAACTAAATTCCCGATGCACCAGACCATTCAAGATCCTCGCACGGATCAGTCCGATAACCTACAAACTCCAACTACCCTCCAAGCTTAGTAACGTACATTCTGTATTCCATGTGTCGAACCTAGAAAGGGTCTGTTAGTCAAAAACCCTTCCAGTCCCACTAGACAAGGTGTAGTGGACTAGAACCTCCTAAAAATTTATCAACCTATCGAGACTATGGATAGAAAACCAAAGCATACAAAACAAAGCCACATCCCGATGGTGAAGGTTCAAGGAAATGCTAGGTGTGAGCCGGTATTCATCTAGGAATACAAAGACCAAATAACTCAAAGGTACCTTCACCTATTTCTGCATTCGTACCCTTATCTTTCGAAAGAGTTTTGGGACGGAATTCCCTCTAACGGGGGGGATGATGTCACAACTAGCCTTTTTGCTAGGAAATTTCATCCTCAAGTAAGTAAGGACTATTATGAGACTTGTGCTAACACACCTAAGTGTACAATATGAGTTCCTAAGGAGCCATATAGTGTTAGAATACAAATCTCTCCCAAATCTCTCTAAGTATGCAAAATCTCGCCAAGTATAGTGAATCTCTCCCAAATCTCTCCAAGTATGTGAAATCTCTGCCAAATCTCTCCAAGTATGTGAAATCTCTCCCAAATCTCTCTAAGTATGCGAAATCTCTCCAAGTATAGTGAATCTCTCCCAAATCTCTCCAAGTTTGTGAAATATCTCCCAAATCTCTCCAAGTATGTGAAATCTCTCCTAAATCTCTCTAAGTATGCGAAATCTCTCCAAGTATAGTGAATCTCTCCCAACTCTCTCCAAGTATGCGAAATCTCTCCTAAATCTCTCTAAGTATGCGAAATCTCTCCAAATATAGTGAATCCCTCCCAAATCTCTCCAAGTATGTGAAATCTCTCCCAAATCTCTCCAAGTATGTGAAATCTCTCCTAAATCTCTCTAAGTATGCGAAATCTCTCCAAGAATAGTGAATCTCTCCCAAATCTCTCCAAGTATGTGAAATCTCTCCCAAATCTCTCCACGTATTTCATATCTCTCTCAAATCTCTATAAGTACCTTCCTCAGTCGAAAACAGCTCAAAACTGGAAGAGGAAACCCCAAAACGACCCTCTTGGTACGGAACCCTCTTGGTCCGGAACCCTCTTAGTTCGGAACCCTCTTGGTCCGGAATGCCTTCTTAGGAGCCTAGAGGAAGCACACCTTCGGAACTCCCCTTTTTGCTTCGGATCTAGCCTGCTCCGGAATGGTGAAGTCTTGCTTCAGAACCTTGCATCTCAGAAGCCTCTCATCCGGATAATCCCGCGGCTCTTGATGCTCCTTGATTCGCCCCTCTTTGGAAATTCCAGCCGGCTTCGGAACCCTTCGGTCCGGACTGCCCCTTCGCTCCGGACTTCGCATGACTTCGGATCCGAGAAGGTCACTCCAGAAATTAGTAGATGACTCTGGAATTTGCTTAGTGACTTCGAAAATATGGAGCTGACTTCGGACCCTCGCATGAACAACCCTCCACTCCAAATTTTGGTCATTTTCGATCCTTTTCACCATTTTAAGGCATTTTGACGCCGGAAATCACCCCGAACTCGTATTTTTCCTATCCTAAACCCCTCAAACCCCCCATTTTACACTACTAGAAAAAAGGCCTTGCGCGTCGTAAAATGCTCAGATGACGTGCAAATGCGCGTCAAGGAAGGCCCTGTCATAACGAGAGACGACGCGCATTTACGACGCGCGTTTATGACACACAATGCGTGTCATTAAAACCGTTGTCAAGAAAGGCCATGTCATAAATGAAGATGACACACATTTTTGCGTATCGTAATTTTTATTTTTATTTTTTTTTTAAAATTATTTATAGATTTACTAATTTTCAAATTAAATTTGCACAAAAGTTAATGTCATACAAAATACAAAATAAAATACAATAAATAAGAAAGATAATTCATTGCACTAAAATGTCAAATACAAATAATCATCACCAACTATATAACCTAATATTACATTGCTATTAAGGGACATCATCATAACTCACTGAAGGTCTTGGAACAATGCTCTCATCATCAACTCTTACACCAACCTTGCTTTAGTAGATGACTTTCACACAATCAATATTGAAATAGATGCTGCCCGGACCACCATAGATGCTGCCCGAACTTACAGAGCTCAAACTTCCACTGTTTGCTTCATCTCATCTAACCTCTTTCTCCTTCAAGAACACAAAATAAAATGAAACCATCAAAATATCACATGAAGTTTAATACCCTCATAAAATGAGATTAGGATTGAGGGAGTTGAAAGTACCTGTATTCTTCGAGGAAACAACTATCATCAAGATCATCTTCTAAATCTTACTACTAGAAAATGGAAACAACTTCCATTGATGTTGTAGCTGAAATACCAAGAAAATGGTTTTTTGTAGTATCAAATTAAACGAAACCAATAGATAAAATGGGAAAAAAGACTTTAAATTTTTAAACCTTATTCCATCTGCATTGTATGCCATTTCATGGCCCTATAGAGATAACCAAACATGGAGTAAAAAAAATTGAATTAAAACACTCTAAGTTTTCTAATTCAAAAATATAAGTATCATAATCCAATATTTAAAAAAAATTGTATTTTTCTGAAAATTCTTACCAGCATCCAAGTTTCCTGTTTAGAAATCCAATTGCATGTCCCAAGTTGTCCCCCTTTTTCTGTGGTGTAGGAAAGATTATAGTTAGAAGTCTCAACGGTTAATATATATAAAAAATTAAAAAGAAAAAAATAGAGAGCAAATAAACTTGAGTACGGTGCTGTAGTTATCAATCAGTTTACAAAATTCTACTTTTTTTTTTTTTTTTTACATACTAAGAAACATCCACCAATTTTAGCAATGAAAATTATCATATGATTGAATGACATTGCATTGCTTGAGCAGCTGCATACTTTTTCAAACCCTCAAAGAAGGAGAAAGCTGGCTTTGATTGACTAGCGGGAGATGGTGGTGGAGGTATGACTATGGGTATGTTGAGAAAGTTCTTCACTTAGGGTTTCTTTATTACTGAAACAAGAATAGCATAAAAAATCAGATGTTAATTCAAACAACATGATCTAAGCCAGTTAACAACTTCTATCAACTTACTTAATCCATATACTAGGGAGAACAAGTTGGAGGTGATCTAATAACAGAAGAGGGCCTGCACAAATGTGAAAATGGTATTTGAATTTGAGGGAGGGGTAGTTTAGTAATTAAGAAAGAGAAAGAGTAATGAATCAGCCTTTGGGAAACTTGCAGTGAGGGGGACTGTAAGAGCAACAAAACCCCTTGAAACATTTTTCATTGTGGCAGTAGCAGGGTTACCATCCAAACCTTCTTGCATGTTAAACTGAGTGAGGAAGGAACACACCAAACAAAACATGTATCATGTTCCATTTTAAAAACAGGATATCGAAACATCAGTAGGTATTCCATTCTATGTGAGTATCACGTAGAAGGGAATCAATGTAAAGATGATTCAGTCATTGAACAAAGGACTTACCCCGACCAAAAATGCAATAAATTGAACAAAAATGAGACCCAAGAAAGTGTAAGAGAGTTGTTGAGAAGGAAGTGTCTCCTGAGGTCTGAATATGTGACTTATTTTGTGACATCCCCAATTTCATGGCGAGAAAAGACCGATTTGTTTATGCTTTGTTTTTAAAATCAGAGTAACCATTTAAAGAAAATTGTTGCGGAATTTGTCCCCAAAATAAAAAAATATGATAAGAATTTATCAAAGCATTTCTTAAAGAAAAGTATTTTCATTATATAACAAAATCTCGGGATGTCATGTTCCGATACAGACACATAAGCATAAACAAAACTTACATTTATTTACACTAATGGTTTACATCTCCTTTATTGTCTCAGTGAATTATGTCTTCGTATTGATACTTGTGATACAAAGAAAACTGAGTGGGTCAGGCTTGGGAGCCTGGTGAGCATATAGGGTTTTCAACCCACAATAATACATTTATTATATTCAATTATCAACAATCAACCCAAATACCCATCCCCATTATCTTCTTTATTTATTAAGGTTTTACCCTAAGAATCGATTATACTTTCTTCATTCATTCCTAAGGGTTTACCTAAGGAACTGGCACACAGTCCATTTGCTACCACGGTTTATACAACAGGCACTACGTCGCATAGTCACCAGGGTTCATGCAAATGGCACTACATCTCATAGTCACCAGGGTTTACACAATAGGCACTACGTCTCATAGTCACCTGGGTTTACACCAAAGGCACGAAGTCACATCGTCACCAAGGTTTATCAAATAGGAACGAAGTCGCATCGTCACCAAGGCTTACTCAATAGGTACGAAGTGGCATCGTCACCAACTATTCCATCTACCCATGTTCTACCCAACATTTTTGTAGATATAAATACAAACACAATTTAAATTATTTAACACCCGTATAAAAACATCAATTCCAAATCCATCTCAAATAGATAATTAATATATAACACATAGCACGTATTTTATAAAATACTTCATATTTATGTGTAAGATGAAAGTGACTATACACTCACTTGATCAGAAGATGATCGGGCAGCACTACGGCTTGCAGAAGTAGTGTTTCTCTGTAGATCTGGAAGATCTTCACAAAAACCGGCTCCTCGCGGGCAGCGCTTCGGCTCGGGAATAACGCTCTTCGGGATCCTCGGGGCTTCGTATCTTGCTTCGGGGCTCAGAAATATTATCGGTGCTTCGGGGTATAAACGGCACGCAAAACGAGGCAAAAACTAGAGAGAAGAAAGAGTTTGAACAAGAGAAAATGGCTGATTTCGAGTTCTATTTATAGGCTGAGGGTCTGGGATTATGCGGGGCGTAATCTCAAATTATGCAGGGCGTACTCAGTACGCGGGGCGTACTCGAGTTATGCAGGGCGTACTTTGACGTCATTGCATGTGTCGACTAGTGGCACTCGAGTATTGGTCAGACAAGTTGCACCCCTTTGAGTACGTTGGGTGTACTCAAATTACGCAGGGCGTAATTTGACTCGTCGAACTTCTAAATTGCGTAACTTTCGCATACGAGCTCCGTTTTCGACGTTCTTTATGTCCACGCGTAGGTGAGACTACTCTCTACAACTTTCGTTTAGACTCCATTGGCTAATTTTGAATTTATTTTTATTATATTATTTTTAGTAGGCCGGGACTGGAAAACTCCGTTATAAATTCATAGCTTCTTCATCCGACGTCCGTTTTCGCCTATCTTTTTATCGTTTCACTACAATTGACGAGATCTTCGATTCCTGTTTAGATTGTTTTGGCTAAAAACCGCTCGATCTCAAATCGAGTATTCGGGCTGCATACTGCTAAGCTGAAACTTAGAAAAATCATAACTTCCTCATACGAAGTCAGATTTGGACGTTCTTTTTATGCACGCTCACAGTTTAACGAACTCTACAACTTTCGTTTAGATCACTAAGGCTAAATATCGCTCTAACATAAATTCACTTTTTACGTCATTCAGCGTCTTGCCGGTTCTGTCGCGAAACTTCGACAGATCATAACTTCTTCATTATAATTCGGATTTCGACGTTCTTTATATGTACGGAATCCTTGTAACATATACTATAACCTAGTTAAGATTATTCATTCTAAATAATCTTCTATCAGAAACTCATTTTTTTTACGCTTATCGTCTTTAAATTGACTAGCCCTGATCTACGGGCGTTACATATTTCTGGCATTGGGCCAAATCTTGAATATGGGTCAACAGCTTGCGCAGGCGGGTGGGTTGCCTTTTCGGGTACTTCAGGTAGATCCAAATCGATATGGCCAAGAGCTTGTGAGAAAGAGTTTTCCTGGAACATAGAAATTTAGCTTAAGAAAATGACTGATAAATATATGTGGTAAAAATAAAATACAAGGTTGAAGCCTTTATTACCATGACAGCATCAGCAACTGTCAACTCAATGTCGTATTTACCAGAGAGATAAAATAATTTTTCAACAAGGCCAAGAAAATCCTGCAACAAGGAAAGTATCATATAGTGTCAAAACTATTTTAAAAAAAAAAAATACATAAAGTACAAACTACTTTTTTACATTTCTATCATTTTAACCAGTGAAGGGTCTAAATTGATAAAGTGGTGATAGTACAAGTGTTTTTCTGTTTTTCTTACTAATTATTTTAACAAGAAACATGAAAATGGAAATGGTGAAAGATAATGACCAGTGTTACCTTAAAATGTACGCGAGAGATCCCCACAACAAAAATATGTTCAACTCCAAATTCGTGTCTCGACTTCAACAATGCTTGGTGAGGGTTGAACGGCTTTTGAAGTGGAGTTGTCAACTAAAAAGACAACCGCAACTTTTCAAGATGGTTTGCTGACAACACCATGTCATTCTTTCTAGATAAATCAAGCCTAATAATAAATCATATTTTTTAAAAATCATAATCACCCAAAAAAGTGAAATTGAAAAGACAATTAAAGTAAACATACTTGTTTTCAGTCTCTACACTGTCGCTCTCGAGTACTTCGATTTTGGCATTATCAATTTTGATGACTCCTGTGACATAAACTGGCACCTTTATTCGTCCTACAGTTGCATATATTTTTTTATGTTCTGGATCTGAAAGCACAATCAACAAGGTACAAAATATAACCAAAGATTATAGGTGGTTTGTTAATAACTTAATATAATAAGGCAAATAAGTAATTATGGATATGTTTTTTTTACACAATATAAAATACCTCGAAAGCAAAAATATACTTCCCAACATCAACACCTACTGGAAAAGCATCAAGGGTGTGGACCTCTTCTTTAGGGTAAAATCTGAGTTCTTGAAAATGGACAAGTGAAGATTATAAAATAATTAAAAACTATGCATAAAACAATATATAACTACAGCAGTAATGTAAGAAAAGATTTTTCAAGGTGTACCTGGTTAATTATTGAAGTGTCCTGTGATCCAGAGGTAAAAACTTGCTTGAGTTTTACTGATAAAGGAGGTGTGGCAGATGTAGATCCCAATACAATGGTCACCCTGGTCTGTAAGCAAAAGCTATAGGATAAGTGACAAGATAAAACCTAAATTCTAAATAGAAATCATTTATAAAATTTTATATTAGTGATTGAAATGTAGGAAAAAGAATATGGGGTTTGTAAATTAGCAATATTGAAAGATGAAATGTAGTGAAATAGGTCTACCGAATGATAGGCATGCTTTGGATTGGATCTCTCATATATGCTCTTGCCCATACTCCCACACAATCACATGAATGCTCTGGATTAGACTCATCCATCCTAAATAACTTAAAACCTGATATTTTTGGCTTCAGGTAGTCATCTAGCAAGATGTTACTTGCTTTCAGATCTCTATGGATAATCTTCATCCTTGAAAACCTATGGAGATATAGGAGTCATTGAGCCATTAAATGCTATCAAGATTACAAATCGTGTATTCCAATAAAGTAATCCTTTCTTCCTAGAATCTATTCAAAATTAAATGAGAAAGATAGCCGGACAAGATGAAGTAAATGTTGATTAGATCTTACCAAATAGAAAGGAGTCCAAACTTTTATTAGGCATGTATGTACTCATATACAATCAAATCTTTTGGTAAACTATAGATATAAACATCAACAAAATTGAAGCATTCCCAGAACTAATCAAAGGAATAAATCACTGTGAACCTCAGGACAACAATCAAAATTAAGCTGAAAACAGGGGAGTTTATTAGAGCGAGAGAGAAAGAGAGAAATAGAGGGGAAGAGTAGTTGCAACCTACCTGATGATACTGCCCGTAAACTTTACCCTCACTGTAATTGTCTCTGGTCATCACGCCGATGTCAAGATCTCTGTAGTTCAAGAACACACCACTTGGATTCTTTGATACGAATGTTGTCATGAAATCGTGCGTAACCCTTGTTTGATTCAAGTAGTTTCTTTCAAGTGCGGGATCAGGGTCGCTCCACCCGATGGAATATTGGATTTTGAAAATATTGTCGGCGCGGTGAGGCATTGGACGTAGTCGGACTTCCATTTTTTGAAGTTGATGTTGTCGGAGTGGCGGTTGAGGAGAATCTCTGGCGCGGTTGTGTTGTCGAAGTTGGCCTAGTAAAGTAAGGAGTCAATCTAACTTCCTCCCACAAAATTCTATTAGGTTTGATGGGGTTCGATGGCCCAGCTGTCGATTTCATCAGATGCACTCCGAACTCTTAAAGATGATGGGGTTCGATGCTGGTGGTGGCGGTTAGGGCTTCCAAAGGGATAGGATAGAGAGTGTAGAGGTAGAGGAAGACAGGCAGCTTCAAAAGGATTGACAGCCTCACAATTCTATTAGGGTTCATTGGTAGAGGATTGTAGAAGGAGAAGAAGGAGATACATGGCGCGGTGTTTAATTTTTTGGGATTTCATTTCCCGGCTATTAAAAAAACGGAGAACGTGAGCCTTCCTAAAAAAAATATACAACGAAACCTTTAGAAGACATGCTCTTTTCGTTAGGTGCCCTCTGTGTTTTTAATTTTTTTTCTTGAAACACTAATTTAAGGGCACACAGAAAATACGTTTCCTCTATCCTTCAGTTTTTGGAAACCTGACATTATTTTTAGGGACACCCACAAATGCGTATCGTAAATCTGCGAGTGTCATTGTTTGCGTGTCATTAAAGGGTATTTTTCTTGTAGTGTTATACTAAAATTAATTATTTTAAGGATATTTACACAAAAAAATGTTTGGAATTTAAGAAGATCTTATCCTAAATCAAGATAAGGACAAAGAGGTTGACTTTGTGATTTGATGAAATCCTCATTTCCCATGCAAATCATAGTATCCCATGCTTTATCCACCAAATATCCATGCACGGACCAACAGATCCCCATGCACCAAAGATTCCCTCCCTTTTCTTATACTCCAAAGCAATGACGATAAAGGGGTTTAGACTCCACCTTCTCTCTCACTTTTCCCATTTTCCTTCAAAACTCATCTTCAAGGCAAGAACAATGATCCTGCTGGAAGGGAACATATTCTTAATTTCTCCCTTGAGTTGTAAGGTAAATTCCTCCACTCACCTAATATTTTATTATATTTCAAGATGAATCCATATTATTTTATTCATAATAATATGTGATGATCATCCTTAGGAAAGCATCCCTCCCAGGGAAGTTCCTCATCTCAGTCAAAGTTTAGGCTTGGAATCTCCACTCCATAACTCCAAACAACTCCTCAACCAACTTAAGATGAGCCTTCATACCCCACCTTTTTCAATGTTTTAATGTTTTTGGGGGAGAGTACAAGTCAAATTTTGTCTAAATACTTGAATAATTGCATGTATACGTATGTTTGCATGTGTGTGTGAAAAATTAGTAAATTATTATTTTAGCAATATCCTCACAAACGTAAGGTTTCACAGCTTCATAAAGAACAAAGGATACTTTGTGTACAAAAGAGCCTCCCAACTATTGGGTGTGTCCAAGTTAAACCCTTTATCTATGCTTTCATGTCTAGAGATAAAAGTTATAAAAAGGGATCTTGATAAGTGGACACCATTTCTAGTAATTTTCGAAAATGGAAACTTTGTGACTATTTGCAAACTATCAGGGGTTATTTTATAAATATTCGATATAAAAGTTTGCGTCAAGAAAATATACAAATAGAGCCTTTATGACAGAAATATTTGCATGGCATATGCTGCTGTCGTAAAACCTCCAAGAACATAAGTGATGTTCTATATGTCAAAAAACAGAAAATGCGTGTCATAACCGATAGTTATAAATTTATACAAATTATAGCTTGACACTTTTTCTCTAGAATAAAATGACTTATTTTTCATTAAACGAAAAGGAACGAAGACGAGCACCCAGTTAACGAGCACAATCAACGATATGGAACGAGAACCATATTTCTATTCAATGAGTACGAATTTCATTATTTATCTAACAAATAATGGATCTCTAACGATTGTTCAAAAGGTTGTTAATATTCTAGTCAAACAAATCTCAAAAGTACCTAGATTGAAAAATATTAGTGTATGTCTAAGTCATCTAAGGAGTTATAGTCAGAGTTTCCTGAAGGGAGAGCGGGAATTTATGTATAGATCTATACGGGGTTGACACCCCACACCTTCGTTGTTCGCTACAGCTAGACAAGGTAGTCTAGGGTGACAAATGTCTTTTCAAACCGAGGGCGCCTGAGAAACGCCAAAAAGGCATTCCGTCAGATTAGTATGGTTAAATGACTCACTAGAATATGTTCTATTAACTAGTAATTTATGTAAGGAAAACCTCATAAATAAATTTTGGCACGTTGTGTTGACTGTCCTACACGTGATAGGTGATGGTCCGCATTTGTTGTGTTGACTGTCCTTCTTCATCGCGTTGAATGTCCACAATAGCGTGGTTGATTCTTTCTCCTAACAAGTATAGAGTCGTAATACTGCTATTTTTACAAATTAGAAAGCATAAGACTCTATGGAAAATGTTTATAAACGGTATTGATAACGATAAACTAACCCACACATATACATAGTTGGAAACTAGGACTTACAAATACTTTATAGCAGGAAATATAGGA
Source organism: Lactuca serriola (assembly GCF_051521515.1). Taxonomy (NCBI): domain Eukaryota; kingdom Viridiplantae; phylum Streptophyta; class Magnoliopsida; order Asterales; family Asteraceae; genus Lactuca; species Lactuca serriola. Next base: position 271,655,455 of record NC_136412.1, on the reverse strand, counting down.
TTTTATGGAGAAAATGATTTTCTACGATTTCAATAACGATAGCCTAGAACTTACGAATATTTTATAGCAGAAAATATAGGATTTTCTGGAGAAAACAATTTTTATACGATTTCGATAACAATAAACTAGAATGCACACTCAATTTTACTCGATAAGAGGAACATGATTTTCGACCATATTCTCTTTTTGAAAATAAGGGATTTTTCTGGATACGGTTGACTATTACTATTCAAAAGAATTATCCTCGGACATAACTTGCTTTTACAAATTACAATACTTTTCAAAATCACTCCTTATAAGGATGAACAAAAGTAATGACACACACACATATAACCAAGATTTTCAAGGCAAGACTTCAAACGATTTCATAGAAAATATCGAATTTTGGGAAATTACAATGAGAACGATTCTAAACAAGTGTAAAGGATTTTATACAAAAATGCTTATGAACTCACCAACTTTTTAGTTGACGCTTTTCAAAACGACTTTTATTCTCAGGGATCTATTAAGCAAGTAACAAGGGACGCTGACGCAAGACCATTTAGCTGTAGTTTGAAGTTTTCTACTTATGCATCTTTTGTGTAACTTGAAGAACAAATACAATATGTAAACTATGTATGTTTGTTATCTCAATGTATGATGTTTGGATTGCTCTGTTTCATTTATATTCAATTGTTATGATATTGCACAATGAAGTCACCCGCCTCCGGACGTTTCCGCAGTTTAGTCCGGGGGTGTGACACGTATCGACACCTGTGATACAAATAAACTGAATGGGTCAGGTTGGGAAACCTGGTGAGTACATAGGGTTTTCAACCCACAATAATAAATTTATTATGTTTAATCATCAAACAATAAACCCAATTACCCATCCCCATTATCTTCTTTATTCTTAAGTATCTTCCCTAAGAATCATCTATTCCTCATTATTTATTCCTCAAGGATTTTCCTAAGGAATAGGCACGAAGTCCATCGTTGCCAGGGTTTATTCAACAGGCACTAAGTCCATAATTTTTAGGGTTCATCTAACGGGCGCTAAGTCCATAGCTGCCAGGGTTATCTCATTTATTGACAATATTATTTTCGGGAGTCCATCTGCAATACGTATCAATGGGTTTTTAGATTACACTGGGTGAATGTCTCGTTCACAACACCTACATGTTTCGAGCTTGCTAGTGTTCTACCGGACTGTCTAGAATCGTCTGTGTTGTCATCCATATTGTGCTAGATGACGGGGCCAATGCTTGGGTAAAGGCTCCTCTCATTTTTCACCTCTCACCCTCATATCATGATCTTTATCACCTTTCATCTCTTCATCCAACTCATCTTTCATCTACCTGTCTTACCCATCATAATTATAGGTATAAAATACATATACAGTTTAAAACAATTAAAACATGTATATTTTTGTTCATCCAGCATAAATATTAAGTGCACAGATAATATGCACACATAGCATGCAACTTATTTTAAATACTTCATATCTATGTGTAAGATGAAAGTAATTCACTTGTCAAAGTGATGATTCCAAACTCGGGAAGCGCTTCACTTCTAACGATTCTATTTTCCTTCGACGAAACCTAGCGTTATTATCACTAAGTTTTAGTCTAATCTTTATTGTGATTAATTATTAGTCCAGATTCATCATTAACTCAAAAGTCTACTTTCATGATCATTGGAGGTAGGGTCTGTTTGGTATACGAAGTATCCTGTTTGGAAATCCCACTTTAAACACCTCACTAAATCACATCCTAGACATCATCCCTGTAAGTAGATCAATCAGTATAATGACTTGGAATCACTGATAAATCTTGTTTATAGGTTCATAATAACGATAATGAACTTAAACATAAGTTATACTTAAAGTACGGCAAGCATAAACTTCCAAGCCGAAAATCTCTTTTCCTCAGAGCCTTCGGGCACTTGGGGGTTTCATCTAGCACCTTGAGGTTACTAGGGCTTTAGAGGGGTTTTGGGAGGTTTAGAGAAAGTTTAGAGTGAGAAAGAAAGAGTGGAAGGTCTGAGAAATGAAGGGACCTTCACAAGGTATTTATAGGCTAAAATATTGCTCAACTCATCAATTTGGGGCCTCCAACTCGTCGAGTTGGTGCCACATGTCACCCTTTGGTGGCAAGGCTTGGGGAGAAAGCAATGACCCAGATTCAACCACGTCACCCTCTTCGCAGCAGCACCCTGCCTACTTCTAAACCCCTTAAATTTTGCATACGAGCTCCATTTTCAATGTTCTTTATATCCACGCGTAGGTATTGAAAAGATCTATAGCTCTCCTTTTGACTCCGTCAGCTAATTCTTGACCGATTTTAAATTTAACAGTATGAGAAGATTATATTGTTAAACGACCATGTAAAATTCATAACTTTTACATACGGACTCCATTTTCTTCTGTCTTTTTATCGTTGAACTCTTATTAATTAGATCTTAAATTCTCATTTAGGTTGCGTCGGCCAAATTTTGATCGATCTAAACTTTGATTTTCGGGTTGTGCACTGTTATGCCAAATCTTAGAAAAATCATAACTTCCGCATACGAAGTCAGATTTGGACGTTCTTTTTTTGCACGTTCTCAGTTTAACGTATATTACAACTTTTGTTTAGATTTTTAAGGCTAAAAATTAATTTATCCAAAAATTCACTTTTTACGTTACGTGGTGTCATGTTGGTTTAGCCGTAAAACTTCGATGGGTCATAACTTCTTTGTTATAACTTGGATTTCAGTGTTCTTTATATGTACGGGACGCTTGTGAAATATACTATAACTTGGTTAAGATTATTTATTCTAAATAATCTTCTATCAAAAAGACATTTTTGACGCTTATTGTCTCTAAATTGACTAGCCCGAATTTGCGAGCGTTACAAAACATATTGACCTTGGAAAGTTCGGTAGGAACTAAGTAACGAACAAACTTCATCTTCTCGGTAAAGTATGCAACATACTTGTTGACATTCAACCTTCTCTTCTTCAGGTTTTGGAATTCATTCTTGATCTCCAAAAGATCTTGTTCAGAGTAGTATTGCTTCTTCATCTCTTCTAGAAAGTTTTCCGAAGACATCTTTCCTTCTTCTCCCTTCGGCATGGAGTCAGCCAATAACTTCCACCAGCTTAGCACTCCAATCTTCAGTTGTCTGACTACTAAGATGGTCTTTTGTCAGTTGTTGTAGTTGCAGCTTTCAAACACCATTTTAATCTTGGAGATCCAATCTATAACTTCTACTAGTGTCGGGCTACTAGAAAGACGTGGTGGTTTGGTAGCCATAAAGTCCTTTTACTTGCATCCATCTACTTTATACCACTTTCGGGTTATTCCTCCTAACCACGTGGGGCTCCATACGACTCACTTTCCTACTGCAATTTCATTCCTCTTACTGTTCCTCTTCTAGCTTATGTTGCAAGACGGGTGCAATAGGCTCTCTTCCATTTTCTAGAATGGGCAGTCTCATTTCTTCCCTCTGTTCGGCTAATAGAGCCCTAATCATACCATCGTGACAGGTTCAGCTATCAGCACTATTTCAGGTGCGCGTTCAATCACAGGGGGCTTAGGCTATTGATTCATGTTACTGTTTCCTTATCCGCTGTGAGTTCTTACCATGACATTCTATACACCAAAGCGACATTTAATGTACCAAGACGAGAATGCAGATATGGAAGATTTAGACGCTGTGACAACCCGAGATTTCCATTTTGTACAACATACCAATCAGAGCAGTTACTGTTAATTTTCAGACTATTTGGGATAAGTTTGAGTATTCTATGATTAACACTTTAGGAGATGCCAGGAGAGGGGATGCCCTAGGGTTTATTGTGCAACAATAACATTTCATAATCCAAGAAATTGGAATTTACGACCCAAACATGGAGTTTGCAGTCGTAAACCCCATGGGGTATATATATGGCCCTTAGCCATTTTTATTCATTTGTTCCATTTTCAACTAGAGAAAAACCTGATTCTCTCTCAAGGATCTTCAGTCTTTCGTCCCAAATCGTAAGTGCTTCTATCTTAGAGTATAATAGGGCTTGTTATATGTCTATACATCAAGAAATCATAAGGAATCAACAAGTTCAAAGAGTTTACGGCCCAAGAACACCTTGGACCGTAAACCCTTATTTAAGGGCCAAAAGTGTGCCCTAGTCCCTTACTTTCCTTATGAAACTAGCCTAGACTCATACCTTAATGTGTATGGGACTTGAAAGCACAAAAATACCATGGTCCATATGAGATTACATCCACAAACACAAAGGGAATTGGTCTTAGGGCCGTGAACTCCTCAAAGGAGGGAAATGGTGCCCTAATCTCTTCCAAGGACTAAACCATCAAGTAGAAATACTTCTAAGGGACATGTAAGGCTTCAAACCATCAAATGATCAAAAGCTTAGGAGATTACGGCCGTAAACTCAAGGGTTTACGACCGTAAACTCATTGGGTTATGGTCCTTGGGGAGTAAACTCAAGAAAGGGGTCCTTTGGAACCCTAAACCCAATAACTTTGTCCTACAACAACTTAGATGCAATCCTTGGGACTTATAACACTTATATAAGGTCTTTAGCATGTCCTAGGATGTCTTAACATTGTCAATTAGTAGTTTAAAGACTAATTGGATACATATATTTGTGATTATATGTTAACTAGGATCTTTGAGTGTGTACAAGTCTTCACTTGACACTTAGCAATCCTACATCGTTCAGTTCATCCAAACCACCATCTATAGGTGAGTTCATACCCCTTAATCAATGTTTTAAATTATTTTAAATTCTTTAATGGGGGGATACAAGTAGAAAATAGTATGTTATAGTATTAATCACATGTGATTTATAACTGTGTTTTCAACCAACTGATCTCACATACTTCAAAATGTGATACATGAAATGGTTTTCTGTCTTAAAATACTTTGTTATCAAATGAATTACTTTTGAAATGTTTTATTAAATGACATCAAGTCATTGTTATTTATTGTTCAAAACTCTTAAATGTTTTACAAAACCTCTTTCGTGTCCTTGATCAAATCTATATCTATACACTTATGTTCATATATATATATATATATATATATATATATATATATATATATATATATATATATATATATATATATATATATGAAAACTTTCATTCTTCATTCAGTTCCCACACTCTTGAGTAGCAAGGGTGTATAAACCTTCTTGGACAACAAATACATTCCAGTAAACTATTATAGGGATAGTTTAGGGGATACAAAACATTACTCCTATTACAAGGAATCACACCAGAGTTAGTTCATTCATGAGTCTATGCTAAATGCTATATGAAGAGATACACTTACCTGGATCCTCTTACATGGATACTCGTACTTAGATACTATATGATGAATTACTATTACATACTATACGTGTAGATTAGCTCTGTCTATCCTAGTACAAAAGGATACTATACGGGACTAACCATTCCGGCACCCACCTGTTAGCAACAGAGGTAATGAACATCTACGGATGCCTATGGTTAATACTTATACTAGGGGTACCTTTACGGGACAAACCATGCATTCGACCTATTGTTGGCTATAGAGGAAAATGAACATCTATGGAGGTTCAAGGTTAATACTTTTCGGCAGTCACGATGTCGTGTTTATCCTAATACAAAAGGATAATACTTATATGGCTATATTTTCCCTATTACTTTTATTTTGTGATACGTTCGCATAAACGATGAGGTAGACTATATATTCTTAATAGTAGTCATACAGGGGAAAAACCATCTTTGTTACAGCAAAACATTCAAGTCTTGGTAGAAGACTACTTTCAAAACATTCGGGTCTTGGTAGAAGACTACTTTTATAACTTGTAGGAAATATGGGATTTTCTAGGGTTTTCACACTTATATCAATTGTTTCATCCAAAGATTTACATGACATTCATAACAGCTTTCCAAAACAGAGTAATGACACTTAAATACTTATGAATTCACCAGCTTTATGCTGATCTACTCTTTCAAAATAACTTGTATTCTCAGGTCACCAGTAGACAGGTACGATGACCAGGATTTGAGAAGAATGAGCACAGACAAGACTCGTATTTTATTTTGATTACATATTTTGGTGTCTTATTACAATGAAAGAACACACATGTATTAAAACTTTACTTTTAATGCAATGGATGAAGTTGTTGCTTGTTTACTACTTTACACTGTTATGATACTTCACATGACGTCCTCCACCCCTGAACGTTTCCGCCGTTCTTGGTTTTAAGGTGTGACAGATTGGTATCAGAGCAGTGTCTATAGTGAATATAGTATATCAACCCATAAAAGATATACTAGCTATAAATACATTGGGATTAAAACACTCTGACTAATAGTTTATACTTTTAAATAATAAAATATTTAAGTAAGTATACGTGCCTGCATTCATACTAAAATCGGTGTCACAACGACAAGAACAAAAGTATTACAATTGTTGAATATCACAAGTGAGCCTGGGGATATATGGTCAGTCTTGGGAGTGGCATAGCCTGATCAATTATGCTGATCCGAGGAGTGATTAGCATATGCCCAAGAATGGTTGTGATATGGCAACAAGTCTAAAAACTTACCAACACAACGACGAAGAAATACCATAGGGGTATTTGGTCTTACTGTAATTACTTATTTGAGAACTAAATAGATTTTTATTAATATGTCAATAGTTGTTTAGTGGATACACTAAGGTTATATGTACTAGGATGTCATAGACTTAGAATTTGTGAATCTTTGCCTTATGTCCTATCCTCGTTGGGTTGGGGGCTTAGGGTTAGGGTCACTTATTCGAAGGTCTATCCTATCCTAACTACATATAACCGGTATGCACTAAACAAGTATTGAAGCAACGTAAAGATCATCTTATAATTATCTTAGTTAGTTCGTCTATTTAGTTATTTCTTATATCCCTTTTCTCGCGTAGATTTTAATGGTTGGATTTCACCACGGCGACCCGTACTTCCCAAACCAAGGCAACACTTGATGGCTAGAGGAAGAACCAGAAGGTGATCACCCAATCCCTTTGGATGATCACCATGCTGAGGGTTTTTTTGATAGTTCTGACTTGGAGCCTGAAGTCAACAACCTACCTCCAGTTGCTCAAAACCCGAACCTGAACCCCCGTCCCGCATTTCAAGGACCCACACCTCTGTAGGCCACAAACTTGAATAGGTGGAGTCAGGAACAGGGTCAACCTATCCCCTTAATGGAGACAGAAGCTTCTACAACCTCACTGAGGGAGGTTCTGCTGACAGGGTCCTACCCATCATGGTTGGTAGGATTTCTCGAAACACAATACTGGGTCAATCAGCTATCAATCGAGTCTTGGAGATTGACGCCAACTCTGGCGTTAACACAGTCCACATTCGCCAACTAGATTATGCTCATGAAAGGACTCTGGTCCGCAATGCAGCTCTACAGAGAGAACTTGCTAAAACCCAAGCTGAAGTTAAGGAACTTCGAGCTCAGCAAGTGAGAGCTGACAGGCGTATAAGGGACATAGAACGCCTACTGTCGGGATCAAGAACTCATGCTAGCAGTTCTCGTCGCCGATAGAATCTCATCGACTCATCTTTTGGATATAACCTAGTTTATGTAAAAACTTTGGTCTAATTTCCTATCCTTGTAAATCTTAGACCCGTTAGGTCTTGATCCAGTCAAAGTTCTGTCAAAATTTTCCTATCTTGGTTGATGTAAGGCCTACTTCTAGGCCACTTTTCCCAAACTTGTTACATCTGTAATTCCAGTATTGTTGACAGATAGTTAATCATATGGAAATTATTATCCAAATGATATCATCTTCATTCAAGCATACTATTCATTGTGCTGTTGGACTATGGAGAGTTAGTCCATGAGTCACTCTCATTATTCATTTATTCTTATCCATGTTGTCATCTTTTTAAACATATAGTTAAAAGATGCCGCCTCGTAGAAACCCAAGGCGTAACCCTAATAACGAAACGCCGATACCACCACCTCCTCCACCACCTCAACCTCCTCAACCACCTCCTCCTTTCGATGCCACTATGTTCCAGGCAGCCTTCACAGCAGCCGTAGCAGCTGTTGTGTCAGCCATCGATAATCCTGCCCCTAGTGGATCGGGAACAGGTGCACATCCTTCCAACCATGGCGAGAGCCATGGGCATCCCAGGGAATGCACCTACAAGGACTTTACAAATGCTAAACCCCGGAACTTCAATGGAACTAGTGGGGTTATGGTATTAAGGCAATGAATTGAAAAGACGGAAGAGGTCTTTGAAATCTGCGCCTGCCCGAAGGGCAACAAGGTCAAGTTTGCTACTTGTACCATTTCTGACAGAGCACTAACCTGGTGGAATGGCCATGTTAAGTCTCTGACTATTGTGGTGGCAAATTCTATCAGCTGGGAAAACTTGAAAGCTATGCTGATGAGAGAGTATTGTCCTCGAGGGGAAATACAAAAACTCGAACAGGAACTCTGGGTTCTAGAAATGGATGGTTCCAACATATCAACCTATATGAATAGATTCTGTGATCTGGCAATTCTATGCCCTGATATGGTTGCTCTCGAGAGCAAGAAAATAGAGAGATATATCTGCGAACTGTCTCCCCAAATCCATTCAAGTGTGTTAGCATCCAGCCTGTCACTTTTGACAGCGCCAAGGAGCTGGCACAATCTCTCATAGATCACGGGAAACACCAAAACATAACAATCCCTACATCCCAGCCACAAAAGGGAAACAACAACGACAACAAGAAGAAGGGGTGGAACAAGAGGAAAAGCGGGGCTTCGCAAGAATCCTCAAAGAGACAACAACTTGTGGCAATCAATGCTGCCACGGTAACCCCTGTTGTCCCTGCAAACCCCTTACCAGCAAAAACTTATGTTGGGAATCTTCTGAGGTGCAACAAATGAAACTTCCATCACCACGGACCTTGCAAGGAAATGCAGTGCTCTAACTGCAACAGGAAGGGGCATACAGCTCGTTTCTGCAAGACTCCAGTAGGGCCGACCGCCCAAGTTCCTAACGCCAGTGTGGACCAAGCTTGCTATGGTTGTGGCGAGGTACGCCACTAGAAGAGGAACCGACCTAAAACGGGGATGGCTGGCGGAGTAGGAAGAGTTATGGACATAGGCCACGAGGAAGCCGTAGCTGATCCTATGATAGTTACTGGTACGTTTCTCCTCGATAACTCATATGCTTGCATACTTTTCGACAGTGGAGCAGAGAAAAGTTTCGTAAGTCATAAATTTGCACACCTACTTAAACAAAAACCATGTGCATTAGATAAATCATTCACGGTAGAAATGGCAAACGGGAAAACGGAAAGTACTAATTGCATATACGTAGGTTGTACTTTAACTTTAGATGGTCGTACTTTCAAGATAGACCTCATGCCGGTCCCAATTAAATGTTTCGACGTTATTATCGGCATGGATGGGTTGAGTCTTCTTCGCACCGACATCATGTGCTTTGAAAAATCAGTTCGTCTTAACCTTCCTAACAACGAAACCTTAGTTATCTATGGCGACAAAACTAGTACGAGCCTTCGCATCATTTCGTGCATTCAAGCCCAGAAGTGCTTGCGAAAGGAATATCATGCATTCCTCGCACACATCGTCGATACGAGTCAAGAAGTAAAAGACATTCAGAACATGCCCGAGGTACGCGACTTTCCCGATATCTTCCCAGAAGAACTTCCCGGATTACCACCACAATGCCAAGTCGAGTTCAGAATCGACTTAGTGCCAAGGGCTACTCCCGTAGCCAAATCTCCTTACCGTCTGGCACCGGCAGAGTGTAGGAACTTTCCAGTCAGCTTAACGAACTTCTCACCATGGGGAGCACCGGTCTTGTTCATCAAGAAGAAAGATGGATCGTTTCGTATGTGCATCGACTACAAGGAACTCAACAAGCTTACAATTAAAAATCGTTATCCCTTGCCTCGCATAGACAATTTATTTGATCAACTTCAAGGATCCAACTACTTCTCGGACATAGATCTACGATCCGGATATCACCAACTACGAGTGTTAGAGGAGGATGTTCCCAAGACAGCCTTCTGAACTCGTTCTGGGCTCTACGAATTCGTAGTGATGCCGTTCGGATTATCTAACGCGCCCGCAGTATTCATGGATCTGATGAATAGGGTGTGTCGTCCTTACTTGGATCGGTTCGTCATCGTCTTCATCGATGACATACTCATCTACTCTCGAAGTATAGAAGAGCATAGTCAACATCTTCGTAGAGTCTTAGAAACATTACGATCGGAGAAGCTCTACGCGAAGTTCTCTAAGTGCAAATTTTGGATTCGAAGAGTCGAATTCTTGGGACACGTTGTTAGCGAAGAAGGAATACACGTGGACTCTTCCAAAATCAAGGCCATTGAGAATTGGTCAGCACCAAAGACACCTACAGAAATTCGTCAATTTCTAGGTCTCGCTTGCTACTATCGCAAGTTCATTCAGAACTTCTCCCGCATAGAGAAACCTCTTACGGCATTGACCCAGAAGGGCGTGGCCTTTGACTGGGAAGAGAAACTAAAAAGAGCATTTCAAACGCTCAAGCGAGCCTTGTGCACCGCACCAATACTATCCCTCCCCGAAGGGATAGAAGACTTCGTTGTCTATTGCGATGCGTCAAATCAAGGACTCGGATGTGTTCTGATGCAGCGAGGTAAGGTCATCGCCTATGACTCGAGACAGCTGAAGACACATGAGGTTAACTACACCACCCACGATCTTGAACTAGGAGCAGTTGTGTTTGCTCTGAAGATCTGGAGACACTAGCTGTATGGTACAAAAAGCACGATCTTTACAGACCACAAAAGTCTACAACATATTTTCGACCAGAAGGAGCTCAACATGAGACAACGACGGTGGGTCGAGCTACTCAGTGATTACGAATGCGAAATTCGTTATCATCCGGGTAAAGCCAACGTAGTAGCTGATGCCCTAAGTCGGAAAGAATACTCTGGTCGTAGATTCAAATCTTTGACTCTAACTATCCATTCACACTTGTCCACGCAAATTAAGGAGGCTCAGCTCGACGCTTTGAAACCTGAAAATGTGGCGGGTGAATCCCTGAGAGGGGTGGATAAGAACTTTGGAAGTCAAGGGTGGCGAAGCCTTATACCTCATGAATCGGATCTAGACACCGAAACACAGTGGCTTCAGAGACTTGGTCATGACCGAGGCACACAACACTCGTTATTTCGTCCACCCAGGTTCAGATAAGATGTATCTGGATCTTAAAAAGTTATACTGGTGGCCTAACATGAAAGCAGATATTGCTACCTTCGTAAGTAAATGCCTTACTTGCGCGAAGGTAAAGGTCGAATACCAGAAACCCTCCGGTCTTCTGCAGCAACCAGAGATACCAGAATGGAAGTGGGAGCAGATCACTATGGACTTCATAACCAATTTTCTCAAGGCAACGGGTGGACATGATACCATATGGGTCATCGTCGACAGATTGACCAAGTCTGCACACTTCCTACCCATCAAAGAAACTGAAAAAATGCAGAAACTTACGAGAACCTACATTAGGGAGATTGTACGACTACACGGTGTTCCCATATCCATTATCTCAGATAGAGATAGTAGATTCACTTCTAGGTTCATGCAGCCGCTACAAAGTTCCCTAGGAACTAGGATGGACATGAGTACAGCCTACCATCCACTGACCGACAGACAAAGTGAGAGAACTATCCAAACCTTAGAAGATATTTTGCGAGCCCGTGTGATTGACTTTGGGAAAGATTGGGATACTCATTTACCCCTTGTCGAATTTTCCTACAACAACAGTTATCCCACGAGCATAAAGGCAGCTCCTTTCGAAGCCCTCTATGGCCGAAAGTGCAGATCCCCTCTATGCTGGGCTGAGGTGGGTGATACCAAGTTAGCTAAGGGACGAGTTCCCGAAAGCACTCTCACGGGTTTGGAGATCATTCGGGAAACGACAGAGAAGATCGTTCAAATTCGTGAATGATTGAAAGCCTCTAGAGACCGACATAAAAGCTACGCTGACAAGCGAAGGAAACCATTGGAATTCCAGGTGGGCGACCGTGTTCTACGGAAGGTCTCACCCTGGAAGGGCTTGATACGCTTCGTAAAGCGTACGAAGCTCAATCCAAGATACATAGGGCCTTTCTAGATTCTTGCCCAAATCGGCCCCGTAGCTTACAAATTCAATCTACCGCGCGAACTTAGTAACGTACATTCTACCTTCCACGTCTCGAACTTGTAATCCCACTCGACGAGATCGAGATCAACGAGAGCCTCAACTTCGTGGAAGAACCAGTAGAGATCATGGACAGAGAGGTCAAGCAAACGAAGCAAAGCCGCATCCCGATAGTGAAGTTTCGCTGGAACGCCAAGCGAGAACCGGAGTTCACTTGGGAGCGAGAGGATCAGATGAAACTGAAATATCCTCATCTTTTTGCTTAGTTATTTATAACTACTTATTTGCTTAAATTCTAAATTCGGGACGAAATTCCTTCTAACGGGGGGATGATGTGACAACTCGAAATTTCCATTCTATACAACATACCAAGTCAATAGAAGTCAGAACAGTTACTGTTAATTTTCAGACTATTTGGGATAAGTTTGAGTATTCTATGATTAACACTTTAGGAGATGCCAGGAGAGGGGATGCCCTAGGGTTTATTGTGCAACAATAACATTTCATAATCCAAGAAATTGGAATTTACGACCCAAACATGGAGTTTGCGGTCGTAAACCCCATGGGGTATATATATGGCCCTTAGCCATTTTTATTCATTTGTTCCATTTTCAACTAGAGAAAAACCTGATTCTCTCTCAAGGATCTTCAGTCTTTCGGCCCAAATTATAAGTGCTTCTATCTTAGAGTATAATAGGGCTTTTTATATGTCTATACATCAAGAAATCATAAGGAATCAACAAGTTCAATGAGTTTACGGCCCAAGAACACCTTGGACCGTAAACCCTTATTTAAGGGCCAAAATTGTGCCCTAGTCCCTTCCTTTCCTTGTGAAACTAGCCTAGACTCATACCTTAATGTGTATGGGACTTGATAGCACAAAAATACCATGGTCCATATGAGATTACATCCGCAAACACAAAGGGAATTGGTCTTAGGGCCGTGAACTCCTCAAAGGAGGGAAATGGTGCCCTAATCTCTTCCAAGGACTAAACCATCAAGTAGAAATACTTCTAAGGGACATGTAAGGCTTCAAACCATCAAATGATCAAAAGCTTAGGAGATTACGGCCGTAAACTCAAGGGTTTACGACCGTAAACTCATTGGGTTATGGTCCTTGGGGAGTAAACTCAAGAAAGGGGTCCTTTGGAACCCTAAACCCAATAACTTTGTCCTACAACAACTTAGATGCAATCCTTGGGACTTATAACACTTATATAAGGTCTTTAGCATGTCCTAGGATGTCTTACATTGTCAATTAGTAGTTTAAAGACTAATTGGATACATATATTTGTGATTATATGTTAACTAGGATCTTTGAGTGTGTACAAGTCTTCACTTGACACTTAGCACTCCTACATCGTTCAGTTCATCCAAACCACCATCTACAGGTGAGTTCATACCCCTTAATCAATGTTTTAAATGATTTTAAATGCTTTAATGGGGGGGGAATACAAGTAGAAAACAGTATGTTATAGTATCAATCACATGTGATTTATAACTGTGTTTTCAACCAACTAATCTCACATACTTCAAAATGTGATACATGAAATGGTTTTTTGTCTTAAAATATTTTGTTATCAAATGAATTACTTTTGAAATGTTTTATCAAATGACATCAAGTCATTGTTATTTATTGTTCAAAACTCTTAAATGTTTTACAAAACCTCTTTTCTGTCCTTGATCAAATCTATATCTATACACTTATGTTCATATATATATATATATATATATATATATATATATATATATATATATATTGATATGACAGCTTTCATTCTTCATTCAGTTCCTACACACTTGAGTAGCAAGGGTGTATAAACCTTCTTGGACCACAAATACATTCCAGTAAACTATTATGGGGATAGTTTAGGGGATACAAAACATTACTCCTATTACAAGGAATCACACCAGAGTCAGTTCATTCATGAGTCTATAATAAATGCTATATGAAGAGATACACCTACCTGGATCCTATTACATGGATACACTTACATGGGTACTCGTACTTAGATACTATATGATGAGATACTATTACATACTATACGTGTAGATTAGCTCTGTCTATCCTAGTACAAAAGGATACTATACGGGACTAACCATTCCGGCACCCACCTGTTAGCAAAAGAGGTAATGAACATCTACGGATGCCTATGGTTAATACTTATACTAGGGGTACCTTTACGGGACTAACCATTCCTTCGACCTGCTGTTAGCTACAGAGGAAAATGAACATCTATGGAGGTTCAAGGTTAATACTTTTCGGTAGTCACAATGTCGTGTTTATCCTAATACAAAACGATAATACTTATATGGCTATATTTTCCCTATTACTTTTATTTTGTGATACGTTCACATAAACAATGAGGTAGACTATATATTCTTAATAGTAGTAGGAAATATGGGATTTTCTAGGGTTTTCACACTTATATCAATTGTTGCATCGAAATATTTACATGACATTCATAACAGCTTTCCAAAACAGAGTAATGACACTTAAATACTTATGAAGTCACCAGCTTTATGCTGATCTACTCTTTCAAAATAACTTGTATTCTCAGGTCACCAGTAGACAGGTACAATGACCAAGTTTTGAGAAGACGGAGCACAGACAAGACTCGTCTTTTATTTTGATTACATATTTTGGTGTCTTATTACGATGAAAGAACACACATGTATTAAAACTTTAATTTTAATGCAATGGATGATGTTGTTCCTTGTTTACTACTTTACATTGTATGATACTTCACATGACGTCCTCCACCCCTGAACGTTTCCGCTGTTCTTGGTTTTGGGGTGTGACAGACGCATAGTTCTCCTTATCACTCTGAAAAGTTATATGTCAGTTCTAATACCGTAATTAAACATTTAAAAACCCGCATACACAAAATTTCCTATTTCTAGGTCGTCAACAGACCTTAAACCTAATAATAGCAATTTAGATAGGCAACCTAAGGCATGCTATAATACAAACCATTTAGCATATAAAAGAAAATTATGCATTTTATCCTAAGGTAAGCTAGTGCTTATGTTAACTCAAGTGTATTACCAAAAATATAATAGTCACACATCTCACGATCATCGCTTAGTTTCTACATTTAATTGTATAAATCCTCTAAAATTCGTTGTTCACTTAAACTAATGCTCTGATACCAATTGTGACATACCATTTTTACGAACATTTTTAAACTTTTATTTATGCTTATTTAAAACATAGTTTATTTATAAATGCAGAATTCAGTCCTGTAAAGTATTTCCAAAGAATTTTTTTCATTGATTTGCAAAAGCTTCGGATGTCATAAATGATACAAAACATAATCATAAATAGGCCTTACAATATCTTAGACTATCAGTCTACATCTGCTCGAATCTCTCATAATTAGCGTACCTTTGTACTGCTATCTGTGATACAAAGAAGTTGAGTGGTTCAGGTTGGGAAACCAGGTGAGTACATAGGATTTTCAACTCACATGAATGTACTTAATATTCTTGGTTATCAAGCAATTAACATGACTACTAATCCCTATTTTCTTCTTTATTCTTCCTTAAGAATCTATCCTAAGGGTCCTTCATCATAGTCATCGTTGCTGACAATATTGTTACATGGATTTCTCCGCAATACATGTCAGTTGGTAGTAAAGAGTACATCACATGGGTACAAAGTGCATCACCTATAGGTTATAAACTTGTCTGTGTTCCATGGGACCATTATTAAATAATCCGATAGTCGTCACCTATATTATGTTAGATGACTACATCGTTAGTAAACTAGTACCATTTCTAAAGTCATGGCATCATATCGTTGCTACATCTTACATCATACTATTGAATCTTACCTTTCATCATACTATGGCATCTTTCATTACCCTTCGTTACCCCATGCATTATATTTATACATATATGATTTATATCATATAAAATCTATCTTTATAATATTTCATCTAACACATAACATCTTTGTACATAAGCACATATAGCACTTAATTATCTATATACTTCATATCTATGTGTAAGATGAAAATAACTATCCGCTCACTTGATAAACGTGGATGCCTCAGAATTTAGGTAGAACTTCTCCTTGGTACTTTAGCTTTTCCTCTGACGCGACCTAGATTCATATTACCAAGTCTTACTGTTACATTCCTGGCGAATAATGATAGTATAGATTTCTCACTAATCCTAATGTCTACATCAATATCTATCAAGTAAGGAACAACCAGGTAGGATCATATCGGAGGTAGGGTTTTTTTGGTATACAGAGTATACTGTTTGGAAATCTCACTTTAAACACCTCACTAAATCCAACCTAGACATCATCCCCATAAGTAGATCGGTCAGTATAACGGTTTGGAATCACTAATAAATATTATTTATAGATTCATAATAACGATTGTGAATATAAATATAAAATACACTAAGATAAAGTTGAGTGTAATTTAACTTACAAAGATTTCCTAGACAAAAGTCTGAAAACTACACTGGCAGAACTCCGCCCTGCTAGCTACTAGATGTCAGGCTCTCAGGGACCTCATCGCTTTGCCAAAATATTAAAAACAAAAGGAATTTTTTACAAAAACCGAGAAAACTCAAGAGAATGAGCTGAGGAGATGTCGAGATCGAATGAAGGGATGAAGCTCTATTTAGCATAAAAATATGAGAACGCATCGCGCCTAGACCAGATGCATGTCGTACTCTAGCCTGGTCGGACCTCTTAGATGCTTACATGTGTTTGATTTTGGCTGGAGTAGCGTGGCAGGGGGTAGGCACGACTAGAAACTTCAAAAATTCATATCTCATCCATACAAACTCTATCTTCGACATTCTCTAGATCCATGCATAGGTATTTCTGAGTACTACAACTTTCATTTAGATCCAGGCGGCTAATGCTCATCCGATCTTATGTTTAACAGTCTATGAAGATTACACTATTAACGACCGTGTAAAATTCATAACTTTTACATACAAACTCCGTTTTTGAATATCTTTATATTGATGGACTCCTTATCACGAGATCATCAATTCACGTTTGGATTTCTTCAGCTAAAAATCAACAGATCTAAAATTTGATTTCTGTGCTAAAACACATGCGTTGAAACTTTGAAAAATCATAACCTCCTCTCACGAATTCATATTTGGACATTCTCTATATGCATGTTATTGGTTTTACGACTACTACGACTTCTGTTTAGTTCACTTGAGCTAAAAAGTAATTAATCAAAATTTCTCTTTATATGATACGCAGTTTCGTATCGGTTTGATTTTGAAACTTCGAAGAATGATAACTTCTTCATACTAAGTTGGATTTCAGAGTTCTTTACATGTACATAATCCTTGTCACATATACTATAGCTTTGGTTAATATTAATTATCCTAAATAATATTCTCTAAAAATCATTTTTATCATTTTTTATATCTTAATCATCTAGCCCGAATACGTGGGTGTTACAATTTAGGCATCAAAGAGCAATATCGGGGTCCATCCCTCGGTATCACTTTCTAGCCTATCATTTCTCTATATTTTCAACATGTCATCTTGTTTGTGAATTAGGAAAGAAGACCACCAGAAACTATCATACTACTAGGAGTCTACGTATTAACATCACAAGTGATATAAAACTAAGACTTTATACGCACATCAACGAAATACCATTCATCATCAACATCACTGATCAGGGTTGATTTACTTGATATATGATCATAACTCATCGTTCCTCAACACATGTCTAAAAAAATTTGACGCCAAAATTTGTATCGAGAACCATCATCATTTAGTTTGAAACTAAATTGGTTGTAGACATTAGTAAGAAAACAAACCAGACTCAGTGTGGATGGAACGATGGTAGATGACAAGTTGGGTGTAGTAGACATGTTAGACAAGAATTAACACAACTGGGAAAAGGAAAAGAAATCAAAACGATCGAGGGAGTCAATCACAGTGGTTGATCGTGTGTAACATGCAAGTTAATCGAGCAAGGTGGACCAGCTACGAAAAAAGAACTCACAAGCACAAATACTGAGAAGGAACGCATTAAAGAGACTAAAAGAAATCTTAAATGTGGTAAAAATCCGTATTGATTAGGGTATTGTATTGCATGTATACACACACACACACACACACACATATATATATATATATATATGTATACACACACAATAATGTTACATAAACTCCCTATAGTATTCAAAATATGAAATCATACTATAAACTAACACTTCCCAATATTGGTAATGCGAAATAGGGAATACCTTATTTCCCTAACATCTGTTGCAAGATACTCAACATTGATATTCCGGAATTCCACCTGCTGTTATCGGTTAATGAACGCAATGTACCTATAATAACGGTTATTGAGGTAATTTGTGAGTACATTCAATGTATTTTTGTTCAATGCAATCTCATTTGAGGTAAAATACTATATAATCTTGAATTATTATTTACTTGTAAAAATACCATAAGTTATAGTGTCCATTTTTTAGGGAGGTTGACTAGCATACTCACCCCAAATAGAGAGACAATGCTTCACAGGCAGATGCACAAGTCTGTTCGATGGTAGGCAACAAACATCCCTTCCGATATCCTGTAACAATCCGTAATTTTCTCACTAGACATCCTAGGGATTATCAGAATTTAGTAAACAAATTCGGAATTCTAATTTGTTATATACTTTAAACCTCATGAAATATTCAGGTTTAAAATAAAATTATAAACATAAATTTAAGCAACGAGTAAATATAACTAAAATAATAATCCACTTCTATTTCGCGTTCCTATGCTTCTACATCCTCTCGTATAACGGCTAACACCTGAACATGCAAATCATGTAAAATATCTACAACATCAGATCACAAGTCTGGTGATTTATATTCTATCTGTTTTCATGTAATCATATTCTTCTTCTTTATTTTTCTCTCTTTACATATTCTATCATTATTTTCTCTTCAGGTTTAAAATAAAATTATAAACCCCATCCTTCTCTTGCTTTATTATTCTCCACATTTATCTCTCCTATGTTCTTCTCACATCATCTTTTTTCTTGTCCCTTACTCTAATATTATCTCATCTATTTGTTCCTATCATACTTTATGCATGCTTTTCTCATATTCTTACACTTAGCATGCATTTTCTTACTCTTGTTACACTTACATCTCTGTTCTCAACATCTCATACCTTAGCATTTTATTCTTATCAGACCCAACGGTTCAATCTCATATGATAACTTCATTTATCATATGGGGGAATGACATCCCCTATCATTACCGAGTGCACTCATCCAGACTTAATCTCTTTTCCTTTGATCCCTCTTTGATCCTTAAAAATTTTAATTATATTAAATCCCACAAGGATTCATTACTCTTAATCCCTCACAAATTATATCTAAGTTAGTTCTAAAGAACTCTATTATATTGTTTCTGTTGGATTAGGTGTCTAAGCAAATAACTGAATTAGTATATACTTGAATTATTTGCAAAGTTGTTTTGGGTTGCCCTCAAACCTAGTAACTAAATATGATAACTTTTAGAGAGAGAGATTGATTTATTGATTTATTATATTATTAATAAATAGAAATAAATGAATTTATTAATATGTTATGAAAATAAAATATTAATTAGAAATAATAATATTTAACTAAGAATTAATTAGAGTTAAATTTAGGATTAATTGGACTAATTAAAAGTGTAAGGGTTAAAGTACAATTGTTCAAAAGTTGAACAAGAGAGGTTCAAGAATCTTCATTGGAAGGGGTGGACAATTTTAGGGTATTCCAGGGCATTTGGAATATTCCTTGCAGATAAATAAGAAGTTGGCTAATTACCAATTTGAATTAATATTATTTTATTCATTTAAGGGTTATCTAGGGTTTCCAAGTTGCACTATAAAAGGCACCCTTGGTTGGATTTTTGGCCACTCCTATTTCACTGGAGATAGCCGAAAATTCTATCATCCTTCTCTTATCTCTTCAAGTCTCATAGTTACTAGGATTGGGTGTGAACCATCAGAGGCACGAGATTTATGGTGCTTGCTTCGAAAAGCTTTGAAGAATGGTTTACATTTGTTTACTATAACAAATCAAAAGGTATGTAATCTTCCTTTACGAATTTTGATTTCATTAGAATTTTTTAGATTGATAATTCATAGTATGTTGTCTATATGTGAAAGACATAGATCCCTTTAGGTTACATGTGCCATAATCATTTAACTATTAAATGTTTTTCCGTTTAATGCAATGTTGTTGTAACCTATGTTTTCCATCAGTGGTATCAGAGCCTATGGCTATCTTTCATTTAATTGCACATTAGTGAAGTGAACAAACAAAATTTTTGGTTTTTTGCATCTCACGATGTGGGAATTGATGCTTACGACGTGAGATTTGAAAATTTTGATTTTTTGAGTTTATCTGCCTAATCTGTTTTGCATGCTTATTATTTGGTAATTATTTGTTTTATATCTGCCACATCTGAATTTGCCTACATATTTGATAATTAAATAATAGCCTAAAAATTAGGAGATAAATCTTTGACTTGATTAATTATTTTAATTATTAATATCATAAATTTTTTAAATGTGTAAATGATTAATTTAGATATTAATTAATTTTAACAAATAATGTCGAATACCTAGTGTTCTAAAATGTATAAAATACACCTTATACTATAAATATGATTAATTGTTATATATATATATATATATATATATATATATATATGTGTGTGTGTGTGTGTGTGCATGTGTGTGTATAAGAATAAGTTAGTCAAATCGCTAGTACGCCTCATTCACGATGTCATATTATAAGGAGATTTTAAGGAATCGACCTATAAAATGACCGTCATTGGGTATCCATTCTTACCCGCCGCTCTCTTGTATGGTGGATGGTCGTTAGTCAAACGGATTTGATAGGACATAATCTCATTAATAAGTATAATGCTATAAAATTAACTAAACCTTTTATAAAATCTCACTCTTAGTTACTTTAGGAAAAATATGAAAGGTATGCTAATCCATGAAAAACGTACATCATGCTTTATATGTCGTTAGTGGAGCGTGTGTAGTTAACTGACACGTTAATAGGGACTATAAATAGATATGATGGACATCTTGAAAATTATCAAATTTGATGGTGCGTGTGAGGTTAACCGGCACATCAATGTAAGATGGTAAATGCCATTAAGGTTGTCAAGTGGGTTTGCATAGTTAATCACATCTCGTTTGTGATCCTCAACATCCCAGTCACAAAAGTAAGAACACAATCTGAGATTAAACATGTCATTGATAAGAATCAATGAATCTCAAAAGATCTAGGAGTTTCATAAGACTAGAATTGGTAAAATTCTTACCTACCTAAAATAGATTCGAATTTGATTATGGCATCCTTCTTCAAAGTTCAAATCGAAAATGTGGATCCTAGCCTTAATTTAAATTTATGGGTTAATAATTAGGGACTAAAATCAACTAACTAGAATTCTCCTTTCTCCTAATTTTAGATGTCTTATGAAGATAGAAATGGTCTTCCTCGTTCTTTTGGAAATGGTTTTCCTCTTCCTTTAGAAGATGATCTTCCACATTCTAATCAAGGTGAAAATGTTTTCTCATCTTCGGGAAACGGTGAAACTGGACATCATGCTTTTTCAACTCTTCCACCACCTCCTCCGGTGACTCTCCTAACATCGCATTTTTCTTGAGTTAAAAGATAAAAAAAACTAATTAAGCACTATTGGGATGTAAACATCAAGATGAAAATTATGTGTGTGCGCATGTTCTGAAAACGAAGTCGTACATTGACAAGTTGGATAGAATGGGTGTCGTTTTCCCAAGGGAGCAAGCCATTGACTTGGTTCTTCTTTCGTTTCTAAAGTCATACGACCAATTCATTGAGAACATTCATATGATGAAGATCGACGTGACCCTAACTGATTTGACCCAAATGTTGATTTTTGCTAAAGTAGAAATGCTTAAGAGCACATTTGAAGCAGAGGTGCTTAAAGGGTCTGATTCCAAAGTTTCCATGGACATTAACAATGATGACAATGGTGGTCCAGAACATATTTCTCTTCCTAATGGAAAGGGTTCAACCAAAGTCAAACAATTTGATCGTATGGTAAAGAGAAAAACTAGTTCTGAGATAGTTCCATCAGTTAACCCCAAAGAGTCCATATGTTTCTATTTCCATTTGAAGGGACATTGGTTGTGAAGTTTCCCAAAGTACCTGAAAGATCTCAAAGATAGTGAAGTCAAGTTGTGTGACTCTACTTCAGGTACATCAATTATCTAACTCCATTATTTTAACAAGGCCCTATTCATAGCCTCTTTATACGCGATGTGATGATCACATTTTGATGTTATTGCAGGATCTAAAAGAAATAAGGAAGCTTATGTAGAGTAAGTTGGACTTCACATAGTTCGACGATCATAATTTGGAGCTACTATTTAGGAGTTAGGATAATTTAATAGATTGTTATTAGTCTTATGAGATATCTAGAAACATAGTTTTTATTTTATGCGTTGTAAGGACAAGTTCCAACTTTTCATTTATTTTCAATAAAAGTGAAATTTTGGTTTATTTGGGCACCTTATTTTATATTTCCTTGCTATGGCATTTATGAAAGTGTTGGTTACATTTCTAGTAATATCAATACTAATTGTGGATTTGATTCTTATGATATCGCTTGTGGTATTTTCATAATTGACCAAATGAAAAGAAATCTCATCACCAACTGGACAGATACTTGGTATTGTACAAGTCGCATTAAATAGTATATGAGAATCTTGTTCATTTCAAAATTATAACTAATTCATTGATCACATGTTTATGTGAGTCAAGTGAAGGACTAATGGATCTAGTACATGTTGATATGGACTATTTAGATCCACCAAAAAGGATGATAACTCTATTCGTCATGATTTTCTGATGTTTCATCAAATATGGTTGTGTTTATAAGATTAAACATAATTCTAATACTTTGAAAAGATTCAAAGAGTGGAAGAATGAATAAGAAGAATGAATTAGGTAGAAAGATAAAAGACTCTCCAATCTGAAAGGAAAGGATAGTACTTTAGTATCATGTTTTGTGATCATCTTAATGATCGTGGAACTATATCATACTTGATCCTCGAAGAACATATTAGTACAGTTGTATGACTAAGAAGACAAATTAAATATTGTTGGAATGGTTCAATCAAGAGGTGAGTCATATTTCGTTTCCAATCAAGTTTTAGAGCCATGCTCTAGTTACTAAAAATTGTATCTTGAAACTCATTTCAAACTAAAAAGGTTTATAACACCTCGTGAAATTTGGAGTGATAATGCTTTCTTACTCTAGCATATTTTGAATTGGAGTTGTAATGTTTTCGTTAAAACAAAAGATAAACTGAGACCAATTCTATGAAGTGTTTTCCTGTCAGGAATCCACATGAACTTTTGAATATTTGTTTTAGCTCGTCAAGGAATTTACCTTGAGAAAAAAACTCTTATGTCAAGAAGTCAGTGGGAGTCTTATTGATCTTTAGAATTTCAGGAGTCAATCGACAATAAGCCTTTTAGTTATCACTAGCACACGACCTGAGGTTGATGACTAGTCGTGTTTGATTAACACATTCTTATTTTTGTGCACTTCAAGTTTAGTTGGAAATTCTTATGAGTTATATGTTTTTCATTTAACTATAAAAGCATAGTGCGTTGGTCAGTGAAAATACATTGATCAGTATGGGTGAGCTGCTTACAACACAGAAGCACTAGTAGGCCTTTGTGCTACCAGATGGCAAGAAATTTGGAATTACAAAATTCAGTTCATGAAGGAAAGCTAAATTTGAATTTCATTTTTTCCTAAACCTTGTATTGTGATTGTAGGTTGAAAATGATAGATTCATATGGATGGGAACGTATACACCATAAAATCTAGTAGGAAAAGGTTTCACTCTAATTCATGAAAATGATTGTGAGGAAATATTTTTGCTAGTAGATTTTAAAAGATCTGATAAAGATCAGTATGGATGTTGGTTGTGTTAATTTCATTCTCAAATTCGCAATATGATTATGACATCCCTCTTCATATTTTAAATCGAGAGGAATGGCAAGGAATTGTTTGAACTTTCAACACATATATCTATAAGTTTTATAAGGGTTTAAACACCCACATAAGCTATATAATGAAGGTGTATACACTTAAGAAGTCTAGTTGGAGACTTATCGAAGCATCGCATAACAGAAATCTACACTTCAGTAAGAAAGTCAAGAGTATTGATTTCTAGAAGTCCGGTTGATTTTTGGGTACATGTCAAAGCTAGTGGGAGCATAATTGTTATGCTAGTTAACGATATTGTTTGTAAGGAGCAAAAGTTTTCAATTTGCAAGTTGCAAAGTTTGGAAATTGTTTCACTATGATAGACTTAAGGGAGAGGGCACTCATACTTTGTTTCAAATTTAAAGGTTTAGATCATATAGTTTAATGGAACTTAGTCATAGACGTATGTGAATATCGTGTTGAAATGGTACTTGTAACGACCCAAAAATCAAGGGTAAAAATTTAATTTTTAATATATCCAAAAAATAGATAACATTTATTCCAAACATTCCAAAACATCGTTAGTTAAAACATTTATCAGAGTTCATCCCAAAATCATTCAATGCGGAACACATGGGTGTGTGCATTGCGATCAAGCCAGACCCCTTTTTTTCCAAACTGATGATACCTGAAACAATAAACAAAACTGTAAGCACGAAGCTTAGTGAGTTCCCCAGAGCATACCCCACACACAATGCACATAATCACATAATCCATATCAGCTATAAAAGCTACATAAACCATATAAGTGCCATGGGCTCTCCCAAGGTCATTGATAGGAAAGCCATAGGCTCTCCACATGGTCTTACATCCAAGTATCATGGGCTCCTCCATTGTCTTTGGTAGAAAAGCCATGGGCTCTCCACTTGGTCTTACATCCAAATGCCATGGGGTCTCCCGTGGGCTTCAATACCACATAACACATATAATACAAACATACCTCCTAGCTTATACCAACTATCATACCAAATAGCAACGTTACGGCTAGGACAATACATATCATGAAATGGGCCGACCTTGGTGCCATAGAACCATTTGTATGGTGAGGAAACTCACCTCGAATGTAGAAGCTTCCCGAATGACATCCTTAGCTACTACCCCTCCAGCTTCCCGAGCTGTGACTTCATCAAGCTGAGAATGTGTCCTAAAATCCAGATCTATAAGCTCTTCCTTGATTCCTATCTTTGCAACAAGTTCCATCTTCTTGAAAATCGGCCAAATATCCCAAAAATGGACTCCATAAGCTCAAAATCTCACCATGAATGATATATGACGATTTCTAGGGTTTTAGAGGGTGGAGGCTGAAGATATTAGGGTTAGGTTATGAGATAAGGAGCTTAAATAGGTTCCAAGACCCTAAAATAGGGTTCTGATCCGACTGGCGTATGCCTAATGTAATTCTGGTACGCCCAGCGTACTCTGAAGAACATTCACAACCATCCTAGTCAGTACGCCCATCGTACTTCCTTTTTCACTAGTATTCCCCGTGTACACTTTGTGTACACCCCGCGTACTTGGCTAAGCCGAAAACCCATAAAACTTCCGAAGACCATAACTTCTTCGTTATAAGCCCGATTTTGACGATCCTTATATCAACGGAAAGGTAACGAGAAGCCCTACACTTCTAAAAACTCAAATCTTTCTTAAGACCTTCCAAACAAGAATCCATTTTTCACAAAATCCCAAACTGACACTTTACCGAAATACCCCTACGCTCCAAAATACGAACCGAACACCCGGATCACTTCTAATACATCACCTGCACCCAAATGATCCTAGATCTTACCTTTTCGAAAATCCATAATCCTTATGACGACCGATCTTCTGACCACAGCCTCAGACTAGGAATCAATTTAGAACAGGATGTTACAATTCTCCCCCACTTGAATTAGATTTCGTCCTCGAAATCCGTTCTTACCTTCCTAGCACATCCAACAATCTGGTCCATACTTCCACAAATTGGAATAACTAAATCCGTCCCAATGCAACCTGATACCTAAAATAGGGTTCTGATTCGACTGGCGTACGCCAAATGTAATTTTGGTACGCCCAACATACTCCGAAGAACATTCGCGACCATCCTAGTCAGTACACCCAGTGTACTTACTTTTTCACGAGTACGCCCTGTGTACACTTTGTGTACACCCCGCGTACTCAGCTAATCCTGAAACCCACAACACTTCCGAAGACCATAACTTCTTCGTTATAAGCCCGACTTCGACGATCCTTATATCAACTGAAAGGTAACGAGAAGCCCTACACTTTTAATAACTCAAATATTTCTTAAGACCTTCCGAACAAGAATCCACTTTCTACAAAATCCCGAACTGACACTTTACCGAAATACCCCTACGCTCCAAAATACGAATCGAACACCCGGATCACTTCTAATACATCACCTGCACCCAAATGATCCTAGATCTTACCTTTTTGAAAAGCCATAATCCTTATGATGACCGATCTTTGAACCACAGCCTCAGACTAGGAATCAATTCAGAACAGGATGTTACAATTCTCCCCCACTTGAATTAGATTTCGTCCTCAAAATCTATCCTTACCTTCCCAGCACATCCAACAATCTGGTCCATACCTCCACAATTTGGAATAACTAAAGCTATCCCAATGCAACCTGATACCAACCCTAAAAGGACTTACCAACCCGAAAAGGAACGAATCTTGAAACCTTCTAGAATAAATCCACCTCTATCCTTCCGAAACTCGAAACTTCAAATTGACCTAGCTTCCCGACAACCACCCGCACGAACCATCATTGAATTTATTGCATAAGAAAACCAGCCTAAACATAATACTTTTCACCAGTAATACCTTGAGGCTTCCAAAAGAACAAAATCACTGGTCAACTGCGGCTACCGAAAACAAGCAATTCCACACATAGACCCCAAATTACTGAAGTCGCTCCAACCCCTCTTGCTGTCACATAGCTGCTTTCCTGGAAAAAAAATATGGGACCTCCCTGGTCCTAACTTGTCTGCTAACTGTCCGAAACATAGGACACTTACCCGATTGTTGAGCCAAAAACACACGCAGCAATCCCATGCGACCTCTGAAGGGTACACCGTCTAACAATAACTGCCATATCCATACCGCCGCTCTTGGCTCCTTCAATCCATGTGATCCATCCGATCATGATAGGTTGACAACCTGTCGCCACTGAATCTGACGCAAGAAGGTGAATGCAACCAGGACAACTGTAGCCTTACATCATACTCGGTTTCCTTTGATAGATCTGTTTCTTGATTCTAACATGTCGTGGCTCTATTACGGATAGAGCCACCCGAGACACATCACAACAGCTTATACTACCATCAAACCAACCCATTCATTACTCTTGAACCCTGCAATTGATGCCCTCAACGCATAAATATCTTAATCCTTATTCTACTGGGATGAAAAACTCACACTGGACACGCACAAACTCTGATTCGAGATCTTTAGCCAAAACCAAATCGATACTCTGCTCCTACCCCAAGATCCCTGAATCTACATTTGCATAATGCACCACAACTTCCCAACGTCCCTTACTTGACCGATAAATAACTACCCTTAAGCCAATCCCCGAGACTAACAGTCTCGAATCTGGTCCAACCACTAGGTTCCCAAGAGATCAAATATCGAGGCTACCCTGTCGTAGCCCTACTTGGACACACACTACTCATCCACTGCAACTCATGATCCAAACCCTTGACCCCACAGTGTCTACTGGTTCTATCCCGAATTTCCATAATCACCCAAGCTCGCCCACGGACACCGAAGATCCTCAATCCCAAAATAAAGAATAATTCCCTAACGACCCTGACCGGCGTGCCCAAAGCACATGCTACTTTCCTTTCGTACCTGTGACCATCACATAAATAGTCTGATTCGGACCGATGAATGCTATGAACCTATCACATCCTAGCACTACTTCCCTCCAATCATGCTTACCACTCATGGACCTTCCACACTCCACTATCACATCGTCACACCTCTCGAGTCGAATCCTGTATCCCATTAGGAGTTCGGGTCGCACCTATGGATTCCCACTGCTCACTATGCGTAATCAAGATGATGTCAACCGGCGATTGGGAGTATCCTGAACTCCCATCATCACAACCTAAGCCTAAACAGCCACTTGATTCTCCCTTACTTGGACTAGAAGATGCTCTTTCACCTCTTATTCCATACGGATCTTCGTAGGGGTGCAAACAAGCCAAGCTACTCGAGATCGAATCGTTAAAAGCTCGACTCAAGATCGATTTTGAATGAGCCCGAGCCGAGCTCGAGTTTAATATTAGGCTTGTTTATTAAACGAGCTCGAGCTCAAGCCTCTGTTACTTGGCTCGATTAGGCTCACGAGCCTAAACGAGCCTACATATATATAATAAAAAATTATTTTTATTTTTATATATTAAAATAAATAATAATTTAATAAATACCATTTTAGGAAATTAGAGTATACCGTATACGAGCCGATCCCAAACCGAGCCCGAGCCCATACAATTCTTAACGAGCCGATCTCGAGCTTTGTACCGTAAGGCTCGAACGAGCCAAGCTCGAGCTCAAGCCTATAAATAGTTAAACGAGTCGAGCCCAAGCCTGGTCAGGCTCGACCTTGGCTCGGCTCGTTTGCAGCCCTAGATCTTCGATCCATTTTCATCAATAAGCATGACCCGCCCAAATCATGTGCCGAAAACACAAGCGCCCCATAGTTTCCCCAACACAATGACCACTCAGCTTTGGAAATCCTGAAGAATACTCTTGTATTCTTAACCAATTGGATGATCTAATCACCCTCTTTAAGGCTGCCTTCCACCAAATAATTCTGAAGGAAAATACAAATTTACCACCATCTTACTGCTGCCTAAGGATAAGCAAATGCTACGGGCTACCCCACATTCTCACAACTCTCTTGCCTCATCCCAACGGTGCAAAACCTCACCGCCGATCCATCGGATCCGACACACCCTAAATCGAGTACCCACTCATAATTTCACCTGCTGATGCGATAAATCCGGCTACGCTTGTAGCATCCCATAGACCTGGAGAGATAACTCCATCGTACGATTTCCCGCTTGTACTGCACTGTATCCGGCCCTGTCGGCCTCTCGAAAGTTGATTCAAAGTCTTGGGTCTCTTCCGGGACCCTTAAATATATACACCTCATATGGTCCCCTCTTCAAAATGTGCTCCAAATCAGTCCCTGCTCTCGAGATCTAGAAATCATATCATTCAGGGTCTCGCACCCTGGCACACTCACCAGCTCAGTCGTCCACGGCTGAACTGCAGTAGCTGAAACAATATCTGCCCTAAATCGAGCTACAAACTACCCCAAAGACATAGTCTCTAATCCCCAAAGTTCAATAGATCGCACAATCAATCCTTGCCGCCTGATACAAGAGATCCAAGGCGAACTCAAAATCCCAGTCCTTCAACTAACTGGCTCACCACCGGAGCAGGGTCCAATCCTGGTCTTCCCCCTACGTGCGCATCCTCATTCTACATAGCAGCTATTCCCATGGTCCAAGCATAACCAAGAATTCTCCTTCCCATAAGCTTATTAGATTCTCCAAGATTCTCACTAATTCGAGTATGGATCCTGTGCTTTCAGTAGTACGGGTCCAATACTACCTTTCACACCTATTCATACTTTCCTCTGCAATCCTCCTGAATCCTCTAAGTCACCTACTCCACTGATGCACCAAATATCTGCTAAACAGCAACACAATATATACCGAAGCACCTCCTAGGCTCTCCCTAGGTTCCTAACCCACCAAGTGCTCAGCTGCTGAAAGATTCCCAGTAATGTCAACTAGCTACCTTATGAATATAGCCACATGTAACAGAGATCAGATAATCCTTCGAGTAACAGACTCAATCCTAGAACGGTTAGATTCAAACAAGAGATGCGTAATAGGGCCAAATCCATCACTCTGAGATTATCGAGCATGTGCCACATGTGACCTAGCATATTCACTTAGTAGCTAGCTCACATTGCTAGAAGTCCCATAAAGCACAAAGCAAGCAACATTCAAACAACAGAAAACTAACCAACATATTCCAATCAAACAATTCTATCTATACATACAATTCACAATCAGGCAACTCCTGTCACTAATCTCATCCTAGGCTCACCCTAGGGAAATCTCCGACCTACAAACTATCATAGAACATTCAACCCACATACCACAATCCATGATGCCCACATCCACCCTCACTGTCGGCTGCCTTATGCATGCAAATTATACACATAACAAGATCTAATAGACTATCGAATAATAGACCCTACCTTAGGACCACAACCAGACAAGGAACACGAAATAAGGCCAAGTCAATCATTCAAAGCCTATAAGATCCTAACCGTATATAATTTTAAAAGCATACACGTAGCAGTTACTAGTACCAATAATAATTATCATTCTAGCATGGCATTCAATATCTCCAAGGCTACAAGCATCACATATCTGGCCAATGTCTTGCTAACTACACATCGCAGCATGCAAGTCTACCAGCTCATACAACATATAATGGCATCTCTCCTAACCCTAACTAGCAGGCGATTCACAGATCCATACATCAAGTCATAACAGATAACATATATTGGTATTTTGGGAAACTTACTTGAGCTCATCTGATTGCATGCACCACACCCTTTCTTTTCTTAGAAAACTTTTCCTTGAAAACATTTTTTCTTTAAAAACTTTACAGATCCTCAATTTGAGTTCAGACACACCCGAAAATATGTTTGAATCTCTAAAACCAAGGCTCTAATACCAACTTGTAACGACCCAAAAATCAAGGGTAAAAAATTCATTTTTAATATATCCAAAACATACATAACATTTATTCCAAACATTCCAAAACATCGTTAGTTAAAACATTTATCAGAGTTCATGCCAAAATCATTCATTGCGGAAAACATGGGTATGTGTGTTGCGATCACGTCGGGCCCCTTTCTTTCCAAACTGATGATACCTGAAACAATAAACAAAATTATAAGCACGAAGATTAGTAAATTCCCCAGAGCATACCCCACACACAGTCCACATAATCACATAATCCATATTAGCTATAAAAGCTACATAAACCATATAAGCCATGCATACAACATATAGGGATGTCGTAGGCTCGTCCCCAAGGTCTTACTCCAAGATGCCATTGGCTCCCCACATGGTCTTACACCAAAGTGCCATGGGCTCTCCCATGGTCTTTGATAGGAAATACATGGGCTCTCCACATGGTCTTACATCCAAGTGTCATGGGCTCCCCCATGGTCTTCGGTAGGAAATCCATGGGCTCTCCCATGGGCTTCGATACCACATAACACATACAATACAAGCATACCTCCTAGCTCATACCAATTATCATACCAAATAGTAATGTTACGGCTAGGACACTACATATCATGAAATGGGCCGGCCTTGGTGCCTTAGATCCATTGGTATGGTGAGGAAACTCACCTCGAATGCAGAAGTTTCCTGAATGACATCCTTAGTTGTTGCCCCTCCAGCTTCCCGAGCTGTCACTTCATCAAGCTGAGAATGAGTCCTAAAAGCCAGATCCATAAGCTCCTCCTTGATTCCCATCTTTGCAACAAGTTCCATTTTCTTGAAAATGGGCAAAATATGCCAAAAATGGACTCCATAAGATCAAAATGTCACCATGAATGATATATGACGATTTCTAGGGTTTTAGAGGGTGGAGGCTGAAGACATTAGGGTTAGGTTATGAGATAAGGAGCTCAAATAGGATCCAAGACCCAAAAATAGGGTTCTGATCTGACTGGCGTACGCCCAACGTAATTTTGGTACGCCCAGCGTACTCCGAAGAACAATCGCGACCATCCTAGTAAGTACGCCCAACGTACTTCCTATTTCACTAGTACGCCTCGTGTACACTTTGTGTACGCCCTGCGTACTCGGCTAAGCCTGAAACCCACAAAACTTCCAAAGACCATAACTTCTTTGTTAGAAGCCCAATTCCGATGATCCTTATATCAACGGAAAGGCAACGAGAAGCCCTACACTTCTAACAACTCCAATCTTTCTTAATACCTTTCGAACAAGAATCCATTTTCCACAAAAGCCCAAACTGACACTTTACCGAAGTACCCCTACGCTCCAAAATACGAACCAAACACCTAGATCACTTCTAATACATCACCCACACCCAAATGATCCTAGATTTTTCTTTTTTGAAAATCCATAATCCTTATGATGACCGATCTTCGGACCACAACCTCAGACTAGGAATCAATTCGGAATAGGATGTTACAGTTCAACGTAGGAGATTAAATATATAGGAAGATTATAGCAAGAGATTGAACATATATGAAATCCTTATATGAGACATAATGAATCGAGTCACATATGCTTCAGATATATAATCAATTACATATGCTCACTTATTTATTTATTTTTTTTGTCAAATGACTTTAGCATTGAGAGAAAAAAGGATTAGAATTTTTGTGTTACTAGAGTTGTTAAACAACTATTAAGAACATTTTGAGGTATACTGAAGACTAGTTGCTTGTGGACAGTTGGAACTATGGTATTGTTTGGGAGGACCATAGTGACATGTTTTAGATTGAGATGATTCCTGGTCAAAACTAATGGTCGTATGGGAATGCGGAAATTTTTACATAATGATAGTTGATTATTAAATCTACATGTGAGTTGGAAACTTTAATGCAAGAGAAGTGTTCAAGTAGTGTACCTTGAATTTGAAACTTTATTACCATGGCATTGTTTCTAGTAACAAAGTTCCATGTAACATCCAAAATTTCGAAACAATTAAAACTTTTCAAAATCACCCATTTTATTAACATTGTTACAAAAAGGTTTTCAATACATTATTAAACAGAGTAATTTCCCAGGTTCATATCATAAAACACCAACGCGAGGAACGGTACGATCATGCCTTTGCCTTGCCACAGACTATTGAGAACCTGAAACATAAAACCACATCTGTAAGCCCGAAAGCTTAGTGAGATACCCCCAGAATACCAACCACATATACGCCTTTCCAGGCCCTGACCTTCCGGTCCATGTGTCTCAGGGGACTTCCGTCCCTGCTGGGTAAACCTTCCGGTCCTACCCACGCCGACCTTCCGGTCCATCACACAACATAATCGCCTTCCGGCCCATAACATATTGCCTTCCGGCCCATAAGCATAAAATGCATATATAACAGAACAAATAATCATATAGCAGTTCAAAGACAACAATCGATCAACAGATCACATATCATAGCATTACTCTAAACAAGATACCGATCTAGCCGGTCACTAGCATAACATTACCCTACGAATCAGTCAACATACTAAATGCATACATACGCCTTTCCAGGCCATGACCTTCCGGTCCACATAGCAATGCCTTCCGGCCCATAACATGTAATGCCTTCCAGCCTATATCATAACAATGGCAACTACCCGGATTTCCATCCGATAAACAGGGTCGGCCTTGGTGCCATAAACCCTAGCGATATAGTGAGGATAACTCACCTCGAAACTGCCGACTGAACAGATAGCTCAAGCTGCTCCGGTCACTGATACGATCTCCACCTCTGGATAGCCACCAATGCACTGAACTCAAACAATAAACAACAATTACCAAAATACCCCTGGAACCACTGGTCAATCCTTGGTCAAAGACAAGGTCAAAGTCAACCCCTGACTGACCCTACTCGCCGAGTCAACCCTAAGACTCGCCGAGTCCCCATACTCAGAACTTCCCTCAACCCGCGACCTAACTCGCCGAGTCACCCCAAGACTCGCCGAGTTCAACCACTCTGAGTCCACTCGCCCTTAACTCACCGATTCCTTAAGATTCCCTTTCTACACGTCGAGTATCCCCTTTTTACTCGACGAGTTCCTCCTGGAAGAATCGCGGGGCCACCCCGACTCAATTCGCCGAGTCTGAAGAACAACTCGACGAGTCCCAGTTAATCTTCAAGCTACTCGCCGAGTCTGTTCATCGGACTCGGCGAGTCCATGCCATGCAACCGCTCAAACTGCCTTCTAAGGTCAGAACTGCTCCGACCATTCATAGGTCTGGCCTTCCTAGACTGATCCATCACGTAAGGTCTTCATTTCGGTGCTCATAATACACCCCATGACTCATAATTTACATTTTGACCTAAGGCATAAGGATTCCAATCCAAAACCTCCATCAATTCCCGAAATGCTCAGGCATGGGACATTCTGGACCTCCAAGGTCCCAATACAGGGTTCCAATCGTTTGGGGAACTAGGGTAACATTCAATCTAGTCACAAAAGGGTTCCATAAACCCTAAATCCATATACACATCAACATAGCAGAGTATACTCGAATTCTTACCTGGATGATGTACTCTCTGTGTCCCCAATCCTCAGAATGTGGCTCCCTTGTTGTCCCCTTAGCCAAGCCCTTCTCTTCCTTGCACAACAACTCCTTCAAAATCACCAATGGCCTTTAACCTTGCTCCAGAAGCACACAATCGATTTAGGGTTCCTCTCAGAAGGCTAAAATGAACAATGACGGCCAATAAGTCTCTTTTATACGTCCCAAACCTGAACGGTTAGGGTTTTCGCTAAACAGCGCAAACTCGCCGAGTCCATATCCGGACTCGTCGAGTCCAGTCGCGAACCCGCGACCAGATCTGCGATCCTACTCGGCGAGTCTGAGCTCCAACTCGCCGAGTCCCCTCTTAAAATACCCAAAATCATAATTATAGCAATATCTGGAATTCCGGGCTGTTACATTCCAATGGAACATTCTATAATATTGTTGGCTCAATCTCTGTGACTTAGAAGCCTCGACATCACAGAAGGTCGGTGCAAGTAAAGTTGGAATTCCAATACATTTTAGATAGTGACAAGAATTTGAAATTGTGAAATGAGCATCATTAGAATAATCTCTAGTTGATCTGTTCACAAAAAAGGACCATAAAGAGACATAGTATGTATGTTCATAACATGGCATGACTGATGTTTGATTCAAGTAGTTAGTTGATTACTTGAAACATTTTGTAATGAATAAAGTTGTAATAATTATGGTGATTAAATAATAGAGATTATTTATATTCAGTAGTTTTGAGACCGTAGTTAATTAGTTTATCATTGTGTTTCACTTTGCATGTTTTAGTTCTTGAATAATTTGATTATTCGAAGCTAAACATTTGCTCATACTTTGGGAAGTAAGTGGTGAATGAAGACTGACATGAATTAGATTGTAGATTGTCTAAGGAGGTTATACATAGCAATTGTATTTCTACAACATTCATGCGTACTTAGAAATGGAGATTTAAGTGTTGAATAAACTCACGCTCAAAGAATTACTTCATGGATTATATCATGAGTAACTGCGAGACGATAATATCTTATATTCTTAAAACGAAGATATATGAGTTGTAATTTACAAGTTAGTTGGTCATTGGTGTTGTGAAAACACATAAGTAACATGATGTTATAAAACATAGTGTCATGTATGATTTGTGAGTAAATGATACAAGAATATAAGTCAAAGTTTATTCGTTCTTGTTGCCCTAACGGGAAAAGCAATATCTTTGGTCCCCTCAGTGATTTGGTGTTGACTTATATTGTTGGGCCCAACTAGGACATAATTGATGTGTTCAGTTAGAAGTCTTGTGACGTAATCACAAATCAGGAAATCGGGAAACAAAATTTTGGACAATGAGATTGATTCTAGTTAATGTCTCATGTCCATATGATATTTATAAGAACGGAGGAATATTTGATCACTTATCTTAGGACCAATATCTGTTTAGTTTAGAGTTCGGCAGTTGCTATGGAAGCACTCTTTGATGTCTAATTTAGAAGTTATACTGGTAATTACAGTTATAGACTTATCCAAGTGGGATATTGTTGGATTAGCTGTCTAAGCTAATAACTGAATTACTATATACTTGATTTATTAGCAAAGTCCTTTTGGATTGCCCTCAACCTTAGTAACTGGATATGATGAATTTTAGAGAGAGAGAGAGAGAGAAAAAGAGAGAGACTGATTTATTGATTTATTATATGATTAATAAATAGCAATAAATGAATTTATTAATATGTTATGAAAATAATATATTAATTAGAAATAGCAATATTTAATTAAGAATTAATCAAAAATTAATTAGAGTTAATTTTGGGATTAAGTGGATTAATGAAAAGTGCAAGGGTTAAAGTGGAATTGTTCAATAGTTGAACAGGAGAGGTTCCAGAATCATCCTTGGAAGGGGTGGCCAATTTTAGGGTATTCCAGGGTATCTGGAATATTCCTTGCAGATAAATAGGAAGCTGGCTAGTTACCAATTTGAATTAATATTATTTTATTCATTTAAGTGTTATATAGGGTTTCCAAGTTGCACTATAAAAGGCACCATTGACCTTGGATTTTCGGCTGTCACAGCTAGGAATTCTAATGCTTTTGTAAACATTAACAATGATGACATTTGTGACTAAAACTTGAAAACATACATGATGTTTATTTAACGACAACAAAATTCCATCAAACACTCTATGCAAACACTTCAAATAGTCAACTTCATATTGGAAACCATAAAAATCCCGGTTTAAGTCCATTTTGGACTAGGATTTTCTTATTGGGCCTAATGGACCAATAAGCCTCCATTTTGACTATTTTGGGTTAGAACTCTTAAATGGGCTCTAATTGGACCCATTTCCATGAAACTTAACATTTTCGGCCATAATGGGCTTAAAATGGATTAGCTTACCTACAATGGGCCTTATTGGGCCATAACAAATCTAATTAGCCCTAATGGGCCATAAACCCATTCTTTTATTCTTTTTGGGCCGTGAATGCTTCCAAGGGCCCAATGGGCCGAAAAATTCTATTTTTAGGATCCAAATATCCTAGCTAAGGTAAATGGACCAAATCTACTCTATCCTTTCTTCTTGGCCCAAAATCTCGGCCCATCATCCAATAAATAAAAAAAATGAGAAATGAAATGGAAATAGAGGATGGGAGTTGACTTGGAGATGCCACCTCCATTTTATACACAATGTATCCATGCAAGATCCTTCATGTATCCATGTTAGTCATTTCACCACCTGTCTCTTCCCTTTCTTCTTCTACTTGATCGAGAGCCCCAAACACATACACACACATTACACCAAACTCTCTCCAAACATCTCTAAATCATCCTCCTTCTTCCTCCAAAAACTCTCAAGGTTTTGCTTGTGTCTCAAGAGGATTTTTACAAGATAATCATCACTTTTGGTAAGTCTTTACACATCCAAGCTTCATGACTTCACTCTCTTGTTAGATCATTCGTTTAAACAAATTTTTTGGTGTTTATACTCCTAGAAATCTTCCTAAACTCGAGATCTACATCAAAGGTGTACTAAGACCAAAAACCCTTCCATTTCTTCTTCAAAACCGAAACAACAAAGCAAAGGTGAGTTCATACCCCTTGTTTTTGGTTTTTACATGATTTATGGGGGAGAATACAAGTAAAATGTGTAGATCCATGTGTTTTTGTATGATATGTGTGATTTCTTAAATTTATTTGATGAATATATGTTAGAAACTTGATCTATTTGAGATTCTTAACCTTGATAAGGAAATATGTGACCTAAGATATCTTATACATATTATTATCAAGGCAAAAGTATTATACAAGTTCAAACTAAGTAAAACAAAACATAAATTCTATTTATGAACCATTTTTGACAAATAAGCAAAAGATGGAAGAAATGATATCATTTACGGTTTTTATAAGGGTCAAAAGGGTCAAATCACTTAAAATATGAATTATTATGAAAATCACGGTTTTTAAAGGGCTAAAAGTGTAAATTTTAGCCTAATGGGCTAAAGTTTGGGCTTTTCGGCTTTTAGGCCCAATTTGCGAAAAATATGAAACTTAAGGGACTGAAATTGCAAGTTTATCAAAATATGAGTTAAAAACATAAAAAACAAATTTCAGGGGCTGAAAATGCCTTTCTTACCAAGTAGAACTAAAAATGCAAAGTTTTTGGATTTTGGGCTAAAATTGTAAATGAGTGTTTGGGCCGAAAATGTCAAGAAACATAATCTAAGGACCTAAAATGTCATTTTTCATAAAAAGGGGTAAAAATTTGTCCTTTTTACTAGAAAAGGGGCTGAATTGGTCAAAAATTATTTCTGGGTCAATTATGTTAATATTAAAATAATTGGGTCAAAAATACATAATTTTAATAAATTATGGATTTAAATAGAAAAATATTTATATTTTTTTTTATAAATCTAAATATCGTTATAAAACAATTTGGCGAATGTGGTGACTTTTTGATTTAAACAATTCGTGTGAAACAAACCTTACGACATTAATACTATAAAAAACAAGTAAACATTATATCGGTTGGGCTTTAATACTTCTAATCATGCTTATTGGGCCTTCGTGACCCATTAACATGACTATAGGGCCCAACATAAATGATACATGTTTATTGTGCTTCTGATGGCCCAATTACATGTCTAATGGACCCTCAATGGCTTTAAATGGTATTGGGCCTTAGTGGCCCATTGGCATTGCTAGTATGGTCCAAATCAATTATATGCTTAACGGGCTAACGTGTCCGTCGCATACTCGTCAGTCTGTAACAACATACATGATTAGTGATCCATAGTTGTCCTTTTTCGTGTTTGTTAGGCTTTATTCATATTCATGTAAACATCAAACGGGTTGTAATCAATGCTATTCAAATTCATGGGGTAATAATAGGGATTTAGTGAGAATTATCGGTTGGCACCAATAAGTGTCGGTTGTAGCCTGTAGTTATAACCAGATTCCCCTAGAGGGAGGGTAGAGTTTGTGTATAGATCTATACGGGGGTGACTCCCCCACACCTGAGTTGTTCGCTATAGTTAGACTCGGCCGGTCTAGGGTGACAAAATCTTAATTCAAAACCGGCGTTTGTAAAAATACCAAGACAGGCTAAATAGTCATTATTATGCATGGTTATAACGACTCACGTAGAGATCCATTACCATATCATCATTCATGGGAAATCATATTCATACACTGTGACGAGACAAAGTGATTTATACAATAATACAAAACTACCATACTATTTTAATTGGAAAACATCGGGTTTTCCGGGGAACGAAATTATTCACTTCTACATACAACAACTACAATATAATGAACAATTATGAAAGTCATTCATTTTTACATGTTTTGAAATCACATACATATATACTTGTGGGATCATCACTTCTTTTTCATAAACAACTTTTGTTACAAAAAATATCGGATTTTCTAGGTTTTACAAACAATACAAACCATTTTATGTCAAACATGCTTATGAGCTCACCAACATTATATATGTTGACGTTTTCAAAACAACTTGTATTCTCAGGTAACAGATAAGCTGAAGAAAGTTACCAAGTGTGTTAGGATGTTATGTTTTGTGACTCTCAAACAATTTATGCTATGGATTTGTAATATTTAAACAATGTACTTGATGTGAACAATGACAGTTGTACTATGTAATGTTGGTGACGTATGTGTTGTTCATGTATATTCATTGTGATGATATTTCAATTGATAGTCACACTAGCCCTCTGACGTTTCTGTCGTCTGATTCGGGGTGTGACACATCCACTCCTATTTCATAAGAGATAGCCAAAAATTCTATCATCCCTCTCTTCTCTCTTCAAGTCTCCTAGTTTCTAAACATGGCAAATTCTTCCAAATACCATGTTAGCCTTTCTCATCCCAAACCACTCGATCCTCGGATAACTTTATGATTCCATTGAATCATAACAAGTGCAACATGTGTACAATTCCCATACACTACATACACACTATACTTATATATTTTCAATCTCACCATTCCATTCCTTAATCCATAAGTTTTTTCTATCCCTTTTCTCATAATTTTCATGTAGTAAAATTAGTAATTTTGAATTTCTTTAACTCTTAGCCGCTCACCAGCCAACTTCTTTTACTTCCACCCTTCTACTTACAAAATCTATGCTTCATACATCAAAAGATGTATCTTACCAAGCATACTTATCTTTTACATCGGGGAGTCACATACTTCCACTGTTACTAACTTCTCACATCTATATGACACTTGGTCATCACATTCTCTACTGCGACTTTATACCCGACCTTAGACTCTTATCATGAGTCCACTAACTTCTCATCCTTTTCTGCACTTTCACAATCTTTATTTAATTGTACCTTATTACATATAAGGTTCAGTTCTCTTCTTTTTTCAAACAGTTCCTCACAAATGAATTGTTACATAACAGTTCTCTTCTTTTTTCAAACAGTTCCTCACAAATGAATTGTTACATAACAGACACGTGTCTACATCATCTCATGGGTACAACTCTTCTTACTCTAGGAGTTACACCTCCTTTTCTTTCTCTCTTATGGTTATTTTCTGTAGAAAAACCAATAAACTAATTGTTCATGAACTTGTTTGTACATAGCATAAAATCAGTCAAAATTGAATTTTACCAAGTCATATGATAGGTACTAATTAATAATTTATACTCATTTCATCCCAAAATTGTTGTCCACAGACAAAAAAGATACAAATTAAGGATACATTAACTATCATTAACTTTATTAAATGAAATGACAGTTGTACTATTTTGTTGCATTTAATTCGATGGTAGTTTAAAGGGAGATTTTAGTAAAAGAGATATTTATTTTTAGAAATATGCTATTATTTTAAGAAAGCTAAAAAGAAAACATGAACAATTAATATAAGACGGAGGGAATAATAAATTATGTCATTAAGCTAATTTAAGAATTTTAAAATTAATAAAGTCTGCATAATGAACTTGATATCAATTTATTATGATATTTATTATAATTATTGCTTATTAATATTATGTGAAATTTAATAAAATACAAAAAAACAATAAAATATTATGTGGAAAAAATTAATTTAAAATAACCATAAAATTACATATAGAAAAATAAATGAAAATATGACACGTGACAAAAAAGATATTTATTTATTAGAATAGACTTACTAAAACAGAAAAAATATAAATATAAATGTTAAAAAGTG
This sequence comes from Lactuca serriola, assembly GCF_051521515.1. Taxonomy (NCBI): domain Eukaryota; kingdom Viridiplantae; phylum Streptophyta; class Magnoliopsida; order Asterales; family Asteraceae; genus Lactuca; species Lactuca serriola. The sequence goes on along the minus strand of NC_136412.1, from coordinate 271,614,213 downwards.
ATTTCGATTTTAGATTTTCAAATTTACATAAATCTATTTAATAAAAGCAAAAGAAAACAAATTAATTAGAAAAGCTTTTACTTTTAAAATTTTCTAATTAAAAAAATTAAGAGAAATTAAATATCCTCCTATTTTTGTTCCTACAAATCGTTCTACCCAATTAAACGATGACATGTGTTATTTTAATAATAAAATAATTAAATTTTGTATTGTTTGTTTTAGATGTATTAAACGGTCGAGTAGTCAAGAAGTCAACCACTTGTATTTATTGCTTTCATTTCTATCTCATTTTCCTTTTTTGAGAGATTTAATTTGGAAATTGAGGTCGATCATAAGTTGATTTCCCGATCAATTTAATGGGATTAATGTTTGATTGAATATTTAACAAACAAAGTAAAGTAAGTAACCATTAATTTTTGAGAAATTAAATATCCTTCTACTTTTTGTTCTTACAAATCTTCCTACCCAATTAAATGATGACATGTGTCATATTTAATATTTAATGTTCATTTAATGATATTTTTGTATATTAAAATAACACATGTCATCATTTAATTGGATAAGAGGATTTGTACGAACAAAAGTAAAAGGATAGAAATTAAATATCCTCTTACCTTTTGTTTCAACAAATCTTCCTACCCAATTAAATGATGACATGTGTCATATTTAATGTTCATTTAATGATATTTTTGTATATTAAAATAACACATGTCATCATTTAATTGGGTATGATGATTTGTAAGAACAAAAGTAGGAGGATATTTAATTTATCTAATGAAAATAATTGTTTTTAGTCTTTACATATAAACTAGAGGGGAATCATGCGCGCCGTTGGCGGTGTGTTCATTTTTTTTCCTTATTTTAAGCTCTAACACCGGATTCGTTTAGGAAAACAAAAACTTGAGAATCGAAAGAGATAAGCACAAACAATTATATTTTTTTTCAAAGATGTTTTAACTTGAGAAGCAAAAAATCATGTCACGAAAGAGAGAAATCTCATCCTTGATTTCTTAGCAAGATGATCCTTCTATAGCATGAAGTCTTGTCCCAACATCCAGGGGTTCATATCCAGATGTGAAAAGGGTAAATCAGTAATTTTTCACATCTACAACACCTGCAAGAATTTCAAACAAAAAAGAACGTGTTTTAAGATCTTATCTAACTTTTGACATATTTAAGAGCAAACTTATAAAAATTTCCAGAAAATAAACAATTCTTTTGCAGAATAAATAAAAACCAAAATATGATAAAATAATTATTGTTCCTGCACTTATATATTCACCATCGTTACGTGTTTTAAATAAACACTCCATAATTTAAAAAAAAAAAAAAAAAAAAAAAGATCAGTTAAAGAAAATACAAATGAAGTAGGAAGGTCACCGAATCAGAGAGTGCAGCCAGTATTAAAGCCTACGAAGTATCATCATCCATAGAAATCGACAAATAATTAAGCATCTAAAATACATAAATAAATCAATAAAAAAAATTAAAAATCATTTTTAATATATAATTATAAGAATGTACAATGAACCTAAACCCAAACTTGTAATCTTTCTTCCCATTGTTAGGCCGCTATAAAAAAAATTAAAAGCCAAGTGTTTGATGAAATGATACAATGGAATTTTATTTTTACTTTCTTATCCGAAAAAACTAAAAAAAAAATCTCAGTGGAGCTGTTTTGCTGCTACATTTTCTAAACAGAGAATTCTATTTGAGACGAAAAGCTTTATAAGTATAAAAGCCTCCAATTCAACAGACAATGATCTGAATGGACTCCACAGTATAACCATGCAGCAGCAGCAGCAGCAAAACTGCACTAATAGAAAAAGAAACGCTTTTGTGTCTTTCCGTTTTTTTATTTGTATTTGCTGCAATGGTAAATAGTTTTTTACTATTATGTAAATTCAACAACTTACCTATACTTAGAAGAATGGGGATCTTGATCTATGTGATGTTGTAAATAACATAAACATTGAACATCCATATAAAAATGAGCATAACTATTATTATTATTATTTTTACTATAATTATAATAATAAAAACAGTCATAGTGAAATATATTACCTCGCTTTCATCAATGTCAACAGTTTTACCCGTACCTTCGTCATCACAAACAAATGAAAACAGTGAAATGAGTCATTGAAAATAATGCATTGAAGAAAACAAAAAACAATAATGGAATCTTATTTATTACCTTTACTTTTTCAACCTTCTCTGAGGCCAATATTTTATCAATTTCCTCATTTGATGTTATATATTTCCATTCTTAATCAAAGACAAATTATATATAGAAGAATTTATTTAAAAAAAAAGGTGAAATTTACTAAAAGGACATTTGTAATCAATCACTTCATCTGGATCTTCAATGTAGTTCACTGTTGGATAAACCAAATACCTACTCCATACTACAAAACCAAGGGCAAATTTGTAAAAAGTCTAATTATGATTTATGCATTAACTTAATAATTGGAAAACTTACTTTGCTCAATTTGATCTTCTCCCACCCTCATAGTCAATGGATGTATTGCAATCCAATGATCAGTTCCCAGCATTATGTGATTTTTAGTAGAATTTTGACACGAAAACATTTCTATAAGCTGTGTTTTTATGTTCTCTAGTTTCTTCAATATGTAACATCATACAAAACACAAAACTTCGGTAGTTGATGTATGTACTTTTACACATATTATATAAGATTCGTTAACAAAACATATTTGTTTATATATTTTTTGTTTATGGAATGACATATTAGTTATTTTATTATAAAGCACAGTTTTGTTTGTTAAAACACATTTACTTATATGTAACACCATACAAAACATATACGTTCGGTAGTTGATGTATCTACTTTTAGACATATTATATAAGATTCATGAACAATACATAATAAGTCGAAACACTTATTTACAATACATTTTGGTTTGTGAGAAACCGTTATAAGAAACTGACTAAAGAGTTTACACCAATGAGTCTATACCATCAACGGAAGCTTGAAAAATGTTCCTGAATAACAACAGTTCAAGAATGGAAATAAAAGAACTTTATAAAATACCATCTTTTCTTGGTTCCAAGAAGTCAAGAATGGAAATAAAAGAACTTTTAGGTGAGGAATGAATAGAAAAAAAAATGTTAATTTGCAGAAACCTAACTAACCCAAACCAATTAAGTTGGTCGGTTTAACAGATCACAAGTTGTCAAATTCTGCAATAAAAAAAACTAAACAATGAGCTATTTTTGCAAATTATTTAAAAGAGAAATAAACAATCCAATCTTTGCAAGTTTTACCGTTTGATTCATATATGCTAACCTTTTCATATCAGCTAACCTCTGTATCCTGTATCCTTGAAGAACAAAAAAAAAATTGAAATCATGAGAATCAATACAAATAAACAATTTAATCTTAGTACCAATTTCAGATGGAAATCCAATTGACACACCTAATTAAAGATAACCCAAAAAAAATATATGCTAACATTTTCATATCAGCTAACCTCTGTATCATTGAAGAACCAAAAAAAAATTGAAATCATGAGAATCAATACAAACAAACAATTTAATCTTAGTACCAATTTCAGATGGAAATCCAATAGATAGAGTTAATTAAAGATAACCCAAAAAAAATTTCTTCAAATTTGTTAAACCAATTTCAAAGCAAATAACTAAACTCCAAAGACAACAAAATTGGAAGAAACCGACGACTTGTTGGTCTTCATGGTTATTCGCGGACGCTTCAGGGGTTTCTTTTTCAAAGAACGGTGAAATTTTAGCATATAGAGTGGTGATGACTTCCAAAATTCCACCACGTGAAATTTCAACCTCATCTGGATTTACCATTCTTGACAGACGAATGCAAGGAAGGGAGCAGCGGAGCCACCCACTTCCACTCAACGCCACTTATTGCCGCCATTTGCCTGCTGTTGTTGCTGCTCGCGACTACCTTTTGTCCCAACGGTCTACCGGATGAAAAGAAGACAAGGTACCTCCGCTGGTTGGTTCTAGGGTTAGAAGAAAGGGAAAAAAAATTAATAAGAACGAAAATGAACAGTATTGGAGGAGAAGGGCGGCAACCGGGTTTGAGTAACAAAAGATAAGGATGAGAAAATATAAGACGGTTTGGGCTTCCTCTGAGAAATAGAAGTTTCAGTGTTAAAATAAGAAAGTCAATAAACTGTGGTGTCCAAATATGAAAGAGAAAAAAAATTATTGTTCATCAAGTTTTTAACAATTAATAGTATATATAATAAATGAAACAAATAAAATGCTTTTAACTATATATTAATGGAAAAATAAAATGCTTTTAACTGTATATTAATTAGTAACACTTTAAAAAATAAAACACTTTTAACTATATATTATTGAAACTTTGACGGACATTTTACATTATATTGTATTAAAATAAATAACAATTTGTTACGGATTAATTTTAATATTTGTTAGTATTTTTTATTTTAACAATTAAGACTATTTAATCTTATTTTCTTTCATATATTTTTGTTGTGTAATATTAATTATAATATGCATTATCATAGTAACAATTGATTAGTAAATAAAAATATAAATTTGTCTAGATCCAATAAATATCATTAATCCAACATATATTATTAGTTATATATTTTTAGATTTGAAGACCAACTTTAAATTATGTTTTTCATGTTTTTTTAATTGAAATCTAATTTACATTAAGCTAACACTAAATTTCACTTATGTTCACAATGAGACTTGAACCTCTGACCTCAAAGAGGAAGAACACCACATAATACCCGTAAGTTATAAGTTCTTTGATTAGGTTTTTGATAGGGTTATTGTCACTCTAGCGCAACAAAGTTTCGTATAATGGTTTAAATGGTCCCTCGTGACTATTTTTTGCATTTTAAGGGCATAAACTTGTTATTTGTTGGTTTAAAAGGGCAATCTTGGAAAAATGAAGGGGTTAACCAGTGACCCCATCCTACCTGGCATTCCACGTCATATTCAATAAAGCCATTACATTGCCACGTGTGCACAGTAGTTAATGAGAGATACTGTACGTTTAAACCCTTCAACTGTCCCCTTCTTTCACTTTCGTCTATAACTTTCGCATCGGACTTCGTTGTTGATTTGTTCTTCAGTCCTATCCTTTTCTTCAAGTGTTAGTCACTCAAATCGGGGAACTTTGTTGTTGTTATTGCCGTTTTGATGAAGATTGATCTACATTTTGCTGGAATTTTTACCAGGTATCCCTCTATTACTTACACAGATGGAGCAGAGCAACGATTTTGATGATGTTGATTTTGCTGGAATGGACAAGAAGGAATTTGTCGAGTTCCTTGAAAGATTCGCATGTGAGATATGTGTGAATGTGTACTTTTGCATGCCTGATATTGTTTTTCCTGATGGTTTAAGGTTAATCGCGAATGACATGGATTACATGGAACTAATCGAAGTAGGGTATGCTTCTGATTTTGTAATCGATGTATATATGGAGCATCTTGGTGTTAATGCACATCAATGGATTCTTGAAGAGCAAGCAGAAGTTGGCAGTTCTTTGGACCAATTATCTGGTGCAAATGAAGATCGTGAAGAAGTTCACAGTCGTATGGATATTGATGATGGTATCGACATGCAAGATTTACATGGTGGTATAGATGATATCCCACGTCCAAACGAGGATTTGCAAGGAGAGCACGATGATGACATTCACATGGAATGGGACGGTGATCATGATGAGTGCATTCCTATGAACAAGACAAAGGAGGATGAGTTTCTGAGTAAGTTGTGCCCAAAGGAGCAAGTCACCCCAAATAGTCAACCTCGTGAAGATACATATGATCCACCAGATGAAGATGAGGTAATTTCTACTAACCATGCTATTTACAATGAGAATGTTCATTGGAAAAAGCAAAAACCTGTATTAGGTATGAGATTTGTGAGTCTTAAACAACTGAAACATATGATGTGTAACTATGCTGTAGCAAATGGTTATCAGTTGTGTTACAAAGAAAATGATAGTAGGAGGCTGTTAGTGAAATGTTGTTCTGGGCAGTGCAAGTTTAGGATGTGGGCTTCTTGGATGAGTGAGGAAAAGTTTTTCCAGATAAAGAGTCTTATAAATGAGCATAATTGTGCAAGAAACTTCAAGTTAGGTTCAATTGTCAATTATTCATGGATAGGTACCTATTACACAACACAATTCTTACAGAAACAAAAGGTTAGTGTGAGGCTACTTAGGGATGAGGTTAAAGAGAAATTTGGTATAGATGTGAGTATGGGACAGTGTAAAAGAGCAAAGAAGTATGCAATTGAACTGATTGAAGGAACATTAGTGGAGCATTATGCAAAGTTGTGGTCATATGGTGAGGAGACTAGAAGATCAAATCCAAGATCAACAGTTAAAATTGATGTCAATTCTATGCCAGATGGTAAGAATTATTTTAGCAAACTTTATTTGTGTTTTGATAGGATTAAGCAAGGGTGGAGAGGGATTTGTAGAAGGGTTATAAATTTATATGGATGTTTCTTAAAGGGCTTATGTAGTGGTGAGCTCATATTTGTTGTAGGAAGAGATGCCAATAATCACATATTTCCAATTGCATGGGCAGTTTTCTGTGTAGAGAACAAAGAAAGTTGGAAATGGTTTCTGGAAAACCTTAGAGATGACCTGCAACTGAATGATGGTTTTGGTATAACATTAATGTCAGATCAGCATAAGGTTAGTAGTTTTACTTCCTAATTTAATAAATTCTAGTTTCATACCATTTATATAATTTGTTACCATTGTTGCACAGGAGCTGTTAGAGGATGTGAAGGAAATACTGCCTATTGCTGAACATAGGCAGTGTGCAAGGCATATTGTTGCCAACTTTAGGAAAAGATTCAGTGGTGTGCATTATGAAAACATGTTTTGGAAGGCAAGCAAGGCATCCACTGAGCCTTTATTCAATGCTGCCATGAAGGAGATTGAAGTGCTTAACCCTGCAGCCTTTGCTTATCTTATGGACACCAACCCCAAATCTTGGAGTAGAGCATTTTTTCAAGAGGGAAAGATGTGTGATGCAGTGGAGAATGGGTTATCTGAGAGCTTCAATAGTGTGATAAGAGATGCTAGGAAAAAGCCAATCATCACCATGTTAGAGGAGATTAGATTGTATGTTATGGAGAGAATATACAATTTAAAGATTAAAGGTAGTTCATGGCCTGATTACAAGCCTTGCCCAGTAATTACACTCCTTCTGAATCAATTAAAAAAAGCACAAAGGTACTTTCTAAACTCTAAACTCATAAATTAATATAATTACTTATGTTATGTCTACACTAGGTATTGGCAGGTTTTACCAAGTGCTCTTAACCAATTTGAAACAAGAAACATGGCTGAGTCCTATGTTGTTGACCTGGACAAGAAGACTTGCACTTGTAGAGTGTGGCAACTTAATGGGTATGGATGTGTGCATTCAGTTGCAACTATATCATTCCTCAATAGAGATGTTGGTGGTTATGTTGATATAATGTTATATGGAGCAGTCTACAAGAACACCTATAAGTATCAAATTCAAGGGATGAATGGTAGCAACATGTGGTCACCTACTGACTTCATACCACCTCTTCCACCAATGAAGAGAAGGATGCCAGGTAGACCAAAGGTTAACAGAAGAAGAGATGCATCAGAGAAGTTACCAAGGCACACTGTGTCTAAGGCAGGGAAAAAATATCATGCAGTGTTTGTAAAAATGTGGGGCATAACAAGGTCACATGTCCTCAAGCTGAAAGACCTCAAGTGAAAAAACCTAAAGTTGGCAGGAGGCCTAAACTAAATGTTAAAAAAAAGGAAAACAGGTGTTAATGGAAAAGGTGAAGCAGCAGGAGGGGACAATGAAAAAGGTGAAGGAGCAGGAGGTGTCAATGGAAAAGAGAAAGGTGAAGGAGCAGGAGGTGTCAATGAAGGGCAAAATGGTCAAGGAGCAAAATCAGTGCACGAAGGGCAAAAGGGTCAAGGAGCAACAGTTGTTGCTGCTGGAAGGATATCTAAAAGAAAGAAATCAGAGAGAATCAAAAAGATGAAACTTGCTAAGAGGGTGAAGGGCAAAGATGGGAAAGGAGAAACAAGTGCAAACCCATTGGAGCTTAATGATTAGGATCTTATTTTGTTTTAGTTGTTATCTTTTAACTTGGTTGTGTTTGGTTGGATTTAAGTGTTAAGTTTGGTATTGGGATGTAGTAGGTTATTAAGTTTGGAATTGGACAAGTTGTTATGTTTGGTTGGATTTAAGTGTTAACTTTGTTTAATTTGATTGTTCATATTTCGTACATACAGAACACATCAAACCCCAAATATAACCACTTCAATTAAATAAAGTACATTACATATTACATAACAACTTAAAGGAAATAAAGTACATTACAAGTTTCAAAAGACATCAAAGTGCATTACAAGATGCATAACAAGACAACTGGTCCAATTGACCTTCATTACAACTTGTACATGATTAAACATAAAAAAAATACCCAACTACATACTAGGTAAACCTTCAACTTAAAGACCCCAGCTTGAAGCTTTTTGTTGGACTTATACAACCCATTTATGATCAAACCTTCATTGTTGCACTCCATTTCATCAACCCAAGCTATAAAACCTGAACGAGCATCTTGATTCCAAGTATTTGCTTCAATTAACACATCTTAAAAAAGTAGGGTTAACAGCAAAATTTGAATAACTGGTAAATTACCTTTTTCGGGCATGCATAAAAGGGCCTTCCTGGGTTATTGGTAGTACGAGATGTTCTTATTATAGCCTCAACTCCACATCCACATTCCATGTTCTTCATTATGTACCTTCACAGTGAAGAGTATTTGAAGAAGAAAACAATGTGCTAGAATGAATGCAAGAAGGTATATATGAAGGAGTAGTGCAAAAAAAGACTATATTACCCCCACTGTCTAAAAGACTATATTACCCCCACTATTGCACTTTCAACGGATCTGTTTATCAAACTTAAGAACTAATTCAGATAAAAAACAATCAGCAAAGAACATCAGACAACTTTACAAAACACCTATCATTTTGATAGGTCTTTCATTAATCATTCGATTTCACTTACAAAATGTCTGTCATTAAGACAGGACTTTTACATATTTCGCCAAAATAAACAGAAATAAAAGAAAAAAAAATTAAGACACACGAACACTACATACTAATAACCTTCTTAACCATTAACCACCTTAGCTGCAGATCAACCCATCACCAAAACTTAACAAGGAAATGGAGCACAACAACTAGCAACAAGAGCATCCCCAACATCATGCCACCCAGAGCAACACCAACGACTTTAAACTTCTGATCATGGTCATCCAGCTTGTGTTGGAGACTGATGTGGTCGATCCTGCAAACGATATACTCTTGTCCTTGCTGCTCCTTCAACCTTTTCATTTCAGTTTGGTTTTCTGTAATCTTCGGACCACAATCACAGAAGATTGAGTGGAGCACATTGTAGTTGATGTCTTCACCAGAATTTATAGAGTTGGGTGAAGGTGGTGGAGCCGACATTGTTGCTTTTTAAGGGTTCTTCCACAAGATTGTTTGCCCGAAAATGGTAAACAAGTTTCAGATTTGTTTTACTTCAAACCCCACATGCGTATGTCCCCTTATAATTCGAGACTTGTGCCTGGGACTTAATCGAATCGACAGTGAAAGGTTGTTGGGGTGTTAGTGGACATTAAAGGCGATAATTACTAATCTGCATGTGCCAGCTTATGTGTCATCGAGTCAACTCGGTATTGACTCAATGAGTTACCTCATACATATACATGGCAAGTGACGAGGCAGTTTAACCTGCTAAAATGGGTAAGGTGACTTTCTCAATCGGTCATTAACAAGTTTAAGCCCTAAACGCAAAAAATAATCACGAAGGACTATTTAAACCATTATACGTAACTTTGTTGGGCTAGAGTGACAATAACCCTTTTTGATATCTTATATTGTTGAAATATGCAATCTTGTACATATGGATTTAATAAATTATATCATTTCGCTTGAAGTGATATCTTAAATATCATCATATTTTGAAACTAATTATAATCGTCATCGGTCATTGAATTCATCGGTAACTTATCATGACCAAGTTATGGAATTAGACCAATTTGTTATTTATTCATAATAAAATATTTAACGAATTTATCTTTTTTTTTTTCTTTAAAAACGACAAATATTATATAAGACCCCGTCCGCAAGTAAAGTAATAAAATAATTACACGCCGACAATTATGCTCCAGTCAACATTTAAAATCTTATATTATCAATCCGAAAATATTAAACGGTTACCAAATTTAGTAAGTTTATTAAATCGCTATAATTAAAGAAATCTGCATGAAAACATATATATTAAATATTAGGGGTGAGCATTGTGCGGTTTGGTGCGGTTTTTAGCCAAAACCGAACCAAAAACCACAATTTCGGTTTTTTGAAGTTTAGAAACCGCACCGTTCAGTTTTATGCGGTTCGGTTTTTGCGGTTCGATTTTTCTTTTGCGGTTTTTTGTCAATTATTTTATTTGGTTTTTGTTTTGTTTTTTTAATAAAACTCAGCAACTCAACGAGTTACTTTGACTCAGATGAGGAGTGTTAATCATTTCTTGAAAAACCTTATATAGAGATGAGGAGCGCCAGATTGACTCTCTTATATGAAACGTGAGAATGATGAAGGTTTTATCTCAAAGGCGATCATGGATACTCTTATAAGGCTAACAAAATAAAACCTCAAATGATATATTGAAGATGAACAGATACCACCACCTCTTAGTTTAAAATCAAAGAACATAACCACTCATCCAACATCTTTTAATGCTTGAATATAATACGAATTAAATATAATATTTATGAAGGCGATAATATCAATTAATGTATTAATAAAAATGATACTATCGTCACTAGTATTCTTCATATTTAAATGTTAAAAAATGTAATAAAAATTATTTGTTCTTGTAAATATCACTATACGTATGTTTAAAAATATACAATCATCTTCCGATAACATAGATATTTATATTTATAGACTTTTAATTGTCATGAGTTCTTAGTTCTTACAAATATCAATACTTAATATATATATATATATATATATATATATATATATATATATATATATATAATTCAGTGCGGTTCGGTTCGGTTTTTTGCGGTTTTGCAAAACTAAAAACCGCACCGTCGGTTTTCATTTCGGTTTCGGTTTATGTGGTTTTTTTTCGGTTTGCGATTCGGTTTTTGCTCACCCTTATTAAATATATCTTAACTTGTGTATTCTCAATGTATATTTAACTTGTGTCAAATTCTTTATGTATATTTAACTTGTGTATTTAGTGTTTGATTATATTCAACTTATATATTTTTTATTATATTAAAACTGTGTATAATATTCTTAAATTATATTCAACTTGTGTATCAAATTCTCTGTATACAATCAATTTGTGTATTCTCTATTTATATTTAATCAATTTGTTTATTCTATATTTATATTTAACCATTGAAGGATATTCAGTTTTGTTTTGAAAAGTAATTAAATCAAAATAATTAAAACTATTTCCATAATTATACGGGTTTTTAAAATGTCAATTTCCATGTATCGTGATTAATTATAGACGGTTACTTAATTAACTAAATTAATTAGTTGGTTAAATCCGAAAAATACAAATGGTTGACTATAATTTAATCTTACTTTTCTCAAATAAATATATTTATCATTTGTACGCAACCATATATATATATATATATATATATATATAGGGAAAAGTAAATATACCCTTAAGGGTATATAAGCTTAGGTACCCATACTCATTATACTACGTCGTTTTGTATCATATAATACATTCTAATTATCCAATGTTCTTATAATTTAACTTCTAACTTGATTTACTTTCATTATTTTTATAAATTACATATTTATCTTCCTCTTACATAATTTTCATTTTCAAGTACAATATGTATAGCCGAGTAGATGTTCGGCAAATACAGGTGATATAAGAGAAAGATAATAGTGAAATTTGAAAAATTTTGAAAGTAAATCAAAGTTAAGGGTTAAAGTTTAAGAACATTATAATGAATATATCAAACAAAACGATGTATTATGATGTTTTTGGGTACCTAAGCTTATATACCCTTAAGGGTATATTTACTTTTCCCATATATATATATATATATATATATATATATATATATATATATATATATATATATATATATATATATATATAAATGAAGGTTTTTTTGCCACATGTCATCTTCTCCTTCATTTGGACACATGACATTTTCTAGAATTTTTCAATTTTCTATTTTCCACTTGTCATTTTATTGTATTTTTCATTTTATTAAATTAAAATTTCACATTTAATATGTAAGGTAATATATATATATATATATATATATATATATATATATATATATATATATATATATATATATATTTATATATGTAAATTATTTATTAGAAATGATTTATATATGTAATGTATTTAATAATTCAAAAATTTTCTCATTTTTCTTATAAATTCAAACTTTTCAAATTGTTAAAATTTCATATTTATTTATTTTTTTAAATTAAACCCATGTAATACATGAGTCTCATATATATATATATATATATATATATATATATATATATATATATATATATATATATATATATATATAGGGAAAAGTGAATATACCCTTAAGGGTATATAAGCTTAGGTACCCATAGTCATTATACTACGTCGTTTTGTATCATATAATACATTTTAATTGTCCAATGTTCTTATAATTTAACTTCTAACTTGATTTACTTTCATGATTTTTATAAATTACACATTTATCATTGTCTTACATAATCTTCATTTTCAAGTACAGTATGTATAGCCTAGTAGATGTTCGGCAAATAGAGGTGATATAAGAGAAAGATAATAGTGAAATTTGGAAAATTTTGAAAGTAAATCAAGTTAAGGGTTGAAGTTTAAGAACATTATAATGAATATATCAAACAAAACGATGTATTATGATGTGTTTGGGTACCTAAGCTTATATACCCTTAAGGGTATATTCACTTTTCCCATATATATATATATATATATATATATATATATATATATATATATATATATATATATATATATATATATATATATATGTTTAGGTTCTATGTAAAACAATAAACCATAAAAACCATAAAAATGAATAAATAAAAAAAATACTTAGTGATCACAAAACTTTTTTTTGAATTTTTTTTAATAAAAAAGCGCAACTTTTTATTAAAATTCGCTGAAAAAAAAAAATCAAGTTTTTTTTTTTATATAAAAATTTTATTTTTTTCAAAATTATTTTCAGCGAATTTCTTTAAAAAGCTGCGATTTTTACATAAAAAAAATTCAAAAAAATGTTATGTGATCTCTAGGTATTTTTTTATGCATTTTTATGATTTTTAGGGTTTTTTAGGGTTTTTTTTTTCCAAATAACCCTTCCATATATATATATATATATATATATATATATATATATATAGAGAGAGAGAGAGAGAGAGAGAGATAGAGAGAGAGGTAGGTTCAAATGTTTTTCACGTCTATTGTGTGCTAGAATGCACAAATAAGAATTGAGTAAAATTAAATGTATATTAAATGATATCAATATTTATAATTCTTTTTTATGATAATTAATTTAATTCGTCATTAATGTCAATAATAATATTCTTTCAGAATGAATTCATATATAAAATAATAAGAGTGTATTCTAGGAGAACGAGAGTATATTCTACTAGAATACACCCTCATTCTTCATATTCCATACAACTTTGTTGTATTTTAAGTGAATGACTCTTGAAATAATGTTATTGTTGACATAAAAACCTAGATACGAATTCATTCTGAAAGAATGTTATTGCTGACATTAATCACGAATTTAATTAATTTCCATAAAGATAAAGTTATAATTATGGATATCATTTAATATACATACAATTATGGAAACCATTTAATATCTATCATTATTTAATTAAATAATATTATAATTTATTAAATTTCTATTGGTGCATTCTAACACATAATAAATGTAAAGAAACACTTTAACCTAGCCCTATATATATATATATATATATATATATATATATATATATATATATATATATATATATATATATATATATATATATATATATATATATATATGGTGAGGTTTAATAGAGAACCATAATTAACCAAGGAACCAAGGAACCAATCTTTTTTTTAACTTTTAGAACTTATTTTTTATAAAAAAAAAACTAAAAATACAGAAATTCATAACTTTTTATCCTTTTTCTAATGATATAAAATTCGATTTTTTTTCGTCAAATTCACAATGTGAATCTTCGAAAATTCATAACGTGAATCCAGATTCACACGATGAATCCGAAAAATATTTTTCACATTCACAATGTTAGTATATGAATTTAGATATTTTTATATTTTTTTTCGATAAAGAATAATCTCTACAAATTGAAAAAAAGATTTGGTTTCGTGAAGAATCCATAATTATGGTTTTCTATTGAACTTTTCCCTATATATATATATATATATATATATATATATATATATATATATATATATATATATATATATATATAGGTTTATGTTCTATGGAAAACAAAAAACCCTAAAAATCATAAAAATGCATAAAAAAATGGTTAGAGATCACAATTTTTTTACTTTATATTCCAAAAATTCGCAGCTTTTTATACAATTTCGCTGAAAAAAAAAAATTGAAAAAAAAATGATTTTTTAATTTTTTTTCAGCGATTAAAAAAAAATGAGATCTCTAACTATTTTTTTATGCATTTTATGATTTTTAGGGTTTTTTTTTTGTGTGTATATATATATATATATATATATATATATATATATATATATATATATATATATATATATATATATATATGTGATTGTGCCACCTCAACACTATCTTTTTGGACAATAATTCATCCAAGCTTTGAAATACATGATGATAATCGATAATAGATGAGAAATTGTGTCATATTAGCAAAGTATGATTTTTGACATTTTTATTATGAAAACATGAATTTAAAAATAGTTAAGGACGTGAAAAAAAAGTAATTATTAAAAACGTTTTTAAATCTATTTTATCATAACACAATCCAATGTAAACTTATTATCTTTAATTTATTGCTAATAAATTTATTATTTATAGTACATGTGTTTAACTTTTATAATATTAAATCTGTTTTCGCGTTTTCGTAAGATATTTATGTTTTTGCATAAACCTATATATATATATATATATATATATATATATATATATATATATATATATATATATATATATATATATAGTAAATGTTAATTAAGATGTGTGTAATGACTACCTATAAATACCTAACTCCCACCATATTGATTTGCAAAAAACACAAAGAGACATCATATATGTTTCTTTGTATGAGAGATTGAAATAATGGGTTTTAAGTTTCATCAAAGTTCTTGTTTTTCTCTTCTTCTTCTCGTTAATATTCTTCTTGTATGTGTTGATGGAGAAGTTAACAAGAGTAGTTGTGATGTATTTAAAGGGAGTTGGGTCATCGACCAATCATATCCGCTCTACAATGCATCTTTCTGCCCTTTTGTTGGTAAAGAGTTCGACTGTGTAAAAAATGGACGCCCTGATCAACTTTATCTGAAGTATCGATGGCAACCCCATGATTGCTCCTTATCAAGGTATACATGCATTGCTATACATACATACATATATCCTTATATAAGTATTTACGTATGTTTATTAATGGACACCAGAAATTCAGAAATTCCATGTTCTAAAGCATCATGTTTGAATCTTTCAATATATCCATGTATAATGTATGCATGTATATACTTAGGCCTGTTTATATAACTGAAAATAAATAAAAGTAGTTGCATTGTAATAATCTTTTTATTAAATTTAGAATTTATTACAATTTTTGTTTTGGGTTTTCTTATATAGGTTATGTTTTTAAAGAGTCAAAAGCAGATTTGCGTTGACTTGTAGAATCACATTAAATTTCTTTATTAATATTCATGTTTAAAAAAATTAACTCCATTCAAAATTTTATTTTAAATACCTTTAAAAACTTGTAATCCAAACATTTAATTTTGTTATATGAGCAATAACATCTTGTGAAAAACAATCCACCGACAATGGAGATGTCGATAAAGATAAATCAAGAAAACGTAGATGTATTGCTCATTACTAACTTTATTCTATATTCATAGATGCGTACATGAATATGTATTCAAATACCTACTTATTACTTATAAGGTGTTTCAAATGCACATTTCATTGTTTCGTTTTCATTTGATATGATCAAATAAATGTATGACAGTAGAAAAATACTATATAAACAAAGATCATGTAAGACGTCAAAAGGTAAAATCAGATAGAGTCGTATTAAAGACTCCTACTTGAATTTTAATTATATAAGAACATTATTCGTAAAGTTTTTATCAAACTGTCTTTTCAAGTAAACGCCAAAAAGATTAGTCTGAAAACTCCTTCCGTGTGTCTCAACATATACATGTTTTGGGTCCATTTCTAAACTAATAATCTTCATTTTCATTACCCACATGAACTTTGTAGGTTCTACCAACATGAAACCTTCGCAAATGTTAATTACTTGTCTATATAACTTTTTTTTTTGTTTTTTCTTGTTCATCTTAATTATCTTTGAAATTTAATAAGACTTATGATCATATTACTTTCTTTGTTGTGATAGATTTGATGGTAAAATCTTTTTGGAGAAAATGAAGGGAAAAACGATAATGTTTGTGGGAGACTCGTTGAGCAAAAACCATTGGTTGTCCTTATTATGTATGCTTCATTCATCAGTACCTTCTGCACGTTATTCCGTAAAGTTATCCATGGTCGATGAGATGACCACTTACACCTTTATGGTATGTCATTCGCTTGTGTAATTATGCACAATTTCTTATTGCTAAAATGGAATTACATCTAAAAGGTTATATGTTGGATTGTAGGATTATGATGTGAAAGTGATGTATCATCATAGCTTATACTTGGTAGATATCGTTGAAGAAAAAATTGGAAGAGTGTTGAAATTGGATTCAATTACAAGTGGCAAGCTCTGGTTGGATGTGGATTATCTTGTCTTCAACACATGGCATTGGTGGACCCGTAGAGGTCCCACCCAACCGTATGTCTCACTTCATCCATACATGCACATATACAAAGACAAGTATAATGACTATATATGATGATTATGCAGATTTGATTTTATACAAGACGGGAATAACATAACTAAAGATATGGATCGTGTTGTTGCTTTTGGGAAGGCTATTGATACATGGGGTCGATGGGTCGATAACAACATTGATCCGGTTAAATCGAAGGTTTTCTTTCAAGGGATTTCACCTACTCATTACAAGTAAGTTCGGTTATTTTTGTGGGTAAAATCTAAGAAAAGAAATGTATTTTCATTAATTTATTTATTATATCATGAAGCTCTCACTTTTTTATGTACAAAATCATATTTAATTAAATAAACTATCCAACTATTAATAGTCATCCAAATATAAAACAATTTTTACAGTGGGGCAAGCTGGGGAGAACCAAAAGCTCAAGCCTGTTTGGGACAAAAAGAACCGGTTCCTGGCGAAAAGTACCCTGGAGCACTTCCAATGGCATTGGAGGTTCTTGAAACGGAGCTTAAAACAATCAAGAAACCGGTGACATTGTTGGACATAACAAATCTATCGTTGCTGCGAAAAGATGGGCACCCGTCAAAATATGGGCTTCCCCACAAAACCGGGATGGACTGCAGCCATTGGTGTCTCGCTGGAGTTCCTGATACTTGGAATGTTTTGCTCTACAACTTTATGTTCTAGAAAGTAGCTATAGATTTGATTATGATTTTTTATATATAACATAAAGTGGAAAATCATGAAAATTTTGTGTTGGTAATTTAAATAAAAAATCATATTTTCACATGCTAGAGATTATTTTTCTATTGATGAATAGTTTATGCTGGATGGACATGTTTTGAAGCAACTTGGGTTAAATTTGTGGAAATTATTTTATCGAGTTGGTCGGTTTAATTAAAGAAGTACTTTCATTCCCGAATGTTGGCTTTCGGCTTTGGCTACATATTTATGTTGAAAACGTTAAAAACTAACGATATCTATTTTCAACTAGATAACTTAAGTCAACATAGACGTCCTATTTTAATATTTTGAACTATTCTAAATCCAAATTTGCCTCCCTACAAAATAAAACAATCTAACCGACCAAAATAAAAAAAAAAACATCGTACAAATTGACAAAAAAAAAAGTCAAATTTGAATTGAATGTTTCATCAAAAAAAAAAACAAAAGGTTTTGTATTTATTATAGTACAAAAGTTGTTATATTTGTTATACGACTCAAGGAAATAAGGAAGCAAAAAGTACACCCCCCAACTACCCATACACTCACACAAAAACTCTCTTCGAGTGTGGGGTTGTATTCAATTGAAAATGAGTGTGTGGAGTGTGTGTTTTCTTCTTGTTTATGTATTGAGCTTCCAAGGTATTGTTAATGGTGATGAAAAAAAGTGTGATTTCTTTAAAGGCAGATGGGTATGGGACGATTCAGAATCAAACCAAATGTATACGGGTTTAGAATGCCCGTTTATAAACAACGGTTTGAATTGCCAGAAAAATGGTAGACCCGATAACACATACCTCAACTACCGATGGCAGCCTCACTCTTGTTCCCTTCCAAGGTATGTTTCTTTTATAGCTTTCTACTTTCACTTTTTTTCTCATCATTAGAGCATTTATGCTTTAGCAAAAAATTGTTTCATATTTGAAAACGGAAGTAAGATGCCATAATAAGCAAATGAACGAAAAATATGTTGCTAATTTGCTTTGAAATGTATAGATTCAATGGGGAGGAGTTTCTAGTGAGAAACAAAGGAAAGAAGATAATGTTTGTGGGGGACTCTTTAAGTTCAAATCAATGGCAATCACTAGTATGCATGCTTTACAACCATGCACGACTCATCATCCCTAGCATCATTCATGGAGGATCAATCTCAACTGTTTCTTTTCCTGTAAGTCCACACACTTCGTTGGAAAATATAAAAAAGATTAAATAATGAAAAGTTTCTTGACCTAAATGTTGTGTTTTTTTTTTTTTTTTTTTTTTTTTTTTTTTTGTAATTGAAGGAGTATGGAGTTTCGGTTATGTATTTGAAAAACGGGTTTCTTGTAGACATAGTGGTGGAGGAAAAGGGGCGTGTCTTGAAGCTGGATTCGATTAGCAGAGGGGCAAAATGGGAAGAAGCTGATATTTTGATTTTTAATAGTTATCATTGGTGGATTCATGGTGGACAGCTTAAAACGTATGACTTGTGAACAACTTTTAATATTTTAATTAGTTTTGTAAAATGTAAAGTTGTTGTTTTGGTTGCAGATGGGACTATTATCGGGTTGGTGACATGTTATATAAAGACATGGCTTTAATGGATGCATATAGGATTGCGTTGACTACATGGGCTAAATGGGTTGACTCCAACATTAACCCTAAAAAGACGCAAGTTTTTTTCCAAGGGATTTCTGCTGTTCATTACGAGTTAAGTTTCGTTTTACTATTGGCTAAAGTGTGATGATTTTATTTTAACTGAAATTATTTTGTTTTGTGATATTATTAGAGGGAAGGATTGGGGGGCACCAAATATCAAGAATTGTGAGGGGCAAACTGGTCCTATACAAGGATTTAGGTATCCAGGGAATAGGTATCCAGGAGAACAAGTGGTGAAAGATGTATTGCAAAAAATGAAGAATCCAGCTTATTTACTGGATATAACATTACTTACACAGTTGAGAAAAGATGGGCACCCAGCCAAGTATGCTGATGGACCTATGGATTGCAGCCATTGGTGTCTTGCTGGCGTTCCTGATACATGGAATCAAATCTTGTACACGGTTTTGCTTAAAGATTAGTTATTTTAGGTATTAAAAATTGCAAATAAGTGGGACATGTCATATGGACACCATGTAATATTAGTCTTCAAATTTAGAGCATAGTATTAGTATGCACAAAACAACTTCTTATTCACTGTTATGCTCTAGTGTTCTTGTACAACATTAATGAACCAAAATGATAATTTAATATAGGAAAAGGGAAGGATTAATATGATTAAAGATGAGCAATACATATGCATTCACTACTAGAAAATTGGTGCAATAGCTACAACATAATCCGTAGCTATAAGCGGATAGCTACGGAAAATTGGCTGTAGCATAATGGCCCGTGGCTAAATTATAGCTACAGAATCGCTACGGAATTTTCCATAGCTACTATAGCTACGGAATAGTTACGAAAAGAAATAGTTACGAATTTCCTACGGAATAGTTACCGAACTAGATAGCTACGGAACTAAATAGCTACGGATCCAAATAGTTACGGAATAGCTACGGAACTAAATATCTATGGAATAGCTACGAATCTAAATAGCTACGAAATAGCTACGGAACTAAATAGCTACGAAAATCCGTAGCTAACTTCGTTTTATTTATAAAAAAAAATTTTAATTTTCCAATTTTTTGTCAAATACCACATTAAATTCACATTTTTCCCAAATACCATATAAAATACACCAAAAAACGTCCCTAATACCAAGTTTGACACATTCCATTCCATTGTCCAAAATATCTTACAAAAGTAAGCACTAATTAACAAAACAACAATATCAAATGCATACAAATTCAATTGTTCCAAAATACTTATCAATTGTCCTCAAGTGGATTATCGGGAGGAGCACGGGGTTGATTTCCAGACATATTCATCATCCTCATAACCATTTCCATTTGTCCTTTCATTTGTTGTTGTTGTTGTTCCATGGTAGAAACTTGTGCACGCAACCTATCAACCAAAAAAATGGCAACACAATTCAATAGTTAAACAATATTAGCAATGTACTTTAGTTTATTATAACAATACATTTTTGTTTATAATACTTATAGCAATATACTTACATTTTAACAATAATAACAACGTACTTATGTTTATTATCAGTTTAATCAATATTATCAACAAGCTACCTAACTTTTAACCATAATAGCAACGTACTTTTGTTTATTATCAATTTAATCAATATTATCAACAAACTACCTAACTTTTAACGATAATAGCAACGTATTTTTGTTTATTATCAACTTAATCAATATTATCAACATACTACTTAACTTTTAAACCATAACAACATACCTCTTGCTGTGTACTATCCGATTGGATGGATTGGGAAGATGGTGTTCCAGAAACCACAAAATGTATATCTGATGCTCCTATTGCATAGATATCACCCTTTTTCTTTCCTTTTCTCCTAAGTTGGGTTTCCTCCTATACACCCACATAATCTTTATGGTTTGATGAGTCTTCTCCATATTTTTTGACCAACCCTTGTAGATACATCTCCTACAAGTTACCAAAACAGTATCATTGTCATGTACAAAAATAATGAGACAATCAATATACATAAATGATAAAATATAAGTTACTTGTTCTTCTTTGGCAGTTTGTGAGCAATATTCGAGATTGTCATGATCTCCTGCAAAATATTTTTTTCACCTCAGCTATGCCACGCGTCTTCATGAAAACATCAGATTGTGTGGGTGGTTTACCCAACATCTTTTCCTACATAAAATACAAAGTATAATTGATGTAGTTAGTGTTAAAAAAATAAGATAATAAAATTTATAATTATGATACTTACTAAGTTGTTTCAGTGCTCGTCAAATCCTATACTACCCACAGTGTGCCTTGTTGTCGACCCATTAGCATCTGCGACTTTGCGGTTCTGCTGAGCAATTTTTGAATTCTTTATCCACTTATATGTGGACCAATGCTGTGAAAAGAAAAAAAAATATAAGTATACTAATACAATAGGAAATTAAAACTCAACAAAATAGATAATAATGTATCATATCCATTACATCACACAAACGTAGCCACACATTCTCCGATACGCGCTCGTGGCGGTAGTTATGCATCCCTTTGAAGTAGGTACAATGACCTGGGGGGACAGGTTTCCCATCATTTCGTGCCATGTCCCCAGATTTAATCCTAATACGCTTCATTCGATCCTTGTATCTATCCTTGAGGACACACTTGAAGGCATCAAATATGTTACTATTCTCTAGTAAATGCCACCTGTACATGGTCTGTAATAAAATAAAAAGTAAATTTAAAAATACAAACTAAAAACAATTGAGTATAAGATAAAATAATTAATATTTAATATATTGTCTTGAAACGCAAAAACTATAATGCTTATGATCTACATTCATATATAAATACTCACAAACACGTATACATACACATATACACATACATATATACCACAACTCATTCATGTATACAAACATAAACCCATCACAAGTTGGTGAAAAATATAGTCATTACATTGTTAAACTGTGAAACGAGTACTTGATCCTCGAATGTGCACACGACTTTATGAATCATATTAATAGCTATAAGTTGGTGAAAATATAGATAATCATGTACAATATATTAATGAATGATTATCTAATGAATGATTATCTATATTTTCACCAACTTATACCTATTAACATCATTCATAAAGTTGTGTGCACCTTCGAGATCTCTTACTCATTTAATGGCTTAATATTGTAATACTTATTAATATTTGTGATTTTTGATATGAATACATGTAGACACATACACACATAGATAAACATAAACATACACATTCAAATACACACACATACACATATGTACTTACATACACATTCAAATACACACACATGCATACACATACACATACACATAAACATACACATACACATTCAAATACATACATAAACATGCATATACATACATACATACATACATTTACATACACACCCACATTCACATACATACATACATACATACATACATACATACATAAATACATAAATACACATACACATACCTACACATACATACATACATACATATTTCCCCTTATTATAATCATTTTTCATTATTTATAAATTAAAAATAGATTATTTCACCTTATTGATGTGTTAAACGTAGTTTTTTTTGTTTAATCGTTTGTTTGCGTGTTAAACACATTTGTTACAATTATTATATATTATTATGATGTTTATAAATATTATTATTAATAGTATTATTACTATGATTTTTAATTGTTTGTGTCTTAAATATGTAGGAAAAAATGATCCAAAAAAAATTTAAGAGTCGAATAATGAAAAATAATAATAATGGGAATAATGAGAAATTATAAATCCGTCGCTATTTCATAGCTATTCTGTAGTTATTTTCTTCTGTCGCTAGCCCGTAGCTATTCTGTAGCTAATTAGCTACGGAATAGCTAGGGAATTAGCTACAGAATAGCTACGGAATAGCTACGGACTAACATCCGTAGCTATTATGTAGCTATTTTGTAGCTATTTCATTGTTAAATTAGGACGTCTCATTCTGTAGCTGATCCGTAGCTATTTTCCGTAGGAAAATCCCATGTTTTCTAGTAGTGATTGGTCAATCATATATATATGGAATTGATAATCGGATACAATGAAGAGAATGTAAATTGATCTCATCAGATTCTTGGCGAACAGTTTGATCAAATGAATTGTAATACATGCTCAAAGTCACTTGCACAGTATGTGTTATTTGTTTTTGATTTATTGCAGAAACGTTTTAGAGGGACACATTTTTCTTTTTTTAATGAAAAAAATTATAAAATAAATACAAAAGGGCATTATAATATTTTCGTATCGGACAAGGATGTTAAACACAACAGAATCATACCATAAACACGACCGAAAGCAAAATGAAAGTTAGGGACTAAATGTGCAATTTTGACAAAACAACATAGACAATATCAATAATTTACTCTAAAAAATAATCAAAAGAAAATTATGTTTTGGATTTTCTATGCAAAATGAATGCAACAAAGAAAAGACAAATATTTTGGAGTTCTTTTATTTAAAAGAAATATGGAAATGAAAATATTTTTCAGATTTTTTGAAAACTAGGGTTTGGACTGTCCGTACGATGCTGCGGAAGTCCGATATGTTGAAAAACATAGGTCGACATGGATAAAGTGTTAGGAGAAATTTTGAGATAACTTTCAACATAATTACTTTGAACCATAGTAAAAAATTGCAAACTACAATGTTATTTTCTATTATAATAATGCTAATTTATGCAGTTTTATGTTGACGATCTTGAGCCAAATCAAAAAACTAAACAACTGTAATTACATTCAAACATTTGTTAATCTTTTATCATCTTCAAAAAATTAAGAACATACGTAGGGTGCGAAAAAAATTAGAGGTCCCAAGATAACATTTTGCAAATTGTACCACAAAAATATAAAAATAAAGTTTTTTTTATCTTAACAGTTATGTATAGAAGAGGTGGACAAAAATAAAATTTGAAATATATCATATTTAGTACACTACTACAAGACAATTAATATAATTAATGAAAATCAATATTAATGAAAATGAATACTATAAAAACAAATTATGTAAAGGTCGAAAATTGTAACATTAAAATATAATAAGGGATCGAAATCGCAACTTACAAAATACTAATTATATAACTTTATAATAATTAGGGATGAAAAATATTATTTCAAAATTAGTTGAGGGGAAAATGTATAAATATAAAAATTTGCTATAAGAAGAGTAAAAATTGCTATTACAAAATATAACCTTGACAAAATTACAAAAATGGTTCTTGTGCTTGTCAAAATTATTTGGTTTTGGTCCAAAAAGTTTTGGTGGTGTATAAATAGCCCAATTTCAAATCTTTTTAGTGAATTTGGTCCCTATAAACTTAAAATGATTTTTATGTCCTTATTATTTCTTTTGTCTATTTTTATTTATATTAATGGTTTTAATCAATTAGCAATAAAAACAATTCTCTCTCTCTCTCTCTCTCTCATGTTCTTGAAGAAAGGAAACTCGTGTTCATGACGTAAATAAACCATAGAGATGATTTGTCTCACTCATTAGTGTGTTCTGTAAAAAAGATCACCAATGAGATCTGTGATTTTAATCTCCATGAAGAATCACAGAAGAAAGCATCAAAACAACTCACTATGTTCTACTTGTACCTGTTATGACCTAAGCAAAACCCATATAACAAAACCATAAAAACCTCAAATATTCTACTATCTATACTCAAACTCATATACCCTCAACCAGATTACAAATTCAACATAGACAAAGAAATCCTAGCTCTGACCTGAACTCCACATCTAAGCATATTTCGACATCATCTTCTCTAACAAGTAAACCTCCATTCCTTGATCTTTAGACTCCTTTTCTTCCTTCTTCTTCTCCCCTCCTAATACCTTACAATCTGTCTCATCGCATGTGACAACCCATGATTTCAATCTTGTAAAAGTCAAACTTGGTCAACTAAAGTCAAACTTATCCAATAAAGGTCAAAATTATTTTTTTAATTATCTTAATATTGTTAGATTAATGAGTTATAGGTGTATAGACCTTGTATTCAAAAGTGTTGCTTGAATTAGAAGTGAATTACATAGAACCGAGAGCCCTCACATAGCCTAAGACTTCGGACCGCAAACAGTTCGCAACCGATAACACTCTTCGGACCGCAAACCTTCGATTTACGGCCGAAGGCCGCAGACTCCGGTCTTATCCCTTCAGTGCGAGAACCAACGATGTGTCCCATCACATTTTCGGTCCTATATATATAATGGGAGCCGAAAACGTCCTCACTTCTTCATTTCTAGCCGAAAACATATCCCTTCTCTCTCAAGAACACCTAACCATAAACACCCTTTCTCTCTTAAAGATCATCCTTCATCCTTTGAATCTTCTTAGGATCTTGCTTGGATCTTCAAGTGTTCTTCATTTCCTCAAGAATACTCAGTCGTAAACCCTTGAATCTCATTGGTTTCACCGAGAACACCAAGATCACACACTTGAGTTTACAGCTGAAAACACTTGAATCTTCAAGTGGCCGTGAACCGTTTACGGTCGTAAACACCAAAGCCTAGCAGTGAACTCCAAGCAGTCACTTGATTTCGCTTCTAACACTTCTTTTGTTAGTATTCCTTGCATCCTAGGTTGTTTCCTTAACACCTTAGAGGTTATATTCAATAATTCCATGCCATTATATCGCGTGAATTGCTATTTAGGACTTGGTTTTGTCCCGGGAGCTAACTTGTGGAAACAATCATCCTATATCGAACATTAAATCGAATCACTAACTTAAGGTGAGTTCATACCCCTACAATTTACCTTCTTAAAATGCTTTTAGGGGGGATATAAGTAGAACACAATATAATTGTGTTAATCGTTTACATGTGGAAACAAACAAACAAAAAGGATTTTTTATTTTTAAATGTTGTTAAAATCACTTTAAAACTCTTTTAAAACTATTTTTAGATTTCTATTTATATCAAAATCATATTCGTGTACATATTTATGTATAAGTATTCTTAATGGACTTAGGACTATTGCTAAATACCGTAACTCATGTTCCTTGTTTGGTTGTGGGCTTAGGGAAGGATCACTAGTCCGACTGTCGGTTAAATCATAGTTATACTTGCTAAATATAGACATGAATATTAAACCCCATTTTCGAGGAACATACTTAACTCAATTGCATATGTTGGGAAATTGAGTCTTTTCTACAAATCAGTAACAGTTCAAATAAACATACTAGTAAACTATAATAGGTATAATTTAGAGGATCATTACATACTATTTCTAGAACAGAGAAACAATACATGAGTCATTACATACATACTATTACTATTCATTACAAAGTATACTATTCATTTACAAGAACAAGAAGGAACTTACATACTATAACAAGAACAAGATAACTAAAATGTGAGATACTATTTCATGGCATAGCAATATTCTTGCTATGTCAGGTTTTGTAACCAGAGTCCCCTGGAGGGAGAGTGTGAGTTTATGTATAGATCTATACGGGATTGATCTTCCCACACCTTGCTGCTAGCTACAATGGGACATGCAGGTCTACGAGTGACAAATGTCATATCATTTTCGACGCCGGAAGAACGTCGTGTTTTATACTAGTCTATCAATCATGGTTATAACCTAATCACATTTTAACCTTAATTAACCAGTTTGGTTTTCAAGGTAGTTAATGCATCAATAGTGTATTTTATACAATACTATTGTAAATCTTCATTTTCCATTACATTTATACAGTGATATTCTCACACAAGAAATGCATACTATTTTTCGAGTAAAGATAGTTTTACAAATATGGAAAACATACATTTATACTATCACACCCCAAAACCGGAACAGCGGAAACGTTCTGGGGTGGATGACGTCATGTCAAGTATCACAACATATGCAGTATAGTAATCAAAGTACAACAACCATTGCATTAATAGTAATAGTTTTACATGGTTTACATTGTATAGAATCATCAAAGTAATACAAGTAATAATGTAGGTGCGGCTCGGTACTAATCTGTCTTCACCAAAGCATCTGAGATGTACCTGTCTATTGCTAACCTGAGAATACAAGTTATTTTCAAAGCGAGTATCAGCATTTTTATAAATGCTGGTGAGTTCATAAGTCTTTAGTGTCATTTGTGTAAGCTCAAAATAACTTTATAAAACTGGTAGTTTAGAGTCTACAGTGGATTAGAGTCCTTTCCAGAAAATCCTATATTTTCTTAATTAAAAGCAGTCTTCTACCAAGACTTGACAGAGTTATGTTTGTAAAAGTAATTTTCCCTTAATCACTATCATTATCAAAATACGGTGTTTGATTTTAAAGAAAGTAGGAGAATATCAGAGAAAATAACGTATGCCTCAGCAGTGAAGACTGCTGACTAAGGCAAAAGAGATTATAGACTCCAGGAGAGTATCGAATGAACGACACGCCTGGCTCAGTCTAACAAAAGGAGATACAGACCCCAGACGACATCGGATGAATGATACATCTAGCAAGGTCTAAAAACAGTGGAGACAGACCCCAGACAGTATCAAATGAAAGATACAACTGGCAAGGTCTAAATCAATGGAGACAGACCCCAGACAATATCAAATGAAAGATACAGCTGGCAAGGTCTAAAACAGTGGATACAAACCCCAGAAGTATCAAATGAAAGATATAAGTAACAAGGTCTAAAACAGTGGATACAGACCCCAAACAGTATTAAATGAAAGATACAGCTAACAAGGTCCAAAATAGTGGAGACAGACCCCAGAAAGTATCAAATGAAAGATACAGCTAGCAAGGTCTAAAACAGTGGATACAGACCCCAGACAGTATCAAATGAAAGATACAGCTAGCAAGGTATAAAAGCAGTGTAATTCTAGGTGTGTATACTCGAGGTGTGTATTTTCTAGGTGTGTATTTCCAGCATACAGTGTTAAGCGTCGTTACCTTAAGGCCATGAATTATAAGTTAACCCCGAGATACTCAAAACCATACTGATAGACACTAGAGAACTCGACGCCCTGTAAGCGTCAAAATAAAGATGTGACATTTGTCACCCCTTGGCTTGGTAGATCGTGGACTGTAGCTAGCAGTCAGGGTGCGGGGGTGTCAATCCCGTATAGATCTATACACACAATGCCCGCTCTCCCTACAAGAGACTTTGGTTACCAACTAGACAACGGAGAAGGCCGTGTCCTGAAGATGTATCCCGAATAGTGGATTAAGATGTAAGTGTTGGACTAGCAGTAAAGACTCATAACTGAACTGATCGATGTAAACCCATATGTTTATACATGTATACACGATATATAATTAATGATCAAACGACCTTCGGATGGATATCCGATCCCACCAGACCACATCTCAACGAAGAAAATGAAATAGGGCGAAATAGCCTTCCTAAGTCCTCTAATCATTATTTATATAACTATACATGTACAGGCATACATTGAACTAAATGGAAGTGTATCGTGAAGTAGAAGCGTTAATAAGTATAAGCGTACCACGAAGTGGAAGCGTTAATAAGTATAAGTGAAGTGGAAGCGTTATCAAGTATAAGTGAAGTAGAAGCGTTATCAAGTATAAGTGTATCACGAAGTGGAAGTATAACGAAACAGTAGTATCTAACCAAGTAGGAGTATAAAAACATGGAAGAAAACTTTAGGAAAACCTTTATACTTAAGAAAATCACGACTTGGTATTCTTTTGTAAAACAAGTTTGAAAACCTTTCATAGACACATTTTGGTTATAACTTTGATAAAACAATATAAGTAAAGATTTGAACAAGTATAGTCGTTTTGGAAAACCATTTACAGTATCATACTTGGCAAAACAGTTGACAGTGTAATAAATCCTTGTGCATGCGGGTTATCAATCACATGTGATTGATATGATAACTGGCATGTTTAACTTGTATTCCCCCCCCCCATAAAACATGTAAAAACAGTTGAAAAGGTCCATTAAGGGGTATGAACGCACTTGTTGTAAGTGGATCGGACGGAGGTGCCGGTATAGGATGCTAAGTGTCAAGTGAGGACTTGCCCACACACGCGAATCCTATTTAACATGTAATGATACATTTAAGTATTTAATTAGTCATTTAACAACTAATTAAGCAAGTAAGGATGTCTTATGACATAAAAACAGTTTGCTACAAGTGCTAGAAGTGTCCCGGGTTGCATAGAAGATGTGTATGGACTCACATTGGAGTTTACTCCTCAAATGAAGGCCCTTATGGGTGTTTACGGTTTCAAGACCCTTTCCCCCATGAGTTTACAGCCGTAAACTCATGGTAGTAGTGTCATGGGATGCTTAAAGGTCTTAACTCACTCATGGAGTCATGCTAGAGTTGAATCAAGGGCTAAGGAAGTGATTGGGGCTCAAAATGGGCACAAAATGGGGTTTACGGTCCATAGTTTACTCCTTGAGGAGTTTACGGCCGTAAACACATGAGTTTATGGTCATAAACTCATGTTTTCCCATTCCTTTGGTTGTTTGGTGGTTCTAACTCATGTATGTAAGGTTCTAGTGGCTTTTAGAGGCATAGGAAGGTGTTTAGGGCGCTTAAACACCTTGGAAAGGTGTTTACGGTCTAAGGAGATACACTTGGGGAGTTTACTACCTTAAACACATGAGTTTACGGCAGTAAACTCATGTTAGCCCCTAAATCATGCGTTTTTGTGGTTGTAGGTTAAGCATACGAAGTTCTAGGTCTAATTCCAAGCCATACAAAGTGTTAAGGGCACTTTAACACCCTTTGGGGGTGTTTATGGTCTAAGAATGTGTGTTTATGGTCCAAGAACCTTCTTGGGCCGTAAACTCAAGTGTGACATCATTTAGTATGCTTTGGTGCATAAAATGAGGGAAAATAAGGTTCTATGCACTCTAGGAAGTTCATGGAAGCCCTTGGAGTTGTTTGAGGGGTAGCTTGACACCATAAAAAGGTTTTTATGGTCCGTGAACATGGGTTTACAGTCCAAGAACATTCTTAGACTGTAAAATCATGTTTACTCCCCATTTGGTCCGATTTTGGTGTTCTAATTCTTTTCGGGTAAGCCTCTTAGCCATTTCTAAGCATAAGAAGTGTTTTGGAAGGGTTTTTGAGCATCAAAACCCACATTCAAGGGGTTTACAGTTTTGGGAGGCTCCCAAGACCGTAAACTCATGTTCTTGAGGTTTTCAGATGATTAAGTCACGAATTTGCAAGATAGAAGTGTTAAACAACAAGCTAGGGAGGTTTACTTACCGATTTGAGGCTCGAAGGGACGATTTTTGACCAAAACCCGTTTGTAGAGAGAGAGTGTCTAAGGTGGTAAAAAGGTGGGAGTGAATCCCACTCCTCCCTTGTATAGGGTGGAGCTTATGGCCTGGCTAGGGTTTTCCTGACACCAACCGAGAACGGGTTCTTCACCCCTTCCATATTCACGGCAAATTTTAAAATTATACCGCTTTAGTTTTTTTCGCTTAATGAATATTATTTAAAATATTCCAACGGGTTTAATTCCGGTCAAAAATATTTTCGGGATAAATTTGGCTAATTTTTGACGTAACTAATTTCGACGTTAACTTCGACGTTAATTTCGACATTAAAACTAACGGAAATTTTTGGGTTGTCACATCATCCCCCCGTTAGAGGGAATTTCGTCCCGAAATTCAGGTTTAGGCAAGGAAGTAGGTATGAATGATCGGGTAGAGGTATGAGGATACTTCATGTTTGGTTCGTCTACGAAGTTAGGGTTCCCGATGGTTTCTATCAAGATGAGTGGGATACAAGGAGTGGCGTCGGGCAGACACTTATCAAGTCTAGAGACTTGTGGAATATCCGGAAGTAGTAGTGGTCTGACGAGGGTTGGACCAATCTTTGTAAAGAATCTCGGATGGTCCTAAGCTCTCGGAAGGGTAGAGCTTTTCAGTATTTTGAACATAGTGTACTTCTATGGCGAGATCATCACTGGCATGATCGCCATTCCGAAGTTTCCAAACGTTCTCTCATACTGGGAGTGTAGTCCTTCGGATTGGTTCTTAGAAAGCTCAGGTTGTCCTTGGATTTCGTGTTTCTACTGTTTGACTTTCAAAGGTTTTCCGGATCATCGGATGGATTGCATGTCTACGGGAATCTGTTTGCTGCAGTGTGTCTATTTCAATATTGTGCAAATGAACCTGCACTTCTGATTCTTGAGATATTTCTAACGGAAACCCTCAGGGTCGGGGAGGTAGGGTTTCACCAGACGAGTGTTGGACTATCTCGGGAAGTGGTTCTACTATTTCTGTGCGAGATAGTATTCGTGGAGCACCTAGTAGTCCAATGAATCTTGTAAGACATGCCCTAATCTCTAAGGTGTTGGTTTATTTCAGTTGCAGAAAGCGCGTGCTCTTGTATAGACCATCGACTAACACCTAAACGGGTGTCAATTCTATAATCTCTTCGGGATCTGGGTTATAAAGCTTAACACCGCCTACTTTCGCACTTTATTCAAGCATTCTTGGCTGCAAAGGTTATCATGTGGTTCTTGGCATTCTAGTGTTCGCTTCGGAGAATGCATTCTATCATCTACAGGGCGACAGTGACTTCCTCCATGCGAGGGGGCGGAGGGTTCTAGGCACTACTTGTCGGTAACGGGATGGACGAAGTGCCTGAGTAGTGCGAACATCTTCTGCAACTACTCTTCCTAAGGTTCTGAGTTTTCTCGGTCTAGGTTGAATCTAGTGGGTATAGGGTTCCATCACTCAAAACTTTGATCTCCATTGTATACCACCCTTAGACATATACTCAGTTACAGTGGTCAGTCCTATGAGTTCTATTCTCTGGATTCACGAACTTGATTGCGAGGTACGAAGGGTCTTTCTGGGGGATCTACGGAGTATGTTATCGTCTTCTGGAATACCTGCAGTGTCTTCGCTTCAGTTTCTTTTTGTCTAGGAAGGTTGGTTAACGGCGCGCGGTACCCTTCTCCTGGGTACTTCGGAAGGTTCGAGGTAAGAGGGACGACTGGCGGATCGCATTAGGTTTCACTATCTTAATTATGTTTAGGTTTGGAAGAATCTTTAATTGCCGAAATGGCTACGGAGAAAGTTCTTTTTACACAGCACTAGGGATTTACACATGGTTGCACTAAGTCAAACCATGATTGATAGAGTCGTCGAAGTTGGCACACTTCGACATGATATAGAATAAGGGTCGATAGGGTCATGCGCCGAACGGGCACACCAGTTCTAGGCGTCTAAGGTTTAGTCTCGTGTATCACTGTCGCGGATACTTGGACTGATAGAGTCGACGCGGAACTATAGAGGGTCCTGAATGTAGTGGAGTACCTTTTCATGAACGGATTCTCATGAGGCATTTCTATAATCGCCAAACATATACTAGTCATGTATAATTAAGGTGGGGATGACTGTTGACTGAGCGACTCTGCCCTAAATCCACAACCCAACGAGGAACAGGAAATGAGGCGGCATTCACTCACTCTAGGTCTATCCATCTTAATTATACATGGTCGTAACGTATATATCTAGCCATTATAGTTTTACCTAATGAAATTTTAAATTTTATAACAGTGCTGCGACTTTCGCCTTAACGGGGAAGTAATTACATTTTGAATTAGTCTTTTAATGTTTTCAGTTAGTTATCTGAGATTGAGAGACGTACCAAAATGTACTGGGTTCCTTGATGATTCTCCCTAAGCATTAGAGTTAGACTCCTCCTGCGTCCTTGTCTTTTCTTTCCGTTGGGCAATCTCGCTTTAGGTGCCCAATCTCACCACATAGGTGGCATACTCGATTGATCGTCAGATTGGTGATTGATGCAATACACTCCACCGGGGTTCTGCAAATGCGAGCAGTATGCCCCTTCATGTTGCACTTAGCACATAAGAGTTCCCGACATATACCATGATGATGGTAGCTACACTTGCCGCAGTGGGGAATGTTTCCTAGGTATGGTCTCCTCGAAGTCGGGATGGAGGGGCTGGCAGGGGTATTGACTGCCTCAGCTCGTTGCCCTTCAGCAGGTCCTTGAGTCGAGGTACTTCCCTCCTCGATCTTAAGTTTTCTCTTCAGTGGATTTAGTTGCGGTTCTTGGGTGGCTGAGTACACAGAGGTTGGTTGTTACTGTCCATTACCAGGATCGAAATTCCCGATATTTCTCTTGCTAACGTTGGCGTTGTTAGCATTCAGCTGAGCCATGACAGCTGCAACGGCTGCCGTGACTGCAGCCTGGAAGGTAGCTTCATCGAGTAGGAGAGTCGGTTTCTTGTCAGTGGATGGGTTATGCTTCTTCGGAGGCATGGTTCTCCTATACGGAAAAGAAATCAAGCGGATGAGAGATGATGGTTAACCCTGGACATATCTGTCCTTACTGTATTAGACATAATTTTTTCCGTGCCTCGGATATTGGTTGTCTGAGTGTCGACCTACATCCCTATGATGTAGTCCTGGTATGCAAGGTAGGAGTGTGAGTATCGGAAAAAGCCATAAGATGGGAGTCGTTCCTACTAAGTTACCTTTATACTGGGAAAGGTTCACTCTCCGGTTCGGAGAGATCTGAGAACAGTTCGAAACGAATACCGCGGGAAGAAAAGCTCATGAAGACTTATGGCTAAATATTCTCAATAGAGGTGCGGGGATCCGCCCTAATCGTATTACTTGCAACGGGAAAAGGCGTTTTACCTAACACATAGCGTGAGCAGTGTGATCACTAACTCACTAAATTGTATTATTTTATGGGTGTATTAACGTAACGAATCATGAGGAAGAGACACTTCTCGGGTTCCATGTACTGGTTCCCTCTGTCTACCTCGTATCCCTGACTGGGACCGGCGTTGGTTTCCTTCGGGTAGTCACCTAGGGTTCTCTTCTCCTATAGACATATTGAACTTCTACTCCGCCCTACTTCCAAATCTGACTCTGGGTGTCATCACTTCATGATGGATGACTGGAAATCTCGGAAGTTTAGGCGAATTTTCCACCATGTCCCTAAAAGAGATAGGCACTTGGTGATTTCAATAGTCTCGTCCTAGTTCATTTATTTCCGAACTGGAAATCTTCTCAATGAACCTCTTCTGGGTCTGAATCAACTCTTCCGGCGAGCACTGAAGTGGATCGGGTTTTCTACAGGGTTCGTGCGAGAATGGAAATGTCTAAAGAATCCTAACATATTATTAACATTTCACTAGATGATCCATATCGAGTCCTGCTACGATTACATAGGGTATACAAATCATATATAGCTTAGATCCGATAGGCCTTCGAATATGTGATACTACTCTATATCCACATCCCAACGAGGAAAAGGAAGTAGAGCGAAACCACACATTCTTAGCCTATGGGATCCTTATTATATATAACCTTGGGAGTATACCCTTTGTAATTGTAGGTATATCAATAAGGATCTTTTTAGTTGTTCACACAAGGTTGTCTATGTATCCTAAAATACCCCTATGGTATTTTAATTTCTTGTTTGTTTCTTATCTTTTGAATATGATTCTGGGATTAATGTGAGTCTTTTAGTATTCCAAAATACTCCCATAGTATTTTAAACTTTATGTTTGGCTCTAGTAATCCTAGTTGGTAAGTTTCAGACCTGTTGCAACACCACTATCACTCCCAAGCACACGTTCATCGCATCTCGAATAAATGTAGTTGATCAGGTTACATTTATTCCAGCTTACAATTACATAACTGCCCAGGTTTGACGGTAATGCTCAACATCCGAAGACTTTTATTCTTGTTCTTCTTGTGATACTTGTGTTCGAGTGTTTAGATTCTGGATGTTCTTATACTTTGGTAAAATATGGTTATATTTTAAAGTATAATTCATGGTCAGAGTGTTTTATCCCTATGTATTTATAGGTTGTATCTTAGCTCACTATAAACAATGCTCTGATACCAATCTGTTACACCCCAAAACCGGAACGGCGGAAACGTTCTGGGGTGGATGACGTCATGTCAAGTATCACAGCATATACAGTATAGTAATCAAAGTACAACAACCATTGCATTAATAGTAATAGTTTTACATGCTTTACATTGTATAGAATCATCAAAGTAATACAAGTAATAATGTAGGTGTGGCTCGGTACTAATCTGTCTTCACCAAAGCGCCTGAGATGTACCTGTCTATTGCTGACCTGAGAATACAAGTTATTTTCAAAGCGAGTATCAGCATTTTTATAAATGCTGGTGAGTTCATAAGTCTTTAGTGTCATTTGTGTAAGCTCAAAATAACTTTATAAAACTGGTAGTTTAGAGTCTACAGTGGATTAGAGTCATTTCCAGAAAATCCTATATTTTCTTAGTTAAAAGCAGTCTTCTACCAAGACTTGACAGAGTTATGTTTGTAAAAGTAATTTTCCCTTAATCACTATCATTATAAAAATACGGTGTTTGATTTTAAAGAAAGTAGGAGAATATCAGAGAAAATAACGTATGCCTCAGCAGTGAAGACTGCTGACTAAGGCAAAAGAGATCATAGACTCCAGGAGAGTATCGAATGAACGACACGCCTGGCTCAGTCTAACAAAAGGAGATACATACCCCAGACGACATCGGATGAATGATACATCTAGCAAGGTCTAAAAACAGTGGAGACAGACCCCAGACAGTATCAAATGAAAGATACAACTGGCAAGGTCTAAATCAGTGGAGACAGGCCCCAGACAGTACCAAATGAAAGATACAGCTGGCAAGGTCTAAAACAGTGGATACAAACCCCAGACACTATCAAATGAAAGATACAGGTAACAAGGTCTAAAACAGTGGATACAGACCCCGGACAGTATTAAATGAAAGATACAGCTAACAAGGTCCAAAATAGTGGAGACAGACCCCAGAAAGTATCAAATGAAAGATACAGCTAGCAAGGTCTAAAACAGTGGATACAAACCCCAGACAGTATCAAATGAAAGATACAGCTAGCAAGGTATAAAAGCAGTGTAATTCTAGGTGTGTATACTCGAGGTGTGTATTTTCTAGGTGTGTATTTCCAGCATACAGTGTTAAGCGTCGTTACCTTAAGGCCATGAATTATAAGTTAACCCCGAGATACTCAAAACCATACTGATAGACACTAGAGAACTCGACGCCCTGTAAGCGTCAAAATAAATATGTGACATTTGTCACCCCTTGGCTTGGTAGCCCGTGGACTGTAGCTAGCAGTCAGGGTGCGGGGGTGTCAATCCCGTATAGATCTATACACACAATGCCCGCTCTCCCTACAAGAGACTTTGGTTACCAACTAGACAACGGAGAAGGCCGTGTCCTGAAGATGTATCCCGAATAGTGGATTAAGATGTAAGTGTTGGACTAGCAGTAAAGACTCATAACTGAACCGATCGATGTAAACCCATATGTTTATACATGTATACACGATATATAATTAATGATCAAACGACCTTCGGATGGATATCCGATCCCACCAGACCACATCTCAACGAAGAAAAGGAAATAGGGCGAACTAGCCTTCCTAAGTCCTCTAATCATTATTTATATAACTATACATGTACGGGCATACATTTAACTAAGTGGAAGCGTATCGTGAAGTAGAAGCGTATCGTGAAGTAGAAGCGTTAATAAGTATAAGCGTACCACGAAGTGGAAGCGTTAATAAGTATAAGTGAAGTGGAAGCGTTATCAAGTATAAGTGAAGTAGAAGCGTTATCAAGTATAAGTGTATCACGAAGTGGAAGTATAACGAAACAGTAGTATCTAACCAAGTAGGAGTATAAAAACATGGAAGAAAACTTTGGGAAAACCTTTATACTTAAGAAAATCACGACTTGGTATTCTTTTGTAAAACAAGTTTGAAAACCTTTAGAAATCCTTTGAAAACCTTTCATAAACACATTTTGGTTATAACTTTGATAAAACAATATAAGTAAAGATTTGAACAAGTATAGTCGTTTTGGAAAACCATTTACAGTATCAT
Source organism: Lactuca serriola (assembly GCF_051521515.1). Lineage (NCBI taxonomy): Eukaryota > Viridiplantae > Streptophyta > Magnoliopsida > Asterales > Asteraceae > Lactuca > Lactuca serriola. The sequence goes on along the minus strand of NC_136412.1, from coordinate 271,576,848 downwards.
ACTTGGCAAAACAGTTGACAGTGTAATAAATCCTTGTGCATGCGGGTTATCAATCACATGTGATTGATATGATAACTGACATGTTTAACTTGTATTCCCCCCCCATAAAACATGTAAAAACAGTTGAAAAGGTCCATTAAGGGGTATGAACTCACTTGTTGTAAGTGGATCGGACGGAGGTGCCGGTATAGGATGCTAAGTGTCAAGTGAGGACTTGACCACACACACGAATCCTATTTAACATGTAATGATACATTTAAGTATTTAATTAGTCGTTTAACAACTAATTAAGCAAGTAAGGATGTCTTATGACATAAAAACAGTTTGCTACAAGTGCTAGAAGTGTCCCGGGTTGCATAAAAGATGTGTATGGACTCACATTGGAGTTTACTCCTCAAATGAAGGCCCTTATGGGTGTTTACGGTTTTAAGACCCTTTCCCCCATGAGTTTACGGCCGTAAACTCATGGTATTAGTGTCATGGGATGCTTAAAGGTCTTAACTCACTCATGGAGTCATGCTAGAGTTGAATCAAGGGCTAAGGAAGTGATTGGGGCTCAAAATGGGCACAAAATGGAGTTTACGATCCATAGTTTACTCCTTCAGGAGTTTACGGCTGTAAACACATGATTTTATGGTCGTAAACTCATGTTTTCCCATTCCTTTGGTTGTTTGGTGGTTCTAACTCATGTATGTAAGGTTCTAGTGGCTTTTAGAGGCATAGGAAGGTGTTTAGGGCTCTTAAACACCTTGGAAAGGTGTTTACGGTCTAAGGAGATACACTTGGGGAGTTTACTACCTTAAACACATGAGTTTACGGCAGTAAACTCATGTTAGCCCCTAAATCATGCATTTTTGTGGTTGTAGGTTAAGCATACGAAGTTCTAGGTCCAATTCCAAGCCATACAAAGTGTTAAGTGCACTTTAACACCCTTTGGGGGTGTTTATGGTCTAAGAATGGGTGTTTATAGTCCAAGAACCTTCTTGGGCCGTAAACTCAAGTGTGACATCATTTAGTATGCTTTGGTGCATAAAATGAGGGAAAATAAGGTTCTATGCACTTTAGGAAGTTCATGGAAGCCCTTGGAGTTGTTTGAGGGGTAGCTTGACACCATAAAAGGTGTTTATGGTCCATGAACATGGGTTTACGGTCCAAGAACATTCTTAGACCGTAAACTCATGTTTACTCCCCATTTGGTCCGATTTGGTCCGATTCGGTCCAAGAACATCCTTTCGGGTAAGCCTCTAAGCCATTTCCAAGCATAAGAAGTGTTTTGGAAGGGTTTTTGAGCATCAAAACCCACATTCAAGGGGTTTACAGTTTTGGGAGGCTCCCAAGACCGTAAACTCATGTTCTTGAGGTTTCCGGATGATTAAGTCACGAATTTGCAAGATAGAAGTGTTAAACAACAAGCTAGGGAGGTTTACTTACCGATTTGAGGCTCAGAGGGACGATTTTTGACCAAAACCCGTTTGTAGAGAGAGAAAGTAGAGAGAGAGTGTGTCTAAGGTGGTAAAAAGGTGGGAGTGAATCCCATTTCTCCCTTATATAGGGTGGATCTTATGGCCTAGCTAGGGTTTTCCTGACACCAACCGCGAACGGGTTCTTCACCCCTTCTATATTCACGACAAATTTTAAAATTATACCGCTTTAATTTTTGTTCGCTTAACGAATATTATTTAAAATATTCCAACGGGTTTAATTCCGGTCAAAAATATTTTCGGGATAAATTTGGCTAATTTTTGACGTAACTAATTTCGACGTTAACTTCGACGTTAAAACCAACGGAAATTTTTGGGTTGTCACATATACTATTTCAAGTACAAACATACATTTTACAATATTTTCAAGAGAACAGAACATACAAACAGTTGAGTCTTGGTAGAAGACTACTTTTCATTTAATGCAGAAAATATATGATTTTTTGGGAAGTATACAAATATTTTCAATAGACAGATACAAACATTTTCACTAGTCAGATACAAACATTTTCACTAAACAAATACAAACATTTTCATGAAACAAATGCAAACACTTGACACTAAAATACTTATGAACTCACCAACTTAAACGTTGATTCTCTCTTTCAAAATAACTTGTATTCTTAGGGAACTAGTAGACAGGTACACTGGATCAGGTTTTAGGAAGACGGAGCATGTTCAAGACTCGTCTCTTTCTTTTTGTTATATATACATTTTTGGTGTCATACAACTATTCACAGAACACACGTGTATTAACTATTATATTAATGCAATGGATGTTGTTGCTTGTTTTACTATTGTGCATTGTTATGATAATATACATGACGTCCTCCGCCCCCGAACGTTTCCGCCGTTCTCGGTTTAGGGGTGTGACATCGCAGGTCGCAGTTTTACATCTAGATGTGCCCTCGCTTCTTCTTGTACATCACCTCCAGTGAACCATCACCATATGCTTCATTTATAAGTTTCCAACAAGATGGTGGCTTCAGATCGGATTGGGTTGGTGATTCACTATGTTTTGATCTCTTTCATGTTCTATCCAAAAACAAGAATTTGATTTAAGCCCTCGTCTTCTTCCATTGAACACCAAGAAAGATTTTCCAGCGATGCCAAAAATTCCACTTTGGGATTTGCCGAAACTGCCAAGAATGAGTTTCCTCGTCACGTTCAACTCTAGAAAACTTGCTTCTTCTCCTCGTCTGCTACCTTTCTTTCAATCAAGTGCTTAAAGTTAGCTCGATTCCAATTGAAGCAATTCGAAACTTTAACGCTTTCAGATCTGGACCAAGATCGAGGATGAACACTCACATTCAAATCGATTTCTAGAAATGAAAAAACACACACAAACACATAGTGAAATCGGATATAGAAATCGACCAAATCCGACATAGAAATCAACCAATCGAAATCTATCTTGAAAGAAACCCTTACTTTCATCATTTTCCTCAAAAAATCACCATGATTCGAGCTCTGTATGTCTTCATTTTCATCACCGTTGATGATGAACCAAAAGAAGTGATCTTCAATATAGAAAGAGGATATATGAGAGAGAGAGAGAGAGAGAGAGAGATTTTGGTTTTTTAATTTAAAATAATAGAAATCAATTAAAAGAAATAGAAAAAACTATTTTAAGGTTATATTTGTCATTTTAGGTTGGGTATGGACAATATACACACAAAAATAAAAACTATATGGACCAAAACTGCACAAGGTATCGGAAAATAGACCATTGATGCACCACCAAATTTTTTTGGATCAAAACCACATAATTTTGACAACCACAGGGACCATTTTTGCAATTTTGTCTTTCACTTACATTTTATTTTATTATTTAGATTTTATTTGACATTTTTCCAAAAAAAATTGTTTAATGCTTTTTATATTTTGTTCGTTTATATTATTATTATTTTTTTTTGAATAATTTTTTTTAGTTTTTTTGACATGTTGTTTGAATACATTTTAAATTTTTTGACATTTTGTTTGTTTATATTTTTTTAAATATTTTTTGTAAAAAATGTAAAAACGTTTGTTAAATATGAATATTGTTAACATAGATTAGATATAAAATTAATTTTATAATAGGATTAATAAATAGGCTACCCGAAATTTGAAAACGGATTTCAAGTTATATAATAGCTAATTAAAAACCATATAACTCGAAAATAAACAAAATTTCTAAAAATAAAAAAACAAACTCGAAAACATTGACACATGTGTTTGAGTTATAGGGATTCTGATTAGCATTTTCGTCTAGGAACAGAATGTAAATTTTTTTCTAAAAAAAAAAAAAAAAAAAAAAAACCTCGAAACCATTGACATTCGGTTCGAATTCCGATTAGCCTATACAAGAACCCTATTAAATAAATAATTTTATACCTAATATGTGTTAAACATATTCACATTTAACAAAAAAAAATTATATTTTTTATACAAAAAATATTTATAAAAGTTTTCATAAAAATATAAAAAACAAAAAAAAACATTAAAAAAATATATTAGAACAACATATCAAAAACAAAAACTAGAAAATTTGTTCAAATCAACATCAAAAAAATGTAAACAAACAAATTATAAAATACATTAAAAAATATATTCGAATAAAACTTCAAAAAAAATTATAAATAATAAATAAAATGTAAGTGGCAAAATATAAAAAAATTAAACAATTATATATATATATATATATATATATATATATATATATATATATATATATATATATATATATATATAGGTGGCTATGGGTTGGATAACAGGTTGAAATGTTTAATAAAATTGGTTGAAAATCTAATCAAATCTATTTAACTAAAAGGGTTAGAGAATTCTAAATCCAACCCAACTTTTTTATTAAATTGGTTGAAATCCGGTTATCATGTTTATAGTTTTTTCAACCCGACATATTTACTAAACAGGTTAAACCTGAGTTGTGTCGTTTAAATTTTCTAAACAAAACCCTTTAAAATTAAATAATTCATCAAATAAAATTACATACAATCTTAAAACTGTAATAATTGTTTAAGTTTAAAAATTATACAATAATAAATTTATAGGTCATAACACAAACACAAATAAATGTTTACAAACTATAAAACATTAAAAATATTTAATTTCTAAATTTTGTGCAAGTCCACGATAATTTTTACCAACTCGAATTCCAGTAACAGTTAATGCCCCATGGTTTTTGATATATATAAAAAATAAACAAAATATAATGACCAATTAAATAATAATACTAAATAAATATAAATTTAAAATTTTTAAACGGGTTGGCGGGTTATAAATGGACTAAGAATTTCAACCCTAACCCAACACATTTAATTAAACGGGTTAGATGAGTTGACCTATTTAATTAAATGGGTTCAAAATCTCAACCCAGTCTATTATTTATTGGGTTGGGTTCGGATTAGGTTAACGAGTTCGAGTTGGGATTGCTACCCATATATATATATATATATATATATATATATATATATATATATATATATATATAGCTTAAGGAATATGTGACTATTATGTACCTAATATTAGGTATAGAACCACCAAAAACTATATAATTTTAACAAAATTCAATCAAATATTTTTACCATATTTCTTGTGTCCTCTATTAGAGCTTATTTTAGGTTTGGTATATATTTTTATGGAGTTTTATAAGTTTAATTTTGCACCACAAACCATGTATAATAATATTTTACCGACTAAATGTAACTCAGTATATTGCAATTTATTACAGAAAACTATAGAGAAATATTGAAATTGTTCATTAAAAAACCCGATAATCCATAAAAATAAAAAAAATAAATAAAAAACAATGCAAGTATACATAAGGTAAGTTTCAGAGGAAGCTATGAAGCTTCTACTAGAGGTATAATAAAAATACATTCGAAATACATAGATGTTAACGATGAGTTGAAAAGCAATAGTAAAAAAGCTAACAGTGAAAGAAAATTGTGTTTTTTAATCAAAATGAAGTCCATTTAGATGATTATATATCTAATATTACATACATGACAAATATATATATATATATATATATATATATATATATATATATATATATATATATATATATATATATATATATATATATATATATATATATATATATAGAAAAGTAGTTTGATATGATCAAACCACATGGACAAAAACTTTAATTTACTCTATTTTTAATGCAAAAGGTATAACATATGAATGCGTAAATTGCAACTTTAGTACTTCAGTTTTGTATAATTCATCAACTGTAACCCCTTTATTTTATAAAATGATTTATTTCATCTCTTTATTTTTAAAATATTACATTCAACCCAACTTTATATAATTCTTCACTTGCAATTATCTAGTTTGTAAAATTCATATTTTCATCTTTTTACTTTTTAAAATATCAATTTCATTCTCTCCACCTTTAACTTTATAAAATACAATTTTGATTCCTTTGTTTTCTATATTTTTGTGTTTATCTTTCGTCCTCGTAGTATAAATAATATGATTTTTACTCATTTACTTTGTAAAATATATTTTTCACCACTTTATTTTTTTTTAAATTTTATTACAGCGTAAAGTTAATCCCTCAACTTTATATAATCAATCATTCGCAAGCCCTCTATTTTGTAAAATGATATTTTTCATCATTTACTTTTTAAAATATCATTTTCACTTTCCACCTTAAACTTTGTAAAATATCATTTTTACTCTTTCGTTTTTATCCCCCGTCTCATATATATATATATATATATATATATATATATATATATATATATATATATATATATATAATATGATTTTTAAGTCTCTATTTTATAAAATGTTCTTCCACCCTTCTATTTTTTTTAAATGTTACTTTGACTCCATCAACTTTAAACTTTGTAAATATCATTAGTTTAATCGATGCTCACTCATAATACACAACAAAAACACGTAAAAACTCGTAACAAAATGCAAGCTCAATTACCAATTGAAAAGAAGTATCAAGTATCAAATGATTTACATAGAGACGTGGAATCACTATCTTCTTGACTTTAAAAGGATATTTTGGCAAGTGTATAGCTTTATTTATGTTTTTTTGGACCGAGCAGTTGTGAAAATATCAAATGTTATCAAGTGGCAACATGGAGACTACTTGAAAACTATATTCTATAGATATTTCTTTCTTTTTATGACGTTTTTTAGTTATTTAGTGTACTTTAACTTAAATCCAAAAAATCGACACTATTCCACATTAAAAGTTTGCATATCAGGTCTTGTTGAAGATTATAGACGTGGCATGTTTTGACTCACTCATATATATATATATATATATATATATATATATATATATATATATATATATATATATATATATATATATATATATATATATATATATATATATATAAAGTTGTGATAGATTTCAACAGTAAACTGTTGAAAATCTATCCAACTATGGCCCTTCAAGTTTTGTTATAGTTTTTGCGCATTTTTTATTTGTTTAGGGGGTGTTTTGTAAAAGGATTCCTTTAATATATATATATATATATATATATATATATATATATATATATATATATATATATATATATATATATATATATATATATATATATATATATATAGGAATGAGTTCTATGGAAAACAAATAACTAGGGCAACATCTACCGGAACCAATAATCAAATGACACGTGTCCATTTCTTTCTTCACAAGTAATGTATTGTGGAAGTGATGTGTTGTCATGTTTTCATTGGTTCAAATATGTGTTGCCCTAATCATTCATTTTCCATATAACTCTTCCATATATATATATATATATATATATATATATATATATATATATATATATATATATATATATATATATATATTAAAATTCTCTTGTCTTATCTACAGTATACTTGGTCCTTTTTGGCTTGTATGGCCCTTCTATTTTCCTATTGTTGTCTATTCTTCATTTGTTCTGGAACAATTCCTAAGGAGTTCACAAGACGAGTCCCCTATTTATTTATATGTGTTAAAAAACCTCCCTTCTCTCCTTTGGGAATTTTTTTGTCATTGTTATATTCCTACTGGACACGTGTTTTTTTGGCTTTGCTTCGCCGTTTTCTCAACCAATCATTTTTCGATTTCTGTAACGCTTCTTCCATCGATTTCCAGAATAACACATTTTCTCCGACTTACTAAAATAGAGACCGACGGAGATCGGATGACCGCTCCCTCTTCCCGATCGTTCGTCTCCATAGATACTCCATAAACACTGACGTCTCGACACACTCCGCTAAGGACACCCGCCTGCATCGCCGATCATCCCTCCGTGGCTTCCACCAGGTTAATCCATCCACCGACTCCACCGCCTCTTTACTTCACATATTCGGCTTAGAGAAGGGAGTGGTGTCTCCATCTTTCGTTGTGGTTATACAACCCATTTTGCCTTAACCTCCATAAATCGAACGACATCACCGCCATCGAGGATGGCGTTCTATCACCTTCAAAGAAAACGACGCCACCGTTTGCAAATTATAGAAGGTATGTAGATTGAAAGATTAGAGCTTCATAAACGCAATATGATTAGAGCTTCGTAAATGTGATTTTTTTTATAGGGCTTCATGAAGAGCGTCGCTTCCACTAGACTAAGGTTGGTCGTCGTTGCTGTCGTAACTACCTGAGAAACTGTTGCGTAACAGTTATTTCTTCAATTGAGTCCTTATTTAATATTCTTCCTCAAAACTTCCGCTTTCAAGGTCTTCTATTTAGTATGATTTGAACGTTTAAAACATTTTTTATGAATCTTTCATCCAATCAACTGAAAAACAAACATCCATACACTAAATCCACATGTTGTGCTGGGTTTTTTCCCTAAATTCAACAGCACTTTTCAATCGAACCACCTGTAACTAAACCATCGCCTCCGCTCGACCAGAGAATCAAAACCTTTTTGTAAATGAATTTTGATTTTGTTTTGAAATCAGAGTCAATGATTTGAAGTCATGTATTAACACTGATTTTTTTAATTTATCCTGGGGTTGAATTCAAGGGCTAATCTATACCTTTGTATGCTTTTCCAATATCCAACAAGGTTGATTTCTGCCAGAATAATGAGGTTGCTTTACCCTTCCTGGACTCCCTTCTTCTAAGAGAGGTAATATGCAAATTTATATATATCTCATGTTTCTGTATTTAGGGTTTTAATTACTGATACACTAATATTGTTGCATGTAAACTCAGTGGCAGGATCGCATAGAGAGGGGCCTTTTTCACTATGATGTTACAATTTGTGCCAATAAGGTATTCATCAGTTTGTTGCTGTCTAACAAATATTTCAAGAAACTAAAAGTTATGATGATTGTCCCGTAACCACACTATTTCATGAATATTTATAGGTAAATCCAGTTAATGTAAGGAAAATCTTAACTATTCATCTTTGTCTTTCACATGTAAAAGTAGGATTCATCAGGTTCTTTATGCGTTTACGTTGGTGGATGTTCAATTTCCAGCTTTCATGCGACATAAATCGGATTTCATGAATTGAGGAGGACAAACCTGACTTTGAGACCTTTATAAGTCAATGAAAAATTTCGTACAGGTTAGTTTTAATAAACCAAATTTGAAAATTCCTATTCACATATAGAATGATATATTTTGATACTATTCTGTTCAACCTTCTTTCTTTATGAGGGTTCTAAAGAAATCTGCAAACAATGGACCAAAAGTATAAGTTATTTAGAGGTTAACATATTTATTAACCACCTCTTTTTTATATCATTTAACCAATAGTTTCATTAAATTATAATTCTAAATGTCACACTCCAATTAAAAATCTTGCTTCCAGGTTGATATGTTGTTCAGAAAGTTAATTGCTTCGTACACTTGCAAGAGGTTAACCATCTACTTCCCTTGAGGAATCCCTTTGACCAATGCCATTAGCAGGTTTCAAACTAACCCTTTTCTCGATTCAGGGCTTCCCGATTGGACATCATCTTTTCTTCTATCACTAGGTTTTTATATCCATGTTTTTGTTATTGGGTATCGACCCCTTGTACTATATGAAAATTTGGGGGAAGGAATGGAGTGGTTGCTTGATATCCATGAAACCATAGTAACTTATTAATTGAAAGGAATGGAATGGTTGATTGGTATCCATGAAACCATAGTAACTCAAAATTTGTGGTTATTTGTTTATTTTCAAATGCAATATATGTCATCGTATTACCCCACTCTTCGAATGCAATATGAAAAAAAATAATGAATTCCTTGCCAATTTTCTACATCAGGAATTATTTCTTCAAGGGGAACATATTACTGGATTAAATGCCTTTTCTCCTTCTGGTTGAGCAGTTGACCGATTTTATTGCGCTGTCTTGACTAAGTAGTTGGACCGACCAATATTTCACTTATTTTCCCCATTTGAATTCGTAAAATACCAAAACCAGCTTATCACTAACCATACACTATAACAATAGCATTTTAGTTTCAACATACAATTCTCAAATAAGAAATAAAAAAAACTAAAAAATAGAAATGAAATTAAGATGTTATATTTCAGTTTCAACTTTTTCACCATTTTTCTTTCTTATTCCGGTATGAAAACTTCGAAAATTATAAAATAAATATTGTATCGTTTTGTTTTTAGAAATCAGATTTAATTTCAGCCTTTTAGATCACTTCTAACAAATTTTGACCGTTTGTTATAAATTATAATGGAAGTAATATGATCTGACTTTGAAATTGTTTAACAAAGTGTTTGATAAGAACAAAATTATGACATTTGTGACATTATTTTTCCAATGATGTTGAGTGGTTTAGAACGGTAACATTCAGAAGGTCACTTCCATAATTAATGCCCCTTTTGTATACCTACTTAAATGAAGCAAAAGGCTATTATTCTTTTTTTCATTGGTTTACTTTATATAATCTATCAGATTTCTACACCTCATTGGTTTTCTAAACATCCTTAGTATTACAAATGGAATCATTCAACTAGAGGAAACTAGAGAATTCCAACTTTGATTGTCTGTCAAGGTCTGTCTTCTAACTTTCCACTTTTATGTTATCTGTAAATGAATACCTTACGGTTTGTCATTTGTGTTAGGCAGGATGAATCGGCATAGCTGGAATAATATGGAAGGATAAATCTCCCAAAAATGGTTAGAACATATATGACTTACTCTCACCTTTGTTTGAATTCAAAGCTTTTCCTTAATTTGACTTTTGATAGTGACAATTTTGTGGCCACTTCAAGCATCATTATCCTATCTATCTTCCCTGAGTGTCATTGCATCTGGGTACTCTCCGTGGGATGACACATTCATGCTTATGAGTCCATTAGGTCGAATGTTTCTATCATAAGATGAAATTCAATATGATCTGCATGGATGTGAAGGTAATCTCTCATCTCTTCAATGATATGTTAGGAATTTGATTGATGTTTATGAAGTTATATAACTTATTGACACCAAGTTATATTGCATATTTGTAAAATTTTCAATTGTTGATCTCGAGAGAAACCTTTCTCAATCATAAAGCCATGCAATCATAAAGAGGTGACTTTTATAGGTACCCAAAACAAATGTTATGTTTGTAAAAATACTACTTTATTATTGATATTTTCAACACTGCTTTCAGGTTTCAAATAGACTATGCTCTGTTTCTTATTATTTATAATGTAGTTGCAGATAACATTTTTTAAATGTAAAAAAAAATTGCTCAGACAAGCATCTAAATGAAAGTAACTTCATGATGGGAACAAAACTTATCAGGTATCATGTTAATGAAGAGAACACATCCTTTTTATAATATTGTCTAACAATATCAAATGTAAAACAAATACGTCGTCATTTTTAATATCATATTATTCTTTATAAAAGTAAGTTTTTGACAAATCCATACCCTGCATTTGTGGGGTTCCTCATTAACAGTGAACTTGCTATTTTTTTGGCAAAATTGGTCTCTGTACTATTTTTTGGCTTCAAAGTTAGGAATAGTAAATTTGAATGTTTTTTTGACAACTTTGCTCATCATTCTTTACCCATTTTGACACTTTTGGTCCTTGCAATCAATATTTTTACACTTTTTTAGGAACCTTTTAATATTTAATGTTTGGCCACAAAACTTTAACGGTTTGACAACTTTGATCCCATTTCTAAAAAGTTGTTAATTCCTATCCCTTTAATTCTTTAGTCATTTTGACACTTCTGGTCCTTGCAGTCAAAACTCTTACATTTTTTCATAAACACATGAAAAAAATAGTCTGGGGCAAAGTCTAGGCTTTTCATCCTTGCATTTTATACGTTTGTCATATTTATCGATTCGAAAACAACATTGAAAGCTTCTTGTAACGACCCAATTTTCACGTCCAAAAATTTTGTTTTTAAAACATTACTTTAGAAAACATTAATAATTAGAAACATTGTTTGACCAAACCACATCACAACGTAATCCATGTCTAAAAGCCAAATCATGCAACCAATCGAAATATCAGAGTATAAATCCCAGAGAAATCTCGTAAATGCGGAAACCAGTGTGTGTGCATGATGTGCCGCTACCACGCCAAATCCTTCCCCTTTGATGAAGAGGTACCTGAAACCAAACTGTAAACTGTAAGCACAAAGCTTAGTGAGTTCCCCCATCGTACCACATACCATACAAACACCTAACACACATACTACCAGGCTATTCTGGGGTGCCTGACTACCCGGTACGACTATTCTGGGGTGCCGACTACCCGTGCGGCCATTCTGGGGTGCCGTCCTACCCGTGTCAAGCCATTCTGGGGTGCTGACTACCCGTGGCAAGCTATTTTGGGGTGCTGACTACCCATCGGTCCTAACAACCGATCCTCGGGGACTATTTCACCCCTACTTCTACTTACACATATATCATACATAACATATTATCAGACATATCTGGGGTGTCTGGGCTACCCTTCGGTCCTAACAACCGAACTCGGGGACTGGTCCCCTCCTACTACCTCTATCACATATAACATAACAAGCCAGCGTGCAAACATATCATCACATACTGTCAGACATTTTTGGGGTGTCTGAACTACCCTTCGATCCTAACAACCAATCTCTACTTCATATACATATCATGCTAGCATATAACATATCAGGTAGTAGCAAACCTAGATGATATCACAAAAACAATCATCTAACATACGACTCCTACTGGTGGGCCGGCATTGTGGCCGTAGACCCACTGCTACTTGGAAGGTAACTCACCTCGAAGTAGCTGCTGATCTGATCGGGAACTGACGGTCTACTGCTGCTGCTGCTGCTCTGGAAATCCTCCGGCTGTAATTCCCACAACATACTCAATCAAACACTGCTAATTGTCCTTTGGGTAAAATGACCATTTTACCCCTGATCATGCCCTAAGTCAAAGTCAGAGTCAACTTTCAGTTGACCCGACTCGCCGAGTTAGCTCGCCAACTCGCCGAGTTCCCTGTCCAAACGACTGACCTGGATCCCGTCTCTACTCGTTGAGTTAGGCGTTGACTCGGCGAGTTCTCCTTTCAAACTGATGTTCAATTCCTTCATCCTACTCGCCGAGTTGTATGAACAACTTGCCGAGTTCATCTTCATCTAATGAACACTTATGATGCGACGCGCCGAGTTGTATGAACAACTCGCCGAGTCTGATATTGATCTAAGGAGATTGCCTTGAACTCGCCGAGTCAGGGCAATGACTCGCCGAGTTCCTTCATGGATGAGTTCGGCTTCCAACTCACTGAGTCACACCCTGTGACTCACTACTCTACTCGACACAACGAAAAAGGGACAAACTCGGAGACTCGCGAGCAGACTCACCGAGTCTGATGAACGACTCGCCGAGTTGTTACCATTCAGTCTCTATATGGTCGATTTTGCTTGAATCCAGCTTATGCTATCCACAGATCTGGGTTCCTAGAGCATGAATAACACGTAAAGTTTCCAACTTTACGTGTAGATACTCACTAATGAGGGTTTTAGGGCTCAAAATGCACCAAAAAGGGTATATCTAGGGTGTACATGCAACATGGGTCCAGAAAGGCAGTAGATCCAAGCTCCTGGAACTCGATCTCACCTAGATCTACGAGTTACCCAACTTATTACGAGTCCACAAGCATACATAAGCTTAGAAATGGATCAAAAGGGCTCTAATGGAGTTATAATGAACAATAAGCATAAAAACAGAGGGGGAAACCGAGTTTTACCTCAAGGGAAACTCTGAGATTGCTCAAAGATGGCTGACCTCGTCTTCTTCTTCTTCTTGATCCACTCTTCTCCCTTCTCCAAAACTTCAAAACACACTAGGAATGCTTCAAACTCTCAAGAAATAAAGCTTTGAACGGGGGGGGGGGGGGGGGGGGGGGGGGGCTCTGAGTGTGAATGGGGCGGAGTTGGGGCGCAAATGGTCGTTTAAATAGGGTGCAAACCCTTGGAAATTAGGGTTTCATCAGACAGCACGGACTCGCCGAGTCCATAAAATGGACTCGCCGAGTCGCCAACTTAACTGCGTCCCAAGTCTCGTCTCTACTCGGCGAGTCGGGCCTCCAACTCGCCGAGTCCAAGGCCAAAAATACAAAATACTCAGATATATCTTACATACTAGGAACCAAGTGCTACACTTCTGGCCCCCGCATGGCGGGGGTAACCTTTCTAGTTTATAATTAAATTAATTTGTGTTGTTTTCTTTAAATAGATCAAAAAGAACTAAAAAAAAAAACTGGGTAGGTTCAAGATGCTATATTTATAAAAATTAAAAAAAAAAAAGGAAAAGAGAGAGAGAACTTTATTGGTATTGCTTACCCATGTATTTTACAGGCTACATTGAGTTTTTAAAAACTTTTTAGTTTTTTATTATTTAAAAAAAACTTTTAATTCAGAAATTGTTTCAAATCGTTTTAGAAAACTCTTAGTTTTTATTTTTATATAATTTAATATTTTTAAAACTTCAACAATTGGTTTTTCTCGAATTTTTTTCCTCAAATAAGAACTATAATTTTCGACTTCCAACTAATATTTATCAACTAAAAATTAGTTTTACCAAACAAACCAAAATCAATTATAATTGATAAGTTCTTGTTTGAAAATAAAATAGAACCATTTTTTTCAAAATTTGGAACAACTTTTTATATGAGCAAATTGCAATAAATTCACTATATTATCATAAAATTTCAATTGACACCGAGTTTTTTTTTTCAAAAATATAACTATATTTACAATTTTGTTGCAATATCAACCAAATAACTGGTTCTTTCTATTCTTCTAGTAACCACTTATAACAATCGTTTTCCAAAATTCATCAGTTGGTGACCTTGATGAGTCAAATGTATGGTTTTTAAGGAAAACCGTTTGCCACGACCATGCCGAGTCGGGTCAAGTCTTACCAATTATAGTTATGGAGTTAGACATTAATCCAACAGTCTCCCACTTGGATAGGTCTAAAACTATTATTGCAAGTATGACTTCAAGAACCGACTGACAATCGTAGCTCTCAAAAGCTTATGTCGAACTCTGACCTTACCGATGATCTCTGACCTTTGTCAATGACTCCTCCATTCTAGATATCATATGGACTAAGACATGGATTATAATCATTCTCTCTGTCCATTTGTTGTTTTCCGATTTCCGATTTATGACGACTGACTAATTGAACAAATCAAATCAGTCCAGGCCCGACCGAGCACTTACATTTGTCATCACCAAATCATCGAGGGGCCCACAGATATCGCTTTTATCCCGAAGGTAAAAGGAATGGATAAACTTCGACTCATATGGCTTGTTCAACTACTTGTTGAATCATACACAAAGGCACGTTTTATAACATCGAGTTACCAATGCGTTTTCGTACAATCAATGTATAACCAACTCATAGTAACAACTCATATCTCTAGGTTTGAAGAATATAAGATATTATCGTCTCATGATCACTCGTGATAAAATCCATGAAGTGATTCAAACGAGATTGGGTTGAATCCAATACTCAGAATTTATGAGCACTCATGAGTGTTGTAGCACAACTTTGTCCACCAACTTGGACCTCTACATGCCAACCCATGACAGTCTTGATTCATATCTACTTCCAACATATGACCGACTGTGGATGGCTTGAATAACTTAGTCATTCTGGAAAAATAACCTAGTTATTATGGAAGTCAAAACATGCAAAGTGAAACACAAGAATAAATGAATCAAATATGATATCAAACCCTATGAATATAAATAGACCACTTTTATTTATCACCATACTGATTACTCATTATTCATTGTTTCGGTTTTATCAACTTTATACTTGAATTAAAAACACTAGTTGTCCCATGCTCCAAGCATGTACACTATGTTTTTCTAGACAATAGTTTTGCCATACACCAAGTATGCACTCTATGTTTGTCTATGATCCTTACTTTGTGAAATAAACCAATTGACCAAACTTTCAATGATTCTAATTTCACACTCCCAAATCGAAATCTTGTTAGGATTTAAACTTAAATGCACTACCCTCTTGCAATGAATGTGTACAAAGTCACAAAGACTTGTCAACGACCATTACAGGGTATTCCAATGAAGACCTACTCCATGGACACAAAGCATTATGTTCAAAGTATGCATTGCTTTAAACATGCTTCTTGCACTAAGTTTTTTCTAATCTTACACATATTGCTTCTATCTATGGAGACAACTCTATATTCCCAATTTGACTACCACTTCTGAACAAGAGTTGCCTCTTTTCAGACTATGTCAATATGGCCCTTCCAAAATTCACACTATACTTCCAACTGTCCTTGAGCAACTAATCTTTGGTAAACCTTAGATTGTACTCGACAATTGCTTAATCACTTTATTCATATCCAATTCTATACATTTTCCTCCTTAATGCCCCAAGGCATTTGGAAAATTCAAAAAGGATAAATATTATAGCACATGTAATCGATCTTGTACCCAAAGTAAATAGGACACGATTCATGATGTTTCACATAAAGACATGGTTCTAGACCAGTCTTTTGCCATAATAATTTTTTTTGCCATATTCTCAAAATTTGACTATGAAAAAGGATGTCGTAATCATAATCGAATTTTGAGAACGCAATATATAGAATTTTCTTAAGTTGAACCAAACCAACATAAAATTCATATATATATATATATATATATATATATATATATATATATATATATATATATATATATATATATATATATATATATATTCTTGACTAGGAAGATTAAAATCTCAATCTAAGCCTTTTAGAATTGAAATGAAGTATAATTTCCTCTCCCTTAATTATAGCAAAACAATTTTTTCAACCCCTGCAGCCTCACGAATTGAAACTTTTGTTTTCTATAATTAACATTGCTAACTTGCAATACTTATCATAATTATCATGCTCCTACTAACATGATGATTATTAGCATAACACTTATGCTCCCACTAGCTTTGACATGTAATCAGAAAACAAATGGACTTCTAGAGGTCAATACTAGATTGCTTTGATAAGACTTTATCAAAATCATACACTTTATCTTAGATAGCTCACAGGTGTGTCTAAACAATTTAAGAAATATGAAAAAGGGATGACGTAATCATAGTCTCAATTGTTTAGACCTTTGCTATCTGCTTCAAATCTACTTGGTGGAAGTGTTTCTTCACCATCATTTTCATGAATCGGAGAGAAACCTTATGACCCTTAGATTTTATGGTATATGTGTTCCTTTCCATGTGATTTTTTTTGTCAAAACCATAATCACAAGGCAAGATTAGTGACAATTCCAAATTCATATGGACTGGACTTATGCAATCTTAAATTCTTGCCACCTGGCAGCTCAAGGGCCTGCCATTGCTTCCAAGTTGATATGCAACCAATTGAGAACTATAAGAACTCATATGCAAAGCCAACTTTAACTGGAATGGGCACAGAAATAGAAATATGTCAACTACAAGTTTTTATTCTTGATTAGATCTTGAAATTCTTTTCAGGATCTTTAAGACTCCCACTGTCCTCTTGACATATAAGACTATCTTGCCAAATATTCAAGAGATAGTTTGGATTCTTTATCAAGACAAACACTTCACACAATTGGCCTAAGTTGGTCTCTGTTTTATCCAAAACATCACAACTTACCAATTTCAAATGTACAAGGGTAGAAAACCTTTTACTCTTACATTTGACTAGTGTTAATAAACCTTCTTTAAGATGTGTCACTGAATTTACAATCTTGGAGTATGACTCTAAGAATTGTTTTTGGAACAAAGTATGAATCATCTTCTTGATTTAACCACTTCAACAATTCATAACTCCTCTTCTTAGCTATCAGAATGCACTTAGAGGATGAATTGTGATAAGGTCTCTTAATCATTAAGATGATCATATATCATAAAGTACTTTCCCATCTTTTCAGATTTGAGAAACTTTTATCTTTTTGCCACAATTTGATTTTTTCTTATTCGCTCTGCATACATTGAAACTTTTTCAATGTTTCAGAATTATACTTGAACTTGTAAGTATAACCATATTTACCAAACTTTAGTAAATCATGACGAATAGTCTTAACGATTATTTGTGGTGGGCTTGATCAATGCACAAGAATGTGTACTCGATCCCTTAGTCCTTTACTTGACTCACACATCCATGTGAACAAGTAATTAGTCTTAATTTTCCAATGCTTGAAAGTTCTCATTCATCATACTATACAACTTGCATGATTCCAAGTTTCGGTCCAATTTAAACTTGGGTGATGAGAAACTTTTCTTATTTGGTAAATTTAGACACTACCACAAATGAAAGAATCAAAACATTTTTCCTATATTACTAGCAATGGAATCATATAAGCAACAATTTTTTCACAAATGCCATTGTAAGGATACTTAAAATAAATAAAATCAAAAATTTCCTTTTATTTTAAAAACTTTGCGGAAAAACTCATTTTTACAATCCATATGGAAACCTTGTTGTTATCTATTCCTAAGCAATGTGTCATAACTCCTAAGTAACAGCTCAAAATTATGATGCGATTGAAATCCATCTTCGCGATCAGAATCAGCATATACTTCCTTTAAGCTTTCTCTCTTTTCTTTGATTCTTATAACATCACCATGTGACTCAGTCACATTATGCAATAAGAATCTCCAAATAGGACCTAACTTCCTGCAGAGTTGGGATGTCATTTCCTATGAGTAGTATGTCATCCACATACAGTACCAAAAATCTAACGGTGCCTTGACATATACACAAGATTCATCTTCACTCCTAGAAAAGCCAAATTCCTTGACTTTCTCATCAAAGAGAAGATTCCATCTGCGAGGTGCTTGCTTTAATTCATAGATGGATTTCTCAAGCTTACACGCTCTATTAGGGTACTCTGTGCAGACAAAACCCTCTGGTTGATTCATGTAAGCATCCTCAGCCAACTTTCCATTAAGGAAAGCGGTTTTTACATCCATTTGCCATATTTCATAGTCATGAAATGTAGCTATGGCTAGCAATACCCTAATGGACTTGATCTTGGCTACTGGAGAAAAGGTCTCATCATAATCCACTCCAGGAGTTTAAGAGAAGCCCTTTGCTACCAGTCGAGCCTTATAAGTGTGTACATTACCATCCATGTCGGTCTTCTTCTTGAAGATCCATTTTCACCCTACAGTCTTACGACCTGGTACATTCTTAACCAAGTTCCAAACTTGATTGTCATACATGGATTGTATCTCGCTATCCATTGCCTCTGTCCATTTAGCAGACTCAGGGCCTTCCATGGCTTCCGCATAGCTGTTAGGTTCATTTAGACCTACTAGTGTCTCATCACTAATAAGTTTCTCACCTTCCGCGGTAATATGGAAACCATAGTAACGCTCAGGTACATTCCTAACCCTTGTGGAACGCCTCAGAGGTACAACTGGAGGTATAATTGGATCAACAGGAGGTTCCTCCTCAAGTTGACTGCTAGGGTTTGAGGTTCCTTCACCTCTTGACTCTTGAAGTTCTTCAAGGTCAATTTGCCTCCCACTATCTCCTTGGCTTATGAACTCTCTCTCCCTCTCTCTCTCTCTCTCTCTCTCTCAAGACAGCCCTCCTTGCTACAAAGACCACATTCTCACTAGGTCTGTAGAAGAGGTAACCAAAGGATTTTTGTGGGTAGCCGATGAAAATACACTTCTCGCTTCGAGGTTCGAGCTTGTCATGAGTCTCACGTCTCACGAAAGCCTCGCAACCCCAAACTTTGATGTGGGCTAGACTAGGAACTTTTCTAGTTCACATCTCGTGAGGTGTTTTGGCAACCTTCTTTGTAGGGACCAGATTAAGGATATGGGTGGCAGTCTCTAAGGCATCCCCCCAAAATGAGATTGGTAGCGTAGCTCAACTCATCATGGAATGAACCATGTCCAACAAGGTTCGATTACGCCTCTCAGCTACACCATTCAACTGTGGTGTCCTGGGAGGTGTCAATTGTGAGACAATCCCACATTCCCTAAGATAGTCGAGGAACTCTGAACTAAGATACTCACCACCTCGATCGGATCGAAGCATCTTAATGTTCCTGCCCAATTGATTCTCGACTTCCTGTTTACATTCCTTAAACTTTTCGAAAGTCTTTGACTTATGCTTGATTAAGTAGACATATCCATATCTATTATAATCATCCATAAAAGTCACGTAATAATGATTAGCATCCCTTGTGGCATGTTTGAAGGGTCCACACACATCCGTGTGTACAAGATCCAACAAACCTTCACCCCTCTCACATGAACCAGTGAAGGGTGACTTTGTTATTTTTCCAAGCAAGCATGATTCACAACTATCATCTGACTTTAGGTCAAATGACTACAAGACTCCATTCTTTTGGAGTTGGCCTATGCGTTTCTTGCTGATATGTCCAATACGACAATGCCATAATGATGCTTTATCCAAGTTATTACTATTAGAAGAATCAATACACAATACATTATTTCCTAAGTTATCTACAACAGATACATCTTCATACACACCATCACAAGGTAATGCTTTTAAAATAAAACACATTATTAAAGAAAGCATTTATTCCACCAGTTTCATTATCAAAAGAAAAGGTAAAACCTTGTTTATACAAAGCATGAAGGGAAATAACATTTCTTGCCATTTCTGGCGAGTAGCAACATTTATTCAAATCTAAAGTAAATCCACTACTAAGCAACAAAGTATAAACTCCAATCTTGGTGACAGGTGAAACTTTCCTATTTGCCATGATCAAGTTTATCTTTCCATGCTCCACATTCTCACTTCTTCTTAGTCCCTGCAATTCAGTACAAATATGAATACCGCAACCGGTATCAACAACCCAAGAGTTAGAATAGAGTGAATTATTAGATGAGATAGTGTAAATACCTGCATGGTTGGGTTTAACTTTCCCATCCTTCAAATCTTGCTGGTATTTTGGGCAGTTACGCTTCCAGTGCGCCTTTTCGTGGCAGTAGAAGCATTCAGCCTCTTTGGGATCAGAAGAAGGTGTAACGAAGCCTTTCTTGGTTCTGCTAGAAGAGGAGCCATCAAGGGTCTTACCCTTGGTACCCTTCGAAGGGTTCTTTCTCTTCTTCCCTCTACCTTTCCCGATTGCCGGGATAGGTGCTGACTTTGGAGTAGTAGCAGGAGTGGTCACAACCGACTTACCTTTAAGACCTGATTCTACGGTCTTTATGAGTCCCTGAAGTTTGCTAAGTGTAACTTCTTCCTTATTCATGTGGTATGTCATGCGAAATTGATCATAACACGAAGGTAAGGAGTGCAAAATAATATCTATTGCTAACTCATCAGGGAAGTTCACATTCAACTTCACCAATCGATCCACATACCTTTGCATTTTCTGCATGTGGCTTGTGATGGGTTCGCCATCTTTTATTCGGGTTGTGATCATAGAGGAGATGATTTCATATCGCTCTTGACGAGCACTCTGATGGTAGCGGTCCATCAAATTCTGGTGCATCTCAAAAGGATAGTAGTCCTCATAGGACTTTTGGAGTTCGGCTGTCATGGTGGCCATCATGATGCATGCCACTTTGGTAACATCTCTTTCATGTGCCTCGTATTCAGCAAACTCCTCAGGAGTAGCAGTTGGCTCAGGCACCTTGAGTTCCTTGTCAAGAACATATTCCTTGTTTTCGTAACGAGTGACCATCCTGATGTTTCTGATCCAATCAGTAAAGTTGGATCCATCAAAGATGACTCTCCCACAAAGGTTCATGAGAGAGAAGGATCCTGTAGGGTTTGAGCCAGGAGTAGCATTTTTGGAAGACATCTGAAAAGAAGGAAAAAGGTTTAGTTTAGATATAGGAATCCTTAATAAAACACCCAAATGTAATATTAAGGCTAGGATCCAATCACAATATATTATAACCTAGAAGAGGGATGCCGTAATCCAAGTTATAACATATTTGAAAGGTAGGTGAATGACGATTCACCAATTTCCACCATGAGAACGAAATATAAATTATTAGGTTTTATTTGGCTTTTAGAAATTCCTAGATTCTTTGAGATTCATTGAACTTTTCAATGGCATGTTTCAATCTCGAGTGTGCCCTTCATGTTTTGTGACTAGGATACCGAGGATCACAAAACAAGGTGTGAAGTAACCATGCAAATTACTTGGTATCCTTAATGTTTTTTCACTTAATCGTTGTGCCGGTAAACCACACGCGCTCCTTCCGACCTCATGAAAAACCTTAAGTCACCATTTGCCTTCCTTGTTAAGTCCAAGTTAGTGTGCCGATAAACCACACATGCTCCACCAACGACTTAAACAAGGTGCAAAGTGTAATGTCATGGATTAGCACCTTATTCACATTTTCCTAAAGTAACTAAGATTGGGAATTTACCTGTTCGGCTAACGACCCTCCACCGGTCAAGCAAGCGGTGGGTGAGAGTAGACACCCATTAAGTTGGCATTTTATAGGCAACAACCTTATACCCACCTTATAGACCGGCTTCGTGAATGAGGCGTACTAGCGGTAAGACGACTTTGATCTTATACATATATATATATATATAATTATAATTATTAAATCTTAATACTATAAGTATAAGGGTAGAATTTTAACTTTTAAAAAACTAAGGGTTGGAACTAAAGTTTTAATCAAGACTTTACTTGTTCCAAAACTTGAGGGAAAGTTTTGTAAACTTTCAAAACTTTTCATTTCTTGTAACTTATGAGTTAATTAGAGTATTAAAAATGAAGACTCTTTATTTTTCTAACTCTTGTGTTCTTTTAATGGTTTTTAATTCAAGTGTGACTCTTGGTTTTCCATAACTTGAGGACAAGTTATGGACTCCATTAAAACACATTATGATCAAGAATTAAACTACCAAGTAGGTTACAAGTAATTCCTATGATCATCTACATTCATAAGATCAAGAACATGAATATTCATATCAAAGTTTCAAGACCATATGAACACATATAATCATGAAAAATTGATATTTGCCATTGTAAATGGATTAGAACAACCATTACACCATCTAAAACAAGTTTTATAACACCAAAACAGTTTAGGGTAATGTTTCTAGTCCATTTCCAGCAGCAAAGGTCGAAAATCTGCACTCTATCGCTCCTACTCGCCGAGTGCATGAACCTACTCGGTGAGTAGGTTGAAGATACACATGAACTCGGTGAGTCCCCCCATGGACTCGGCGAGTTCATCAGGCAGACAACAAGTTTTTTCGACTTTTTTCAACTTTTTAGCACAAATAACAAACAAACAAGCCTAGGCTTTGATACCACTGATGGGTTTTGAGCATTCTAACACTTCCTAAGTGTACATGCAACCCTAATAACCTTGGATCTATGTTTGTCTAATTATCATGCAAAGTTGATTTCCAAGGCTACGATCCTATCTAGCATACATAGGGAACAATTTTAACTTAAATAATAGATAGAACTACATACCTTGTTGTTGTAAATGTTCCTTGAAACCTTGTGAGCCTAGCACCCCAAGTGTGATGCCTCAAATGCTTCACACAACACCAAATGCTATGGAGTAAACTTAGAGAGAAAGTATAACACTCTAAAAATCGGCTCTAGCCCTCTTGTTTCTTGTCTAACCGATTTTTGGGAGAACACATGAGCTTTATATAGTGTTGACACATCTAGGGTTACACCATGTAAACCCTAATGTGTCATGACTCTTCATTTCCATGACCCATGGGTTTGTAACTCCCATGGAGCCTCCATGGAGCATCCAATGGGTTTAACCCAACTTGATTATCCATGGAGCCTCTTAACCCACTATATAAGTTATGGATGATTTACACAATCAACCCATATATTTAATTAGTTATCTTTTGATCACTTAATTAATTCTTGATCAAACTAATTAAATAATATTATTAATATATTAGAACTTATAATATATTAATAACCACAAGTGTTATTTCTCTCGTTTAGTCTATCCAATTGCATGGTGCCATGTAACCCAAATGGACCATGTCGGGTCGGGTCAAGTACATACCAGAAATAGTTATGGACTTAGACACCTTATCCAACAGTAATTTCATGGATTAGCACCGTATTCACATTTTCCTAAAGTAACTAAGATAGGAATTATAAAAAAACATTTGGTTACTTTATATTTATCATTAATACTTTTAATGAAGGGAGAATTATAGTCCTTGTCCTACCCGTTCGGCTAACGACCCTCCACCAGTCAAGGAAGTGGTGGGTGAGAGTGGACACCCATTTAACTGCCATTTTATAGGCAGTAACCTTATACCCCCCTTATAGACTGGCTTCATGAATGAGGCCTACTAATGGTAAGACAACTTGCTCTTATACTTATATATAAATATTATTAACTTATAATATTATAAAGTATAAGGGTTGAATTTTAACTTTTAAAATTCTAAGGGCTTAACTTGGAATTAAAGTATTCATGGGAAACTTTACAAATTCCAAAACTTGAGGGCAAGTTTTTGAAACTATTCAAAACTTTTCATTTCATAACTTATGAGTTTAACGGTTCATTAAAATGAAGACTCTTCATTTTTTAGGTAACCTCTTATTCTTTAATAACACTTTTAAAGAAGTGACTCTTAAACATCCATAACTTGAGGACAAGTTATGGATTCATAATACTATTTAACG
The DNA here is from genome assembly GCF_051521515.1 of Lactuca serriola. Taxonomy (NCBI): domain Eukaryota; kingdom Viridiplantae; phylum Streptophyta; class Magnoliopsida; order Asterales; family Asteraceae; genus Lactuca; species Lactuca serriola. The sequence continues at coordinate 271,552,321 of NC_136412.1, read as the reverse complement.
AAAAAGACTCTTCATTTTTTTATGTAACCTATGGCACTTTTATGAGTTTTAAGATTCATAAATGTGACCTTTTATGTAACTTGAGGACAAGTTACAAAAACACATTTTATGAACTACCTCTAGATTAATTAGGATTGAAAACAACTAAAACACAATTTTTTTTCATTAATCTAAACTAACTCATAAATCAAGGAAACATAAAACTTTTGGTAATCCATAACTTATGGAGTTAAATGCTTTTTTTATGATGAAAATTTTCATGTTCTATAACTTAAGAATAAGTTATGGAATTCTTTAAAACATTAACACCAAATTTTGTAACTCCATAAAAACTTTGAATCAATTTTTTTTAAAAACCTTTTCATATCCATAACTTATGAAGGTTTCAAAAAAAGAACTCTTTAGATCAAACTTTTAAAACTAATAAAATAATCATATAATTTTATCTTTTACTAAATTTGACCTAATTCAACTCATATAGCAAATGATTCAAATTTTACAAATAATTAGTTTTTCACAAAAACAAGTAATTATCTTAAAATTTGATAAACATCATGTTTTTTCCCTTTTTTTCCAACTTTGAAAATAAAACATTTGCATTAATATAACAGAAAACAACCCATGGCTCTGATACCACTGTTGGGTTTTGAGCATTCTAACACTCCTAAGTGTACATGCAACCCTAAATACCTTGGATCTTTATTTTCTCTATTATATATGAAAATATGAACTTTCCAAGGTATTCATCCTAACTAACATAATAACATTGATTCATATGAATATATCAAGTTAGATTTACATACCTCTTTGATGTAAAATGTCTTCATGAAGCTTGAGTGCCTAGTGCCCCAAGTGTGACACCTCAAATGGTTCACACAACACCAAATACACTTGGAATAGATTAGAGAGAAATCCACACTTCATGAAAATCGGCTAGCCCTTTTTCCTCACACATAGTGGCCTTTTTCTCAAGAATAAGATGCTTATATAGTTAGTGACAATTAGGGTAAACCCTAATTGTCATGGCTTTCCATTTCCTTGGATCCATGGGTTCAAATACACCATGGAGCATCCTATGAGTTTTAGCCCAACTTGATAATCCATGGAGTCTTAGCCCACTATACAAGTATGGATGATTTACACAATCAACCCATATATTTAATTAGTCTTCTTTTGATCACTTAATTAATCCTAGATTAATTCTTGATCAATACTAATTAAATAATCTTATTAATATATTAGAACTTATAATATATTAACCAACCTTAAGTGTTATTTCTCTCATTTTAGTCTATCCAAATGCATGATGCCATGCAACCCAAATGGACCATGTCGGGTCGGGTCAAGTCTTACCAATTATAGTTATGGACTTAGACATTCATCCAACATTTCTCACTATGCCATGTAACCTATTATATCTTATTTGCATGGTAGGATAGAGGTATTGTTAGAGTACAAAAACACTAATTAACTAGGATAACTCCTTGCTATGCATGTGTAGTTTAGGACACTTGATTTTTTGGTATGTTAGACCGGCAGGGTCTTGCTTATTAATCATAGGATACTATTAGGAGTTATGTTTGGTTAGGGTAATTAGAGAAGGCTAGTTATCAGGATTATATATAATTGATCAGCAAATGACTTAATTGAGAAGTGGTCAATGGTAGGGTAACTATGGGAGGCTAGTTGCCAAAGGTATGGAATATGCTAGGATATGTTATGTGCTTATGTCACATGATTATGTGGTAACATTAGCATAGGTTCTATGTAGTTTAAGTTAGACAACCTGAGAACTCTTGGTCAAATGCCTTATTGCAACGTTCTTGTCTGATTGTTCGCTCTCAGGTGGATCATTTGTTCGACTATTTATCTGATCTCTGACTTCACACGACTTTATGAATTGTATGAAAGACCGAGATTTGGACACTGGAAATTGTATGAAAGACCAAGATTTGGCCTTTGGCATTTGTATGAAAGACCAAGATTTGGCCCCTAGTAATTATATGAAAGACCAGGATCTGGCCCTTAGCACTTGTACGTAAGACCAGGATTTGGCCCCTGGAAATAGAAAGAAAAGATCATGATTTTGCCTATGTAAGATGTGACTATAAGACTATGATTTGGCCTATCGCATTCACTCACGGTTGGAGTATACTCATTATTTCATATATGATTGTCATGTATGTTGTATGCATATTAATAGGAGATTTGGCAGGTCTACATTGGAGCTAAAAACTTTGTGTGGATGCATTGTATACATGATGAAATATGTGGTATACTGGGGAAATCTGCTTATAGTTGTGGATTAAAACATTTTTCAGGTCGTTCGTGAGAAGAGTTCAGCGGGACTGTACACACGCATCAAAGATATTCGTTTCTGCAGTTTTATAAACTTAACCGTAACACCCTAAATCACTTTTATGAAAAATTTAAAACTTTTATACCACGATGTTAAAACATATGATTTGGTCCCCATTTAAAAGATAATAAACTTTATTTATAAAATACTGACATTTAAAACATTTCGTCAAACACAATATAAAACAACCTTTGACTTTATTACAGTAATCATGAATTAATAGAAAATAACAGCATGAGCCTTAAACATAATTTTCAAGAGTAATGCGGTGGCCACAACAGTCAAGCTGGATTCTTCCTTTTTTCACCCCCGAGGGTCCTATAAAAATGTTAATAGTATCTGATAAGCCAACACTTAGTGAGTTCGCATTCTATACATTTTACCACATGCACATAATCATTATAACATCTTTATTGTTTAACTATAGTAGTCCTGAATTGTCAACTGTTTAATAACAGTAGACATGACATGTCTCTACTGTTTAACTATAGTAGTTCATGCATTCCATACACTACTTATATTAATGAAATTTATTGATACATCACATATAACATAACATTTATTGTCAATCAATAATATTAATACTGCATATTTCCAGATAATTACTACTAGATAATAGTAGCACATAACATATATCATATTTATCTTAATATGAACTAGTCTATAATAGCTACATACATGAAGTATCACATATAGGGCAGTGAAACTCACCTTAATCGCAGAACAACAACACAAACTATTGAATATAACTTTTCGGCTATGTAAGCTTCTCGGGTCTGATCACTTGATCACTTCTTGGGACTTAGAACCTAGCCAATATAATGATTCTATGACCAAAAATATGTTTCCACCTTAATATATCTGCATTTAGAGAGAAATCTATAGTTGAAACAAGTGATCAACTCCTATATTTATACTCAGCATGAAAACGCATGACGTTCCAGGCTAAGACGCCTGGCGTCCAAATATTGGGCGTTCCTTAGTGGATGCCTGGCGTTGGTCTATTAGATTCCCTTTTCCAAGATTCCCACGAGTTGTCGGATCTAGATTTGCATGCCTTATCGATATCTTGCACCAATGATTGCCCCGACTCCATTAAGGACGTCTGGCGTCCCCGCATGGACGCTTGGCGTTCCAAGCCTCGTCTGATCATTTCTATCGGGTATTTTCTCGTTTTCTTTAATAATTCATAACTTCTTCATACGTGCTCTGATTTCAACGTTCTTTATATCCACGCGTAGGTAATTCTGAGCACTACAATTTTCATTTAGATCACTTTGGCTAAAAAGTGATATATTTTCGATTCTATAATTAAATGTATTTATAACGGTTTAAGCCGTAACAATTAAATCATTATTGTGTATTTTTGGTCCACGAAAACACTGTATTTGCTACCACTTAATCATATATAACTTATAATAGTTTTATAAGTATTATTAACACATTAAATGTTAGACATTATTTATTAAGAATAAATATAAAATGAAAACGAGGCGTTACAGTTCTCCTCTACTTGAAATGATTTCATCCTCGAAATCCTCATACGAATAACTCGGGATAATTCTTCTTCATTTCATCTTCTGGTTCCCAAGTCCATTCTGAACCATGTTGATGTTGCCATTGCAACTTAACAATCACTAATTCCTTGTTGCGTAATGTCTTCACTTTTCTTTCTAGTATAATTACAGGACTATTAATGTAATTAAGTCTATCGTCTATCTAAATATCGTCTAGAGGTACGATATAGGTTTCTTCTGCAAAACACTTTCTTAACTGTGACACATGCAATGTGTTTTGTATCTAATTCATTTGTTCTGGTAACTCTAAACAATAGGCTACCTTTCTAAAACTTTGTATGGACAATGAATCTGGGTCCCAATTTTCCTCTTTTTCTGAATCAGATGATTCCCTTCCATGGTGATACGTTTAGTAACACAAAATTTCCAACTTGAAACTCTAATTTGGATCGTCTCTTATCTGGATAACTCTTTTGATAGCTTTGAGTTGTCTTTAATCTTTCCCTGACCATTTAGACGTTCTCAGTTGTTTTAAGAACAATATCATTACTACCGAGTACTTTGTGTCCTACTTCACCCCCAACAAATAGGTGTTCTACATTTTCTACCATATAACATTTCATAAGAAGGCATGCCAATGCTAGTATGATAACTGTTGTTATACAAGAATTCTGCTAAAGGAAGGTACGTATCCAAACTTCTTCCAAAATCGATCACGCATGCCCTCAGCATGTCTTCCAAAGTCATAATGGTTCTTTCACTTTGTCCATCTATTTGAGGATGATAAGTTGCATTAAGTTTTAATCTAGTACCCAAATCCTCATGAATCCAAAAACATGATGTGAACTTGGTGTCTCTATCTGAAATCATTGATACTAGCACTCCATATCTTGACACCACTTCTTTGACATAAATGTCAGCTAACTGTTCCAAAGAGGAACAATCATTGATTGCAACAAAGTGAGCGCTCTTTGTTAATCTATCAGCAATAAACCAGATAGTATCAACACTTCTCGAGGTTTTGGGTAACTTTGTGATAAAATCCATGGTTATGTGCTCCCATTTTTAAACTGGTATTTCCAAAGGTTGAAGCTTATCATGCGGTTTCTGATGCTCGACCTTCACTTTTAAACATGTCAAGCATTTTTCTACATAATTTACCACTTGCCTTTTCATCGATGACCACCAGTATCCTTCCTTAAGATCTTTGTACATCTTGTTAGCACCTTGGTGAATAGAAAGCTTTGACTTGTGTGCTTCTTCTAGAAGAACTTGTCTATTTCCACCGATGTATGGAATCCAAACACGGTTGTATCGAGTCAACAATCCTTGACTGTTTTCGACAAAGTTTGCAACTTGTTCTTTAATTATTTCTTTCTTTTTATTTTCTTCATTTATTGCTTCAACTTGAGCTCACTTGATCATATATAACATTTATGTAACCATAGTTACTTCTATAAATGATGATCGAATAGTTGCACAATTTTCCATTATGCTAAGAGCGTCTGCAACAACATTTGCTTTACCCGGGTGGTAAAGTATTTCACAATCATAATCCTTCACCACATCTAACCACCTTCTTTGTCTCATATTTAAGTTTTGTTGATCTATAAGGTACTTCAAACTCTTATAATTGGTGAATATGGTACACTTCACTTCGTAAATGTAGTGTCTCCAAATCTTTGGAGCAAAAACTACTGTTGCTAGTTCTAAATCATGTGTTGGGTAATTGGCTTCATGTAGTTTCAGTTGTCTTGATGCATATGCAATCAATTTTCCTCTTTGCATTAATACAAATCCTAATCCATTATAGGATGCATCACAATAGGCGGTCATATCATCAACTCCTTCTGGTAGAGTTAAAATTGGTGCTTCACACAACTTTTATCTTAAGATCTCAAAAGCTGCTTGTTGTTCATTACCATATTCTAAAAATTCATCCTTCTTCGTCAATTTGGTTAATGGCACTGTAATTTCCGAAAAATCTTGGATAAATCGACGATAGTATCTAGCGAAACCAAGAAAACTTTTGATTTCTATAGGGGTCTTTGGAACTTCCCATTTCATTACTGCATCAACCTTGGCTGTGTCAACTTTAATGCCTTTCTAATTGACGACATGTCCTAAGAATTGGACTTCTCATAACCAAAATTTGCACTTTGAGAATTTGGCATATAGATTCTCATGTCTCAACACCACTAATACTTCTCACAGATTATGCTCGTGCTCTTCTTTGCTCTTGGAGCACACCATAATATCATCAATGAGTATGATCACTGATTTTTCAAGCATAAACTCGTTTCATTAAATCCATGAATACTTCTGGTGCATTTGTAAGTCCAAATGGAATTACAGTAAACTCGTAATGTCCATATCTTGTTCGGAATGATATCTTCTGTATATTTTTCTCCTTAAATCTCATCTGATGGTATCCGGATCAAAGTTCGATCTTGGAAAACCTAGATGCTCCTTGTAACTTATAGAAAAGTTCGTCAATTCTTGGTAAGGGATACCTATTCTTTATCGTGACCTTGTTGAGCTCTCTATAATCAATGCACATTCTGAATGAGTCGTCTTTCTTCTTGACAAGCAATATTGGTGCTCCCCATGGAGAACTACTTGGACGTATGAACTCCTTCTCTATCAATTCTTGTAGTTGAGTGAATAGTTGTTGCATTTCAGGAGGTGCAAGTCTATATGGCGTCTTGGCTGTTGGTGCAACTTCATGAGTAAGGTCGATCCCAAACTCTACTTGTCTTTCTGGTGGAATACCGGGTAAATCTTCAGGAAATGCATCGGTATATTCACGAACCACTGGCACATTGAAAATTATTGTCTTTTTTTCTGGTTTACCATCTAGTGCATAAACCAAATATCCAGTATATCAGTGTTATATGTACCTTCATGCTCTTGCTGTTGAGTAGATAGATGTCATGTTCCTTCTTTATTCTCCTAGAATGATCAATTCTACCCCACTTGGGGTTTGAACTTGGATTCGATGTCTTCTGCAGTCGATCAAGGCATGATGCTTTCTAGCTAGTTCATCCTGATAACGATGTTGATTTCCTTCATCGCTATTGGAATGAGGTCAATCTTGAAGTTTACATCTGATATTACTAATGCACACCCTTTATACACATGTTGTGTTGTTATAGTCTTATCATTAGCTATTTCTATTCTAAACAACGATCCAATTCTTCCAGTTTAATAGATATATTATTGCTATATGATAAAGACACAAAAGAGTGACTCGCTTTTGTATCGAACAAACCTAGTGCGGGTTTTTTTGAATTTATAAGGAAAGTACATGTAACTACGTTTGGTTCATCTTGTGCATGTTCCACAGCGAGACGAGCACGATGGGACATTACACACACATCGAAGATATTCGTTTCTGCAGTTTTGTAAACTTAATTGTACCACCCTAAATCGTTTTTATGAAAAATTTAAAACTTTTCTACCACGGTGTTAAAACATATGATTTGGTCCCCATTTAAAAGATAATAAACTTTATTTATAAAATACTGACATTTAAAACATTTCTTCAAACACAATATAAAAACGACTTTGGCTTTATTACAATAATCATGAATTAATAAAAAAAATAACAACGAAAGACTTAAACATAATTTTCAAGAGTAATGCGGTGGCCACGGAAGTCAATATGGATTCTTCCCTTTGTTCACCCCAGAGGTTCCTGTAAAAATGTTAATAGTATTTGATAAGCCAACGCTTAGTGAGTTCACATTCTATACATTTTACCACATGCACCTAATCATTATAACATCTCTATTGTTTAACTACAGTAGTCCTAAATTGTCAACTGTTTAATAACAATAGACTTGAGTTGTCTCTACTGTTTAACTATAGTAGTTCATGCATGCCATACAATACTCATATTAATGACATTTACTGATACATCACATATAACATAACATTTACTGTCAACCGATAATATTACACATACAACATATTTCCACATAATTACTACTAGATAATAGTAGTACATAACATATATCATGTTATCTTAATATAAAGTGGTATATAATAACTATATACACAATGTATCGCATATAGGGAGTGAAACTCACCTTAATCGCAGAACAGCAACACGAAGTATTGAATATAACATCTCGACTAAGTAAGCTTCTCGGGTCTAATCACTTGATCACTTCTTGGGACTTAGACTTTAGCCAATATAATGATTCTATGACCAAAAATATGTTTCCACCTTAATATATCTGAGAGAGTTTAGAGAGAAATACGTAGTTGAAACACGTAATCAACTCCCATATTTATACTCAGCATATACACGCCCGACGTTCCAAGCTAGGACGCCTAACGTCCAAACGATGGGGGTTCCTAAGTGGACACCTGGCGTTTGTCTGCCAGATCCCTTTTTCCAATATTCCCATGAGTTTTCATATCTAGATTCGCATGCCTTGTTGGTAACTTGCACCAATGATTTCCCTGACTCCTTTAAGGATGCATGGCGTCCCCACATGGATGCTTGGCTTTCCAAGCCTCGTCCAGTCACTCTATCGGGTATTTTTCTCATTTTTTTAAAAATTCATAACTTCTTCATACAAGCTCTGATTTCGATGTTCATTATATCCACACATAGGTAAATACTGAGCACTACGACTTTCATTTAGATCACTTTGGCTAAAAAGTGATATATTTTCGATTCTGTAATTAAATGTATTTATAACGGTTTAAGTTGTAACCATTAAATCATTCCTGTGTATTTTCGATCCGCAAAAACACTGTATTTGCTACCACATAATTATATATAACATATAATATTTTTATACGTATAATTAACCCATTAAACTTTCAACATTTTTATTAAAAATAAATATAAAATGAAAACAGGGCATTACATTAACTCTGGTAATACGGTTTTCAATCAAACGAGTGTTTCTTGATGGTTTTGAAACAAAGGTTTTAATCAGTTAATATGTTTTCAAATAAAAAAATATCGATAGATTTTTAGGACATTACAAGTTGGTATCAGAGCCTTGGTTTGAGGGATGCAGGTGCGCCTTGTGGTGTGTCAGAACTCAAACTGAGGACTGAAAGATTTTATAAATAATTCTTGTAAGATAATGATTTTATTCAAGGAAATTTTTTTTCCTTTAAAGCTTTTATAATAATTGGAGGATGTGATGCATACAGTCGGTCGGAGCTCAGAAAGTAAGTAATTTCCAATACACCCATATAATTTTGTATATGTGCTATGAATTGTTTTGCATGCTAGAATGTAGGTTGTGGATCTTCTCAGGATTGGATGCTAGAATTGCTTGATTTGTATAGATACCTCATATGCCTTTTATGTGTATGGTTGTATGTGTTGTGGGATCTTTGGTTGATTTTAGTATAGAGGCATGTTCGGCGCGCAGGTTTATAGGAAGGGAAGAATCCTAGAGATAGAGAGAGAGTCTAGGAAGTGTAGTATTATGCATATGGCTAGACGTATGCCTGCGTGTGAGGAATTTAGTGGAGTGATGCAAAATAACTTGGGAGTCTTGGAAAAGTCTGTGGAACGGGTATGGATAGGTGTGAAAGGTAGTAATGGGCTCGTACTATTGAAAGCACATGATCCATACTTGGGTCAAGGAAGTGTTACATGAATATCAGGGAGCTTGTAGGTAGGTATGCACGATGTGGGTTTGCATTGTGCATTGATTTATGATACGTTCCTATTACATTTCAGATTCAGGATGGTGACCTTTCATGTTGGAGATGTGAGTCTGAGTGAGGGAGATCTTCCTGGCACCGTAGCCGTAGAGATTTTGAGGTTCATGAGAGAGGATTTGCCTGGCTTGGTCAACACATCCAGGGAAGAGTTGATTTCAGTGATGGACGAGCGACTTAGGATTCTTTCAGCTGATTTGGAGGTTGGTCGGCTCATGACTCGGGAGGTTTCCTTCAAGGAGTTTGATGCTTGTGGAGGTCCCCATTTCTTTGGGAAAAGGGAGCCTATCATTAGTATGTGTTGGGTTGCTGATATGGAGAGTGCTTTTCGCACCAGTTTTTGTCCAACGGAGGCCAAGGTCGGATTTTGTAACAATTGCAAAAATTGTCGTTGATCGCTAATCACTAAACATAATGAACGTCAAATACAATTGACTTAATATGAAATATTTATCAAACTATGATAAAAATTCAAGATTTCTCATTTCCAAAAATCAGTTAAAACGTCCGTAAAATATAAAAATAAGTGCGCGAAAAATTGTGTTATTTTGTATAAATAATAACATATTCTGAAAGTACACGTCACCATGATCTCAGAAATATAATTCTGTAAGAATATGACTTCGTATGGAAAAGTTATGATTTTTCTAAGTTCTAAAATCAACCGCGCACAAGGGATGTGTGTCGTAAAAAGTTAAAGGAAAATCGGTTGAGATTTAGCAAAAACTATGTAAAGGAGAATCGAAGTACTCCTCGTTATAAAACCGATGAGATAAAGAATGCCAAAGAAAGAGTCCGTATGAGAAAGATATGATTTTTTTAAAATCGTTTAGGTTACAACCTAAAGGAAAGTTGCATTACTCATCGATAGCTAAGCATATATATACAGAATGTCGAAAACGAAGCTTGTATGAGGAGGTTATGAATTTTACAAAAATCAACGTTTTCAGCAAGCACACGCATGTCAGGCGTGATGCACACACCTTCTAGAAGGTGGGACGCGATCCACCAGAAAACGGACACATGGCAGGCCAAGACTGGAGCTACGTCGCAAGGGCACAGAACTCCCTAAGTTTTGCGTGGCAGGCCTTCCCCTTTTTCAGCCTATAAAAGCCCCAAAAGTCCCACTCACTTGGCACACCAATTCCTTCTCTTCTCTCTCGTTTTCCTTCAAAATTTTCTCTTAAATTTTGAGAAGTTTGTTTATATATATATATATATATATATATATATATATATATATATATATATATATATATATATATATATATATATATATATATTAGCTATTTTGTTTAAACTTTTCCATTGAGCCCGGTTAATCTCGATCCCCCGATGCCACCAGCCGTAGTCACAAGGTCTAGTACAACACGCTTCAAGGTTGAGTTCACATCCCCACTTTTACTATTTTAATTGTATTATGAGGGGAATACATGTTAGTTAACAAATTATTGATTCCTATAAATTATCGCTAATTATTATATCGTAATTTGTTATATAACTTAGATATACTCAAATCATTAGGATAATATTATGTCTGGTAGATCTACCCAAATGGTAGGAAGAAATTAATCTTGGTAGTTACCCTTCCCAAATTTAAGGATAATACTATACCTAGCTGTTACTATGGCCAAATTTCTTGGATAACATTGTACCTAGTCATTACTCTGCCCGGATATTCATTTAAAACAATTAAATTGTTATAATTATATAGATAAATATAATTATGGAAGCACAGTAATGGAAGAAAAACAAATCAAATAAAAAGCTAAGAAAAGTAGTGGAAAGAAAAGAAAAGTATACTATAAGGCTAAACAAAACAGATGTTAAATGAGACAACAGATTCATCATATTATGTATAGATCTATACAAGGTTGATACCCTCACCTGTGGTTTCTAGCTACAACTCCGACAGGGATAACTGTCTAAACTTATTATGACGTCCGATGAAGTGTCGTGTGGGGAGAATTCAAATATCATGTCAAAAGATCGATTATGGGAACTCATTATAGTATTGTTTGGCGAGCCTCAATTAATTAAACTACCTAAAGGGGAACGCCATGAAAGTAGTAATAGTATACATACATACAATTGAAAAAGGAAATTCTTAAAGAGAATAAGTAATGTGTGTGTATATGATACTTACACTATTAACATTTGATAGGGGAACACCTATCCTACAAATTATTCCATGAACCACAAATAAAAGATGAAAGCTACAGTAACTATAAATATTAGAATACTACTTATGAGTTGAAAGTAGTTTGATAATCTAAATCAAAAATACTAAAACAACTGAATAGTTTGAATGAGACGATATCCTATTAACCTACCCCAAGTAAACAATTACATAGGTTGAATAGGAAGGTATCATGTTAACCTAAAATGAACACTAAAAGAGTTTAGAAAGCAATAAGTACCTAAATAATTGAATGTTATTTTTGAATCAAAGGTACTCCAACATTGAAGATTAAAAATCATTATACAACTTAATTGCATGTATCCTATATGATACTTACATTTCAAAAGATGTGAACTCAACCACATTATGGTGACATTTTCAAAATTGCATGTATTCTTAGGGAATCGAAGGATGGAAGGTTGCATCACAGGAGATTAAGGCACAAGGAAATAGAGTAGTAATTTGTTTTATTATGTAAGCCTAATGTTCAAGGAATTCAAATTAATGTAACAAATGCTTTCGGTAATGAAATATCCGATATTGTTGTATTGTTAAATTTATGTTCAATAATTGTAATCCAACATTCTAACGTCACACAACCCGTCGTTTATGCCACCGGCCGAAGGTGTGACAGATTTGCAACACATCTTCTGTGTAACGCTCTAAAAAAATTCCAACCAATTTAAACTTTTCAAACAACCCAATTTCGTTAAGTTATTACAAAAAGGTTTTCAATACAATTATTATCAGAGTCTTCCCAGAACCATATCATAAGACATAAACATGAGGAGCGGTAAGATCACGCCTTTTCCTTGCCACGGTCTCCTGAAGTACCTGAAACATTGAAACCACAACTGTAAGCTCGAAAGATTAGTGAGATACCCCCAAAATACCAACCACATATACATACACATAACATGCCATATCATAACAGAACACAGAACAGCCATGCACTTCGGGTCTACTGTGTGACTGGTCCGCCGTACCGGGCCTTCAGTCCACCTGGTCCACCCTCTGAATCCATCCATATACATCGAGTCTACAGTGTGATTGGTCCGCCCGTACCAGGCCTTCAATCCACCTGGTCCACTCTCTAAGTCTACAGTATGACTGGTCCGACCGCATCGGGCCTTCAGTCGGCCTGGTTAACTCCCCGAGCCTCGGCACGTCGGGTTCGCCCTCTTGGGGCCTACAGCCTATCCGGACCGCTCGTTGGGCCTTCGGGATAACCGGTCCGCCCTGGGTATCTTGGCCTACAGCACAAATCAGGACCCGCCTCAACCCAACCCTAGTCCAACAACCATGTGCACATAAAACATACAATCGTATAACAATTCACATCGAATCAAACTGATCTGGCAAATCACAAACATAACATCATCCTAACCAGGATACCGACCTAACCGGTCACTAGTATAGCATCATCCTATATACCAGGATACCGACCTTAACCAGGTCTCCAACATATACCATCCTAACTACCAGGATACAAACATAGCAAAGCAATAACATAACAACGATACCCGAATTACAATCAGATAAAGGGCCGGTCTTGGTGCCGTAGACCCTGTTGATATAGTGAGGATAACTCCCCTCGCCACTGATGACTGAAAAGATAAGATCACGCTGCTCCAACCTCCGACATGAACTCCACCACTAATTAATACCAAAAGACTAAGCTCAATAAGTAACAATATTTACCAAAATAACCCCGGAGGTCAACTAGTCAACTCTTGGTCAAAGTCAACCATCCAGACTGACTCTACTCGCCGAGTCAACCCGCTGACTCATCGAGTCCCTATACTCAGAACTCCCAGTCCACGACTCAACTCGCCGAGGCCCCAAGACTCGCCGAGTCCAGCAAACTCTGAGTCCTTTCTCGCTTAACTCACCGATTTGTCCCTCGACTCACCGATTCATAGCTCAACCAAAAAGGTTAGGACTCCACGACCAGACTCGCCAAGTCCAAGAACAGACTCGCCGAGTCCAAGGCAACATTTAACATACTCGCTGAGTTGTTCTTCCAACTCGTCGAGTTCCTATCTATCTTCATCCAACTCGCCGAGTTCACCCATGTGACTCGCCGAGTACCTCTAGTTCTTAATCCATACAGTGGCTTTCCAAGCCATGCAGGGGCTCCAAACGATAGATCCACTCCCCTACAACCCATCCATCACGTAAAGTGGAAAACTTTACGTGCATCCAAAGAGATCTAAGCATAATACACTCTTAGGCTAAGGTTTGGGACAAAAGAACTTTACCTACATCTCTTGAACATAGACTTTATGGCTCTTTGGGTCATAACAAGCCTAGATCTGAGGTAGCAACCTCAGATCTTACACCAAACTCGAGATGGACCTCATTTATGCCCCAAAACCCCCACAATTGATAGATCTATATGCACAAAAGCTCAAGAATAGATTTATTACCTCCAATGAAAGTTCCCACTGAAGTAGACCTCGCATCTATACCACTCCCTTGTTGTAATCCCTTAGTCTTCAATTTCCCTTTTCAAGATTTCCTTTCCCAAAGCTCCAATTTCACTATCAACGGAGTTCCACTTGATTTCTAGGGTTTTCAGGCTCTCAAGGGTGGTAAGGAGGCTGAAGAAGGGATGATATGTTCTTTATATAGGGCACAACCCCCGAGATTAGGGTTTTCTCCTTTCAGTATCAACTCGTCGAGTCCCAGCTACTGACTCGGCGAGTTGGTCACTTATCCCACGACCAAATCCCGCTTCGACTCGGCGAGTCGGAATACCTACTCGCCGAGTCCCCTCCTTAATTTACACTTTAGCCCTTGAACAATAATTCTAAATTTTCGGGATGTTACATTCCGTGCGGTGGATCTAGGGATTGGTGGTGCGAGGATGTTGAGAGTCTCGAACTAGGAGCAGACGATTCTATGACATGGGAGGATTCCATCACCAGATTCAAGAGAGAGTTCATGTTGGAGTTTGAGGTTCATCAATCTGACGCTTGATCAGACTACGGAGTCGATGACTGAGATCATCACCAAGTTTAGAGAGAGCAATGCTTAACCCTAATTATGTGGCTACATAGGAAATGAGGGTAACTCATTAACATGAGATGCTGAGGACGGAGATTCGGAAGTTTGTGAGTATTTCTAGTCATCAGACCTTTCTGGTTTAGTGGAGGCAGCCAGGGACATGGAGCTGGAGTTGGAGATCCAACAAAGAAAGAGGAGACATGACCAGTTTCATGCATCAGGAGCAACAATCAAGAAGGCACGAGTGACAAGCATTTGGTCAGGAGATCAAGAGGCTCGTTAATTCTACGGGAGGTGTGGTCGTACTCATTAGGGTAATTATTGTGCGCTAGTTTCTAGATGTTTTAGGTGTGTTCAGGAAGGTCACTACAACCGGGACTGTAGTTAGAGGGAGTCAAGGATATGTTTTATTTGCATTCAGCCAGGCCTTAATAAGGTTGATTGTCCTCTAAGAGTAGAAGGGATGGTTTTGGATCCAACACCTTTAGCTTGGCAGCTACCAGATGGCTGACATGGGACAACTAGAGTCCTAAGGGCCACGGTTTGAGTTATCAGCCCTTTAATCTGGTTAGATGTCACATTGTTGATGTCATTTTTTTGTTTATCTTTTCGTTGTTTTCAGTTGTGATCTTGGATTTCTTGTTGAATGGTATTGTTTTAATCAACTTTGGTTCTGTAATGAATGATTATGTATGGTTGGATTGTTGTTGTTGTGAGGCTGTATATGTGTATTGGAACTCTTTGGTTTTTATCGTTATGAGTTATAGTCATATGTTGGAACTCTTGAGTTTTGTTTGAAGAATGTTGATTCCCTTATGCTTGGTGATGTCAGGTGTGGTGGTTAGGAACCATGTGTGGAAGTTATTAGGCTGGCTTGGAAAATTCGAATGGTTATGAAGTCCTTGGAGTTTAGCCAATTCCATGTGAGGGAGAATGTGTAATGCTCGTGTTTCTAGGCTAGGCATTAATATTGACGTTATAGTCTAGGTTAACCTTTGTAACTCATTTTGAAGAAATGAAAAGGAATTATGTGAATATTATGTGAATTATGTGTTTTATGCTTAATTATAAGGGTTTAATTAATTAAGAATAAAATTGAGCGTCAAAAATAAATATTAGATAAAGCCGATATCTTTACATAAAGTTGTAGTGGTCGAAACAAGGATTCCAGGTATATAAAGAATACCAAAATCCGAGTTATAACGAAGAAGTTATGACCTGTCGAAGTTTCGCGACAAAACCGGCACGGTGCCAAATCTCATAAAAAGTGAGTTTTTGATAAACTAATTTTTATCCATAGTGATCTAAACGAAAGTCGTAGTGCTCATTAAACCGAGAGTATGTATAAAAAGAACGCCCAAATCTGACTTCGTGTGAGGAAGTTATGATTTTTCGAAGTTTCAGCTTAGCAGTAGACAACTAAAAACTCGAATTTTAGATCGAGTGATTTTTAACCGACACGACCTAAACGAGAATCGGAGGTCTCGTCAATAGTAGCACAGCGGTAAAAAGACAGAAGAAAACGGACGTCGGATGAAGGAGTTATGAATTTTTAACGGATTTCGTGTCCCGGTCTGTTAAAAATAATAATATAAAAATTAAAGTCAAAATTAGCCGAAAAAGTCTAAACGAAAGTTGTAGAGCGCAATTTTACCTACGCGTGCATATAAATAACGTCAAAAACAGAGCTCATATGCGAAAGTTATGGATTTTAGAAGATTTTGCACAAAAACAGAGAAAATTCGCAATCACATTTTTTGCCACGTCACCCTCGCTCAAAACGCGCCACGTGTCCAAAATACTGCTGAGTCATCCAAGCTGCTGAGTCATCCGAAGGGGTCCACTAGAAGTCCGACGTGTGTCCCATTCCTCGTGTCCGAGTCTCGCAGGAGGAGCCACGTCCAAAGCCTCGGACTAGACCGCGGTCCAATCAGGAGGCAACAACGAGCCCCTCGCATGCGCAGATCACGTGCAAGCCATCTGCGCACCCTCGCCCAGCTGCTGCCGCGTGGCCTTCGCTCCTGATGCCACCTGCCCTCGCATGCTAACTCCTATCCTCCTTAAGCCGACTTTGGAACCTTATAAATAGAAGGGTATGTGAGCCTTCTCGGTTACTTTTGGAGTTTTGTCACTTTTAGCCCCTTTCTTCATATTTTCTTCATTTTAACATTCCCCAAAGCCACGGTATCGATTATAACCCCCGGAATACCCCACGAAGTGCCCGAGAAGCCCGAAAAATTTATCTTTTCGGTTTCAAAGCCTAACCTTTGCAGAGCCCGGTTTCTCAATAAAACTCCCGGTTTTATTAGAAACGATCGTTTTAGGAAACAAATTGATGCCCGATTATCATCAAATCATGTGAGTGTATAGTCACCTTCATCTTACACCTAGATATGAAGTATTTTATATGAAATATGTGCTACGTGTAATTATATTAATTGTTTAACTGAGGTGACTGTTGAATTGATGTTTTATACAAGTTTTAAACTGTATATGTATTTTTATCTACAAATATGTTGGGTAAAACATGGGTAGATAGTGATGTGTGATAAAATAAAAGTGATGAGAGGCCTTGATGTGATTTGAGATCCAGTCATCTAGCAGAGTTTGGATGACGACCACGGACTTTCTAGACAGTCCAATGGAACACTGGCAGGCCCGCAACCTGTAGGTTTAATGAACTAGAGTGTTCATTCGTTGTACTCCATCCCCCTCATGGTTGCCTTTACGACATGTATGGCTGAGGAAATCCCTTAGCAGTAGTGTCCATCCCGATGATATTCTTTAGGCTAGGTCCCTTGTGATAAGTGTTTAGGGACGTAAAGTGAGGATAACGGAAACGGGTAATCAGGGTTATTGTTGATTGATGAACTTAATAAGTTTATTATTATTGTGAGTTGAAAACCCTATATGCTCACCAGGCTCCCAAGTCTGACCCACTCAGCTTTTTATGTTACAAGTAGTGGACCCCGAGCATAGTCGGAGGACGACGAGAGATTTTTGGATTATAGGCCAGTAGTTGTAAATAACTGTTGAAAGGCTTATAATGTCTTGTTTATGCTTTTGATCTGTATCAGAACATGACATCCCGAGGTTTTGATATGAAATGAAACTATACATTTCTTAAAGAAAGGTTTTGCTAAACCCTTATCATGTTTTGTTTTGGGGACCAATTCCGCAACATCTTTTAAAAAGATTTCTCTGATTTTAATTTAAAAAGCATAAATTAAATCGGTCTTTTCTGGCCGAGAAATTAGGGGATGTCACAGAATGGCCTTATCTGATGGAAATATTTCAGAGTGAAGGTCATCTCGGAGTCTCATATTCAAGGATAGGAGGATAGTAGATTTTGGTTGTTGTCCGAATTGAAGCATTATACAAGGAATGATGTTCAGCAGCCAATTATAACCAGGAAACCAGATGTTGAAGATTCAAGGTTATCTCCTCTGAAGGCTTAAAGCATGCGTAGCGCCGCAAGTTTGAATTAGTGATTAGTCTTAGGTAGAGGGTTGTGTGAGGGCCTCTCTTCCTATTCTTGTCTAATGAAGGCTTTAGGGTTCGAAGCATAGCCCAAACACATGATGGGTGTCTAGTAGACTAGGGGTCTGTCTCATGTCAGATTTTCTTGCTATCTTTGTAGTTTTGCTGGGAAGACCATAGGGAGCCCATGGTAGTTGTAGGAGTGATGTAAGACTACGATTTAGCTCGTAGCATTCAATTAGGTTGAAATAGACCCGTTGGTTGAAATTGGCCATTGCAGGAGTGATATAAGACTAAGATTTGACCCGTAGCATTCACTTGGGTTAAAACATATATGTTATTGTTTTTTTGTTGTTTGGTAGTTCCTCTGTCTAGGGGTAAGGGATATTAGAGTTGTGTTGATGTATAGGATAGGTTAGCCTTGTCTGTTGAGCTTTTTTTTGGAGTTTTGTTGTGCGTCCATGTATAAGGTTGTCCATTCCAATAGTTCGTCAGGGATTCCATTCTTTAGTTTATCAGCAGGACGACATGAGGTCAGGAGGTCTTGATTGGATCATATCCATGATTTTTGGTCAACATCGTTGATGAATGAAGGAATTTCTTTTTTCTTCTTGGAAGGCAGGTATGATATTGGAATCTTCAGATTATGGATAAAGAATAGCTCATCTCGATGTCGGTCGGTTGTGGTAGGTAGGTGTTCGTTTCTTCGTCGGGTCACATGTTTCTCGTTAAGAATTGAATAGACATCGGTGTCGGAAGGTGGTTGTTTTCTTAAGGTGTTAATCTCAATGCTGCTTTGGTTGACGGTTTGACCTTTGGAAGTTTCGTTCGGGTATAGGTTATGCGCTTGGTTTTGGGGATCCTTGTGTTGAAGGGAGAGGGTTTGGAAACCCACAAGGGATTTGGAGGGTGTATTAAGAGTATTTTGTAAGGACAAATTTCAAAGGAAGAAATCTAAATTAATAGGGGGAGAGTTGTAACACCCACTTTCTAGAATAGATCAGTTGGTGACATGAAGGAGTCAAAGGTATGATTTTTTAGGAAAACCATTTTCCATGACGTGGTGTTTGGAATACCACAACGTGGTATGGCTTGTTTTATGTGCATGTTATGATGCAGACCATGGCGCGTGTGACATCCCTAAATTTATGACCATTTTAAAACCTTTTGTTTATGCTTATTAAAAAATTTGCTATTGCGGAATTGGTCCCAAAATATTCTTTACATGATATAATATCAAGATCAAGGCATTTCAGAATATTTTATATTTTTAAAAATCTTGGGATGTCATAAATGATACAAGAAACATAAGCATAAATGGAGACTTACAACATCTCAATATACTAACAGTCTACATTGGTAAGCACATAGGGTTTTCAACCCACAATAATATAGTTACTATGTTTAATTATCAAACAATTAACCTGATTATCCATCCCATTTTCTTTATTTATTCTTCACAAAGGGCCATCGTAGTCATTGTTGTTGATAGTACTGTTACAGGGATTTCCCTGCAATACATGTAAGTAGGTTTCTTCTATTTTCATTCCTAAGGATCTGTACTAAGGATCATCTTAATAATCATTACTGACAATATTGTTACAGGCGTTTCCCGCAATACGTGTCAGTAGGTTAGAGTACATCAATTGGCACGATGTCCATCGCTTCATGTGTTCCACGAGATGGTCATGGATAGTCCGGTGGCTGTCACATGTACTCTACTAAGTGACTACATCGTTGGCACACTGGTACTATTTCTACATCGTTGGCACACTAGTACCATTTCTACATCGTTGGCATACTAGTACCATTTCTACATCGTTGTTCCACTAGTACCATTTCTAAAGTCATGGCATCCTATCTTTGCCTATATTTTTCATCATACTATGGCATCTTATCTTTCATCATATTATGGCATCTTTCACTACCCTTCATTACCCAATGTATTATATTTATAAAATACGTATACAGTATATTATATATATATATATATATATATATATATATATATATATATATATATATAAGATCTATCTTTATAGTACCTCATCTAACACATCATCTTTCTACATAAGCACATATAGCATTCAGTTATCTAAATACTTCATATCTATGTATAAGATGAAAGTACCTATGCACTCACATGTTAAAGTGATGATTCGAAACTCGGGCAGTGCTCCGCTTCTAGCACTTGACCTTTCCTTTCATGTGACCTAGTATCATTATTACTAAGTCTTAGTCTAATTAGTCCCTGGCTATTAATGGTAGTCTAGATTCCTCACTAATCCCAATATATAATGAGAGTTCTATCAAATAAGGATTATCCAGGTATGAAAGTTGGGAGGAAGGATCATTTAAACATATAGCCTTTCTGAAATCCAACAACCAAGCCAACGTGACCACTCTAGACACCTCTACCACAAGTAGATCAATTAGTATTATGACTTTGAATCACTGATAAATCTTATTTATAGGTTCATAATAATGACTTATGACTATAAATATAAGTTACACTCTAAACAGAAGAGTGTAACTTACAGAGGTTCTTGATGAAAATCAGAATCTAAGTGAGCAAAATAATTACTTGGGAACTCACATTTGAAGGTTACAACTAGCTAATTATTCAGGGGTGTCACAGGGCTTCGTCGTAGGCCAGAAACTCAAGGAAAAAGGGCCTACAGGAGAGAGATTTGAGAGTGAGAGGCTCTAGGGGTTGGATGTGAGGAATTTATACGAAAATGAGCCATATACATAGACTTTTGAAATGTGCGCCTCGCATGGTATAGGGGTGTGCCATGCATGGGATAGGGGTGTGCCGTGCACATGGGTCATGCTGGCTCCATGGGGCTTCTACCACATGTCGTGTCACCGTTCGCCCACCTCGCGTCCTTCTAGAGTGTGACACATGTCACATTCTTATGGAGCCACATGTCAGATTTTCCTTAGGCCATTTCGCCTCATCTCGCGAGAAAGCCAGCTACCCGACATCGCAACATGTCACCTCCGGAGAGTGCCACGTCATCACGCGTATCGCGCACTTTGCGTGCGTGATTTTCCAGATTTTCAAAATGGTGTACTTCTTCATAAGAGCTATGTTTTTGACATTCTTTATATCTTCGGAAAGCTCTTGACAAGATATACAACTTTCCTTTAGACCTCAACAACTAATTCTTACTCTATCAAAAAATTATATTTTTCTATAGGCTTAGGATCTTAGAGATCGCTATAGAAAGCATAACTCATATACACAGACTCCGTTCTCGATGTTCTTTATATCGAAGGATTTCGATTGACGAGATCTGAAACTCATTTAGATTGTTTCGGCTTCTAATCAACCGATTAGAATTTCGATTTTTGTGCACGCACTACTGCGCTGAAACTTCGAAAAATCATAACTTCCTCTCACGAAGTTAGATTTTGACGTTCTCTATATGCACACTCTCGGTTTAACGACTATTATGACTTTTGTTTAGATCTCTTAGGCTAAAAAGTAATTTGTCAAAATTTCACTTTTTACGATACGCAGAGCCATGCCAATTTAATCGAGAAACTTCGAAGAACCATAACTTCTTCATACGAAGTCGGATTTTAGCATTCTTTATATGTACGAAATCCTTGTCACATCTACTTTAACTTGGTTAATACTATTTATACAAAATAATCTTCTATAAAAATGTCATTTTTATAGCTTATTCTATTTAATTGACTAGCCCGAATCTACCGGTGTTACAACGTGCCAGGTAGCGTGCCACGACATGGTGGCTGTAACAACCCAAGCCCAAGATTTCTATGGTTTCTACCATATTTAAGCATCTAAATTCATGGATCTGATCTTCTCCATTAGCCTCATCTCTTTATTTTAAAACCCTAGCCTCTATGCATGATTGAGAGTTTGTTTTCTTGATTGAAGAGCTTGTTCTTGGATTTTTAATGAAGCTTGAGGAATGAGGAAGTTCACATTGGTGAAAGGAAGAAAGGAGCTAGCTTGGATCCATCATCCTCTTCTGATTTTTGAGTTATTGAAGGTATAAATTTCATACCTTGACCTTCGGCCTTCTTGTTTCAAGTTTGAGTTCATTTTGGATGATTTTAGTCCCTTCAAAGGATTTTCTTTGAGTTTGAGGAACTCCAAAGCTTGTTGTGACTCTCAAATGGTCATTAGGTTTCTGAAATGAGAAAAGAGTCATGTTCAGGTCTATCTTGTGTTCTTGAGCAAGTTTTGGACATATTAAGGACTTAATGGGCTTAAGGTCGTAGATATTACGTTGGAGTGAGGTCCTAATTGATAAAGTTGGAAAATTTATCCATTAAGTCAATGAGAATGATTAAATCTGAAGTTTTCTAAACCCTAAACCCTAGGGATCTTCGGGAATTGCATGATAGAAATGCCTGAATATATGATGCCTGATAGCCTAGGGTTTTCCTGATATGAAATTGACATCATTACTGTAGTTGCTAAGTATATGCATCCTAATTGTACATAATTAGGATCTTATAGCCTGAGAATGTTTGGTTTGGCCTTATTTCCTATTCTTGTTTGATGAAGGGCTTAGGGTAGGATCGGATATTCGAATGTCTATAGGGTCCAACGTTATGTATGACTAGCATACACAAGTGCTTCAGGGTTGGTGGAAGCTTCATGGGTGAGTTTTATGGGGTTAGTTAGACAGTTATGATATATTTAGCCTTCCTCTAGGAGTAAGGATTGAGCGTACACCTTGCTTACGTATATTGTTAGGGCATTGTGATGATACTGATGGGTTTTAGCTATAAGAACATCCTATGTGTTTATACAAACCCTAATGCTTGGATCTAGGTTTCTCTATTATACATGCAAGTCATCCAAGACTATAAACCCTAGATCTAGTATATGATAATCAATATAACATATGAATTAGGGTTTAGATCATACCTTGATTGTTATGTAGCAATAACAATCTCAAATCCTCCTTGTAATGACTTTAGAAAGCTTAGAGTCACAAATGTCACTCCTCTAATGGTTCACAAACACCAAGAGCAAGAGGATGAATAGGAGAAGAGAAGGAGGCTGCCCAAAACGTGTGGAAACCCTAATCAACAAGTTCACCACGTTTTTGAGCCATAAGGGTCCTTTAAATAGTGAGGCTATTAGGGTTATCTAACAAGGAAACCCTAATTTGGATGCTTAAGCCCTAAGAAACCCATGGACTCCTTCCTTAACAAGCCTTGGACGATTTCTAATGGGTTTCCCCATAGAATTTGTCCAACCTTATATTATAAGGTAATCCATGGCCCAATTGTAATTATCTTATAATTACAATTCCAGTCCCTTAAGTTTAATTAATCTCTTTCAGCCACAAACTTAATTCTTATTAATTCTTGACTAATATTAATTAAACAATATGATTTCTCCTTTAATATATTATTCTCATAATATATTAATAAATCATAATTAATCCTTTCTCTCCATAATTCATCCTATCAAGTTGCTTTGGTGAAGGCAACCCAAAAGGACCATGCACCATCGGGTCAAGTACATACCAAAATAGTTATAGACTTAGACACTAATCCAACAGATACGTGAGACAAATATGGATAGGTGTGGAAGGTAGTATGGGCTCGTACTACTGAAAGCACCGGACCCATACACGTAGCAAGGAAGTCACAACCCCTAGGGCTTTGTTGGGAATTGGTTCTCGGATTATTATATGTAATATCTGATATCTTCTTGGTATATTTTCAGCATGGTGGTTACTAGATGATTTATGACTGGATCAGGATCAGGATTAAGAGATGGCGGTCAGAAGGGACCAGCATTGCTCGAGGTCATTGGTCAGATGAGGTCGGATGAGTTGGTGCCAGGATTCGAGAGATCCTGCATGATGAGTTTGCTACTCTATTTCGGGCACAGTTGTCGGAGATGTTTGGGTCGATCAAGACCGCTATGGTGGAGTACTTTGATGAGCGTTATGCAGCTCTTGCTAAGACGGCTGCCGCTGCAGCCTCTTCAGTTGGTGGTGGTGGGACCAGTCGGGCTTTCTAATACCGGGACTTCGATAACATGAAGCCCCCAACTTTTGATGGGGTTCAACCCGATCATAGCCATGAGGTGGCTATCTGACGTGGAGGTATGTTACTTCACATGCTCATGTCCTGCTAATCAGAAGGTCAGGTGTGCTCTGAACCTGCTGAGTTCCGGAGCCAAGGACTGGTGGAGGTTGAAGACAGGGTCGTATACTGATGATCAAAGAGCTACAATTACTTGGGAGCGGTTCAGGGATATGTTTCGCGCTCACTACATTCCACAGGTTGAGCGCGAGTGGCTAGCACTGGAGTTTCTGGATTTGAGGCAGGGTGTGGAGATGGTGACGAAGATCACTCGTATGTTCACTAAGAGGGCGATGTTTTTCCCAGAGATTGCTTCTGAGCAGGCCCAGATGACACGTTATATAAGCATGCTCAAGACTGGCATATGTTAGTTTGTTGCTACCCAACGTTGTGATACACTACTGGAGTTAAAGGAGGCCGCTAGGTGGCTTGAGCTGGAGATTGAGTTACAGTTGCGGGAGCAGAGGCAGGCCCCTGCGCAGTCACAACCTGTGCCGAAGTGACCCAAGATCGCTAATTCTAGGTCTGGGGGCCAGCGTAGCCACACTTGTAGGAAGTGCAGGAAGGGCCATTCGAGAGTTTGTAGATTGAGTAGTGTGTGCAACAAATACGACAAGGAGGGGCACTTCGTGAGGGATTGTCGCCAGCCAGCCCCGGTTCAAGATATGAGAATCTGTTATCACTACGATCAGGTTGGTCACGTGAAGACCAACTGTCCACAACTCGTTGCCAGATCGGCGCAGGCTCCAATGCCGCCTACACTGAGGATTACTGATAGTAGTTAGGGTAGAGCAGAGCCTCCGAAGGCTTGGGGACATGCCTTCCAGTTTACAAGCGAGGAGGCCAGGACAACACCAGAAGTAGTTGCTGGTATGTTTCTATCCCTTATCTTTTTTATTATATTTGTTTTATGCTTATATGTGTGTTGTACCAATGATTAGGTACGTTTTTAGTGAACTCCTTACCTGCTTTGGTATTATTCGACTCGGGGGCGAGTCGGTCGTTTGTCTCTCGAACGTTTAATACGGAGTTCGGCTTGCCAGTAGGAGAGCTAGAGTGTCCGTTGCGAGTCTCTATCGCCGACGAACACGGGATTTCTACTTCTTCAGTCTAAATGGGTTGCGTTCTGGACATCTTCGGGGTATCTTTCCTGATAGACTTGATTCCGACTCCCATGGGGGATGTATGCGTGATTGTGGGTATGGACTGGCTAAGTCGCTTCGATGTCATGATCGACTGCGAGGGTCAGCGGGTGGTAGTTCGAACCCCAATTGGGGGAGAACTGATTATCTACGACGAGGGCACCAAATTGGGATCAGGGTTTTGCTCAGCTACCAGGGGTCAGTAGTACATTCAGCATGGGTGTGCGGGTTATTTAGTGTATGTGGTGGATACGCAGGTCGGGGATCAGTTTTCAGTTTCGGTTTCAGATGTTCCGGTTGTTAGAGAGTTCGCTGATGTGTTTCCGGAGGAGTTACCCGAAGTTCCTCTGGAGAGGCAGGTCGAGTTCAGGATCGACCTAGTGCCAAGTGCGGACCTTATCGCCAAGGAGTCGTATCGATTGACACCACCAGAGATGCAGGAGATGTCATCACAGCTGCAGGAACCGTTGGGCAAGCAGTTCATCCATCCGAGTAGTTCTCCATGGGGAGCGTCGATTCTATTCATCAGGAAGAAGGATGGTTCGCACCGGATGTGCATTGACTACCGAGAGTTGAACAAGTTGACGGTGAAGAACCGTTACCTACTTCTGAGGATTGATGATCTTTTTGATCAATTGTAGGGAGCATCTTGGTTCTCCAAGATAGACCCAAGGCCCAGGTACCATCAGGTCAGGAATAGGGAGGAGTAAGGCTGTGCATGGGTCGGTTTGGACCCAAACCAAACCCAACCCACAAATAGTCGGTTTCTGGTTTTTAGAACCCAACAGGATCGGTTTCTTGTTCATTCGGTTTCTCGGGTTCTAAGGTCGGTTTGGGCAGTTTTTCAGTTTCTTGGGTTCAACACATACACTCATGGGTTCTGGGTTTAAACCCATGGGTTTTGGGTTTTAACCCATTTTCCATAAATGAAGCAACAAGTTAACTACTTCAAAAAACACCAAATTTAAGTTAAATACTTCAAAAAACATGAGTCTTACAACAAATATTCTATTACAAGTTACAACCATCGCCCGAAATAGTCTATTGCAACCAAAACACAATCAAGTATAGGTCGGTTTCTCGGGTTGGATGGGTCGGTTTCTTGGGGTGGTTTTAAGTATGGGTCGGTTTCTTGGTTTGGATGGGTCGGTTTCTGGGTAAAAACCGAAACCGAACCCGATTTTCGGTTTTTAAAAAATTCAATCTGTAACTGTCGGTTTTGCTTCGGTTTCGGTTTCGTCGGTTTCTCCATTTCTTGGTTTGGGTTTGCTCACCCCTAAGGAGGAGGACATGGAGAAGATCGTTTTCCGGACTCGTTATGGACATTACGAGTTTGTGGTAATGTCGTTTGGGCTTAACAACACTCCATCTATATTTATGGACATGATGAATCGGGTATGCAGACTGATGCTTGATCGCTCAGTCATTGTGTTTATAGATGACATCTTGGTGTATTCCATAACCAGAGAACAGCACGAGGAGCATCTTCAGGAGCTATTAGGAGTCTTGAGGGAAGAACGACTTTATGCCAAGTTCTCGAAGTGCGAGTTTTGGTTACGAGAGGTTTAGTTCCTTAGACATCTCGTTAACCAGGAGGGGATTTTGGTCGACCCGGCCAAAATCGAGGCCGTTATGCAGTGGGAAGTTCCGAAATCTCCCTTGGATATCAGGAGCTTCTTGGGATTGGCAGGGTACTACCGGAGATTCATACATGGTTTCTCCAAGATTGCAGTACCCCTCACTCGTCTGACGAGGAAGGGGGTGGATTTTCGATGGGGCCCTGAGCAGCAGAGGGCATTTGAGACCCTCAGACAACGACTTTGCGAGGCTCCAGTCTTGACTCTCCCGGAGAGAGTTGAGGATTTCGTAGTGTTCTGTGATGCATCCATCACAGGACTGAGAGCGGTACTCATGCAGAGAGGACGAGTGATAGCCTACGCATCGCGGCAGTTGAAGCCTCACAAGACGAGATATCCCACATACGATCTTGAGTTGGGAGTGGTAGTGTTCGCTTTCAAGATTTGGAGACATTACCTCTATGGGGTCCGTTGTACCATATACACGAACCACAAGAGTCTGAGACACATCATGGATCAGCCGAACCTGAACATGAGACAACACCGGTGGCTTGACGTAGTCAAGGATTATGACTTCAAGATCTTTACCATCCTGGTAAAGCGAATGTGGTTGCGGACACCCTGAGCCGCAAGTCAGCTGGATCTTCTGCTCCAGCTGCATGTGTTAGGATATCTATGGATTCTCCACTCGTGAGCTTGATTAGGGAAGCTCAGGTTGAGAGCATGCGACCGAAGAATTGGAAGCTTGTAAGGATCAGGGGCGAGAACACCCGATTTGTGCAGGATAGCTAGGGATTGTTGACCCGTTGCGGTCGGGTATCGGTTCCGATGGCTGGTGGGGTCAGACAGATTATTCTGGAGGAGGCTCAAAAGTCTCGCTTCTCTATTCACCTGGGCGCCACCAAGATGTACCGGGATTTGCGCTTGAGTTATTGGTGGTCATGCATGAAGAGGGATATTGCATGGTACGTTGAAAGGTGCTTGACCTGCCGAATGGTCAAGGCCGAGCATCAGAGGCTGCATGGCCAGCTGTAGCCTCTGGAGATTCCCATGTGGAAATGAGAGCAGATCACGATGGATTTCATCACCAAGCTATCGAGGACGGCTAGGGACTTCGACGCTATTTGGGTCATCGTGGATCGATTGACCAAGAGCGCCCACTTTCTAGTGATACGGGAGAGTTCATCGGCCAAGAAGCTGGCCAACTTGTATATCTGCAAGATAGTTGCTCGCCATGGGGTACTGGTCTCTATTGTCTCAGACCTTGATGTTCGATTCACCTCCCGTTTCTAGCAGAAGTTCCACGAGGAAATGTGCACGTGGCTGCACTTAAGTATAACCTATCATCTGCAGACATATGGCCAGAGTAAGCGGACCATACAGACTCTCGAGGATATGCTGAGAGCCTGCGTTATTGACTTCGGTGGGAGTTGGTACTCCTACCTACCCCTTGTAGAGTTCTCATACAACAACTTTCATTCCAGTATTGGTGCTCCAGCATATGAGTTGTTGTATAGACGGATATGTTGCTCCCCAGTCTGTTGGGGTGAGATTGGTCACAGGGTGATGAGACGGACAGAGGTAGTTCTGCAGACTACCGAGAGGATACATCAGATCAAACAGCGGTTACAGACCGCTCAAAGTCAGTAGAAGAGTTACGCCGACAAGTACCGATCTGAGCTGGAGTTCCAGGTGGGTGACATGGTACTACTAAAGGTCTTACCCTGGAAGGGTGTGATTCTCTTCAGAAAGAGGGCAAAGTTGGGTCCCCGATACATTGGGCCATTCAGGATTATTGTCAGGGTTAGCAAGGTGGCGTATAGACTGGATCTCCCGGAGGAGCTTAGTCAGATCCACAACACTTTTCACGTTTTGCAATTGTAGAAGTGCATACTAAATGATGAGGCAGTGGTGTCATTAGATGATATTCAGGTCGATGAGCGCCTGAATTACGTGGAGAGGTCAGTAGCCATTTTAGAGAGGAAAGTGAAGGTTCTATGGAATAAGGAGGTGTCTTTGGTAAAAATACAATGGGACCATCGGAGGGGATCCGAATAGACTTGGGAGCCAGAGGCAGAGATGCGAGAGCATTACCCGAAATTGTTCACCGCAGCAGACTCCTAGGACGAAGTCTAGTTCAAGTGGGGGAGAATTGTAACACCCCGACTCCTGGGTATAAATTTTAAAGTTTTATATTTATGTTTTTAGACCTACTCGACGAGTTGGATGCCCCAACTTGTCGTGTAGAGAAGGTTAAATCCGCTTGGATTCTATAACCTACTCAACGAGTTGGAGCTGGAATATGAAACCCTAATTTCCAGGGTTTTACACCCTGTTTAAAGGCTCATTAGCCACCATCTGCCTCTCTTATCGTCCCCCTCAACATCATAAAACCCTAATTATGTAACACCCCGACTCCTGGGTATAAATTTTAAAGTTTTATATTTATGTTTTTAGACCTACTCGACGAGTTGGATGCCCCAACTCGTCGTGTAGAGAAGGTTAAAGCCGCTTGGATTCTATAACCTACTCAACGAGTTGGAGCTGGAATATGAAACCCTAATTTCCAGGGTTTTACACCCTGTTTAAAGCCTCATTAGCCACCATCTGCCTCTCTTATCGTCCCCCTCAACATCATAAAACCCTAATTATGTAACACCCCGACTCCTGGGTATAAATTTTAAAGTTTTATATTTATGTTTTTAGACCTACTCGACGAGTTGGATGCCCCAACTCATCGTGTAGAGAAGGTTAAAGCCGCTTGGATTCTATAACCTACTCAACGAGTTGGAGCTGGAATATGAAACCCTAATTTCCAGGGTTTTACACCCTGTTTAAAGGCTCATTAGCCACCATCTGCCTCTCTTATCGTCCCCCTCAACATCATAAAACCCTAATTATGTATTACTCCTCATTTTGTGTGTGTAAAAGCTTGGAATGTGGTTTTAGTGAAAGAAACTTGAAGACTCAAGAGCTTGGATCAAGGAGAAGCTTGTAGATCCAGTACCTACTCCGTCTTGGCTTCCATTTGAAGGTAACAAGTTGTTACCTTGATCATTCTGGTGTTAGATCTCCTTATTCAAGGGTTTAAGGCCATTTTAGCATATTTGTGGGTTATTTCTGGTATTGAGCATGATCTGAAGTTGTAACTTTAGATTTGGACTCCTCTAAGCCCTCATAGTCATAAAGTTATCAAATTTATCATGCTTTGGCCCTTCTTTTGGATTAAACCTCTTCCTTAGCTTGGTTTTGGCATTTAAGGCCTTGCATGCACGTGAAGTTTGCAACTTTACGTGGTAACTATGCCCAAGGAGGCTAGATCTACAATTTGGAGCCTTGGTTTTGCTTAAAAGCGTCTGAATAAGAAAAGGACTGAAGGGACTTGATGAGTTGCATGGTTAGCTCGATGAGTCGGGTGAAGATGACTCGTTTTTGGTTCTGCATGGACTCGACGAGTCAGTGAGATGATTCGACGAGTTGGTTAGGGTTTTCCCAACATTTTGGACACTGCATGGACTCAACGAGTTGTTTGGAAACTCGGCGAGTCAACTAGGGCTTTCACGATTCTTTGAGTTTTGAAGGAACTCGACGAGTCAGTGGCTGTACTCGACGAGTTGGGTCAACATGGACTGTTGACCTTGACCGTTGACTTTGACTTTGACCAAGGGTTGACCAGTTGAGTTTTGGGGGTATTTTTGTAATTTGTGTATTTATGGAAGTTGATCATTGGTGGTTGTTGGTGTTGGTGTTTGGAGTCGTGTTTTTGGAGTGTAAGTCCCCAAAAATTCTTGTGTGTCAATCAGATCCGTTTGATGGTGCGGAATCCCAATCAAACGGATGATGTCAGATCAAATAGAAGAGAAGGAGAAGAAGAAGGAGAAGATAATGAATCTATGTATGATATGATTAGAATGAAGATCCGGATACAAAAGATTCACACACACAAAACTTTTCTCTAGTTTCTCTCTCTAGAACACCTTCAAATGCACACACACTTAAGCTCTCCACTAGTGTTCATCAATCTATTCCTCACACCCCTCACCCCTATATATATACAAGAGAAACATGGGCCGAATGGGTTTACGGTCGTAAATGGGTTTACGGCCGTTAATACCTCCCTGACCGTAAACACATATATGATATTACATAAAAATACAATTTCCTAGAAAAGCAAATTGTAAACCATAATATTGACCCAACATGGAGTTTGATATTTCAGTTCCGATCGACATTGTGAGGTGAGTTGTCCTCACTATACTAACAGGGTCGAAGGCACCAATATTGGCCCTTTTCGGATTTGTATCCGGGTTTATTGCATGTTGATATGCTTAGTGGCATGTTAGGCCGGTATCCAGGTATATAGGATGATGCTATGTTAGTGACCTGTTAGTTCGGTATCCTGGTATATAGGACGATGCTATGATTAGTGATCTATTAGATCGGTCTGACTGTTTGTATATGCTAGCATTGTTATTTATGTGTTGATTATGTTTGGGGGTGGATTGAGGTGGACCTGCTTTGTGTTGTAGGTCAACATACCCAGGGCGGCCCGGATAGACTGCAGGCCCGTTAGGGCATATCAGTCAGGCCGAAGGCCCATAGAATGGTCCAGATAGGCTGAAGGCCCAGGTGGGCGGACCAGGCATGCTGAAGGTTCTGAGAGTGGGCCAGATAGATTGCAGGTCCGGTGGGGGCAATTCAGTCATTCTGTAGACTCTATATGCATGATGTTTATTTGCTATGATATGATTATGATTGTATGGCGTTGGTATTTTGGGGGAAATCACTAATCTTCGGTCTTATAGTTTTAGATTTTGTTTCAGGTACTTCAGATGATCGTGGGAAGGCGAAGGCGTGATTGTGCACCTCCTCGCATTTTTATGATTTGATTTTTGGGATACTCTGACATGAAACTATTTTGAAAACAATTTGTAATAACTATGGGTTTTTGAATGTTTTAAAAAGTTTTAAATTGGCTTGAATTTTATGGATGTTACACCGATAAAGTCTTACTTGTTGACCGTATGATAACTGTTAGGAGTTATGTTTATTTAGGGTAACTAGGGAAGGCTAGTTATTAGAATTATGTATGATTTACCAACGAAGTACATAATTGAGAAGTGGTCAATGACATGGTAACTAGGGTAGGCTAGTTGCCAAAGGTATGAATATGCTAGTATATGTTATGTGTTTATGTTACAAGATTATATGGTAATGTTATCATAGGTTCTATGCAGTCTAAGTTAGATAGCCTAAGAACTTTTAGTCTAGTGCCTTATTGCGATGTTCTTGTCTAATTGTTCACTCTCGGATGGATCATCTGTTTGATTGTCTATCTGATCTATTACTTCATATGACTTTATGAATTGTATGAAATACTAGGATCTGGCCCTTTACAATTGTATGAAAGACTAGGTTTTGGCCCCTATCAATTGTATCAAATACCAAGATCTGGCACCTGGCAATTGTATGAAAGACTAGGATATATACACTAGCAATTATATGAAAGACCAGGATATGGCCCCAGGCACTTGTACGTAAGACCAAGATTTGGTCCCTGGTAATGGAAAGGAAAGACCATGATTTGCCCCATGGTAAGATGTAATTGTAAGACTATGATTTGGATCATATCATTCACTCAAGGTTGGAGTAAACCCATTATTTCATATATGATTGGCATGTATATTGTATGTATCTTGATAGGAGATTTGACAGGTTGGCGCTAGAGCCGAAAGCTTTGTTTGGGCGCATTGTATATATGATGGAATACGTGGTATATTGGGGAACTTACTAAACTTTATTCTTACATTTGTGGATTAAAACATTTTGCATGTCATTCGTGAGAAGAGCTCAACGGGACTATACACATGCATCGAAGATATCCGTTTCCACAGTTTTGTAAACTTAACTCTTATAATGTATGGTTTTCAATCAAACAAATGATACTCAATGGTTTTGAAACAAAGGTTTCAAATCAAAATTTTCTCTGTAATTTTAGGGATGCTACACCACTTTTCTCGAATTGCAATAAAGTCACTAAATTTAGCAAAATTTCGATTTTAACACTGAGTTTTTTTTTTCAATTATGTTATTGAATTTATAATTTTGTTGCAATGCCAACCAAATGACTGATTCAGGAGATGTAATTGTGGTTTAGAAGTTGATTTGTACAACAAATAAATGAAGGATGGTACAATGGTTCAAACTCACTTACAAGTCAGTGAAAAGGGCATAGTAACCATCTCAGGAGACGTTATGGTGGTTTAGAAGCTCGATTTGTTCAAAAAATAAATGAAGACACCTAAAAGGTCGATTTAGTGGTTCAAACTCACTAAGCATCTTCTGAATCGATCTTGAATGGGTCTTCATTTATGTGTTGTACAAATCGAGCTTCCAAACCACAATAACATCGTCTGAAAGGAAGAGTACGCCCTTTTCAAAGACTTTTAACTGATTTTGAACCACTATATTAACCTTCAGACGCCATTTATGAAGAAATACTCTTACGATAATTAAACATTAAACATTATAATAAAAAGTGTCACCTAAAAGGGTGAGCACACCTTTTATGATGACTTTTAAGGGAGTTTGAACTTTGAACCACTAGATTGACCTAAAAAGATATGTGAAATTGGGTTCTACGCAAACCCTATATTTGAATAAGATCTTACGTGGATTCCTCATCAGAATATTGGCATGTCATTTATTTGGTAACTTGCTAAATTGATGGTAATCAATCAATTGGTTGACATTGCAACAATTCTGGTTGATATTACAACAAATTTTTTAGATATTGCAACAATTTTGCATATATTATAATGTCAACCAATTGATCGGTTACCATCAATCTAGCAGGTTACCAAATAAATGACATGACAATATTGTGATGTGGAAGTAACGTCAGATCTTATGTGGTAGGATTGAGTTTCAAATATACAATTTGCATCGAACCCAATTTCATATATCTTTTTAGGTCGATCAAATGGTTCAAACTCACTTAAAGTCAGCGAAAAAGGTGTACTCGCCCTTTTAGGTGACACTTTTTTTATAATGTTTAACACTCCATCCGTCCCAATTATAATCCATCTTTCCTTTTTAGTTTCTCCCTAAATAATAGTCAATTTCTAAAAATAAATAACATTTTTACCAAAATACCCCCTCATTATTACTTAACCAACTAAGCATTTAATAGAATATTAAATGCAACGTAAGGACAAAATTGTCATTTATTGTAGAAAGTTAGTGATAATTAATGATTCCTTAATTTGTGTGTTTTCTGTCTGTGGACAATAATTTTCGGATGGAAGGAGTATTTAATTCTCGCCAGAGTATTTCTTCACAAATGGCGTCTAAAGGTTAATTTAGTGGTTCAAACTCAAATAAAAGTCAGTGAAAGTGGAATACTCACCCTTTTAGGAAATGTTATTGTGGATTAGAAGCTCGGTTTGTACAACAAGTAAATGAAGACCCCTACAAAGTTGATCCAGGAGATGCTTAGTGAGTTTGAACCACTAAATCGACCTTGTATGGGTCTTCATTTATTTGTTGTGGAAATCAGGATTCCTAACCACAATAACATCTCTTGAAAGGGTGATTATGCCCTTTTCAATAACTTGTAAGTGAGTTTGAACCAT
Source organism: Lactuca serriola (assembly GCF_051521515.1). Taxonomy (NCBI): domain Eukaryota; kingdom Viridiplantae; phylum Streptophyta; class Magnoliopsida; order Asterales; family Asteraceae; genus Lactuca; species Lactuca serriola. Next base: position 271,517,637 of record NC_136412.1, on the reverse strand, counting down.
TAGACCGACCTTCATTTGTTTGTTGTACAAATTGAGCTTTTAAACCAAAATAACATCTCCTAAATCGGTCAATTGGTTGACATTACAATAGAACTCTAAATGTAATGACTTAATTGAGAAAAAAAATTTGGTGTCAAAATCAAAATTTTATGGTAATATAGTGACTATCTTGCAATTTGAAACTCGGTATCAAAATCAAAATTTTGGTAAACTTAGTGACTTTATTACAATTCGGGAAAAGTGATTACCAGGAGAACATGAAGAACCATTCATTTGGTTTATATTGCATTAAAATTGTGAATATAGTGACATAATTGAGGAAAAAAAATAACTCAGTGTCGAAATTGAAATTTTGTGGTAATATAGTGACTTTCTTACAGTTTTACCATTTTATATTTTTATTTTTTAGTTTTAAAATAAATATGAGTACGGATTAGGTTTACATTCCAGTTAGAACTCAAATTATCAAATGGGTTTAATTTCAATTTTATCAAATATCATTTTGTGGTTTGAGAATTAGATCAAATTTCATTGGTTGGTGTTGGATGCTCGACTACTTGATCATGTTTTTAAACTACCTATCACCACCGTCAAAAGCATCCCTCATAACTATCGTATGGCTTTCTTTCAAGCTTTGAAAGCAACCTTTCTCAAGGTGGTTGCTCATCCCATGTCCGTTCAAGCGTGGGTTGCATTGTTAATTCTTCCTATGTGTACTCTTCATTTGTTCAAGCCTAAGAATAGTCAAGAAGATAGGTCTTGGAATAGGAAGTCCCTGCATCATCGTAATATCCTAAGCGCATTAGCTACATGGGGTATATAAGAAGGTATAGCCAAGCTTGTTAAAAACTTGGTTGTCAATGCAAGGTTGGAGCAACAAGGAAAAAAAAGAAGAGTACACTCAGGAGGATAGAACACGGGGCGACATTAGGGATGAGATTTAGAACCGGAAAACCGGACCGGAACCGGAACCGAACCGGAACCGGACCCGTTAGAACCGGAATATATAGAACCGGGTCTGGTTCCGGGTTTAAAAATTGGTTTTATCCGGGTTCCTGGTAATCCGGGTTTGGGTCCATTGGGTCCGGGTAAACCGGGTCTAAAATCCGGAACCGGTTTTCGGAACCGGAACCACTTTTAGGGCCGGAACCGGTTTTTGTGAAACGTTTACAAGATGCATATCTTATTCGTTTCAACTCCAATTGACATACGGTTTTTTCCAACATGTAGTTTAGAGTTTGTACATGATTCTAGACTATGAATTTGTCATTTTTAGTTTTATATTCATTGACTTAGAGTCCTCAAAAGTCGAGATATCAAAGCTGAAAGTTTTTAGTTTTTTAGTTTTTTTTGTATTCGGTGAAAGTTTTAAAACATGCATATCTAATTCGTTTGAAGTCGGATTGACATGTGGTTTTTTCTAGCTTCTAGTTTATAGTTTGTACATGAGTTTAGACTATAATGTTGTCATTTTTGGTTTAACATTCAATGATTTACAGTCCTCCGAAGTCGGGATATCAAAACTGAAAATTTTCAACTTTTCAGCTATTTGTTTTTGTACTTTGTATTATGTGAAAATATTAACACAAGCATATCTCATTCGTTTAAAGTCGTATTGACATGCGGGTTTTTCCAGAGTGTATTTTAGAGTTTGTACATGATTTTAGACTCTAATTTTGTTAATTATGGTTTCGTATTCAATAAGTTACAGCCCCCAAAGTCGGGATATCAATATGAAAATTTTCAAAGTTCAACCCACTAAGTAGTAAGTAATTACCAAAAAATTCCGATTTTTTCGGGTTTTCCGGTTCTATACCCACTTTATCCGATTCCAACCTACCCACTTTGATGTTTCCGGGTTCCTATATACCGGTCCGGTTTCCGGTTCTATAAAATCCCGTTAACCGGTTTCGGGTTTTCCGGGTTCGGGTCCATCCGGTCCGGGTTTTGACCCACTTTCATCCCTAGGTGACATTAACATCAGAAAATGTCTGTGAAAGGTTGCAGATTGGCATTTCACAATAGCAATGAAATTATTTTGTTCCTTGGGGGTTAATCCATATAGGGATGATACCAAGAAGGCATTGGGGGATAAGCATCCAAGCAAGCTACCACCATCCATGTTGAGTACCATATTTTCAGAACATTCCCTTGTAATGGATATTGACAATGTCCTTAAGGGAATTAAATCATTCCCTAAAAGGAACCTCTTGTGGGAGAGATGGTTTAAGAGCTCAACACATTTTTGGATGCTCTTTTTGGAGAAGGTTCAGCTATAGCCAAAGACCTGCTACGTGCTATTAGATATGTGGTTAATCTATGGCTAGGGGAAGTTGCCCTTCGAGTTTGGCAGAATTTGTTTCCTCTGCTCCTCTTACGCCACTCTTAAAACCTGACAAGGGAATACGACCTATTGTAGTAGGCACGATATGGAGATGTTTGGTTTCCAAGTTACCTATGAAAGGTGTTGGTAAAGAAATGATCAAGTATCTCAATGATTTTAAGTTTGGGGTTGGGGTGTCAAGTGGCGTTGAGGTCGTGACTCTTTTAGGGTTCCCTTCGTATTTAAGCCTCTCTAACTCGATTCTATGGTTCATTTCTTAGCCTCTATCCCCCTCAACCTCATATAAACCCTAATCCTTTCCCTCTTAGTGGTTTTGGCTCATTTTGGGTGGTTTTGGTGCTTTTGGGAAGGAAGTAAGGAAGAATTGGAGCAAGGATCAAGCAAGCAACACTTTATCATCTTGGTTATCGCCTTCTAGACCATTTGTAAGGATCCAAGTCTCTATATTTTGAGTTATTCTCTTAGATCTAGGTTGTTTTGGTCCCTTTTGGATCATTGAGTTGATTTGAAAGAATGGATGGAATAAAATTGGCAACTTTATTTCTACCTAGTGTCCCTTGAGTATCATATCTTATGGATATGGGGTTTGGTTGTGATTTATGAATCTTGCATAAGTTTTAGGTCATTTCTTGCCATTTGACCTAAGTGGAGTTAAGGACATGCATGGGTCATGGATTTCCACCAAGTAATCATTTTTATGGACCTTTGGTACCCCCTTTAGCTTCTGGAAGAGTTGTGGTTAAGGACTTTTTCGAATTAGGGGCTTAATGGTTAAGACATTATGGATTTTGGCTTTATTTGGACCTAGGGTTTGAGATCTTGATATCTTTAGGCGTCTTAACGGTTAGACCATAGTTTGTACCATATCTGAGCTTTGGAGCTCTTGGAATCGAGGAAGGCAGCTTAATCCATTAAGCTGTTGGAAACCTAGTGCCCACGGCATGGCCGTAGGTCGCCACAGCGTGGCACTTAGGAATTTCCCGTAAGTTGGCTCGGTGAAGGCCACAACGTGGCGGTAAGCTAAAGTCAACTCTGTTCATTGCCTTTGACCGTTGACTTTTGGTATGGGTTGACTTTTTGGTCAATCTTTATTTTTGGAAGTTTTATGGTTTGACTTGTTTGGATTAGCAGGAGGTGTTTTGCACCCATCTTTTGGCAGGAGAGTAGTTAGTTGTGGTTGACGCGATTTTGAGTTGAGTGTTATTCTGTTTTGTGATTCAGGTGAGTCTCCTCACTATACTTGTAGGTCGAAGGCACCAATGTCGGTCCACTAGGATATTTTATGCTAATTGTCTTTATGACTCTTGCATGGTAAGTTGGGCTAGGCCCGTTTTTATGATGGGCTAGGCCTATGGATCAGGAAGGGCTAGGCCCATTGAATGTTATATAGGGTGCTAGCTGTCTTTGTGACTCTTGCATTTGTATGCTGGGATAGGCCCATTATGGTGGGTTGGGCGTAATGTGCGGGCTAGGCCCAATGGTATGTATGGTATGTGGTATTTTGGGAACTCATAAAGCTTTGTGCTTACAATTTTTATGGTTATGGTTTCAGGTACCGCATCCACCAGAGTTTTTTCGCATTAGCAATTTTCAATATTTACTCTGATGTTTAAATAATATATTTCACTTTGATCGGTTTTGGAACAACTCGTTGTATGGTTTATTGTTTTAAAAATGAAAATTTTTTACTATGAATTTTTGAGACGTTAAACCAATGCCTTTAATCTTGTCAACAGGTCCACATTACTTCAAGATGTCGGATTGATGTGCCCTTTTATATACTTGTGGGTAGAATTCCTATATGGTCAAGCAACAAGGTTGTATCTAGGAGACACACATATTTGGTCTGCTACTGGGGTTCAGTAAGGAGACCCCTTGAGAGCACTTCTCTTTTCCCTTGTGTTGCACCCGCTCTTGCGTAATATTAGAGATAATTGCAAGCTTCTTCTACATGTATGGTACCTTGATGATGACACACTTATTGGAAATTCGTAGGAGGTGGCCAAAGAGTTGGACATCATTAAGGTGATTGGCCCAAAATTAGGCCTTCAGTTGAATATCAAGAAAAACAAGCTCTTTTGGCCCTCGTGTGATGGTAGGAAGCTATGTGAGGGACTATTCCCGATTGGCATCGGGAGGCTGCCATTGGGGGTGAAACTTCTTGGGGAGTTATTAGTAGAGATACTATTTTCATTAGTAGCTTAGCCATAAAGAGAGACAAAAACTCTGTGAATTTGATACAACTTGGGGTTCAAATACATGCACAATATGGTTATGGATGTTTTTTTTGACATATTTAAGCGTGCTGGAGTTTCCGCCAAGAAAGAGGCTCCTGTGAATTTCTTGACTAACCCGGCAGAAGGAAGGTCAACCCTTAAACCGGCTGACGTTTTGATTTTTGGATGGGTTGGAGGGAAACACACATGTGTGGATCTTACAAGAGTATCCCCTCTCGTGGGCTTGAGAGATGGGGGTATCACGGCGGGACAAACTGCTTTAAAAACTGTTACATGCAATTTCACCAAACACAAGAAATCGTGCATGGAAAATCAACACCTGTTCATATCATTTGCATTTGATACGTTTAGTTTCTCGTGTCGGATGCGGTGTAGCAGTGCCGGTCCTGAGGATTCAAATACCCAGGACGAACCGAAAAAAGGCCCTTAGCCCTAACATGTAACGAATTAAAATACATAAAGTATTTTAAAAAAAACGTTGATAAACTTTATAACCATAAAGAAAGCAAAATCATAATATTTTAATGAGTAATTGCATATGGTACATCTAACCGACGACCCGTAAAGCTCTCCTAACATTAACATTACTAATAGCAAATAAGTTGATTAACTTTTCATAGTCTATACTCTAAGATTTCGTTCTCCGTGGATAAGTTTAGGTTTTACTTTATTGATAATAAATTAAATGTGCAATAAAAAAAATAAAAAAAAATATCCACAAAAGCATACAAGTCCAATACTTTTAAGTTTGAAGATACCATTAAGTTTATTAAAATAAACATAGCGATGTTTAAAAAAAACTTAATTGCAATTTTAATAATATAGTTTTTAACTTTTTCTAATTAATTTAATCATTACAAAATTACAACAAAATGTTGATGAATTAATTAATGAGATCCGTTTGAGTTTTGATTTACGATCAAATGTTCGCCATTTTTAACAAAGTGTTATCAGTTTTAACTATTACCGATTGAGAACCCATAACTTAAAGTAAAATCAATTGTTTTTATTTAAAGAGATAAATCCTTTGTTAAATCCAGGAACCTCACATTCATAGTATTTGTTGGACTTTGGATATGAAAAAAAAAAGTTGGGTCCCATAAAAAATTGGGCCCTGTGCACAAGCCCCTATTGCCTACCCTTACAACCGGTCGGTGTAGCTTCTTAATGGAGTACAACGGATCATATATAACAACTAGGCGAATCCCTGCGCGTTGCGCGAGAATAAAATTATATAGTTAAAATAATAACTTTTACCAAATTATTATTTAATATTTCTACTTTAAAATAAAATGTTAGTAGTAAAGCAAATATATAATTAACATATTAGTTTTATTAAACATTATAGTTTTACTTGAAAATGTATATTTAGTTTGAAATAAACATTATTGTGATATATACAATTATTTGATAATTTTTTAAACCGTTTAAAATTGTGTAAATTATATATCAAATAAATGATAATATAACGGGTAACGAAACGTATGAACAAAAATATGAACTGCAACTTTTAGTAAAATAAAAATAGAAAAACATCTATTATAACATTTGTATTAAAAAGGATATATATACAACGAATAATAAAAAATATGAAAAATAAACACTATAACTTTTAATAACATAAAAACACTAAAACATATTTTATAACATTTATATTAATTCTTCATATTTAAATCACAAATCTCTTCAAATACATTAATGTTTTTAATGAGAAAAACTTTACAACCTTACAAAAGAAAGGGAAATAAAAAGTTATTAGTGATTACTAATTAATAATCATAAGTTAAAAACTTTTGAGTTGTAACTAATAAATATACATAAATTAGAAAACTCTTGAGTTGTAGCGTGAGTTTCAAATGAATGCGGTACTTGAAAATGTATATTTTATTATTATTATTATTATTATTATTATTATTATTATTATTATTGGTTTTGATGCATAATTTTAATCCATTTCATTATTAAACATAAAGATATTTAATTATAAATTTATAGCATAAATAGGTGCGTATACATGTTAAACAAATCATATATATATATATATATATATATATATATATATATATATATATATATATATTCGTAAATGTCATATGTAATTCTTGTCGTAGTAATATGGATAAATTACTTTCATATGAAGAACATATCATGATAAGTCTATCATAATTACATATCAAATGTTCAAAATTATGTTATCTTTTAAATATTGTCTTTTAAATATGTTGTGTAGGATAACCCAACAAAAAAAATAGTAAAAAATAAACATAATCAAAATAGAAAAACTACAATCAAATAAATAAGAGCATTGGGTGGTTGAATATATAAATAAAGATGTTACATAAACATACATTTAAATCAAAAGAAAAAACTAATATTCGTCAACTTTGTTCAAACAAAAAAAACCTATATCCATTTTATGAATCTTCTTTCTTCATTTAACACCATTCAACCATAGAAATTTGATGACAATTCTTCACTAACCTGCAATCAAAATATTTTTCTTGAAACAGAAGAATCAGAAAGATATTCCAAGCAAAACATTGATGTTTGGAGAGTCACATTCAAGATTGAGTAATACACACAAATGACATATAAAGATTAAATGAGAAACTGAATATAAAGAAAGAATAGAAAAGCTTTATTTGTTTTGGTTGAAAGAAAAAAATCATATTACCCATTTTTCAAATCATCATATTTGGATCATCAATGCTTCAACTATATGAAAACTTTTGAATCACAATATCTTCAAATCTTTCTTACATGTAAGATTTTATATAATACAAAAGACACAAAAGATTGACCTTTTTATAGTAAACTTTTTACTAAATGCTAATTAAACATAATATAAGTTATAAAACTTTTGAGTGTTAAATCATAATTAAGAAAACTTTTGAGTTGCATTAGTTAAAAAATGGAGTTTCAAATGAATATAGTTTGAGGAAGTTAAAAATGGGGATTTCAAATGCATAAGATTTAAGAAAAAATGCTAGCTTTATAAGTATGTATGATGTTATATCCTTTAGATCTATGGATATAGTATTTAAAAGAATTGGTTTTACTATACGAAATTATTTAGCTGTACAGTTTGGTGTTCTCACTAGTTGTACGATAAGAATTAAGATATTTTATAGAATATAAAAGTTTTTGGATCAAAAAAAATTGAACCTGTTATACATTTGTATATGTTGTCATTTTATCAATAAAAAATAAATTAATTGATTGAAATTTTAAATATCTAAATAATTCCATACTTAAAATGTTTGTCGCTGTCGCTCAATATTTAGAAAATCTTATAAATATCCGTGAAAGCCAGATCAGCCGGTCTCCGTCTGATTCATCAACGCAACTAAGCGACACGTGTCCGCATCAAACTCGTTGAAAAAATATCATACATTTTTAAAACAAAAAAATAACCAACTCTAATTATCCACTGAAATACGAATCCGTATATATTCTAGTGACACCCGCCTGTCTTAACTCTCCCCCTTCTATCATCCCTCTTCGCTTCTTAAACTCTTTCCAATTCTCTCTGAGTCTGAGCAGATCTCAAACAAATTTCAAAGAAAGACGATCGATAAGATTAATTAAAGGATGAAGATCCAATGTAATGTGTGTGGATCGGCGGAGGCGACGGTGCTTTGTTGCGCCGACGAGGCGGCGTTGTGTTGGGCTTGCGACGAAAAGATACACGCTGCTAACAAGCTCGCGAGTAAACATCAGAGAGTTCCTCTTTCTAATTCCAATAAGCAGATGCCTAAGTGTGATATATGCCAGGTATGTGATGTGCATATACAGACGTGTATCTGTAAGTTATTGATGATTTTCATAATTGTTTGAATTTTTTGTGTTTCGATTCATTTTTCCTTGAATGATTGTGATGAAGAGATGTTTATTATATCTCACGAAAGAGAACACACTTGATAACAATAAAAAGAATCTCTTTCGAAATTAGGTCTGTCATCTGCGTGATTTGACTTTTACCTGTGAAAACAACTTTTGATTGATTTCAGTTATACTGTTTGGAAGTATATGATGAAAATGATCATGTAATCATGTTTGAACATAAAGGACAGACAAGTTTCAGATTGGTACTTTTATTGCCATGTCATGTTCCCATTTTTGTTGAAAACCAAAGATGAATAGACCCCACCCCATCTGTTTTGCCTTCCTGTTTACTGTGATTTACTTTCAGAAGCTTCAAAGTTTGTGTCTTGCCATATTTACTTATGAGATAGTATGATGTACTAATCTCTACTCTATCATACAGGAAGGAGATGGCTACTTCTTTTGTCTGGAAGACAGGGCTTTATTATGCAGAAAATGTGATGTTGCCATTCATACAGTCAACTCTCTTGTTTCATCACACCAGAGGTTTCTACTTACTGGTGTGAAAATAGGGCTTGAAACTTCTTCTGATCTTGTTTCTTCTTCATCCGTGAAGTCACTCCCCTGTGAAAAAATCCCAGAATCACTTTCTCTCCCAAAGTCAACAAACACCCAACACAACAAAGTTTTGCGTGAAGATTTTTCATATCCTAAGTTGACTTATGGTGGAGGTTCTCCAGCTGAAGTCATCCAACAATGGCAATTCGATGAGTTTTTTGGTTTGACCGATCCCAATCAGAATTATGACTACATAAACAACACCTCATCCAATAAGGTAAAACACATGAACTTCTTATATAGGTTTAAAATGCAATAAATAGCAACATTGTATAGAAATAAATGCCATATTTGGGTAGATTTTTCAAAGTATAATGTTCTAATAAGAAAAATTGAAAATACAATGCTGTAATTGGGTAGATATTTCAAACTACAACGCTTTAGTAATACTTGATATGATATTCAAGAATCATAATTAATCTTTTAGGGTGATTCTAGCAAGATGGGAGACTCAGACTGTTGTTCAATTCTAAGAGCATTGGAGGTAGAATTGGACAGTGAGGATTGCTTGGGGCAGGTGCCCGAATCATCTTGGGCAGTCCCACAAATATATTCACCACCTACTGCTTCAGGACTATGTTCGCCAAAACAAGAACATTGTCATGAAATGAATACTGCTGCTTTTGTTCCTGATGTATGCTACAATGAAATGTCAAATTCACATCATTCAATGCAAACCTTAAAAAGGAGACGCAATTTCTAACTACAAGTTGCTAGACATATAGCTTGTTCATAGGGTTTACTCAAAAAAAAAAAGCATAAGTCACTTCTGGTGGTTTTAACAACAAGGTAGATCTGTTCTCTTGAGTTGTATGTTTGATTTTAGTAGAAATTAATAAATGTGGTGAACTGTGTAAAATATGTGGTTAGTTTTAAAAGATAAAAATCACTAACATAGCTCAAATCTTGTTCGATTTGCTAAGATTTCAAGTGAAATTGGAAGAATTTGTGTTTAGCATGTACTGAATTATGATGTGTTTATTTTGTTTAATGTTTTAAACATGGTGAACTGTGATGCAGATTAAACTTGGTTGCTGAGTATTTTACCAAATATGTGAAACTTAGGTTCATGGAATTATAATGAGAGATGGTGTAACGTCCCAAAAATATTGATAAGAAAATTTCATTTTCAAACCATCAAATCCATACAACATTTGTTCCAAAATCAGTCATAGTAAAATGTATCTCAAACATAAGAGTAAAATGATAATAATTAGTGCGGAAAAATCATCAGGGAATGTTGTGCAGTCAAACCAGACCCTGCCCTTTGGAACTGAAAGTACCTGAAAATGTTTAAACCACAAAAATGTAAGCACAAAACGTAACGAGTTCTTCAAAATACCACATATCATACATATCAATGGCGTTTTTCAAAATACCACATATCATACATATCAATGGCCCAACCCTAGGGGTGTATTTCAACCCTATGTAAATGTTATCCAACCATAGTCTTATAGTCACTTCCAAACTACGACTCAACCGTAGCCTTTATGCTATGATCCAACCACAATCTTTCATACAAGTGTTATGACTAACCATAGTTTTTCATATAGGTGCTATGATCGCACCACAATCTTTCATTCAAGAGTCACAAAGACAATCTAGCAACCTACATAGTATAGTGAGACGACTCACCTTCCTCACGAAGTCAGACAAACCACAACTTAAGTCACAGAACAGGTGCTACAATCTACTTAACGAATTATACAAGGTCCCATCTTAGTCTATATTCTAAAACTAGCAATTTGATCAAAAGTCAACCCAGGTCAACAAGTCGACAGTCAAAGTCAAAGTCAACAGTCAGCATCACCATCATTTAACTGTAACATTCGTAAAATTCTTGAAAATTTTAAATTTTAAAATAAACCCCAAACAATCATTGTTTACAAATTGTTTTCAAAGTTTCACATCAAAGAAATCCCAAAATCGTAAAACAAAATATGAAGAGGTGCACGGTCACGCCTTCGCCTTACCGTGATTCTCTAAAGTACCTGACACATAATCCAAAGATTGTAAGCCCAAAGTTTAGTGAGTTCCCCCAAAATACCGATACATAACAAATAACACAAATATAATAACAGCATGTAATGGATCCACAGCTTAACAAATTGGATTACCTCTGAGCCCACAACATAAGTTTGGCCTGCCCTCGGCCCACAACTTATGTATGGCTTGCTCCCAGGCCTGATCAGTCCTTAGATTGAATACCGCTAAGCCCTCAGTACGAGTTTGGCATGCCCTTCCCGACCCTTAGCTCGTATTTGAAATACTCATGAATCCTCATTATGAGTCTGGCATGCCCTCCCTGACCCTCAACTCATATCTGGCATACTCCAGGGTTTGTTGGCTATAGCACGGAGCAGTACAACCTCAACCCAACCCATACAATATGTCGACATATAACAGATAATATCATATACAGATAAACATACAGTATCACATGTAGTCCCATAGATCTACCAAACTAGCATATTAAGACTAACATGCATATCTATACCATACTCAACATATCAACAATGTCAGGTTATCAAACCAATGAACCGACCTTGGTGCCTTCGACCCGAAAATACAATGATGAAAACTCACCTCACAAGTAGTTGAACTGATAAGATCTAACTCCGAATCTTAGTTCCCGCCTCAAAGCCTACAACCATCATGACCAACCTATCAAAATCTCAAAATACCCAAAATGCCCTCAAAAGTCCAACTTGGTCAACCATGGTCAAAGTCAATGATCAAGGTCAACAATCCATGTTGACCCAACTCGTCGATTTCTATAGTACTCAAAAAGTCAGGGCAAACCCTAGCCAACTCGCTGAGTTGGCTGGACAACTCGTCGAGTTTTCCCCATCTTAACACATACAGTTGATTCTTCGATTCCAGGGACTCTAAGGCTCAGATCTAAACTCCAAATGTGTCTAAAAGGATAAATTTTCCAACTTTATCCTTTTCGGCTACTCGAAATGCTCAAAAACCCTTCCACAAGGCTTAAAAACTCAAAGGCTTAACCATTAAGCACAAAATCCTTGAGATCTGGAACCCAACTTTTCTAGAACAGATTCTAGCCTCAAAAACGTCCCAAAGGTGGGTGCTTTATAGACATGCATGTCCAATGCATGTCTTGAACCAAAAATGGGTCAAAAAGGGGAAATATGACTTAAACTCCATGCATGGCATCAAAGCTTGACTAAAGACCAGATCTAACCCACTCTAAGGTCATCTTGACTTGGAGATTCAAAAAGTTGCAAACTTTATAAAGCCCATCCATTGCAACATCCAATAATAAGGAGAAAAAGGGACAAAACTCAAGATCTAGCTACACAGATAGATAAAAACCGGATTTTGAATACTTACAATGGTCAATAGAGTGCCAAATTGAAGATGAGGGCTTAACTTGCTAGATCCTTGCCTCCTTCTCTCAATCTTTTCTTTCTTTTGCTCCAAAATGCCACACTAACTCACAATATGAGATGTAATGAAGATTTGGGTTCACAAAGCCAATACTAGGGTTTGGAGGTTGATAAAAGATCAGCCTCAAGGACTTAAGGAGGTTATATGGGGTGCAAACCCTAAAATTTAGGGTTTCTCAACCAGCCGCCAACCTGTTGAGTTTTACTCACCAACTCGTCAAGTTAGTCCAAAAAGATGCGTGACCCAAAAGCCTTCAACACGTCAAGTTGAGGCCATCAACTCGACGAGTTCCAAGGAAAACTTTGTTGGATTAGTGTCTAAGTCCATAACTATTTTGGTATGTACTTGACCTGATGGTGCATGGTCCTTTTGGGTTGCCTTCACCAAAGCAACTTGATAGGATGAATTATGGAGAGAAAGGATTAAATATGATTTATTAATATATTATGAGAATAATATATTAAAGGAGAAATCATATTGTTTAATTAATATTAGTCAATAATTAATTGGTAATTAGTTTTGTGACTAAAAGAGATTAATTAAACTTAAGAGACTGGAATTGTAATTATAAGATAATTGCAATTTGGGCTATGGATTGCCATATATTAAGGAGTGGACGAATTCTATGGGGAAACCCATGAGAAATCGTCCAAGGCCTTAAGGAAAGGGTGATGGGTTTTAGGCATAAGAACAATCCTATGTGCTCATACAAACCCTAATGCTTGGATCTAGGTTTCTCTATTGTACATGCTTTGAATCCAAGACTAATAAACTTAGATCTAACATATTATAAACTGAATTAGGGTTTAGAGAATTACCTTTGATCGTTATATAGCAATAACAATCAATTCCTTGCTTGGATTGGCCTTAGAAAGCTTAGTGCCTCAAGTGTTGCACCTCTAATGGAGTCACAAACACCATATACAACTTGGATGAAGAGGAGAAGAGAGAGGCTGCCCAAAAACGACTAGAAACCCTAGAGAATCAATTGTCCACGTTTTTGGAGCCTAAGGGGTCCTTTATATACTTGTGTGGGCTGCTAGGGTTTCAGTCAAAACCCTAATGGACAACTTAAACTCTAAGCAGCCCATTGAACCTTCTGGATAAGGCCATGGACGAAAATATGATGGGCTTCCATCATAATTTCATTCACCCCTTGATCCTTTAGCATTCCTTAGCCCAATAACTCAATTATCCAATAATTGCAGTCCAGTCCCCTGAGTTTAATTAATCTCTTTTAGCCACAAAATTAATTATCAATTAATTCTTGACTAATATTAATTAAACAATATGATTTCTCCTTTAATATATTATTCTCATAATATATCAATAAATCATATTTAAACATTTCTCTCCTTAAATCATCCTACATATTGCTATGGTGAAGGCAACCCAAAAGGACCATGCTCATAATCGGGTCAAGTACATACCAAAATAGTTATGGACTTAGACACTAATCCAACAGTCTCCCACTTGGATAAGTCTAATAACTATTTTCCGTATGACTTCAGAACCTGATCAGCAATCGTAGCTTTCAAAAGCCGCTGTCAACTCTGATCTTATCAGATAGCGTGTCCTTTAGAAAAGGGATTATATATTCCTCCATTCTCAAGATATCTTATAGACATAAGACATGAATTTTAATCATTCTCTCTATACTGTTTCCCGACTTCCGATTTATGACGATTGATAACAGACTACAATTGAACACATCAACTTAGTCCCGGCTTGGCCAAGCGCTTAGATGTCATCATTAAATCATCGAGAGGCCCACATATATCGCTTTTATCCCACTTTGGGTAAAAGGAATGGATAAACTTCGACTCAAATGTTCGCTTGCATTTATTGATCGAATCACACACAACAATAAGTTTTATAACATCAAGTTAGTGGTCCGTTTACTTATTATCAATGTGCATCCGACCAACAAATAACAACTCACATGTCTCGGTTTCAAGAATATACAATATTATCGTCTCACTAATCACTCGTGATAAAACCATGAAGTGATCCAAGTGAGCATGGGTTTAGTCCAATACTCTAATCTTATCAAAGCACTCATGAACTCTGCAGCAAACTTGTGTTATGTCTAAACCTTTCAGACAATCTACAGACTCGTCATGAAAGTCTTCCTTCATACTTACTTCCAACGTATGACCGACTGTGGATGTTTGAATAACCTAGTTATTCTGGAAGTCAAAACATGCAAATTGAAACATAACAATAATACTTAATCCTATATGGCCTCAAACTTGTGAGAGTAAATAAAACACTTCTATTTAACCACCATATTGATTACTCATTATTATCGTTTACTGTTTCAGAAAATCAACTTATTACTCAAATTACAACAATAGCTGTCCCATGCATAAAGCATGCACACTATGTTTCTTATGGTCCTTACTTTGTGAAATAGATCAATTGAAAAACCTTTTCAATGATGCTCATTTCACAATTCCCAATCCTTATCTTTAGTGTAAGAACACAAGGTTCTTTGCTACTATTAGAATATGCTAGATTCTAACATCTTATGCAATGATCCTTTCGTAAAGTCATAGCACAAAAGTCACCAAGACTTGGCCAATGAAATTACAAAGTACTCTATCGGGAATTGTTACAAGACAATTCTATAGACGTGAAGTCTCACATTCAAAGTACATTCCTTTGAACATCCTTGTTGCATAAAAGTTTCTAATCTAGACATAAATTCTTAATATCCGACTCCCAATATGGAAACATTTCCACATTTGCCATATGACAACTCATTAATAGAATCTTATCTATTCATAATAATGTCGATATGGTCCATCCAATACCATACTTCCAACTACTCACAAGCGGCCAATCCTCAGCGAACTTTGGATCGTCCTTTGATAGTTGTTTAATTATTTTAGTCAAAACCAATTCTAGTCCTTTTTCCCTCTTAATGCACTAGACATATGGAAAAAAATTTAGAATGGTAAAATATTATAGCATTTGCAATCGATCCTATACCCGAAGCGTATGGGACACGATGCATAATGTCTTACATAAAGATATGATACTTTACCAATCTTTTGCCATAATATTTTATGTGTCATGTTCTCACAATTCGAACTATGAAGAGGGATGCCGTAATCATAATCGAATTTTAAGAACACACAATGTATCCTTTGACTGAAAATGTTAAAATTTCTCAATCTAAGCTTTAGATTTTGAAATGAAGTATAATATTCTCTCCCTTAATTATAGCAAAACAACTTTTCAACCCATGCAACTTTGCAAATTGAATCTTTGTTTTTCTATAATTAATATTGCTAACTTGCAATACTCGCCATAATAATCATACAATCATAACACTTATGCTCCCACTATTATGATGATTATTATCATATAAACATAACACTTATGCTCCCACTAGCGTTGACATATATTCAGAAAACAAATGAACTTTCAGAAAACAATGCCTATTGAATTTCTGAAATTCATATTTCTAATACCAGATGCTTCGATAAGCCTTTATCTAGGCTTCTTAACCTTATACACCTTTGTCTTAGATAGCTCATATGTGTGTTTAAACAATTCAGAACTTATGTTACTAAGTTCCAAATGTTCAAACTAACTGCCAAATCTCACAATTCGAACTATGGAAATGGATGCCGTAACCATAATCGAATTTGAGAATACAATTTTCACAATTGCTATCTTCTTAAGATCTCTCTTAGTGAAAGCATTTCCTCATAGTCATTTTCATGAAGGAGGGAATCTTATGACACTTAGATCTTACGGTGTATGAATTCCTATCTATGTGAATTAGCCAAAACCAAGGTATGCGACAAATCCAAACTCATATGGACTGAACTTTCTTAATCTTGATTTCTTGCCTTGTGGTAATACGAGTGCCCACCATGTCTCCAAGCAGTTTAGTAATTTGTCCTTACATATCAATGTACTTTCCATCAACTAAGGCTCTAGTATGCATTCAAATGAGATCTCATAGAACTCACATACACAATTAACTTAATTGGAATGGCATAGAAACAAAATAATGTCAGCACGACAGGTTGTAAACCTCAAGTCGTGTGCTAGTGATGATCTATAAGGTTTATTCTTGATTTGTTCTTGAAACCTTTCAAGACCATTAAGACTCCCATTGACTCCTTGACATATAAGATTCTCTTGTCAAGAAACATTTCTTGACAAAGCAAATGTTCAAGAGTTAGTGTAGTTCTTATCAAGACAAAACACTTCACATAATTGGTCCTAGTTGGTCTTTGTCTTATCCAAGACAGCATAACTTACCAATTTCAAATGTGCAAGAATAAGAAAACATTTCCAAATTCCACATTTGTTAAGTGTTATAAACCTACTTAAGACTTTTCACTCAATGTCACAATCTTGACTCTAAGACTTGATATTGGAACGAAGTATGATTGACTTATTGATTTAACCATTTCTACAACACTCAATTCCTCTTCTTAGACATGCA
Source organism: Lactuca serriola (assembly GCF_051521515.1). Classification (NCBI taxonomy): domain Eukaryota; kingdom Viridiplantae; phylum Streptophyta; class Magnoliopsida; order Asterales; family Asteraceae; genus Lactuca; species Lactuca serriola. Next base: position 271,500,731 of record NC_136412.1, on the reverse strand, counting down.
ATTGCACTAAGACTCACTTAGAGGATCTACTGAGACATGGTTCTTAATCTTTAAGACTTATCATAAAACACAATAAAAGGTACTCTCCCTTCTTCTTAGAAAAGAGAAACTTTTATCTTTCTGCCTACTTGATTCTTCTTTACTATTCATTGAAACTTTTTCAATCAACTCAGAATTACACTCAATCTTATAAGTATAATCATATTTACTAAACTTTAGTAAATCATGACGAATATATTTGTCACTCTTGTGGTGGACTTGATCAACGCACAACCTTGTGTACTTGATCTCCTTGTCCTTCAATAGACATTTTGCCAAAGAATTAGTCTAAGTTTCCCAAATGTGAAAGTTTTTCATTCATCATACAATACACATTGCATGATTCCAAGTTTCTGTCCAATTGAAACTTGGGCGATGAGAAACTCTCCCTATTTGGTAAACTTTTGACATTTCCACAAATAACATAATTAAGAATCAAATCCATTGTTGCTAATAATAGAAACATCAAACATCAATTCTTTTATACATGCCATTGCAAGGATAAATAAATAAGATAAAGTCAAAATTCATTTTATTGCGGAAAAATTTGTCCTTACAATGCAATTCAATTGAAAAACTATGTTATTACATATTTCTTAACAATCTATTCTAACTCCAAGTAGTAGCTCAAGAATCCATTCTTCAAGTAATGCGATCGAAATCCATTTCTTCACGATTAGATTCAGCTCACTTCTTCCCTTAAGCTTCCTCTCTTTTCTTCGATCCTACAAAACATCAAAATGCAATCTTATCACATCATGTATTAAGAATCTAGAATAGGAACTTAAAAGAGTTAGATAATGGATTTTACCTGAAGTAGAGCCATACGTCTTGACTCTCCCATCTCTTAGATCTCTCAGGTAGTTAGGGAAACTTCGTCTCCAATGCCCCTTCTCTTGGCAATAAAAGCAAATGGACTCCTTTGGCACAGCACATCGGACAATCACAGACTTAGTTCTTTCTGGACTTCCAATGTTGCCAGTGTCCATTGAAGTTTGGGAGTTTGATTCACCAGACAAATTTGCTTGATTAGCACGCCAAATCATTGCTGATTCAGCAGCTATAAGCAAATAGGTGAGATCAATAAGGGTCACGTCGTGGTCCATCATATAGTACTCTCTAACGAACTCACTATATGATTCAGGAAGTGACTGAAGAACCCAGTCAACAGCCAACTCATTTGAAATCTCGACACCCAACATGTTTAACCTATCAATGTGTGTTTTCATCTTTAAGACGTGCGCACACACAGGTTTCCCATCTTCGTGTTTACTTGCCAAAAAGGCTTGAGTGAGCTTGAACTTTTCAAGCCTTTGAACTTGTGGGTCAGGGAGAACAATTGGAGGAGGTGGAGGAAGTGAAGCATGACTCTCATTTCCTTGATCGTATCTCGGAACGTCATCTTCATTTGGAAAACTTGTTCCATGGGATTTGGGAAGACCATTGTAAGATTCAGACATCTACAAAACGGGAGAAAATTCAAGTTATGTTGATTAGAATTCTTGATGTAACACCCAAATGAAACATCAAGCTAGGATCCAACACAATATTCTACAACCTAGAAAAGGGATGTCGTAATCTAGTTGCAAAATATTTGAAGGTAGGTAAATGACGATTTACCAATTTCCACCATGAAAAACGAAAAGAAGATTAAGTTTTAAATGAATTGAAACTCCTAGATCTTTTGAGATTCATTGAACTTTTCAATGGCATGTTTAATCTCGATTATGCCCTACTATTTGTGACTGGGATGCCGAGGATCACAAACAAGGTGTGAATAACCATACGAATCACGTGGTGCACCCAATGCTACAATCACCTAATCAATGTGCCGGTTAGCCACACACGCTCCATTGATCTATGGCAAACATCGAGTCACCCTTCGCTACCAATGTCATCCCCAAATTAGTGTGTCGGTTAACCACACACGCTCCACTAACGTTTGACAAGGGTACGAAGTGTAATTCCATGGGTTAGCATACAATTTCACATTTTGCCTAAAGTAACTATGATTTGGGAATTTGAAAAAGCATTTAGTTACTTTGTACTTCATTATACTTATAATGGAAGGTTTCTATCCTATCCTACCCGTTCGGCTAATGACCCTCCACTAGTCAAGAGTGCGGTGGGTAAGAGTGGATACCCATTCAATCGCCATTTTATAGGCAATTTCCTTAAACACCCCTTATAGACCAGCTTCGTGAATGAGGCCTACTAACGGTAAGACTGACTGTTTACTCATACATATATAATATTAGACTTTTAATGTTATATATAGTATAGGGTGTATTTTACACTTTTAAAATACTAGGTGGTTTAATTTAGTAAAATTATACTTTTAATTAAATGTAAACCAAGACTTTATGGGTTTATTAAATCACTTTTAATTATACACTTTAATTAATTAATAAAACCATAAGGGTGTGATTTGAACTTTTCAAATTACTAGGGTTTTAGAATTTAACATTTTAAAATTAAACTTTTAGTCAAATTTTAAATTCCAAAACTTGAGGGCAAGTTTTGAAACATTTCAAAACATTAGGGATCAAACAACAAATAATTCAAATTAAACAATTAATTTCATAATTATCTTTTTTTTTGACATAATCTTATTTTAGTCATCAGATAATTACTAAATAACTTTAAATAATCCATATTTATCACATAAACAACCAATATTTAAAAGATTTGAAATTATCTATTGTTTTGGCAAGGATAAACATATAATTAAGATAAAAATCGGATTTTAAATTCAAAAAACAAATTAGGCATCAAATCCAAGTCAAAACAGCAACCAAAACCCGAAAATCCCTCTGTCTGACCCCTGGACTCGCCGAGTCAGGGACTGGACTCGCCGAGTCAGACAGACTCGCCGAGTTCATCCACTGACTCGCCGAGTCAGGTCGGGCAGAGGCCAAAAAACTCGATTTTCATCAAATAAAGCAGTTAAGCATCACATACAACTGAAACCAATCAAGGCTCTGATACCACTGATGGGTTTTAGGCATAAGAACAATCCTATGTGCTCATACAAACCCTGATACTTGGATCTAGGTTTCTCTATTGTACATGCTTTGAATCCAAGACTAATAAACTTAGATCTAACATATTATAAACTGAATTAGGGTTTAGAGAATTACCTTTGATTGTTATATAGCAATAACAATCAATTCCTTGCTTGGATTGGCCTTAGAAAGCTTAGTGCCTCAAGTGTTGCACCTCTAATGGAGTCACAAACACCATATACAACTTGGATGAAGAGGAGAAGAGAGAGGCTGCCCAAAAACGACTAGAAACCCTAGAGAATCAGTTGTCCACGTTTTTGGAGCCTAAGGGGTCCTTTATATACTTGTGTGGGCTGCTAGGGTTTTAGTCAAAACCCTAATGGACAGCTTAAACTCTAAGCAGCCCATTGAACCTTCTGGATAAGGCCATGGACGAAAAATGATGGGCTTCCATCATAATTTCGTTCACCCCTTGATCCTTTAGCATTCCTTAGCCCAATAACTCAATTATCCAATAATTGCAGTCCAGTCCCCTGAGTTTAATTAATCTCTTTTAGCCACAAAATTAATTATCAATTAATTCTTGACTAATATTAATTAAACAATATGATTTCTCCTTTAATATATTATTCTCATAATATATCAATAAATCATATTTAAACATTTCTCTCCTTAAATCATCCTACATATTGCTATGGTGAAGGCAACCCAAAAGGACCATGCTCATAATCGGGTCAAGTACATACCAAAATAGTTATGGACTTAGACACTAATCCAACAAAGGGATCCATGGGTTGCTTAGGGCTTAAGCATCCAAATTAGGGTTTCCTTGTTAGATAACCCTAATAGCCTCACTATATATAGATCCCTTATGACCCAAAAACGTGGCTAAGCATCCTTTTAGGGTTTCACACGTTTTTAGGCAGCCTCCATCCTCTCTCCTCTTCATCCTCTTGCTATTGGTGTTTGTGAACCATTAAAGGAGTGACATTTGTGACTCTAAGCTTTCTAAAGTCAATACAAGGAGGAATTGGGATTGTTATTGCTACATAACAATCAAGGTAATATCTTAAATCCATTCTTATGTTAATATGATTACTTGTATGCTAGAATTAGGGTTTATAGTCTTGGATAAATTGCATGTACAATAGAGATACCTAGATCCAAGCATTAGGGTTTGTATGAGCACATAGGATGTTCTTATGACCAAAACCCATCAAACTTTCCTTTTAAGGAATAAATTTCATACCTGGAATCGGGATGTTACAACTCTCCCCCACTTGGACTAGGCTTCGTCCTCGAAGCCTACTAAGGTGAACAAATTCGGATAATGCTCCCACATCTCAGCCTCTGGCTCCCAGGTCCACTCAAATCCCCTCTGATGCTGCCACTGTACATTTACCAATGGTATCTCCTTGCTACGCAACACATAACCTTTACCTTCCTTTCCAGAATAGCTACCGGCCTTTCGAGATAGTTCAGGCGCTCATCAACCTGAATATCACCCAATGATACCACTGCATCCTCGCCTAATATGCACTTCCACAACTGCGAACTGGAAAGTGCTATGAATCAGCCTGAGCTCCTCCGGAAGATCCAATCTATAAGCAACCTTGCCAACCATAACAACAATCCGGAATGGTCTAATATATCGGGGGGCCAACTTCCTCCTCTTCCTAAAGCGAATCACACCTTTCCAAGGTGAGTCCTTCAGCAACACCATGTCACCGACCTGAAACTCCAACTCATATTGGCACCTGTTGGCATAACTCTTCTGCCGACTCTAAGAAGTCTGCAATCTCTGCCTGATCTGCTAGATCATCTCTGTAGTCTGCAGAACCGCATCAGTCCGAACCATGACCCGGTGACCAACCTCGCCCCAACAGACTAGGGTGCGACATCTCCGACCATATAGAAGCTCAAAAGGTGGAGCACCAATGCTGGAGTGGAAGATGTTGTTGTAGTAGAACTCTACAAGAGGTAGGTAGGAGTTCCAACTCCCACCGAAATCAATAACACATGCTCGCAACATATCCTCGAGATTTTGAATGGTCTGCTCACGCTGGCCGTCGGTCTGCGGATGATAAGATGTGCTGAAGTGTAGCCTCATGTCTAGTTCCTCATGGAACTTCTGCCAAAATCGGGAGGTGAACCGAACATCTCGGTCTGAAACAATAGAGACCGAAACCCCATGGTGAGCGACGATCTCGCGAATATACACATCGGCCAACTTCTCGACCGACGAGCTCTCCTGAATTGCCAGAAAGTGGACACTCTTAGCCAATCGATCCACGATGACCCAAATAGCATCATAACCCTTTGTCTTCTTCAACAACTTTGTGATGAAGTTTATCGAAATCTGATCCCATTTCCACATGGGCACCTACAGAGGCTACATCTTGCCATGCGCTCTAATGCTTGGCCTTGACTATCCTACAGGTCAAGCACTTCTCAACGTACCAGGCGATCCCCCTCTTCATGCACGACCACCAATAACTCAACCTTATATCCTGATACATCTTGGTGGCCTCTGGATGGATAGAAAAACAAGACTTATGAGCCTCCCCAACACAATCTGTCTGACCCCACCAGATACAGGAACCCATACCCGACCGCAACGGGTCAACAAACCACGACTGTCTGAAACAAATCTGGTAATTTTACCCCTGATCCTCTCAATCTTCCAATTCTCATCTCGAACACCCTCAGTTTGAGCCTCTCTAATCAAACTCACAAGTGGAGAATCCATTGATATCCTCATAGATTTAAAATTATGGAGCGTGCAAGCGGCTTGGTAAGAACATCAACGAGCTGGTCAGAAGAGTTTATATGAAGAACATGTAGCGATCCATCCTGAACTCTTTCATAAACAAAGTGATAGTCGAGAGCAAAGTGTTTCATCTGTTAGTGATAGAGACGACGAGGGACAACATCAAAGCATTTGTAGGCCGACATGGAGGTGGAGTATCCAAGAAAAATGCAAGGGTAGCATAAATAACCAAATGGTTTTAGTTTGTAGTAGCTGGGTGATTGTTGAACCAAGCATTCATAAGGGCTTTGATTTTCAAGGATGTGGGTGGGTAGACGGTTGATAAGGCAAACTGCGGTTTGGAAAGCATGTGACCAAAAATTAAGTGGAAGGTTGGCATAGTGAAGGAGTGAGAGAGTTGTTTCAATGAAATGCCAATGTGAGCGTTCCGCCACCCCATTTTGCTCGGGGGTATGTGTTTGTGTAGTATAGTGTGAGATATCATGGGTTTGTAAGTATGGAATAAGGCCTTGGTATTCAACTCTAACGTCCCGAAAATCCTAGGTAAATTTTTTCATTTTTAAATCATACAAACGAGTTGTTCCAAAAACCGATCAAAGTGAATATATTATTTAAACATCAGAGTGATATCATTCATACAAACGAGTTGTTCCAAAACCGATCAAAGTGAATATATTATTTAAACATCAGAGTGATATCATTAACTACCAATGAGGAAAAATCTGGGGGATGATGTGCAGTCACGCCTGACCCTTCCCTTTCGAACCAAAAGTACCCAAAAGTACCTGAAATCATAAATATGAAATTGTAAGAACAAAGCTTCATGATTTCCCCAAAATACCACATACCAAAACATACAAGTATCATGGGCTACCCCCATGGTCTTTCCTGACAGTGCCGATGACCAAATCTCGGTCTTATATACAAGTATCAGGGGCCAAATCTTGGTTTTTCATACAACTGTCAGGGGCCAGATCCTGGTCTTTCATAAAACTATCAAGGGCCAAATCATGGTCTTTCGTACAATTGTTAAGGGCTATATCATGGTCTTTCATGCAAGCATCAGAGACAACTAGCATTCCACGTAACAAGTAACAAACCATCATTGGTGCCTTTGACCTATGGATATAGTGAGAAAACTCACCTCACAGTCTGAAAGAATAGTTGCACCGATCACTGCTCTAAAAGCTATCTGTAACGGTCACTTATACAATTAACAGGAACCCAAATCTCAAACTATAAATCAAATTACCCAAAATGCCCTTAGGTCAAACTTGGTTAACCCTGGTCAAAGTCAAAGTCAACGGTCAAGGTCCAAAAGTCAATATTTCTTCCCAGCGGAGTACGCCCTGCGTACCAAGAGAGTATGTCCGGTGTACTCTGATGTTGACTAAAAGCGGGGTGCTGACCGCGTACACGCAACATACCACCAGGTACGCCCAGCATACGCAGCCCAGTCCTAAAACTCCATTAAGAGCTTATTCAATTAAGCCCTTACATCCAAAACTCAGATCCAAGCGCAACATAATGTCCTAAGTCATAAAGTTTCCAACTTTATGACTTTGCATGGTTATAAAGTGCTTAATGTCCAAAACCCTAAGCTATTAACACAATAAGACATCACAACTCTTGTATGGAAGGGATAGAAGGGCCAAGATCACATTTTTATGGTTCATAATAGCTCCATAATGGATAAAGTTTCCAACTTTATCCATTAGAATGGTCCCAACAAGCAAGATCTAGTCTTTAAGTCTCAAAGAGACCCAAAAGTGCATCCTTTTCAACTTAATCCATTAAGTACAAGCCTCCAACCTTCAAATTTGAATCAAAATGATGTTTAGATGCCAACTTTATCCATAACAAAGTCACAAACTTTCAAGATCTAAAATTTATGCACTTAAAGTGCCCAAAAGCTCATAACACCCAAAACTAGCTAGATTTAACAATTTCATCATCAAGATTCAAACTTTATACCTCTAGAGGAAAGATCAAGGTGAAAAAATTTGGATCTACAAGCTCTGATGCAATCAACACTTCTTCAATGAGTTCCTTATTCTCCAAGGTGCACAAAGAACACTCCAAAGCACTTAAAAACACCTTCTTTTTGCCCATAAGGCTTAATCTGGGGTTAGGGTTACAAGAGAGGGTGTTGGAGAGGTAGAGGCTAAGAATGGAATGGGTTTGGGGAGTTAATGAGCTTAAATATGGCTCAAACCATGAAATAAGGGTTTAGGTATTGATCGCGTACACCTAGTGTACTTAATTTACGCCCAACGTAATAGGGACGCCCTAGTACGCTCAATGTGCACGTTGAGTACACCCAGCATACGCGGCTCGACCCAGATCTGCCCTAACTTCAAACGATCATAACTTCTTCATTCCAACTCCTTTTTCAACAATCTTTATATCCATGGAAAAGTATTGAAGATCTTTACAATATTATCTAAATATCTTGGACTAAAAACTTCTCGAAAAAATGATGGGTTTAGAGCATAACAAACAAAAACTTATGTGTGCATGCAGCCCTAATTTCCCGATCTATGTTTTCTCTAATTGAACATTAATTGGGAAAACCTAATACTACTAGTATAATTTCGAAATTACTAATAGGGTTAGGAAACCATACCTTAATTGTTATATAGTAATAACAATGTAAATCCTTAGTGTTGTTGAAGCTTTGAGAGCAAGCACCACAAATGTTGTGCCTCTAATGGTTCACACCCAACACTAGCAAGAGGATGAGAGATGAGAGATGATAGCAGACTTGAGAAATTTGGCTACTTTTCTAAGGCTTCCATTGGCCCAAAATGTGAAGGGGTAAGGATCTTTTTATAGGTAAGCTAGCTTAGAGCCAAAGCTAGGGTTTTAAGGAGGACACCCTAATTCTTTAGCTTAAGGACCAAGAAGCCCATGAATCTCCATCCAAGAGCTCTTTAACGAAAATTCTAAGGCCTTCCTAGAAGTTTTCGACCAACCCCTTCTAGGGAGGTCCAAGAGCCTCTTTTCTCAACTATCAATAAATTGTCAAACAACCCCTGCACTTTTAATTAATTTTAATTAATTTCTGATTAATTATTAATTAAATAATATGATTTCTAATTAATATATTATCCTCTCTAATAAATGAAGGTTTTTTTTGCCACTTGTCACACTCATTCAATTTGTCAAGTGTCATTTTATGGTTATTTTGAATTAATTTTTTTCCACATGTCATTTTATGAGTTTTTCTATTTTATTAAATTCCACATAATATGTTAATGTAATAATTGCAATAAATGTAGTAATAAATGGATATTAATTTAACTAATAAACTTACTTTTTAATTTTAAAATTCCCAAAATTAAAACTCATTAGTTTCTTTTCTTTATTTAAATTTAAAAGATAAAAAATATTTTCATTATAATAAATCATTATTTTTCTTATTTTCTTATAAATTTAAAATTCTCAAATATTTTGACCTTTATATTTATTTATTTATTTTTTAAATTAACTCATGTAATACATAGGTCTCACAACTAGTTTTCATAATACATTAATAAATCATTTATTAATCAAATAATAAATTCAACTTCTCTTTCCGAAAGTCATCCTATCTAGTTGCTAGTTTTGAGGGCAACCCAAAATAACTGTGCTAATATCAATTCAAGTATATACCAATTATAGTTATGTGCTTAGATACCTACTCCAACAATCTCCCACTTGGATAAGTCTAATAACTATAGTTGTCCGTATAACTTCTAAAACTAATTAGCAAATTGTAGCTCTCAAAGCCGCTATCGAACTCTAACCCGGTGATACAACATCGTTACAGGTCTACTCACGAAGGAAGAACCGGGTCAAAGCTTCAGCTGAAAAGAACCAATTTAATTCACTCTTAGCCTATTTATTTGACCCATTCTCTAATGGGAAAACAGAAGTAGTGGATAAGCAGTTTTTTAGCAAGTTTTTAGGATCAGTTAATTAACTTATTTAGTTATGTTACTTAGCAGGCCTCGTAATTATTTTTTCATTCATTCTGTTTTAGATTATCTTCAGACTTCGTTCTGTAATTGGAGACTAAGCTCCTCTCGAATCGGGCCCTATCCTTTTTAATTCAAGTGTTATTTGCCTGCTAAATTATTCAGATTCTATCATTGGTTCCATTGTCGGGAAACTCGAATGGCAAATCACAGGTATCCACAATGAAACTTTATGGTACTATTGGGACAACTGAAGTACTGATCTTGATAGATGCTGGGTCCACCCTTAATTTTATATCCGATACTCTGGTTCATGAATTGAAGATGCCCAACAAATTCATTAACCCTTTTGGCGTCCAAATTGGGAATGGCAATATCATCATATGTAATTAACTATGCAAGGATGTTTCGGTGCAATTACTTGATCTAAAGATTACACAAGATTTTTACCCATTCTTTATTGGCGGGCGGGCGGGGGGGGGGGGGGGGGGGCAGATCTTGTTATAGGTGTGCAATGGCTAGCAACTCTCAATACGGTTCAAGCAAACTGGAATGAGATGTTCATGATTTTTACTGTAGATGGTAAACAATACAAGTTACAAGGTATTTCTTCTGGTCCTTAAAAATCTGCCTCTTTTCAACATTTAGCTATCGATACAGACACCACTCCTGTCATACCGAATCAATTAAAACCACTGATTGATAAATATCAAGAGGTTTTCCATGAACCTACTATCATTCCTCCATTTCGTTCCAATGTTCATTCTATTCCATTATTGCCTAATTCCACCCCACCTAATATCAGACCATACCATTACCCTTATTCTCAAAAAACTAAAATTAAGAAGCAAGTTGAACAACTCTTAACAGCCGGATTCATACAACCTAGCACAAGCCCATTTTCAAGTCCTGTTTTATTGGTTAAGAAAAAAGACAATACATGGTGTATGTGCATAGATTACCGTGCCCTAAACAAAATTACAATGGCTGACAAGTACCTGATACCCAATATTGACGAATTATTGGACGAATTGTATGGGGCAAAAGTTTTTTCCAAACTTGATTTGAGAGTTGGGTATTACCAAATAAGGGTAAATCCACCCGATGTGGCAAAGACAACATTTAGAACTCATTCGGGGCACTATGAGTTCAACGTTATGCCCTTTGGGCTTACAAATGCTCCCTTGACTTTTTAGTCGGTAATGAATGATCTATTCGGACCATATTTGAGGCGCTTTCTATGTTTTTTTTATGACATACTAATTTATAGTAATGACATGGAGCAACACATTGATCATTTAGAACAAGCGCTTACACTGCTTCATAACCATAAATTCTTTGCCAAGTTGTCCAAATGTTGCTTCGGTTAATCCCAAGTGGTGTTTCTGGGTCATGTCATTACTTCAACAGGTGTACATGTGGAACAAGAAAAAATCTCAGCGATTCAATCATGGCCTATCCCAACTTTTGTAAAGAAAGTCCGGGGATTTTTGGGGGCTCACAGGATATTATCAACGATTCGTTCGTAACTATGGGTTGATAGCTCATCCACTTACAGCTCTAACTAAGAAAGACGGTTTTTTTTGGTCCCCGGATGCCTTGACAGCCCTTCAGAATTTAAAACAAGCTCTCATGTCTACCCGGTTCTCCGTTTACCTGATTTCTCAAAAGCCTTCACGGTGGAATGTGTTAGGGGTGTCAAACTGTAAAGCCCCATTTATTTATTAAGTCAATAAATAAAATAATGAGCGAATAGTAGCCCTAAAATAAATAATTATATATCAATGGATGGTCTCGAGGGGATAATTGTCATAAATTTAGAAGTGGAGGGCTGAAGGGTAAATTCTGGACCTTAATTGGAGAGAGTTTGTCAAGCAAGGGGAGGTTTTGTAAATTTTGGATTAGCTTTGTAAAGATTTTAGAAGATAGGGGCTGTATTGTAAATCTCGGATCTGGTTTGTAAAGTATTTAGTTGGCAGGGGTTGAAAGGGAAAATATGGGATTTAATTTAAAGAGAACTTATGGGGAGGGACCAATTTTGCCATTATGGCAATATGTTATGGTGTCGGGTATATAACCCATAAGAGAACCCTAAACCTAGAAAAATGTGGCCGCCACCATCCCTTTTCACTTCTCGTTTTCCCGATCAGCAAGGCCGCTACCCTCCTCCTTCATTTTCGATCGCCGCCATCACCATAGAAGCCCCTCAACCGCCGATGGCATCACCAAGTTCGATAGCTCTCGTCTCCGCCTACTGCTTCGTCGATGAAGGCCGCCATTCCACCACCTGTTGCCGTCGGTTAGGTCGTGTATGGCCGGAGATGGCCTGTGACCGCTGCCCGTTTCGAACTCGTCACGATGCCGCCGTTCTCTTCTTTTTCTTTTGCTCCATCCGCCGCCAAGGGCTCACTTCTGTTGCTCCGATCATGGTCACAACCCCAAAGGGCTGTCAAGTTCGTGTGGTTTATCACCTATCGAGTTGGGGTGCGCTTCCTTGCTCAGCTCGTCTCCGTGCGTGTATGACTGCTTACTGTTGGCCAGAAAAACATGGAAACCACCATGGCAGCCGCAATGGTGGCCATTACCTTGTTGCCGCCGGTTTATGCCACAAAGTGAGTGGTTGGCTTCCCTCTTCGAGTAAAGGAATGAAGAGGTGCATGATTCAGTCGATGTTTGTGTAGGTGTTTGGCCGGAGTCCTCGGAAAAGGCATCACCACCACCATAGGGTGGTGGCTGCCACCATCTGCCGCCTCCGGCCACCACAAGGTGGCTGTGTGTGTGTTTAATTGTTTAGTGTGTGTTTATTTTGATATTTAGCATTGTTAAATGTAAATCACAGCTTGGAATAATAAAAGAACTTGAAAACCACCACCTTAGGGTGGTGGCTGCCGCCACCGGCCGCAGTGTCGGGTGACGGTCCGCTTTGCCTCTCGTGATAGATTCGTTCGGGGTGCTAGAAACCCTAATGGGCTCAAAGGAGCTCTAATGGGCCCAATGAAGCTTAATGGACTCTAATGGACCTAATAAAACCCTAAGGGGCTTAATAATATTTTAGTGGGCTTAATAGGCCCCATAAAGCCCTAATTGATCTAAAAACCCAACAAATAAATAAATGGGCTAGTATATGGGTTGGAAACCCTAATTAGGGTTTGGAAAGCCTTAATGCCAATGAAACCCTAACTTAAAGAATTAATCGGGTCACACACACAAGAATTATTTAATAAATTGAGATATTAAATAACGAACTTTGGCAAAGATTAATCTAAGCGATAATGGACTTAATGGATTAAGTCCTTAATGGGTTAAGTAGGAAACTTAACCATAATCATCATTTTATGTGAAACCCTTGTTTCACTTGGGTTTATTGTTGGGCCTTTCTTTTGGGCCTTGAGGGTTGGGTAATTAATGGGCCATCCAAAGTCAAGCCAATGAACTAAAATAATTTAATGGGCCTGGGGTAAGGCCCATGTAAGGGGCTTGGGCCTAATTTGGAAAATTGGGCCATAGATGGGCCATACTTTGGGCCTTAATGATTATATGGTGTTGGGCCTTAGAATGAGACCATGTGTAGGCCTAGGCCCAATTTGGAAAATTGGGCCATGTATTGGGTTTGATTCCTAATTGACTTTGGGGCCTACGGATTGGGCCTTGGGCTTGAATAAGCCAAGCTTGGGGCAATGTAATTATCCAAAGTAAGTGTTTATGGTTATGTAGTGTGACCCAATTATTAATTGGGTGATGTTTTGATATTGACAGATCGGGAATTTGTCAGCCAGCAGCTGGGGTTGAGTCTGCGGGACTTCAACAGTGTGGGATTGTGTCTACGGGACTTCAGCAGTGTGAGGTGAGTTACCTTCCAGTAGCGGTGGGTCTACGGCCACAATGCCAGCCCACCAGTAGGAGTTGTATGATAGATGATTGTCTCTGTGATATTCATCTAGGATTGCTACTACCTGTGTTATGTTTATGTGTTAGTATGATATGAGGCTATGTGATATCTGTTATGTGGTAGCAGTAGGGGTGAAATAGTCCCCAATATCCGGTCGTGAGGACCGAAGGGGAGGCCAGCACCCAGATATGCTAGGCAGTATCCGGTCGTAAGGACCGAAGGGGAGACCAGCACCCAGATATGCTAGTCATTATCCGGTCGTGAGGACCGAAGGGGAGGCCAGCACCCAGATACGCTAGGCAGTATCCGGTCGAGAGGGCCGAAGGGGTAGGTTGGGCACCCAGATATGCCCGACAATATATGTATGATATGTGATTGTATGGTATGTGGTATGATGGGGGAACTCACTAAGCTTCGTGCTTACGGTTTTCAGTTTTGGTTTCAGGTACTTCGTTTTCAAAGGGAAGGAGTCGGCTCGATCGCAGCGCATCACACTATGGTTTTCCGCACATGAGATCTTTGGGATTACACTCTGATATTGTTTTATGATAACATGTTTGATTATTTGTACCTTGGTTTTGACATGACATGATATCACAAATGTTTTATTACACTGTTGGTTTTATAATGACGTATTTAAAAATGAAATTTTTGGCCTGTATTTTTGGGATGTTACAAGTTGGTATCAGAGCCTTGGTTTGAGGGATTCGGACATATTCTCGGGTGTGTCTGAACTCAAACTAAGGGCTTGGTATGAAAGTTTTCAAAAGTAAAACCATTTTATAAAAGGAGTTTGAAAAGAATCTGAAAAGAGAAAAGAACTTTGAGAAGAACAAAGTGTGTGATGCGTGCAATCAGCCGAGCTCAAGTAAGTTTTTTCCAAGATACCCATACATGTTATGATATGATATGATATGATTATGAGAACTGCATGCTAGATTAGGGCTAAGGATCTAGGAGGATGCCTTATATGCCTATTGTACGTGCTTGTAGACTTGCATGCTAGTACAGATTAGTCAGTGATAGGATAGCCTATTTAGGTTATGCCTAATTGTATGAGCCTTTGAATTGCATGTACAGATTCCTGATTAGAGGATAGAATGATTTGATTGAAATATGATGGTTAGAGTTTCCACTGTCTGAATGCTGCTTGCTTTGTGCTTTGTGGGACTTTTAGTAATGTGAGCCAACTATTAAGTGAATATGCTAAGTCACATGTGGCACAGGCTGGATAATCTCAGAGTGATAGATTTGACCCTATTGCGCAGCTCTTGTCTGAGTCCAACCGGTATAGGGATGAGTATGCTACTTGAAGGATTATCTGATCTCTGATGCATGTGGCTATATTCATGAGGTAGCTAGTTGACATTACTAGGAATCTTTCGGCAGCTGAGGACTGGGTGAGTTCGGGAACCTAAGGAAGCCTAGGATATATTTCAGTGAGTCAGTAGTGAGGCTCAGTTAGACTTGGGTGTGCTAGTTGAGGAAGTGACTTGGAGGATCCGGGAGGATTGCTGAGGAAAGTATGGATAGGTGTGGAAGGTAGTATTGGGCCCGTACTACTGAAAGCACAGGATCCATACTCGAATCAGTGAGTCTTGGAGAATCTAAGAAGCTTCAGGGAAGAATTTGTGACCCAGTTTGGGGACAGAGGATGTTCCAGTTGTTGCAACTTAGCCATTGGCAAGCGAGATAGTGAGCGTGACAGGGTGTCAGACCCTGAAGGATATGATTTCCAAGAGGTTGTAGATGCGAGATCGATTTGGAGCACCCTAGAAAGAGAGGAGCGTATCAGGTGTGTATAGTAGAGGGTCCCGGGAAAAGACCCATGACTTCTGATCATCGGGTGAAAGGCCGGCAGGGCCAGAGTCAGTGCAATGCGTATGAGAGAGTACACGAGGGAGTTTGTCACTCCAAGGGTTTAGGCTGCTACAGGTGTGGTAGGGTTGGTCATGTCTGCATAAGGTGACTAGTATTTCCCCAGACGTTGTGAGTATGTCATCTTCTATTGCTACTAGATGGATGTTGGGGATACGTATCGTGTTGGAATTGTGAGTGAGCTTGGATAAGTCAGACCTCGGGTCGGCTTTTCTGCTAGTGCTTGGGTTGCCAAGGATCATATATGCCATCCTACATGCCGAAAGGTCCTTGATGAACCCAAAGAGAGACGCATCTTGAGAAGTGGGTTCCGCACATACCTTTATCATTTCGAATCCTTGTCGGGATCTATGCAAGAATATTATTTAGAGGATATTCGATCAGAGTTGGAGTGATTTTTCTCCAATGAAGTCAGCGTTCAGAGGTTCTATCATTGTTCAGGTATGGTCGGTAATTGTTTATGGATGAACTTTGGAGTTCAAGGCACTACCGTTGCTAGGACATAACTGGTGACAAGAAGAGGGTAGTGTCAGTCGCGGGTGTTCAATGCATAAGTGGTTGGTCATTGGATGTTCAAGATAATTGTGTTTTCGCATGGGTCGTGTTCGGTTAGAGTTCAGTGGTACTGCAAGATTGGGAGAGGGAACGAGGATTCGTCAGCCAGAGTGAAGATTAACGTCTTCAACTGACAGCATGTTAGAAGGATTGAGGTGTCAGACTGGATCAGATTTCAAGAGTACTCCTCAAGATTCCCGAGGATGGGGAATCTCTAGGTTTAATCGGCAATTAAGCGCTAGCATTGGCAGGCACAGGTTGTCATCAGTGGGATATTAGAAAACGAGAATGATTGGAAATCCTTCACTTCTCATGTAATGTGAAGACTTAGTCGAGTCTAAGTGGGGAGAGGCTTTTTATAAAGTTCTCCAACTGTGAGTTCTGGTTGCGCAAGGTGCAATCTCTTGGCCACCTTGTCAACCAGAAGGGTATTCTAGTTGATTCACCTAAGATAGAGGCCATGATGCAGTGGGAGATTCCGAGGTCTCCATCTGAGATTCGGAATTCCCTGGGTATAGCGGGTTATTACCAGAGATTTATACGGGACTTCTCCGAGATTGAGGTTCCTTTGACCCGACTGACCAAGAAGTCGGTGACCTTTCGTTGGGGGCCTGAGCAGCAGGCAGCCTTAGAGACTCTCAGACAGCGGTTGTACAAGGCACTGATTCTCACCCTGCAAGAGGGTGTAGATGATTTCATGGTTTACTGTGACGCCTTGATCACGGGATTGGGTGCGGTACTGATACAGTGGGATCACGTGATAGCAGGTTTCGGGAACCAGGGTAGAGTTTTGGTTAGAACTCAGGTTCAGTGGTGTGTTAGGTCGAGTGCGTGTTCGACCCGGGTTGGAATGTGTTGTAAGACTACGGGGGTAGCCGTAGCATTCACTAGCAGTCAGTTATCATGGGAGGTGTTGTAAGACTACGGGGGTAGCCGTAGCATTACTAGCGATCAAATAGTGTTAGAGTGTTGTAAGTCTGCGGGTGTAGCCGTAGCGTTCACTAGTAGCAGATAGTGTGAGGGGTGGTGTAAGTCTGCGGGTGTAGCCGTAGCATTCACTAGCAGCTAGATAGTGATAGAGTGTTGTAAGTCTGCGGGTGTAGCCGTAGCATTCACTAAGTTGGTAGATGGCATGAGCGTGTTGTTAGAATGCGAAAGGAACAGTAGTACCCACCAGTTTGGGTGTAGCAGTAAGGATAAGGAAATCCACGGATTGGATTTCGGAATTACCCAGATGGATTAGATCTGGTTGAGCTAGTGATAGGACTGTAGGAGCACCTCTACAGCTATGGGATCAGGAAAGCGATGAACTGTATAAGATTGCGTGTGAGATAAGGCTACCATTGGTCAAGTAGCAACTACTTCCAGCCTTGGATTTGATGATGACAAGATTCGACGTATGGATTCGATCGGTTAGATCAGAAAGTTGTTAGAGTCACAGTGGCATGATAACTAGTTGCAACTAGTTCCAGAGGAGGATATCGTTCAGAAGTCGTGTGAGGCGACTAAGAGGGAGTCCTTTGGCTCCGCAGCCGGGCCGGAACCCAATATTTTAGATGACTGGCGAGCGAATTGAGACCCAAGAGGTCTCGGTAGCTTGTGGGAAGCAGCCATATGGCAACATACTGCTTCAGACAGTTCAGTGTTCGGGCAGTTTCAGCGTCTGGGCAGTGTTAGTATTGGTGTTTGGGGTTGCAAGTACTCACGAAATAGCTGGTTTATTGGCGAGTGACAAGTCACTCACAACAGGAGTATCTGGGCCTTGGCCAGGTATGAGTGATCTACAGAGATAATTAGGTCTATGATCCTGTTTTATAATGGGAACCTCGAGTTATCAGAAATTGAGTAGCCGGTTGAAAGATAAAGTGGACTGGGTCCAACGATATTGATTCAGTATGAGTGGTCTGCCAGGGATTCAGATCATCTCGAGACAGCAGATTCAGATCGAGTAAATGTTACCTAGTTACGAGAAATTCGTTCATCTATGGATTGTAGGGCTTTACGAAGATTGGTCATGGCTACCCCGGTAGGGCTAGGGTGTGCCCAGAATGGTGACCATGATACTAGAGGGGTTGGACGAGTAAGGAATGGTAAGGAATGATTTTGATGACGAAATCTAATTTAAGTAGGGGAGAGTTGTAAAGCCCCGTTTATTTATTAAGTCAATAAATAAAATAATGAGCGAATAGTAGCCCTAAAATAAATAATTATATATCAATGGATGGTCTCGAGGGGCTAATTGTCATAAGTTTAGAAGTGGAGGGCTGAAGGGTAAATTCTGGACCTTAATTGGAGAGAATTTGTCAAGCAAGGGGAGGTTTTGTAAATTCTAGATTAGCTTTGTAAAGATTTTAGGAAGATAGGGGTTGTATTGTAAATCTCGGATCTGGTTTGTAAAGTATTTAGTTGGCAGGGGTTGAAAGGGAAAATATGGGATTTAATTTAAAGAGAACTTATGGGGAGGGACCAATTTTGCCATTATGGCAATATGTTATGGTATCGGGTATATAACCCATAAGAGAACCCTAAACCTAGAAAAATGCGGCCGCCACCATCCCTTTTCACTTCTCGTTTTCCTGATCAGCAAGGCCGCTACCCTCCTCCTTCATTTTCGATCGCCGCCATCACCATAGAAGCCCCTCAACCGCCGATGGCATCATCGAGTTCGATAGCTCTCGTCTCCGCCTACTGCTTCGTCGACGAAGGCCGCCATTCCACCACCTGTTGCCGTCGGTTAGGTCGTGTATGGCCGGAGATGGCCTGTGACCGCTGCCCGTTTCGAACTCGTCACGATGTCGCCGTTCTCTTCTTTTTCTTTTGCTCCATCCACCGCCAAGGGCTCACTTCTGTTGCTCCGGTCATGGTCACAACCCCAAAGGGCTGTCGAATTCGTGTGGTTTATCACCTGTCGAGTTGGGGTGCACTTCCTTGCTCAGCTCGTCCCCGTGCGTGTATGACTGCTTACTGTTGGCCAGAAAAGCGTGGAAACCACCATGGCAGCCGCCATGGTGGCCATTACCTTGTTTCCGCCGGTTTATGCCACAAAGTGAGTGGTTGGCTTCCCTCTTCGAGTAAAGGAATGAAGAGGTGCATGATTCAGTCAATGTTTGCGTGGGTGTTTGGCCGGAGTCCTCGGAAAAGGCATCACCACCACCATAGGGTGGTGGCTGCCACCATCTGCCGCCGCTGGCCACCACAAGGTGGCTGTGTGTGTGTGTTTAATTGTTTAGTGTGTGTTTATTTTTCTATTTAGCATTGTAAAATGTAAATCACAGCTTGGAATAATAAAAGAACTTGAAAACCACCACCTTAGGGTGGTGGCTGCCGCCACCGGCCGCCGTGTCGGGTGGCAGTGCGCTTTGCCTCTCGTGATAGATTCGTTCGGGGTGCTAGAAACCCTAATGGGCTCAAAGGAGCTCTAATGGGCCCTATGAAGCTTAATGGACTCTAATGGACCTAATAAAACCCTAAGGGGCTTAATAATATTTTAGTGGGCTTAATAGGCCCCATAAATCCCTAATTGATCTAAAAACCCAACAAATAAATAAATGGGCTAGTATATGTTGGATAAGGTGTCTAAGTCCATAACTTATTTGGTATATACTTGACCCGACCCGGCATGGTCCATTTGGGTTGCACTTCACCCGAACAATTTATGGATAATTTTATGAGAGTTATACACATATGTTTATTAATATATTATAAGTTATAATATATTAATATGAAGTCATGTTATTTAATTAGCCTTAGTCTTAAATTAATTATGAATTAATTTAGAGATTAAAAGTAAGACTAATTAGATTATGGGCTATTGGTTTTATATGGTGTGGGCTAACACTCATTTGTTAATGGGCTAGGCTTATATGGAAGTCCATGGATGATCCATGGAGCTTTTAACCCATGGATCCTTGGAAAAGGAAAGGTCATGGGTTATTAGGGTTTCACCCTAACCATGTACACTATATAAGCATGCTTATGTTGCATGAAATAGCCACTAGTGTGTGTGTTTGTGTGTGGCCGAAAATTGCAAGTGTGTGTACACTCTCTAAAGTTTTCCAAGTGTTTGTGGTGATTTGTGATTTCCATTTGAGGCATTCACACTATTGGTGCTTGGCTCTCAAACTCCAAGGAATCAATCTCATCAAAAGGTATGTAATCTCATCTAACTCTTTTATGTTTAAAAGTTCCCCATGCCATGTTAGATAAGTTATGAACCTTGGAAAATTATTATTTTGCATGTATTTAGACAAACATAGATCCAAGGTTTATTAGGGTTGCATGCACACTTAGGAAGTGTTAGATTGCTCAAAACCCAACAGTGGTATCAGAGCCTAGGCTTGCTTGTTTGATACTTGATGCAAAATAGTGAAAAAAGTTGAAATTGTTGTTGTCTGGCTGATGGACTCGCCGAGTCCATGGGGGGACTCGTCGAGTTCAAGGCAAAATTCATCCTACTTGGCGAGTAGGTTCGTGCACTCGGCGAGTAGAATGATCAGAATGCAGAATTTCGACTTTTGCTGCTGGAAATGGACTAGAAACATTACCCTAAACTGTTTTGGTGTTTTAAAACTTGTTTTAGTTGGTGTAATGGTTGTTCTGATCCATTTACAATGGCATATATCGAAATTCCATGTTTTTATGTGTTCATATAATTCTTGAAATTTTGATGATCATGTTCATGTTCTTATGAATTTAGAAGATGATAGGAATTATTTGCTGAATTGTTTAGAATTAATTCTTGATCATTTATGTGTTTTAATGGAGTCCATAATTTGTCCTCAAGTTATGGATATCCAAAGGTCACTTTTCTTTAACACACATTTAAACACATAAGTTACATGAAAATGAAGAGTCTTCATTTTTATGAACCTTTAATTCATAAGTTATGAAATGAAAAGTTTTGGATAGTTACAAAACTTGCCCTCAAGTTTTGGAATTTGTAAAGTTTCACACACTTTAATAAACTTTAATTCCAACCCTTAGAGTCTTAATAGTTAAAATTCAACCCTTATACTATTTATAACATTAATGGTTAATTATTATATATATGTATAAGAATAAGTCGTTCTACCGTTAGTAGGCCTCATTCACGAATCCGATCTATAAGGTGGGTATAAGGTTGTTGCCTATAAAATGGCAACTTAATGGGTGTCCACTCTCACTCACCGCTTGCTTGACTGGTGGAGGGTCGTTAGCCGAACGGGTAGGACAATGACTTTAAATCCTCATTAAAAGTATAATGATTATTATAAAGTAACTAAACTTCTTTAATTCCCAATCTTAGTTATTTTAGGAAAAATGTGAACATGGTGCTAGTCCATGGAATTCACACTTTGTACCTTACCAAGTCGTTGGTGGAGCGTGTGTGGTTAACCGGCACACTAACTTGGACTAGTAAGGATCACGAACGGTGACTTAATGTTTGTCATAGATCAATGGAGCGTGTGTGGTTAACCGGCACATTGATTAGGTGATAATATTAAGGGTACCAAGTGAATTAGCATGGTTATTCACACCTTGTTTTGTGATCCTCGGCATCCGAGTCACAAAACTTGAAGGGCACAATCGAGATTGAAACATGCCATTGAAAAGTTCAATGAATCTCAAAAGAATCTAGGAATTTCAAATCTAATTAAAACCTAATAATTCATTTTGTTTTTCATGGTGGAAATTGGTGAATCGTCATTCACCTACCTTTCAAATATATTATTACTTAGATTACGACATCCCTCTTCTAAGTATAATATATTGTGATTGGATCCTAGCCTTAATATTACATTTGGGTGTCTTATTAAGGATTCTATATATCTAATCTAAACTTGCTTTCTTCTTTCAGATGTCTTCCAACACTAATGCTTCGGGCTCTAACCCAACTGGTTCTTTCTCTCTCATGAATCTTTGTGGGAGAGTCATCTTTGATGGTTCCAACTTCATGGACTGGATTAGGAACATCAGGATGGTTACTCGTTATGAGGACAAGGAATATGTCCTCGATAAGGAGTTAAAAGAGCTTGATGAGTCTACTGCTACTCCTGAGGAGATCGCTGAATTCAGGACACATGAGAGAGATGCTACTAAGGTGGCATGCATCATGATGGCCACGATGACAGCCGAGCTCCAAAAGTCCTATGAGGACTTCTACCCTTTTGAGATGCACCAAGACCTGATGGAAAGGTACCATCAGAGTGCTCGTCAGGAGCGGTATGAAATAATCTCCTCCATAATAACTACCCGCATGAAGGACGGTGAATCCGTCACGACTCACATGCAAAAGATGCAAAGGTATGTGGACCGTTTGCTGAAGCTGAATGTGAACATCCCTGAGGAGTTGGCAATTGACATCATTTTGCACTCCTTACCTTCTTGTTATGACCAATTTCGTATGACATATCATATGAACAAGGAGGAAGTTACCCTCAGCAAGCTTCAAGGACTCTTGAAGACCGCTGAAACCGGTCTTAAGGGCAAGGCGGTTGTTACCTCTACTACTACTCCAACATCTACCCCTGTTTTGGCTATCGGGCAAGGCAAAGGGAAAAAGAGGAAGCACCCTTCGAAGGGTACCAAGGGAAAGTCTCTTGAAGGCTCCTCATCGAAGACCAAGAGCAGTTCTGTCACTCCTTCTGCCATTCCCAAGGATGTTGATTACTACTATTGCCTGGACAAGGGGCACTGGAAGCGAAACTGTCCTAAGTACTTGCAGGATCTAAAGGATGGGAAAGTGAAACCCACCCATGCAGGTATTTACACAATATTGTCTAATTACTCATCATATTCTAACTCTTGGGTGCTTGATACAGGATGTGGTATTCACATATGTTCTGATTTGCAGGGCCTAAGAAGAAGTGAGGATGTGGAGCACGGGAAGATAAACTTGATCATGGGGAATAGGAAGGCTTCACCTGTTTCCAAGATTGGAGTTTATACTTTGTTGCTTAATAATGGGTTAAAATTAGATTTGAATAAATGTGTGTACTCGTCTGAAATGGCGAGGAATATTATTTCTTTTCATGCTTTGTACAAACAAGGTTTTACCTTTTTGTTTGATAATGAATGTGGTGGTATTAATGCTTTCTTTAAAAATGTGTTTTATTTTAAAGCATTACCTTGTGATGGTGTGTATGAAACTGTGTCGATTGTAGACAAATTAGGAAATAATGTGTTGTATATTGATTCTTCTACTAG
This sequence comes from Lactuca serriola, assembly GCF_051521515.1. Lineage (NCBI taxonomy): Eukaryota > Viridiplantae > Streptophyta > Magnoliopsida > Asterales > Asteraceae > Lactuca > Lactuca serriola. The sequence goes on along the minus strand of NC_136412.1, from coordinate 271,477,451 downwards.
CCTAGATAAAGCATCATTGTGGCATTGTCGTCTTGGACATGTAAACAAGAAACGCATAGGCCAACTCCAAAAGAGTGGAGTCTTGGAGTCATTCGACCTTAAATCGGATGATAGTTGTGAATCTTGTCTACTTGGAAAGATGACAAAATCACCTTTCACTGGAACTTGTGAAAGGGGTGAGGGTTTGTTGGACCTAATACATACTGATGTATGTGGGCCATTCAAAACTGCCACAAGGGATGCTAATCGGTATTATGTGACTTTTATTGATGATTTTAGTAGATATGGGTATGTCTACTTAATCAAACATAAGTTAGAAACCTTTGAAAGGTTTAAGGAATTCAAACAGGAAGTAGAAAATCAATTGGGCAGGAACATTAAGATGCTTCGATCCGATCGAGGTGGTGAGTATCTTAGTACCGAGTTCCTTGACTATCTTAAGGAGTGTGGGATTGTCTCACAGTTGACTCCTCCCAGGACACCACAGCTAAATGGTGTAGCTGAGAGGCGTAATCGAACCTTGTTAGACATGGTTCGCTCTATGATGAGTCGAGCTTCGCTACCAATCTCTTTTTGGGGGTATGCCTTAGAGATTGCCGCCCATATCCTTAATCTAGTCCCTACAAAGAAGGTTACCAAAACACCTCATGAGATGTGGACTGGGAAGGTTCCCAATTTAGACCACATCAAGATTTGGGGTTGCGAGGCTTTCGTGAGGCATGAGACTCATGATAAGCTCGAACCCCGAAGTGAAAGGTGTATTTTCATCGGCTACCCACAGAAATCCTTCGGTTACCTCTTCTACAGACCCAGTGAGAATGTGGTCTTTGTAGCAAGAAGAGGGGTCTTTCGTGAGAGAGAATTTATAAGCCAAGGAGACAGTAGGAGCCAAATTGATCTTGAAAAAATTCAAGAAGCAATTGGTGAAGGAACCTCAGACACTAGCAATCAACCTGAGGAGGAAACTCCTGTTGAGCAAGCTGACATGTCTGTACCTCCGAGGCGTTCCACACGGGTTAGGAACACACCTTCGTTTTATTATGGCTTTCATATTACTACGGAAGGTGATACGTTTATCAGTGATAGTACACTAGTAAATTTGGATGAACCTAGCAGTGTTAAGGAAGCCATGGCAGGCCCGGAATCTGCTAAATGGAAGGAGGCTATGGACAGCGAGATACAGTCCATGTATGACAATCAAGTTTGGAACTTGGTTGACAATGTACCGGGCCGTAAAACAGTCGGGTGAAAATGGATCTTCAAGAAGAAGACCGACATGGAAGGTAAAGTGCATACTTATAAGGCTCGACTGGTTGCGAAGGGTTTTACTCAGACTCAAGGTATTGATTATGATGAAACTTTCTCGCCGGTAGCAAAGATTAAGTCTATTAGGGTTATGCTAGCCATTGTAGCATTTCATGATTATGAAATATGGCAAATAGATGTCAAAACCGCTTTCCTTAATGGAAAGTTGGCTGAGGATGTGTACATGAATCAGCCAGAGGGTTTTGTCAGTACAGAGTACCCTAATAGAGTATGCAAGCTTGAGAAATCCATTTATGGATTAAAACAAGCATCTCGTAGCTGGAATCTTTGTTTTGATGAGAAGGTCAAAGAGTTTGGCTTCTCGAGAAGTGAAGATGAGTCTTGCGTGTATGTCAGAGCTAGTGGGAGTATAGTTAGCTTCTTGGTACTGTATGTGGATGACATACTACTTATAGGAAATGACATCCCAACCTTGCAGGAGGTTAAGTCCTGGCTTGGGAAGTGCTTTGCTATGAAGGACCTAGGGGAGGCTGCCTATATCCTAGGGATAAGGATATTAAGAGAAAGGAGTAAAAGACTAATTGGACTTAGTCAGAGTACCTACTTGGATAAGGTGTTGAAAAGATTCAACATGCAGAATTCTAAGAAAGGAGATTTACCAATCCAAAGCAATGCCAAACTGAGTAAGACTCAGAGTCCGAGTACAGAGGCAGAGATAGCTGAGATGAGCCAATTACTGTATGCTTCCGCTGTTGGCTCGATCATGTATGCTATGACTTGTACCCGCCCTGATGTGGCCTTTGCTTTGAGCATGGTCAGCAGGTATCAACGGAACCCTGGCAAGGCTCATTGGACCGCAGTAAAGAACATTCTCAAGTACCTACGGAGGACTAAGGATTGGATCCTTACCCTTGGTGGGAGTGATGACTTGAGAGTATTAGGGTATAGTGATGCCAGTTTTCAGACTGATAGGGATAAATTCCGCTCTCAGTCGGGCTGGGTCTTTACCTTAAATGGAGGGGCAATTTCTTGGAAGAGTTCCAAGCAGGAGACGGTGGCTGATTCGACTTGTGAATCAGAGTATATAGCAGCGAGTGAAGCAGCGAAGGAGGCGATATGGCTGAAGAACTTCATAAGAGACCTTGGAGTTGTACCAGCTATTAAAGAACCTATGGAGATTTTCTATGACAGCAATAGTGCGGTTGCCTTAGCCAAGGAACCAAGAGATCATGGCAGATCCTGACACATTGACATAAAATATCACTTCATAAGACACAAGATTGAAGAAGGACTCCTCGTGGCAAAGAGGGTATCGTCAGATGAGAATCCTGCAGATCCCCTTACGAAGGGACTGACGAGGGTTAAGCATTTTCAGCATGCGAGGCGCATCGGGCTGAGGGACGATATTAGTTTTACAGATTAGATAGTTTTCCTGAAACTTGTAAAATGTAATCGACATTTGATGATGAATAAAATTTGTGATTTATTTATGAGTAAGGTGTTACTGTCATTGTCAATTATTTACTATTGTTTCAGTTTTTGCATGTTTTGACTTCCAGAATAATTAATTTATTCAAACCTCCACAATCGGTCATACGTCGGAAGTAAGTATGAATCAAGATTGTCATGAATTGGGATTGTAGATGGCTAAAGGTGTTTAGACATGGCAATGGTTGCTGCAACGTTCATGAGTACTCATAAGTTATGAGTATTGGTATAAACCCACGCTCACTTGTATCACTTCATGGAATTTATCTCGAGTGATCGTGAGACGATAATATCATATAAGTCTTAAAACCTAGAGATATGAGTTGTTACCTATGAGTTGGTTGTGCATTGATTGCACGTAAACGCATCAGTAACTTGATGTTATAAAACGTGCCTTTGTGTACAATTCAACAAGTAGTAGAACAAGCATATGAGTCGAAGTTTATCTGTTCCTTCTAGAAATAGAAGCGATATCTGGGGCCCTCGATGATTTTGTGTTGACCCATGTACCGGGCCCGGTCAGAACTAAACTGATGTGTTCAGTAAAGTTTTTTGTCAAACAAATCAGAAATCGAGAAACAACTACCAGACAATAAGCAAGACATAGTTCCATGTGTTTGTCCGGCTGATATCATGAGAACATAGGATTATATGATCACTTGTCTTAAAATGGCGCTTCATAGTTCAACAGAGTTTTCGAGAGCTACGATTGCTGGTTGGTTCCTGAAGTTATATAGGCAAATACAGTTATTAGACTTATCCAAGTGGGAGTCTGTTGGATAAGGTGTCTAAGTCCATAACTTATTTGGTATATACTTGACCCGACCCGGCATGGTCCATTTGGGTTGCACTTCACCCGAACAATTTATGGATAATTTTATGAGAGTTATACACATATGTTTATTAATATATTATAATTTATAATATATTAATATGAAGTCATGTTATTTAATTAGCCTTAGTCTTAAATTAATTATGAATTAATTTAGAGATTAAAAGTAAGACTAATTAGATTATGGGCTATTGGTTTTATATGGTGTGGGCTAACACTCATTTGTTAATGGGCTAGGCTTATATGGAAGTCCATGGATGATCCATGGAACTTTTAACCCATGGATCCTTGGAAAAGGAAAGGTCATGGGTTATTAGGGTTTCACCCTAACCATGTACACTATATAAGCATGCTTATGTTGCATGAAATAGCCACTAGTGTGTGTGTTTGTGTGTGGCCGAAAATTGCAAGTGTGTGTACACTCTCTAAAGTTTTCCAAGTGTTTGTGGTGATTTGTGATTTCCATTTGAGGCATTCACACTATTGGTGCTTGGCTCTCAAATTCCAAGGAATCAATCTCATCAAAAGGTATGTAATCTCATCTAACTCTTTTATGTTTAAAAGTTCCCCATGCCATGTTAGATAAGTTATGAACCTTGGAAAATTATTATTTTGCATGTATTTAGACAAACATAAATCCAAGGTTTATTAGGGTTGCATGCACACTTAGGAAGTGTTAGATTGCTCAAAACCCAACAGTATATGGGTTGGAAACCCTAATTAGGGTTTGGAAAGCCCTAATGCGAATGAAACCCTAACTTAAAGAATTAATCGGGTCACACACACAAGAATTATTTAATAAATTGAGATATTAAATAATGAACTTTGGCAAAGATTAATCTAAGCGATAATGGACTTAATGGATTAAGTCCTTAATGGGTTAAGTAGGAAACTTAAACATATTCATCATTTTATGTGAAACTCTAATTTCACTTGGGTTTATTGTTGGGCCTTTCTTTTGGGCCTTGAGGGTTGGGTAATTAATGGGCCATCCAAAGTCAAGCCAATGAACTAAAATAATTTAATGGGCCTGGGGTAAGGCCCATGTAAGGGGCTTGGGCCTAATTTGGAAAATTGGGCCATAGATGGGCCATACTTTGGGCCTTAATGATTATATGGTGTTGGGCCTTAGAATGAGACCATGTGTAGGCCTAGGCCCAATTTGGAAAATTGGGCCATGTATTGGGTTTGATTCCTAATTGACTTTGGGGCCTACGGATTGGGCCTTGGGCTTGAATAAGCCAAGCTTGGGGCAATGTAATTATCCAAAGTAAGTGTTTATGGTTATGTAGTGTGACCCAATTATTAATTGGGTGATGTTTTGATATTGACAGATCGGGAATTTGTCAGCCAGCAGCTGGGGTTGAGTCTGCGGGACTTCAACAGTGTGGGATTGTGTCTACGGGACTTCAGCAGTGTGAGGTGAGTTACCTTCCAGTAGCGGTGGATCTACGGCCTCAATGCCGGCCCACTAGTAGGAGTTGTATGATAGATGATTGTCTCTGTGATATTCATCTAGGGTTGCTACTACCTGTGTTATGTTTATGTGCTAGTATGATATGAGGCTATGTGATATCTGTTATGTGGTAGCAGTAGGGGTGAAATAGTCCCCAGTATCCGGTCGTGAGGACCGAAGGGGAGGCCAGCACCCAGATATGCTAGGCAGTATCCGGTCGTAAGGACCGAAGGGGAGACCAGCACCCATATATGCTAGTCAGTATCCGGTCGTGAGGACCGAAGGGGAGGCCAACACCCAGATATGCTAGGCAGTATCCGGTCGAGAGGGCCGAAGGGGTAGGTTGGGCACCTAGATATGCCCAGCAATATATGTATGATATGTGATTGTATGGTATGTGGTATGATGGGGGAACTCACTAAGCTTCGTGCTTACGGTTTTCAGTTTTGGTTTCAGGTACTTCGTTTTCAAAGGGAAGGAGTCGGCTCGATCGCAGCGCATCACACTATGGTTTTCCGCACATGAGATCTTTGGGATTACACTCTGATATTGTTTTATGATAACATGTTTGATTATTTCTACCTTGGTTTTGACATGACATGATATCACAAATGTTTTATTACACTGTTGGTTTTATAATGACGTATTTAAAAATGAAATTTTTGGCCTGTATTTTTGGGATGTTACACAAACCTAACAAATAAAGGGTACAAATGACTCCTTAAACACTACTACTATGCACTAATAATGTAGTACAAGGTAAGTATGGTCGATCCATAGAGACACGGGACAAGTGTTTATACCTTTTTGCGGAAGGTACAATAATGGTCACATAAATTGGGGGTTGGTATGCAATGATTTAAACAAGAGGACAAAGCAATAATTAAATGATCAATTAAATGAAACAAATTCAGGATTTGTGAGAACTCCAACTCTATGCAAGACAATTTAACAATGTGATTCCAAGGATGAAATGATATCTACTTAATTCCACCTAAGTTGGTACTTGAAAGTGTTAACAAGTTCTAACACTTCCCATTCACCAAGTTGTCAAATTCAAAACAAGCTCTTTGAAAATAACTTAACCTTCTAATTTAAGTCTAAACAAGCTCTTAGATAGAAATCAAAAGGTTGCAATAAGCTTTATGTGAATGTTGCCAACAACACCCAATACTCCTCACAAGCTCGGGAGTGTAAGAGTATGTGAATAAGCTTTACACTAAATTCATTCAATGGAAATCAATTTAGTGTTTGTTACTTAGTCCAATCCACAAAACAATTACGGATTTTGCAATTAGATAACTTGAATGACCTAACCCTAATTCAAATGGCCAATAAGAATCACAATTAGACACAAACATTCAATTGAAACAAAATCAAACTCAATAGGTAGGAATTAGAAGCAAACATCAAATCACATGATTGAAATCACAACTAAAGAGTCAAGACATGAAGTTGGAGAAACTAGGGTTTTAGCCAATCATGACTAGAACAAGATCACAAATCTAGAAAATGAAATTAAAGTTCTTACAAATAGAAATCAAATGTTCCCAAGTGTTAATAAACTTCAAAATTCTCAAGAAAATTGCTTTCTCTGCTCCAAAAATCGACCCTCCTTTAAGAATGGTGAAAAACTGCTTTAAAACCCACGTTTACGTTTACATGGCCCGCGTAAATTAACACTGTCATTTACACGGCCCGCGTAAACGCAAAAATATACTGCACAAAAATCTACATTTACACGGCCCGCGTAAACGCAAGGCTTGCATTTACACGGCCGTGTAAATCTCTGTAAAGCCAAAATCTTCATTTCTTTGATATCTTGCTCCTCGGTGCTCCACAAGTCCCGAAACTTCATCCAAATCTCTTATTTATCACCTCAACTAAGTTCCAACCTCCAAAAGTCCCTGAAATTATCACAAAAATGTGCGAATTAAATTGCCTCATGAAAAATCCCGAAAAACATGCAAAATTCATGAGTTTAAACCTAAATGCAATGCACTTTTATGGAATAAAACTACAAAATGGGTGCATAAAATGCACCTAACAAATGTGACGCCTCCTCAGACGAGGTGGGGGCTATACTTTCTCAAGAAGATCACCCGGTAGCATATTTCAGTAAGGGTTTCTCACCTGCGAACCATTTTAAATCCGCTTACGATCGCGAATTACTCGCTTTGGTGTTGGCCGTTCAGAAATGGAACCACTACTTGCTAGGTCGCCATTTCTTCATTCGCACGGATCATTATACTCTAAAGTTTTTGTTAGAAAAACAGATTACAACAACCGAGCAACAACGACTATTACTTAAACTAATGCCATATGACTTTTCCATTACCCATCGTGCTGGAAAGGAGAACAGAGGAGCCGATGCTTTATCATGTCGACCCCACTCAGGTGATTTCTTTACACTATCAGTGCCCTATTGTTCTGAAATGGCTGATATCAAGACTAGCTTACATTCTGACGATTAAACCAGTAACATAATCAGCCAACTGGCATCTGCTCCAACTTCGGTTCCTGGATTTTCTTTCACTAGTCAACTCCTATTTTACAAAAAGCGCTTGGTGATCCTTGATGTTTTTGATATCAGACACAAATTATTACATGAGGCTCATGCAACTCCAATGGGTGGTCATTTGTGGGTTTTTAAAGACCTTAAAACGTCTCACAACTCAATATTTTTGGCCCAAAATGAAGCAGGATGTTCATCTTTTTGTTCAGCAATATTTGACCTGCCAACAACAAAAGTATGAAACTTTATCTCTTGTGGGGTTGCTCCAACCCTTACCTATTCCTACACGTGTTTGGGAAGATATTTCAATGGATTTTATTGTGGGTTTGCCTATTTCTAATCGGGTTGATACCATTTTAGTTGTGGTTGATCGGTTAAGCAAATATGCTCATTTTCTTGGCTTATAACACCCATATACTGCCAAGGGAGTTGCATCGCTCTTCTGTAGAGAGATTGTTCGTCTTCATGGTTTTCCTCGTTCTATTATCTTTGACCGGGATGTCGTTTTTCTTAGCAACTTTTGGCAAGAACTGTTTCGATTATGCCAAACAAAGTTGAAAATGAGTACAAGTTACCATCCTCAAACGGACGGTCAGACGGAAGTGCTTAATTGATGCCTAGAGGCATATTTGAGATACTTTATTCATGAACAACTGATCAAGTGGTGCTCTTATTTACCATGGGCTGAATATTCCTACAACACAGGTTTTCACACGTCAACAGGTACAACTCCCTTTTCTGTCGTTTATGGTCGGGAACCTCCACCGCTTTCCCCCCTTATGTAGATGGAGAGACTAATAATACAGATCTGGAGCACCAACTCATTGACAGGGATGATATGCTTAAGAGTCTCCGAACTAATTTACTCAAGGCCCAAGACCGGATGCGCGACAAAGGTAACACCAAGCGTCGTGAACTTTCATTTCAAGAAGGTGATTATGTTTTCCTAAAAATCCAGTCGTATCGACATAAGAGTTTAGCAAAACGACGTTATGAAAAGCTTTCTCCCAGATTCTATGGTCCGTATCGTATCTCTCGTAAGGTCGGACCGGTTACTTACCGGTTGGAACTTCCTCCAGAAGCTCGCATACATCCAGTGTTTCATGTCTCCATGCTTAAACCAGCTCATGGTTCTTTCCCATCTACTCCAGTTCATCCTTTACCTATCACTAAGGATTGGGAGGTCGATTTACAACCAAGTTCGGTCCTTGCCTACCGTTGGGTCATTGAAGCTGGTCAACCGGTTTTGGAGCTCTTAATTTTATGGTGCCACCAACCCTCCGAAGAAGCTACTTGGGAAAACTATGATCTTCTTGCAGCCCAATTTCTAGATTTCCGCCTTGAGGACAAGGCGTTTTACCAGGAGGGAAGTAATGATACAACACCATTACAGGTCTACTCACGAAGGAAGAATCGGGTCAAAGCTTCAGCTGAAAAGAACCAATTTAATTCACTCTTAGCCTATTTATTTGACCCATTCTTTGGTGGGAAAATAGAAGTAGTGGATAAGCAGTTTTTTTAGCAAGTTTTTAGGATCAGTTAATTAACTTGTTTGGTTATGTTACTTAGCAGGCCTCGTAATTAGTTTTTCATTCATTATGTTTTAGATTATCTCCAGACTTCATTCTATAATTGGAGACTAAGCCCCTCTCGAATCGGGCCCTATCTTTTTTAATTCAAGTGTTATTTTCCTGTTAAATTATTCAGATTCTATCACCCGGTCAGTTACATGTCCTAAGATAAGTGATCAAATATTCTTCTGTTCTACAAGATATCGTACAGACATGAGACATTGATTATAATGAATCTCATTGTCCAAGTTTTTTTTCCTGATTTCTGATTTATGACGACTAAAATCAGACTACCAATTGAACACATCAATTTAGTCTGGCTTGACCAAGCGCTTTAGATTTCAACATCAAATCACCGAGGCCCCCACAGATATCACTTTTCCTATTAGGGTAAAAGGAACGGATAAACTTCGACTTACATGCTTACACTATTCACTCATCAAATCACGCACAACAATACGTTTTATAACATCAAGTTACTAATACGTTTACGCATTATCAATGCACAACTGACTTGTAAACAACAAATCATATATCTCCGTTTCAAGAAGATAAGATATTACCATCTCAGAATTACTCGTGATAAAATACATGAAGTAATTCTCTGAGCGTGAGTTTATCCAATGCTCAAAATCTCCATATTCCAAGTACTCATGAACATTGTAGCAAAACAATTACTATGTCTAATCTTCATAGACAATTTACAATTCAATTCATGACAATCTTAATTTGCTACTTACTTCCAAAAGTACGAGCGACTGTGGAATTTCAAATAATCAAATTATTCAGGAAGTAAAGCATGTGAAGTGAAACACAATAATAACCTAACTAACTATGGTCTCAGAACTATTGAATATAAATAAAACCCTTATTATTTAATCACAATATTAATTAGACTTTATTCACTATATAATATTTCGAGTAATCAACTAAACACTGGAATTAAACATCAGTCATGTCATGTTATAAACATGTATACTATGTCTCTCTATGGTCATTCATTTGTGAACATATCGACTGGACACTATTCCAATGATGCTTATTTCACAATACCAGATTCTTGTTACCACGAAATGTGTTAGAATTCCAACTTTCTATGCACTATCATTTTGTGATATCAAGGCCTAAAAGTCACAGAGACTTTGCCAATGATATTACAAAATGTTCTACTAAAACTTTGTTACTCAAAACAATTCCATGGTAACGAAGTTTCAAATTCAAGGTACACTCCTTTTGAAGTGTACCTTGTGGTTTGTAAAATGTCATAATTGGTCCCTGTGGTTTGTAAAATATCTCACTTTGAGGACTTTCAAGGAAAACGTCACGCCACTGGTCCCTTTGGTTTGCAAAATTACATGAAATGTCCTCCTGCCATTAAATCTAAATTTTCGTCTGTTAGATTTTGATGAAAAAAATTATTTTATCCTTGTACCAAATTTACAATATACTACAAACCTTACAAACCTCAAGGACAATTTGTGTAATTTTGTAAATTTGAAATTTTGTATATATATATATATATATATATATATATATATATATATATATATATATAGGGAAAGGTTATATGGAAAATAAAGAATTAGGGCAACACATGTTGGAACCAATAAAAGAATGACAACACATCACTTTGGAATAACTACATAAATAACTTCCATAATACATTGCTTATGAATAAAGAAATGAACACGTGTCACTTGATCATTGGTTCCAGCATATGTTGCCCTAATTAATCATTTTCCATTGAACCTAAACCTATATATATATATATATATATATATATATATATATATATATATATATATATATATATATATATAATTTCAACAATTTGATAACTTTTTTTATAATCATTTTGATATTTTGTTTTTTATTTTTATTTTATAATTTTAATTATTTATGGTTTTTTAATGATTTTATTTATTTTAATTCAAGTAAATAAACTTAAATTCGATAAACCATATTGAAATCGTTTTTTTTTTTAATTTTTATTATTTGTGAATTGAAACGTTAATGTTTTTTTTTAATTTATACTGTTACGGTTCATGTTTTTTTACGTAGAGGTTCCATAGTTAATATCGTTAGCAACTTTATGTCTGCATTTATCATTATCATCACTTTACCTTTTATTTTCCATTTTTTATAATTTTAGTTATTTATTATTATTCTATTGTTTTTATTTATTTTGATTCAAGTAATGAAAAATAGATAAAAAAAAAAACTCAAACACCAAAATTGTAATATACTCGAATATATTAATACATTTTACATTTTTCATCTTTTTTTGGTTTTTCGTATTTTTTTATTTTTTCGTATTATTTTTTAGTTTTTTCTTATTTTTTTTTTTTCGTTGTCTCGTTTTATTTATTAGTAATCTGATAAAAAAAATTGACCTTTTTCTAAAAGTGTAAAATGTATGAATATATTAGAATATATTAAAATTTTAGTGTTTGAGTTTTTTTGGTTTTCTATGTTTTTTTAATTATTTTGGTTATCTATGGTTTTTGAAACTTTTAATTTTTTTTTATTCGAGTAAATTAAAAATTTATGTTTATTTTCTTTATTTATATTTGTAAATATAACTATTTTATTTACTCGAATCAAAATAGAAAAAAAGTTACAAAAACCATACTAACCAAAATTTAAAAAGAAAAATTAAAAAAAACTCAAACACGAAAATTGTAATATACTCTATTATATTCATATATTTTACACTTTTTGGAAAAGGTCAAAAGAGTTATCAAATTGATGAAAAATAAAATGAAACAACAACAAAAATAAAAATAGAAAATATTAAAAAATAATAGGAAACAAATTAAAAAAATAATACGAAAAAATAAAAAAACTACAAAAAAACCAAAAAAATTATGAAAAGTGTAAAATTTATTAATATATGAGAATATATTACAATTTTATTCTTTGAGTTTTTGTTTTTTGTTTTTCTATTTTTCATTACTTGAATAAAAATAAATAAAAATAATAGAAGAATAATAAATAGCTGAAACTATATAAAAAAATAGAAACAAAATGTGAAGTAATGATAATGATAAATGTAAACATAAAGTTGCTAAAAATATTAACTATTGAGCATCCAAGTAAAAAAAAAAACATGAACCGTAACGGCGTAAAATTAAAAAAAAACATTATCGCTTCAAATCACAAATAAGAAAAATGAAAGAAAAAATGATTTGGACATGATTTATCAAATTTAAGTTTATTTACTTGAATAAAAATAAATAAAAACATTAAAAAAAACCATAAATAACTAAAATTATAAAATAAAAATAGATAAAAAAATGTCAAATAGATAAAAAAAATGTCAACAATTTGATAACTTTTTTTTATCTATTTGACATCTTTTTTCTATATATATATATATATATATATATATATATATATATATATATATATATATATATATATACGAATGAGTTCTATGGAAAACAAATAACTAGTGCAACATCTACCGAAACCAATAATCAAATGACACGTGTCCATTTCTTTCTTCACAAGTAATGTATTGTGGAAGTGATGTGTTGTCATGTTTTCATTGGTTCAAATATGTGTTGCCCTAATCATTCATTTTCCATATAACTCTTCCATATATATATATATATATATATATATATATATATATATATATATATATATATATATATATATATATATATATATATATATATATATATATAATTTCAAATTTATAAAATTACAAAATAGTCATTACTGTTTGTAGTATATTGCAAATTTGGTACAAAGGTAAAATAGTCATTGTAATTAAAATCTAACAACTAAAAAATTAGATTTAACGCAAAAGGACTTTTCATATAATTTTGCAAACCATTATAATACTGAGATAAATTAAACCACACACCAAAACGTGTGTATGATATTGTATATATACTAATGAATTATAATAATGAGATCCTATAATGTAGGATCTATAGAATACAGATATACATAACATATTTAACAATATATAGAATATATTTATCTAATAGTTATCTAATATCCCCCCTCAAGCGAATATGCGGTGGACCAACGCGTAGCAAAGTACGAAAATGCTCAAACTGAGGACGTGGAAGGCTTTTGGTGAAGATATCCGCCACTTGAAGCTTGGTAGAAATAAACTTGGTGTGAAGTTTGCCGGAAGTGACAAGTTCCCGGATGAAATGATAATCAAGGTCAATATGCTTAGCGCGCTTGTGAGCAACAGGATTTTGAGTCATAAATAAGGCGCTTTTGTTATCACAGAGCAGAGTTGGTCGATCCGGTGGCAAGGCATGAAGTTCACGTAGAAGATGAGTGATCCAGACAATTTCTGCAGTTGTGTTCGCCATGGCCCGGTATTCAGATTCACAACTAGATCGTGAGACAATTGGTTGCTTCTTTGCACTACAGGAGACAAGATTGCCGCCAAGAAATATGGAATAGCCATAAGTAAAGCGACGAGTTTCAAGACAACGAGCCCAGTCAGCATCAGAATAGCCCAATATGTTGTTGGTCTGCGGATGACAGAAAAGAAGCCCAAATGAAGCAATACCCTTAACATAACGCAGAATGCGTTTGACAGATTGAAAGTGAGCATCCGTAGGTGCATGAAGATATTGACTGGCTTGATTAACAGCATAAGATAAGTCTGGTCTAGTAATAGTTAAGTACTATAAGGCCCCGACAAGCGATCGATAAAGAGTGGGATCGGAAAAAGGAGAGATCAGAGGTGAAAGTCTCATGTGTAGCAAGAGGCGTGTGGACCAGTTTGGAATCAAGCAAATCCGCCCGGGTAAGAACATCTTTAGCGTATTTGGACTGACTTAGATATAAACCAGTGTCAGTGTAGCTAACTTCAAGTCCAAGAAAGTAACTCAAGTCGCCAAGATCTTTAATGGCAAATTCACGATTAAAACGAGTAGTAAATGTAGTGATGACAGACTCATGACTGCCGGTAAGAATCAAGTCATCGACATAAACGAGAAGATACATGATGCAAGAGTCTCGAGAAAAAATGAACAGGGAAGTGTCAGCCCGACTGTAGACAAAACCGTTGGATAGTAAAAAGGTGTTGAGACGTTGAAACCAGGCTCTAGGTGCTTGCTTCAAACCATAGAGAGCTTTGGATAACTTGCATACATGATTTGGAAATTGGGGATCGGTGAAACCAGGTGGTTGCTCCATGAACACAGTCTCTGTGAGTTGACCATGAAGAAAAGCATTTTTAACATCCAACTGATGAAGACGCCATTTGTTCAATACTACAAGAGATAGAACAATGCGGACAGTAGAGGCTTTAATTACAGGACTGAACATATGTGAATAATCTATCCCTGGAATTTGTGTGAAACCTTGAGCGACCAGACGTGCTTTATACCGTTCAACAGATCCGTCGGCATTGAATTTAATACGATAAACCCATTTAGAACCAACAATATTTGAGGAAGATGGGCGTGGGACTAACACCCAAGTATTATTGTGACGTAGAGCCTCCATTTCTTCATTCATGGCAACCAACCATCGTGGATTTTTTGCAGCTGACTTATATCCTTTTGGTTGAGATTCAGAAAATAGGGCAACATGCAATGCATGTTGAGCGAAGGAAGAAATGTCAAAGAGATGTTTGGGCTTAAAAATACCAGACTTGGAGCGTGTAGTCATAGGATGGAGTGAGGAAGCTCGATTTGGAGGGTCCGGACATGGTTTGGGATCTGAGTTGTCATTATCAGAAGGTGGACTGCCATAAGATGAATCGTTAATTGGGTCGTTGTCAGGTGTAGGAGGTGTAGCAGGGCCATCGTCGGATAACGGGCCAGCAGGGATATTGTTGCGAGAGACAGGTTCACATAAAGAGCATGGTTTGGTAACTGGAGGCGAATGGGTTCGTTGAATGGTATCGGTTTTAGTAGGCTGATCAAAAAGTGAAGTGTTAGGAGGCCCGTCATCCAAGAAAATAGATAGGTCCAGCTTGGAAAAATCAGAGGACACATGTTGATCAGCAAAGGGGAAAGAGGTTTCATTAAAACGCGCATGCCGAGTGATATAAATCCGTGATGTTGTTGGATCAAGACATTTGTACCTTTTATATTGAGGATGATAACCAATGAAGATGCAAGAAATGCTCCGTGGTGCAAGCTTGTGTGCTGAATAGTCACGAAGATATGGGTACACTTGACAACCAAAAGTGCGAAAATTTCCATAAGAAGGTATGCGTGAGAAAAGCAACTCAAATGGAGAATGATTATTGAGAATCTTGGTAGGAAGCCGGTTGATGATATATGTAGCTGAGCTAAAAGAATCAACCCAATAGGAGGTCGGGACATGTGCATGAAAAAGCATAGACAGACCAGTTTCAACGATATGCCTATGCTTCTGTTCAGCTCTGCCATTTTGTTGGGGAGTATGCGGGCACGAAAGCTGATGAACAATACCATTTTCTTCAAAAATTTCACGAACAATGTGATTGACAAATTCACCGCCCCCATCACTTTGAAAAACCTTAATTTTCCGTGATAGTTGTGTTTGAACAAGCTTTATACAATTCTTTAAAATAGCATAAAACCCTTTCTTATTTTGCAAAGGATAAAACCATGTGAAACGTGATTGATCATCAATAAACACAACATAATATAAATAACCATTTGATGCAACCGGAGCTGGTCCCCATAAATCACAGTGTGTCAAATCTAACGGATTTAATGATCGTTTAGGATTTAAATGAAAAGGTAATTTTTGTCCCTTAGAAAGATGACAAGGTTCACGAAAAACTGGTTTAGGCAAAATAGAAGTAACATTCTGTTGGGTTTTGAGGATTCTAACACTCCTAAGTGTACATGCAACCCTAAATACCTTGGATCTATATTTTCTCTATTATACATGCAATTATGAACATTCAAGGTATTATCCTAATCTAGCATACAAAATAATGAATATAACAAGATAGAATACATACCTCTTTCATGTAGAAAGTCTTCATGAAGCTTGAGTGCCAAGTACCCCAAGTGTGACACCTCAAATGGTTCACACAACACCAAATACACTTGGAATAACTTGAGAGAAATCTACACTTCATGAAATCAGCTAGCCCTTCTTACTCACTCTCTAGTGGCCGATTTTGATCAAGAATAAGATGCATATATAGTTAGGGTTACACCATGTAGACCCTAATTGACATGGCCTTTCATTTCCATGATCCATGGGTACAAATACACCATGGAGCATCCATGAAGCATCATATAGGTTTTAGCCCAACTAGATAATCCATGGAGCATTATCCTACTATATAAGTATGGATGATTTACACAATCAATCCATATATTTAATTAGTCTTCTTTTGATCACTTAATTAATCCTAGATTAATTCTTGATCAATACTAATTAAATAATCTTATTATTCTTATTATTAATATACTAGAACTTATAATATATTAATAACCATAAGTGTCTTATTTCTCTCATTATAGTCTATCCAAATGCATGATGCCATGCAACCCAAATGGACCATGCCGGGTCGGGTCAAGTCTTACCAATTATAGTTATGGACTTAGACATTAATCCAATAGTCTCCCACTTGGATAAGTCTAAAACTATTATTGCGTATGACTTCAGGAACCGACTGGCAATCGTAGCTCTCAAAAGCTTCTGTTGAACTCTGACCTTGTCTATGAACTCTGACCTTTGTCAATGACTTGTCCATTAGATAAGGGATCATATATTCCTCCATTCTAGATATCATATGGACTGAGACATGAATTATAATCATTATCTCTGTCCATTTGTTGTTTCCCGATTTCCGATTTATGACGACTGACTAATTGAACAAATCAAATCAGTCCTGGCCCGGCCGAGCACTTCCACTTGTCATCATCAAATCATCGAGGGGCCCACAGATATCGCTTTTATCCCGAAGGTAAAAGGAATGGATAAACTTCGACTCATATGGCTTGTTCTACTACTTGTTGAATCATACACAAAGACACATTTTATATCACCGAGTTACCAAATGCGTTTTCGTGTAATCAATGTACTATCAACTCATAGTAACAACTCATATCTCTAGGTTTGAAGAATATAAGATATTATCGTCTCATGATCACTCGTGATAAAATCCATGAAGTGATTCCAATGAGCGCGGGTTGAATCCAATACTCAGAACTTATGAGCACTCATGAGTGTTGTAGCCCTTTGTCCAACACCTTAGACCTCTACAAGCCAACCCATGACAGTCTTAATTCATATCTACTTCCAACATATGACCGACTGTGGATGGTTTGAATAACTTAGTCATTCCGGAAGAATAACCCAGTTTATTCGGGAAGTCAAAACATGCAAAGTGAAACACAATAATAACTGAATCCAATATGGTATCAAAACCTATGAACATAAATAAAACACCTTTTATTTATCACCATATGATTACACATTATTCATTGTATACTGTTTCAGCTATCAACTTTATTCTTGAATTTAAAACAATAGTTGTCCCATGCTCCAAGCATGTACACTATGTTTTTTAAACACTAGTCATGCCACACACCAAGTATGCATACTGTGTTTGTCTATGATCTTTACTTTGTGAACTAGATCAATTGAACATAACTTCAATGATTCTCTTTTCACACTCCCAAATCCTTACTGCAAATGCAAGAATTTCAAATTCATGTCATTTACTGAAATCTGTTAGATTCTAAACTTATATGCATTGATCCTCTTGTAATGATTATGCACAAAGTCAGAAAGACTTGACAACAATCATTACAGAGTATTCCAAAGGAGATCAACTCCTTGGAAACATCCTTCTTGCATTAAGTTTCCTAATCTTAAACAGATTGAAACTTCTAACTTTGAAACATTTCCAGATTCCATTTTGACTATCACTTCTGAACAAGAGTTGCCTCCTTACAGACTATGTCAATATGATCCTTCCAGAATTATCACTATACTTCCAACTGTCCTTGAGCACCCAATCTTTGGAAAACCTTAGATTGTCCTCGACAACTGTTTAATCCTTTTTAGTCACATCCAATTCTAGAGCTTTTCCCTTCTTAATGCCCCAGGCATTTGGAAAAACTTAGAACGGATGAATATAGCACATGTAATCGATCCTATATCCGAAGCATATGGGACACGATTCATGATGTCTTACATAAAGACTAAACCAATCTTTTGCTATAACATTTCCATTTCAATTTGCCAAGTTCTCCTAATTCAGATTATGAAAAGGGATGCCGTAATCATAATAGAATTTTAGAACGCAAATAATGGACTCATATACAGAATTTCCTTATGTTGAGCCATTCCAACATGAAATTCATATATATATCCTTGACTAAATGATTAAAACCTCACGATCTAAGCTTATAGATTTGAGATGAAGTATAATTTCCTCTCCCTTAATTATAGCAAAACAACTTTTCCCAATTGAAACCTTTTGTTTTCTATAATTAACATTACTAACTTGCAATACTTATCATAATTATCATGCTCCCACTAACATGATGATTATTAGCATAACACTTATGCTCCCACTAGCTTTGACATGTACTCAGAAATCAGTTGGACTTCTAGAAATCAATACTTCATTGACTTTCTTACCAAAGTTCAGATTTCTGATACTAGATTGTTTTGATAAGACTTTATCAAAATCATACACCTTCCCTTAGCTAGCACACTTGTGTATCTAAACAATTATGAAAAGGGATGCCATAATCATAATAGTTATACCTTTTTGCCACTTCTCACAAGTCCAGGTTAGTGTGCCAGTAAACCACACACGCTCCACTAACGACTTTGAGAATGCAAATATCACAATTGCTATCTAGCTAAAATCTACTTAGTGAAAGTGTTTCCTCACCATCATTTTCATGAATCGGAGAGAAACCTTATGACACTTAGATTTGCTGGTGTATGCGTTCTTATCCATGTGAATTGTCAAAACCATAGTCACAAGACAAGGATAACGACAAATCCAAACTCATATGGACTGAACTCAATCTTAATTTCTTGCCACCTGGCAGCTCAAGGGCTTGCCATTGCTTCCAAGTTGTTGTGCAACAAATTGAGAACTCTAAGAACTTATATGCAAAGTCAACTTTAACTGGAATGGGCACAGGATATGTCAACACGATAGGTTATAAACCTCAAGTCGTGTGCTAGTGAAGAGCTTCAGGTTCTATTCTTGATTAGTTCTTGAGACTTTCAAGACCTTTAAGACTCCCACTGTCCTCTTGACCTATAATACTCCCTTGTCAAACATCCAAGAGATAGTGCGGATTCTAATCAAGACAAACACTTCACACAATTGGCCTTAGTTGGTCTTTGTTTTATCCAAAACATCACAACTTACCAATTTCAAATGTACAAGAGTAGAAAACTTTTACTCTTACATTTGACAAGTGTTTTAAACCTTCTTTAAGACATGTCACTCAAATTACAATCTTGGAGTATGACTCTAAGACTTGTATTGGAACGAAGTATGACTCATCTTCTTGATTTAGCCACTTCACCAATTCATAGTTCCTCTTCTTAGCTATAAGAAAGCACTTAGAGGATGAATTGTGATAAGGTCTCTAAATCATTAAGATGATCATAAAAACTGATACAAAAGTACTCTCCCATCTTTTCAGATTTGAGAAACTTCTATCCTTCTGCCTAATTTGATTCTTCTTATTCGCTTTGCCTTACATTGGAACTTTTTCCAATGTCTTAGAATTACACTTAAGCTTGTAAGTATAACCATATTTACTAAGCTTTAGTAAACTATGACGAATAGTCTTATCAATCTTTTGTAGTGGACTTAATCAGTGCACAAGAATGTGTACTCGATCCCTTAGTCCTTACTTGACTCACACATCCATGTGAACGAGTAATTAGTCTTAATTTTTCCAATACTTGAAAGTTCTCATTCATCCTGCTATACAACTTGCATGATTCCAAGTCCCAATCCAATTGAAACTTGGGTGATGAGAATCTTTCCTTATTTGGTAAATTTAGACATTACCACAAATGAAAGAATCAATTTCATATTTCCACTCTTGCTCTTAATGGAATCATATAAGCAACAATTTTTCCTCAAATGCCATTTTAAGGATATTTTAAAATAAATAAAATCAAAAAAAATTTCTTTTATTTTAAAACTTTGTGGAAAAACTTATCCTTACAATCCATATGAAAAACTTGTTGTTATCTATTCCCAAGCAATCTCTCATAACTCCTAAGAAGTAGCTCAAGAATCCGATCTTCAAACTACGCGATAGAAATCCATCTATGCAATCAGATTCAGCATATTCTTTCTTTAAGTTTCTTCACTTTTCTTTGATTCTTAAAACATCACCATGTGACCCAGTCACATCATGTATCAAGAATCTCATAATAGAACTTAACAGAGTTAGATAGTGGACTTTACCTGAAGTAGAGTCAAACTTATTGACTTTAACATCCTTAGGTAAATTTGGCAGCTTCGCAACCAATGCCCCTTTCTTTGGCAATATAAACATATGGACCTTTTGATAATGGTACACGAGACTATCACAGACTTAGCTTTTCTCTTTACCATTTGGTCAACCGAGTTGACTATGGCCGATCCCTTTCCATTGGGAAGAGAGAGCTTTACTAGATATCCAATGTCATCATTGTCAATGTCCATAAAGTTTTAGGAAGTTGATCTTATCAAATAGATAAGATCATTAAGGGTCTTGTCATAGTCTGTTTCATAGGTGTTCCAAAAGAACTCACTATGTGACTTAGAAAGTAGTTGAACCACCAACTTTCTCAAGACTTTGACACCTAACTCTCCCGGCTTGTCGATATGTGACTACATCTCCAAGATGTAATCACACATAGACCTTGCCTTGCCAATAGGGCTTGAGTGACCTTGAACTTGTGGGTTAGGGAGAATAATTTGAGGAGGTGTAAGAAGTATGATTTCCATGGGACATCATCTTCATTTAGGAAAGCTTGTTTCAAGAGATTTGGGAAGATCACAAATGTCTAAACCAAACATCTTTTGGGAGATATTCAAGATAGTTGATTTTAAAGTCCTTAATATGATACCCAATATGAAATATTAAGGCTAGGACCCAACAAACTATTTTATAACTTAGAAGAGGGATGCCGTAATCCAAGCTATAAAATATTTGAAGGTAGGTGAATGACGATTCACCAATTTCCACCAAGATAAACGAAATGTATTATTAGGTTTTAATTGGTTTTGAAACTCCTAGATCTTTGAGATTCATTGAACTGTTCAATGGCATGTTTCAATCTCGAGTGTGCCCTTCAGGTTTTGTGACTGGGATGCCGAGGATCACAAAACAACGTGTGAAGTAACCATGCAAATTACTTGGTACCCTTAAGTGTTTACCCCTCAATCAATGTGCCGGTTAACCACACACGCTCCATCGATACTATGATAAACATTAAGTTACCCTTTGCCTACCTTGTTAAATACGAGTTAGTGTGCCGGTTAACCACACACGCTCCACTAACCGACTTAAACAAAGTGCAAAGTGTAATTTCATGGATTAGCACCTTATTCACATTTTCCTAAGTAACTAAGATTGGGTATTATTAAGAGTTTAGTTACTTAGTATTTATCATTAATACTTTTAATGAAGGGAGAATTATAGTCCTGTCAAACCCGTTCGGCTAACGACCCTCCACCAGTCAAGCAAGTGGTGGGTGAGAGTGGACACCCATTAAGTTGCCATTTTATAGGCAACAACCTTATACCCACCTTATAGACCGGCTTCGTGAATGAGGCGTACTAGCGGTAAGACGGACTTTACTCTTATACATATATATATATATATATATATATATATATATATATATATATATATATATATATATTATTAACTTATAATATTATAAAGTATAAGGGTTGAATTTTAACTCTTTAAAATTCTAAGGGCTAACTTGGAATTAAAGTATTCGTAAGTGAAAACTTTTCAAATTCCAAAACTTGAGGGCAAGTTTTGAAACTATTCAAAACTAATTAATTCTATAACTGATGTGTTTAAAGTAGTTTTAATCCAAAAACTCTTCAAGTTCCATAACTTGAGGACAAGTTATGGAAGACTTTAAACTAATAAAATAATTAACTTTTCTTTATTTTATAACTTATGGAATTAATTAAGGTTACACTCTTTTTTTTATATTATTATTTAATGAAGAGACTCTTGGTCCTCCATAACTTGAGGACAAGTTATGGAGTCATAAAACCATTTAATTAGAACTAGACTCTTCATTTTTGTAACCTTTGCCAACTATTATGAGTTTTATGAAACTTAAATGTGACTTTTCATATAACTTGAGGACAAGTTACAAAAACACATTTTAGAATCAACTCTTAGATTAATTTGGATTGAAAACAACTATTTCACTCAACTTTTCTATTAATCTAAGCAACTCATAAGAACAAGATAATTCAAATCAAACTTTTTCATGTAATTAATCTAAACCTTAAACTAATACAAAACATGAATCTATTGACAATTATCTTTGAAATTGGATTAGCATGAACATTACCACATCAAAAACAAGTTTATAAGTTCAAAAACATCTTAGGGTAATGTTCCTAGTCCAATTCCAACCAAAAAAGTCGAATTTATGTTGTCTGGGGGTCCAACTCGTCGAGTGCACGAACCAACTTGGTGAGTTGGATGCATTTTGCCTTGGACTCGGCGAGTCTGCTGGGCAGACAACATCAAAACTCGATTTTTCAGCTCCTTTTGCAAGTATAACAAGAAAACAAGCCTAGGCTCTGATACCACTGTTGGGTTTTGAGCATTCTAACACTCCTAAGTGTACATGCAACCCTAAATACCTTGGATCTATGTTTTCTCTATTATACATGCAATTATGAACATCCAAAGTATTATCCTAATCTAGCATACAAAATAATGAATATAACAAGATATAATACATACCTCTTTCATGTAGAAAGTCTTCATGAAGCTTGAGTGCCAAGTACCCCAAGTGTGACACCTCAAATGGTTTACACAACACCAAATACACTTGGAATAACTTGAGAGAAATCTACACTTCATGAAATCGGCTAGCCCTTCTTACTCACTCTCTAGTGGCCGATTTTGATCAAGAATAAGATGCATATATAGTTAGGGTTACACCATGTAGACCCTAATTGACATGGCCTTTCATTTCCATGATCCATGGGTACAAATACACCATGGAGCATCCATGAAGCATCATATGGGTTTTAGCCCAACTAGATAATCCATGGAGCATTAGCCCACTATATAAGTATGGATGATTTACACAATCAATCCATATATTTAATTAGTCTTCTTTTGATCACTTAATTAATCCTAGATTAATTCTTGATCAATACTAATTAAATAATCTTATTATTCTTATTATTAATATACTAGAACTTATAATATATTAATAACCATAAGTGTCTTATTTCTCTCATTATAGTCTATCCAAATGCATGATGCCATGCAACCCAAATGGACCATGCCGGGTCGGGCCAAGTCTTACCAATTATAGTTATGGACTTAGACATTAATCCAACACATTCAGCAAACCAAGTTTTTGTAAATTAGAGATATCATCAAAAGAGGTGTGTCCTAAACGATTATGCCATAGTTCAAAAGAAGCTTTATTAGAAACTCCAGAAGAAGCGATCAAGGCTGTATGATCATCTTTAAGCACATACAATCCATCCTCACACCGACCTCTTGCTATCACTTGTTTGGTTGACCTGTCCTTAATATGAAAGAATGGTTGAGAAAAAAGAACATCAACTGGATTATCCATGGTAAGTTTACTAATTGATAACAGATTCTTGGTTAAATGAGGAACAACCAAGACCTTTCGTAAAGTAATATTTTTGTGAACCATGGTGTCACCAATATGTGAAACTGGCAGATTGTTTCCATTACCAAAAATAACATGTGAATTACCAGAATATGGAGCAGGTGAGGTGACATTATCTGTTGAGGAAGTCATATGTGCAGTTGCTCCCGAGTCCACATACCAATCAGGATTTCCCTGAGTGACATGACACTGGGAATGAAACGCTTGTGCCAAGTTTGAGTCTTGATGAAGAGAGTTGGAAGCATATGTAGACAGACTTGGACAAGAGGACGCATAATGTCCATTTGTGCGACAAAGCTGGCAATGGGGAGGATGACGCCCCCCACGACCTCTACCACCACCAGCAGATCCACGAGAGCCACCACGTGGATAATTTGTTGACCGACCCCTGTTATTGGTGGAATGAGATTGAGAAATAAAAGCTGCAGGTGGAGTAGTGGTGCCATGGATGGATTGTAAAAACAACTCATGGCTCTCTGCCTGAGATATAAGATCACGAAAGGTTGGAGAGGGTTTACTGGTGCGTATGGCAATAGAGAATGTTTCAAATGAAGGCCCTAATCCGCATAAGAACCAATGGATTTTATCCATATCTTCAACTGGTTGGCCTATGGCAGCCAATTTATCACAAGCAGACTTAAACTTTCTACCATATTCAGAGATAGTAGAGGTACCTTTTGTCATTTGACGCAAAGAGTCGCGTAAGGAATGAATTCTTTCTACCGAAGAACTGCTATAGGCGAATTCCAGTGAGGTCCAGATCAAACGAGCTGTGGAGAGCCCAAGTACTTCAGCAGCAGCCTCTTCAGTTAATGACGAATTGAGAAGAATCACAGCCTTCTGATCAAGATCAAACCAGGAGGTAAAAGCTGGATTGGGAACTGATTTGTTGTCAACTTCGACTGTTGCAGCAGGTTGAACAGAAGTGCCATCAATGTGGGGCAAAAGCTTCTGATAAGTGAGTAAGGGAAGCATCTGATTCTTCCAGAGAAGATAATTGGTGGAACATAACTTGATGGGAATCATATGAAGCAAAGTGTTCATTGAAAAGGTGCCATCCTGAGAAGTCGACATCTTCTTGGGTTTTGAGAAAAGAACAGAAAAATAGAAGGAGGGAAGGATCAGATGGTTTAGGCTGATACCATGTAATACTGAGATAAATTAAACCACACACCAAAACGTGTGTATGATATTGTATATATACTAATGAATTATAATAATGAGATCCTATAATGTAGGATCTATAGAATACAGATATACATAACATATTTAACAATATATACAATATATTTATCTAATAGTTATCTAATAACCATATGAAGTAATAAAGTGACGTATTCTTTAAAAATCTTCAGAAATGAAATATTTTACAAACCAGACCAATTATAAAATTTTGTCTTTGTTAATATAACCAAAATATAACATATCCGACTTCCACACTCCGAGACCAAGCACCTATCTCTCACTTTGTGAGTGTTTGGGATAACTTTTAAAAAAAGTTTATTAGCCTTTTAGCTTTTTAAAAAGCTAATAAGCTAAAAAAGTGTTTGTCTATCTAAAAAGCTATTTTTAAAACAGCTTTTTGAATAGAAAAAAGTAAAACTTTCAAAAAGCAATCCTAATTTTTTAGCTTTTTAACCATTTTATTTCTGAAAAAGCAGTTTTTTGCGTTCAAACACTTTTTAAAACCAGTTTTTTCCTAAAAGCTTATAAGCTAATAAGCATTTTTTTCATAAAATTCATTTTTGACGTAAAAAAAAACTAGTACCCTTTGTCGTCAATCCGCTTCTCTGTGTTTCAACTTTCAAGGCTTATTCGGTATTTCGGTATATACCCGCGAAACGTCGATTTGTTCTCAGATCCGACTTGCACACTCAAAAGTCAAAGATTCGCCATCAGTGGCAAAGAAGAGACTATGCAAGCTTCTTTCCTCTCATCTGATCATGGAATTCCTTTCTGCAAATCCGAAGGGGTTCTTTGTCCAAAGAGGCTCCCTTTCAAACCCAATTCACCAAGGAATCTCAAGTACAAACACACTCTCACCTCCTGCACTCGGCTCTCTGCAACACTCGATTCACCTTGCAAAACAAATGTAATCTTACCGCCGACCACTCTAACATCGCGCAGCCGAAGCAGTACTGGACGTTTTCTACCTCCAATCCTCTGCAGCAATTCGTCGAACAGTTTGAGTGCAAACGACGATATTGTTCATAGCAGTGGTAGGAGTTTTAGGGGTTGGGTGGAGGTGGTAGGAGAGACAATATCCACTTTGTTTCCGATATGGGTGGCATTAGGTTGCTTTTTAGGTCTTATGAGGCCGAATTCATACAATTGGGTTCAACCCAAATGGACGATGATGGGTATCACTTTCACTATGCTTGGGATGGGGATGACACTCACATTTGATGACCTTAAAGGGGCTTTAGCCATGCCTAAAGAGCTGTTCACGGGTTTCTTTCTACAGTACTCGGTTAGTTCTCGCAAACAATGTAAGCAGTGTACATAGTTCAAGATTCTGAAACTGAATTTGAAATGGTGTTCTTGTTGCAGGTGATGCCTCTATCAGCATTTTTCATCAGTAAACTGTTAAATTTGCCCTCATATTATGCTGCAGGCTTGATATTGGTTGGCTGCTGCCCTGGGGGTAACTAACTAACTACACTCTTCTACCTCTCTTTCTTTTTCACTTATTCTTTAACAGATGTACATTCTTGATTCTCCTACATACACTAATCTTGATTCAAATAACCAAAATTTCCATGTTTAATTCTAGGAACTGCAAGCAACATTGTGACCTACATTGCAAGGTATGTAGCTTTGTATATATAATTACAGTCGTATATATATAGCTGAATCTCCAAATTACTTAATGATGCTGACTCATGTTTTGGTATTTTTTTCAGGGGAAATGTTGCTCTATCTGTATTAATGACAGCTGCAAGCACTGTCTCTGCAGTGGTAGGTACATAACAATTGATATTTACTTACATATATCAATGTACATTTATTTATTTGTTTATGATTTACATCCTACTTTCAATTTATTTTTTTTCCATTACAATTTACAACATTGTTGTGTTAAATTCTGTTTCTTTTTTAATACATAGTACTTTGGAGATTGATTTGTTTAGAGGCTTAATTTTCTTAATGAGATTTTATATTGTCAGGTTATGACTCCATTCCTGACTGCCCATTTAGCTGGACAATATGTTGCAGTAGATGCAATTGGACTCCTCATTTCCACCCTCCAGGTCAGACTTGTTTTAAATCAAGAAATTATTTTAAATATTCACCAAAATGAATAAAGAATTAATATATATATATATATATATATATATATATATATATATATATATATATATATATATATATATATTTGTTGTAAAGGTAGTGTTGGTTCCTGTGTTGGTGGGTGCGTTTATGAACCAATACTTTAAAAGGGTAGTGAAATTAGTGTCTCCATTGATGCCACCAATAGCTGTAGCAACTGTAGCTGTACTTTGTGGGAATGCAATTGCTCAAAGCTCTTCTGCAATCCGTATGTCTGGTCAACAAGTGGTTCTTGCTGCTCTTCTTCTTCATGTCTCTGGATTCTTTTTTGGTTATATTCTTTCAAGATCTCTTGGAGTTGATGTCTCTTCTTCAAGAACTATATCCATTGAGGTTGGCATGCAGGTATAAGTTATAAGTTATAACTTTGACTTTTAAAGAAAAGGTCAAATGGAATGTTCTTTTAAGTTCAAGATTGATAAAAACTGAATCTTTTTTGTGTTGTTTTAGAATTCGGTGCTTGGTGTGGTTCTTGCTACACAACATTTTGGGAATCCTTTGACTGCAGTGCCATGTGCTGTTTCTAGTGTTTGTCATTCGATCCTTGGGAGTGCATTAGCAGGAATATGGAGAAGGATTTCACCTGAAACTCAGGAAGTGAAAAGTGAACCCTAATTCAGGATTTTGTTGTGTTTTTTTAAAGCTTCTTGTTATGTATTTTGTGGGAGAAGATTACTAGTATTTTGTTTGATATGGCATTTAATTTTAAAAAGGGAAGATTGGCTTGTGTTTTCTTATTGATGGGGTTTGATGTTTTTAGGTTTGTAGAGTTGCTTTTAGTGAGGTTGATGTTTCGAGATTAATATTTAATAGTATGTGATTTTTGTATTTCCTTTAGTTTTCATCTTTTAAAAAAAAAATATATGAACAATAATATCATACTTTTTGTAAAAAAAGGAATTGAATTTGTATGTTTCACGTTGTTCATGGCATGCCATTGGAAATGATTTAGATTTTTGCATCTATTATATAAATAATGAATTAAACAGGTGTGTTTCACGTTGGGTATGTTTCAAATTATAAATGATTTTGGAAAATAGATGGATTGTGAGACTCATTTGTGATAAACTGATGCTTAACATGAGTGAACTTTTTATTTGTTTGATAAAAGTGGTTGAGAACAAAAGTGCAACGAAGGAAAGGATGTATATGAACTATGAAAGGAAGATGATTTGCAAGTTTAATTGCATTTCTATCTTAGTCGCACATTGGTGAGCGACCCAAGTAGAAAGAAGAGTGTCCATTATAAATTAATAGGCTCCCAAGAGTAAACTTATTGGCCTTTTTGCCTTTGTTTCGTGCTAATTTTTCTTGCAAAATATTAGGACTACGAAACGAGTATTTTTTGGTATTGATAAAATTGACCGTGAAAGTGATCATTTGGTCATTGAATATTAAATTGTGCTAATTGAAACACTCAAGTCCCAAATTTGTCACCATTTAGCCCTTGGAGTTTTTAAAATTGACGAAACGAGTATTTCTTGGTTGCAACTTGCCACGTCGCACTAGGTGTTTTTAAATTAAACGAAACAACGTCATCTTTATTAGTATAAGCAGATTTCATCAGTATAACTATTTATGCTTTGGTTCAAAATCTTGATCATTTGCTCTCTTTTTCTCCTCTTGTATTCAAAATTCTAGACCGTAATTTCTGATTTTTTCAATTTTACACTGGTCAAAGTTTTCATGTTTCTTTTCTACCTACATCAAGACATTGTATCTTTTAATATTCTTTCAAATGCCTCCATATTAAAGAGCAAAATAGTTACTTAAGAAGAAAAAGCGTTTGCCCATTGGTTTGAATCTTATAAGCAATATATTGTTTTATTGGCATTCCATTAAAACCAACGAAAGATGAATAAACCTAGTTGATATAAAATAAATAGTCATGGCACTAAAATAGACATTTTCTTAACCAAGGGACTAAAACTGTTATCAGTTAAAACTTCATGGACTATTTTTGTATAGTTAACTGTAATATAAAAATTGACTTGAGCTTTGACGTCAATATGCTTTAGGTGCTAATTTTTCTACCCATTTTCAAGAACCACCGGACACCCTAACCAACCGTTAAACAGCAGCAGTCAAGAATCAAACAACCCCTCAAGACCCTCTTCACTCGTATTCTTGTTCTAAGAAACGACGGAAGAACAGCGAAATTCTGGCTCTTTCTCAGTTTCTTTCGTAGAAGAATCAGCGAAAATGGGCAGTAATGTGGTTGAAGATGGTGGTTACTCTTCGCTAAAAGACTTGAAATTGGAAATCATCACAAACGAGAGCGATCTCGATGCCACTTTTTCTCTTTGCTTTTGGCTGTATCTACCTGCTGATTCATCCCCTTTTCCTTCTACCCTTCTTCGCCAGGTCTGTTTAGTTTTACTTCGATTAAATCCGATTTGTGTTTCCTACAAAAAAAAACACCATTTTCATCGCGGATTTTCATATTTATTTCGTGGTTTTGAATGTCGAGATGATAAATGTTCCTTTTCTAATGTGATTCTATTAACAAAACCCTTCTGTTCATAAAGAATTTGTGTTTTGTTTGTTGTAACCGCTGGTACATGGATTTTGTTCGTTTAAGAATGAGCACTGATTCTTCAAGAACAAAACACTTCTGCAACTTTATATTTACTGGGATCATTTCATTCTTACAACAATTGTGTCTTAACAGGTGTCTTTTTTCGATTTTGCAGCATCATTCTGATACAACTAGCTCTACCCCGTTTCTTTCATTGAATGCAAATAAAGAAATCGTGCTTTACCCTATTCTTTCTGTACCAAAAGACACATCAATTCCTGAAGATGTAGCTATGGAAACAGAAATTCCCACTGCAAGAACCAAGATTGATGTCCCTCTAAACAAATGGATTCACATTGGATGTGAGGTATATTTTAAGCACATTTTTTTGAGAATTCTTATTAAATTTTGATATACTTGTGCTCATGTCTTTAATAATTTGAGCTCTATGATTCTTTGGATTAAACAGGTTTCTTCTGATACTTTACGACTTTACATTCATGGTGAGACTGTTGGTGAGAATCATGTAGCTTACACTTCTGATAGCTCAAAAAAAGTTTCTTTACTTGGTGCTAACAAAGATGACTCAATTGAGGGTTATCTCTATGGTGTGGAAATGTTGCCTATTACATCTCCTATTAAAGATCACTTTGTTAAGGTGCATCCTTGATTATTTTTTTCTTACTAATATTGTCATTAATCTTATAGTCCCTTTGTTTTCATGCTCATCATTTTTTTTTCTTTATGTCCAGGACCCTCCTATGCAAATACGTGTTGATAGTTCAAGTGCCACTGATATTGAAGAAGACAATGATGGTGTGTGGACTGTTGTTGGTGGTAAGGTAAGTTTTAGTAGATTTATCTTCACTAATGCTTCTTAATATCCCATATTTGATTTCATATTTGTATTAAATAGTTGCTTGTTTCACCATATTTTGGTATTTAATTGTCACATGTCTCACTTGTTACGTATGAAATACAGGCTTCTTGCCGTAGGAATTTCTCCTTGGATGTTGTTTTAATGGATGCTTTTGGGCACTTGGTCAACAAAGAAATGGAGGTTTGTAAGGCAAATTGACACTTAGTTTGTGTTTGTTACACAAGTCAGGTTGATGATGAATATGAGGAGGGCGTTTATGTCTTTTGTATTTACGAGATATCGAGAGCGAGTCTCAATCCCACCTTTTTAGGTGGGGCTAAAAAGTTTTTTGGCCAGATGATATCAGTCTCAATCCCAGTTCAATGCATGTCAAACACAGTTCTGTCATGTCATGTCATGTCCCAGCTTTTTGGATTGGACAAAAAAGTTGCAATTTTGGCCCATTTTACATCAGTCTCAGTCGCAGTCCAATGCATGTTAAACACAGACAAGGCTGTTATGTTATGTTATGTTCTGTCATGTCATGTGTAGAAATGAGGCCTTACATTTTCTAATAGCATTTATTTTAAAATAAGGTCAAGCATATTATATTTTTATTGACAGGTTGTTGCTACGCTTACATATGCGGACAATTATGCACATGTCGAAAAACCAGATGATGCAGAAGCTCCACTGCTGACAAGTTATGATGGAATCGAGTTTGCTTCATGGGATAGACCAAGTACACTAATTAATGGACGTGCTTCATTTAAGCTCAAGATATCTCAGGTAACGTTTAAAAATACATAAGATAAGAAAAAATTATTTATATTTCTGTCTTTTTTACATGTTCTTTGTTTTTTTCTCTTGTCTCAGCTTTCATCGAAATGTGATAACAAGTTGTTTTGTATTAAATTCAACATTCCAAAGATGGGAAGATATCCATTTTTTGAAGTGTTTTCGCGTTCTATTCGGTGTATTTCACGTAATCGTACTACACGTCCATCTACTTTGATATGGAAAAGGTCAACCACTCTTATGCATTCGGTCAATGGAACCTTTGGGCCAGATGGAGGATCCATTGAGCCCGTTAACAATGTGGTTCATGAGGCAAAACCAAGCCCACCATCAAAACGGATCAAGTTAGAACTTGCAAACCCCTTTGTGCATTTAAAGCCTGATGATTCATTCAAGCAAGGATATGAAGAACACCATGAGGTATAAATAAACTCTTCAATCCTATTACTTATTAATTCATTAAAAGATGTGATTGTAATTCTATTTGTACATGTGTAATATGTTGCTGACATGGCAAAAAAAATTCTTTCTTAAAAAAAACTGTCCATATCAGATTGGATTTAGATCACTATTGATGAAATGGCACGAGTTGATATGCTTTTATGCAATGTCGATGCCAATACGCTACAAAAGTTAAAAGATTTGATTCCAATTCCTTTGACAGATTCATTCCTTCAAAAAACATTCTATGAACCACCTCCTTACTTTTTAAGACATGTTGTAGATCTTGACTTTTTGTTTTGCAACAGGTTGATAGATCAAATGGTAGGATTTTGGAAGGTAGAGAAGAAATATACAATTCATCATCTGACACAGATAGTAATACTAATAGTAATAGTAATAGTAGTGAAGCAACAAACTCATGTAAAAGCAATGGGAATCCGGTTTCAGACCTAACTGTATTCAAATACTGCCTTGGAACCCTAACTGAAAAATCTCTTCTTCTAAAAGACCTTGCAACTTCTGCTTCCCAACAAGATGTCATGGACTTTGCCATGCGGGTTTCACAGTTTTCTGGTTGCCTTCATCATCGGTAATTTTCTTGCATAAAAGTAAAACCAACATTACTTTCCCGTGTTTTTTTTAGCTAATTGAATTTGGATTCCAGTAACCAAATAAGAAGTTCAAAGAAGATGATAGAGGAAGGAACAAAGGTCTGGAATTCGGTATTGCAGAATCACCACCATGTGTCGTGGGATAATATGATTCCGGTTTTAAGAGACCAGTTTATCAAGATTTCTTCATGTCGGAATAGATTCTTGGTGCATCAGGTTACAACTCTCCCATTAAAAGGATTCCAAATCCGATTCCGTCTTCGGAATCCCTGAATTTGACTCTTTGTTTGTAGGATTTTGAGGTGTTGAGAAGAATCGGTGGTTGCCAGGACTCAGTGACTCAAGAAAACTTTGAGAAGTTGTGGTGTTGGCTATACCCTGTGGCTTTTGCTTTATCACAAAATGGGCTAAATGAAATGTGGGATTCCAGATGGATTGAAGGACTTGTTACAAAAGAAGAAGCGGAATCTTCACTTCAGGGTCCCACTGGTGGGATTGTGGACCCCGGCACATTCGTCCTCCGGTTTCCTACATCAAGAAGCTGGCCCCACCCTGATGCTGGGAATCTTATTGTCACTTATGTTGGGGCTGATTTTGCCATACACCATAGGCTCCTCTCTCTTGACTTCTTTCACAGGTATGTGTGTAAACTATATGCATCAAAAGTATAGGGTTAAATCATAAATGCAAGAAATCGCAACGTAGTGTTTTGTTGATTTGTTTCTAACTATTGTGTCATTGTACTTTGAAAAATCTACATAGTTGTAGCAATGGCATACAAATACAAAGCGATTTTCACAGCTATATTTTTCAAAGTATAATGTGTTCATAAGAAAAATGTTGAAAGTATGATGCTATGTGTTGGTGGATTATTCAAATTACAATAATTAAAAGTACAATATTATAACAAAAAGAAATGAAAATAGGATGTTGTAATACATGGATAAATACAAGTATGCTGCTATTTCTTATATATGTTTCTATCTTTTTGGTTTTTTGAATTTGTAGTTCTTGTGGCAATGAAACGTTGGGGAAATCATTGAAAGATATGCTGCTTGAAGAGCGTGAGTTATCTCGACTAGGAAGGCAAGATGATGATGATGACTTTTTTTTTTTTTTTTTTTTTTTGTGTGTGTGTGTGTGGATTTGGGTTTTATATATGAACTAATTGTGGGAGTTTTTGAAATTGCAGGATTACAACAAGAAGTGTGCGACTTGTTTGAGATGTATGTAACTATGTATTTAAGGCAATGTTTTCGTCCCTAGGTATTGTTTCTAATGTTGATGTGTTTCTTAATGAAGATCATTCTTGGCTTGTTTTATTAAATTTATTTCTCTTAAATTATATTTGAATATCAAACTTAAGATCGTAAGAGTAGCCAATGGAGAGAGTGAAATATCTGGTTTAGAACAAAAATACTTTAGCAGGGATGAAATTTGTAACTTTCAACATACCATAGGGACTAAAACTCTAGTTTACTTTACCCCATACTTTCTTAAAAAAAAAAAAAAGCTACGATAATTAAGTGGTACAAAATTAAAGTTGGTTGGTACTTATTGAAATTGTTGTTATGTCATTGTCATAAAGTAGTTAGTTAAATAGGTAAACATGTTACAATTTACCTGATTTCATGAACAACGATATAACTTTAGTGGTTCAACTTCTAAAAAGATGGGGTGCCCAAAAGAAAGACATCTTATATATTTCATGACTTTATCCACATGATAAATGAAAAACATGAGAAAAATTGTTATGTTAGATGGTTAAAATGTGTATTCTCTTTACAGATAAACCAAAATTTAATAAGATAAAGGCTATTGTACGTGATCTAATAAATATTGATACATTTGCGATTTAACCATCTAGAAGTAATACTTATTTTGGAAATATTAACATTGATTTCATTTGTATCAACTGACCAACGTGTTGTATCAAACACCACCCGCATATTTTGTTGAGCTTTTATAAAAAAAAAAGGTTTTAATTGTTTTCTTTTTCACGGTTTAACCGAAGACCTATGGCTACATATAGTTGTAATGAAAATAATAATTTTAAAAACAATGCATATATATGTTTATAACGTTCATATGATTCCAAATCCTATTGATGGAATAATTTATGAAGTATATATAAATTGAAATTAAATTTCTTCTAGATATTAATTTTTAATTATAAAAGAAAAATGGAGAATTAGAAAAATAAGGCATTTCTCCAAGATCACACAACTGATGAACGTTTCTGAATTGGCCACCAACTGCAATGCCACACACACAAATTGAAGTCGTAGATAAGGTGCCCTTTTCTCCCCCTCTCCTCCCAATACCTCTTCATTCATACGACCCTTTGGTCAAATCAAGAAACCGATATATATACACCACTACCTTAATCGCTGTTAATAACCCTCTGCTGTTTTGTACCTTCCAATTAAAGCAAAAGGAAATTTAAAAACCAACTTCGTTGTTTAGCATATGTGGACTTTTCGGATCCACTGAAAATCTACTATATCTATTCAAGATTACAGTTCTGTAAGCCTCTAACCTTTCTCTTGGGTCCAAGTTCCAACTTGCGTCTTCCTTTCTCTCTCATTTCGCATTGTTCTTCGATATTATGGCTTTTTGCTTGGCGGGTGTTTGCTTATACTGGAATTAGCATAATATCCTAGTTGGGTTTTCGATTTCATTGAAGAAAAATATAATCTTGGGGATATTTAGGAAGATGATGCCGGCGACATGCCATAAACTTGAGTTTGGTCGAACTGCGTTTGTTGATTCCGTTCCTTGTGGGTGTTCTTTCAGTTCTTCATTCGACCGGTTTCCTTCAAGAAATTACGCGCGAGCGGTGATTAGGACTGTGAATAGGGGCTACTTTGGCGGTGGCGGTGGCGGTGGCGGTGGCCGGAAATTGATATGTTGCCGCCGTGATAATAACATCGCAAAGTGTCGAGTGTTTTCAACTGAAGCTCCTGGGACTTTACTAAATGGTATCAATTCATTACAATTTGATTCATTTTGGTGATCTAAATTCTAACATAACATAATGTTTATCAATAGGTGATGTACCAGGTCCTCCACCAGTTTTAAATGGGAAGAAAGAATCCACAACCGATTTGTTTGAAGCTGTTTCTGATGACCTTCTAACATTGAACAAGAATCTACAATCTGTAAGTATTTCTTTGTCTTTTACAAGATTTGTGTTATCAATGTTCTACACACTTTCGAGTCAAGTTTCCTAGCTTAATGTACTTCAAGATTGAAGATTGTGATCATGAATTTGAATTAGAGTTTCCTTTTTACTTTTATTAAGTGGTTAATTTTGATGA
The DNA here is from genome assembly GCF_051521515.1 of Lactuca serriola. Lineage (NCBI taxonomy): Eukaryota > Viridiplantae > Streptophyta > Magnoliopsida > Asterales > Asteraceae > Lactuca > Lactuca serriola. Next base: position 271,441,611 of record NC_136412.1, on the reverse strand, counting down.
TTCTTGATATTTTTTTGTGTGGTAGATTGTTGGTGCAGAAAACCCGGTTTTAATGTCTGCAGCTGAGCAGATTTTTAGTGCGGGTGGAAAGAGAATGAGACCAGCCTTGGTTTTCTTAGTGTCAAGAGCCACATTAGCACTTGCAGGTTTAGAGTGAGTATTTTTATTTTATTTTTAAATCTTTTTCTTTTCATTCCTGAATGATTTTATATAATGTAACGAGTTTGTTTTTGTGACTTAGTGAACTCACAAGAGAACATAGGCGTTTGGCTGAGATCATTGAAATGATTCATACTGCAAGCTTGATACATGATGATGTGTTGGATGAAAGCGACATGAGAAGAGGTACAAACTTGTACTCTTTTTTTTTTATTTTTATTTTTACTTAATGGACTTAATGGGGACATGACTTAATCCATTCAGATATATACATATTTTTGTTTCTTACTTAACTTGATACAAACCGAAGTGGAACATCGGTGCTCAAACTATTTTGATATGATGATTAAATTTTGTGTTGATTTTAAGTTACCAATCATGCTTTGATTAAATATAATCACATTTGTTATATAAAATAAATAGTGATTTCTTTAATTTCACCTCTATAACAATTCTTACATAAACAATAATTTGTTATTCAACATCATTTCTAAATAGAAGGGTAAAATGGTCATTTACGTAGATACAAACGGTTTATTCGTCCAAAAAAGAGTAGATGGTGTATCTCTTTTACTTAATGTAGAAAGAACGATTTAATAGAGAAAGTCAGGGAAATGCCCTCATTCATCATTCCCTTCTATTTCCTCATTTTTTTTTATCATTTTTCATTCTGTACGTAGGTAAAGAAACCGTTCATCAGATATATGGTACACGAGTGGCAGTCCTAGCTGGCGATTTCATGTTTGCCCAGTCATCATGGTATCTTGCTAATCTTGAAAATCTCGAGGTCATAAAACTTATTAGCCAGGTATATAATCTAATTTCAATTTCAACACTTGAAAACATCAAGAAACAAAAAGGGAAGAAGCTAAAATCTTGAGAACTATTATTATAAACACAGGTTATTAAAGATTTTGCAAGTGGTGAAATAAAACAGGCATCAAGTTTATTCGATTGTGATGTTAAACTGGATGAATATTTAATCAAAAGCTACTATAAAACCGCATCATTAATCGCTGCTAGCACAAAAGGAGCAGCCATTTTTAGTGGTGTAGCCAATGATGTCAGCGAACAGATGTATCAATATGGGAAGAATCTTGGCCTATCCTTCCAGGTTGTCGATGACATATTGGATTTCACACAGTCAGCAGAGCAATTGGGTAAGCCAGCTGGCAGTGACCTGGCGAAAGGAAATCTTACTGCACCCGTGATTTTTGCTCTTGAAAAAGAGTCAAGGCTGAGGGATATTATTGAGTCAGAGTTTTGTGAAACGGGGTCTCTTGGTGAAGCTATTGAACTTGTGATGAATAGTGGTGGGATTGAAAGGGCAAGGACTTTAGCTAAGCATAAAGCTGACGTGGCAATTCAGTGTCTTCAGTGTCTTCCTCAGAGTGCGTTTCGGATGGCTCTTGAGGGGATGGTTAAGTTTAATCTTGAGCGGATTGACTGAAAATATATTTGATATTTGATATTTGAAGATGTATAAGGTTATGAAATTATAGGAAATTCATATAAGTGGAAGAAAGGAAATAAAGATTCATGAGTGTTGTTGTATACTGATTATTATATTCTTTTTAAGATGATCATAATTCTAAGTTCTTGTTCCTCGCTTTCTTGGTTTTATAGAACTAATGTTGTTCCTTCCAAGTTAGATTCAAGTTCATCTAAAACACAACGTTTCTAATTTACTCCAGAAGAAATCATAATGAAACCACAAAAATCGTTTTTGGATCATATAACTATAGCAAAGAGACAAAATTTATAATTTACTAGTTGTGAGACCCATGTATTACACGGGTTTATTAAAAATAAAAATTTAATATCAATATTTAAATATTAAATATTTTACAAAATAATACTTTTATATATCATAATGTAATCTTTTGAAACATCTATAAAAAAAATTAAATCTTATTTAGAACATTTATGAGACTTTATTATCAAATTAATAGAATGATTCTCTTTTATTATATGAAATTTTATTTTAAAAAATGGAAATTCTCAAAAAATTGACAAGTGGAAAATAATAATTCTAAAACTCCCACAAAATTACATGTGACAATACTTTTAAAGAATTTGACAAGTGGCAAAAGAAACCTTCATTTATTAGAGAGGATTCTAGAAGAAATCAAAAGTTTACGGCTTATAATGTTGTATTTGAATTCATGAGAGACAAAATAGTCATTTTATATAATTTTATTGCTCAATTAGACGCGATAAGGACCAAATAGAAACTAGTCCACATGAATAGAAAACTATAAATTTCGTATTTTAACAATATTCAAAAGTCAAAACCAACGATATAATAAAGGGCTAAATTTTGCAATTTGCTCTTAAAGATGGGCAAAATTTCAATTTGCTTTTAAAGAAGCCCATAATGGTAGGAGTTGAACTTAAAATGTTGTCCTGAAATATTTGAATCAACAAGAAAAGTCATATGGGCCAATTAACAATCCAAAAGTGCATAGAGTCATAGCCGATAGGCCATAGATGTCCAGACGGATTCCTATGAAAATCCTTAGGCTATAGGGAGTGAGGGGGCTAAGCACACTCGCTAATGGCTTAGCATGAGCAAAACACCACCCTCTAGCATGTGCTAACGGGATGTGCTAATGAGGAGGTGCTTGTAGGTTAGCAAAAGGAGAGAGATAGAGAGGGGAAAGAGAAGAGAAAGAAATGAGAGACTTCTATTGGCTATTTAATGATTTTTTTTTCAAAATCAAATAGCATATGCCACTCTTCAGCATTATGCTAAGCTTATGTGGCATGTCTTAGCATGCACCACCACTCCCTCTAATCGTATAGTTAGTTTACAAAAAGACATTATGAGATACTCATGAAATTTAGGATCCATAGTGGGTAGGGTTGTAAACGAGCCGAACAAACGAACGAACATACAGATAAACGAACGAGTTTTGTTGTTCATGTTCGTTCATTTAACAAATTACATTATTAATGTTCGTTCATATATTTCATGAACATATTAAACGAACAAAGATAAATAAACACAGCTGAACATAGACGAATATATAATATATTAATGTAATAAAAAATAGTTGAACATAAATAAACTTAAACAAACGAATGTAAACGAACAACATAAAAAAACATTCACGAACATAAATAAACGAACGAGACCATTTTTTATGTCCGTTCGTTTAATTGAACAAACGAGAATTTGTGTTCATGTTCATTCATTTATTAAATAAATGAAATTCCCACTGAACGGTCACGAAGGATTCACCGAATGTTAGATTCGTTTACGGCCCAAATAGTGGATTATCTGATGACTATGTAAAGGATGCTGGAATAAATAATATTATTCTACATATAAGAAATTGATAATTTTAAAAATATATTTAAAATTATACTATTTAAATATGAATATGCAGTAACGTTAAGGATCATTGAGCTCAAATAGAAGGGAAGTGTGCAGCCGCACAGAGCCCAACTTTTTTAATTATATATTTTTATTTAAAAGTAACAACTTATAATAATGATAAGGGCCTTTTTTTTCTTGTTTGTCCTGGACCTTTCAAGATATTTAATTCCACAAGATTGATCTGGACATTGTAATATATTAAAATTAATTTTAATGTCGAATAATTTTTTTTCCCAAAATATGACATGTTTTAAAATCCATAAATGATATAGAAAAAGTGGGAGGATTAATACAACTTTTAAGATAGATAAATGACAAAATAATTGATTAAAAAATCATTTTAAAAAGTGGATCATTAGAGAAAGTTTATGAGAAGTTCTTTTGTTTACTATTTGGAGATGCTCTTAATAGTTAAATCTTGTTACACTTTTTTGTACCGTATGCTTCATATTTTTCTTTCTTTTTATATACTTTTCCTTCGAAGTGTAAAGAAAGTGAAACCAAAGCCTTTTAGCAAAAAGACATTTTGGTTTTTATTGTTTTTGGCTTTTCAAAAGACCAAATATGTAGTTCACTTTCTTCTATATATAAAAAGGGATAATGACTTAGGAGGGTAATAAGGTTTCCAGTTTGTCCGTATTAGGCCACTAAGGTTTTTTTTGTGCGTATTAGACCAATATGGTTGCTATTACCGTTTAGAAATAGTCATTTTACCGGTTTTAACCGGTAAAAAGGATTGTTTCTAAACGGTAATAACAACCATATTGGTCTAATACGCACAAAAAAAACCTTAGTGACCTAATACGGACAAACTGGAAACCTTATTACCCTCCTAAGTCATTAACCCTAATTTTAAAGACATTGAGAATATATGACCATCAACAGTAAACTACTTCGTTTATAACTCGCGTCGTCCCATATAACATGCTACTCCTCTATATGACGAAACTCTTCATCTATAGTCGTCCCTTTGGGGACATCCGATAAAATTGGAACGATACAGAGAATATTAGCATGGCCCCTGCGCAAGGATGACACACACAAATCGAGAAATGGTCCAAAAAAAAATTTAACCCTTCGTCGCCTTCTCTGGAACCCTAATTCCCTTTTCAAATGCTAATAGAGTTCAATTGCAATTCTTACGTTTCAGTAGTTCATCTACTGAAGTCATGATCAAACAACATATGGATTCTATGGTCAGATTAATCTTCTTGTTGATGTCTTTAACCATTTGTGGCAAGTAAGGGTGATCTTTTTTTTCTATAAAGTCTCTTTTAAGTTTTTTACTTTTCCTGTCATTAAGTTTCATGCTTTATAAACTTTTGTTTATGTGTTGTATATAGTATGTATGTGTTTGTTTATGTGCTGATTTTTTTATTCATTTTGAAACTTCAGTTTCTTAGTTCATGTTGTGCCTTTGCTTTTTATAAAATAATTGATAATAGACATCATATGCGTTGGTTTTGCATTTCCATTCGTTATCAAATGTAGACATTGATGGGAGGTATCAAAGTGAGATTGTTTTTATACACATGGATGTGTTCATGTAAACATTTAAATGACAAAAAAGAAGTTATTGATAAAATGTTGCATATTTATGTAATGAAGATCATCAATCATATGAGTTTTTGGACTTAGAAGTTTTGGAAGGGTTGTGAGATAAGTTTAAATGGAAGCGACTATTTTCAGTCAAACAAATCAGCCACATTGATTAGTAAGCATGTTTTATAAATAATTAGGGTTAATGACTTAGGAGGGTAATAAGGTTTCCAGTTTGTCCGTATTAGGTCACTAAGGTTTTTTTTTTGTGCGTATTAGACCAATATGGTTGTTATTACCGTTTAAAAATAGTCATTTTTACTGGTTAAAACCGGTAAAGGGCTATTTCTAAACAGTAATAACAACCATATTGGTCTAATACGCACAAAAAAAACCTTAGTGACCTAATACGGACAAACTGTAAACCTTATTACCCTCCTAAGTCATTATCCCATATAAAAACCGAAAAACACCAATTTAAACTGAAGTGCCTAAATCATTATTTTATGTATAAGTTTAATTAATTAATATATGCTTATCTTTTTTACGTCATCTTGTGTTATTTTTCAATAAAATTACCGAATTTTTGTAAAAAATTATCCCCATAATAAAGAGACAGACCTCAAATTATAATAATAATAATAATAACAACAACAACAACAACAACAAAATGAATGAAAAGCCGCTAAAAAGTTAAAACTCAAACTTTTTAATTCGGTTTCGATTTTAGTCAAAAATTGACTCAAACAAAACTATACTTATACATACCTTTTCTTGTAGTGGGTGTGCAACATAGACCGTAAGATAGGGATGAATATGAGACGTAACAACCCAAGATTCACAAATAACAAATTGGATGGAAATTCGATACCAAGCACCGAACTGAACTAACATTACTGGTACGGGTACCGAAAATGGTACTGATTTTCGGTATTAGTAAAAATATTGAATCTTGAATTTCATAATTTTAGAATACATAGTACCATTGGATATTAATATAAACAGTTCCTGTTTGGATCAGAAATTTTGATACTCTATTCATCCCTATACCATAAGATAGTGCATTATATCATTTATGTAAAAATTACATAAATATTACAAAAAAGAAGATAGATTATTTCACAAAAACAAATGTATTTGCATAATAATTGTTGAAGATACCTTAGACCATCTGCATCGGTTCTTGCAGATGGCTTTCAACTTGCCACATCGATATATTAATTTTCCATGTAAGCTCATTTTTTGCAAACTGTGAAAGGCTTGCAATATGATTTGTGGGCCCATCAACCACTAACTTCGTCTTTTTTCAATGTTTAAAAATCAATCTAATATTGTGTCGTTATTTTCTCTTTCTAAAATTGATGAATATGATAAGTGGACCACCATTTGCAAGGAGTTAGATATTGCACCTGTGTGGATGCTCTTATCGTGCATTAAAACGTTCCCATTCATGACGAGATATATGCCACACTCCAAAACAACTTGGATCATTTTTGTTTTTCTTTGAAAGATCTTCACAAAATGTAAGAGCTCCTAAGTACCAAGTCCGAGTGTCATCTTGGATAAAGGTCAATAAGGTGTGCGATATTGGTGCCAAAAGAATAGGTGCTAACATGTCTGTGGGATGTGGCTAGTCGATTATCTTACTAAATTAAGAACCGAATCTCCATCTAAGAAAGTCAATAAATATTTTCTTCGATGGCTTTTAGTGCCCATGAGATCCACGAAGTGTACTTTAATTAAGTTCATTTTCACATTACTGGTATGATTTAGGACTCTTCCTTACAAGTAGGGCTGTTAATCGGGTTAATCCAATCGGATTTCGTGTTAAACGGGTCAGGTTAGTCGGGTTTTTTTAGAAAAAATATTCACCCAAAACCCGAACCTAATAAGATACGATTTAGTCGGGTTCGGGTTAATCGGGTTTTGGTTTTGTAGGGTCGGGTTAATCGGGTTAGTCGGATTGAGGTTGAAATGTAAGATGAATTTATGTTGTGTTATTTTAATACATAATCCACATGTATAGGGACTTAAATTGTAAAGTTGGTATACGATATGAATTTTTGGAGTTTCTTTTACCGTAAACCGTAAATAAAATTCGTAAAACTGTTACAACACAACCATATTGCATTAAGAAGAGAGGAAAGTTATGTCATTTTATACATCTCTATACATAGTAATTTTACTATCTGGTTTGTTTAAATAAGAAATATGTATTAGTTGTAAAATCTCATAGGATCTTGAACTCATGTCATTCAACGCAGTAAAAAAAAATTTGGTAATAAATTCTTAATCGGGTTATTCGGGTTGACCCGAAACCCGAATTGTTTTGAAAAAATCAACCCTAAACCCGACCCTAATAATAATTCGGGTTAGTCGGGTTAACCCGATTAAGAGTTCTAACCCTATTAAACCCGACCCTAATTACCTTATTCGGGTTCGGGTTGGGTCGGGTTCATCGGGTTCAGGTTTTTTTGACACCCCTACTTACAAGTTCGCTTATGCTTCCAAGAAAATGAAATAGGCTGGAGTATCTTAAAATATGTGGCAAGTTGAAAGCCATATGCAAGAATGCAGATGGTCTAAGGTATCTTCAACAATTATTATGCAAATACATTTGTTTTTGTGAAATAATCTATCTTCTTTTTTGTAATATTTATGTAATTTTTACAGAAAATAAAAAAAAACATTATGTTACAAAAAATAATTTCACGAATTAACGTACCTTTCTTGCAAGATAAACGTTAGAAAAAGTAATTTAGCAAATTAACAAATATGTGTTCATAATTAGGTAATAAGAGTTGCAAATTTGATAACTTTATGATATAATCTTCTCATTTCTTTTCTCCGATTAGTTCATCTTTAAATGGGCAACGCTTTGAAGAAAAAAAAAATGTTTCCATAAAAGGCATTATATTTTGATTTTTCTTTAAACTTAAAATTTTTAATCTTTTTCGAAAAAGATCTTATTTTTATCCGTCACTTATTACTTCAGATCCTAGCGATCTAGCAGGTCACCAACAGATCAACTAAGTTTTTTTTCTTCAGAAATGACCTTATATTTTGTATTTTTTTCGTTTTAGACCTAAAACGTTTTATTTTATTTTTTTCAAAATAAACCCAACTTTAACCTATTCCTTGTTATTTCATTAAATGTATATTTTTTTTATTTTATAAATATAATATGTGTTTAAAAATGGAAATTAGATGAGTGACTTTTTTAAAATATTTCTCAAAAATTAAAGTAAATTAGGTAATTATAAAATGGTCAATAATCAAACAAAATACATTTCATTTGACAAATTTAATAATGAAACGTGAGATACTTTAATTTATGTTAGGTGTTTTTTTTTTACTAAATGGAGTTTCATTTGATTTTCATAGAATGATGTTCTAGAATGATTCGGGTTAATTTTGTCAAATGATGGATTGGCTTAGCTCAATTTGCTTGTAATGATTTTAGTAAGTGATATTGGATGTATCTCAAAAAATTAATAACAAATTTTAAAACTCTAAGTCTAAAGCATATGTTACATCTTAAATGAGTTTAATGATGGAAATTAGATGAATGACTTCTTAAAATATTTCTCAAACATTAAAATAAGTTAGTTAGTTTTAAAATGTCAATAATTGAACAAAATTAATGATAAGATTTCAGCGACCGAAAGGAGGGTTGGGTTTATTCTTCTAAGCACTTGATAATGCTCCCTTTTATACATTCACTTTGTCTTCTAATTCTTTTTCACCAGTGAGATGCCTCAAATTTAATCCATATTCCTTCACGCTGCTACTTCCTTTACAGTTTACACACATACATTTAGATAGTTAGATTTTTACACAACCAACACATCTCTATTCTAATAAAAGAATAGTTTTATTCTCCTTTTGACATGTGTCATTCTATTAGGCATTGTAATTAATATATATTTTATTCTCCTTTTGTCATGTGTTACATTATTATGTTTCCTAATTAATGCATGCCATTTGTTAACTTTATTTCAAATTTCAAAATTTAAATTTTTCACTCTAATTACATTAAATTAATAACATTAGAATAAAAATTAAAATAAAATTAATACAAACTATAAAATATAATTTCACATATTTATTTTAATCAATAGTTAAAATTTATATCTAAAAAATCTCTTAATTAATAATTTATTTAAAATAATTAATTAAAATTTTTTAGTTTTTACTATAAAAATTTAATTAATTTTGTAACCGTGGTTCCCACGGGTTATAAACTAGTATTAAATATATAAATTAAATATCCTTCATCTTTTGATCCTACCAATTTTTCTACCCATTTAAATGATGACATGTGTCATATTAGTATCTTAAAATCTCATTAAATAAACATTAAATATTACACATGTCACCATTTCATTAGGTAAAAGGATATGTAGGAACAACTACGGATTAAATATTACACATGTCACTATTTAATTTCTCTTAAATATATTACACTATATATTTTTTACTCAACAAATACATATTTCATATGTTTACTTATTTAGACTATTTAGATTTTACACAACTACGGATTTTATATGTGAGTTTTACATATACAGTTCATATATTGCATATGTTTACTCCAACGACCACAACGATTGTCGATTAACAATGAATCAGACCATTGAAATCAATTTCTCAAAACGCCGGCAACAAGTTATCTTGAACCATTCAAGAGACAAAGTTTTCTCCTGTGACCATAATGAAGATTACATCATTGCCGACAAAAAAAAAACGGACGAAGGAAGGTGAATTCATCTTGGAGATAATATGTAACATCCGTTTCTTCATTATTTTTAATAATTTGAAAGTATAATATGTCTGAGGTGAGAAAAAAGAACATGTGACGGACTGACGGTAAGAGATTAATTTTGACGGGGCCACATACTAAAGAAAATGTTACTCATAATTTGATTCCTTAGTTTTTTTAACATCTTATTGAATTTGTTTATTATTAAGTTCACTAAATTTTGCACTTTGTCAAATGTTTTTAGTTGAACAAGCATGTCAATTAAAATATTTTGAGTTTCTTTGTAACATGGATTTTTGTATTGAGATTATTTCTAAACAAAAGAATAAACTGATATGAATAACAAGGAATAGGCTAAGCGCATATATATATATATATATATATATATATATATATATATATATATATATATATATATATATATATATATATATATATATATATAACCCGTGAGAATCACGATAACAAAATTAATTAAACTTTAATATTAAAAACTTTAAATTATTAATCACTTATTTTAAATAAATTATTAAGAGATTTTTTAGTTATATAAAATTACAATTATTGATTTAAATAAATATTTAAAATTATATCACTTTATAATTTGTATTAATTTTATTTATCTTTTTTATTCTGATGTTAATAATTTAATGTAATTAGAGTGTAAAATTTAAATTTTGAAATTTAAAATGGAGAATGAATAGGTTGACAAATGACATGTATTAATTAGAAAACATAATACAGTAACATGGCAAAAAAAAAAATATGCATTAATTATGAGGTCTAATATGGTGACACATGTCAAAAGGAGAATAAAACTATTCTTTTATTAGAATAGGGAGATATATATATATATATATATATATATATATATATATAGATATATATATATATATATATATATATATATATATATATATATATTTCATGAAATAACAAGGAATATGTTAAAATTTGTTTATTTTGGAAAAAAAAAACATTTTAGGTCTAATCCAGAAAAAATACAAAATGCAGGGTTTTTTATGAAAAAAAAACTCAATTGACCTGTTGGTGATGTGTTAGGGTCTGAAGTAACAAGTAATGGATAAAAGTAGGTCATTTTCAAAAAAAAAAATAGATCTAAAAAGAAAAAAAAATCAAAATATAACAGATAAATTGACATTGTAGCACAACGAAGTTTTGGCTTTGTCTCAAATTGGCCACTCCAGTATTTTTGTGTGTGTGTGTGCAATTAATCCCTCAACTTTCAAATTACCTGTTAATTACACATTTATCCTTAATTTTAAAGGTTCAGCCGATTCCGACGCTTCGATGGCAAGGTTGACCTGGAAGCATCATCCCTCGTGTAAGACACGACATCAAGGGTTATTAATAGAAACCCTTAATCGGCACACTTCCTTCACCTTTATTCTTGTATTTGAAACCCCAAAAACCCTAACTCTCAAAACCATTCTTGCATAATGTCGTTGTCTTCTTCCTACAACTTAGTCGTTCCACACTTTGGTAACACGGACGAATTCCAAAAATGTTACTGTGACTTGGAAGCACTGCAAAGGACATTGTGGAAAGCAAAAAAAACATTGCACGCCGCTTTTTGAACTGTTCCAACTCACTGGTAATCTCCGATCTGAGCAATATTTGTTTATTTCTTTACAATGTGATAACAGCTAACTTCGATTTTGGTAAATGTCATGTATTATTTTAATTTACGATGTTTAGGTTAGTAGAAATCTTGATCAATGATGTTTGGTGACTTGCGATGTTTGATTTGTGATGTTTTGAGCTGAAATTTGTTAAATTTCTTTGATGTTTGAATTTTCAAGGTCAATTTTAGATGTTTGATTATTATTTTGATTTTTGACTTGGATAGATGGCTGAAAGGAGAAGTTGTAGATTCTTCCATTGGATAGATGACTGGCTACAACCAGGATACTACAAGAAGAAGTTGTATGGCATGAAATATGAATTGGATTCGTTGCAGGGTTTGCTTGTCGAGGCCAAAACAAGAAAAAAGTTGTTCAACTGGAAAGGTTGGTGGCTAAACATGAAGTTAGGATTGCAAGGTTGAAGAGGTGGTTGATGTAGACTGTGTTTCTTTGTATCTGTTTGTTTGTAGGGTTAGTTTGGTGTGTCATGAAGTTATGGAAGTGATAACATAACTTTTAAGTCTTTTTGCATGGTTGATGTAAGAATTCCAACCAAGATGCATGTCTTTTGTACGATTGATGTATAATTCCAACCTATATGCATGTCTTTTGTTAGATTATGGTAGTGGGTTAAATTGTGGGTGATTGGGTAGTGTTTTGGTCCTAAAAATCAGTTTGTAAGATACTCCTCTATATAAGTTAACGAAAATTGTACTTGGAAAGTTGTATTGACCTTATTATAATGACTTGTGTTGTATTATTTAAACTTATTTTGTTTGTGAAAGTGTATATCAGTAAATGGAATATACAGGAGTGGATCACTATGTTCACTTTAAGTGTGCAGAAAGTGAGTATTCAGTTAAACAATTCGGACCACATTGTTTTGGTGCATCTACATCATGCACAAATATTGTTAATGTACCATGTTGCCCATTCGTATGCATGCGTGCAATAAATTAGAGAATCAAGTGTCTAACATGATAAAATCATTGGAAGTAAATTAAAACAAATTTCATAGAAATAAACTAAAACATTCCAATTTAGGCAACATAATTTGTTACATGATAAAGACCATTATCCTACAATAAAATATCTTTCCTACGAACATTCCAATTAGACAACAAACTTTCTTAAAATGACATACAAGAGTAAATTACACGAATGGTCCTTATGGTTTGGGGTAATTTGCGTGCTTGGTCCATAACTTATTTTTTTAACTCAGAAGGTCCCTAATGTTTGTTTTTTGTTACGCGCTTGGTCCCTACTGTTTGTTTTTGTTACGCGATTGGTCCTGTCTTATCTAAAAAAAACTATTATTTAAATAGGAAAAATTTGCAGGATAGGTAGGGTAAAGTGAGGGGGGTTAGGGTTAGGGTGTGTTTATTTAAATATTTTAGAAAATCAAGGGCAAAATAGTTTTTTTAGGTAAGACAGGGACCAAACATGTAACAAAAACAAACAGTATGGACCTTCCGAGTTAAAAAAATAAGTCAGAGACCAAACGCGCAAATTACCCTAAACCATAGGGACCATTCGTGTAATTTACTCAACATACAACCAGGTTTCATAAAAGACAACCAACTATGACTACCTTACCAAACACTTTGTTACTCTATATTAAGAGCTTTTTCCTATGAATTCCCTGAATCACCATCAATATCAGCTCTTTTACCCAACTTCAACTTCAAGATTCTCTCTGACTTTCTTTTTCTCATCCTCTTCAAAAAGTTAGAAATGTGCGGTACTATTGGGACCTCTGCAACTTGGACCTCCTCTACTGCCTCTTGAACCTCCACTTCCTCTACTGTCGCTTGAACCTTCACCTCCTATAATGCCTCTTTAAGTAGTACCTCATCAAACAAGTCATGTAAATCCACCTCAACGTGAACTTGTGTTTCCTGTGTTTGAGTTTCTTCTACCTCAAATAAGGTGACTTGTATCTCTTCCTGGAGTTCTCCTTCAACATGTATAAAATGGAAAAATATTGGTATGTAATAAATGATAAACAACTAAAAAATTAAATTGGTTTTAGTGTATTACATCCATTTGCTGGTTGACATTAACATTTTGTTTCCTTTTCTTCTTAACATTAAGCTTTTTGGGGTCTTCCAACTGAACAAGTTGCTTTATTATTACCTGATTTCTTGCAAATACTGCACTTGACCCCCTTCCACTTTTGGAAACCTTCTTGGTGCCATTATTATCAGTTGACTTCTTACTCTTCTTTTGTCTGTGTTATACCATTATTTTCTATGGCATCCCTTTTCCTTTTAACAATTGGTCTTTCAAGCATCCTTCTACTCATGGGGGGTAATGGTGGGGTGCATTCAATTTTTGGCCACATGTTAGACCTACTCATCCCTACAATTCTATATTTATATGATTTCATGTAGGTAGTGCTATTAAACATTTTGTCCACATAATCATCCACATTCCTATTGAGATACACCACACTAGCAACATAATGGACCCAACCATATCCATTGAGTTGCCATAACCTACATGAGCAAGTTCACTTCTCTATATCAACCTCATATGCATCTCCAATTCCTCTCACCTCAAACTAATTTAAGTTACTTGGTAGTACAATGTAATTTCTCGTATAGACCTTTAGTTTATTGAGTAGCTCTCTTATTTATGGGCATACTTGATTTCCCCATGCTTGTCCCTTCAACTTTAACTTGTATAATCTTTCCATCATATACAGTCTTAATTCCTCTAACATTGTGATAAGAGACTTTTTTTTCTAGCATCTACTATGAGGGCATTGAAGTTGTCACACATACCATTCTCTACCGCAACACAACATCTTCCATTTTGGTAAAATGGCAACGACCAAATCTTTGGGTCTTTGTCCATCAGGTACTTATGAGCATCTGGATTAATCATCTTAAGCTCTCTCAATAAATACAAATAATAAAAAAATTAGTAAATACCTTGTGTTGATCTGACATTAAGCTGTATCCATTTCCTAAATGCAATTACAAATCATCAATCAGATTATCCAAAAACCACTTCCAATTCTACTTGTTCTCGACACATACTACCTCCCATGCAATGGGATAAATCTAATTGTTTGCATCTCTGCCAATAGCACATAATAATTCTCCATTACAAATTCATTTCAGAAAACATCCATCAAGTCCCATTATCCTCCTGCATCCCATTGCATAAAATTTACTAAAGTACTTCTTCCCATCTGGCAAGTTGTTGACATCAATTTTGACAGTTGAACCTGGATTTGATCTCCTAATCTCTTCTCTATATGACCATAACTTTGCATAATGTTCCACAAGAGTTCCATCTATTAGTTGCAAAGCATATTTCTTAGCCCTCCTGCATTGACCAAGACTGACATGAATACCAAACTTCCTAATAACTTCTAATCTTAATTTTATGACACTCGTCTTTTGGCTGTGTAAGATTTGTTTAGTATAATGACTTCCTATCCATTAATATGAAACCAATGAACCTAACTTAAAGTTCCTAGCACAATTATGTTCTAAGCTCAAAGATTTAATCTGGAAGCTATCTTCATCACTCATCCATGATGCCCATAATCTGAAGGTACACTTACCCTTGCAAAAATGTGCCAACAACCTTTTCCTATCATTTTTCAAAAAACATAATTGGTACTTATTAGATATAACATAGTTGCACAACATAGTTTTTACTTGAGCTGGATTTTTAAATCTCATACCAAGTATGAGCTTTTGTTTCTTCCAATGTGTTGACTCATTAGAAATGGCATGAACTTGACTTTTGGGTTCACTTTCATCCTCATCTTCTACATCATAGTTGGTATCCTCCTGCTCCCCTTCTTCTTGGGCACACAATTTAGTTAAGAATTCATCAGTACATGTCCTATTCATAGTAACTATTTCCTCATTAAAAATCCACTGTTACATCCCTAAAGGTACCTATGTCATCATCCCCACCACTAATAAAAGAATCATGATCATCATCTCCTCCTTCTGACTCAAACATATAATCTATTCCATCACCAATATGGTCCACATAAAGGGACATTTGATCATCAGTTCCATATGCATCAAAGATGAAACATGCATACTCCATTTCATTCGAGATAGGCATAAGGTCACTCAAAAGGAGAGCACATGGCTCAATGTAATATAACTTCTTACAATCTATTGCATGAAACGTTTGAAAAGGCAATATACTCTGAGTGTTTCTTACCAGAAAAATCATGATCTATGAAAGTGAATTTCATACCGTTAGTGTAAGATAAAGGACGGCGAATAAACACCCCCATAAAGTTTAGTTCCACTATCGGAAATATCCCATGGGGGTTCGAGGTTGACATAACTTCTTCTTCCTCATACTTCATTTTGTTATGTGGAGGACTTGTAAACCATGGTTTTGGTTCGAGGTTTTGGTGTATTGCTAATGAAAACGATGACTAACAGTTGAATTTAAGTTCCTCTCATTTACACTCAACTCGTCTCATTTAACTTGGTAATTATGTGGAATTGCCTTCGAATCCTTCGATTTTCTTTTTATTTGTTTTTCTAATTAACATGTAAGCAAAGTAATCGGTTTATCCAGTTTCCTAGTTCAAAATGGCGTAATTAACAGGTAATTTGAAAGTTGAGGGACTAATTGCGCAAAAAAAAACTTAAGGGAGTAATACGGGACAAAGCCAATATAACAACCCTAAAAAGAAACATGAAGATATATATAGAAATACTTCAAACTTCAGTGGCAAAATTGAGAAATGGCCGTAAACCACATTATCCCAAATTGAATTGAGTTGGATAATCAACCTAATTTCACCCCCAAAAATTCAGGTTGCGTAAGAGAGATGAAATTATGGTTCGGCAAATGGACAGCCATTGCTAAAGAATCTGTCGATCGAGCTGCCATTTTCGCCAAATTCCTCTGTTTGCTTCACGTCACCAATACTTACATATTCTCCCCTACCCTCGTAATGCTTTGATTTCCATCTCTACACTATGTGTATGTATATACGTCGTCGTGATGGTGGTGGAGTTTTTGTTTCAGGTTTATGGCCCAAGTATGCTGCCGACGTTGAACTTGACCGGCGACGTGATATTATCGGAATACATTTCGCATAGGCTAGGGAAGGTAGGTCCGGGTGACGTTGTGTTGATACAATCACCTGAAAACCCTAGAAAAACTATTACAAAACGCATCGTGGCCATGGAAGGGGAAGTTGTTTCGTTCTTAGTTGATCCTAGCCGCAGCGAAAAATCTCGTACTGTAGTGGTAAGTGGTAACACTCTTACAATCTGTTTCTCGTTTTTCCAAAGATTTGTTAGAATTTATTACATTTATCAGTGCATCAATTAGGAACTTATCATTTAATTTTGGTGATGAATTCAAGAACTTAGATCGAAATTTAAGTCGTGAATGTAATATGAACTTATAGGTGCCGAAGGGACATGTATGGATTCAAGGTGATAACATTTATGCATCCAAAGATTCTCGGAACTTTGGTCCAATTCCTTATGGCCTAATTCAGGGCAAAGTTTTGTGTAGAGTGAGTAATTTCATCACTGTTTGGTTTGCTGGTAGTTAATGGGTCATTATTAGCTCTAAATCGTGCACTTGTGTATGCTGACTGTAGGTTTGGCCAGTAGACTGTTTTGGATCGTTATGACATGAAAATCAGCTTGAAGAATCAGTGCAACATATTGATGATGTTTGTTTGTTTCATAAGTTTTCTTAATGTATCATATTAACAACATTTCAATAAGACGTATTCCCTACAATGACCATATTTTGAAGCAGCATACTAGCATATAGTTTTTCTGACTTTGTACAAGATAACCAAAACTTTTCTGATATGGATTGATTGTTATCAGTTTCGATTGATTTCAGATATGGAAGTTTTGTGAACTTTCGGTATGTTGCTTTGGAATTTGTATAGAATAGAGGCTTTGCATAATCGAGAAACTTTGGATATTAGGTATATACAAATACTGAAATCGACACCAATTACATGAACCATGACCAAATCACAAACCATATTACACACAAAAGCCATGAGAAAAGTACACAATTATTCTGGAATTAAGACATCAGTAGTTATAGCTAGCACAATCAGTCAAGGGAGATGCTATATCTTATGGAGAATCAAGTGAGCACCATGTCGGGGTTGAAGCGTAACAACATACGATGGTGAGTGAGTGTATGAAGGCGATAGATCAAACCAGAAATGTTGTAGGATTGTTGATATAGCCAACTTAGCTTCCATTAAAGCAAAGTTATTCCCGATGCAAATCCGAGGACCCCAACTAAATGGGAAGAAAGCAAGCTTGTTCTTTGTCGCCTTTGCAATTCCCTCTGAAAATCTCTCGGGATTGAACTCCTTCGCGTCTTCTCCCCAAATTTCACGATCATGATGTACAAATATCACTGGCAATAAGAACTGCACGCCAGCTGGCACAGTTAGGTCTCCGAGTTTGGTCTCTTCATATGTAATCCGTGTGAATATGGTTGCGGGTGAGTATAGCCTAAGAACCTCGTATAAAATCATTGTTACCTGAAAATTTTAAAAGTTTTATCAAACTATAAAAATAGTACTCATTTGTATCTTATGTACTTGAGTCTCCAACATATATAGAGCTAGACGAGACTGTGTCTAGCTGGTCGATGTGGGATGTGGTTAGGACTGACAGTTAACACTTAACAATTAACAGTTTGTATTTTGTTAAATTGTACTTACAACTTTGAGGCGACTCAACCCTTCGTAATTCGGTTTATTGTGTCCGAAAACTTTGCGAACGTCCTCCCGTGCTCTTGTTTGCCATGTCGGGTGTTGGCTCAACAAGATCATGGTCCAAACCAATAGATTTGAAGAACTCTCTTGACCAGCGAAATAAAACGATTTACACTCTTCAATCGCCTCATCAACACTCATCCCCATATCCCCATTTGCTCTAGCTGTTGATTTCAACAACAATGATAGTAAATCTTCATGATCATCATCACTTTTCCCCGATACCATCGCAAGCTCCTTTTGCTCCATGACCTTGCTCAGTATGGATCGCAACTCATTGTCTATTTCCTTCATTCGCTTGTTTGTTTTGGTAGGTAAAAACCTACAAGTTTTATGGTAAGTTTTACTAGAATTAAATATATTCGTGATGAAAAAAAAAGCAAAAAGGAGAATATATATAGAAAGTTGTGTTTAATTTACCTTCGTCCTGGGAGGTATACTGACTGTAGAACTTCACGTGTGAGCACGGCTTGTTCTTTTTGGAGCCGATATATCCTTCTACCTTGTTCGTAGCTACTCCCAAACGCGTTTCGAGAGATGACATCACTTGCAAAATCATCGATATAAGGTTGTACATCTAATTCACATGAACCTTTCTCAAAAACCAACTTTGACCATTGGGTCACCAATATGTCGAAACAACTAGTGTACATGGCTGATGACATATGCTATAATATGATATGAAAGGATTTAAAACTACATTATCCAACGTTCATGATTTATTTAGTTACATATCTCAATGAAAATATTCATCGAAAATTCAATCCATACCTTCAACTTGTCTTGTGTAAGGGCTGGTGCTAGAATCTTGCGATGTTTGTCCCATTTTTGATCCTCATAGCTGGTAATTCCTGAAACGAGGAACCTTACCAATGGGTTTGGAGTTGGTTTCTTGTAAACCTTATTGTTCACTAAAACCTCTTTGATTAGGTCAGGATCCATGATGTTGATCCTAGCAGTTGGACCCATCCATGCAAATGAATTTTTACCTGCAGTTTTTATATCATTCTTTACCGGTAATTACAAGTCAAGGTAAAAAAAATTGCACGATTAGTACGGAATATATCACAATGGATACACAAAGAGATCGGTTAGAATTTTGGTATGGTAATATGTCAACTTGATTGAAGAAGTAACGAACTAAATGGATCGAAAAAGTTTACTTATTGGGTCGGGTTGCCAAGAATATAATCCAAAAGCATGTATATGTTTTTAATACTATCAAATACCGGTCAGTTTTTTTACAAGCCTTTATGCCATGTTTCTAAATTTATATATATGTCATTAGACAATAATTTATAAAGTAATTATATATTAATTAATTACCCATATATGACATTTTTACAAAAAAAAAAAAAAAAGAAAAGAAAACTAGCCGACCTAAAACAGTTTGGTTGGATCGGTTTTGCATGTTAAGTAGAAATTTGAAATAAATTGCACGAATGAAAAGGACATTTTTGGAGATAAAAAAAAATAAAGGTAATCAATGTTAATGAATATAAACAGAGAATGCAGATTAACCAACAACAGTCAACAATCAATATATTTGCTCGCCGTTAAAAAAAACATTAACTTACCATCGGACCAAGTGACGTATTTTGCCTTTATTGTCAACACTCAACAGCCATTTATTTAGTAAATGTTTGTTTTGCTTTTATACTTTAGAAATTTAGAATCGTTCATTTAATAGTATTTGTTTTAAATAGTAATACTTAAAGCTATTTTTTTTAGTAATCAAATATGTGGGGTATGATGTGTAATAATATCTTTATTTATATATTTATGTATTTAGATCTGGATGTTATTTGAAATATGTTGTATTGAAATATATGGAGTTTATTTATAAAAACGACAAAATTAACTTAGAACATCTTCAATAATTAAACTATACTAAAACTTAAAATTATTACCGCATCATCATTCTAAACACTATAACTTTTAATTAAATAACCTCTTTAATGGTTAACCTCTTTCTATAACTTTTTTTTTTAAATTTAACTAATTTACTCATATTTATCTAAAATGTTCTATAAAACCCTTTTATTTAATTATTTGTTTTTTTTAAAACACACATCATATTTTAATTTATTAAAAAATATTATTGTTTCAAAAAAAATATTTTACAAAATACCTTTCGAAAAAATTAATACAAAAAAACTATTACGAAATATTCATAAAAAATGAAAAAAGTTATATAATCATTACAATTTTATATTTTATAAATGAAGTTTCATTAAATATTTAATAGAAATAATTATTTATTATAAAAATAAAAAAAATAATTAAACTAAAATATATTTAAGTGGATAAAATGCGATATAACTAAAATATGAGAATGATAAATGACAAAAGAAAGAAATAAATATATATTGAATAGTCAATAGAAAAAAACAAATAAATAAAAAACTCCAATGATAATAAATGTTTATTAAAAAAGATAGTAATAAGTTATAAAAAAAATTAGCATTGAAAATGCTTTTAGATGACTTTATAAAACATTTTAGATAAAGCAGATAAATAAATTTAGACAAAAAATTTGAGTTTGGTTAAACAGTGACAATATTTTTGATAATTGTAAAAATAAATGTATGTAGGTCAACCATTGTGGATACTAAATATATTTATGTTTTGAACTATAAATAATATTATTAATTAGTCCAACAAATTTAATTTATCACATTAAAAATCTTTTACTAAAATAAAAAAAATTAAGATAACAATAAAAAAAATAGCATAATTAAAGTTTTGGAAGTTTATAATATATCACTTTGTTTAATTATATAATGAAAAAATACCCTATATCGATGGTAAAAAATGACTGCAACCGATAGGAAAAATCGAACCAAAACTTCTGGGATTGGTTTTAGGCCGGTTAAATGGATATGAGAATAAGAATGAGATCTTTTCTAAAAATTTCTATAGGTTTCTTATGGTTATAGTATTAGGGTTAAACCCAACCCTATATCCGGTACCATTTACCTGTCCTCAAAACATTTATTTTTATTATACTTGTATTTTTGTTATTAATATACATGATTTCATAATCAAATTACAATATTATATGTGATGTTATAAAAACAGTTTATTATGTAATTGCTACTTACCAAAATGAAAATTATTGATACCGTTTTTAATCTTTATGTTATCGTCTTGCGTAGTTTATCATGAAATTTGGATATTATATGTTAAAATTGGAATTATGAAAGAATAAAAATCATTTTTAGATCGATTGTGATTGAGTTTATGTAATAAAATTTCAACGAGTAATTTTAATCTAATCAGATCATAGATGAGCTAACGATGCTTGCGAGTATACTCACAAACCGGATTAGTACAAAGCAGGTATTTGGCGGATGAAACCATGTTTGGGATATATTTTTATAATAGAATATGAGGCATGAATCACCAACATTGTCATCATCAATATCATATACAATTTTAATATTTAATTCATACTTTTAATAACGGTTTAAAAATTTTCAAACCACCAAAACTTACTAAAATTAATTTGATCCGTTAATTAAATTTAACCACCTTCCCCAGCCATTGTCGCCCAGATTTCCACCATTCCAACACCATTAGTATAAGTAATTTAATATTCAAAACCCTAGCTACTAGCCTATCCTACTAGGACACTATAATAAAAAGAAAACACTCACCGTAGGTTTGGATGATGTGGTGGTGGAATGGAAGAATGATGGGGAGGAAGTCGTCGGAAAAGCTTATGGGTTTGGAATTCACGGCGGCTTGTCGAGCCATGGTGGCCATCTGGTTCATGTCTCCATGCAACAATCTGTAGTGCGGGCCATTGAGACCTTGTTTCCTCAAACATTGTTCGATGGCTTTGGGTCTCAGCCAGACCCACTGGACCACCGTCCACAACCACCATGCTCCGCCGATCACTGCCACTGACGCCAACAATAACAACATGGTGATGGTGATGGTGGTAGAAGTTAGTTAATGTGTTTCTTTTTGGGAGGTAACAAATTTATAAGCATAAAAAGTGGGTATCCTTAAAGGGAGCTACGATGCGAGTACGTACGCCACCGTTTGTTTGTCATTAATAAATTAACCAAGTTTCGAACAAAGAGTTGGACCACTTTGATTTAATATAAACATGTTTTTTTATAGATTCAAAGCCTTTAATTTCTTTTACATTTGTTTTTGTAAAAACAACAATATTTCAATTTTCATTTATTTTACTACTAAATTTCGTTTATTTCTAAAAAAGCCATTACATCACTAATTTCAATGTCAAATTATGATTTAATGTAATACTTAATACTATATAATTATTATCAGTTCAAAGAAACTTAGAATATATTATGTTTTACTTTCATGTCATAAAACATACATTATACCAAACATACCAAACAGACGAAAATTAAATTGTATTATTATTTTTAAAAACTATATTATTAAAAATAAATAATATGAAAGTACAGTTATCACTCACATGATAGTAAAACCCAACCACAATAATTTTAGATTATGTTTTACATGACATAAAACATACATTATATAACTTAGTTTTTAAGAACTTCAAGTTCCTAATAGAAATATACAAGAATAGACGAGAGGAAAGAATAGCTAAACTATTTAATTTTTAGAAAAATAGGAAAAAAAAAAGTGGTTTAAGATGGTTTGATAGCTTTTGTTAGATGCTGAAATGTATCGAAGCATATAGGTTGCTTAGGAATTTGGGCCTTTTGTTAACAACATTATATAATGAACAAAGTTATATTATTTATTTATTTATTATCTTCAAGAACATATATTAATTATATGTTTATTCTTTTTTAATTAAAGTATTACACTAATTATAAGTGGATTATAGTACATATCTTGCTTAAAGTTTAGGTCATCCTTTTAAAGTTTATGTATTTCTATTAGGAAGTCCACGGTGTAGTTTACAGTCAAAACTGCAAACCGCATTACATATGCGATTTAATATTTTTATAAACCGCATCGTAAAAGTTCTAAAACATATTATGTAGTGCAGTGCGGACGGTTTTCATGCAGTTTATAAACATATACCATCTTTCAAATACAAATGCCATGAAGTTATTTTCAAGTTCAATTATATAAATATATTTACGGTAAATGATTTTTCACCATACATCTTTCAAAGACTAACCATAATTACGATGATATTGTAATAAAATGTCATCTTTTAAGGAAAAATAAAAAGGAACGACGTTATTAGTCACACATTATATTATATTTAGTTAGTGATTATTGAAAGAAAATATTTAAAAAAAAGGTTGCATGGACATTACACATACTAACTTCGCAATAACTATTAACCATGGTTTTAAAGTTATTCTTAAAAGTTGATAAATCAGATTTTCCAAACATCAACGTTTCTTACATCATTTAAGGACAAAGAAACACAAGGTCTTCATGATATTTACGAATCAAATCTCATTACAAAACTCAATCTACTCTCAGAACTATACACTCGATTGATTCTATAAGGATTTTCAATTATCAATCAAGAACAAAATGATTATATAATGAAGAAGATAAACTACTGTGAAACCCTAAGAGAGAGAGAGAGAGAGAGAGAGAGTTGAGAATATCGACCAAATGAGCAATCCACAACTACTCCCACCAATATATATCCCGGGTCTTGGATATAACCCACGAACAAGGATCCACGCCTCACGCCTTCAGTTTGCAAGAAACGAGCGGCAACCTACAACAATTCCATAATAGCATAAGTAAGCCCTTTGAACAAAATTATTTCATAAATGAGAGCAAACCAAGAATCGTAACATTTACACAAATTACCCAAACACAAAATAAACTATTAATTTTTCCCCTTTAAAAACATCAACAAGCCCCCATTTTATTTGATTAAAAATCGTGTTGTTTAAAACTGAAGGATTTAGTTAGAATATCGACATTTTGATCAGAAGAACTGATCTTAACCATTTTTAAAACACCATTTAAAATTTTTTTCCCCAACAAAATGAAGATCTATCTCAAAATGTTTAGTACGCTCATGAAAAATAGGATTTAGAGCCAATTTAATTACAAAGTCATTATCGCAAAAAACAGATACAAGAGTAAGACCTTTATTCCTAACTCAAACAAAATATGCGAATTATTTCACAAGTGATAGAGCCGAAGACTTTATACTCAGATTCAATAAAGGATCTAGAAACAGTAGACTGCTTCTTACTCTTTCATGAAACCAAAGAGTTATTATGTAACATCCTGATAATGAGGTATTTTCAATTTTAACCCTATAAATGAAGGAATATTGCATTTTGACCCTTAGGCTTGAACTTTTTTTATTTTTTTATTATTTTTTTTTGCAAGAATGGCCCATAGTAGCATTTTGGTGATTTTGCCCAAAAGCCTAGTACGTTGGGTGTGTGTTGTGTACGTTGGGCATATTAGGGTGGACCTTAGTATGCTAAGCGTACAACGCGTACGCAGGGCATATGTGAAGAAACCTCAAACCCTAACTTTTAGGGTTTAGTCCATATATAAACATCATTATCACCTCATTTCTCATTCCCTCAACAACCTCCATCTGAGAAAAATTCCCTCTAGCAAACCCTAAGTGAGAAGTGTGCATTTTGAGCTTATTTGTGTGGTTTGGTGGTGTTTTCAAAGAAGAAGAAGAAGTTAGTGCAAGGACTTGGGAGCTTGGGAGAAGCTTGCATTTGAGATTATCCACTTGTTAGAAACCTCCATGAGGTAAAAAGCTCCTTACTTGATCATCTTATCTTGTAGATCTAACTATTTCTTCATTTAGGGAATTTTTGGTCCCAAATATGGTGATTCTCAAGCATGGCATGCTCTTAATCGAGTGAATCGTCCTTTCAGAGCTAATGAGGGATCTTGAGTCATAACATGTGGTCTTGATGCTTAGTTTTTCCCCATCCATGCTCTAGAAGGTCTTAAGGTGTTAAGAAGTTAGGATTTTGTGTATTAAGCACTTATTGGGCATGCAAAGTCATAAAGTTGGAAACTTTATGACTCTTAGAGGTATTTTAGCCTTCAATTTGCATTTGGACATATTAAGTCGAAGTAATAAGTTCTTAATAGGTTAAGAAGGAAAATTGTTGTGTACGTTGGGCGTCCCAAATGGTACAATGCACGTACGTAGATTTGCCCCCGACATCTCGGACCATTAGTATGCCCCACGTACATCTGGAGTATGCCCTACGTACGACCCCTAAGTTGACTCGGTTGGGTTAACTCAGTTGACTTGTTGATTTTGACCAGTTTTGATATTTAGGAGTTGGGTAGAGTCGGTTATCGGAGCAAGGATTTATTCATACTACATTCACACCATGAGGTGAGTCTTCCTCATTGTGTCCGTGGGCCAAAGGCACCAATGTGGGCCCACTAGATTATTTATCCTGTTTAGGATAGTGTTATGGTAATATATGGTTGATTAGCAGATCTATATGATAATCTGTATTTTTGTTGGTTCTATGTTTATGTTTATATGTTACATATGTCGACATATTGGGTTGGGTTGAGGTTGTACTGGTTTGTGTTGTAGCCAACAAACCTGCAAACATTTCGGATATGAGTTAAGGGCCCGAATGTCATGCCAGACTCATATTGAGGGCTCGGGAGCATTCCAAATATGAGCTGAGGGCCCAAATGGCATGCCAAACTCACACTGAGGGCGCGGGGGTATTCCAGTCTTTCTAGTTGT
Organism: Lactuca serriola; assembly: GCF_051521515.1. NCBI lineage: Eukaryota > Viridiplantae > Streptophyta > Magnoliopsida > Asterales > Asteraceae > Lactuca > Lactuca serriola. The sequence goes on along the minus strand of NC_136412.1, from coordinate 271,415,676 downwards.
GAACCCAATATATGTTGTTATATGTGTGCGTGTGGTGGTACTTTCAGGGAACTCACTAAGCTTTAGCTTACAATTTTTAGTTTATAGTTTCAGGTACTTCAGAGGATTGTGGGAAGGCAAAGGCGTGATCATACACAACTTCTTGTTTTATCACTGGATCTTGGGGAAAACTCTGAATTGGAAATAATACTTTTGAAAAAATGACTTGTTTTTGTAAACAATGATGATGAATGGTTGATTTTAAAAATTTTAAATTTATTGTGATTTTTTACTGTTATAAGTTGGTATTAAAGCCTTGGTTTGCGAGAACTGGATGAGCATTTGTGTGAATCCAGACTCAAACTAGAGAACTGTAAAAGTATTTTTAAACTGATTTTCAAAAATTGTATTCAAAAGTAAATAAGGAAGGATGCGATGTGTACGATCAGTCGAAGCAAGAAAGTATACCCCAAATTACCCACATTGTTATTTGCTATTATGTTTATGATAGAACAACATGTTAGTGATAGGCTAGGGATCTTCAAGAATTGCATGATAATTGATACCCGATAGCCTAGGGTTTCTTTCTTGTATGAAATTGACATCATTATTGTAGTTTCTTATTGTATGCATCATAATTATACATAACTAAGATTTTATAGCTTGAGAATGTTTGGTTTAGCCTTGTTTCCTGTTCTTGTTTGATGAATGTCGTAGGGTAGAATCAGGTATTCGACTTTCTATAGGGTCCAATGTTATGTATGATTAGCATACACAAGTGTTGCAAGGTTGGTGAAAGTTTCATGGATGAGTTATGTGGGGTCAATTGTCCAGTTGAGGAATGTCTAGCCTTTCTCTAGGAAGTGAGAATACCTTTTGGAAAAGGGCTTTGAGTGTTTTATTATTATATTTTAAAACATGTGATATCATGATAATTGCATGCATCTAATTAATCATGGTATCAATTTTCAAAAAATCACATTTAAGGTTAAAATATAAAACCCAGTTTTTTATTTTATTTTTTTTATTATTAATATTTTGACGCGATTCAATTGTAACGATAATATCCAATATTAAGTTTGAGTTTTACCCATAAATACCTTATTTATTATTTATTAAAACTTAATTTTATTATTAATATTTTGGAGTTTGAATAAGTTATAAAATCACCATTTTAGACTTATAATTTTATAATTTCAAAAATTGTCATTATTAACGATTTAATAAAATCGGTTTTTATTTTGAAGTTATAACTTGTATCATCTTATGTTCTCATTTTGCAAATTGAAAAACAAACTCCATGTGATGTTTATTTTGTACAAAAAAATAGTTTGAGTTTGTGAAAATCTAATTGAAGGTTTGAATCGATCGGATACGCGTCAAGTATAAAGAACAAACGTAAACTAATCTAAGAAAATAAAGAACATAAAGTTTATGATACATAGAGTTATTCAAATTGTTCTTTCACCAAGAAAGGGTTTTCTCTTCATCAAGAAGATGGGTTGTCACAAAGAAGAATGACACAAAGCTCAACTCTCTACATTAGGATTTACCCTAATGTAGATTATATATTAATCTATACATATCAATCCCATGATTTAAGTGATTGTATCTTATCTATACTAAGAACCGATCTTCATAACAAAGATACCAGATCTGCTATTTATTCTATGCTTATCTATATCATTGCCTAATATACAACATATTACATAGAATACCTACGCTATGTGCTGACGTTGATAAGCTTGATATGTTGGCGCTGTCAATGTTATAGAGTACACGCTGACGCTGATGAATGTGTAGAGTGTTTGACTTATCAGATCATAAGGTGTGACCTTACAATATCCCCTATATGATGATGTCAAAACTAATATTTTTTAGAGTCATCAAAAGAGCCATTGTAAAACTCATTAGCTCATTTCAAGATATCAGGCTTGACCCATCTAAATTGATCAATTTTAAGTTCATCCAGTCTTCTACTCAGCACTAAAGATATCAGCACGTGATATTGTAACACCCCTCTCTGGCACGTATCAAAATATTGTCCGCTTTGGGCCACTCGGCACAAGGACTTCCCAGGGGGTCACCCATCCTGGTACTACTCCCGCCCGAGCACGCTTAACTGCAGAGTTCTTATGGGATCTGCTGCCCTCACGGCTTTAAAACGCGTTGTGATAGGGAAGGTATCCACACCCCTTATAAGAAATGCTTAGTTCTCCTTCCCAGCCGATGTGGGATCAGATCTAACCCACTTTCACCCCCCATTATAGGGTTCGACGTCCCCGTCGAACACATCGACCCGTGCCCTGGCTCTGATACCATTTTGTAGTGGAGTGCTCTCCCCCTTACGGCTCAACGCATCTGCTACCACATTAGCTTTGCCCGGGTGGTACAGGATCTCGCAATCATAATCCTTGACCACATCCAACCACCTCCTCTGACGCATGTTTAGGTTGGGCTGGTCCATCAAGTACTTCAAACTCTTATGGTCAGTGTATATCGTGCAACGAACTCCATACAAGTAATGACGCCAAATCTTGAGGGCGAACACTACTGCCCCCAGCTCTAGATCATGCGTGGGGTATCTCGTCTCGTGAGGCTTCAGCTGCCTCGATGCATATGCTATTACATGCCCTCTTTGCATCAGCACTGCACCCAACCCCGAAATAGATGCATCACAATAAACTACAAAATCCTCCATCCCTTCCGGGAGAGCTAACACCGGGGCTTCGCACAATCTCTGGCGAAGTGTCTCAAAAGAGGTCTGCTGCTCGGGTCCCCATGAGAATACAACCCCCTTTCGGGTCAATCTAGTGAGTGGCACTGCAATTTTGGAGAAGTCCTTAATAAATCTCCGATAGTACCCTGCCAATCCAAGGAAACTCCTGATCTCAGAAGGTGACTTCGGCACCTCCCAACTCATCACCGCCTCAACCTTGGCCGGATCGACCAATATCCCTTCCTGATTAACAACATGTCCTAGGAATTGGACCTCCCGCAACCAAAAGTCACACTTGGAGAACTTCGCATAAAGCTTCTCCGATCTCAACACTCCAAGGAACTCCCTCAAATGTTCCTCATGCTGCTCTCTAGATCTCGAATACACCAAAATATCATCGATAAATACAATCATTGACCGATCCAACATCGGCCTACATACCCTGTTCATGAGATCCATGAATACAGCCGGGGCGTTGGTGAGCCCAAAAGGCATCACCACAAACTCATAATGCCCATATCGCGTCCTGAATGCTGTCTTCTGAACGTCCTCATCCCGTACTTTCACTTGATGATATCCCGACCTCAAGTCGATCTTGGAAAACCAAGATGCTCCCTGCAACTGATCAAATAAATCGTCGATCCTCGGTAATGGGTAACGGTTCTTGACCGTCAACTTGTTCAACTCCCGGTAATCAATGCACATCCGGTGTGAACCATCTTTCTTCTTAACAAACAGGATAGGCGCTCCCCACGGCGAGCTGCTCGGCCGGATGAATCCCTTTCCCAGCAACTCCTGAAGCTGCGAGGATAACTCTTGCATCTCTGGAGGTGCAAGACGATAAGGCACCTTAGCGATAGGTGCGGCTCCCGGAATCAAATCAATACCAAACTCCACCTGCCTCACAGGAGGTACTCCCGGCAGCTCCTCGGGAAAGACATCTGGAAATTCACGCACCACCGGTACCTCCTCAACTGAACTCGGTCTCTCGGAAGTCTCTCGCATATCCATCACATATGCCACAAAACCCTTACAGCCCTGCTGTAGACACCGCCTCGCCCTGGCGGCCGAACAAAAGGCTGATCCCGAACGCGTACCCTCGCCGTACACCGAAAGAACTCCCCCACTAGGGTCTCGTATAGTCACCAACTGACGCTCGCAGTCGATGACTGCACCGAATCGACTCAACCAGTCCATGCCCACAATGACACAGACATCACCCATCGCGATAGGAATCAGGTCAATCGGAAACTCAACCCCGAAAATCTCTAACACGCATCCCCGGAAGACCCCCGTGGCACAAATCACTCTATCATCAGCTACGGAAACTCTCAGAGGCCGACTCAATGCCTCACGACTAGCACTGATATGCTGACTAAAGGCCAGAGATACAAAAGACCGACTCGCACCCGAGTCAAATAACACTAAAGCAGGCACAGAATTCACAAGGAAGGTACCTACGTATAACCTAATATAAGCATAATATTTCAACATCAATATAAATATATGAAAGGAAACGTACCAGCCACCACATCGGGCGCAGCGCGGATTTCCTCCGCAGTCAGCTGGAAGGCTCTCCCTCGAGCTCTCGGTGCCTCGATCTTCATAGGCCGACTCTCTGTAGCTCTGATGGCGGCAGGAGCAGATCCCTGAGGTGCTCTGCGCAGCTGCGGACACTCAGCCTTCCGGTGTCCAGTCTGATTGCAGTGAAAGCACACTGCAAATCCCTTGGGGCAGTCCTTGGCCATGTGCCCCTCCTTGCCACATTTGTAGCAAGACCCCGCTCGGCAAAATCCGTCATGCCCCTTGCCGCACTTCCCGCAAGTGCGGCCCTTCTGGCTCCCTGGTCTGGGATCAGCAGGCTTGGCCCGCTTGGCGGACGGCTACGACTGTGCCGGTCGCCGATCCCTCCCCTGAGACTCCGCCTCCTCCCTGGCCTGAGTCTCAAGCTCGATCTCCCTCTTCCGGGCATTTGCCTGAAGCTCGGAAAATGTCCAGTACGAGGAGTTTGCAGCGAACTCCCGAATATCCCGCCTCAAGACACTCAAGTAGCGGCTCATACGTGCCTGCTCAGTGGGCACGTGCTCAGGGCAGAACATCGCCCTCTCGTGGAACATCCTCGTGATTGCTGTAACAGACTCAGTACCCTGCTTGAGGGTCAGAAACTCCTGTGCTAAACGCTCCCTCTCCACCTGGGGAACGTACTCATCTCGAAACATAGTGGTGAACCTCTCCCAGGTCACCGCAGAAAGCTCGGCAGGTGTATAATGCGCCGTTGCGAACTTCCACTAGTCCTTCGCTCCCAAGCGAAGCTGGTTCAGCGCGAATCGGACCTTAAATGCTCAGGGTTCGAGCAAGTGAAGAAGCACCCCTCAATATCAGATATCCACCTCATCGCTGCCACCGGACCCGGGGTCCCATCGAACTCCGGTGGTTTTGTGTTGCTGAATTCCCGGAATAGTAACGCGTCCCCACCCTGCGGCGTTACAGCAGTCACCGCTGCGGTAGCCGCTGCAGCAGCAGCCTCAGTAAGAGCGGCATAACGCTCGTCGAACATCTCGATCAGTGTGGTCTTTATGGACCCAAACATCTCCGGAATCTCGGCCCGGATGGCCGCAGCTACCTCCTCCTGGATGATCCGGCGGATATCCTCCTCACTGGTACCACTGCTCTCGGACGTGAAACGTGTCCTCACCATGATCTACCGCTGAAATACGACAAACAATAATTTAGAATTCCCACGAACACGCTCACACTCGTCAACTCTTTCCTCCTTGATTCTTGGCATTCCAAAGATTCTTACTTGGGCTGCACCCCGCTCCGGTGCTTCCAGAAGTACGGGCCCAATACTATTGTCCGCACCGCACCAGAATACACTCAAGTAGCGGCTCATACGTGCCTGCTCAGTGGGCACATGCTCAGGGCAGAACATCGCCCTCTCGTGGAACATCCTCGTGATTGCTGTAACAGACTCAGTACCCTGCTTGAGGGTCAGAAACTCCTGTGCTAAACGCTCCCTCTCCACCTGGGGAACGTACTCATCTCGAAACATAGTGGTGAACCTCTCCCAGGTCACCGCAGAAAGCTCGGCAGGTGTATAATGCGCCGTTGCGAACTTCCACCAGTCCTTCGCTCCCAAGCGAAGCTGGTTCAGCGCGAATCGGACCTTAAATGCTCAGGGTTCGAGCAAGTGAAGAAGCACCCCTCAATATCAGATATCCACCTCATCGCTGCCACCGGACCCGGGGTCCCATCAAACTCCGGTGGTTTTGTGTTGCTGAATTCCCGGAATAGTAACGCGTCCCCACCCTGCGGCGTTACAGCAGTCACCGCTGCGGTAGCCGCTGCAGCAGCAGCCTCAGTAAGAGCGGCATAACGCTCGTCGAACGTCTCGATCAGTGTGGTCTTTATGGACCCAAACATCTCCGGAATCTCGGCCCGGATGGCCGCAGCTACCTCCTCCTGGATGATCCGGCGGATATCCTCCTCACTGGTACCACTGCTCTCGGACGTGAAACGTGTCCTCACCATGATCTACCGCTGAAATACGACATACAATAATTTAGAATTCCCACGAACACGCTCACACTCGTCAACTCTTTCCTCCTTGATTCTTGGCATTCCAAAGATTCTTACTTGGGCTGCACCCCGCTCCGGTGCTTCCAGTAGTACGGGCCCAATACTACTGTCCGCACCGCACCAGAATACACTCCAAGTCCTCCTCTTCGGATTCCAGGTCTCAAGTACTCTATCATGCGTAGACCACTCTCTAATATATCTATCATAAGTCCCTCGCTGCTACCTACTCACTCTCAAGCATTTCATAGCAGCTCACCTCTCCCTAGACTAAGGCATCACATATCAGGCCAATCTATTCCTAGTAGCAATGCCTAGCCTACTCTAGCATGCAGATACATCATATCAATATTAACATCACGTAATGTAAGGGTATTTTGGGAAATCACCGTTCGGGCGCGGGCTGATCGTACACACCTCTCTTGCTCTGCGTCTTTTTAAAAAAATCTTTTAATCTTTTGAAAATTACATCTCAATCCTCAGTTTGAGTTCAAATACGCCCGAAGGTGTACTCGAATCCCTCAAACCAAGGCTCTGATACCAAATTGTAACACCAAGAATTTAAAAATAATTTTTCGCATTTAATAAAGACCACTTCATCTAATATTCATAAAAACATCATTGTTTGTAATTCATTTCATAAAAATATATAAAATCCCCAAGATCACATAATATAAAAATCCCGCGTGTGTGCACTGATCAGGCCGGCGCCTTCCCGCGATCCTCACTAGTACCTGAAACAAATAACACCAACACTATAAGCATAAAGCTTAGTGAGTTCCCCAAAATACCATAATAAACATATTAGCCACTCGAGGCTATAACTCTGTGGGTCCGTGCACCCATACTCTGTGAACCCTCAGGTTCTAACTCTGTAAACAAGCATAGCATAAATCACATAGAAGAATGCAGTGCAACACATAACATACATAGCATACAAATACTCTATCACATAACTCTGGTTACCTACTCAAGGTAAAGTATAGTGAGAAGACTCACCTCGCGTGTCTCGATATCTCACAACCTGGGAATCCCTCGTGCCCGATTCTCCGAGCTCTAATCCTCCTATAACATCATAACGTCACTAGTTAACACTTTATATCTCTAATGTTGACTATCCCTAAGAAGTCAACACAGGTCCACTCTGGTCAACGGTCAACGGTCAACGATCAACTTTGACCGGACTCGGCGAGTGCTAGGGCGACTCGGCGAGTCTACACGTTCTCCCAATTCTCTAAGACTCACTTTCTACTCGTCGAGTACCCCCTTGACTCGACAAGTTCCTCCTGAAAGAATCGCGGGGCCACCCCGACTCAACTCGCCGAGTCTGAAGAACAACTCGGCGAGTCCCAGTTAATCTTCAAGCTACTCGCCGAGTCTGTTCATCGGACTCGGTGAGTCCATGCCATGCAACCGCTCAAACTGCTTCCTAAGGTCAGATTTGCTCCGACAATTCACAGGTCTGGCCTTCCTAAACTGGTTCATCACGTAAAGCCCTCATTTCTGTGTTCATAACACACCCCAAGACTCATAATTCACATTTTGACCTAAGGCATAAGGATTCCAATCCAAAACCTCCATTGATTCCCGAAATGCTCAGGCATGGGACATTCTGGACTTCTAAGGGTCCCAATATAGGGTTCCAATCGCTTGGGGGACTAAGGTAACACTCAATCTAGCCACAAAAGGGTTTAATAAACCCTAAATCCATATACACATCAACATGGAAGAGTGCAACTCGAAATCTTACCTAAATAACGTGCTCTGTGTCCCCAAATCCTCAGAGTGTGGCTTCTCTTGTTGTTCCCTTCACCAATCCTCCTTCTCCTTGCAAAATAACACTTAGAAGATCAATAATGGTCTTCTACCTTGCTCCAGATGCTCACAATCGAATTAGGGTTTCTCTCCAGGGACTAGGATGAACAATGACGACCATAAGGCCCCTTATATGTGTCCCAAAGCTGAACGGTTAGGGTTTTCGCTAAACAGCGCGGACTCGTCGAGTCCATATCCGGACTCGCCGAGTCCAGTTGCGAACCCGCGACCAGATCCGCGATCCTACTCGGCGAGTCTGAGGCTATGCAACCGGAGATGCAGAAGAGGGAACGGGTCGTTGGTTTGGTCTCAGAGTTCGTTACTGATGATCGACGGTTGATGACCTTTCAGGGTCGGATTTGGGTACCGTTTGTGGGCGGTACGCGTACTACTTTGATGGAGGAGGCACATCGATCGAAATTCTTGATCCATCCCGGGGCTACAAAGATGTATTTGGATTTGAGGAGAGAATATTGGTGGCCCTGCATGAAGAGGGACGTCGCGTGGTTCGTCGAGAGGTGCTTAACCTGCCGTAGGGTTAAGGCCGAGCACCAGAGACCCCATGGCAAGTTGCAGCCATTGGAGGTTCCCGAGTGGAAGTGGGAACAGATCACTATGGATTTCATCACCAAATTGCCAAGGACTGCCAGAGGAGTTGATGCAATTTGGGTGATTGTAGACAGATTGACGAAGAGCGCTCACTTCCTTGCCATTAGTGAGAGTTCTTCAGCAGAGAAATTGGCGGAGGTGTATGTGAGAGAAGTAGTATCTCGGCATGGGGTGCCGATCTCGATTGTTTCAGATCGTGATGTGCGTTTCACTTCTAGGTTCTGGAAGAAATTTCATGAGGAGTTGGGTACTAGATTGCATTTTAGTACCGCATATCATCCCCAGACAGACGGTCAGAGTGAGCGGACGATTCAGACGCTCGAGGACATGCTTCGGGCGTGTGTGTTGGATTTTGGGGGTAGCTGGGATGCGTATTTGCCCTTGGCGGAGTTTTCCTACAACAACAGCCATCATTCGAGCATCGGTATGCCACCCTTTGAGCTGTTGTATGGTAGGAGATGTCGGACCCCCATTTGTTGGGGAGAGGTGGGGCAGAGAGTGATGGGCAGTACAGAGATCGTGCTTCAGACGACAGAGCAGATTCAGCAGGTTAGACAGAGGTTACTGACCGCCCAGAGCCGACAGAAAAGTTATGCAGACAGACGTCGGTCCGAGCTTGAGTTTCAGGTCGACGACTTCGTACTCCTGAAGGTCTCTCCTTGGAAAAGAGTGATTCGATTCAGGAAGAGGGGCAAGTTGGGGCCCCGGTACATTAGGCCTTTTCGTGTGATTGTGAGGGTAGGCCGGGTGGCCTACCGTTTGGAGTTGCCAGCGGAATTGAGTCAGATCCACGACACTTTTCATGTGTCGCAATTGAGAAAGTGTATAGCCGATGAGTCGACAGTGGTTCCATTAGAGGACATTCAGGTGGATGCGAGCCTGAATTATGCCGAGAGACCAATGGCCATCAGAGATCGGAAGATCAAGGTTTTAAGGAATAAGGAGATACCTCTGGAGTTAGTTCAGTGGCAGCACCGGAAGGGATCGGAAATGACCTGGGAGCCGGAGCGTGAGATGCGGGAGCAGCATCCAGAGCTATTTTCAGAGTGAGACTTCGAGGGCGAAGTCTAGTCCTAGTGGGGGAGAGTTGTAACAGCCCGGAATTCCAGGTATCGTTATATTTATGACTTTTGGGTGTTTTAAGAGGGGACTCGGCGAGTTGGAGCTCAGACTCGCCGAGTAGGATCGCGGATCTGGTTGCAAGTTCGCGACTGGACTCGGCGAGTCCGGATATGGACTCGACGAGTCTGCGCTGTTTAGCGAAAACCCTAACCGTTCAGGTTTGGGACACATATAAGGGGCCTTATGGCTGTCATTGTTCATCCTAGTCCCTGGAGAGAAACCCTAATTCGATTGTGAGCATCTGGAGCAAGGTAGAAGACCATTATTGATCTTCTAAGTGTTATTTTGCAAGGAGAAGGAGGATTGGTGAAGGGAACAACAAGAGAAGCCACACTCTGAGGATTTGGGGACACAGAGCACGTTATTTAGGTAAGATTTCGAGTTGCACTCTTCCATGTTGATGTGTATATGGATTTAGGGTTTATTAAACCCTTTTGTGGCTAGATTGAGTGTTACCTTAGTCCCCCAAGCGATTGGAACCCTATATTGGGACCCTTAGAAGTCCAGAATGTCCCATGCCTGAGCATTTCGGGAATCAATGGAGGTTTTGGATTGGAATCCTTATGCCTTAGGTCAAAATGTGAATTATGAGTCTTGGGGTGTGTCATGAACACAGAAATGAGGGCTTTACGTGATGAACCAGTTTAGGAAGGCCAGACCTGTGAATTGTCGGAGCAAATCTGACCTTAGGAAGCAGTTTGAGCGGTTGCATGGCATGGACTCGCCGAGTCCGATGAACAGACTCGGCGAGTAGCTTGAAGATTAACTGGGACTCGCCGAGTTGTTCTTCAGACTCGGCGAGTTGAGTCGGGGTGGCCCCGCGATTCTTTCAGGAGGAACTCGTCGAGTCAAGGGGGTACTCGACGAGTAGAAAGGGAGTCTTAGAGAATTGGGAGAACGTGTAGACTCGCCGAGTCGCCCTAGCACTCGCCGAGTCCGGTCAAAGTTGACCGTTGACCGTTGACCGTTGACCAGAGTGGACCTGTGTTGACTTCTTAGGGATAGTCAACATTAGAGATATAAAGTGTTAACTAGTGACGTTATGATGTTATAGGAGGATTAGAGCTCGGAGAATCGGGTACGAGGGATTCCCAGGTTGTGAGATATCGAGACACGCGAGGTGAGTCTTCTCACTATACTTTACCTTGAGTAGGTAACCAGAGTTATGTGATAGAGTATTTGTATGTTATGTATGTTATGTGTTGCACTGCATTCTTCTATGTGATTTATGCTATGCTTGTTTACAGAGTTAGAACCTGAGGGTTCACAGAGTATGGGTGCACGGACCCACAGAGTTATAGCCTCGAGTGGCTAATATGTTTATTATGGTATTTTGGGGAACTCACTAAGCTTTATGCTTATAGTGTTGGTGTTATTTGTTTCAGGTACTAGTGAGGATCGCGGGAAGGCGCGGCCTGATCAGTGCACACACGCGGGATTTTTATATTATGTGATCTTGGGGATTTTATATATTTTTATGAAATGAATTACAAACAATGATGTTTTTATGAATATTAGATGAAGTGGTCTTTATTAAATGCGAAAAATTATTTTTAAATTCTTGGTGTTACAGATATCCTCTTTCTAGTTCAGAGTGACCCAGTCCTTCCAAGCGAAGATGAAACAAATTTTCAGTTGGAGCATAAGGAAGATCATCAGTGTGTTGAAAGTACATTTGATTCTAACTGTTGAGATAAAATATCCCATGCTCTGCTTCTGGAACGAACATATATTGGATTGGTTCAACACATGTTGGTAATTCACTGTTGATATACTAAGTTCCATAAGGAAGAAGTGTTGGATATAGTGTCTAAGTCCATAACTTTATTTGGTATGTACTTGACCCGACCCGGCATGGTTCATTTGGGTTGTATGGCATTGCAATACTTGGATAGACTAAATGAGAGAATAAGGCACTTATGATTATTAATATATTATAAGTTCTAATATATTAATAATAGTATTATTTAATTAGTATTGATCAAGTATTAATCTAGGATTAATTCGGTGATCAAAGTGAGACTAATTAAATATATAAGGGTTGATTATGACAATCATCAATTCTTTTATGGTGGATTAATGATCCATGGTTTATGGGTTATGGATGTAACCATTTGGAGCTCCATGGATAGTCCATGGGAGTTACAAACCTATGGGTCATGAGAAATGAAGAGTCATGACAATTATGGGTCTTCATGATGAAACCCTAATTGTGACACCACTATAAAAGGGACCCTTGGCTAGCAAAATTTGACCTAGTGTTACTAGAGAGGGCATAACCGATTTTGAGTGCTAGAAGTATTCTCTCAAGTTATTCCAAGTTTTGTGGTGTTGTGTGAAGCATTTGAGGCACAACATTTGGGGTGCTAGGCTCACAAAGTCTTGAAGGAATCCAAGCAACAACAAGGTATGTATTTCTACTAGTTTTATGTTTTATGTAATCCCCATGCCATGCTAGTTAGGATATAACCTTGAAAAAGAAATTTGCATGTATATAGTGAAAACATAGATTCAAGGTTATTAGGGTTGCATGTACACTTAGGAAGTGTTAGAATGCTCAAACCCCATCAGTGGTATCAGAGCCTAGGATTGTTTTCTGTATACTTGATGCAAAACTGCTTGAAAATCGAAAATTCTGCATTCTGACGACTGTACTCGCCGAGTCCATGGGGAGGACTCGCCGAGTCGAAGAACAAATTCATCCTACTCGCCGGGTAGGATAATGCACTCGGCGAGTAGGATCGAGCTGGGCAGATTTTTTTGAGTTTTGTTGCTGGAAATGGATTAGAATCATTATCCCAATCTTTTTTGGACTTGTACAATATGTTTTTCAAAAAAATTATAATGATTATGTTAATCCATTTTACATGACTTTTAACAATTTCAAAGTATTATATATGTTTATATGATTTCTTGAAATTTCTTGACATGAATTTGTGTTTTTATGTGTTTTTAGAAGATCATAGGAATTATGTGTAACCACCATGTGTGTTTAATTCTTGATCTTAATTGTATTGATGGTGTCCATAACTTGTCCTCAAGTTATGGATAACCAAAGGTCACTTCTTTAATTTGTGTTTAAAGAACTAAAAAGGTTTCATGAAATTAAGAGTCTTCATTTTTATGAACCATTAAAACTCATAAGTTACAAATTGAAGAGACTTGGAATAGTTTCAATTCTTTCCCTCAAGTTTTGGAATTTGTAAAGTCTTACACTTTAATTCCAAATTAATTTTTTTTTTAAAAGTTAAACAATTCATACTTTATGGACTTCATTAAATTAATTAAAGTGTTTAATTAAAAGAGTTAATAATTCCATAAAGACATGGTTTAAGTTTAATTAAATTAAGGGTATAGTTTAATTAATAGATTAAACCACCAAGTATTTTAAATGTTTAAAATACACCCTTATACTATTATTATAATTTTAATTATATAGATATGTATAAGAATATGTCATTCTTACCGTTAGTAGGCCTCATTCACGAAGCCGGTCTATAAGGGGGTATAAGGTTGTTGCCTATAAAATGGTGACTTAATGGGTGTCCACTCTCACCCACCGCTTCCTTGATCGGTGGAGGGTCGTTAGCCGAACGGGTAGGATACGACTTTAAATTCTCATTAAAAGTATAATGAATTATAAAGTAACTATACATTATAAATTCCCAATCTTAGTTACTTTAGGAAAATGTGAAATTGGTGCTAGCCCATAAAATTACACTTTGTACCTTACCAAGTCGTTAGTGGAGCGTGTGTGGTTAACTGACACACTAACATGGACTAGTAAGAGTGGCAAAGGGTAACTTGACTTTATTATAGATCGGTGGAGCGTGTGTGGTTAACCGGCACATCGATTAGGTAATATTGTTGAGGGTACCAAGTCAATTTGTATTGTTATTCACACCTTGTTTGTGATCCTCAACATCCCAGTCACAAACTTGAGAGGGCACAATTGAGATTCAAACATGCCATTGAAAGTTCAATGTATCTCAAAAGATCTAGGAGTTTCAAATCCAATTAAAACTTAATTGTATTTCGTTTTTCATGGTGGAAATTGGTAAATCGTCATTTACTTACCTTTAACTATTTTATAATTTGGATTACGGCATCCCTCTTCCAGTTATAAATAGGTTATTGGGTCCTAGCCTTAATATTTCATATTGGGTGTTATATTAAGGACTTTAAATCAACTAACTTGAATTTCTCCCATTATAGATGTCTAGTTTAGACAGCTATGGTCTTCCCAAATCTTTAGGAACAAGCTTCCTAATGAAGATGATATCCCAAAATGGCAACCAAGGTGAAAGATCAATCCCTTGGTTGTGCATTAGTGGGACTGGAAATCATACTTCTCTTCCTTCACCTCCTCCAATAAATCTCCCTATCCCACAAGTTTCAAGACCTGATAAGTTCTAAGTCACTCAATCCCTATTGGCAAACAAAGTCTATATGTGCTTAAGTCTTGGAGATTAAGGCACATATTGACAAGCCGGGAGAGTCGGGTGTCGAAGTCTTAAGGTAGCTGGCTGTTGACATGGTCACTCCCTGATGACAGATTGTGATGTGACCCTTAAATGATCTTATCTATTTGCTTGATGATGCTGAATCAGCAATGATTTGGAGCATTGGTAAAACAAAATTTGATTGGAAGATCAACTTCCCAAACTTCCATGGACATTGACAATGGTAACATTGGAAGTCCAGAAAAACTTTCTCTTCCCAATTGAAAGGGATTGGCCATAGTCAACTCGGTTGACCAAATGGTAAAGAGAAAGGTTAAGTCTGTGATAGTCCCGTGTACCTTTTCCAAAGAGTCCATATGTTTTTGTTGCCAAAGGAAGGGCATTGGTTGCGAAGCTGCCAAATTTACCTAAAAGTCCATAAGGACAGTAAAGTCAAATGTTTGACTCTGCTTTGGGTAAAGTCCATTATCTAACTCTATTAAGTTTCTATTCTGAGATTCTTATTGCATGAGGTGATTGGGTCACACATTGATGTTTTAAGAATCAAAGAAGAGTGAAGAAACTTAAAGAAAGTATATGTTGATTCTGATTGTGAAGATGAATTTCGATCGCATGGTTCGGTGATCAGAATTTTGAGCTGTTACTTAAGAGTTGAGATATATTGCTTAGGAATAAATAACAACAAGTTTTCATATGGATTGTAAGGATAAGTTTTCCGCAAAGTTTTAAAATAAAAGAAAAATATTTTGATTTTATTTATTTTAAGTATCCTTACAATGGCTTTTGTGAAAAAGGTTGTTGCTTATATGTTTCCATTGATAAGCAATATGGGTAAATGGATTTGATTCTTTCATTAGTGGTAGTGTCATAATTTACCAAATAAGGAAAGATTCTCATCACCCAAGTTTCAGTTGGATTGGAACTTGGAATCATGCAAGTTGTATTGTGTGATGAATGAGAATTTTCATCTTTGGTAAATTAAGACTAATTCCTTGTTCACATTCGCATGTGAGTCAAGTGAAGGACTAAAAGATTGGGTACACTTGGTTGTGTGCTGTTCAGGTCCACCACAAAGGTTGATAAGATTATTCATTATGATTTACTAAATTTTAGTAAATATGGTTATACTTACAAGTTTAAGTATAATTCTGGATCATTGAAGAGTTTCAATGATAGACAGAATGAGTAAGAAGAATCAAATAAGGCAGAAAGATAAAAGTTTCTCCAATCTGAAGAGATGGGAGAGTACTTGAGTATTTTCTTTTATGATTATCTTAGTGATTATGAAACCATATCACAATTGATCCTCTAAGGACACCTTAGTTCATTTTTTTGGCTAAGAAAAGGAATCATGAGTTGTTGAAATGGTTAAATCAAAAGATAATTCATACATCAAAATCAAATCTTAGAGTCATACTCCAAGATTGAGCCATTGAGTGACATAATCTTTAGAAAGTTTATAACACTTATCAAATGTAGAGTAAGATGTGTCCTACTCTTGTACATTTGAGATTGGTTAGTTGTGATGTTTTGGATAAAACAAAGACCAACTAAGTCCAATTGTGGGAAGTGTTTAACTTGATAAGAGTCCGCACTAACTATTGGATATTTGTTTTGTCAAGGAATGGTTATTGACAAAGAGAATCATATATGTCAAGAGGTCAGTGGGAGTCTTAAAGAGATCTTAAGATAGGCTCAAGAACTAATCAAGAGATTTGTTAATCACTAGCCCACGACTTGAGGTTTGTAACCTATCGTGTTGACATATTCTGTGCTCATCCCAGTTAAGGTTGGCTTTGCATTGGAGTTCTGAGAGTTCTCTGTTTGCATAACAACCTGGAAGCAATGGTAGGCCCTTGTACTGCCGGGTGGCAAGAAATTAAGATTGCACAAGTTCAGTCCATATGAATTTGGAAGTGTCACTAACCTAGTCTTGTAATTATGGTTTTGACAAAATCACATGGAAAAGAACACATACACCATAAAATCTAAGTGTCATAAGGTTTCTCTTCGATTCATGAAAATGATGGTGAGGAAACGCTTTCACTAAGAAGATTTTAAGTAGATAGCGGTTGGGATATTTGCATTCTCATATAGTTAGTGGAGCATGTGTGGTAATCATTATGCTAGTGGGAGCATGATGATTATGTTAAGTATTGCAAGTTAGCAATGTTAATTATAGAAAACAAAAGTTTCAATTTGCTTTGAAAGGTTGTTTGCTATAATTAAGGGAGATGATTTTATACTTCATTCCAATTCTACCAACTTAGATTGAGTTTTATCAACTTTAGTCAAGGATATATATATGAATGTTATGTTGGAATTGTTCAACATAAGGAACTTCTATATATGTTGCGTTCTCAAAATTCGATTATGATTACGGCATACCTGTTCATAGTTCGAATTGTGAGAACATGGCAAATAAAAATTTTATAGCATGAATCGTGTCCCATATGCTTTGGATATAGGATCGATTGTATGTACTATAATATTCATCCATTCTAAATTTTCCTAATGCTTAGGGAATTAATAAGGGAAAAGGGATTAGAACTGGACATGACTAAAATGATTAAGCAAAGTTGTCAAGGACAATTTGAGGTTTACCAAAGATTGGTTACTCATGGACAACTGGAAGTATAGAGTTAGGACCATATTGACATATTTTGAAAAGAGGCAACTCTTGTTCAAAAGTGATGGTCAAAATGGGAATATGGAATTGTTTCCATAGGTGGAAGTTACTCTTTGAATATGTGTAAGATTAGAGAACTTAATGCAAGAAGGATGTTCAAAGGAATGTACTTTGAATTTGAGACTTCATTTCCATGGAATTGTTTTCCATTGGAATGCTTTGTAATGTCTGTTGCCGAGTCTTTGTGACTTCGTGCATAGTCATTACAAGGGGATCATTGCATATAAGTTCAGAATCTAACAGATTATAGTAAATGGCAAGAGTTTGGTATTCTTGCATTTACAACAAGGATTGGAATTGTGAAATGAGCATCATTGGAATATTGTCAATTGATCTATTTCACAATGAGATGACCATATGTAAACATAGTATGCATACTTAGAGTATGGCATAATTGGTGTTTGGAAAACCATAGTGTACGTGCTTGGAGCATGGGACAACTAATGTTTTAATTCAAGCATAAAGTTGATTAAACGAAACATAAATAATGAGTAATCAATGCGGTGCTTAAATAAAAGATGTTTTATTTACACTCAAAGTGTTGGGGCCATATAAGATTAGTATTATTCTTGTGTTTCACTTTGCATGTTTTGACTTCCAGAATAATTATGTTATGGTATATATCATGTTATTCAAACCATCCACAGTCAGTCATATGTTGGAAGTAGATATGAATCAAGACTGTCATGAATTTGGCTTGTATGATTTGTCTAAAGTGCTTTAGACAATGCAATGGTTGCTACAACATTCATGAGTACTCATAAGGGCTGAGTATTGGATTCAACCCATGCTCACTTGCATCACTTCATGGAATTTATCTCGAGTGATCATGAGACGGTAATATCATATAAATCTTCAAACCTAGAGATATGAGTTGTTGACTATGAGTTGGTTATTCATTGATTGTACGAAAACGCATTGGTAACTCGATGTTATAAAACGTGCCTTTGTGAGTAATTCAACAAGTAGTTAGTACAAGCATATCAGTCGAAGTTTATCTGTTCCTTCTAGAAAAAGAAGCGATATCTGGGCCCCTCGATGATTTGGTTTTGACCTATGTACCGGGCCCGGTCAGAACCTAATTGATGTGTTCAATTTAGTTCTATGTCGAAACAAATCAGAGATCGAGAAACAAATGTTGGACAATAAGTAAGACCATGTTCCATGTGTTTGTCCGGCTGATATCATGAGAGCAGAGGATTATATGATCACTTATCTTAAATGGCGTATCATCATCATCTCAGTTCCGAGAGACTTTGAAAGAGCTACGATTGCTAGTCGGATTTTGAAGTCATATTTGCAAATATAGTTATTAGACTTATCCAAGTGGGAGACTGTTGGATATAGTGTCTAAGTCCATAACTTTATTTGGTATGTACTTGACCCGACCCGGCATGGTCCATTTGGGTTGCATGGCATTGCAATACTTGGATAGACTAAATGAGAGAATAAGGCACTTATGATTATTAATATATTATAAGTTCTAATATATTAATAATAGTATTATTTAATTAGTATTGATCAAGTATTAATCTAGGATTAATTCGGTGATTAAAGTGAGACTAATTAAATATATAAGGGTTGATTATGACAATCATCAATTCTTTTATGGTGGATTAATGATCCATGGTTTATGGGTTATGGATGTAACCATTTGGAGCTCCATGGATAGTCCATGGGAGTTACAAACCTATGGGTCATGAGAAATGAAGAGTCATGACAATTATGGGTCTTCATGATGAAACCCTAATTGTGACACCACTATAAAAGGGACCCTTGGCTAGCAAAATCGTGACCTAGTGTTACTAGAGAGGGCATAACCGATTTTGAGTGCTAGAAGTATTCTCTCAAGTTATTCCAAGTTTTGTGGTGTTGTGTGAAGCATTTGAGGCACAACATTTGGGGTGTTAGGCTCACAAAGTCTTGAAGGAATCCAAGCAACAACAAGGTATGTATTTCTACTAGTTTTTTGTTTTATGTAATCCCCATGCCATGCTAGTTAGGATATAACCTTGAAAAAGAAATTTGCATGTATATAGTGAAAACATAGATTCAAGGTTATTAGGGTTGCATGTACACTTAGGAAGTGTTAGAATGCTCAAAACCCATCAAGAAGAAACTTGGTATTCTTGGACTGTTTGGGAGCACCTGTTCTTCTTAAGGATGATGGTGTAGATGGACCAACTGCTGGTACAAGGTTCAACTTCTTGAATTTGTTGAGAAGTTGCTGAATTGCCAACTTCACTTGTTGAGCATGAATACCCTTATGTTTGTCAATGATTTCTTGAATTTGCACCCATTCACTATAGCCAAATTTGAAAAGCTTACGAGCATAAACAACTTCAGTGTATTCATATTATATCTTCTTTATGACCAAGTGAAGCTTCAGGGACTCATTTCTTGGTTTGGTGCATCTCACTTTGACTATAGGACCAGACTTTGATATGAGAGTAAGAACGTCTCCAAAATTCTTCCTGTCGATCCTGTTATTCAGGTCTGAAATAATGTGTTGTTTCTCTATATTATAATTGAATATTTTCTTGACCTTATTATCAGTGCTTTGAACATTAGCACTCTCATAAGTGGAAGCAAGAGCTTGAGCAAGTTTGGCAAACATACATTCTTCTTTTCTTGCTACTTTCTTTTGACGAACAATAACATTATATTCTAGCATGATTTCTCTAACTTCCTTAATGGGTAGCCACCATGTTTCATCTAATTCATTTAGATCAAAGATGACTTCGATTTTCATTTTAGGAGGAGATACTGAAGGTTCACCAGCACCACCAATAGAAGAGCTTCCATCTTCGGTGTTATAACCTCCCCCTAAGAAGGAAGCCTTCCTCTTTAGAGGATTGAGCTGATCATTTTCAGAGTCAATGTCACTATCAGTTCCTTGAGGAACCTCTTGAGAAATCTCCCCCTTAAAACAAGATACAAGGCAGACAACATTTAAGGGAACAATAGGAACAACAGCATGTTGTATGAAACCAAGATCAAGAAATCCTTCATAGTCATCGGTCTCTAATTGATCACCAATGTCTAGAATAGGTTGATCAGTTGTAGCATCAGTGTCTGGAATATCAGCAACAATAATCTTCTTTTGAGAATCAGCTTCAGCTTCAATCCTTCCAGTCATCTCAGGCTAAGATGAAGTTTGTACAATCATCGCTTGCATTTGTAGTGGCCGAGGACCCCCCTGATTATTTTACCTCCTTTTGGCAACATCAGATTAAGGATGAGAGTCATGAGGTGGTGAAGGAGTTCTAGGAAGAGGATTAGAACGAGGAATATTTTTTATGGGGGTGGATGTTTAGGAGGATTATCACCTGGAAAATTTAGTGGAGTTTCATAAACAACCATATCATCACCATCAACACCCAAAGCCATAATTCGCTTCATTGTAGCAGCATCTTTTTCAACCTACGCAACCTTTTATCCAATGATTGAGTAATCTGCACAATAAGAGAAAGTTGGGAATGCACAATAGTTTGAAAGTCAGAGTTGAATGCTTCCTGATCACCCTAATGAAAAGCAAAAGTATTAATGGGTGTTGACATAGAGGGAACTATCTTAGCTTGAGGAGGAGATGTTGGCTCTGAAGAATTGACATCTTGGATCATTGGCTCAGTAGTTTCCAAGAAAGGAGGGGTTAATTTAGGTTATGTAGTATCATATGCAGAGGAAGAGGATTTAGAGGTATTTGAAAAATGAATGTGTTTGTTCATCCTTGGAGGAGAATTCATTCCCTAATCAAAGTCTTTTCCCTTATCAGCGGCTGATTCTTCTTCATCTTTATCAATGTCTTCTTTATCGTCATCATCCTCATTATTCTCTTCTTCATTACCAGCATCATTATCATCTTCTTCAGAGTCTGAGGATTCAACCACATAGGGTTTTTCAATCCACTTTTTCATCCTCATAATAATAGGCAAGTCACCTTTAGATGGAGCGGAATTAATGATTTTAGAGGAAAGAGCAGGAATTGGAATGATGATCCCATGAGTTTCAACATAGCCTTCCTTATGAGATAAGATCAATCCAAGCCAACGAGGATAAGGAACATTCAATGGCTTCTTGTTCCTAGTAATGCGGTCAATCATTTGATCAAGAAAAAGTTGAGCAAAATCAAGTCTTTTGTTGTAAAGAATAGAGTATAAGATCATTTGCTCAAAGAGATTCAATTGATCCAAGCTTCCACTCTTGTGTCCAAGACATTTTCCAATCACACCTGTTAACAACTTCCATCCTACATTAAAACATTGACAAAGAGTGTTCTTGTGTGGATCATGGGTGAGGCCCTAAAGTTCGAAATTATACCCTAACTGTTCACGAACAGATTTGCAATTTTCTTCAGAAGGTTTCATAATAACTTTCAAATCAAGGAAGACGAAGAGCATTTTGAAAGGATTCCACAACAATAGTAACCCTATATTGACCATCTCCAATAGTTCCATTGATGGTTTGATCATCAGTGTTAATAGAGCATAAATGTAGAACTCAGATACTTGACATAGTTGACAAAATCTTCGATTCCTGAGTTCACAAACTACTTTGGGATTTCATCCGAGAACGACACATTGGTCGATTGAATGATGATGGTAGAGTCAAGGGCAGGAGGGCCTTTAATAACGTTAGCACTGGGGTCAAACTCATACAAGGGCTTTGATATGGAGAAAGCTTTGAGGAAGGTGATGATTTGGAGTCTTTTTGAGTGTGTGAGAGAGAGAGAGAGAGAAAGAGAGCTTAATTGCTTGAACTTCTTGTAAAAGTGACCTAGGATGAAGAATTCTCAATATCTACCCAAAATGTTGTTGGATTAGTGTCTAAGTCCATAACTATTTTGGTATGTACTTGACCCGATGGTGCATGGTCCTTTTGGGTTGCCTTCACCAAAGCAACTTGATTGGAGAAATAAATAAAGAGAGAGAGGTTATTATGATTTATTAATATGTTATAAGAATAATATATTAAAGGAGAAATCATATTTGTTTAATTAATATTGGTCAATAATTAATTAAGAATTAATTTTGTGATCAAGTGTAATTAATTAAACTAGAGGGACTGAATTGTAATTATGTGATAGTTACAAAATAAGGTAAGGATTATCTTTTATATATGGTGGACGAATTTAAGGTTGGAAAGCCTTAGAATTCGAGTATGATAAGGATTCAAGGATTATCTTATTGGTTGCTTAATGGATAATCAACTAGATAAGGATAATGACTGAAACCCTATCTCTACACCTATATAAACAACCCCAAGGTCATGAATTCGTGTATCCCTTCCCAAGAAGTCCTAGATACGAATTCTAACCTCTCTCCTCTCTCTTTATGCCTTCTCCACTTGCTTATGGTGTTTGTAAGCCATTAGAGGAGTGACACTTGTGACTCTTTGCTTTCCAAGGTCAATTCAAGGAGGAATTGGATTGTTATTGCTATATAACAATCAAGGTATGTTCTTAAACCTATTTACATGTGAATTCTGATTTCCATATGCTAGAATTAGGGTTCAAAGTCTTGGATTCAAAGTATGTACAATAGAGAAACCTAGATCCAAGCTTTAGGGTTTGTATGAGCACATAGGATGTCTTATGCCCATAACCCATCAGTGGTATCAGAGCCATGATTGGTTTCTATTGTATTGATGCTTGATGTAACTGAAAATCGTGTTTTGGCCTCACTGTTCGACCTGACTCGGCGAGTCACTCTTGGACTCGGCGAGTCAGCCCTACTCGGCGAGTTCCAGAGGGTGACTCGGCGAGTCGGTGCGTCAGACAGTGCTTATCTCGGGATTTCTTGCTGTTTTTGCATTGGGATAATTATCTTATCATGTTAGATTAATATTAATCCGATTATATGATATATTTGACTATAATTTTAATCTAATTGAAGATATTTATCAATTAATAAGATAATTGTTTTCTTATAAGATAATTGATTAATTATTTTGAGTAAATTGATAAATTGTTTTGCAAGAAATCATTAAATAAATCAAATATGGATAATTATGTGATTAAATGTTAATTTGAATTATTTGTTATTTGATCCTTGTTGTTGTGAAAAGTTTCATATTTGGCCCTTTAGGTTTTATAGTTTAAATTTGAACCCCAAAAGTTTTGTTGTTTTGAAATTTAAATAGTTGAAACCCTAATGTTTTGAAAAAAAAAAGGTTTCAAAACTTGCCCTCAAGTTTTGGAATTTAAATTTTGATTAAATAATTTAATTTTGATGCATATTTAAATTCTAAACCCTAATGTGTTGAAATGTTTCAAAACTTGCCCTCAAGTTTTGGAATTTAAAAGTTGATTAAAAGTTTAATTAGGAATGTTAAATTCTAAAACTCTAAGAAGTTTTGAAAAGGTTCAAATCACACCCTTATGGTTTTATTAATTATTTAAGGTGTATAATTAAAAGAGGTTTGATAAATCCATAAAAGTTTAGGTTAACCATTTAATAGATTAAAAGTGTAATTGTTAAAGTTAACCACATAGTATTTTAAAAGTTATAAAATACACCCTATACTATATATAACATTAAAAGTCTAACATTATATATATGTATGAGTAAAAGTCAGTCTTACCGTTAGTAGGCCTCATTCACGAAGCTGGTCTATAAGGGGTGTTTAAGGAAATTGCCTATAAAATGGCGATTGAATGGGTATCCACTCTTACCCACCGCACTCTTGACTAGTGGAGAGTCGTTAGCCGAACGGGTAGGATAGGACGAAACCTTCCATTATAAGTATAATAAATTATAAAAGTAACTAAATGTTTTTCAAAATTCCCAATCTTAGTTACTTAGGCAAAAGTGAATTGATGCAATTCCATGAAATTACACTTTGTGCCCTTGCGAAGACGTTAGTGGAGCGTGTGTGGTTTACCGGCACACTAAATGGTTCTAAGCAAAGGTAGCAAAGGGTGACTCAATGTTTGTCATAGTTCGGTGGAGCGTGTGTGGTTTACCGGCACATCGAAT
Source organism: Lactuca serriola (assembly GCF_051521515.1). Classification (NCBI taxonomy): domain Eukaryota; kingdom Viridiplantae; phylum Streptophyta; class Magnoliopsida; order Asterales; family Asteraceae; genus Lactuca; species Lactuca serriola. The sequence continues at coordinate 271,391,727 of NC_136412.1, read as the reverse complement.
AGGTGACCGTAACATGTGAGGGCACCATGTAGTTTGCATGGTTATTCACACCCGCTTTGTGATCCTCGGCATCCCAGTCACAAACAAGAGGGCATATCGAGATATAAACATGCCATTGAAAGTTCAATGTATCTCAAAGGATCTGGGAATTTTCATAGATTTAAAACTTAAATTTCTTTTTCGTTTTTCATGGTGGAAATTAGTGAATCGTCATTCACTTACCTTCAAATATTCTGCAATTAGGGTTACGGCATCCCTCTCCCGAGTTGTAGAATATTGTATTGGGTCCTAGCCTTAGTATCTTATTTGGGTGATTTACTAAGGACTCAATCAATCAACTAACTTGAATTTGTTTTTTTTTTTTCTCCCGTTTTGTAGATGTCAAAGTTCGACAACTATGGTCTTCCCAAATCCCGTGGAACAAGTATTCCACATGAAGATGGTATTCCACGATTCAATCGAGGAACAAGAAATCATGCTTCACTTCCTCCTCCTCCTCCTATTGTTCTCCCCAACCCACAAGATCGAAGAATTGAAAGGTTCAATATCACTAAAGCCCTATTGGAAATGAAACATGAAGATGGTAAACCCGTGTGTGCCCACGTTCTAGGAATGAAATCACACATTGATAGGTTGATAATGTTGGGTGTGTCATTCCCAGATGAGTTGGCTGTGAATTGGGTTTTGCAGTCACTTCCTGAATCATATAATGAGTTCAAAAGAAAGTATTATATGATGAATCATGACGACAACCTCATTGACCTAACTTACATGCTCATTGCTGCTGAATCAGAAATGATTTGGCGAAGCAATGGAGCGTATTTGTTGGGAAAGTCAACCGACCATGCTTCCGAGGACGTTCTAGGAGAACCGACCTGCGTTTGCTGCCAAAAGAGAGGGCGTTGGATACAAGACTGCCCAAAGAGCCTGAAGAGTCCAGAAGCTGGGAGAGTCAAAGAGTATGGCTGCGCTTCAGGTAAAATCCACTATCTAACTCCATTAAGTTCCTATTCATTAATTCTTAATACATAATGTAATAAGATTGCATTTGAATGTTTTACAGGATCGGTGAAAAGAAAGGAAGCTTGGTGAAAGAGCAAGATGAATCTAATCACAAGGAATGGATCTTGATCGCATGGACTTGAAGATTAGATTTTGAGCTTAGATAGTTATGATAGAGTTGTTAGAAAATTTTCTTTTGAAATACATAGTTTTCAATGGATTTTGCATTGTAAGGACAAATGTTTTCCGCTGCTTTTATAAATAAAATAAATTTTTGTTTGACTTATTTATTTATTCATTTCCTTGCAATGAAATCGTTATGAAAATTGGTGTTTGCATATTTCTACAACAAATGGATTTGATTCTTATTTATGGTGTTTATGGAAAAGTCAAGAATTTACCAAATAGGGAGAGTTTTCTCATCGCCCAAGTTTCAATTGGACAGAAATTTGGAATCATGCAACTTGGATGCACGATGAATGAGAAATTTCGTATTTGGAAATTAGACTAATTCATTGACAAAGTGTCAAGTGAAGGACTAGGAGATCGAGTACACAAAGTTGTGTGTTGATCAAAGTCCACCACAAGAGTAACGAGATATTCGACATGATTTACTAAAGATTTAGTAAATATGATTATGCTTATAAGATTAAGTGTAATTCTGAATTGATTGAAAATGTTTAAATCAATAGCAGAACGAATAAAAAGAATCAAGTAGGCAGAAAGATAAAAGTTTCTCCATTCTAAGAAGAAGGGAGAGTACCTTTTATGCTTTATGATAGGTCTTAATGATTAAGAACCATATCTCAATTGATCCTCTAAGTAAGTCTTAGTACAATTGTATGTTTGAGAAGAGGAATCAAGAATTGAAGAAATGGTTAAATCAAAAAGTCAATCATACTTCGTTCCAAAAACAAGTCTTAAAGTTAAGATTGTGGCATTGAGTGAAAAGGTATTAAGAAGGTTTGTAACTTTCATTAAATGTGGAAAGTTGTGATGTCTTGGATAAGACAAAGACCAACTAGGACCAATTTATGAAGTGTTTTGATAAAAGCTACACTAACTCTTGAATATTTGTTTGTCAAGAAATGGTTATTGACAAGAGAACCTTATATGTCAAGGAGTCAATGGGAGTCTTAACTGTCTTGAAAGGTTTCAAGAACAAATCAAATAAACCTTATCGATCATCACTAGCACACGAGTTGAGGTTTACAACCTATCGTGTTGACATTATTTTGATTCTGTGCCAATCCAATCGAGTTAATTATACATGTGAGTCCTATGAGTTCTCATTTGAATGCATAAAAGGCAAGGACCTTGATCAATGGAAAGTACATTGATAGGAAAAGGTGAGCTGCTTAACTACTTGGAAGACGTGGTGGGCAGCTGTGCTACCATAAGGCAAGAAATCAAGATTAAGAAAGTTCGATCCATATGAGTTTGAATTCGTCGTAAACTTTGTTTTTGACAAATTCACATGGATAGGAACATATACACCATTTAAATCTAAGTGTCATAAGATTTCCTCCTTCATGAAAATGATTGTGAGGAAATGCTTTCACTAAGACAGATTTTAAGAAGATAGTGATTGTAAAATTGCATTCTCGAATTCAATTATGGTTACGGTATCCCTTTCCATAATTTGAATTGTGAGGTTTGGCAATTAGTCTTAATTGTTTAGACACACATATGAACTATCGAAGGCAAAGGTGTATAAGTTCAAGAGGCATTGATAAAGGATTATCAAAGCACTAAGTATTAGAAACATGAACTTAAGAAATTCAATAAGTATTGTTTTCTGAAAGTTAAGATGTTCATAAATACATGTCGAAGCTAGTGGGAGCATAAGTGTTATGTTTTATAATAATCATCATGATAGTGGGAGCATAAAAGTTATGATTGTATGATTATTAAGGCACGCATTGCAAGGTTAGCAATATTAATTATAGAAAACATGAGTCATACTTTGCAAAGTCGCAATAGTTGAAAAGTTGTTTTGCTATAATTAAGGGAGAGAATATTATGCTTCATTTCAAATCTAAAGGTTTAGGTTGAGAAATGTTAATAAAATTTAGTCAAAGGTACAAAGTGTGTTCTTAAAATTTCGATTATGATTACGGCATCCCTCTTCACAATTCAAATTTTGAGAACATAGCAAATAAAACATTATGCGTCGTGTCCCATACGCTTCGGGTATAGGATCGATTGCAAATGCTTTAATGTTTGACCATTCTAAAATTTTCCAAATGTCGAGCGCATTTAGAGGGAAAAGGGACTAGAATTGGTTTTGACTAAAATAATTAAACAACTATCAAAGGACAATCCAAGTTCGACGAGGATTGGTCGCTTGTGAGTAGTTGGAAGTATAGTATTGGAAAATATGGAAATGTTTCCATATTGGATGGACCGTATCGACATCATTACGAATAGATAAGATTCTATTAAGAATGAGTTGTCATATGGAACATATGGAAGTGTGTCCATATTGGGAATTGAATATTGAGAAATCTATGACTAGATTAGACACTTCTATGCAAAAGGATGTTCAAAGAATGTACTTTGAGTGAGAGACATCACGTCTATGGAATTGTCTTGTAACAATCTCTGATAGAGGACTTTGTAATATCATTGGCAATAGTCTTTGTGACTTTGGTGCAGTGACATTACGAAAGGATAGTTGCATAGAATGTTAGAATCTAGCATATTCTATAAGTAGCAAGAATTTGATATTCTTTGACTTATGAAAAACGGATTTGGAGTTGTGAAATGAGAAGGATTGGAAATGTGTTCAATGTGATCTATTTCACAAAGTAAGAACCATAGGTAAACATTGTGTGCATGCTAGGAGCATGGGACAAGTGTTGTAATTCAAGTAAGAAGTTGATTACCCGAAACGACAAATAATGAGTAATCAATATGGTGATAAATAAAAGGTGTTTTATTTATGCTCAAAGGTTTGAGGCCATATGGGATTAGTATTATTCTTGTGTTTCACATTTGCATGTTTTGACTTCCAGAATAATTGAGTTTGTTAAGAATAATCGAATTATTCAAACGGGCCACAGTCGTTCATATGTTGGAAGTAGATATGAATGAAGACTGTCGTGAATTGGTGTGTGGATTGTCTAAAAGAGTATTAGACATAAGCAAATGTTTGCTGCAACGTTCATGAGTGCTTATGAATGTGATTTGAGCATTGGATTAGACCCACGCTCGCTTGGATCACTCCATGAATTGTATCACGAGTGATTAGTGAGACAATAACATCTTATATTCTTGAAACCGAGATGTGTGAGTTGTATCTTGCAAATCGGTTGCACATTGATAATATGTAAACGCACTAGTAACTTGGTGTTATAAAACATATTGTTGTGTGTAATTCGGTGGGTGAGTGCAAGCAAGCATTGTATCAAAGTTTATCTGTTCCTTTTATTCAAAGTAGAATAAAAGCGATATCTTTGGGCCCCTCGATGGTTTAGTGATGACAAACGTAAATGCTCGGCCGGGCTAGGGCTAATTTGATTTGTTCAATTAGTCTGTCGTCATAAATCGGAAATCGAGATATAGTACAAAGAGAATGATTTGAAATCATATCTCATATGATATCTAGAATGGAGGAATATATGATCCCTTATCTAAGGACACGCGTATTTGATATGATCAGAGTTGACAACGGCTTTGGAAAGCTACGATTGCAGATCGGGATCCGAAGTCATACGCAGAATAGTTATTAGACTTATCCAAGTGGGAGACTGTTGGATTAGTGTCTAAGTCCATAACTATTTTGGTATGTACTTGACCCGATGGTGCATGGTCCTTTTGGGTTGCCTTCACCAAAGCAACTTGATTGGAGAAATAAATAAAGAGAGAGAGGTTATTATGATTTATTAATATGTTATAAGAATAATATATTAAAGGAGAAATCATATTTGTTTAATTAATATTGGTCAATAATTAATTAAGAATTAATTTTGTGATCAAGTGTAATTAATTAAACTAGAGGGACTGAATTGTAATTATGTGATAGTTACAAAATAAGGTAAGGATTATCTTTTATATATGGTGGACGAATTTAAGGTTGGAAAGCCTTAGAATTCGAGTATGATAAGGATTCAAGGATTATCTTATTGGTTGCTTAATGGATAATCAACTAGATAAGGATAATGACTGAAACCCTATCTCTACACCTATATAAACAACCCCAAGGTCATGAATTCGTGTATCCCTTCCCAAGAAGTCCTAGATACGAATTCTAACCTCTCTCCTCTCTCTTTATGCCTTCTCCACTTGCTTATGGTGTTTGTAAGCCATTAGAGGAGTGACACTTGTGACTCTTTGCTTTCCAAGGTCAATTCAAGGAGGAATTGGATTGTTATTGCTATATAACAATCAAGGTATGTTCTTAAACCTATTTACATGTGAATTCTGATTTCCATATGCTAGAATTAGGGTTCAAAGTCTTGGATTCAAAGTATGTACAATAGAGAAACCTAGATCCAAGCTTTAGGGTTTGTATGAGCACATAGGATGTCTTATGCCCATAACCCATCAAATGTTTCTTCCTTTTTACGTAATCATGAGTGACGATCTATGCGCCGTAAAAATATCGTAACCCAAGATAATGGTAGATCTTTCAGTAGTCATCCAAAAAGTTATCGTTAAAATAGGTGACGTGGCATCAATGGTAATGGACATTAGTGTAAGCAATCAGTGAGTGCCTTGAAATGTTAAGTTTGTGATGTATCCTGATAGTGTGAGTTTAAACTATCATTCACTGACATAGTATTGCGAGATTTCATCAGCGTGTGGTTTCATGCGCTGACTCATTAATAACTTTTATTAGAAGAAAAGGGCAAGAGTGGTATGATGTGTGTGATAAGCCGTGGTGTTTTAGCTTAACCATCTGCATACATTTGTCAAGCTCTCATCAGTGTATGGTACATTACACTGAGTCATAAAAATTATAAATAAGAATATCAGGGCAAGAATGGATTGGTGCGTGTGATAGCCTATGGTACATAGACTAACCATCAGCGTAGATTTTCAAACTTTTATCAGTGTGTGGTATATCACAGTGAATCTTTAAGTTTTATTAATGAGATAATGGATTGTTTTAGTCAAGCTGAGGTGAAATCAACATGAATCATAAACAGTATAACTCATCAACAAGAAGTGGTTTAGACTTCCATATCATAGAGTAAGCTTCATTCTAGAATCAAAGATTCACTGTTAACTCATAATGGTACCATGTCATACCTCAGACTAGGAGGTCAGGGACATGAACAACCCTTTGTCATTTAAGGACCATACAAGTAACTCTTACGATGATGACTATGCAATCAGGGTAAGCCATTGGGTTTTGCTCAATGTTTTAGCAGAACATGATACTTGATGCATACAACAAGCATGCTTCCAAGGACAAGGTCGGGTAAGATAGTAAAATAAAAATAAACACCCAAGCCTTTTTATCAATATTTTTATTTGGACTAGGCAATCTCATTTAGAAACTTTAGAAAATGTTAGACATTCAACGTGATTGGGTGACTCAATGTTCTCAGCAGATGGTCTCGCTAATGAGAAACTTAAAGAGATTTAGTCACATACAGCAACATGCTTCTAGGGATGATGATGTGTCAAAAGTTGCATACTAGGCTTAGAATTGCCACCGTTACATTCCATTTTTAAATGGTACAAAATAACAAAAAATATAAGAATAAAACAAAAGAGTTAGTCAAAAGAAAATAGTTTAAACAACAAAATATGTCTAGCTTTTTCAGAAAGGTGATAAAGACTCGATCCATCAAATCTTTGGAATTTAACGGTCATAAATATACTTCCATTTTCCGTGATATCTACCACTTGAAATTTTAGATATAAAAGAGAACAAACAAGATCAACCATATCACACAAAAACAACACAATTCATAGAAAACAAAGAGAGAATGCTTTTAATCGTTGAGATTATGCGGATTGATTCCAAGCTTCATGTTCATGAAGAACAAAAGAAAATATGAAACAGTCTTTGTAACCAACGAGTTAGAAGGATCCAATCTTTGTAACCTTCGATTTATGAAAGTCACCAAGACAATACTCGAAGATTTCATTCATTGTGATCCCTAAAAGAAGAGAATGTGGGATCACTAACTTATTGAAGAGCCTTTGGATCTTTGAGGTGATGGAGTTGCAGTGACATCATTTCTGGAAATTAGGCGCGCCATGTCACGGAACTCCACTTTAACTGAAATTGGTTGTTCAAGACAGAAGAGATATGTGTCCAGAAGAACACTTGGTGGCACATTTATCTCCCATCTGGTCTCATCAATGTGAGCATCAGTATCCGTGAGAGGGCGGTTAGTGCTGAAGAAAAGATGCAGAGTCATCGTCAACTAGGTCTTACAAGGAGGGTGATGCATTCAAGAAGTTACACACTGATATTAATCAGTTAAGATCAATGTTGACATGAAAACGGAAGGTCCTAACACATACAGAGGAAAGAGTAGAACGAACATTGGCAATGTTAGTAGAAAAATGTATATGTACAATGTATACTTCTTTGGTAAAGTAATAAAAGAAATTTTTAATGCACAAAAACAAAAATAACCTAAGAATGTTGCAACTTATGTTCATAAATATAAGAATAGGAAAGCATGAAGCCAAAAACAAAATAAAGTATCAATGTCTAAACCAATAAAAATCAAACCATATAAATGTCGTTGTCCTTTAGTGCAGAAATGACGATTTTGTTTTCGGAATCAAACACTTTTCCCTCAAGACGGTTGAAAAGAATTCTGTAACCAGCGTCACAAAGTTAACAGATGGATATGAAGTTGCCTTTCAAACCCTCGACATAAAACACGTCCTCCAACTTAATCGACCTGCATTCAAAAGTTCCAACACATGTAATAGCTCTTCTACTATTGTCACCAGTAGTTACCATTAGACCACCCTTCTCTGTAAAATTTGTTAAGATGGACTTGTAACTGGTCAAGTATCTAGAGCTTCCACTTTATAGGTACCAAGTTTGTCCTAGATTTGGACTTGATCCTTTGACAGCGTGAGAACTATCAGTGTCACATATGTCGTCAGGAGAATCATTGATAAGTGTCATAAGACCCTTAACATTTACCACCTCATCTTCAAATGTCTCCTCTTCTTCCACTCATTCTTAATGGTCCTCTTGTTTTGTAAGGAAGGCTTTCGGCAGAAAGATGTTTTCCTTCTTCATGTGAGCCACTAGATTCTTGTACAAGGCTTCATAGTTCTTAGGACTCTAAGCTTCTTTCTTCTCCTTACAGTTCCTGGAAAAATGGCTAGGGCTTCCACAGTTAAAGCAATTACTTGAGTTTCTCTTCTATGAAGTGGATTTTCTTATTGAATTGATCCCCTTGAACTGAGCTCTTCTAACCCCGTTTGCTATGATTTCTTCATAATGCTTGACGATAAGTGCAGTACTAGTAACAAGCTTAATTGTGAGATCTTTATCACTCTCTTCACCCATATCTGAGTTATATGAGTTGTTGATGCTTCATTACTTCCTTTCGAGACACCAGTGCAATAGACTTTTCCTTGCTTTAGTCCTTCATGATTTCTTTACGAAGAGCTTCAATCTCTTCATAATTTCGTAGATTACCGAATAAGGAATTTAAATCCATGGTATTGATCTTTTCATCATTATTAAGAACATCAACATGATGTTCCCGGATTTTTCTGAGAGAATCCAGAAACTTTAGAACCCATTGAGATGAATGCTTGATGATTCTCAGCCTGTGCATATCATTAACCAAACGGTTAAATCTATAAAAGGTTTGGGTTAAAGTCTCACCTTGTTAAGCAAAGAAATGCTCATATCTCTGATTGAGATTGTTGATGGTTGTGGTCTGAACTTCCACAATGCCTTTGTAAGCTACTGTCAGGGTATACATCATATCTTGGGATAACTCATAATTATGTACGAGATGATACGCGTGGTATGGGTATGGGAGAGAGTTTCCAATAGCAGCCCTGGCTTTAACATCAAGACTAAGCAGTCTCTTGTCACAGTCATCATAACTTGTCTCTGGATTTTGCTTCGGGGGGGGGGGGGGGGGAACAGGAGCATTGTTGGCCATGGGTTGGTACATAGGAACAGGTTTCAAGAACAACCATTTCCTTCGTCTTCCACATATCATCAATGAAAGGAATTTTATTGAGACCAAAGGATTTGGGATTCGACATGATTAGTTGAGTGTATCACAAACCAACTCTGATACCAGTTGAAGGTTGTATCGATAGGATACATTTCAAATATAAAGAACACACGTAAACTAATCTAATAAAATAAAGAACAGAAAGTAAATGACACACAAAGTTCTCCAAATTGTTATTTCAACAAGAAAGGGTTTTGTCTTCACCAAGAAGACGGGTTGTCACAAAGACGATTGTCACAAAACTGAACTCTCTAAATTAGGGTTTACCCTAATGTAGATTATATATATATATATATATATATATATATATATATATATATATATATATATATATATATATATATATATATCAATCTTATGATTTAAGTGATTGTATCTTATCTATACTAAGAACCGATCTTCATAACAAATATATCATATCTACTATCTACTCTATATTTATCTATATCATTGCCTAATATACAAAAGATTACATAGAATAACTATGCTATGTGTTGAAGCTGATAAGCTTGATATGTTGGCGTTGTCGACGTTGTAGAGTACACGCTGACGCTGATGGATGTGTAGAGTGTTTGACTCATCAGATCATAAGGTGTGACCTTACACTAGTTTATCAACCATAAAAAATATTTTCATAAAAATAAAAAACACAAGCATGCATTTGACATAAACAAGCTTTAAACTAAATAAAACTTTTGTGAGCAAACACAAAAGTGTTAAGTCCTTCCTAAGGGACAAAAGGGACCGAATATTACAACTTGTTCTTTATGTGATATTCAAGCTCTCACTGGCAATTACAACCAACTTTGTTGCAATTTTATAAAAACTTTATAAAAGTTATGAACTTTTATAAAATCTTTATAAAACCGTGGCCTCCTCTTCATATCTTCAAAAATGGCCTCCATCTTTTTCTTGTTACATTTTTCATAAAATAAATTTGGTCTAAAACTAATCTATTACATAAAAATAACAAGAATAAAAACTATATACTTTTATTACATACTTTATGAATAAAAGAATATTACAAGCAATTTTCAACCAAATCACACAAACAACAACACAAGTGGTCCAAGTCTTCTTTATGCACTCTAATATACATACATGTAACAACGTAAATTTTCAAAATAATTTTTCATTTTTAAAACATTCATCCATTCATAAAATAATGTAAAACACATTGTATCAACTGTTATTGTCACAAAACATCTCCCCAGAATCTCAACAAAAACTCCAATGTGTGTGTGTACGAATCATGTCGGCGCCTTCCCGCGCTCATCACTAGTACCTAAAACACATAACACAACAACTGTAAGCATAAATGCTTAGTGAGTTCCCCAAAATACCACATACAACACATACGCCACTCGAGGCTATAATACGACCCTCCGGTCGATGTGTCTCAGCGGGACCCTCCAATCCCGTAGCTCGTTGGACCCTCTGGTCCGGTCATAGCTCGTTGGGCCCTCCGGACCGGTCTAGAACATTATACAACATATATACGACACATAGTACATAATCTCATACGTAACACATAAGACCCTCTGGTCCGCACATAATACCACTCTAGGTAAAGTATAGTGAGAAGACTCACCTCGATGTCTCGGTAAATATCTGACTCGGAAGAAGTGTGATCTAGCCTCCGCCTAATCACATAAAGTAATACTCTCATAAATACAACTGTACTCAACCCTAAAAGTCATCAAGGTCAACAGTCAAACTTTTACCCGACTCGTCGAGTGCACTAGGGTGACTCGGCGAGTCTACACGTGTCCACTGACTCTCTTAGACCCTCTCTTGGCATGTCGAGCACTTCCCTTGACTCGACGAGTTCCACCTGGCATGAATCGCATGGCCACCCGAATCAACTCACCGAGTCTCAAGAGCAACTCGGTGAGTTCCAACTTGAACTCAGACCCCTGACTCTCCCTGACTCACCGAGTCATTCCCCCAACTCGACAAGTCCACTCACTGAGTGATTAACGGGCAACCTTCATACTACTCGTCGAGTCTGTTCTTCGGACTCGGCGAGTTCATGCCATGCACAAACTCAATACAACTTCTGAGGTCAGATCTGTTCCATACAATCATAGATCTGGCCTCCCCAAGCATGATAATCACGTAAAGTTCAGACCTTGACACTCATATAACATCTAAATGGTCCAAAATGGTGATTTAGCCCCAAAAATGACATTCCAAGCTCATGGCTCCCAAAATGACTCATAAAGCTCCAAGGGTTAAGGTCTCTGGACCTCTTTGGGTCCAGATCCAGAACACAAACTCGAGAAGGGACCAAATGCTCCACTTAATCAACCTCTAAAAGGGTTAGAAAACCCTAACACTAAGAATCAACCCAAAAACTGAAGAAGGTCCGAGAATAATACCTCAATACAATCTCTATGAGCTCAAAAACCACCAAAATCGCACCTCCTTCAACCTCCTCTTGCCTTGGTCACCTCCTTCAAGCAAAAACACCCACAAAAGGATCAAGAATGGCCTCTCCTTCCTCACAAACGCTCTAGATCTCTTAGGGTTTCTCTCTGGGGGTTGGTGGCCGCAAATGACGGCCATAAGGGCCTTTAAATAGGTCCCAAACCCTGGAAATTAGGGTTTATTAAACAGCGTGGACTTGCCGAGTCCACTCGTGAACTCACCAAGTCCAACTGTGAACTCGCATATGACTTCGCGACCATACTCAGCGAGTTTAGACGCCAACTCGTCGAGTCTCCTCACATCCCCCAAAAAAATAAAAGAACAAATAATATACCTGAGAATCCGGATGTTACAATACAAACATAAAACAACCTTTGTTTTTCTAAGATAACTTTAAGTGACAAAAAATGCATGTAATATTTTGTCACATAAAATAACAATTAAGAATTTTTCAAAGAAAATATGTATGAACTTATTTTTATACAAAAAAAAAGTTATCCATTTTCTCCAAAAGCTAAGATTTCCATAAATCATAAAAATTGACCAAACTTGAAAGGTGACTCTTTGATACCAATTATTGGGTTTTAGTTCAAAATTAGTTTCAAAAACTCATAAATATGGCAAAACAAGTCTCAAAATTTCGAACTTAATAAACTTGTTATAACCTACGAAGAGTCATCTTGCAAGTAACGAAAAGATAAAAGCACAACCATACAAGGAAGAAGATGATAACAACCTTTAATGATATTTGGGTCCTCTAGGGGAGGCTTGGGAATTGATGGAGATGTATGAACCTTTGAGACACCAACAAGTTGTCAACTTGATAACACATGCTAATCTTGTAAGTAAAACTCTTAATCTTTGAACCAAACCCAAGTATGGTTCAAAGAGAGCAAAAGGCAAGCAACAATTCTTCAATAACTCAACGCAAGATAAGAAATAGGGTGAGGAGGAATGCTCTCGAAAATAGGTGCTCAATAATGCACCAAATGAAAGCCTCAAACCATGTTGAAAATAGAATTAGTGTCCATAAGTACTTAACCATTTAAGCACTTATGACACTAGACCAACATGTGTCCTAAGCATGCAAGTCATGCTTCACACATTTGATTATACAATTTGCAAGACCATACTATCTCTAACCTCTCCTAGTTTCGGCTTTGCAAGAAAAAGAAAAGCATTGTTTAAATTTTATAAACTCAAAGTTTATAAAATATAAACTGTCTTTATGTAAAAGACCAAAGGATTCAACTAATCCAAAAGGTTATGCATGACTTATTAATTCATACCATATGAAATAATGCGTAGCTTGTAATTGTAAAATAATTATTTCCATGAAATAAATATTTTCCCAAATTATTATAATAGTTTATGAATATTTATTAAAATCAATTTCTAATAAATAATCTATTGTATCAAGTTGTTGTCAGTGTGACCCTTAGGATTATATGTTAATTAGCAATATCATTCTAATATTACTCTTGAGCTTATTAGATCTTCCATATGTAGCCCCCATCCCAATATATTGTTGCAACCTACTCAATAGGAGTATGCTACTTTGAGGTAGATAGATAGTGTCCCGTGGATGGATGTTGCAGATTACGCTAATGTTTTAGCTATGTTTTTGTCTTGTATTGTGTATGTTTTTAAATAACTTACTAATGACAATGTAGCAAAAACAATTTTATATTTCCGAACAATGTAAAATATTCTAATTTCGTACAAATATATGTTGGATTATGGTGTCTAAGGTCCTACTTAAATTGGTATAATGTTGATGAATAAAAGTAAAGTCATTTTTGGTTTGCCTTGATAACCAGGAAATGGCTTGGATTGACCAAAGGAAAGAGATAAATGTTTTTTTAATTTATTATGTGATTAATAAATTAATTAGAAATAGTTAATAATTAATATGATCTAATTAAAAATAGTTAGAATTGATTAATTATTAATCATAAGTAATCTGAAATTAAATCGGGATTAATTAGAACTAATAAAAGGCGCAATGGATGAATTATAATTATTCAATAGTTGAAAAAAGAAGCATTTCTAAAACCATCCATGGTATGGATGTTTTAGAGGCCTTCTAAGGGTTTCTGGAAGGCTCTTGGTTGCTGATAAGGAAATGATTTGAATTTGGATTAAATTTATCAGGAATCATGGACAAGTTACCTAAACTATAAATAGAACCTTTTGGTACCAAGGCTTCATGGATTTATCATACCTAAAGGTGTAGAATGAAATTCTCCACTCCTCTCCCCTCTTTCCTTCAATCCTAGGGTTTCTTGAGTTTTGGGTGTGAACCATTAGAGGCTCGCATACTATTGGATCTATGTTTTCCAAGGAGACAAGAAGTTTTTGATTATCTTGATTTGAATCAACAAAATATATGTATTCATAACCATGAATTTAGATTCATAGGGTTCTAGTTTGTGTTCTTCATAAGTATGTTGCTATTAGACGTGAAAAACATATACCCACCCTTCATGCATGGACACCAGTAACTCAGTCGCAAATCCCGGTACATCTTGGTGGCCCCCGGGTGAATAGAGAAGCGAGACTTATCAGCCTCCTCCAGAACAATCTGTCTGACCCCACCAGACATTGAGCCCCAGACTCGACCGCTACGGGTCAACAACCCCCGGTTATCCTGCACAAATCGGGTGTTATCTCCCCTGATCCTCTCAAGCTTCCAGTTCTCTGGTCACATACTCTCAAGCTTCTAGTTCTCCGCAACCATATTTGCTTTACCCGGATGGTAAAGGATCTCGCAGTCATAATCCTTGACTACGTCAAGCGACCTACGCTGTCTCATGTTCGGGTTTGGCTGATCGATGATGTGTCTCAGACTCTTCTGGTCTGTGTATATGGTACAACAGACCCCATAGAGGTATTGTCTCCAAATCCTGAGAGCGAATACCTCCGCTCCCAACTCCAGATCATTAGTGGGGTATCTCGTCTCGTGTGACTTTAGCTGCTGCGATGCATATGCTATCATCCGTCCTCTCTGCATAAGGACTGCTCCCAACCCGATGATCAATGCATCACAAGATACTACAAAATCCTCAACTCCTTCAGGGAGTGTCAACATTGGTGCCTCGCAAAGTCGTTGTCTCAGTGTCTCGAATGCAGTCTGCTGCTCAGGGCCCCACAGTAAGTTAACCCCTTCCTTGTCAGAAGAGTGAGGGGTACCGCAATCTTGGAGAAATCATGTATGAAACTCTGGTAGTACCCCGCCAATCCCAAGAAGCTCATGATATCTGAGGGAGATTTCGAAACCTCACACTGAATAACTGCCTCGATCTTGGCTGGATCGACCAAAATCCCCTCCTGGTTAACGAGAGGTCCAAGGAACTGAACCTCTCATAACCAAAACTCGCACTTCGAGAACTTGGCATACAACCGCTCTCGTTTAAGAACCCCTAGTAGCTCACAGAGATGCTCCACATGCTACTCTCTAGACTTGGAGTACACCAAGATATCTTCTACAAACACAATAACCGAGTGGTTGAGCATCAGTTTGCACACCCGATTCATCAGGTCCATAAACATTGTTGGCACGTTGGTGAGCCCAAACGGCATCACCACGAACTCGTAATGTCTATAATGAGTCCGAAACACGGTTTCTCCACATCCTCCTCCCTAACCCTAACCAGATGGTACCCGGACCTCAGGTCTATCTTGGAGAACCAAGATGCTCCCTGCAATTGATCGAAAAGATTATCAATCCTCGGGAGTAGATAACGGTTCTTCACCGTCAACTTGTTCAACTCCAGGTAATCAATGCACATCCGGTGTGAACCATCCTTCTTCATGACAAAGAGAATTGGCGCTCCCCACGGAGAACTGCTCGAATGGATGAACTACTTGCCCAGTAGTTCCTGCATCTGTGGTGGTCCCAATCGGTATGGCACCTTGGCGATAGGGTCCGTACCTGGCACTAGGTCGATCCTGAACTCGACCTGCCTCTTAGGAGGCACTTTGGGTAACTCATCGGGAAACAAATCAATGAACTCTCTGACCACTAGAACATCCGAAACTGAAACCTAATCCTTGAATCGCGTATTCACCACATATGCTAAGTAACCCGCACACCTGTGTTGAATATACTTTCGAGCCCTGGCAGCTGAGCAAAACCCTGATCCATATCAGGTGCCCTCGCCGAAGATAACCAGTTCTCCCCCACTTGGGGTTTGAACTACCACTCGTTGACCCTCGCAGTCGATCATGGAAACGAAGCGACTCAACCAGTCTATACCCACAATCACAAATACATGCCCCATGGGAATCTTTATCAAGTATATCGGTAAGGATACCTTAAGATCTCCATAACGCAACCCCAATAGACCGAAGAAGCAGAAATCTCGTGTTTGTCAGCGATTGAGACTCACAACAGACACTCTAGCTCTCTTACCGGCAACCCAAACTCTCTACTAAAATATCGAGATACAAACGACTGACTCGCCCTCGAGTCGAATACCATCAAGGCAGGTCAGAAGTTCAATAAAAATGTACCTAATCATCAGTTCAAACACATATAAGCATAAAACAAATATAATCAAAAAGATAAGGGATAGAAACATACGAGCAACCACATTCGGTGTTGTCCTAGCCTCCTCCATTGTAAGCTGGAAGGCGCGTCCTCGAGCCTTCAGAGGCTCTACCCTACCCTGACTCCAGTTAGTAATCCTTAGTGTAGCCGGTGCTAGAGCCTGCGTCGGCCTGGCGGATGGTTGTGGATAATTGATCTTCACGTGACCAACCTGATCGCAGTGATGGCAGATCCTCATATCCTGAATCGGGGCTGACTGGAGACAATCCCTCGTGAAGTTCCCCTCCTTGTCGCATTTGTGGCACGCACTACTAGATCTACAAACTCTTGAATGACCCTTCCCGCACTTCCCACAAGTGTGGCCATGCTGGCCTCCAGACCTAGAATCAGCGGTCTTGGACCACTTTGGCGCAGGCTGCGACTGCACCGGAGCCTGCCTCTGCTATCGCATCTTTAACTCAATCTCCAACTCACACCGTCTAGCGGCCTCCTGTAACTCCAGAAACGTATCACAATGTTGGGTAGCAAGCAACTGACAGATGTCAGTCTTGAGCATGCTCAGATAACGTGTCATCTAAGCCTGCTCAGAAGCAAACTCCAAGAAAAACATCGCCCTCTCAGTAAACATACGGGTGATTTATGTCATCGTCTCCACATCCTGCCTCAAATCTAGAAACTACTGTGCCAGCCGCTCATGTTCAACCCGTGGAAGGTAGCGAGCACGGAACATATCCCTGAACTGCACCCCAAGTAACCGCAACTCTCTGATCATCAGTGTATGACCCTTTCATCAACCTCCACTAGTCCTTGGCTCTGGACGTCAGCAGGTTCAGAGCACACCTGACCTTCTGGTCAGCAGGACATGAGCACATGAAGAAACATCCCTACACGTCAGACAACCACCTCATGGCTATGATCAGGTCCTGAACCCCATCAAAATTCGGGGGTTTCATGTTATTGAAGTCTTGATACTGAAAAGCCCGACTGGTCCCTCATCATGCAGGATCTTTAGAATCCTGGTGTCCAACTCATCCGACCTCATCTGACCAATGACCTCTGGCATTGCTGGTCCCTCCTGACCGCCATCTCCTGATCCTAATCTGGATCCAATCACAAATCATCTAGTAACCACCATGCTGAAAAATATACCACGAAGATATCAGACATTCCATATAATAATCAGGGAACCAACTCCCAATAAATCCCTAAGGCTTGTGACTTCCTTGATATGCATATGGGTCCTATGCTTTCAATAGTACGGACCTATACTACCTTCCAAACCTACCCATATTTGTCTCAAGTATCATTACAACGCCCTAACAATATATGTAAGCAGGGTGTGCGCTTAATCCTAACTCCTAGAGGAAGGCTAAATATCTCATAATTGGCCGACTAACCCGCACAACCCACCCATGAAACTTCCACCAACTCTGCAGAACTCGTGTATGCTAGTCATACATAACGTTGGACCCCATAGACATTCGAATATCTGATCCTACCCTAAGCCCTTAACCAGACAAGAACAGGAAATAAGGCCAAACAAAACATTCATAGGCTATAAGATCTTAATTATGTACAACTATGATGCATACACTAAGAAACTACAGTAATGATGTCAATTTCATATAAGGAAAAACCCTTGGCTATCAGACATCATATAATCAGGCAATTCTATCAGTAAATTCCTGAAGATCCCTAGCCTAGTACTAGCATGTTGTTCTAACATATCACAAAATCAAATAATTCGTAAGGTATTTTGGGGTCTACTTACTGTCCCCGACTGATCGTACACTTGCATCCTCCTTTAGTATTTTGAAAACCATTTGAAAAAAAATCATTTTAAAATCTTGTCCATAGTTTGAGACTAGATACACACAAGTGTTTCCTCCAATTCACTCAAACCAAGGCTCTGATACCAACTTGTAACATCCATAAAAATTCAAGCGAATTTAAAACTTTTTCAAACATTCAAAACCATTATTTATTACAAAACGTTTTCAAAATAGTTTCATATCAGAGTATCCCAGAATCAAATCATAAAAATATAAGGAGGTGCACGATCACGCCTTCGCCTTCCCACGATCATCAGAAGTACCTGAAACAAAATACAACTGTAAGCCCAAAGCTTAGTGACTTCCCCCAAAATACCAATATCATACAAACCATAACCATATCATATAAACAAACAGCATGCATAACAAGCCATCAGCCAGAATGGACCGCCTCGCAGGGCCCCAATCTATTTGGACCACTCTCTGAGCCATCAACACGTCTGGACCACCTCTCAAGGCCTTCAGCCTATCCGGACCACTCGTCGGGCCTTCGGCCTGACTAATACGCCCTAACTGGATCTATAGTCTATCCGGTCCGCCCTGGGTATGTTGGCGCAAGCACAAAGCATGACTACCTCAACCCAACACCCAATCAAACAATCATGTGCACATAAATATCATACGCTAGATAGTCATACAGATCTAACAGATCACTAACATAACATCACCCTATATACCAGGATACCGACCTAACCGGTCACTAACATAGCATCATCCTATATACCAGGATACCGACCTAACAGGTCACTAAGCATATCATCATCCAATAACCAGGATAACAATCCAAAAGAAGGGTCGACATTGGTGCCTTCGACCCTGTTAGTATAGTGAGGACAACTCATCTCACAAGTAGCTTAGGATGATAATGTCAATCTCCCCAAATACAACTCCAAACTCAAACACCTACATTCACCAATGATCCACTTCCATAAATTTTCAAATTACTAAAATACCCCAGAAGTCAAACTGGTCAACCCTTGGTCAAATTCAAAGTCAACGGTCAAGGTCAACAGTCCATGTTGACCCAACTTGTCGAGTGTAGCTCACTAACTCGTCGAGTTCCTTCAGAACTCAAGAAATCATAAAAACCCTAGTCGTCTCGCCGAGTTTCTAGAAAACTCGTCGAGTCCATGCAGTGTCCAGAATCTTGGGAAAACCCTAACCAACTCGTCGAGTTACCTCTCTAACTCGCCGAGTTCATGCAAAATCCAAAAAGCAGGAAAATCCTTATTCAACTCGTCGAGTTCCTTCAGTCCATTTCTTATTCAGATGCTTTTAATTGAAACCAAAGCTCCAAACTATAGATCTAGGCTCCTAGGGTGTTGTTATCATGCAAAGTTGCTAACTTTACGTGCATGCAAGGCTCCATGAAGCTAAAACACTCATAACTAGCCTTAGAAGAAGGTTTTGGACATGAAGGAGGGCCAAAGCTTCATAAAGCTTGAGACTTTATGTCCATAAGGGCCTAGAGGAGTCCAAATCTTTAACTCGCTACAAGAATATTGGGCAATAGCGGCGACGCCTGTGGCCACAAAAGGTATGGGTTGTCGCCGCTAATACCTTTAGTGGAAACACGTCGCTGCAAATGAGTCCTCGGTAATGCTTCGTAGCTTACGTGTAACACGTCAATTACATGTCGCCACTATTGCTTGGTGTCGCCGTTATTGCTACCATTTCTTGTAGTGACTATGCCCTTGTGACAAGCTCAAATCCGAAAGTGACCCCATTTTGCACCAATATGCCCATATTTCAATCATAAGAAGAGATCTAAGAAATGGAAAGCCAATGTAAAGACTTTTTACCTTCAAATGAAAGCCAAGATGATGTAGATACTGGATCTACCAGCTTTTTCCCATTCCAAGCTTCTCAATCTTCAAGCTTCTTCAACAAATGCACCAAAACACACTTTTAACCTCTCACACACTCAAGAATAGGGTTTAGATCGACCAAGGTTGCTTCTAGCCGTCAAAAGGTGGTAAGGAGGCTGGAGGAAAGGACTTAAGGTCCTTTAAATAGGGTGCAAACCCTAAAAATTAGGGTTTTCATGCATAGCCTCTACTCGTCGAGTCGGGTTCCTCCAACTCGTCGAGTAGAAGTCATAAATCACGCGGGTTGACTAGGTTTGACACGAAGAGTTGGGGCCTCCAACTCATCAAGTTCCCTCAATAAAATGAATAAAAAGCTTTTAAAAATTATACATGGGAGTCGGGATGTTACAAATTTATATGTATATATTGTAATGCACAGTTTATTATACCAAAAAATATCATGGAAGTATTATAATATAAATAGTTACCTCCAACATTACGTCGCTAACACCACCATTGCTGCATAGTGGTTCGAAAGAAATCAATCAACATTGTTATTGGTAGTTTACTTGTGTCTCTTGATAATGCATTGATGGACTCAGCACTATTTGATATCATAATATTGTATCGAACCATAGGGAAACATGACCTTGCCTATTTCTCATAACCGATTCTGTCTAGCCATATACGACGTAGACTACCCAAGCTCTCTTTGAAATCAGACTGTCAGTAAGCTTTTGCAGCCTCCCAGAACAAAATCTATGTTCTCTCTTGCTTTCCGATATTTGATCTCATATTCATCAACAAATGGTGACAACAGAGCCTGTGATATGCATTTAGGAACACAACTTGAATAGCCATTTCAAATGAACTGGCTTTATCTGATATGATAGCCAAAGACGGCATGACCCCAATACATTCTTTGAGTCTTGATAAAAACCATATCCATGACTCCCCACTTTTAGTTTTCCTAACACCAAATGCAATAGGGAGGATTTGGTTATTGACATCCATGGAAACTGCAAGGAACATGGTGCCCAAGTATTTCCCTCTAAAGTGTGCTCCGTCAATGATAATAATAGGACGCAAACTTGTTTGAAATGCTCGAACCTAAAAATCATTTACTATGATATCATTAAAGTGAACACAAGTGTAACAACATTAAATATAAAGAAGTCATTATATAAGAAATATTACCGCGCAACCAATAGCCATGAAAAAGTATTCGATTTTTTTCATAGCGTGTCTTTATATGTGTAACCGTCCCTGGATTCTTCTTTTCCAAGTTGAAACAATATAAAGGTAGTCTTTAAAAGCTTTTTTAGGGGTCCCACTAAACGGATTCATAGCATAAATTTTAACACTCCATGCTTGCTCGTATGAATTATGTACACTAAGACGGTCATTTAAAGTTGTTTGTAATTGTTTCCCCTACAACATATTACATGTACTATCAGCTAATATGCCCTTCTACAAGTGACTCAATATCATTTTGTTGGCTTTTCGGTGATGGGGGCATAGCTTTGTGTTTGAGCAAGTTTGTTTCACCAATAGTTTAACCACTTGAAATGTATCAATAGTATTATGTTTTGTTGCCCGTATCCGCCAATCACAGTTATCCATAAAGCAAACAACTTCAAACCTATCTTTTGTGTATTTTTTAAACTTTATATTAGAAGCCTTCATTAACACTTTTTAATCCTAAGTTAAGCTTACGTTGTTCTTTGCTTTTAAAGAGATGGAATAACTTTACATAGGAAGTATAATTATGGGCTATGGCACCTTTACGTTTTTGTTGATCTAGTTCAGGCAATGGTAAAAATTCAGGCATACCCTAATGGGTGGTTTGTGTTTCTTCATAATCGAAAAAATAAAAGGGAAACTTTTCTTATTGTGATTTTAGGGGTTGTAAGGCCTCGATTTCTTCCTCTTCAACTTCAGTATTTTCCCCATCAAATTCAGTGTAACTTAAAAATGTTCAACTAGTTCTCCATATTGAATTATATTACCATCATCAACCAACATCATTATTTTTGCCTCATCATTTGCAGATTTATCAACATCAACTGTAGGAGAAGCATCAACAACAACCTTACCTTTATTCCTATAATCACCCCCATCTATAGGGCCATTATAAGAAGGAACATGGTTGGTTGTCATAGGTAATAAATTACACATTTTGGTTACTTCTAGCACTAGAAGACCATTTCCACCAGAACGATTTTCCCCAGAAAATCAATGAATACTACTTTCCATAACGTTACTAACAACAAACATTTGTATTGTGTTGGGAGACATACTACTAACAAAACTAAGAAAATATCTTACATCACTATTGTCTAGAATCTGCTAACTATATTTATTCTAGAACATTGAAAATATAGACGTATTTTGTTAGTGTGTAACCTGAACTTGGAAGCAACAAACATAATTAACTCGATGAAGTTGATATCATTGCTTATATCTACACCAAAGCATGTGTAGTCTGGAGCAATATATTGCATAGATCCAGGGGTGGAACCTTTAAGGGGTCAGGGGAGGCCATGCCCCCCCCCCCCCAGGTTTTTAGACTTAGAACCCCAGTTGCTCTATTTCTATGTCCAAAAATGAATTTCCTGGAAGAGGATAACCATGACACTACTCAGGAGCAAACAAACTTTCCGATAAAATACAATTCCATAAAATTTAGAAAGTAAATCAAGAAAGATGATACTTCAAATCTTTAAATCGGAAGCTAACTCTATTATAACATGGAAAAAAAAAACTGATCCTAGCCATTTTCAAAATCTATTAAACTTTTTATAAAGGCCCACTAAAAACTAAGAAAACAAAGCTCAAAAAAATTAAGAAGCCCTTTATCCAAAGGCCGTCTCCATTCAACGCCTAGATTTCGTGCAGTCATCCATGCTCTCGTCTTGACGAGCCTAACTCTCGCCATCTCGTCTTTTTTGTTGTTTCATCATCTATAGATCTCCTTGTATATACTCACAAGTTAGCCTCACTCTCTCACTCTATTCTCATCTCTTAATTTGTATATTTGTTTGAACTTTGATGGAGTACTCTTCGTATGTTTAAATTGTGAGCTTTGTTGTTATGATTTAGATACTTCTTGCGGAAATACAAAAGCTTTTTGGAAATATAAAAAGCTTTTATGGCTTCATAGGTTAAAGACTTAGGGCGTGTTCGGAAAAATTAGCTGGTAGCTGGTGGCTTGTAGCGGGTAGCTTGTAGCTTGTAGCGTTTTGTTAAACGCTACATGAAGTAGCATTTGGATTTGGAGCGTTTTGTTTAAACTAAACGCTAGAAGTTTGTAGTGTCGAACGGAGCTTTTTGTTTAAAACGGAGCGTTTTGTCAAACGCTAGAAGCTAGAAGCTCTCAAACGCTCCCAAACGTTCCGTACCTAAAACGCTCTCATACTGCCTAGGAAATAGAAAAGAGGGTTTTGAGATTTGATGTTTTTAAATCAATGAGAACTTTGTTTTATCAAGAATTATACATTTTATTGATTTATCTTAGGCCGGATGGTATGGGGAGCGGGGAGGGCTGCGGGAAGTGTCCCGCATGGAGGAACACCGCACCGGGGGTGCGGGAAGGGAGGCGCGGGAAAGAGGTGGGGGGAGGGGGTGCCGCACTATCTCTCATCATTCTATTGACCAGTTATTTTTTTATTTTATCTTTTTTAATATTTATAAAATTATATATCTAATAAAAAATATAAAAAATATATCAAAATTCATGATTTTTAATTTCCTACAAAATGAGTATAATATATGTATGAAATATATTTTATAAAAAAATAAAAAAAATAGTGAGGGAGCTTTTCATCCATTCATTGGGTTTTAGGTGAAGGAAAGAAAAGTGAAGAAAATGATGGTGTGGTCCACAAAAAATGAGGGAAACATCCCTCTCATACCCTCTAGCCTTATTAATTTTTAGTTGGATGATAATTTGCTGAAAATTTAAATAACAAAGGTGTGATAAAATATATATATATTGGTACAAACACAAATATTGATAAATTGTAGCGAGTTTTTGTCTAAATTAGTTACTTTTATATTTTATTAGAACAATATTTTTTTATTAACCGTATATTTATTTATTTGAAGTTCTAATTTTGGCCCCCGTGGATAAAATGCTTATGTTCCGCCTCTGCATAGATCCTTCAATACGCTGTCATTGTCCTCCACTAAAAACTGACACTCGAAAAAATTTTGTATACATACTCATTCTGGAACAGACCTCCGGAATATATAACCATTTTAGAATACAATTCGAAATACGCTTTTTGATTGTATGGAGTGTCAGATTCCGAACCTAATTCCTATCAACCATCCACAGCTACGGAACGAAAATAAATGCTCCAAAATATCGTATTCTCGGAATACGTTGACTGACCCAAGTCCAGAATGTTTTTACGTGCTCTGGGATATGTTATTCAAGAAAATGGTTTTCTTAAGAAAAAAGATTATTAACAATGTCGTTTATAAATGTTAGTTGACTCTAACTTCCTATATGATCAATATCAGAAGGGATAATTATAGTAGCACATTTACCAATTTGCTCGATGGAAACGACGAAGGGTTTCTTTATTTATTTATTTATTTTTTATTTTTTATTTTAAAGGCCTCCTAACTTCACCAGGACCCTATTGTACAATTTAAAACAAACAAAAACTTACTCGGGTCATAACCTTATGTTTATACATACTAAATTATAAATTTGATGTGAACTAAAAATTATACCCTTTGATTTGACTAGGATCTGTTAATTGATTATATCTCATGTCAAACAATATCAACTTTTTGAATCATGAACAGCTTCAATTTTTTTAATTGGTTTTTAGTTTCAATTTTTCATTTTTTCAAGCTCCACATCTTATATCTTATACTTCTTTATATATCCCTTTCTCTATTAATTGTATTATTTGAATAAAATGGTGTCTAGATAAATCTTTGTAAAATATACTTGAAAGAAACGATAGGCACATTGGGGAAATGAAGAAAGCAATGAGAATAAATTTGAGAATAAAAAGTTATAACCTAATTGGGTGACAACCATTTCTCTAATTTTTTTTTTTTCATTAAGACATTTTCAAAGCATTTCATAAAAAGAAAACACATACTAGCTTATCATATTAAGTTCAATAATCTACAAATAACACCTACTTAAATCAATTAGGGGTGTTCGTTTGGATAGATCGGTTCGATCCGATCCAATTAAGTAAATCCAAATTAATTTTGGTTTTCAAAATATGGATCCGAATTGTCCAAACTAAATTCAAATCCGATCCGATCCAATCAAATTATAATTCGGTTGGATCGGTTTTTATAATTCGGTTTTCAAAAGGCATAACATTTTAAAACGATATATAATTATAATATTATCCAATTTTTATAGAAGAACCAAAAACAAATTATTTAGTTGTAATTTATAGTTTATAAATAACTACTAAAAATGTATATTATAATTTAATATTTATCAGATAAAACGTTTTTGAGAGAAAATCAATGAAACTTTTTGAATTTTCTTGTGAGACGCAATCATAGTCACTCATTTAGTAGATAAAATAAAAACATTTTTAAAATGCAAAATAATTGAAAATTTTTGAATTTTTTTTCTAATATTATTTTCGGAATATATAATTTCACAAACTCGGAATTTTTTTATAAAATAATTGACAACTTTGAATCTATATACATTCCTGCAAGCCTAAAATTATATTTTATGTCTCGAGATCTCTTCATTTTATTAAATGTATCTTCTTACAAAATATTCTTAAAAGATTTAAAGACGTTAAGCTATATAATATAGTATATAACAAGATTACAACAAGAAGAGAGTAGCGGTTGACTAAAAACCTTAGAGATTGTAGAGTCACATGCCAAATGGTAGGCTCAATTATAAAGAGGAGTTGATGGATCTAAAGTGATGCGATTAACATTGGGTGCCTATGGCATATAAATCTCAATCCGTATGCAACCATTTGCCTTTGTAAACTCACAAGTTGCTTGCAAAGTCCACTTCATTTGTAATCACATTACTAATTACTATATAAAACAATATATATTTAGTGAGTATTACAAGTGTTTTAAGAGATAAAAAAATTGTAAAAAATATATTCAAAACACATGCCATAAAACATATAGGAACTATCATTGGTTTATATATCATCTCCCAGCTAGTTTAACCAAATACGCCTAATGTCTAATAATAAGCTGCTAAAACCTCATCATCATGTTTTTAAAAATAATTTGAATTATTAGGTTAGTATTTTGTTTTGAATTTGAATATGTACAGATGATAATAAAAATAACTCCGGTTTGTTGAAGTCTAGTGGCTTAGACTCGTGTATGTATTGAGCATATTTAATAAAATATTTAGTGGTTAAAGAATCTCTACTTTAATGGTCAATGGCTCAATGAAACCCCTTTAGTTAAGCATCAATTTAACATGTTAGGCCTAAGAAGTTATAGGAAGGGGACCATTTAATTTCTGACCTTCTTTTTAATTATATATGCTACGTTTTTAATTAATTATTTTTCCTGTTGTGTTGCTTAATATAAAATTTGTTTTTTCTAGCTACTATCTTTTCTATAATAATATTTTTTTTTCTAAGAAAGTTATTCCCCATGATTTAACATGCTTTACTCAAGGTTGTCAAGTTAGAATTTGCCTCATTTAATGAGTCTTGTGGGGGGACAGGAAACTATTTGTACTGTTTTTATCATTCGTCGTATGTCATGCCTATAATTTATGTGTTTTTAATTCACATTTATAAGTTTTATCCTTTTGAGGCTGTGTTTGGCGCGCCACAGCTAGCTGATAAGCTAGCTTATTTTTCGAATTTTTTTTATGTTGTCATGTTTGGTAAGCCAAAAAGTAGCTGATAAGCTAGCTTTTTGAAAAGCTACTTAGACTAGTTTTTTAGGAGCTTTTTTAAAATTTTCTAAATACACCCCTTAATTAATTATAGAAACACATATTCTTACATGTCCTTTTATGTAATTTTAAATATTTCAGCTAGTTTTACCAAACGTTATTTTTTATCAGCTAGTTTTTTATTTAACAGCTAGCTTTTCAGCCATCAGCTAACTTTTCAGCTAACAGTTAGCTTTTCAGTTAGTCCGCCAAACATAGCCTAAATAAGCTCTTCTTATAAAGTGATTTAAGTTTTCTTTTGAAACAAAGAAGAGATCTTTATTAATAATGAAAAACTAACAAACTAACAAAGTGGTAAAGAGCAAATACAATTAAAGAGAACATGCTATAAAAGAAACGAGTTAATTACTATATTTATATATATTGGGATTTTCTAAATTAAACTTTAATTTTATTTTATTTTTTAAAAATAGCCTTATAGTTTTTGTATTTATTTTATTTAATTATTTTAGTAGGTTTACTTTTAATCTTCTGGTTTTATACAAAAAATGAATAAATGTAAGTTTTTAGAAAAAAACAAATAAAGTAGGTTAAATCCAAAAAAACCAAATATATGTTATTTTTTTTCGAATAAATTTTAATTTTACTTTATTATCTAAAGATAACCTTATAAATGTTTTTCTTATAAGTAGTCCAAAAAAAGCTAAGCACCAATTTAAATATGTTTTTGTTCTATACTTAACCGATGAGTTGATTTCCACTGGTTTCAATAGAACATTCCGTAAATTTATTGATTGTCTTCAATACTACAAGCCAAAAACAGAAGAGACGACTGATGAGATCTCATCATATATAAATTCTGCCTTGTACTTTTGAGTGCATGCATCTAATCTTGAACTCCAAGTCCAATATCGATTATCGAAAAACTGATAAATAATGAATTGATGAAAGGGCGCAAAATCCAGCCCGGTCCATTTAGAAGCCCAAGCCCATTGTTCTTCAATAGTATACTTTAATCAACTCCAGGGTCAATTCACAAATTACATACACTGGAATCTGGATCAAATTGTCACTTCCCTATTGCCGTTTCAAAAAAAAGAAAGAAATGATGTTTAATAATAATATCTACAAACGAAACAATAGATGTTTTTGAGGAACTACCCAATTTTCCCAATGCATATATACGGGTCATGGGACATGAAGGTAGCAATTTGTAAAAAAAAAATTGGTATAATAATAAACGATATAGATAAATGCGTGTCCAGTTTTGGTAGCTTTTTGACTTCTAACCCTTAGAAAGGTTGGAGGGAGTGGTTCACTAGTCAAGCTCGCTTCCACCATTACCATCGAATTCGCTAGCTGCCTCGCTAAGGAAGGCTTGTTGGTTGGGTAGCGAGAAGAAAGAGAATGAGAAAGAGGAAAGAAAGGGTTGTAATTGGCTGACTTCATTTTCTTCTTCTTTTTTTAAATAAAAATAACACAAGGTTTAGACTTCGACGGTGAGAAAGTAAGCTGGTGAGAAAGTATAAACTTTTTGTGGCTTTAGTTGGGGAAGAAGAGAAAGAAATTACACATTTGATCTCCAAAGTTTCATTTTTTTTTCAAAATTGGAAACCTTTTTATTTAATATTTAAAGTGTTTGTATTTAAAAAAATTAAATTGTAACATCCGGATTCTCAGGTATAATATTTTATTCTTTTATTTTTGGAAGTTGTGAGGCGACTCGGCGAGTTGGTGTTTAAACTCGCCGAGTATGGTCGCGGATTCGTATCTGGGTTCACAGTCGGACTCGGCGAATTCATGAGTGGACTCGGCGAGTCCACGCTGTTTAAGGAAACCCCAATTTTCGGGGTTTGGGACCTATTTAAAGGCCCTTAAGGCTGTCATTTGCGGCTACCAAACCCCAGAGAGAAACCCTAAGAGATCTAGAGCGCTTGTGAGGAAGGAGATGCCATTCTTGATCTTTTTGTGGGTGTTTTTGCAAGAAGGAGGTGACCAAGGCAAGAGGAGGCTGAAGGAGGTGTGATTTTGGTGACTTCAGAGTTCATAGAGTCCATATTGAGGTATTTATTCGGACCTTTTTCAGTTTTGGTGTTGATTCTTAGAGATAGGGTTTTCTAACCCTCTTTAGAGGATGGATAAGTGGAGCAATTGGTCCCTTCTCGAGTCTATGCTTTGGATCTGGACCCAAAGAGGTCCAGAGACCTTAACCTTTGGAGCTTTATGAGTTATTTTGGGAGCCATGAGCTTAGGATGTCATTTTTAGGGCTAAATCACCAAGTTGGACCATTTAGATGATATGTGAGTATCAAGGTCTGAACTTTACGTGATTATCATGCTTGGGAAGGCCATATCTATGAATTAAAGGAACAGATCTGACCTCAGGAGGTCTATGGAGTTTGTGCATGGCATGAAGTCTCCGAGTCCGAAGATCAGACTCGGCGAGTAAGATGAGGGTTTCCCGTAAATCATTCAGTGAGTAGACTTGCCGAGTTGGGGAAATAACTCGGTGAGTCAGGGAGAGTTAGGGGACTGGAGTTCAAGGCGGAACTCGCCGAGTTGTTCTTGAGACTTGGCGAGTTGAGTCGGAGTGGCCCCGCGATTCATGCCAGGTGTGACTCGTCGAGTAAGGGGAAGGACTCGACGTGCCAAGAGGGACTAAGAGAGTCAGTGGACACGTGTAGAGTCGCCGAGTCGCCCAAGTGCACTCGACGAATCGGGTCAAAGTTTGACCGTTGACTTTTGTTGACTTTTAGGGTTTGGTCAACAGTGAGGCCTTTAAGCCAAGAGAGGGGTAAAATGGTCTTTTACCCTTATGAGGGTGTTAAGAAAGGTTTGAGTATAGTTATATTTATGAGAGTATTTACTTTATGTGATTAGGCGAAGGCTAGATCACATTTCTACCGAGTCAGAGACTTACCGAGACACCTGAGGTGAGTCTTCTCACTATACGTTACCTAGAGTGGTATTATGTGTTGACCAGAGGGTCCTATGTGTTACGTATGAGATTATGTGCTATGTGATATATGTATGTTGTATGATGTTATAGACCGGACCGGGGGGTCCAACGAGCTATGACCGGACCAGAGGGTCCAACGAGCTACGAGACTAGAGGGTCCCGTTGAGACACATCGACCGGAGGGTCGTATTATAGCCTCGAGTGGTGTATGTGTTGTATGCAGTATTTTGGGGAACTCACTAAGCATTTATGCTTACAGTTGTTGTGTTATGTGTTTCAGGTACTAACGAGGACCGTGGGAAGGCGCCGGCGTGACTCGTACACACTAGAGAGAGAGTTTGATTTTATGATCTTGGGATATGTTATGTTTCAAAAACTAAAATTGGAAATATTTGAGAATGTTTTTATATGAACTTGGTGGATGAAAAATGAAAATTTTGTTTTGAAATTTACGTTGTTACATAAATTTATTTAATATTAATTGTTTGTGTATTAAAAAAATATTATATAATTAAATTAGAAAAAAAATAGAGTGCTAGAAGTGTTACCACTCTCTCTCAAATACTAAGAATTAGGTGCTAAGAGAGAATGACACTCAAAAAGATGATGTGACAAGATGCTAGGAGTGTTATCACTCCCTCTAACCTAAGGTTTCGTTTCCATAGCGAAACCCACTTAGAAGTCGAGTTGGTCTAACTGCCCGACATTGAGAAATAAGGTAGTCTTTCTATGGATTCTAATGTACATAACTTTGGGAATTTTAGCCATAATTAGGTCGAAAGTGCGTACGGGAAGCTTTCATCACTATTTGTCTATCACGTCATCTTTTCTCCCACTTTTCTTTTCCTCACTAAAAGCCAAACCATGGTCTTTCCAATACGTGTCGATGGCCAAATCTCGGTCTTACATTAAAGTGTCAGGGTCCAGATCCTTGTCTTTCATATAACTGCCAGGGGTCGGATCCTGGTCTTCCATATAACTACTGCCAGGGGCCGGATCCTGGTCTTTTGCATAATAAACCAAAGGCATCTAACATTCTACACAACAGGTATAGGTTCAACATTGGTACCTTCGACCAATGTGAGGATATTCACATCATAGACCGATAAGCAAGCTGAAAAGTACTCTGCTCTGAAACCAACTCTACCAGTCACCTAAAGAATTCAATAACACAAACTCAATATACTGAACAAAGTACCTAAAATACCCTTTACTCAAACTTGGCTAAAATCCTGGTCAAAATCAAAAGTCAACCGGGTCAAGTCCATTGGACCAAACCCTAAAATAAGGTCTCACGTCGTGACCATTCCCTAGTCACGTCGTGAGATTCGACCAGGTCAAAACTCAGTGACTCGTTCCAGACTCGGTTAACTCCGTCGCAGGTTCCCTCGATCTCATGTCGTGAGCACCTCCAGTCTCACGTCGTGAGTTCCATCTAAAGCTAAAGTCACAACTTTAAGTCCTTATTCCGCTAAGCCATCAAATCTACTTCATTCAAATATTAAGTGGGACGTCTATGGTCCATAAAAATGTTTGTTTTAAGGCCATACTCACAACATGCATGATCCAACTCATTCTAGGTAAAAAAATAGGAAGAATACACATCAATCGCCCATGCATGGCTCATATACTCCATCCACTTCCAGATCTAAACAAAATGATGGTCAAGGAGCCCTTGAAATCCATAAAGTTGCCAACTTTATGAGTTTACCTCACTTAATCAAAGCTAAGTATGAAGAGATATGAACCAAAAACCTAGATCTACTCAAATGATAAATAAAGTTTGAATCTTTATGACTTACAAAGGTCCAACAACAAGTAGAGATGCAGTTGAAGATGATACAAGCAAACTCCACCACCTAGAAATAGGTTGAGGGTGAACAACCCTAGCCATCATATTCCTTTAAATATCGAAAAATTAGGGTTTTGGCCATCAGGATGCTCTCACGACGTGAGCAACAAGGGCTCACGTCGTGAGGGCCAAAAGATGCAAGTCAACCAAGTCAACATAGCTCACGACGTGAGAAGCATTGCTCACATCGTGAGCTTGGCCAAAAGCTTAAAATGAATATACTTTAAGGTTGTACCTCAAAATGGATGTTACAACTTTCCCCACTTGAACCCAACTTCGTCCTCAAAGTCCTAGCTTCAAACAAATTGGGATAATGCTCCCTCATCTCAGCCTAAGGTTCCCATGTCTATTCGGAACCTTTCTGATGTTGTTACTGCACCTTCACTAGATTCAACTCCTTATTGTGTAAGGTCTTCATCTTTCGGTCGAGAATCGCAATTAGCCTCTCCATGTAGTTCAATTGATCATCAATTTGAATATCATCTAACGACACAACTGTAAAGTCATCAACCATACACTTCTAAAGTTGGGATACAAGGAAGGTGTTATGGATCTGGCTGAGCTCATCAGGCAAATCCAGCCAGTATGTGACCCTGCCTACCCAAGCTGAAATCCTGAAAGGACCAATGAATCTGGGGCCCAACTTGCCCCACTTTCGAAATCGGATGACACCTTTAGAAGCATCAAATCTCCTACCTGAAACTCGAGGTCTGAACGTCGTCGATCTGCACAACTCTTCTGTCGGCTTTGCAGGAATCTCAGCCTGCCGCGCACCTACCGAATCAACTCATTAGTCTTGAGTACCATCTCATTATTCCCTATGACTCGATACCCGACCTCCCTCTAACAAATCAGGGACCTAGATCTTCTTCCATACAACATCTAAAAAGGCGGTCGATTGATACTAGCATGTTAGTTGTTGTTGTAGGAGAACTCAGCCAGTGGAAGGTAAGAATCCCAACTTCCTCCGAAATCTAACACACAAGCCCAGAGCATGTCTTCAAGCGTCTGAATCGTCCACTTGCTCTGGCCATCGGTCTGAGGGTGGTATGTTGTACTAAAATGTAGTTAAGTACTCAACTCCTCATGAAACTTCTTCCAAAATCTAGAGGTGAAACGGACATCTCGGTCTGAAACCACTAAAACATGCACCCCGTGTCGAACTACCACCTCTCGTACATCGATGTCAGCTAACTTTTCCATGGATATGCTCTCGGCAATTGGTATGAAATGCGCATTACGCGTGGCGTTCTCCAAGTTACGCCCAATGTAGGAACATATAAAGCACTCTTTCCATTAAGTGATTATTACTCGATGGTTTAACGTCCCAAAATCAGATCTGAGCACATTTTAACGACCTAGGACATAAAGTTGGCAACTTTATGACCTTGCATGTTGTGAAGGACCTCAAAACCTCATTTCTCACTCTAAGACCTTAAGTAAGAGCTCTTAAATCATGCATGGAGTCTTAATACCCATCAAGCTAGTAACTTTATGCACTTAGCATGCTTACAAAGCTCATATATGATCATCTCAGTCTCTGGAGTTGCTTCACATCCAAGAGAAGGTCTAGATCCAACTAAAGGAAACAAAATGGAAACCCTAACTAGATCTAAAGAACAAGATGGAAAGGTCACGACTTTATACCTCCAAAAGCCTTCTAAGGTGAACTAAATGTAGAATCTTGAAACTCCAGGCCACTCCAAGCTAGCTTAGGATCTCCTTCTTCTTGAATGAACTCTACAAAGACCACAAAACCCACTCCTTAGGCTCAAGCTCTTCTCACAATGATTCTCAAGTGATGAGGAACGAAAATGAGGCTCTAGAGGCGAATACGGTTGGGTCCAAAGGCTTAAGGGTGTTAAAATAGGTGGCAAGACCGCACATTAGGGTTTTGGTTCTGATATGTGTATTTTCATATATATTTTTATACACTTTATCTTAATATTTTGGCCTTATTTATTCTATTTTAGAACTAAAAAGTACTCATAATACTTTGAATTATGTTTTGCAGCTATTCGTTGCCGATGAACCACAAAAGAAAAAACTAAAGCGGAAGCCGGACTTAGAAGCTAAAAGAAATCAAAGTTGCTGAAAAAGTGAGTACGCCCCGCGTAAGGAAATAGTACGCGCCGCGTACACCTTTGCACCGGATAAACTTGATCGCGTGATTATCTTGAGTACGCGCTGCGTAATTCTAAGTATGCCCAGCGTACTTAGGTCGGCCACAAAGATTATAAATATCGATTTTTAGCTAACCAGGGTGGAGGATTCGATTTCTAACCTAATTTAGTCGACAATTAACTTCTGTTAAGCCGTTTTGAGGGTCTAGAAGGCGGCCGGAAGGCCGTTAAGCTAACGGGAGCAGAGATCGGAAGGATTGGAGAGCGGATACATGTTGATTATCATATGGTTTGCTGACGTGACCATGTTTAGCATTCTATTGTGGTACTTTTCTGTATTTAGTTTCTGATTTAGGTATAAAAACCTTTTACTTTGTGTTTATGATTGAATGAAGCTTTGATTATTAGACTAATTGCTATATTAAACAGTTTATTTGTGTTTAATTTATCTTGCCAAGCTTGTTTAAAGATCCTTATGTGTTAATGATGATTATTTTCTATTAATTGTTAAGTGAATTGAGTTGCTTGAACATCTGCTTGATTTGCTTGTCTCTTATGATTTTTGATGACCATTGAGATTATAAGACTAGAAATAACGAATGTGAAACTAGAATTAACTTGAGAATAAGTAAGTTAATGTGCGAGCCTTGTTTGATGACCATCAACAAGAGGTTGATTAAATGTCTACATTGATTAACTATATTTACAAGTCTTGCTTGATACGAACTGAACACTAGGAAGCATGTTAGTTTAATCAACTGATCACTGTTTGAATTGACTTGTTTGCTAAAGGATTAGTTATAGTGAACGCGAATCTAATCATTTTAGGAATCGGTGAACATTGAATAAATGAATTTGTGTATGCAATTGTCTATGTTTTAAGGTGTAATTTATCTAAACCCAAGTACCTGAAGAAATGTGCTTTCCTGTTAGTTTATCGAGAGTTGTTAATTGATTTATTAAACCATTTTATTATTTTCGTGTAACCTGTAACCTATAATCAAAAATATTAAATTAATCCACCGTTCCCTGTGATCGACACCCGACTTACCTAAGCTATACTGTAATCTGACTAGGTACACTGCCTATAAGTGCATAGATAGTCTAAGTTTGTTAGGTTATAAATATTAAAATTAGTGGGTACTTTTGTGCACATCAGGTTCTCTGTTGCGTACGCCCCGCATACGCAAACTTCCTTCGCGATTCTTCCAGCTTAGTACGCTAAGCGTACCCATGGGTACGCCCAATGTACCCAAAGGAAACCATTAGCTAATTACTTCAATTTTTTAGGGTTTAAAAATAGTACCTGACTTGGAGTGTTACATAATCCAAACCCTCATGCAGTGCGAAAATCGGGGCCTCACACAATCTCTGCCTCAGAGTCTCAAAAGCCAACCGTTGATCAGGCCCCCACTGAAAAGTCACGTTCTTCTTTGTCAAACGGGTCTAAGGTACTGCAATCTTGTAGAAATTCTAAATAAATTTCCAATAATACATTGTGAGACCTAAGAAACGACGAATATGAGATGCGGTCTTCGGAACTTCCCATCACATCACGACCTTGATCTTGGCCAGGTCGACCAATATACCCTTTTGGTTGATGATGTGCCCCCAGAATTGCACCTCGCACAACACCATAACTCACACTTGGAGAATTTGGCATAAAGCCTCTCCCTCTTTAGAATCTCCAATACCTCTCGCAAATTCTACTCATGTTGTTCCTTTGTCTTGGCATAGAACAAAATATCATCAATGAATACAATCACATACCGATCCAACATCGGCCTACAGACCCGGTTCATGAGGTCCATGAACGCTACTGGTGCATTAGTGAGCCTGAATGGCATCACCACAAACACATACTGACCATAATGAGTCCTGAAAGTCGTCTTCTTCACATTATCTTCCCTGACCGTTATCTAATGGCACCCCGACTACAAATCAATCTTGGAGAACCAAGATGCACCCTATACTTAGTCAAACAAGTCATCATTCCTCAGAAGTGGGTAACGATTCTTCACTGTTAGCTTATTCAAATCACGGTAATCAATGCATATTCTGTGTGAACCATCCTTTTTCACAAATAGAATCAGTGCTCCCTACGGAGAACTGCTCGGACAAATAAAACATTTGTCTAGCAACTCATGCAGCTGCATAGACAACTCCTGAATATCAGGTAGCGCCAGACGATACAGTGCCTTAGCTATTGGAGCCGCACTGTAACATCCAAAAATACGACCGAAATTTTTTGGTTTGAATAATAATAAAAATCATATTCCGATTGTCACATCATAGAACCATGTGTCAATTATCTCAACCATAATAAAATGTCATGAACATTTGTGTCAAATCAAACTATGAATCGAAACAAACTCCCAGGAAAAGACTGAAGCGGTGGTGTGTGTGATGCCATCATCCCGAGCTCTTCCCTTTACTTGCGGAAGTACCTGAAACCAAAACTGAAACTGTAAGCATGAAGCTTAGTGAGCTCCCCTAAACTACCACATACCATACAATAACATATAAAGCATCTAGTAGGCATTGCCCACTGCATCGGACCGAAGTCCGGAAACTAACCAGGGCCTTGCCCTCTGCATCGGACCGAAATCCGGAAACTGCATCGGACCGGAGTCCGGAACTAACCAGGGCCTTGCCCTTTGCATCGGACCGAAGTCCGGAACTAACTACATCGGACCGAAGTCTGGTACTGACTGCATCGGACCGAAGTCCGGAACTGAATGGGACCTTGTCCTCTGCATCGGACCGAAGTCCGAAACTGACTGAACATAACATAGCATAAACATATCAACTAGCCTGAAAACATATACTGCATACTACATCGGTACAGAGTCCGGAACACATAACAAAAAACATGCTTGAATCACAAGGACATCAAGCACTCTAACTACTGCATCGGACCGAGGTCCGGAACTACTGCTAACTAAATGGGCCGGCATTGTGGCCTTAGACCCGTTCCTACTGGAAGGAAACTCACCTCGTGATGCTGACTGCTGAACTCCTGAATGAGAAATCCCTGACTGCTGCTCCGACTGCTTCCCAGCTATAATGGGAAAATAAATACTAAATCAGAATAGGGATTCCTTTATGGGTAAAATGACCATTTTACCCCTACTATGGTGTGAGACACAACATGGCCCAAAACCTCAATTCCTTCTAAGTCCATCTATGGCCCCACTATAGGCCCACTAATGGCAAATTCCTTCTAAGTCCATCTATGGCCCCACTATAGGCCCACTAATGGCCCAATTTGCTATATTGGGTTTATGACCCATTTATTGGGCCTTACCCAAGCCCAATAATAAATCCTTGGTCCTTAGCAACTGAATTCTGATGGGCCATAAAGGCCCAAGGACCCTAAGCCTGAAACCCAGCCCACACTGAGGCCTAACACTCGAAGCCCAAATTGGTTGCGTACGCAGGGCGTACACCAAGGTACGCTGAGCGTACTGGCTGCTAGCTTGTACGCGGCGCATACTTCCTTGTACGCCCAGCGTACAGCTCTGCTAAGCCAACATCTCATTAAGTGCTTAATAATTCGATCCATAAGCTACAAATCCAGATCCTAAGCGTACTCCATGACTAAAGCCATAAAGTTGCTTACTTGATGGCTTACAAGTCTCATAAAGGCTTAAACTTCCACAAATAACATTCTACTTACATAAAACCAACTAGATCTCATGCATGGTTCCAT
The DNA here is from genome assembly GCF_051521515.1 of Lactuca serriola. Lineage (NCBI taxonomy): Eukaryota > Viridiplantae > Streptophyta > Magnoliopsida > Asterales > Asteraceae > Lactuca > Lactuca serriola. The sequence continues at coordinate 271,354,391 of NC_136412.1, read as the reverse complement.
ATAAGCCATAAAGATCGAAACTTTACTGCTATGGGGACACTTGAGCTTCAAGGATAGCAATCCCAAGCTCCAAAAACGAAGTTGCAAGATAGAGGTCCTTCCTTTGGACCTAAAAGTTCCAAACTTCCAAAAACTCCTAGATCTAAACTTACAAGAGGAAAGTTGGAAGCTTTATACCTCTTTTGAATGCCAAAAGAAAGGATGATCCCAGATCTATGAGCTCAAGGTGCTCAAGTTCTTCTTCTTCCACTTCTCTTCTCCTCCTTCTTCACAAAAATAAGCTCAAAGATCAAACACACACAAACAAGGAGCAAAGGGGACGAACTAGGGTTTCTCTGGAGTGAATGATAAGTGAGGAGTCCAAATGGGAGGCTATAATGGGGTTTAAATACACCTCAACCCTTAAAATTAGGGTTTGCCACCTGGTCGCGTACTCTGGGCGTACCTTAAGATACGCTGCGCGTACGCTCAGCCTCCCCGCGTTTCATTTAAGCAGTACGCCCAGCATACAAGGGGGTTACGCCCCGCGTACGGCTTATGGGCTGCTTACCCTTCGGCCTAAAATAAAAGTCCACTCACAATATTAATTCAGTTATGGCCCAAAGTAAACTGAAGAATTAAATAGCTTTTATACCTCGGAAACGATCGTTACACACACCTGGTACCAAATCAATTTGAAACTCAATTTGTCTCTCGGGAGGCACTCCTGGTAAATCCTCAGGAAAGACATCAGAGAAATCCCGAATAATGGGCACCCTACTCAATTTTTTCGTGTCCTCAACTGAGTGTCTGCAAAACATGAGCTAAGAACCCAGAACAACTCGGTTGCAAATATCTCCTGGCCCTAGCGCCTGAACAAAGAGCTTGCCCATGAAAAGATATTTCGCCAAAAATAAGTAGTTCTCCCCTACTTGGGGTTCGAACTCTCAGTAATTGCTGCTCGTAATCAATCATGGCCCCATTAGGGCCCAGCCAATCCATCCCGATGATTACCTTCAATCCTATCAAAGGAATTGACACCAGTTCAATAGAGAACCTCTCACTAAACAGATTCAGAACACACCCACGGAAAACCCTCGAAACACTTACAATACATTCATTTGCAATCTCAACCTCTAGTGGGCAAACCAAAGTCCTGGGAGCATCGCAAAACTTCTTGCTAAGTCCAAGAGACAGAAAGGATCGGGTAGTCCCTGAATCAAACAGAACATGAGAGGTCAAACCATTGACCAAAAATGTCCCTATACAAGAGATAGAGATAAGACACATACCGGTAACCACATCTTCTCTTCACAACAGGAGCCTCCGCCTTGCCCTAGCGGCCATCAGTAATCCACAAGGTGGTTGGCACGGGCGCAACCACTACTCCCCTGGACAATATCGAAAAATCGACCTTTTTATGGCCATACTAATTGCCATGGAAGCAAATCAAAGCCCTCTTAGGGCAATCCATGCTCACATGGCCTGACAGGCCACAGTTGAAACAACCTGAACCCCCCTCCCACCCCCGCTTGACAAGCCTCACTGTGCGGTTTGACATACTTGCCATAACAGCCCCGACCTTGTTGGCCTCTGGTGTGAGCATCGGAGGTCTTAGGCCTCTTTTCCTGGCTCACCCGTTGTCTGCACCTGCTTAGGGATGGCAAAAAAGCACGGACCCGAAGGGGAAACCGAAAACCTGATCATTTTCGGGTCGGGTAACAGGTCGTTATCGGGTTTTTTATCGAGTTCGGGGCAGGGAGTGGGTTTTCCTCACCCCGCCCCGATTATATATATATATAAATATGTGTGTGTGTGTGTGTATATATATATATATATATATATATATATATATATGTAACATCCGGGTTCCCAGGTATTATAATTTGTTCTTTTATTTTTGGGTGTTGTGGGGAGACTCGGCGAGTTGGCGTCTAAACTCGCCGAGTATGGTCGCGGATTCGTATGCGAGTTCACAGCTGGACTCGGCGAGTTCATGAGTGGACTCGGCGAGTTCATGAGTGGACTCGGCGAGTCCACGCTGTTTAATGAAACCCTAATTTCCAGGGTTTGAGACCTATTTAAAGGGTCTTAGGGTCGTCATTTGCGGCCACCAACCCCCAGAGAGAAACCCTAAGAGATCTAGAGCGTTTGTGAGGAAAGAGAGGCCATTCTTGATCCTTTTGTGGGTGTTTTTGCAAGAAGGAAGTGACCAAGGCAAGAGGAGGCTGAAGGAGGTGCGATTTTGGTGGGTTTTGAGTTCATAGAGTTTGTATTGAGGTATTTTTCTCAGACTTTCTTCAGTTTTGGTGTTGATTCTTAGTGTTAGGGTTTTCTAACCCTTTTTGAGGTTGATTAAATGGAGCCTTTGGTCCCTTCTCGAGTTTGTGTTCTGGATCTGGACCCAAAGAGGTCTAGCGGCCTTAACCCTTGGAGCTTTATGAGTCATTTTGGGAGCCACGAGCTTGGGATGTCATTTTTTGGGGCTAAATCACCATTTTGGACCATTTAGATGTTATATGAGTGCCAAGGTCCGAACTTTGCGTGATTATCATGCTTGGGGAGGCCAGATCTATGAATATATGGAACAGATCTGGCCTCAGGAGTCGTATGGAGTTTGTGCATGGCATGAACTCGCCGAGTCTCAAGAACAGACTCTGTGAGTAGTATGAAGGTTTCCCGTAAATCATTCAGTGAGTGGACTTGTCGAGTTGGGGAATAACTCGGTGAGTCAGGGGGACTGGAGTTCAAGGCGGAACTCGCCGAGTTGTTCTTGAGACTCGACGAGTTGAGTCGGGGTGGCCCTACGATTCATGCCAGGTGGAACTCGTCGAGTCAGGGGAAGTACTCGACATGCCATGAGAGGGACTAAGAGAGTCAGTGGACACGTGTAGACTCGCCGAGTCGCCCTAGTGCACTCGACGAGTCGGGTCAAAGTTTGACCGTTGACCTTGTTGACTTTTAGGGTTGAGTACAGTTGTATTTATGAGAGTATTTACTTTATGTGATTAGGCGGAGGCTAGATCACATTTCTACCGAGTCAGACACTTACCGAGACACCGAGGTGAGTCTTCTCACTATACGTTACCTAGAGTGGTATATTGTGTAGACCAGAGGGTCTTATGTGTTATGTATGAGATTATGTGCTATGTGTTATATGTATGCTATATGATGTTATAGACCGGACTGAAGGGTCCAACGATACAGACCGGGCTGGAGGGCTCAACAAGCTATGACCGGACCAGAGGGTCCAACGAGCTACGGGACTGGAGGGTCCCGCTGAAACACATCGACCGGAAGGTCGTATTATAGCCTCGAGTGGCGTGTTTGTTGTATGCGGTATTTTGGGGAACTCACTAAGCATTTATGCTTACAGCTGTTGTGTTATGTGTTTCAGGTACCAGTGATGAGCGCGGGAAGACACCGACATGATTCGTACACACACTTATGGAGTTTATGTTTAAGATTCTGGGGAGATATTTTGTGATGATAACATCTGATATGATATGTTTTGACAATATTTTATGAGTAAATGTATGTTTTAAAAATGAAAAATTGTTTTGAAACTTTACGTTGTTACAAAATATATATATATATATATATATATATATATATATATATATATATATATATATATCTTAGTATATTATTATACAAACCTTACTATTTCTAAAAATAGATTTAAAACATCCAAATGTTTAAGTTTAAAGTACAACAAATTATTAATATTATAATATTATAATATAAATTCAACAAATTATAATGCATTAGTTACAATTATTAATGCATAATAAACTATAGTCAAATCTTATCTTTAGGATTACTCATTTTTCCCTGTTTGTGATATATTTTATTTAAAATTTAATTTGGTCAATAAAACAAATCAAACGAAGAAAACGGGCTTGGCTTTAAAAAGAAATTTTGAATTTTTAAAAATTTCCTGATGGGGAAGGTCAACAGAGTTCAAATTTTAAAAATTTATTTTTTCATCTCTTTATACTGCCGGCCCCTCCTCTATAAATTATTTGCATCCCCATATGTGATTTTCATTCTCATAATCTCTAACTCGCCTCACAAGTCATCGACCTAATCCAAAACACCATTGCACCACCCAATCCCAACCACCGTAAACGGTCCTATCCCCAGCCACTTTCAACGACACTGATGTCATATGTACAGTTCATCTCCATCTTCTATTGCCACCTTCACAGCCGGAAATCATCACCATAAACAACCATTGTCTTCTCCGTACACCACCATTAAACCTCACCACCGCCGTAAGCTTCATTGAAAACAACCAACACTCACAACCAATACCACCCCTTCTTCACCTACACCATCACCTTATATCGCCACCCATTTCCGACAATACCAATCACCACCGAAAACACCCACCATCACCTACATCCATCAACCACCGAAACTCCCAATCTTTGTCTTCACCAATTTTTAGCTGAACCACAAGCCATCACCATTGCCACCTTCGAGCACCATAAAGAGAACCATCCTCCACCATCTGTTATATCATTCTCTTCCATTAACCACCACCTACTACACGACTTCAACCCACTGAAAATCGGCATCACCGGTTCACCATTAACCACCACATCCACGTTTCACATACCCAACGTACGGCAGCCGGGAACTCGCACCTGCCAAACACCTCCACGAAGTTGCTGACATTGATGGAGCCATCACAATCTTGGAACACGACCTATTACAACCGTAAACATCGACGGAGCCATCGATGGAACCAAGCATCGTTGAACACCACCCCCACTTGTTAAAACCGTGAACATCTACACTACCAAAATTGTTGAGAACCACCCATAATCACGGTCGTCCTCTCCGTCAAACACCATCTGTGGATCAAGAGCAAGAAAGAAAGAAGGAGTAGTAGGAGTGTGCGATTTGTGTGGATAAACATATTTCCAGATGAATTAATTGGGCTAAGCTTTGGTGGATTAGCTAATACAAGAAGAATTCAACCTGAAAAATTCAAAACTGTTGGTTAATACGAAAAGTTTCACAAAATTTCTTGGTTGTGTCTCCCAGACAAGCATGCATAAACTAAGTATGGGTTGTGGATGTGTTTTTGTTTTGTTTTGTTGCAAGCCATATGTCGTGCTTATGCCTATATTTGTGTTTTATAAATAAGTTAGTTGTGATTTCAAAGTTGAGACTTTTAGTATGTGATATGTATATCATGTAATTGAATTGTAATTAAATAACATTGTTGATGCACTATTTTGCAACTTTTTTTGTTTTTATTTGTTAGTATCAATTATTAGTTTTTAGGGGTTTTTTCATTTTCTTAAAGTCAGTTGGTTTTTAAAACCAGAGGTGGCAAAAAACTAACCCGACGTTAATGAAACTAGCTTAGGAGTAAGATTAAAAGAGTTGACACAATATGAAAGTAAGATTAAAAGTAATGTATAAATGGAGACAAATATGGTGTTGTATTTCATTTTATAATATCATTATTTTATAATATCATTAATTTTAAAGTTCTAACTGAATCATTTCTATGGAAGGATTATATATGTATGCCAAGTTTCGGCAAAATATATATTTGTTTTTGTTGGGATGGTTAAATAGAATATTATATCACCATATGTCGATGTATGAAAAATGTTATTATATCACACCATATGTCGATGTATGAAAAATGTTGATGTTTGATTACTTTGTTTGATTTTTATTTTCTTCTGCTATGGGTGATCTCGTATGACTTCAAAAGGGATAAAAAGTTGTGAGATATTTGTATGTTCTACAAGGATCTCAATATACTAAAATGTGTGTTTTACTTTCATATCATTTCATGCAATTGATTACAGGAGGATCTCTACGCTTTGAATTTCAAAACACATTGATAATATTGGTCATGGACAAAAAAAAACTAAGATAAAGTTACGAATTAAAATAAAAAAATAATTTTTCCTATAAATCAAGCTTAAATCATAAAAAATACAAAATCCAATTTTATACAAACATGAAAATAAAATAGTCATTATATAGGAAACGTCTTCTGTTCAAAAAGCTAAGTAATATCTTTCTAAATAATCATATTTTTTCAATTAATCAAAGTATTAATAAAATAGGAAGCAACTTCAAATAACCAATAATTTATTGTTAGTAGCTACTAATGAGAAAACGAAAAAACTTTAAGGCCTTACATCAATTAAGCATTAATATTTTAAATTATTTTATTAAAATGTATTACTCTTACGACATTCGTAGAAACAAAAATTTAGTAAATACTAGAAATGCTTTGATCCAAATATGATGTTCTCCAGTTTGGAATACTAACTTAGACGAAAATCGTAATTCCAACAAAGGCAAAATCCTAAATCTTAGTTTCATTTTAACTGCCAACTCTCTCAAAACTACTATTTATTGATATATTCTGCAATCTATTTAAGATGACATGTTTCTGAAATAAAAATATTCATCAATGGAAACTATTAATCGTCGTCTCCATAATGAACGTCCCACCTACGATCAGTGGCGGACCTTAGTGGTGCCCGGGGGGTCCCGGGCTACTGCTCCGATTCCGGCACTTAGTGTAATTTTTTTTTTATGTTTTTTCTATTAGGTGTACTGGTTTAAAATATAAGTGTCACTATTAATTTAGATTTTTTCAGAAATTTTTTTTAGTGTCATCCCTACTAAAACCTTCTGCGTCCGCCACTGCCTACGATCACACTACTAACAATTATATCACTAATGTTGGACATACCATAACCATAAGACAGAAAACCCTAAACCTTAAAGGAAACTATTTTCCAAAATACCATACAAGTGTTTACAACTATTAAAGATATATTTAAATGGTAAATGATAATTTTGATAAATTATGTGTTTTTTTGTAATATGTCATTTTTCGAAAGAGAAACTAATTGTAGAAATAAATTATTCACCGATACAAAACTAAATGTGTGTGTGTGTGTATATATATATATATATATATATATATATATATATATATATATATATATATATGTACACACACACACACAAATCCTTTTGATGTTAATTGCACACATTCAAAGATAAAATACTTATTGTGGACAATTTTTTTTAGTTTTTAAAAATATGGTGTGAATGATTATTTTTTATGTCTTGACGTATTACATTAAACTTAAATCAAATAATCTTTTTAGTTATTAACAATTATTTATGTTTTGACGTATTATACTAAACTTAAATCAAATAATTTTTAATATAACGTCCATTTTATTTTATTAAAGTAATGCATCATATTTTTAATTTAAAAGGGAGGCTAGAACATGTATTTTTTATAAGAGATCGGGGTACCCTAAAACGAAAAAAAAAATTGTTATGAATTTTTATAAACCCAATAAGATACCCGAAACCAAACAGGAAAACCCGAAACCCAATGGGGCTCCCCGATAAGAAACCCGAAAAATATCGGGGCCGGTTTGGGAAACCATGCGCTGCCTCGAACCCGCCCCATTGCCATTTTGCTCTGGCTTCCACTTCGACCGGAGCTCCAACTCAATCACCCCCTAATAGGCCTTCTCGATCATATCTTTCAGGGTCTTACACCCTAAGAAGCTCACGAACTCCTTGATATCCTCCCTTAGCATGTCATGATATCTCACCTTCCTCATATCCTCATCCGCAGCATACTGCGGGACCAACAAAGCCTTCTTCTTGAATTTGGTGGTAATCTCCGCCATGGTCTTAGTAGTCTGGAAAAGGTCCTAGAACTCCCTCGCCAGCTGTTGCCGTAACATCCCGGAGTATCAGAAGTAGAGTTGAAGGGCAACTCGGCGAGTCCACGAGTGGACTCGGCGAGTAGGGTCGCGACTCTGATCGCGTGTTAAGTGACCAACTCGACGAGTAGCATGGGTGGACTCGGCGAGTTGGTGCTGAGTGGAGAAAACCCTAATTCTGGGGGTTAAGCCCTATATAAAGAACATAACACTTCTTCCCCAGCCTCTTTACCTTCCCTTTGAGTTCCAGAAACCCTAAATTCGTGTGAGCTTTCCTTGGTGAGAGATTAGAGCCTTGGAGGAGGTAACCTTGGAAGGAAATTGAAGAGCAAGAAGATTGGAGCAAGGGGCTTTGCAAAGAATTGGTTCATTCATCAGTGGGAGCCTTCATTTGAGGTAATAATCCTCTGTCTGAGCTTTTGTGCATCTAGATCTATCATTTGTGGGGGGGGGGGGGTTGGGGCATAAATGAGGTCATTCTCAAGTTTGGTGTAAGATCTGAGGTTGCTACCTCAGATCTAGGTTGCTAATGATCCAGAAAGCCATAAAGTCTATGCTCAAGAGTTGTTGGTGAAGTTCTTTTGTCCTAAACCCAAACCCAAACCCTAGAGTGTAACATGCTTAGAGAAGTTGCTTGAAGATAGGCTGGAACTCGACGAGTTGGAAGAACAACTCGGCGAGTTGGATGAAGATAAGTAGGGACTCGACGAGTTGGAAGAACAACTCGGCGAGCCTGTTGAAGATAGCCTTGGACTCGACGAGTCTGTTCTTCGACTTGGCGAGTCTGGTCGTGAGGCCCTAACCTTTCTTCTGGTTGAGCTGTCTTTCGGTGAGTCAAGGGATGACTCGGTGAGTCGAGTGTGAAAGGACTCAGGGTTGTGGAACTCGGCGAGTCTCGGGGTGACTCAACGAGTTGAGTCGCGGATTGGGGAAGTTCTGTGCATGGGGACTCGGCGAGTCATCGGGTTGACTCGGCGAGTAGAGTCAGTCAGGAGTTGACTTTGACTTTGACTTTGACCAAGGGTTGACCAGTTGATTTCTAGGGGCATTTTGGTAATTGTTGGCTTTTGTTTTGAGTTCAGTGTTTTGGTGTTGACCAGTGGTGGAGATCGCATCAGTGGTCGGAGCAGCTTGGGTTTATCTGTTCAGTCGGCAGTTGCGAGGTGAATTATCCTCACTATATCAACAGGGTCTAAGGCACCAAAGCCGGTTCTTTATCGGATTGTGATCTGGGTATCGTTGTTATGTTATTGCTTGGATATGTTTGCATCATGGTAGTTAGGGTGGTATATGTTAGAGACCTGGTTAAGGTTGGTATCCTGGTATATAGGATGATGCTATGCTAGTGACCGGTTCGGTCGGTATCCTGGTTAGGATGATGTTATGTTATGTGATCTGCTAGATCGGCTTGATTGAATGTGAACTGTTATATGATTGAATGTTTATGTGCACATGGTTGTTGGACTGGGGTTGGGTTGAGGCAGGTCCTGCTTTGTGCTGTAGGCAAACATACCCAGGGAGGACCGGTTGTCCCGAAGGCCCAGCGAGCGGTCCGGATAGACTGTAGGCCCCAAGAGGGCGGACCAGACGTGCCGAGGCTCGGTGAGTGGACCAGGTCGACTGAAGGCCCAGTGCGGGCGGACCAGTCATACTATAGACTCAGAGAGTGGACCAGGTGGATTGAAGGCCCGGTGCGGGCGGACCAATCACACTGTAGACTCGATGTATATGGCTAGACTCGGAGGGTGGACCAGGTGGACTGAAGGCCGGTGCGGCGGACCAGTCACAAAGTAGACCCGAAGTGCATGGATGTTCTGTGTTCTATTATGATATGGCATGTTGTGTGTGTATGGTATATGTGTTTGGTATTTTGAGGGTATCTCACTAAGCTTTCGGGCTTACAGTTGTGGTTTAATGTTTTCAGGTTCTTCGGGAGACCGTGGCAAGGCAAAGGCGTGATCGTACCGCTCCTCATGATTTTGTTTTATGATGTGGTTCTGGGAAGACTCTGATAATAATTGTATTGAAAACCCTTTTTGTAATAACTTTATGAAACTGGGTTGTTTTTGAAACGTTTAAATTGTTTGGAATTTTTAGAGCGTTACAGTTGCACCTCGATTGCTGGTGCAAACTCCCTCTGAAATCTCTGAACAAAATCCTCCCAGGTCATCACTGCCACTGCCTCTGATCCTACGGCTTAGGTAACCTTATCACACCGATATCGTTCTCTGTCCATCAGTAGGAAGTATGCAAATCCCACCTTTTCCCCTCAGGGAAAAAGCTCATCCATTGAGCATTCTCCATGTCAGTGATCCAACGATAGCTAGCAATGGGGTCCTTAGCCCCAAAGAACTCTGGAGCTCCACAAGACTTGAACTCCCAAAATGAGGGAGTTCAAGCTCCAACCTGACCTATAACAATCTCGGCTCGAAAAGACCTAAGCCTCTCATCCATCAACTCCATAATCCCCTCTTTGATGGTACTGAACAACACAGGGGTATCATCGAAGATACTGCGAGTAACCTCGTCTGAAATGAACTCGCACAACCTATCATCAATTGGCTCAACACCTGAACCCGATCTTGAACCAGAACCCGAACCTGAACCTCCTCGAGTAGTCATCACCATCCTCCAAACTAAAACACAACATAAAAAAACAATCATCAAAGGACTCGAGAGGATTCCTCTATAGAGGCTTCCTTAGAGTTTACAGGTCTGCACTCATCTCAAGTACATGTCCTTTGCTTCTAGTATTATAGGCCTAATACTACCTTTCACACCTACATGTACCTTTCTCAAGGTCATCCCTGATTCCTCTAAGTTGCCACACTAAAACCATAAACCAATCCTATGCAACACATCATACAAATCCTGATTTCTACTAGAAATTCTCAACTCCCAACACTCACAATACCAAAAACCTCAATCAATGATGGGGTTTAGGCATAACAAAACAAAATTAAAACTCTTAAGTGTGCATGCAAGCTAAAACAAGATCTATGTTTTCACTATTGAACCTATAACTAAGAACATCAAAATAAGAACCCTAGAAACCCTAGGTAATTTTCAAAACACAAGAGAGGGTTTACGATTACATGCCTTATTGTTATTATAGTAAATAACAATTATCCTTGACTTGTAGAACCTTTAGAAGCAAGCACCACAAATGTCGTGCCTCTAGTGGTTCGCACACAAGCTATCAATAAGGAATATTATAGAGAGAGGAGAAGGGAAGACAAAATTTTGGCTATCTCTCTTATAGAATGAGTAGCAGAAATATGAACGGTAAGGTCCTTTATATAGTGGTATAAGGAAGCCCTGGATAACCCTAATCTAAATATAATAATAATATTTTAAATTGGTAATTATCTTGCTCCATATTTATCCACATGGGATAATCTAGAAACCCTAGATTATCTCCCTTGAAACCGTCCACCCTCCTGGTGGAAGGTTCTTGAGCCTTTTGTTCAACTATTGAATAATTGCACTTTAGACCCTACACTTTTAATTAATTGCATTAATCCCAAAATTAATTCTAATTAATTTTTGATTAATTATTAACTAAATATTACTATTTGTAATTAATATATTATTCTCATAATAAATTAATAAATTATTTATTTCAATTTATTAATCAAATAATAAATTAACCTCTTACTCCAAAAATCATCCTGTCTAATTGCTACGTTTGAGGGCAACCCAAAAGGATTGTGCTACTATCAATTCAAGTTTATACCAATTATAGTTATGGGCGTAGACACCTAATCCAATAGTCTCCCACTTGGATAAGTCTGTAACTATGATTGTCAGTATAACTTTCGAATCGATCAACAAATTGTAGCTTCCAAAAGCCGTTGTCGAACTCTGACCCAATTACTTAAATGAAAATAGCCAATAAATTACAATATTACTACTCATATATTGTATTTAATACGTTTCCTTTTAAATTCAAATTTTAAATTATAAATTTCAAATCTAAAGTTTTAAATTTAAATAATTTTTTGTTTAAAACTTCATATTTAATTTATTGTTTTACTAACACGTGTAGGTCTCATACCTAGTAGAAATATTAAGAAAAGAGAGAGAGAGAAAGAGAGAGAGAGAGAGAGAGAAAGAAAGAAAGAAGATTATTTATGTATCTCTTTCGATAACAACTGTGACATCCCCAATTTCACGGCCAGAAAAGACCGATTTGTTTATGCTTTGTTTTATAAATCAGAGTGATCGTTTAAAGAAAACGGTTGCGGAATTTGTTCCTAAAACAAGATATTATAATAACTTATCAAAAGATTTCTCAAAGAGAATGTATTTTCATTTAATAATAAAACCTCGGGATGTCATGTTCCGATACAGACACATAAGCATAAACAGAACATACATTCATTTACTCTAGTGATTTACATCTCCTTTAATCTCTCAGTGCAAAGCAGCTTCGTATCGATACTTGTGATACAATTAAACTGAGTGGGTTAGGCTTGGGAGCCTGGTGAGCATATAGGGTTTTCAACCCACAATAATATAATTATTATAGTTAATCATCAAACAATCAACCCAATTACCCATCCCCATTATCTTCGTTTATCTCTTAAGTACCTTCCCTAAGGGATTATCCTAAGGGTCATCTCCTACATCGTATTTACCTCTCATCTCCTTTCATCACATTTCCTTATATGTTTGTTCCTAAGGACTTTTTCCTAAGGATCATCGCATGAATACGTAGTCACAACATCGCCTGGACTAGTAATTCATAGTAAGGGTTAGACTATCATCGCATAAATACGCAGCCACAACATCGCCTGGACTCGTAATTCATAGTAAGGGTTAGAGTATCATCGCATGAATACGCAGCCACAACATCGCCTGGACTCATAATTCATAGTAAGGGTTAGACTATCATCGCATGAATACGCAGCCACAACATCGCCTGGACTCGTAATTCATAGTAAGGGTTAGAGTATCATCGCACGAATACGCAGCCACAACATCGCCTGGACTCGTAATTCATCACCTACAGGTTATGAGCTTGCTGGTGTTTCCATGGGGTCATCTAGAATAGTCTGTGGTCGCCATCTATACTCTGGTAGATGACTACATCGCCAAATTGCCACATCGGCGGTCAAGGTTATGGTATCACCTCTCATTTCACATCACCTATTTATCATCACCTATCTATCATCACCTAATTATCATCACCTTTTTATCATCACCTATCTCTCATCACCTATTTCTCATCACCTAATTATCATCACCTATTTCTCATCACCTAATTATCATCACACATCATCTAATTCATCTACCCATGTTCTACCCAACATATTTGTAGATATAAAATATATATACAGATTAACTCATTTAACACCTATATAAAACATCCATTCCACACTCATCTCAAATAAACAACAATATATAAACATATAACATGTATTTCATAGCAAATACTTCATATCTTTATGTTAGAAGAAAATAACCACACACTCACACATATAAACAACAATATATATACACATAACACGTATTTTATAAAATACTTCATATCTATGTGTAAGATGAAAGTGACTATACACTCACTTGATCAGAAGATGATCGGACAGCACTACGACTTGCAGAAGTAGTATTCTTCAGTAGATCTGGAAGATCTTCACAAAAACCGGGCTCCTCGCGGGCAGAGCTTCGGCTCGGGAATAACGCTCTTTGGGATCTTCGGGACTTGATTCGGGTCTCGGGATGATAACGGGGCTTCGGGGGTACTTCTTTGCACGTAAATCGATGCAATACAGGTGAGAGATGAGAGAATGAGCAACCAAACTCGGCTGGCCCTTCAAATCTATTTATAGGGCAGAACTGGCCCTTGCCACGTCGTGGCACCTTTTTCCATGTCGTGGGCTTGGTCGTCACTGCATGCGTCATCACAAGTTGCATCTGGGGGACTCCCAGAGGTGTCAGAAGACTTGCCACATTGTGGCACTGCTTGCCACGTCGTGGTATCTGACAGTTTTGGGGTTTCGCGCCCCGAACTTCAGAAATTCATAACTTTCGCATACGAACTCTGTTTTCGATGTTCTTTATATCGACGCGGATGTGAGATTATGCTCTACAACTCTCGATTAGACTCCATTGGATAATTTTGACTTTATTTTTAATATATTATAATTATATTACTTATATATTATTTTTAGTAGGCCGGGACAGGAAAACTCTATTATAAACTCATAACTCCTTCGTCTGACGTCCGTTTTCGTCTGTCTTTCTGTCATTGCACTACTATCGATGAGATCTTCAATTCTTATTTAGATCACTAAGGATAGATATCTATCTACCTTAAATTCACTATTTACGTTGCGCTGGGTCGCGCTAGGTCGTGTCAGTTCTGTCGCGAAACTTCGACAGGTAATAACTTCTTCGTTATAACTCGGATTTTGGCGTTCTTTATATGCACGGAAACCTTGTGACATATACTACAACTTGGTTAAGATTAATCCTTCTAAATAATCTTCCATCAAAAAAGTCATTTTTGACGCTTCTTGTCTCTAAATTGACTAGCCCTGATCTACGGGCGTTACAACAACCATAATATTTTAGAAAAATCTGAAAAAACAATCCATATATTTTGGTTTTATTAACAAAAAACTACCATTTTTTTTTGCAATTTAGCCAATGAAAAAAAAAACCTTTGTAACCGGTTAGTGCCGGTTTTAAGAGTTGAATTGTAATAATAATAACAATAAAGTATGAATGACTTTTTCGTGAATAAAATTAAAGTTTAAGGATTTTTTTTGAAGATTTTCTTTTTTATATATACTAAATTTATTTGAAGAAAACTTATATTTTTTTTTTATTAAAAACAGAAAATAAAGATATCATCTACGTCCCTTTCACTAAAAAAAACTCATATTTTTTATTGAAAAACACAATAATAATAATTTATATATCATTTTTGGGATTTTTTGTAACTATTTTTAATAAATATTATTACTATAATCATAAATATACCATCTAAATACAATTCCTAAATAGAGTTTCATGATATATAGGTCTAGAAACGCACTCATCACGATAAATCAACAAATCCATATTAATTGTATTTCACATGTGTTTTATAACTACTGTAGCTCTTATATTTGGGTTATTGTCATAAAAATATCTCATATTTAAATGAAATGTGTGGTTATGTCCTAAGTCCAAATTTATGTTCATTAACGTCTCACATTTATGTAAGTTTTGCCATTTTGGGCTTTTTATCAAGTTGTGAAAAGCAAAATAATAGGTAGACGATGGTGATGATGGTGGGTCGAAAACGAATATTGTAGAAGGTGGGTCGGAGATGATGTTGATGGGAGCTACCAGTGTTTTATGGTGAATATGGTGTTGTTGGTGGAAAATAATCGTGGTGATGACAGAGCGTAGTGGTGGTGATGTGTAAATATGAGGGCTTTTATAGAAATGGTGACTGGCTGAGAGGGTGTAAAACCTGAAAAAATATAGAAATGAATTTTTTTTGAAAAATATGAGGCATTAATGGACACAAAAATGGGCGTTTGTTGATTTGTCATAAGATGCATCCCTGTGGTTTAAAGAAATTGCACTGCAAATCCTTAGTTCATTTAAAAAGACCATTTTACTCTTACTTTTATATTTTTCTTTTTCTTATATATATATATATATATATATATATATATATATATATATATATATATATATATATATATATGGGAGGGTTCATGCAAAAATGCAAATAATCTGCGAAAACAAGAAAAACCTATGAGATTGTGTCACCTCAACATTATATTTTGGACAATAATTTATCCAAACTTTGAAATACATTATGATAATCGATAATAGATGAGAAATTGTTTCATATTAGCAAAGTATGATTTTTGACATTTTTATTATGAAAACGTGAATTTAAAAATGGTTAAGGACGTGAATTTTTTTTTGTTGTTAAAAACGTTTTTTAAATTTATATTATCGTAACAGGATCGAATGTAAACTTATTATCTTTAATTTATTGCTAATAAATTTATTTTTTATAGTACATATGTTTGATTTTTATAAGATAAATCTGTTTTTGCATTTTCGCAAGATATTTATGTTTTCGCATGAACCTACTTATATATATATATATATATATATATATATATATATATATATATATATATATATATATATATATATATATATATATATATATATATATATGCATTTTAACCTTAAAACCGACACTAACCGTTTAAAATGGTTATTTTGCAAGTGTTTATTGGTTTCAATGTTGAAATTGAAAAAAATGAAAATAAAAATTAGGAATGACTTTTTTGTTAACAGGGCCAAAATATAAGGATTTTTTTATTTTTTATTTTTTTATTTTCCTAACTTTTTTATAACTTCTTTTCTAATTTTCAAACTCCATAAATATATGACAAAATGACCAATATATTTTGCAAATTTATGTTTCATTTTTTTAGTTTTTTTAGCATTTCAATGGAAAATGTATGTCATGATAAACCTTGATACTTATAGGAGAAGAAGATAAACTTCAATCCTAATAGTGATAATCACCATGATAATACTAATACTTAAAAGGAGAAGAGATAATGGTTAAACATCGATTTTTTTTTCTCCTAAAAAACATAGAAAAAAACGATTATCCCATGATTTCTAGCACACAAAAATGAGTATGAAAAGATTCCTAATCAATTATCTAAAGATGACATAAAATTTAGAAGATCTATAAAATCATACAAAAAAACGCTTTAAGCCCTAAAGAGTCTCGAATTATTGAAAAACACCTTATATCATGGCAAATGGATATGTTTTGCTAACCATTATGTTTCTCATTTAGTGGTTAAATTTGTCCTTTTCGTATACCATAAATTAGTTAAGTGTATTTAGGATGATGTTATTATGTCTTTGATCATATTAACGATAACATCATCAGGAATTGTGTTATTAAGGGGCTGTTTGTTTATTTTGTGCATATATGCGCAACTACTTTTGTCTGTGTCGCGCAAACATATGTTCTCGCAGAATGTTTGTTTTTTTGGAAGTGTGTAGATAAAAAATAAAAATAAAAAAAAAAAAAAAAAAAAAAAAAAAAAAAAAAAAAACGTTTGCGCGATGTCTTCCTGGTATAGACATGGGTTACTGTTTTCAAAGGTCTTCACGCCTCATTTTAACCTAAAAAAAAAAAAAAAAAAAAAAAGAAAAGAAAAACGTCGCCTATCTTTTTTTCTTTTCTCCGCCGCCTATCTTTTTTTTGCTGAAAATGTTTTTATTATGTTTATGACATGAAATTAAGGTTGAAAAATCAATTTATTTTAGTACATGCAGATGTTAAAAAACAAACAGACTTCTTATTACAAACTGCAGACATTTTGTCTACCTCTTTTACTGCAAAGGCTTGCAGATATGGTCTGTAAACTGCAGACATTTTGGCTTCAGAAAAACAAACAACACTTAAAGTCTTTGATCATATTGACGATAACATCATCAAAAATTGTACTTATAACTTCATAAGTTGTTATGTATATATAAGAAGAAATGTTTGAAATTCATAGGAAAAATATGTTTGAAAATTATATCCAATAAAGAACTTGTTCAAACTCACTCAAAAAACAGGTTCAAAATTCATAGGAGTTTGAAACCTCGGATTTTCGAGCTAGTCTTTAAAAATTAATAGGAATTTGAAAATCTAAAGTTTGAAAATATAGATTTTGTTAGAAAAAAAAATTGTGCTTTTTTTCAGAAAATATAAAGTTGAAAATCAGATAAGAAGTTTGAAAATGTGAATTTTTTGAACTCCTGAGGTCATTTTTGAAAATTGCCAAAGATAACCATAATAAATAGTGGCAATTTGGTGAATATCTCTTTTTCTTCATCTAGCACATATGCAATGACATAAAAATATAGTATTCTAGGTAGTAAAATCCAAGTAAGTTATACATAGATTATATTCGATAAAACATTTAGAAATCAAGCAAAATGTCATAGCAAACGAAAAATGACTCATGGCCAAACAAATGATTTACACATACAAAATACACCATTTGGAAATTACTCTCAATGAAAGTAAAACAAAAATAACTCATGGAAAATAGGCTATCTATACACACAAGGTGCACCATGAATCATGTAAGGTTTATCATACATGTGACAAGTGATCTACACACAATGTACACTAAATATTCATTTGATCTATAGACGTGTCTAAGGATCATCCAAATTGGCAGCGACTGGTATGCACACACAATGTACACATAACTAAATATGATTTTTGTAGAAGGTAACAATAATAATAACAATTAAAATTAAAAACCAATACATAACATATGTATCAAAATCTATCCTAATAAATCAAAATCATTTTTGTCAAATATCATATTCTCATTGCATTTGAATATTTGATACATGTCATTTTCTTAGGTTTTTTATTTATTTATTGTTTTTCCACCTCATTTTATGGGTTTTTTATTTTATTTTATTAAATTTCTCATAATATTTAAATATAATAATTGCAATAATAAATACATACTAATTTAATCGATGCAACTTTTCTTCTAAAATCATAATCACACGCCTAAACATTATTCTGAAATCATAATCACATGCCCAAACATTATTCTGAAAAAAAGTTCCTTGACAAACCTACAAGTTACAACTAGTAATACTACACATACTTCTTTTCTTTGTATATAATGGTCATGTAACTACAAAGCAAATGCAATTATCACCTAAATAAACAAATGCAATTATCACCATAATACAAACATTTAAATAGGAAAAACAAGGGAGGCTCAACTGGATGCATTTAGTATATGCATCAGTCAACCTTTTAGCACCTTGTAGCTCTTTACTTGTAACACCACATATCACATCAACTGTTCCAAGAATAGCCTACAATCAGATAAACCAACGACACAATTTTTTAGAATACGCTTTTGGTCCTTGTGGTTTGCGAAATTCATCACTTTTGGTCTTAGTATTGGCTTTTTATCATGGAAGATATACAAACCACATATTTAACTCATACTCATGATGAAAAGAGCAATATTTATATATCATCCAAGAAAACGAATAAAAGGATTATAAATCTTACAGCAAAAAGGCAAGAGACATATCCAAGTTTCCCGTGCTCATCATCTCAATAGCGCATAGAAGAAGAACCAGAGGAATGCAGCAACGAAGAAACCAATAATGATACTTGAGAAGAACAAAATATCAAAAATCAGATAAATGTTAAACCAAATTGACAATAATAATTTACTAAATATAGATCATTGTATACTAAGAAGTCACTTATCAAGATGACAACTTACAAGAGGCATAAACGACAGCAAAGCTGAGGTCCTCTCATGACCATTGGTCTTCCTTCAGCAACTGCATAACCTGAAGCATCATATATATAGAATGTTAATATATCTTCAAGTAAGTTATCATTCATATCAACTAATTAAGCTTCATTGCAACTTTAATGTCAATATCGTGGATAGGGGTTCATTTTATTGCTCCAGAGAGATCTTTTTGACTGTTATCATGCCTCCTCCCAACCCTTGTTTTAAACTCAAAAAGGGGTCAAACGTCAATGTCTATAAAGAGTTGATCTAGATACGATGATTATCCTTATGGGAATTGGGTTATATTTGTAATACGTTTGACTTAATCAAGTAGATCTTTAGATTGCAATTCTTTAGATACAGGTAAGAATCAACAGTATTGATTAGGTATTTGACTTCGATCTTCTATGGAGTTTGACATTATCATACCTGGGACAGCCTGGTAGCCATGGACATAAGGGTTGATCGAAGGTCCACCTGATGTCCCGGGAGGCGGAACATGCTGATGGACGACGACTACCGCCGGAGGAGGAGGATGGTTGTGAATGCCCGGAAAAGTACCGTAATGAGGCGGCGGCGGCGGGTGATGCTGATGTCTCGGAGGCTGTGGGTGATGCTGATGTGTCGGTGGAGGAGGCGGGTGATGCTGATGAGTCGGCGGCGGCGGGTGATGCTGATGAGTCGGCTGCGGCGACGGGTGATGCTGATGAGGCGGACTCATAATTTTGTTGGAGACGAAATCGTAAGAATGAATAAGTTTTTGTTGGGTTTTAAATTTACATCTTTGGATCACAAGAAAATGGAGTAGATCGTAATGAATTTCTGTACGACTTATTGAATGTTGACTTGTCCTCTCCAATCGTCATCGTTGCCATTTGGTTTGGATATGAAGGGAATCCAAACCACGACTTTTCAATTTGAAACTTCTGTGAGCAAGGTTAGTAGTGGTTTGACCAGCCTTCTGTTTTGTGGTCCAACTTCCAAGAGATCTACAACGGTTCACACATGACACTATTTTCTCATAAAAATGTAAAAAATAAAAAGTGATAAAAATAAGATAAGAATACAAAAACAAATTTTCTAATTAATTAACCAAAATTTAATTATATTCTGAAAATAGCATCAAATTTATAGGTTCCGCCTGGCAAATAAAAAATTGCGTCGTTTTAAAAATAATATTATATACTAGGTGTAAGACTAAGGCTCATGTATTAAATGAGTTTATTTAAAAAAAAAATTAAATATGAAATTCTAAACATATGAAAATTTTGAATTTATAAGAAAAATTAGAAAAATAATTGAATTATTAAAATTAAAGTGTTTTTCCTTTTTAAATTTAAACAAATAACTTAGAAAAATAAACAAAGGAAACTAATATGGTTTTAATTTAGAAATTTTGCAATTAAAAAAAATCAATTAATGAAATTGACATTTATTTAGTTAAATATTATATGAAATTCAATAAAAATGAAACGACCACAAAATGTCATGTGGAAAAAATTTAGTTGAAAGTAACCACAAATTGACATGTGGCAAATCAATGAGAAGGTGTCATTTGACAAAAAGTTTTTCATTTATTATAGTAGATTTGTTTTGTGAAAAATTTAAAGAAATATCAAACGGTGTTTGTCCTATTGGTAAGAAATGCCCATGTCATTTTTTCTCAAACATCTGTATTTTAAAATAAAATAAAAAATAACAAGCTGGAAATTTATAAAACAAAGCTAAGAAAGGGTTTGACAACCAATAAATCTATCTAGCCGAAACATTAGAGCTTCTAAAAATAAACTGATTAAAAGAAAGATTAACTATGTTATCGAAAATCATATTCTTTTTCGAAATATCTTCAATAAATATCAAGTCAGATCAACTATGCTATAAAAATCATATCTCTTTTCGAAATATCTTCAGCAAATATCAAGTCAGATCAACTATGTTGTCAAAAATCATATCTCTTTTCTGAATATCTTTAGCAAATATCAAGTCATTCGGAATATCTTTTCTCCACCCGATAAGTCATCAATCCAAGCAAATATATCCATCAAAGTCATCAATCCAGTAAAAGATATACATCAAAGTTTGAGATCATGAGTTTAAATCTCATTTGAAACATAAGTTGTAATTAGGAATAGATTAGTTTCTTGTTTAAAACAAAATAAAAAAATATGACATTGAAAATAATATTTGATTGGAAGAGTTTTACACAAAAAAAACGATGTTTATACTTTATAATACCAAAAATAATATAAGGTTGAAAATGTTCTAACAGACACAAATCAAAAATTCAAGCTTATATTTGTTCAGCTTAATTGAGATAAAAATAATTAAAAAGTCGAAACAGTTTGATTATTTGATTGAATTACTGAGGCAAAAAGTGACAAAATCAGTGGTACCACACTCTCTTATTTTGCTACACTTTTTTACCACACACAAGAAGTGGTATTCAATGAAAAGATGAAAAGGGAAATAGGAGAGAGAAATAGAGAGGAGGAAGAGAGAGAGAGAGAGAGAGAGAGAGAGAGAGTGAGAGAAAGAGAGAAAAATGCTCCCATTTTCTGTCGCACCCCGAAATCGCACACAGAGTTAGAAGAAATGAGTAGTGGGTTGAACATATAGAGTTGCAAAAACATTGTCCCTACAAACTATAAAAATTATATATATATATATATATATATATATATATATATATATATATATATATATACAGAGAGAGAGAGAGAGGTAGGTAGATTCAAATGTTTCTCAGATCTATTGTGTGTTAGAATGCACCAATAAGAACTTAGTAAAAATTATATGTATATTAAATGATATCCATACTTATAATTATTTTTTATGGAAACTAATTAAATTTGTCATTTATGTCAACAATAATATTTTTTCACAATAAATTCGTATCTAGAAAAATGAGAGTGTATTACAGTAGAATACACTCTCATTTTTTATATTTAATGCAACTTTATTGTATTTTAAGTAAGTGAGTACTGAAACAAAAAAATGAACTCATACATAAAAACCTAGATACGAATTCATTCTGAAAGAATGTTATTACTGACATTAATGATGAATTTAATTAGTTTCCATAAAAAAATAATTATATTTAATATATATATAATTATGGAAATCATTTAATATCTATCTTTTTTAATTAAATAATTATTTAATTTTACTAAATTCATGTTGGTGCAATTTAGCACACAATAAATGTAATAAACACATTAACTTATATATATATATATATATATATATATATATATATATATATATATATATATATATATATATATATAGAAAACTGCAAAAAAATCCTTACATATTGGCCTCATATATATATATATATATATATATATATATATATATATATAAGATATTTTAGTTGAAATATACATTTTTTGTATAAATTTGATTTTATAAATAAAAAACTTTTTTTTAGAAACAATGTTGTAAAAAAAACTAATGTTAGGATGAATTCATAATAAAATTCTGAAATCTAGGCCAAAAGGGTAAATGTTTTACCAAATTTGTAGTAAAATTTAAAATCTAGGCCAAAAGTGTAAATTTTTTATGAAATTTGTAATGAATTTGAAATCTTGGCTAAAAGTGTAATTTTTGAAAGTTGGATGACTTGTTGACCGGGTAAAAGGGTCACTACTAGAAAAAAGGCCTTTTACGACGCTCATTGCGCGTCGTAAAACGCTCAGACGACGCGCAAATGCGTGTCAAGGAAGGCCCTGTCATAAAGAGAGACGACGCGCTTTTGCGCGTCGTCTATAGACGACGCGCATTTACGACGCGCATTTATGAGGCGCATTTACAACGCGCGGTTATGACACGCAATGCGTATCAAGGAAGGCCCTGTCATAAAAGAAGATGACACGCATTCGCGCGTCGTAACCTTACGACGCGCGTGTTTATGACACGCAATGTGTATCAAGGAAGCCCCTGTCAAGAAAGGCCATGTCATAAATAAAGATGACACACATTTTTGCGTATCATAATTTTAAATGTTTTAAAAAAAATATTATTTATAGATTTACTAATTTTCAAATTAAATTTGCATTTAATGTCTCATAACAAAAAATAAAATACTATATACAAAAAATACAATCCATTGCATAAAATTTAATATCATACAAATAATCGATCCATGAAAAGATAAAACAAATCAATAGATGTTGTTTTCTCCCTATACATGATTATTACATACTAAATAACAAACTTTATTTCATATTCATACATATGATTACATTATTCATTAAGAAAAACATATACCTACAGCTAGACTTGGAAGATCCATGATTGAATACGATTTCCAATGTAACTTCGATCCAAATGAGAAGTAAATACGTACCTTATATATTGAGGACATTACACTTCGACATTCTTCAAACTTTGTGTAGATTGTGTATGCAATGTCCAAAACTGACATGTCATCTGGTCCAGGGAGGTATCTACAAATGTACAAAAGCATTTAATTAACACATATAATAATTGCAGAATAGGATTCAAGATTAACAAGTACATAACATAATATGAAACTACTCATAAAAACAAGAATGCTCAACAGTTTAAGTTTAAAACCACAAATAGACAACAGAAAATGACTCATTTAAACTTGGTAGTTTACCTTGCAGAACTTGTTTGTGGGGAATGAACGATTCAATTCCTTACACAATCCCATCCTACCAAAACACTTCATAAACCAAGGGCGTAAAGCTTCTTGTTGTTCTTTATTTGGCTGAAGGGATTTTGGAAGGTTGCTGAAAGAAGGAAACTGAAACACGAATGCAAACTGAAACTCAAATGCAAATTCAAAAGTGAAAAATAATAAAACGTAAAGTGAAAGATAACATAAACTGAAACTCACCTGAATCATATGCATAGCCTCACGTGATCTCAACATGGAGTTTCCTTGAGCAGGTGTTGGTGTTGGTGTACTGGAAGTCAACAAAACAGTGGTGGAATTCATGATGGAGGAAGAGGGGGGTCTTGCCATCTTGATGCCTCTAGTCATCCCACACATAACACCCATACCGCTTCCAGCTGGCAACATGCGTACTCCTGTAAAATGTAATTTAGAATATTTTAAGCTCAAGTCCAAAACAAATAAATAAACTTACTTACAAATAAGATTAGTTTGAATTCATCACATAACTAACATCACGCTTCTGGCTAACAAAATCCCAAATACAACAAACAGAATCTCAAATCTCAAATTATGAATAGGAGGTTTTGAATTTAAAATTGGAATAGCATATCTGATTCATGTCCCAAAGCTTCAAGATGAGCAGCCATCGCCTTGTTCGTTGGTGGTGGCCCACATCGTAAAATCTGTTCACACAACAAACACATAATACGTATTTTAGCCTTTTTTACCACTGTTGAATAAATATTTCAAAACATGTTTGAATGAAAGGAGTTGAATTAGAATAAGATACCTTGATATCAGATGAAGGTGCAGGTAAATGGTCTTGGATCATTTTTTTTTTCATACAAACCCAACGCCACTTGTCCATCCTTCCGGTGGCTTCACAAATACAAAACCAGGCCCTTTATTTTAATTTATATTTTATAATAAACCCAAAAAATACTAGGTTTAATTCAATGCAACAAACAGCAACCTACTATCATTTATTTGTTTATCATAGGCTTTTTGTTACTAAGAATAATACCTACCGGATTCAATACATAGTAAACTTTGAAGCGATTAGGGTAATTAGAAGTAAGTCCCTCCAGTTCTTCCTGTAAGTGTAATTAATCCCTCATCAAATTATTTAAATTATCCTTAATTTAATACTTTGCAAAAAATACAAATTCATTAATCTAAAATTCCAAAAGTAGATGACTCCTCTTAGAGAAGATGGGAACTACTTGTTTTTGTTTTTGTGTGTGTCATGGAAATTAGCATTTTCTTAATGTGTAGTACAAATTAGAATCAAAAGTTGTTCCTATCTTCTCTCATTTTTGTCGTGAATTTGATTATCAGAGTTGCAACTTCTTGATGACAAGCTTTTTACACAAAAAGTTACTATCAAAGAAGTATATAAAGTTCGCTTACTTTCAACTGATCGATCTGATATAATGTACGTTGGTTCACCAGATTCACCATCTGTATTCACAGGGGTAAATTTGGCAACTGTAACATCCAACAGCTCCTAAGGGTATGCAAAAAGCCTGAAATGAAAATAGCTATAATTAATCAACTAAAATAATGTGTTTTTATAAGTGTCCATGTTCATAAGATCATAAGAGTTAAAAGACCACTAAACTTGGCAAATTTGGATGTGCTTACTGCTTCTGGACCATTTTCACCATCAAGAAATGAGGAAAATGTTTTGAACCGTTGTACTCTACTAGAAGTTTCTGTAGCTCTCAATATATGTATAACGATAGGGGCAGGAAGAGATGGCATGTATTAGAGGCAGATAAGTTGTTAACGTGTAGTTTGCTTGATGATATGGTGAAATAAACATGTGAACATCTGATTTTGTAGACAGGTTGCAGGTGTGGACAGCCACCCTTTCAAAAGTGAAGTCCATATGAATTGGGCATGGCCTTTGTATGTTGTGCAACGTCAGCTGTGCTATTTTGGGCTTTGATCAGGTGAAAAATTGTAGACATGACTGCTATGGTGAAGCCGTGAAACAACTAAATAGGGGCGTGAACAGATTGAAGTCTTGAATATGGTCAGGTGCTTAAAAGGAGAAATCAGAAACTAAAGGCAAGTGTATGCTCTCAATATGTGAATCAAGTTGCTTCAGTGTTTTGCTTTTTATGTGTCTGTGACCTCTTCCCCCTTTTAAAAATAACGAAATGAAGTCAGGTTGGAATGTGAAATTTTGTAGGAGGCACAGGTGGCATCCTATGTAAGTGTCTGTGTAGTTGTAGTCTGATCTGATTTTCTTGTGATGCTTTCTATACTCATAAGTTGCTTGAGTAGTCTGATATTGACACATAGAAATAATGGCAGTGAGTTGGCTCTTCTTTCAGACATATTGTCAGGCAGTTGGAGTGCATAACTTATCTTCATCTTTTTCTCGTAAGTGGAAAATTAAGGGAAGATTATACGACTAAATAAAAGAAAGAATTATAATAAGAAATCAAAATTTTAACATGGATTACATATGAACCTGATTCTCAACTGGAACTATTGAGTAATCAAATCAAATTTTCCAGTATGCAATTGAAGAACAAAAAAAACCCATACAGTGATATATAAATATTAAAAGGGTACCTGATGAAAGACCAAAATAAAAATAAATAAAAATAAAAAAAACAGTGATAGATAAAGATTAAAAGGGTAATTGCTAAGTGTTGGGCTTTCATTCAAAAATTTTAAGTACGGCTAAAAAATAGTGTTTATCAAAAAAGTAAATATGAAAATAACTAATATAAGGAAATTAACTTCAAGAAGCTTTTCAAAGATACACATTAGCTACCTTGTATCTCCTTTTTTCTAGTAGTGCCTTTTAATTATGTTGCTTCGTCTCACTCCAGATGTCCAAGAAGACCCCGCTCCTATCATAATCATCCCCATTATATCATAAATAAATAAACCATAAGAAGACCATCTACAGCAGGTAACAATTTTTTTTCCAATCCATCACTTGTATGCCTAGTTCATTTATGAGAAAAGATAACATGAATGCTTTCGTTCATTTTAGAGTATGATAAAATAAAGAAGGTTATTAAGTGAGATAGAAAACAGTAAACTTAGTTTTATAAGATGACAATTAAGCCTATCATCGATATATGGGACTAAATGTTTTTCCATGAAAAGTTTGAAAAACTGTATCATTATGAAAATTATCCCACTCTTGTGTTATTAGCAGGTTTTTCTGTAAATACGTGCAAAATGTCCGAGACAAATGTGGGTTCCAAAGACCTTAATCTTGTGGATAATGATCAAAAAGTTGAAGTAAACAATGACTCATCTTCACAAGAAATCCCAAAGGATTTAGAAAAAGCAGAGGACAATCCCATGCCCACACAAGCCCAAGAGGTACTTCCTTTCTTTTGTAGATATTATCCTAATTTACTTATTTGCCCTTTATCACCATTACAAGGGATTTAGTTAAAAGTCTTAAATCATGTGCTTATTTGATCTTTAAAATTGTGGTTGAATAGTCTTTACTATATAATCTTTAAAATTGAAATTTCACAAAGTTCATTGTTTGTAGGAAGCTATAATCAAGAAAAAATATGGTGGATTACTACCAAGAAAAACCCCTTTAATCTCAAAGGTAATTCAATTTCCATTCTTTTTTTTGTCTAATTATGGAAGAAGAATACTAACAACTAATTCGTTCCCCAATCATACAGGATCATGATCGTGCTTTCTTTGATTCTGCAGATTGGGCACTAGGAAAGGTACTTAAAATGATTTTTTTTAAACTCTTGATCTATTTTAATAAAGTTTTGATGCTTCATGTTATTCTTGTCTTTTTTACAACAGGGGTCACAAAAGAGCAAAGGACCTTTAGATGCACTTCTGTTTGACTTGATGTTTTCTGTCAGCCTACGCCACATCAGCAAGTTCGTTCAAGACGATCATCCTACGCCCCTGCAGATATTATACCCTCTGTTGTATGATGGGAGCTGTTGTTTTGCAGCTGTTGTTTCATGACCAAGAAACACATACATGTCTCATGATATTATACCCTCTGTTGTATGATGGGAGCTGTTGGTTGCCCAATATAACAAACTGCATGCATGTCTCATGATATTATACCCTACTGCATTTGCAACATCAAGCTCCACACTAAAACGTGATCTTGACATCTCCTGACTGCTATCCATGGGAAAAACATAATTGTTTCAGCATGAATGCAAGTTTTATAAAATTAAGAGAGTACTTACCAAAAATATTCATTAAGATCATCTTAATTTCTCCATGAAGCATGGCTTGCTTTGCCACCTTGATTTCTCCTGGCTTCCTGCCACCATTAAAAAAAATAAGTCCCATTAGAAAAGTAGATTTTTTCAAATTAGATGGTCAATGGATCGCAAGGTTAACAACAGTTATAAAGAGGTAAGTTGATAAAAGCAAGAACCTAATTTGTGGAGTAGAATCCACTAACCTCGATCATCATTCATCAAGCTGGGATTTATTATTATTATTATTATTATTATTATTATTTTTACAAATACTTACTTGTACACCATTGCTCTGATTCCACACAGTTTCCTACTTTCAAAGAGAGTTAGTTTATACACACAAAGTGTTCAATACATAATGTTATTTTCTTTTCTTTTCTACCATTTTACCCTTACATTCCAAAAAAACATATGCATCAATTTATTATTATTATTTATTATTATTATTATTATTATTATTTTTACAAATACTTACTTGGTAAAGTTTCTTTTCCAGGATTGTAATTGCCAACGTCCAAATCACATACATCAGTTTTCAGTCTTGTTTCATAACAACTGATGAGTTGTTGCCTTATTGATTTCTTCTCATCGTCCGTGTTTTCACCTTGCTCATAATCATGCATTGAATCAGGTGCAATTCCTTCCTGTGAGATTTAAAAACTTTTTGTGGTTAATAACGATAAAAAATCACATACAAATAATATCATTTCAAATTATTGATTTACCATTAGTAAGATCAAGAAAAAGGTCAGTCGGTTTGACTGTAATAGACATGGAAAATCCAATTGAAGAAAAATAGTCCAAAGATGTGGAAGTAGAACCATAGTAAATCTATGAGCCTTTAGAGAGCAAGATCACTTTATCCAACATGTGGTAGATCTGACTCTTGAACCTTCAATTTTGACTTTATAAACAACCTCTTCAAACTGAAAAGAATGACAAAATCACCATGAAAAACATTTATATAATTAACTCAAAGAAATTAGCGGGTGGGGATGTAAAAAGACCTTTAATGTTATCAGGTATAAGGCCTGATCAGGTTTCACCATTGTTGAAAGTTCTTCTATTGGTTTAGTAATGGTGGTGGTGGTGGTCGTGTCTTCAGGGTTTAGAACCAGCGAGTGGAGGGCCATGACAATTGGCCAAGTGGTAATGATGTCTATATGTTTTGCTTGAGTATGGCTGAAACCCCCATTTTGATTCCGCCACAACCACCACACAAGCTAGTGACCAGTTCACTTGGAAATAGATTAGGAAAAAAGCTAGCGCTGCACCCATCAACACAAATGGCGTGATAAAGTAATTCGAGTCAGGGAAGAAGAAGAAGAAGAATAAGTGAAGAAATTGTACGCGTTCCAAAAGTGAAGAAATGGTAGGTGTTACACGAAAAATTAAGATATCAGGGAAGAAGAAGAAGAAGAAGAAGAAGAGACTAGATGAATAACAGTAAGCACGACATACCTTAGTGCAACCAGAAGAGAAGAATCAGACCTGCTTCATTGAATAGAATGAGATATTTCTTGAAATCGGACCTAGGGCTTGTAAGCAGAACAAAAAATCATGACAAATCATGCTCAGTAAAGCATACCTTAGTTCAATCCGAGCTAGGGCTTGTAAGGCCCTAAATCGCCGGCGCTATGTGGGATGAGAAGCTGTAAGGCCCTAAATCGTCGGCTCTAGGATAGAAGTAGATGGAGCATGTAAATTCTTCACACTTTCAAGCATAATTGTAACCCAATCGTCGGCTCAAGCATAATTGTAACCCAATCATAGTCACTCAACGCGAAAATATGCAATTTTGGAACGGCAGAACTCTGTGGCGAAACCGATAGCCGCTTGGAACGAGATTCCAGTAAGCCAAATTCAAGATTCGTGAAATTCTAGGGCACACGAGGCTACATGTTTCCTGAATTTCAGTCTACCGGAGTTTCGACACATAAGTCCGACTTGTACGCTTTCGTAGTTGTACTTCTTGAGATATTGTCAGGCGAAGAAGGCAAGTGCGGAACGAAGGAAGGAGTGTCGATAACTAGGCAAGGCGGCAGTCGAATCCATGGAGGGGGAAGAAAGGATCGTAATTAGGGCAAGAAGGAAACAAAATTGGAGGACAAAAAATAAGGCGGGTGTTCAAAATTTTAGGGATTTCATTTTCCCCCTATCTACTAAACGCGCTTTTCATTAAAATTATAAAGCGACACTCATAGAGGATGCCCATTTAAGATACAGCGCCCTCCGTGTTTTTAATTTTTTCTCGTATGACGCTAATTTAAGGGCACACAATAATGCATGACCTAAATCCTTAAATTTTTTGAAGAGATGACACTTTTTTAACGTCACTCTCCATTGCGTAACATAAATCAATGAGTGTCGTGGTTTGCGCATCGTAAAAGGCTATTTTTCTTGTAGTGGGTGAAACTGAATACGATTACCGATTTTTATGACTTAATTAAATAAAAAGAGATATAAAGACTAAATCGATTATAAGGTGAATATTTAATGACTTTTTTTGTAGGTTTCCTATATATATATATATATATATATATATATATATATATATATATATATATATATATATATATATATATATAGGTTCCGTTGAGATTCAAAATAAGACAGAGATCTTGAGATTCAACTTCAACTACATAATTCACAAATGTCGCTCTAACCCTTCGACGTACCAGCGCGATGGGTCACTTA
The DNA here is from genome assembly GCF_051521515.1 of Lactuca serriola. Lineage (NCBI taxonomy): Eukaryota > Viridiplantae > Streptophyta > Magnoliopsida > Asterales > Asteraceae > Lactuca > Lactuca serriola. The sequence continues at coordinate 271,323,775 of NC_136412.1, read as the reverse complement.
TAATCATAAATGATTATGTAGCGCCGCCCGTTCCTTTCACCTCCATCACCTTCCTCACCACCACAACCGCCACCATCACTACTACCACCTCTGCCATCAGCCGACCCCACCACTGTCACCTCTGTCGCTTATACCATCGGTCTACCGCCACCTCTTATACCCAACCATACAACCACATAATTTCATGCAAACATACACATAAGGATGCCATGGACTCCCTCAATGGTCTTCATTCGGAATGTCATGGACTACCCCTCTGGTCTTATACCCGTGGGCCATAGGCTCCCCCCATGGTCTTAACCATTTGCCATGGGCTCCCCTATGTTCTTTACATAAACACATAACACAAAAAAATCACACATTTACTCCACATATAACTATTAAAGCATCATAATAAATATGGGCCGACCTTGGTGCCTTCGACCCATTGGTATGGTGAGGAGACTCGCTTCAGTCTGTTGAACACAAAAGTTGCTTGCCTAACAGTCTGGTACCTCACACTGATGAATGAAGCAATTAACCCTAAATTAGGATTATAACTCATCTTAGTCAAAGAGTCCAAAGACCTAAGCCTAAGTTCATTCATGATGGCCCGAAAGTCTTTCCTTTACTGATGGGCCTAGTATTTAAGATAAAAACTATTAATGGGCCATATGACCCAAAAGCCCAACCAATACAAGTATGACCCAAAATCGAATAACAGTCCACCAACCCTAAATGGGACTAGGCCCAAAAAAGGCCCAAAAAGCTCATAAGTCCACACAAAGCCCAAACCCATCTAGGGTGCGTACGCCCAACATACCACTCCAGTACACTTAGCGTACTGAGCCTCTTGCATGTACGCGCAGCGTACACACGGTTACGCCCGGCGTACAAACAAAAGATGCACCAACGACCATTAAGTGCTTAATACTTGGGATTTCAACGTCCGATTTCAGATCTGAGCTCATTAAGACATCCTAAGGCATAAAGTTGCCTATAAAGTTGGCAACTTTATGCCCTTGCATGCCATAAGAGACTCCGAAACTTCATTCTTCTAATTAAAACTTCATATAAGATCTCAAACTCATGCATGTCATCTAAACAACCTTCAAGGTAGCACCTTTATGCATCTAGCGTGCTCAAAGAGCTTAGATCTGACTATCCAAGTCTCTGGAGTTGCTCAACTCACAAGAGAAGGTCCAAAACCAAAAAGGGACTCCATAACAATACTTTAGCTTAACTAAAAAAAGAGATGACAAGGTTATGACTTTATACCTCCAGAAGTTCCTCAAGATGAACTTGATGCAAGATCTAGAAGCTCAATGACACCAAGCCTTGATCACTACCTTCTCCCTCTTGAATACTCTCTAAAATGGCCACCAAAACACTCTTTAAGCTTAAGAATCACACTCACAAGAAAATTTGGGGTTAAGGGATGAAATGAGGCTATGGAGGCTGATTAGGGTTTGGTCCAAATGGTGAAAGGTTGCTTAAATAGGTTACAAGTCCGAAAATTAGGGTTTTGGCTATCTGCCACGTACACCCCGCATACCTCCTCGTACGTCCCACGTACGTGGTTCATCTCCGCGATCCTTACACCTCAATACGCTAAGCGTACTCATAAGTACGCTCAGCGTACGGAAGGGACTAATTTTTCAATAAAAATTCGTTTCAAGGAAAGGAGGGTAAAAACCTGGATTGGAGTGTTACAAAGTTGAGGATATATATGATGGAGAGGGTGTTCAAGAAGAAATGCAAGGATCAAGGATAGAGCAACCAAATTTGTCTAACAATTAGAGAATTAGTGAACGAGATTAAGAAATCTCTAAGACATACCAAGTCTTAACTAGTGGACTAAATCATTTTGAAGTAAGAGGAACAACAGATGCTTATGAGGTGGATCTTGAAGAAAGAACTTGCTCATGCAGGCTTTGGCAGCTTAATGGAATGGGATGTGTCCATTCTGTTGCAACTATTAGTTATATGAATAGGGATGTATAGTCATATATGAACAAAATGTTTAGTGGCATCACTTACATGAAGGCACACAAGTTTAGGTTAGCACCTATGAATGAAAGTAACATGTGGCATGCAACTGATTATACCCCACTTTTACTTCCTGTTGTTGAACTATGCCTGGGAGCCCTGCAACTAAAAGGAAAAAAGAATGCAACAGAAAACCAATCAAGTAAAAAAATCAAAGAAAACTACCCAAACACAAAACAAAGGTAAGGAGCAGGTAAATGTATCCAAGGCTGGGAAAAAACAAAAATGTAGTCTTTGTAAGATTGAAGGACACAACAAAAGAGCTTGTACTCTGACAAGGCCTCCTAAAATCAAAGCTAAAAGAAAAACAAAACAGGCAAAAAAGTATCTAAATGGTTAATTCTTTCAATTTCTTTCTTAATTTCTAATGATGTTTCATATTGGTCAATCAGGGTGGTGCTCAAGCAGTCAATAAGGGTGATGATGGTAATGCAATGAATGAAGGTAATCAAGGTAATGCAATGAATTAGTGTGATGAAGTGAATGAAAGTGATCGAGCAGTAAATGATGATAGAGGAGCAGTAAATGGTGGTAGAGAAGCAGTCAATGAGGTGCATGTGCAACAACACTATGATGAGGTGGAACTCACTCCTTTGGAGTTTGATGCATCAGGAAATGGAGAACCTAGTCAGGTTCATGTGCAAGAACAGGAGACTAGAGAAACACCAATTGCAACCTTTTTGAAGAAAATCAGGAGGAAGAAATCTGAAAGGATTATCAAGTTGAAGTTGGGCAAGAAAGTTGGTGGTGCAGATGCACCTGGGAATTCAGAAGCTAAACCTGTTACTCTAGAATAAGTTTAAGTGTTGGTTTATGTGATATGAACATGGTGTGTAGTGTGAAATTATGTGTTTTGGTGTACTGTTGATGTGTTTTATGAAACTGCTGTCAACTATGGTTGTTTGTATAAAATTATGTTGGTTTATGTGATATGTATTTTGTGTTAATTAATTTGGTTGTTATTTTGAGCTTTTTTGTGTTATTTTGAAGTTGCATGCATGGTAAGGGCTTGTCTGGTTAAACTGCATGGCAAGGGAATATATTTCCATATATAGCTAATTTTAAATTGTCATTGATTATATCCTTATATACCATGTGTGGTCAGTGGTCCATATGCCCTTACTAGCCCTTACTTTTCCATATATACCCCTGCATAGAACTCTAAACACAATGCACTTTTATATGGACCAAGTGAGGTCCTTATTACCGACAATGTGGTACCCACACTTCAATTTTTAAAAGGAGCACATGCATATTATTAAATTTAGCTAGGTATATAACAAGTAGGATTTTTCATACCATTCATTAAATCGACAAAAAGTCATTACAATTGTTCCCATGTACTGCCATCCCATTACATCTACCATCCCATACAAACACACACACTGATCAAACAAGCATTCAACCAAAAACATGACTATACATTACAACTAGGATCTAACCATGACCATGTACCCATACACTCATACACTTCCCAAAAAAGCAAACAACTTTCTATATCTACCTATACACTTTCCAAAAAACTAGTTGGAATTATATACGATCAACCATAAATACATATTTGATCAACTGCACTTTTCACGGGCATTTCAACCACATAGCAATAACCACAATAATCATAACAAAGATCCCACACTTCAGGAGTCTGTTTTGCTTCATCAACTCCGTCAACTGTGTCTCAAACACTTGCTTATCTGCTGCAATTTAACCAACTTCTTTTGAACCTTCGAAACTTCACTGGAGTCTTCTTTCCTTTTTAGCTCAAACCTCATCTTGCGAAGCAGTTCTTTGTATTAACACTCCTCCATTTTGTCTTTCTACATAAAAAACTTGCATTTCGGACATTCAGCTGACTTATTACAAGGGAAAACCAAAATTAGGGTTAGGGTTGCGATTAATGAAAATGTGTACGTTCCCGACTCAAAATAACAAATACGGTGTAAGTAAACAAAAAGAATACTCACCAAAGAGTTTTTGCAGTACCAAAACTTGCGGGCTACATTATCATCGGTCCAGGCAGTCCTTTCCACGCTTATTGCGTCTTGACAATTGCAAGGTGGACAAGGTTCATCACCACGAAGGTTTCCGACACACAAGAGGTTGATCGATCGACTGGAGGAGGCAGACATTGCTCTGGTTATATCGATTGAGTGTAGAGTATCGGGAGGGAGGCACTGACATAATTTGAGGTAACAATGTATCGTCGATGGTTCAATATAATGAAAGTTTCCATGTAATAAGATGACATGATCAAATGGTTGTCCACATAAGCCAATACACGTTAGCAGTTCAATATAATAAAGGTTTCCATGTTATAAGATGACATGATCAAATGGTTGTCCACATAAGCCAATACACGTTAGCAGTTCATTATAATAAAGGTTTCCATGTTATAAGATGACATGATCAAATGGTTGTCCACATAAGCCAATATACGGCAACAGTTCAATATAATGAAGGTTTCCATGTTATAAGATGACATAATCAAATGGTTGTCCACATAAGCCAATACACGTCGGCAGTAACCCCTAAACCGGTAACATTTTCTCACATTCCCTTAATTAGCCGGTATTTACTAACATTAAGGATCAATTGAGCACAAAAAAAAAAATTAGTGACTAAATATGCAAATTGACCAAACATTGATGTGCTACGGTGTCAAAAACCCTAAAAAAAACACTGTTACTCAAATGAGAAAAAAAATGCAAACATAAAAACTCCCGCAAATGGCTATTTAAAGATGGGATTCCTTGACAAACTTACAAGATACAATTAGAAATACTAGACATAATTCTTTGTATACGGGTCATGTTTATACACAAGGCAAGTACAATAATCACCTTCATTCTGGATGGATACACATACAAATTCACATCATAATACAGCCATTTAAATTAAATTTTTAAGAAAAAAAAAACTTCAACTTGATTGATTCCATATATCTATTGTACAACCGACATCAAATGTTTGCAACACCAGAAATCACAGCAATTGTTCCAATAATAGCCTGCAACAGGAAAGGAAAGGTTACTAAAATAATGATCTAATTCTAATCTTTTTTTGAATAAAACAATTTTAAAAAGTTGCTTTTAATAAAATTGTATAAATCTTACAGCAATTACGCATGCAACATATCCAGGTTTCTCGCGTTCATCATATCCAGCACACAGTAAAACGAATGCTCCGACATACCAGGGGATCATTGCAAAGAAGAAACCAGCAATGAACCTTCAGAGGAAAAAAAAATACACCATACTATGATTCAGACATACAAATATACAACTTAAAATAAAAACATTTCAAATATATACAAATAAAATTATAAATATTTGATCAGATATTCATATGTGAAGTATTTAAGTTTGAGGTACTTAGGTGGAACAAATTAAACTTTTTGATGAGTTGTTTTTTCCAACTTTTAAACCCAAAACGTTAGCAAAAGTTAAGTTTAGTAGTTATTAGTTGATAACATGACTAACAAGAGCCACTATGTACTAACTAACTTTAAAAAGGCTAAACAAAAAGGCCCTATCACATATAAAAAAAGAAAAAGTAAGAATTGCCTTTGAAGCAATAGTCAAGAAAAAGCTTCATACTTGCATTCTCACACACTAAAAACAAATACTAAACTTTTATGGAATCCTTTAAAAGCCACCAATAAATTAATTTGAAAGTAAAACATATGTTATTGTTTAGTCCCTTTTTTATTTTATGACATGTTATTTTATAAAATTGGAACAAAAGTTATGATGAAGGAGAAATTTTGCAACTTACAATAACCATCCAATACCAATACCACAGCAAGGAAGGCGACCTTCTCTCACAGTTACAGGTCTTCCTTCAGCAACTGCATAACCTGGAACATCATATAGAATGTTTACATAACTTATCATCCCAATCAACTGAGCTTTTCAGCAATGATGATATCTGTCAACAACACCCCTGCTTTTAAACTCAAAAAAGGGAGGCTCAGACATCAATATCTACTTAGGGTTGAACTAGATGTGATGATTATAACTCCCCCAAGATGGTAGATTTATTCAGTAATATCTAAATCAAATTTAAGAAATCATGGTAGGAAGCTATTATATTTATAAGCCTGCAAAAACCTATAAAGGGCTCACAGTTTTAACTCACAAGAGACATTAGATCAGAGATGTGTTGGACGATGAATAATCAATGTATGTAGAGCATCAGAAAGGGGCTCAAAATTGGAATCAATTAGACAGCAAATATATATTTCATACAATTTCATCAAAAAAACAATTATTTACACCAGCTGGATTCACAAGAATTATCTAATAGTTTGTGATCCATAATTGAATCCAAGAATTTAGTACACTAGCTCTTTGAAATTCAATGTAAAAGTCCGAATATCCACATTGCGTTTTGCGAGATACTGGAGCTAATTCTGTTTTATTTGTAACTTGTTTGACTTGATCAAGTAAACAAGAGATTGCGAATTTTCAGGTAAAAGGTAAGAAACAACCGTATCGATGAGGTGTCTGACTTTGATCTAAGGGGGTTTGACATATTCGTACCTGGGACAGCCTGGTAGCCATGAACATAAGGGTTGACCGAAGGTCCACCTGATGATCCGGGAGGTGGAACAGGCTGAGGGAAGCCGATTACCGGCGGAGGAGGAGGATAGTTTTGAACGCCCTGGAAAGTACCGTACTCATGAGGCGGCGGCGGTTGTTGCTGATCCTGGTGATGCTGGTAGTACTGCTGATTACCATCTTTTCCAGGTTCACTCATACTTTATCTTGGAGACGGAATCGAAGGAAGGAGCAAAGTCAACAAACACAAAGTTTTCTAGGGTTCTAGATTAGATCTTTGGATCACAAAGAAATGGATTGTAAATTGTAATCGTGTTCGATACAGCAAATTCTTGTATAGCGTTGGTTGATAGGACCTGGACACGTGGACAGAAACTAATAGTACCACCGAGCAATCACAGATTAACATTTTCTCCATTTGTATTCTATACTCTATCTATTACAGTATATTATAAAGATTTGAACAAATCAATGAAATAGCCCTTATGATTTGCCAAAATTTCACATTTGGTCTTTATTTTTTTCTTTTTTCATTCAAACCGTCTTCGTGTTTTGATTTGAAGCGGTATAAGTCCATGTCTAATAGGAAATGACTAAAAAAATTACACTATGAAGGTTTTACGTTTTTTTTTAAAACCCTAGTTCGCCAAAGGTTTGACATCAGCGGAGAAAGAAATAGAGAGAGATTACAGCAATGGCTACTCTAATCTAGTACCTAGTGTCGTCGTCATTATCGTTTTCATTTTGGTGGATGATGGTGGTTGTGTAGAGAGACATATATGGTTTGTGTTGGTGATTTTAGTGTCACCATGTTATTTTATGTAACTAGAACTAACATGTGAGATAAGGGGCTTCATAATTTGTACTCTAATATATGTACGGGTTTGTGCGTAGTACACACATATATAAGACTGAATTAGAAGTCGGTTCAGGTCCGGGGTTTCCAAAGGGGCGGCGCCCCTTTGGCGGGGTCAAGGGGCAAAGCCCCTGGGTGGGGTCGAGGGGCAGCGCCCCAAAAACTCTTCGAAAAATACATATGAGAACATAGTCGGAAAAACGAATTCTTGAAGGTGTTTATGGTAAAATTGACGAAATTCGTCAGTTTTGGAAACCCTAAATCCTCATTAAATTTCGGATTTCCTGGCTTGCTTCCAAAGCAACCCATGACGGCCAACCCTAATAGAAACCCTAATCTCGTTTATTATATAAACGGATCCTCTCTTTGAGAAGACACACGAAATTCTTAAGCTCTCGTTTTTCATCAAACTAACACAGATTCCTTCTAGCAATTTGGCTTACAACTTCTGCGCTTAAATTCGTAAGTGTCCTCTTGGATTATCCTATGCTGAATTTCTTGCAACCAATGCATATGGTAGAAATATCAGTTCGGAAAGTGTTCACACGATCCAAGTGGTATCCAGATCTCCACTACAAACCCTACTTTTTCTAACAGGTTGTAGCACATGGAGAATAAGGTGTAGTGGTGGTGGGGAGAAAAAACAACGGAGCACCGGTTCATGGTGGGGGTTTGTTGTCGAAGAAGTGGGCAAATGAGGGCGATGATGGTGGCAAATGGTGGAGGTGGAGTTGGAGGAGATGTAAGGTTTTATGATGTTGGGGTTGAGAGAGAGAGAGAGAGTGAGTGAGAGAGAAAGAGAGAGATCACAAGCCTTCCACCTCCAATTAATCTCTTTTCTCCCCCTTCAACCTGTCGACACCTTTTTTTCCAACACCCTTGGCGAGTGCCAAATCACCACCACTAGCATCCGCTGATCCCACCACCAATGTACATCGCCTATGCCACCCCTTCTATGTATGGAAGCTTAGCAACATCTTGTCCTTTAAAACCCTTTTACCTTAATCCGAAAATGATTTCTTAGAGATGGGTTTTTTGAACACTCATAACCGACTTTCACCTCTAGTGAAGCCACCTTCTGGTCCTGTCATCCTCTACCTTGCCAGAAAAGACTACAGTTAGCTCACCCACCACTCTACTCACTTCCTTCTCTATTACATACGACCAATCTAAGTAAGTTGGATGAACGCTGGAAGTAATTCACACGAATCCGACCACCGATCCAAACACCAAAACACCACCTGAAGCGCCACCTAAAGCTTGCTCGATTTGATTACCTACACGATTGACACCTGAAGGTTCATTCGATCTACAAATTGTTTGATCTGTAAATTGTTTACTAGCTATGGAGGCTAGGGTCGACTCGTGGATGGAGGTTTGTTTGTTTGTATATTGATTTGCCTAGGCTTGTATTTATTTAATCGATTTTCATATGGGATTGTATTTGGATTTTCGCATCTGGATTGTATCTGTGTTTTTCGCTAGAGGGATTTTGGTGTTTGGATTTGAGTTTGAGCTGCAAATCTGATTTTGGATTTAGATTTGAGTAGTTGGTTCGATTTAAATTTCATGTTTATTTTGGATTTGAATTTGAGTTGCAGATTGGATTTTTGTTTTGGATTTGTATTACACGTTCGATTTTAGATGTATTTCTGATTTATGGTTGAATATTAGGCAGTTTGTGTTGAGTTTATGGTGTATCAAATATGTGGTTGAAGATGGTGACCAGAGCTAGTGTCGGAAAACTAGGTAGTTTCGTCCATTTGGGAGAAAGGAAGAAGTTTAAGGTGGGGTGGGCAAACAATAATTAATAATTTATTTTATTTAATAATTGTTGAAATAATAAAAAATAATTAAGAAAATAAAAATATATCATTAAGGGCAAAATAGTCTTTTTACGTTTGGTAGGGACCCAACGTACAATAAAAGTATATAGTAGGGATCATCCGAGTTAAAAAAAAATAAGTTAGTGACTAAACATGCTATTTACTCCAAACCATAGGGACCATTCGTGTAATTTACTCTAAAATATACATATCCATGTTAAATGGATTAATAAAATAAGTAACACGAGGCATAACAAAGTAAAGTAATCCGAATGGCAATCTCGAATGAATAAGTGTTTTGAGTTAGTTGGGAGCCGTTATATCTGAAGTCGTACACGACAAACACTTATCTCATAGGGTGTGCAGGCAGAGACCCCATGATATGGACATATTAGAGTTTTCTGATATAAGTATTACAAGTTATGTGACATCCCCAATTTCTCGGCCAGAAAAGACCAATTTAATTTATGCTTTTAAAATAAAATCAGAGTAATCTTTTAAAAGATGTTGCTGAATTTGTCCCTAAAATTAACAAAACATGATAAAAATTTATTAAAACATTTCTTAAAGAAATATATATTTTCATTATATATCAAAACCTCGGGATTTCATGTTCTGATACAGACCAAAAGCATAAACAGTACATTATAAGCTTTAGAACAGTTATTTACAACTACTGGCCTATAATCCAAAAATCTTTCTTCACCATCCAACTATGCTCTAGGTCCACTACTTGTAATACAGAAAGTTGAGTGGGTCAGGCTTGAAAGCCTGGAGAGCATATAAGGTTTTCAACCCACAATAAATAAATTTATTAATTTCATCAAACAATAATAATCCGATTACCCATTCTCGTTATCCTCACTTTACGTCCCTAAAACAACTATCACAAGGGACCTAACTTAAGGATTTTCATCAGGGCGACAACATTGCTTTGGGGGTTTCCCAGCAATTTATGTCAAATAAGGCAACCATGTGGGGGATGGAGTACAACAAATGAAAACTCAAGCTCATTAACACCTACAGGTTGCGAGCTTGTCAGCGTTCCATAGGACTATCTAGAAAAGTTCGTGGTCGTCATCCATACTCCGCTAGATGACTGGATCACAATAACATCGAGGCCTCTCATCATTTTATTTCATCACACATCAACTATCTACCCATGTTTTACCCAACATTTTTGTAGATAAAAATACATACACATTTTAAAACCTGTATAAAACATTCATTCAACATTCATCTCAAATAAACAAACAATATAATTACTCATACCACGTATTTTATAGAAAATACTGCATATCTATGTGTAAGATGAAAGTGACTACACACTCACCTGTTAAGAAGACGATTGGACAGTACTTCGGCTCTAAAAATAATATTCTTCGATGAAACCAAGATGTTTTCTCAAAAACCGGGCTTAACGCGGGCAGAGTTTCGGCTCGAAAACTCTTTTTCTCGGGATCTTCGGGGCGTAGGGACTTGCTTTGGGTGTCGATATGTAACCGGGGTGTCGGGGCAGTGTAGAGGGGCTTAAAGATGAAAAAACTAGGAGAGAGGTTAGAAAATGGCAACCAAATCTGGAGAGCTTCGATTCCTATTTATAGGCTGAAAATTCACATTCACGTCGTGAAGCAGGTATATTCACGTTGTGACTTTTGATCCTGGTCATCCCATAGGGTTTCCGTGTGTCTTCTAGGCTCGAAAGGTTTTGTTCACTGAGTTCACGTTGTGAACACTCTATTCTCGTCGTGAACGCAATTAGGTCTCGAAGTTTGTGCTCCGGACTTCAGAAATTCATATTTTTCGCATACGAACTCCGTTTTTGACGTTCTTTATATCCACGCGCAGGTGAAATTATGCTTTACAAATTTTGTTTAGACTCCATTGGCTAATTTTAACTTTATTTTTAATATTATATTTTTAACGGGCATGGACAGGAAAAGTCCGTTAAAAATTCATAACTTCTTCATCTGACGTCCGTTTTCATCTGTCTTTTTATCGTTGAACTACTATCAACAAGATCTTCGATTCTTGTTTAGATTGTTTCGGCTAAAAATCACTCGATCTAAATTTCGAGTTTTGGGTTGAATACTGCTAAGTCGAAACCTAGAAAAATCATAACTTCCTCATACGGAGTCAGACTTGGGCGTTCTTTTTATGCATGCTCTCGGTTTAACGAACTCTACGACTTTCGTTTTGATCACTAAGGCTAAAAATTGTTCTATCGTAAATTCACTATTTACGTCACGTAGTGTCGTGCCGGTTCTGTCGCGAAACTTCGACAGGTCATAACTCCTTCGTTATAACTCGGATTTCGGTATTCTTTATATCTCCGAAATCCTTGTTTCGACCACTACAACTTTATCCTTAGATATCGACTTTATGTAATATTTATTTTCGACGCTTATTTTTATCCTTAACTCATTAATCATAATAATTAAGCAGATAAGCACATAATTCACATAATATTCACATAATTTCTCTTTATTACTTCAAAATGAGTTACAAAGGTTGACCTAGACTATTACACCATCACTAATGTTTTAGCCCAGAAACACGGGCGTTACAAGTTATATCGACCGAAACACGTAAATTTTGTGTATCTGTTTTTCTTGTCTTCTTTGATTGCTTGCTCATGTCTAACATGAGCTATATGTACAAGTTATGGCCTTTAAAGCCCCCCCCACCCCCACCCCCACCCCCACCCCAAAGGTACTACATGAAAAATAACACAAAATGTTAAATGTGACTTGAGAATTAAAAATCATCAACAAGCTGACCGATAGCTAGTTGGCTATTAGTTAGATGACCGGCGGCTGAATGAACAGTAGTTGGATAACCACTAGTTCGCTGACCATTAGTCGCTTGACTACTTGTTGGTAGACCATCAACTGATAAGACCATTAGCCGAGTTGTTGGCCAACTAGAGGAATAGAAGCCCAACCCGGTTTAGCTAGGGTTTACATTGTATTTTGTCTATATATAATGGTTGATAGCTAATGTTTAAATGGATTTGTATTGTATTGTAATACCGATTTCAAGCTTATGAATAAGAATACCCCCTCCTGCTTATAAATGTAGTTCATATCGACCGCACCACCTAAATATTGTATTTGTGTGTGCTTATTCTCGTTTGAAAAGTGGTATCAGAGCTACGGTTTGCTTTATCGGTTAAATTTGAGTTGGAGAAAATTAATGTTTGAACGACTTTGTTTTTATGGAAGGTGAAGATGAGGGATTTTCTGGTTCAATGGGGTTGTGAAGCTGCTTGGGAAGGAGAAGAAAAATTATCGAAAGACATGGATGATACACTAAAAATAAAGCTATATTTTTAAGTTTGACGGTTGAAGTATTGCGAGAGGTTGTCGATCAAACGACTGTTATTAGACTTTGAGTGAAACTTTGTGATAAGTATCAGGACAGTTCTCTCATGAATCGATTGTGTCATAAGCAAAGTTCGTATACCCTCCGGGTGATCGCAAGTACTCGCGTAAAAGATCATGTGGAGTTTGCAACTCATGTTGATATACATTTTTCAACAAAATTGCATTGAGAAAGTGTTACAATCGTTCTATATTGATCATTCCAAACATGTTTGATGTACCGCCCTGATTCTCAGTTATTGATTTTTGATATAAGATTTTTCTTGATTTCAAGGTCTACTCGACGAGTTGGTTGCCCGACTCGTCGAGTAGCAGCAGGTTGGTCCACGTGTTTAAGTGACCTGCTCGTCGAGTCCAAGTAGGGACTCGACAAGTAGGAGCTGGAGGATGAAACCCTAATTCCCGGGGTTTTCCACCCTATTTAAAGGATCATTGGCCTCCCCACCCTTCCTTTTTCAGCCTCTTGATACTCCATAGCCCTAGCTCGTGTGAGTGTGCTCCATTTGTGTGTCTTAAGCTTTGAAGAAAAAATTTTGGTGAGAAAAGCTTGGGGAACAAGTAACTAGAAGCAAGGAACGCGTGGGAATCAAAGATCTACCTCAGTTGGCATCCTTTGGAAGGTATTAAGCTGTTATATTAGCTTCCTTTCATTCTAGGTCTCTTTTTGATGGATTTTAGGAAGCTTTTCTTGTGTTTGAGCTAAGATCTGAAGTTGCAACTTCAGATCTAAACTCTCTTGGGTCTCTAAGTCCATAAAGTTGTCAGCTTTGGTAAGTATGAACCTCCCCTCAAGTGTAAGACTTCTTTGCAAGCTTAGTTTTGTCATTTTAAGACTTTAGAGCTTTGCATGCACGTAAAGTTTGCAACTTTACATGATAAACATGCCTTGGGAAGCTGGATCTACAATATGGAACCTTAGCATGGCTTAAAAAGCATCTGTATGGATGAAGGACTGAAGAGACTCAATGAGTCACATGGTCAACTCGGCGAGTCCGATGAAGATTGTCGTGGGCTCGACGAGTTAGATGAGTGACTTGGCGAGTCGGCTAGGGTCCTTTGGACATGTATGAACTTGGCGAGTTCCAAGGGAAACTCGACGAGTCGGCCAAGGAGTTTACGGCCGCAAACCTTGAGAACTCGACGAGTCATTCTAGTAACTCGGCGAGTTGGCGAGTTATGAAAGGAACTCGTCGAGTTAGCGAGTTATGCAAGGAACTCGGCGAGTAGCTGAGGGTACTCGACGAGTTGAGGTCAACATGGACTGTTGACCTTGACCGATGAATTTGACTTGGACCAAGGGTTGACAAGTTGACTTCTGGGGACATTTTGGGAAATTGGAAATTTACAAGCATGGATATAGGTGGTGGAGTTTGTGCCGACGATCTGAGAGTTTGAGTTATCTTCGAGTCGATAGTGTGAGGTGAGTTACCCTTACTATATCAATGGGTCTAAGGCACCAAGGCCGACCCTTTATGGATTGTATACGTTTATGGCATGATATGTTTATTAATTACATACTGGTAGTTAGGATGGTGATATGCTTATGATTAGTAGCCTGGTTAGGTCAGTGTCCTGGTCATTGGATGATGCTATGTTAGTCACCAGTTAGGTCTGTATCCCGGTTAGTGGGATGTTGCTATGATTAATGATCTGATAGATCGGTTTGACTATTATTTGATATGAGCTAGTATATGATATTTATGTGCACATGCTTGTTGATTGGGGGTTGGGTTGAGGCGGTCCTGCTTTGTGCTGAAGGCCAATATACTCGATGAGCGGGCTGGATAGGCTGAAGGCCCTGCAAGGCGGTCCAGTCATGCCGAAGGCTCGGGAGCGATCCAGATATGTGACATCCCCATTTTGACGGCCCAAAAAGATCAATTTTTTTTATGCTTTATAAAAATCAGAGTACCTCTTTTAATAAAAATGTTGCGGAATTTGTTCCCAGTAAAACATGATAAATATGTTATCAAAGCATTTTCGAAGAAAAGTATTTTATTCATTTTTAAACGTTTGGGATGTCATCGTCAATACAGAAACATAAGCATAAACAGAACTTACATTCATTTACACTAGTGATCTACTTCTCTTTTAAATCCCTCAGTGTAAAGTAGCTTCATATCGACACCTGTGATACAAATAATCTTGAGTGGGTCAGGTTGGGAAACCTGGTGAGTACATAGGGTTTTCAACCCACAATAATATAATTATTATGTTAAACATCAAACAATCAACCCAATTACCCATCCACATTATCTTCTTTACTCTTAAGGATCTACCCTAAGATTCAAATATTCCTCGTTCATTCATTCCTAAGGAGTATCCTAAGGAATCAGCACTAAGACTGCATAGTCGCCAGGGTTTATCTCGTTTATTGACATTATCGTTTTCGAGAGTCCACTTGTAATACCTGTCAATGGGTTTTTAGAGTACACCGGGTGAACACATCGTTCACAACACCTACAGGTTGCGAGCCTGTTAGTGTTCCACTGGACTGTCTAGAATAGTCTGTGGTTGTCATCCATACTCTGCTAGATGACGGGGCCATCGCTTGGGTCATCATTTGGCTCATCGTTTGACTCATCGTTTTGGCTCATCGCTTTGGCTCATCGTTTTGGCTCATCGCTTCGCACCATATTTTACCACTCATCTATCATCGTTCATATTTCATCGCTCATCATTTATCTCATCTTTCATCGCTCCTTATTTATCTCATCTCTAATCTACCCATGTTTTACCCAACACATTTTGTAGATATAAAATACATATACAGTTTAGATCATTTAAAACATGTATAAAACATTTCATCCAACATAGACAACAAATATTCAAACAGTATACACACATAGCACGTAATTTATATAAAATACTTCATATCTATGTGTAAGATGAAAGTAACTATGCACTCACTTGTTAAAGTGATGATTCCAAACTCGGGCAGCGCTTCGCTTTTAACGATTCTATTTTCCTTCAACGAAACCTAGCATTATTATCGCTAAGGTTTAGTCTAATATTCACTGAGACTAATTAATAGTCTAGCTATTATTACTATTATATAAACATTAAACAACACTCTTATATAACTCATAATAATAGCCCAAATAATTATTTTAAGGTCCTAATAATGTTACTACAATTAATTAGAAGCTATATTAAAAATAGCGTAGGCGTAGCTCACTTACAGCGGGTTTTTATTAAAAAAAAACGAGCTTTGCTGGAACAGCGTTTCCGAGCCGAAAACTTCTCTTCTCGGAGCCGTCGGGCGCTACGGGGCTTCCTTCTCGTGCTAGGGAGGTTCCCTAGACTTGGGAGGGGTTTAGGGAATCTAGAGAGAAGTTAGAAAGAGAAAGAAAGGCTTATGGTGTGAAGAAATTATGAAGGATTCATCATTTATTTATAGGGATTTTATCGTAGAGTAGCCCCTAAGTTTCGCCCGTATCTTCCGCGCACGAGCTTTGTTTTCTAAGTTCTTTATATCCACGCGTTGGTATTTACAAGTACTACAACTTTCATTTAGACCTCGTCGGCGAATTCTCATTCTATCTCCGATTTGCAAAACTATATCAAATTTATCGCGCTCAAAGAGTATGGACTAAGTTTCGTCCATATCTTTCGCATACGAGCTCTATTATCGAATTTATTTATGTCCACATGTCGGTATTTACGAGTACTACAACTTTCATTTAGATCCCGTCGGCTAATTCTCACTCTATCTCAGATTTACAAAACTGTATCGAATTCGCCGCGCTCGAAGAGTAGTGACTAAGCTTCGTCCATATCTTTCGCATACGAGCTCCGTTTTCGACTGTATTTTTATCGTTTAACTCCTATTAACGATATCTCCATTTCTCGTTTAGATTATTTTGGCTAAAAATCGACCAATCTAAAATTCAAATTTCGGGTAGTGCATTGCTATGCTAAATCTTAGAAAAATCATAACTTCCTCATACGAAGTCAGATTTGGACGTTCTTTTTATGCACATTCTCGGTTTAACATATACTATGCCTTTCATTTAGATCGCTAAGGCTAAAAAGTATTTTATCGTAAATTCACTTTTTACGATTCCTGGTGTCATATCGGTTTAGCCGTAAAACTTCGACGGGTCATAACTTCTTTGTTATAACTCGGATTTCAGCGTTCTTTATATGTACGGAGCCCTTGTTACATATACTATAACTTGGTTAAGATTAATCCTTCTAAATAATCTTCCATCAAAAAGTCATTTTTGACGTTCATTGTTTCTAAATTGACTAGCCCGAATTTGCGGGCGTTACAAGATAGGCTGAAGGCCCTGCGAAGGCTTAAGGCTCATTGTGCATGTTGTTCTGTATTTGTTGATATGACATGATTATGGTTATATGAGTTGGTATTTTGGGGGTAACTCACTAAGCTTTTGGGCGTACGGTTTCAGTTTATTGTTTCAGGTACATCATGGGATCGCAACAAGGTAAAAGCGTGATCGTACAGCTCCTCCTGTTTTGTTTATGTTTATGGGAAACTCTGATATGATACATTTTGAAAACAAGTTTGTAATGATTTAATGGTTTTGAAATGTTTTTAAAGGTTCAAATTTGGCATGAATTTTATGGGTGTTACATTTGAACTTTTTTGGCATCATATTTTAAACTTGATCAAAGCATTATACCCACCACAAATGAGTAAAAAGATTACACGAGTATGGTACCATATTCAAGTGTTATTGGAAGTCTCATGTATTTTATGCTTTGTACTAGACCTAATTTGGCTCATGCAGTTCATGTGATAAGCAAGTTTATGAGTAATTTGGGGAAAGCTCACATGGAAGCGGTCAAATCAAATGAATTATGTGATACCTGAAGGGAATGACTAATATTTTCCCGATGTACGGTGCTAACATTCGAAATAATGACTTGGTTGGATATGCAGACTCGGACCATAGTGGTGATATGGTGAGAAGAAGATCACAGACGTGTTATATCTTCACTTTATTGAAATATGTTATAAGGTGGAAGTCAACAAACCTATTGTTGTCAACATTGAAGCCTATTGTTGCCTTGTCTACAACTGAAGCTGGTCAATGATCGATGGAATAAAGGAGTGCATATAGTTACATGTTACCATTCAGAGTCTTGGTTTGAAGGTGGAGAAACACATATTGTTTTGTGATAATCAAAGTGCTTTGTATCTTGCAAAGAATCGATCTATCGCGAAAAGACCAAACATATTGATGTGAGGTTGGATTTCATCAGGGATGTTTTGGAAGAATAAAGGTTTTCACCAAGGAGAATCCATTTGATATGTTGACAGATTCGTTGCCCATTGAGAAGTTCAAGCTTTGCTTGGACTTGGTAGATGTTTATAGGAGTTAAGATCATATGAGGCAAACTAGCAAGGGAAGCAGAATTTGTAGTTTTTTGGTTTATTACACAAGTGAAGGTGGAGATCGTTAAATGCGACTTGATAAATTGAAAACCATCAAATCATCAGAGGCAACTAACCATTTGATCAATTGACCATTAGCTAACAGACTATTAGCTTGGTTGCCGATCAACTCATGGAATAGAGGCCTAACACGGTTTTAACTAGGGCTTACATTGTACTTGCCAATATATAATGCTTGATAACTAGGGTTTCAATGGTTATGTACTATATTGTAATACTTATTTAAAGCTTGTGAATAAGAATATTCTCTCATGCCCATGGACGTATGTCATATCAACCACGTAAATATTGTGTCTTTTTATGTGTGTGTTTGATTATTCTCATTTCTTCTCGACACATTACATATATAGGGCGTGTTTGGCTTAGTTTTTAAAAGCTCAAAAGTTCTTTTCCAAAAAGTTATAAAAAGTCAGGAAATCCTGACTTTTCCAAAAAGATGTTTTTTTTACTAGTTTGCCAAACATCTTTTTGTTTTTTTTCTTTTACAAAAAGGACTTTTGGCTGTGAAAAGCTAAGCCAAACACCCCCATAGCTTATGCTCATCGAGTTACAACAAGTCTTAAAACATCCATTGACGCGTGAATGTTAAAGCTGCGAATTTCGCAAACTTCTTATTTACAAATCTATATTTTATTTTTTCCTATATGCAGTTCGATCTTGTATAGTAAGGCATAATACAAATATTATCAATTATCATGCAGCTTTTGACTCCACATCTTGCAACCCACAAACCATATTTGCTGGCACTGCTACATCTATCATCTTTGGATACGATAACTTCAAATCTGTTAACAGGAATTTAATTAGAAATAGATGTTCGTATGCATTAAAGAGTAATATTATATCTTTTTAGTTATTTTCCTACTTAGTTTTGTAGTAACAATATTTCTCTAACTCATCTACTTTTTGAAATTTTATTATCAAATATAGAGTAAATTACATTTTTTTTATCATAAGTATAGCTGATTTCTCAATTTTGGTCTCCAAAAGTTTTCTATTGCAATTTTGGTCCTTATTTGAGGTTTTGAAACGATTTTGGTCCGTATTCCAAATAAAATGACAATATTTTGGGGGCCAAAATTGCAAAAATAATCTTTACTCAAAGACCATTTTATTTGGAACATGAACAAAAAACATACAATAACCAAAATTGTACTGGAAAACTTTAACGGACCAAAATTGCAAAAATCAGCTATACCAAAAAAAGTAATTTACTCTTAAATATAACATTACTACACTAATCTACTTACTTTCCATGATGCTTTTAAATGTCTCCTGAAAAAACAAAAAAAGGTGAAATTAGTATGAACAAACCAAAACAAAATCTTTTATTCATACATAACAAAAATACAAATCTCAAATATTATTAGATGGTGTAAACAAGTAGCAACAAGGTACCTCATCTTTAGTAAGTCGTGGGTTATACAGCATCTCTTCTCCCACAGTGCTAACCTGAAGCATGAAGATCAAGAGTTTCTATGAACATCAACTTTCTGTAAACATTTTTTTTTTTTAAAAAAAAGAGAAAGAAAATGAAATTATCTGTACTAACCGTGAACCCTTTGTAATCATGAGCAGGATAAATAAATGTGTCCTCTGGCAATGTAAAGATCTGAGTGGAAATAGATGACAACAAAAGTATTTAATTTCAACCTAAAAAAAATAAAATCAGCAACAAAATGCATACTACTAATTCTTCCATCTTTCAGTTGTCAATTTCCATGTTCTTGCCTGTGAATGGACAGATTCATATAGCTGCTGTGAACTTCCACCCTGCAATATTATAAAAAAATAATCAATGCTTGAAAAAAAAAATTTCCCTATTTATTTTGCTTTTAAAATTATGTACCTGAAAATCTGTTCTTCCACATCCACGTATTAAAACAGCATCACCAGTAAAAGCCATTCTTGGTTGAGGTTGATCAGCTCCATCTCCTGTAACATATGTAACACAGCCTACTGTATGCCCTGGAGTTGCACGAACCTTGAAGAAAATGATAATTAATTCTAGTTAAAGATTTTGACAAAAATAAAACTTTTAGGAAATTAGTAGAAAGAATATATATATATAGGTTGTTACCTCCAAGTAAAGATCACCAAATTGGATCTTATCACCAGCTTCAACAAGAATATCTGCTGATGCTTTGCTTGCTTTGGAGATGATGGATTTGACACCAGGAACTTTTGTCTGCATATATGATGATTGTCTGTTACAGTTTCTTGATGAGGAAGAAAAGAGAAAGTGAGATCTGTTGTTTTATACTTTTATACCTTGATTAGTCCACTTCCAGTGACATGATCTGCATGCACATGGGTGTTGATAGCATATACAAGTTTCAACCCCAGATCTTTTACAAGAGAAAGATCCCTTTCCACTGTCCTGTCTACAGGGTCAACCAACTGCAACATCAAATAAATTTGTTATCTTAAAGTAAGTAAGTTTCTAATGGTGCTCTAAATAACATTGTATCTGTATCTTTTACAGAATAATCCATTCCCCAAATTTAAGCAGTTGCTTTATGAATTATAGAACTCCGAGTGTTCAATCTGTAAAAATTCATCTATAACTGGATTGATCTGTAGAATCTTTAAGGATACTAGTAAAGCCTCAAGGAAAGTTCTCCAGCAATTAGAATCAAATTAAAAAACGGACTTGCCTTCTTTGATCAAAGTCTTCTATGTCCATCAATGAAATATCTAATAGCTGAATGTTTAAGTTGAATACAAATATAATATCCTCTCTTATGCGTTTCGTTATTGAATAAAAACTGCAGGAAGTTAACAGATGGACGCAAAATTTGATATTCTCTTAGTCCCAAAAAGTTGTCAGTTCAGACAAGTTTACCTACATTTGATCATTAATTCTAAATTCCTATCTTAAAAGGGAAACGCAATTTAGGAACATCAAATTGTGAACAAATTAACACTGTCCAGTGGACTTTGAGTAACTGGGGACTTCAACTCAACAGCTAGTAACAGGAACCACAGCAACATTAGTTAAGGTAGCTTCGATTCCAAATTCCAAACCCTAAGTTCTATTTAATTAGGAATTGGAGATTTGATCCCAAAGTACTACGAACAACAAATATCAGTCGAAATTACAATCAAATAAGCATAATTGAGTTTCATCTTACTATCGAAAAGGAGAATTACGAACCAAAGCAGGCTTATCTGGATGAGAAGCATCGGCAAGAAGGTAGGTGTAAGTGGATGATTCTTTCTCGAATAACTGACGAAACAGCAACTTCTTTGATGATGATGATGACGATTGTGTTGAGTACGAAACCGCTGCCATTTTCGATCTTAATGAAGATAGGATTGGAGAAGGAGCAAATTGTTGATTAAAAGGTAGTGACGAACAACTAGACAACCATAAACATCTAAAGCGTAGCATATCTTCAACTCTTTTTGTATTTTATGGCGACTATATCAACATTAAACCAGCTGTAATTCGATCGCTGAAATGTGAAATCCGTGTGCTTTGATTTCTGCTCTCTTATGCAAATTGGCGAATAAACAAATGAGCGGAATCCGGGATTCCATTGGCCTGCCATGGCGGTTGGCTAATCTGTTGATTGGCGTGTTTGTTTTCTTCCTTTTATTGGTCCACGTGTTACATAGTGTTCCAATTTTAACCCTTTTAGTTTAGTATATGCTCAACTAGGTGTGAGAGCCATGTATTACATGGGTTTAATTAAAAAAATAAATATAAAATTTTAACAATTTGAAAAGTTTGAATTTATAAGAAAAATGGAAAAAATTTGAATTATTAAAATTAATGGGACTTTAATGTATTGAATACATTACATATATAAATTTTTTCTAATAAATACTTTACATATATATTACCTTACACATTAAATGTGAAATTTTAATTTAATAAAATGAAAAATACAATAAAATGACAAGTGGAAAATAGAAAATATAAAAATTCTAGAAAATGACATGTGTCCAAATGAATGAGAAGACGACATATAGCAAAAAAACCTTCATTTATTATAGTAGATTTTGTATATTAGGCTATCAGGAGCAGAAGCTGAAAGACGCGTGGGAGCGGACATGTCAGCCCCCTTCACACGGGAACACCGCCCCACCTTCTGGTGGGTGTCTTGTTCCGTGGAGCTGGAGATGGGCGAAGACAGGTGATTTGATTGGGGAAAAACTTTTTTGACAGTTGCTACGCTCTTGACCGTTTGTAAAAAAAAATTTAATTAATTAATTAATTACTAACAATCATTTCTCTCTATATATATCAACATATTTTTACATTTCAAACACACAACAAACTTTGAACACAAACACATATACTCTCACTCAAAAAATACACTTTCCTTTATGGATCCAAACCAAAATAACTCACCCACCCCAAACACTCCAAATGATTCGTTAGCGAACATTGGCTATATGCAATTGTTATCATCCCCCGTTCAACAACAACCTCCATCCATCAATCTTTCATACCACCCACACTACTACCAACAACAACCATCACCACAATTTGTTCAATCCCAATTTCAACCCTTTCAACAACAACCTCCTTCGCGATTTCAACCCCAAACTTCCCAACATCCACAACCAAGTTCACAACCATCTCAAGTTCCATTATAGCAATCTCAACCCGTAAACCTCGACATTGAAGACGACGACGAACGGGTTCAAGAAACACAACCAAGTCATAGAAGGCAAAAAAAATCAAAAGATTCAACAAAAAAGAAAAATACCCAATGGACCGAGGAGGAGGAGGAGGCAGCTTTAGCTAAAGCTTGGATTGCCATATCACAAGACGGGGATGTCGGCAACGCGCAATCGGGACAAAGCTTTTGGAATCATGTTTTAGACCACTTCCACGCATTATTAGGAAGGCAAACGAGCCGGACATATGATTCAATCAATGCTAAATGGCACGATCTTAGAGCGACGTGTACCAAATTTAACGGCGTATTTGACAATCTAAAAAATATGCATCGAAGTGGTAGCAACGATTTCAACATTTTGTCAACGGCGTTGCAACAATACAAAATTACCAACAATGGTAAACCTTTTGGCAACCAAAAGGCGTGGGAAGTTTGTCGCAATGGCCCAAAATGGGTCCTTTATCCGGAAACGGCGCATTTGGGATCTACCACCGGTTCCAATAAAAGGCCGAGAACGTCCGAGTCGGACATCGGTGCTAACCTCGACCTCAATGATGAGTTCGACACCACCGAGGGGGAGGGTCCATCGGACGTCCATCTTCGTCGACCACCGAATGGGGACAAAGCGAGAAAGGGGGCTTCGTCTAGCGGGAAATCAACCAACGATGACGTATTAGCAGAGAAAATTGAAAAAACTCTACATTTTTTAGAAAAAAATTTTGATTCAACGGAGGAGCAATGCCAACGACAATTGGCACTCACCAATCTTCAAATCGTAAACATAGTGCCGCAACCAAATCTTGACCCGGAAAATTTAAGGGTGTTTATAAAAATTCAACAAGAAGTTCTCGATCAATATCACAACTAGATTTGATGTTTTTTTAATAATTTAGGTTTAATTTTCTAAGTATGGATTATATTTTTTTTTTTAGTATTTTAGTTTTAATTTTCTATGTTTTAAATTATGTAATGTGGTTTTAATTAATATAAAATATGTTATTTATAAAATATGTTATTTATTTAATATAATGTTAAAAAAAAATAAAAAATAAATAAATAAGTAAATGTTGTTAGTGGTGACCATTTCCATAGTGGAGTGGGTTGGTGGTGAAGGTGACGTGGCGCAGAGGTGGCACCACTTTTCTGGTGAGTTGGTGGTGACCACTCCACATAGCCTTATATTAATACTTACGCCTAGTTTTTAGTTTTTCTTTTTTGCAACAATATTATTATTCTCCCATTTTCAAAATTCACATCTTTAACATTGTCTTCTTGAGTTTAAATTTTAAAAAGTGGGAGGAAACAGAGGGGAAGGGGGAGAAAGGGAAGAAGATGGAAGGAGAAACAATAAGGGATATAGATGAGACATAGTAATTTGCAGTTCACAGATGTAGGATATTAGTTTAAGGTTTATGGTTGCATGGAGGAAAGAAGCGAGTTATGTAACACCAGTCAAATTTAGGTCAAAAATAAATTGTTCAATAACCTTAATTGGGATAAATAAATTGGTAGAGATCGTAACTAGGTTTCCAGAAATATAAAGAACACTAAAATTCAAGTTATAACGAAGAATTTATGATCAATCGAAGATCCGCGACAATACCGGTAAAATACTGTTAAGCAGAAAACGCAAAATTTCAATAAAATACTTTTCAACCTTAGGTATCTAAATGAAAGTTGTAGATATCATTAAACCGTAAACGTACACAAAAGGAACGTCCAAATCTGACTTCGTATGAGGAAGCTATGATTTTTTGAAGTTTCAGAAATAGTAGTAAACAACTAAAAACTCGAAATAGAGATCGATCGAATTTTAGCCAATGCAATCTAAACGAGAATCGAAGATCTCGACAATAGTAGTACAACAGTAAAAAGACAGACGAAAACGGACATCATATGAAGAAGTTATGAATTTTTGACGGAGTTTTCATGTCCTCACCTACTAAAAATAAATATAATAAAATTTAAATTCAAAATTAGCCGACAAAGTCTAAACGAAAGTTGTAGAGCATAATCTCAGTTTTGCGTCTATATAAAGAACGTCGAAAACGGAGTTCGTATGCGAAAGTTATGAATTTCTGAAGTTCGGGGCGCGAACCCCAACACTGTGTTAGAGTTCACGACGTGAAACAGAGGTTCACGACGTGAACTCAGTGCTGACGCCTCCTGGAGTCTGTCAGACCCAACTTGCGATGACTTATGCAGTGACGACCAAGTTCACGACGTGAATAAGCTTGGTTCACGACGTGAGACCCCAAAAATGACCCTATAAATAGAAACCGAAGGTCTCGGGTTTAGGCTACTCATTTCTCTTCTTCTGGCCACTTTTACTCTGCGTTTAGCATCCCGAGACTACCCCGACGCCCCAGTTACACGTCCAGATCCCGACGAAGGCTTGAAGTCCCGAAGTTCCCGAGAAATTAAACTTTTTCGGTCAAAGTATTGCCCGCGTGAAGCCCGGCTTTTCACCAGAAACCCGTTGTTTCGTCAAGAATGATCCTTCCTAGAAACGAAGCGCTGCCCGATTCTCCACTTCTATCAAGTGAGTTCATACCCCTACAAACACACTTTAAATACATTTTTAAATGCTTTTTGTGACATCCCCAAAATCTCGGCCAGAAAATACCGATTTCATTTATGCTTTTTAAAATAATTTCAGAGTAAATCCTTTTGATTTAAAAGTGTTGCGGAATTTGTTCCCAAAACAAAACATGATAAAATAATATTTATCAAAGCATTTCATCAAGAGATGCATTTTCATTATATAATCAAAATTCGGGATGTCATGTTCCGATACATACCATAAAGCATAAACGATAACATTACAAGTCATTCAACAAATATATACATATACAGACTTGTAAACAAAACAACTCGATGATTCATCCATCTTACGCCCTTGCGCCACTTCCTGTAATACAAATAAAACTGAGTGGGTCAGGCTTGGGAGCCTGGTGAGCATATAGGGTTTTCAACCCACAATAAATTAATTATATTTAATTTCACCAACCAATCACTATCCCGATTACCCATTCCCGTTATCCTCACTTTACGTCCCTAAAACAACATCTATCTCAAGGGACCTAATCTAGGATTTTCATCGGGACGGACATCACTGCTAAGGGGTTTCCTCAACAATAGAAATCCTAAAGGCAACCATGAGGGGGATAGAGTACACCAGTGAACACATCGTTCACAACACCTACAGGTTATGAACCTGCTAGCGTTCCACATGACTGTCTAGAAAGAGTCCGTGGTCGTTATCCATACTCCGCTGAATAACTAGATCAACAACAACAACAACATCGAGGCCTCTCATCTGTTTATTACACACCAACTATCTACCCATGTTCTACCCAACATATTAGTAGATAAAAATATATATTTTCATACATAGTTTAAAACTTGTATATCATTTTCATTCAATACATATTCCACATAACAGATGAGGCACACCCACATAACACGTATTTCATAGAAAGTAAATCAGATCTATGAGATAGAAGAGAATGAATATACATTCACACTTATAACAACAAAATTATACACATAAACAACAATATACTTAATACACTCAAACCATACTTGTATTATTATCGTGTTTATGAAAGGCAGTATACACTCACGTGATCAGAAGATGATCGGACAGCACTACGACTTGCAGAAGTAGTAATCCTCAGCAGATCTGGAAGATCTCTATAAAAATCGAACTTCTCGCGGGCAGAGCTTCGGCTCGGGAATCGCACTTCTCAGGATCTTCGGGATCTCGGGACTTGCTTCGGGGCTCGAGAATAATACCGGGGCTTCGGGGTATTTCTGGCACGCAAATCGATGCAAAACGGGAGAGAGAAGAGAGAAAAATAGCAATTGAGTCGGCTGCCTTCGGATCCTATTTATAGGAGGCTGGAGCCTCGGAGTATGCGGGGTGTACTGCTCCGAAATCGTTACTGCTTACGTATCCGAAGTGCTCGAGTGCGAGTGTCGACATTCCTCGGTGTACGCGGGGCGTACTTCGGATGAGTCCGATGACTCCTCTTCGGATAATGCTGGATTTTCCAATTAAATTTAAATACAAATTATTTAATAAACTTCGGAAATTCATATCTTCTTCATACGAACTCCGGTTTCGACGTTCTTTATATCCACGCGAAGGTGAGACTACGCTTTACAACTTTCGTTTAGACTTCGTCGGCTAATTTTAACTTTATTTTTATTATTTATTTTTAATAGGCCAGGACAGAAAAACTTCGTTATAAATTCATAACTTCTTCGTTTGACGTCCGTTCTCGCCTAACTTTTCATCGCTTCGATACCAACAACGAGACCTTCGATCCTCGTTTAGATTGCTTCGGCTAAAAACCGCTCGATCTCAAATCGAGTATTTCAGGCTGCATACCGCTAAGCCGAAACTTCGATAAATCATAACTTCCTCATACGAAGTCAGATTTGGGCGTTCTATATATATTCGGAAACCTCGTTTCAACTACTACAACGTTATCCAAAGATATCAAGTTTATTTTACACTTAAATTTTGACGCTTATTTTTATTCTTAATTAATCAAACCACGTAATTAAGCAATTAAGCACAAAACACATAATACTCAAATAATACACTCTTATTATTTCAAAACGGGTTACAAAGGTTAACCTAGACTATTACATTGCTAAAAATGGCAAGCCCGAAAACACAGTCGTTACAATTCTCTCCACCTTAGAATGATTTCGTCCCCGGAATCACACATCAACAAACAAATGCGGATAGCGACTCAACATGTCACTCTCCGTCTCCCAGGTGAGATTCGGCCCATTCGTGTGTTTCCATCGGACAAGCACTAACCCAACCATTTTGCGTCGCAACTTCTTAGTCTTTCGGTCAACAATTGTCTCTGGTTCTTCAATCAACCTTTTGCTTTCATCAATTCTCAATTCAGAAATTGGAATTATATCGGGAACTTCTCCCGTGAACTTCCTCAAATAACACACATGAAAAGTGTTGTGAATTCCATTCAGTTCTTCGGGTAATTCGAGCTTGTAAGCTTGGTTCCCAATCCTCTGAAGAACTTTAAACGGTCCAATAAACCTTGGACTCAACTTTCCCCTTTTACCAAATCTTATAAGTCCCTTCCACGGCGAGACTTTAAGCAAAACCGAATCTCCAACCTCAAAAGTCATCGGTCTTCGCTTTTTGTCAGCATAGCTCTTTTGACGATCCTGAGCTGCTAACATTCTTTCCCTAATTATTTTCAACTTTTCAGCAGTTTGATGAACCATCTCCGGTCGCATAAATTGTTTTTCCCCAGCCTCAAGCCAACAAGACGGCGTATGACACTTCTGTCCATACAAAGCTTGGTAAGGTGCCATCTTAATGCTCGAGTGGAAACTATTATTGTAGGAAAATTCTACCAAAGGTAAATGTTCATCCCAGTTACCTAGGAATTCCATAGTACATGCTCTCAGCATATCTTCAAGCATTTGTATCGTTGGTTCGCTCTGACCATCAGTCTGCGGATGGTAAGCTGTACTTAAACACAACTTGGTATCCAATTCCTCTTGTAGACTTTTCCAAAACCTCGAGGTGAAACAGCTATCACGATCCGACACAATCGTTAACGGAACACCGTGAAGCCTCACAATTTCCTTCACGTAAGAATTCGCAAGCTTCTCCATAGACCATTTCTCCTTGGCTGCTATGAAATGCGCACTCTTAGTGAATCGATCAACGACCACCCAAATCATGTCGTGACCATTCTTTGTTCTGGGCAGTTTAGTGACAAAATCCATAGCAATGTCTTCCCACTTACCCATAGGCATAGGCAAAGGTTCTAAACTCCCATACGGTTTCTGATGTTGTGTCTTTACTCTCGCACAAGTCACACACTCAGCCACATACTTTGCAACATCAAGCTTCATCGTCGGCCACCAGTAGTAGGGTTTCAGGTCCCTATACATTTTAGTGCTACCGGGATGAATCAAGTACATGGTTTTGTGAGCTTCTTCCATCAGAAGATCTCTTATCCCTCTGGAATTAGGTACCCAAATCCGATCTTGGAACACCTTAAGTCCATGACTGTTTACACCGAACATCAACGTTTTGCCCAAACGTTCCTCCTTTCGGTCATTCTTCTCATAAACTTCGCTTTGAGCTTTCTTTATACTTTCCAAAATAGTCGAGACAACTTCAATTCTCAACGCTCTGGGCCTTTTCCTTTCAAGATTGACCTTCCAACTGAGAGCATCAGCAACAACATTAGCTTTACCGGGGTGGTAAAGTATCTCACAGTCGTAGTCTTTAAGTAATTCTAGCCAGCGTCGTTGCCTCATATTCAATTCCTTCTGATTAAAGAGATATTGGAGACTCTTATGATCAGTGAAAAGTTTGCACTTCGTGCCATAAAGGTAATGCCTCCATGTTTTCAGAGCGAAAACTACCGCTGCCAACTCCAAATCATGAGTCGGGTAATTCTTTTCATGCTCCTTCAGCTGTCGAGACGCATATGCTATCACCTTTTCTCTTTGGGTCAAAACACAACCCAATCCAACCCCATACGCATCGCTATAAACAGCGAAGTCTTCAACTCCATCGGATAAAGAAAGTATTGGTGCCTCACATAGCTTCTTCTTTAGCTTCTCGAATGCTTCTTTATGCTTATCACTCCAAGCATAAGTAGCTCCTTTGTGGGTCAAAGCTGTTAATGGAGTAGCGATCGAAGAAAAGCCTTGGATAAACCTTCGGTAATATCCGGCTAATCCCAAAAAGCTTCGGATCTCCGTGGGACTTTTCGGTTGCTCCCACTTTGTCACAGCTTCAATCTTTGCCGGATCAACCATTATACCTTCTTGGTTGACCACGTGACCCAAGAATTGGACTTATCGAATCCAAAAATCATATTTGGAGAACTTAGCATACAACTTCTCCTTCTTCAAGACTTCTAACACTTCTCGCAAGTGCCTGCCATGCTCCTCTTGGCTTTTCGAATAAATCAGAATGTCATCTATGAACACTATCACAGATTTATCTAGGAAAGGATTACAAACCCTATTCATTAAATCCATGAATGATGCCGAAGCATTGGTTAGTCCAAACGACATAACCAAGAACTCGTAGTGTCCATATCAAGTTCTGAATGCAGTCTTCTCGATATCTTGCTCTCTTACTTTTAGCTAATGATATCCTGAACTTAGATCGATCTTCGAGAAATAGTTCGAACCTTGCAATTGATCAAACAGGTCATCAATCCTTGGCAACGGATATCTATTCTTTATTGTTGCCTTGCTCAACTCTCTGTAATCGATGCACATTCTCATACTTACATCTTTCTTCTTCACAAATAACACCGGAGCTCCCCAGGGTGATGAACTAGGTCTAATGAAACCTTTGTCCAATAACTCCTGGAGTTGCATCATCAGCTCCTTCATCTCCGTCGGTGCTAATCGATAAGGTGCTTTTGCAATTGGCGTTGTTCCGAGCAACAAGTCAATACGGAATTCCACTTGTTGATCAGGTGGTAATCCAGGAAGATCTTCGGGAAATACTTCCGGATAATCACACACAATAGGAATATTCTGCATCACCTTCTTTTCCTTCTTAGCATCGATCACGAATGCTAAGTATGATGTACACCCTTTGGTCAAACATTTTCTGGCTTTCTTTAGGGAAATGATTCCAGAATTCACTCTACGTTTGTCCCCATACACCATAAACGAATCTTTCCCAGACGGGTTTACTTTAACTATCTTCTTCTTGCATAAAATTTCGGCATCATTGGCGCTAAGCCAATCCATTCCCAAAACGATGTCGAAACCATTCAGTTCGATAGGCAATAATTCCTCGTGAAACTTATTCCCATTAAGGTCGATTAAGATTTTTTTCATATGATGGCTAACAGGTACAAACTTGCCACTAGCAACTTCGACTAATAAAGCATTATCTAGTCTATTAACAGGCAAAGCTAGTTTTCTACCAAACTCATGCGAAATAAAGGAGTAGTTGGCTCCAGAATCAAACAAAATTTGGGCAGGCAATTCGTTAACGAGAAAGGTACCTGAAGCGACATCAACTTCATCTTTAGCAGCTTCCAGTGTCATCTGGAATGCCCTCGCTTTTGGCTTTGGCGGAATGTTGGGTCTAGCTGCCTCCTTCTTCTTCGGGCAGTCCCTCGACATGTGTCCCTCCTCACCACAACCATAGCAAACCTTCTTAGAGAGGGTACACTTATTGGCATAGTGCCCTGGCTTTCCACACTTGTAGCACGTGGTCGCTACCTCACATTTTCCATGATGCTTCTTCTTATATTTGTCGCACCATTTCGCTTCGCCTCCACTTCCCCTCGAACCAGACTTCGAGTACTTGTTTTTCTTATTGGACCCTGAAGTTCCATCGAACTTCCTCTTTTCACCAACTTCTATCCTTTCCAGACCCTTTTCCTTCTGTTGGGCCTCCATATTCTTAGCTACACGAACAGCCGTTTTCAGAGTAGTTGCCATCTTGACTGTCGGACCAAAGTCGACAGGCAGTCCATTAGCAAACCTCTCAATCTTGGAGAGTTCCGTTGGCACTAGATACGGAAATAACTTCATTTTCTCAGTGAATGCAGTAGCATAGTCATCTATGCTCATCCTCCCCTTCTTTAAGTTTTGGAACTCATTGTTCAGATCAATCAGATCTATCTCTGAACAATACTGCACCCTTAACTGTTCCAAGAACTCCTCCCATGACATTTTGAGGGCTTCTCCTCGTGGCATAGTATCTGCCAACAACTTCCACCAACTCAAGACTCCAGTCTTCAGTTGTCTGACTACAAAGACAGTCTTTTGTTTGTTGCTACAGTCGCAACTTTCAAATACCATCTCCATTTCGGAGATCCAATCCATTATCTCAACAGGCTTTGGGCTCCCAGAAAGACTTGGCGGCTTGGCGCCCAAGAAGTTCTTGTACATTCGCCCATCCTTGTTGTTTCTCCTTTCCGGATCGTTCCTTCGTTCTCCTTGAGTCCTAACTTGACTCATAATGCGACTATTGTTCCCTTCCTCCGATTGCTCGGGAATCAACTCGGGTTCCTCAATAGGTATGATAGGTTCGTCCCTATTATCATGCAACATCTGTCGCATCTCATCCCTTTGTTCGGCTAGCATAGACCGAATCATGGCTTGCACCCCAGCCATTGTTATTGGTTCTGGTGCTGCTGCTACAACAGGTATTTGCTCAATCACTGGCGGTTGATTCCTGTTTTCATCTGCGTTTCCAACGCCACTCCTTGTTCTCACCATTTTTTATCTACACACCGAATAAGGTGAAATTAGATCCTCATTCACGATAGATATTCAAATCATCCTTATTAATCCGAACGATTACATGCTAGTTCTAATATCGTATACATACGCTTAGAAAAATAAACACATAAACCTTCAGATCCGGTTGGCAACAAACCGTAGATCCGAACAAATAATATCATATATGGCAACATATAACATTTAGCACATAAAAGCATTTTAGGCAACCTTCCTAAAATAAACTAGTGCTCGTGTCGAAAATATATCAGACACACATCTCACAATCTCCACATAGCATTCTAAGTTTAAGTCTAGAAATCCTACAAATTCCTAGTTCGCTTAAAATAATGCTCTGATACCAACTGTGACATCCCCAAAATCTCGGCCAGAAAAGACCGATTTCATTTATGCTTTTTAAAATAATTTCAGAGTAAATCCTTTTGATTTAAAAGTGTTGTGGAATTTGTTCCCAAAACAAAACATGATAAAATAATATTTATCAAAGCATTTCATCAAGAGATACATTTTCATTATATAATCAAAACTCAGGATGTCATGTTCCGATACATACCATAAAGCATAAACGATAACATTACAAGTCATTCAACAAATATATACATATACAGACTTGTAAACAAAACAACTCGATGATTCATCCATCTTACGCCCTTGCGTCACTTCCTGTAATACAAATAAAACTGAGTGGGTCAGGCTTGGGAGTCTGGTGAGCATATAGGGTTTTCAACCCACAATAAATTAATTATATTTAATTTCACCAACCAATCACTATCCCGATTACCCATTCCCGTTATCCTCACTTTACGTCCCTAAAACAACATCTATCTCAAGGGACCTAATCTAGGATTTTCATCGGGACGGACATCACTGCTAAGGGGTTTCCTCAACAATAGATATCCTAAAGGCAACCATGAGGGGGATAGAGTACACCGGTGAACACATCGTTCACAACACCTACAGGTTATGAACCTGCTAGCGTTCCACAGGACTGTCTAGAAAGAGTCCGTGGTCGTTATCCATACTCCGCTGAATAACTAGATCAACAACAACAACAACATCGAGGCCTCTCATCTGTTTATTACACACCAACTATCTACCCATGTTCTACCCAACATATTAGTAGATAAAAATATATATTTTCATACATAGTTTAAAACTTGTATATCATTTTCATTCAATACATATTCCACATAACAGATGAGGCACACCCACATAACACGTATTTCATAGAAAGTAAATCAGATCTATGAGATAGAAGAGAATGAATATACATTCACACTTATAACAACAAAATTATACACATAAACAACAATATACTTAATACACTCAAACCATACTTGTATTATTATCGTGTTTATGAAAGGCAGTATACACTCACGTGATCAGAAGATGATCGGACAGCACTACGACTTGCAGAAGTAGTAATCCTCAGCAGATCTGGAAGATCTCTATAAAAATCGAACTTCTCGCGGGCAGAGCTTCGGCTCGGGAATCGCACTTCTCAGGATCTTCGGGATCTCGGGACTTGCTTCGGGGCTCGAGAATAATACCGGGGCTTCGGGGTATTTCTGGCACGCAAATCGATGCAAAATGGGAGAGAGAAGAGAGAAAAATAGCAATTGAGTCGGCTGCCTTCGGATCCTATTTATAGGAGGTTGGAGCCTCGGAGTACGCGGGGCGTACTGCTCCGAAATCGTCACTGCTTACGTATCCGAAGTGCTCGAGTGTGAGTGTCGACATTCCTCGGTGTACGCGGGGCGTACTTCGGATGAGTCCGATGACTCCTCTTCGGATAATGCCGGATTTTCCAATTAAATTTAAATACAAATTATTTAATAAACTTCGGAAATTCATATCTTCTTCATACGAACTCCGTTTTCGACGTTCTATATATCCACGCGAAGGTGAGACTACGCTCTACAACTTTCGTTTAGACTTCGTTGGCTAATTTTAACTTTATTTTTATTATTTATTTTTAATAGTCCGGGATAGAAAAACTTCGTTATAAATTCATAACTTCTTCGTTTGACGTCCGTTCTCGCCTAACTTTTCATCGCTTCGATACCAACAACGAGACCTTCGATCCTCGTTTAGATTGCTTCGGCTAAAACCGCTCGATCTGAAATCAAGTATTTCAGGCTGCATACCGCTAAGCCGAAACTTCGATAAATCATAACTTCCTCATACGAAGTCAGATTTGGGCGTTCTATATATATTAGGAAACCTCGTTTCAACTACTACAACGTTATCCAAAGATATCAAGTTTATTTTACACTTAAATTTTGACGCTTATTTTTATTCTTAATTAATCAAACCACATAATTAAGCAATTAAGCATAAAACACATAATACTCAAATAATACACTCTTATTATTTCAAAACGGGTTACAAAGGTTAACCTAGACTATTACATTACTAAAAATGGCAAGCCCGGAAACACAGGCGTTACACTTTTAAACACTTTTAAGGGGGGGGGGGGGGGGAATACAAGTAAACACACGGCTAAAATCGTGTAAAACATCGATCTTTTGCTATACTTTTCATACTGTTGTTTTAACTATCTTATGAAGTTATTATCATGCAAAACACCTCACAACACAACTTAGCCTCCGGGGATACAATATGTTTTATAAATGAAATACGTTTGCATACTACATCATATCAACTATAACATTACGTGTATTCGACAAATCACAATTTGTTATTATGCCTTTGTTAACACTGTAGAAAGGGTAATCATTTTGGACATAAACATACACACTCTTGCATATGTGACTTAATTGTTATCTCGAATTGTCAAAAGATTTTTCATCATATTACTTGTGAACATCGTTGTTAGCAATCATGTGATTTCATGTGGCTTTGTTTGTACCAAACGAAAGTCCCAACCTATAACCAGAGTCTCTTGGAGGGAGAGCGTGACAAGTGTGTATAGATCTATACGGGGCTAACGACTCCGCACTCTGACTGTTAGCTACAGTCCCCGGGGTGACAAACGTCAACATTAGGTACTGCGTATAGTATGGTTATGAGGAACTCACAACACGTGGAAACAATGACTCATGCATGTAGTAATACATAACTCAATCATGCTCGGGGGGTAATAACTATCTTATAGGGTATTATTAGCATGTTCAAAATTCAGGATAAACACTTCCACAACTAGTTTTATTTTAATAATAAAACTATACATTCCCAGTTTAAGTATGGCATATTTACTTACATTCATGGTCTTGGTTCATATAAGACTACACCTCACTTTTAGGAAAAATATAGGATTTTCCTGGTTCAAATAAATTCATTTTGTACAATAACGATTTACAACATCATTCTTAAGAAAATATCGGATTTTCTGGAAACAAACGCGAACTTTTCAAATGACATTCATCTACACAAATAACAGCTTATGAACTCACCAACTTAAATGTTGACACTTTTTCTTTGAAACAACTTGTATTCTCAGGAAATCACTAAATCAGGTTAGCAACTGCTTTTGAAGACTTACGCTCAAGCGTTAGTTTAATCTTTTGGATATCATATTGTAATTGACTTTTGCAAACATGTAATACTACAATCATGTAAACTTTTCAATTATGTATATGATGGCTGTGTGTACTTTCTTTACTATTCATTTGTTATGATACTGTACATGACGTCCTCCGCCCCCCGAATGTTTCTGCCTTTCTGGTTTGGGGGTTTGACAAGTTATCATTAAAGCGTTCTTGATTTGGAAGGTTCTCATTTTGTTCCTCACGGATCCACCAAAGTCCTCCATGGACACGAATAATTTAAGGTTTGGTCAGATCATGGGTGCAGAGTAAGTTGCCATTAGGTGTGTGTATTGTCCTCGCAGCAGGATGCTGGTGGGTAAGGAATTTGTTGTGGTCAGTAGTTCCTTTATGGTAGCTCCATGGAACTGGATAGATGAGCTTAAACCACTCTAATTTTGAATCAGGCATGGGAAGCATGGTTATCCCACGATAGGGGTTGTTATGTTTGGTTGAGTTGGAAATAAATGATTGGTCTCAGGGTTTGTTGAGGTTATTCAAAGGTTTCAGGCGGTATCAACGGAGGGTACGTTTTATGCGTCAACCCTTAATAAAATTTAGTAAAGTTTGTATCTTGGACTCTGTGTAGGTGTTCTATCGAGTTCTTGATCATGGAATTGAGGTCTCTAGTGGGCTCGATATGGCAACTAGCCTTAGTTGTTGGAAGATCGAATATCGGGGCAATGTTGCTCAGTTTTCAGGTATCATCATGGTTACCCAAGTTCGATTTGGCAAGTCGTGTCAGCTGGTTTGGTATTTGGATTGACTCGACCTAGGTTTTGGTAGCATTTTTGGATAATTTTGGAGTTCTTCTTCGATATTAGAAGTTTTATTGGTCTTTTTCTCAATAATGGGATATGTTCAGTTCATCAAGGTGTGGTATTGTGATTGGGGTTGATGGAAGAATGTGTCTAATAGTAGTCGGGGTTCGTTGTTTCATTTGAATTGTTGGTACATCACCATGGGTAAGGACATGTTTAAGAAGGAACACAGTTGGCATGAGCTGCATTGTGTTCTCTTATGGGAAGTGTGTCATGTTGTGTTTACAAGTTGGAGCATGCATTTGGCTGTTTGTTTCGTTTCCTGATCGTGTGTGGCCATGTTTTGTCTGATGATGTGGCATTGGTAGTTGGTCAATGGAATAGTACAATTTTCAGAATAGTATGGCTCCTGTATTTCGGAAAGTGTTGATTAGGATGTTGATTGGGCCTTTATCGGTCAGTGGGACGATGGAAGTGTGTCTTTAGGGCCGTTGAATGTCGGTTATGAGTCTTCTTGTTTGTGGTTGGGCGATGGAAGGAACGACGAGGAGTCGTGAGCTCCTCATCCCAATGGTTGGATGGCGTCACGACATGCAATGAGTCATCTTGGATTGCACTTTTGTAAGTAGGGCAGGCAGTTATGTAGCAGAGACCCATGCGTTGGTTTGTTATCCGTGTGGAATAGACGGGAGTTGTGCAATATAGTGTTGTCCCTAGTGGGTCGGTGACCGACAAGTTAATTCGGGCAATTATAAGGTGTTGACTTAGTGGAAAAGTCATGGTGGTATATTAGCATCTTTTTGTTGGGATTCTTATTAGTAGACTCGTGTTTGTTTTATGATGAGGTTTCGTGTGAGATCTCTCCCTATATTACCTATGTCATAGTGGTGTGCATGCTAGACTAGCCGATTCTTAGTAACTAATGGATGTCATGAGTATTTTCAAAGTTGTTGATAGTCCTTGGGGCGTTGATGACCCATAGCTCTTTGGTTTGACATAAGGGTGTAGTGGGATGCTGATTAGTGTACCAGGAGGCTAGTGATGCAGAAGGTTATAAGTCTCTTGGGAAGTTTTAGATGATGGTTAATAGATACAGTTATAGAAGGTTCGTTTAAGTGGCTTCACTAGGAGTTGCGTCTCATCGTTTGGAGAGATATGTAGTTGTTACAGTTGAGTGTTCCAAATGATCGGGTGGTTTGTTGGCATCAGTTGGGTTCTAGATAGTCTCTCGAGTTCTATACGGATGTGTTGATTATAAGAAGTGGTTAGATGTAGCATATGGATTATGATAGTGCAGTTTAATTCTAACCAAGTCAGATTTCGAGGGCGAAATCCAGTTTAAGTGGGAAAGAAATGTAACACATAGTTTTCGAATGTTTCTTTTTCGTGATAGCGGGCCGTAAATAGATCGAGTAAAGGCCTTGGGCTTGAAGGGAATAGGGTTTAGCCCCTATTGGATGTTGATGTTAGGTTTGAGTTCAAAATTAGTTCCAAAAACTCATAATCTTAGCAATGGAAGTCATAAAAATTTCGAACATAATAACATTTACAACCCACCATGGATCTACTTGCAAGTAATGGAAAGTTAAAAACACAACCAAAGAAGAAGGAAGATGATAACAACCTTTGTTTTTCCTTGAGTCCTCTTGGGAGGCTTGAGTTTTGATGAAGAGTGTAGAACCAAAAGAGACACCAACAATGCACTAACTTGATGAGAATGCTAGTTTTATGTAAGCTCTTAAGCTTGAAATAAATATCCAAGTATTTATTCCAATATAGTGAAATGCAATCAACTTAATCTTCAAGTTTTCAAAAGCAAGAGAAGAGAGGGAGAGCTTGTAGAGTTTCGGCAATTGCATGAAGAAGTGCAAGACCAAAAATGCAAGCCTTATATCTACATGCATAAACTCAAGTTAATACCCATTAGGTCTTAACACTTTAAGCAAACATGTCCCTATGTCATGAACATGTCTTACCATGTTTCTTAGGTTGAATTCTTTACATTAAACAATTGCATGAGCCATGCCTTTGACTCTCCAAGAACTTTTGGCCATGGACCCAAAAAGAATACAAATGTTTAAATTTTATAAACTCAAAGTTTATAAAATATAAACTTTGTCTTTTGGTAAAAGACAAAAGGATTCAACTGGTCCAAAATGTTGTGCATGACTTATTAATTTATAACTCATGAAATAATATGTTACTTGTTTTGTAAAATAATTATTTCCAAGAAATAATATTTTCCCAATTTATTATAAGAGCTTATGAACATTTATTAAAATCAATTTTTAATAAATAATCAACTGTATCAAGTTGTTATTCGTGTGACCCTTATGATCATACGTTAATTAGAATATCATTCTAATATGACTCTTGAGCATATTATATCTTTCAGTTGATAATATTGGTTATGTGATCTATGTCCTTGGTTTGTGTTTTGGAGTCAAGGGGTAAAGTTTCGAACTTCTTTCATGAATTAAGGATTTTAGTTTGACATGTGTTAAGCCAAAATTAACTAGATAGAAATGTTGGGCTATTCAATACCTTTCCGTGGATATAAAGACCGTTGAAAATGGAGTTGAAATGAAGAAGTTATGGCTGTTTGAAGTTGAGGTATATTTGGGTGAAAGTTGTGGCCACGACATGGGGATCAAAGCCCACGACATGGCGACCAGTTAGGCTCAGGCCCATGATTGATTTTAGGGGTTTCAACGTATTTAAGCATAAGGTTTCGCATTTCGGGCATTTTATCAGCCTCCATTACCTCTTGGGAGACACCCTAGCCTCCACCTTAAAGATTTGAGCTTCTCCTTTCTCCTCTCTCCTCTTTTGGGTGCTTTTTATAATGTTTTGATGATTTTAAAGATCAATAAGGCTCTTTTGGTTGCAATGAATGATGCTTTAATTTTTTATCCATCAAAGACACTATATTTTTGGACTATTGTAAGTATAAAGTTCCAATCTTGCTATCTAGTTCATTAAATCTTGTCATTCGAGGTTTTTAACACTTTTGGTCCATTTTATGGGTGATCTTAGAGTTAATTGGACTCCAACATCTTTTGATCAGTTTAGGATGCTTCATGGACCTCATGGACTAGGAAAGTTATGATCTTGTACCTTCATTTGTAGCTATGCAAGTTATCTTGGTCCTTTCGGCCATTTTGGTGTATTAAAGTTTAGATCTTGGAAGATTGTGACATTATTAGGGGTAAAGTTGGAAACTTTATCCATCTAGACATCTTGTTGATTCAAATCTGAAAGTGGGAGGCTTGGATGCATCTTTGGGTCCCTTTAAGACTTAAAGCCTAGATCTTGGTGGTTTGGACCATCGTAATGGATAAAGTTGGAAACTTTATCCATTATGAACCTATTAGGATTCAGGTTTGATGATTTTAGCTTTGGTCCTTATGGATTAAGCCCTTCTTGAAAGAAAAGTCTTTCAGACGGAAGACCACGACGTGGTAGTTGAGCTTATCACGTCTGTGTTTGTCTTTTAGTGCCCACGACGTGGATTCGTGCTAAGGATGACTTTGACCTTGACCGTTGACTTTGACAATGGTTGATTTTGGTGAAATTTGGGGTTTTAGGGTGTAGACTGAGATGATACTTCTTTTTTGATGCTATGTGTCTCTTTGTACCTGTCTACCCGGTGTGTGAGTTGTGTGCTAGCTGCTATTCGCGATGTGAGTTTTCTCACTATACTTGCATGTGTGGTAGTATATACGTGCTGACCATATTGATCTTATTTGTTGTTACTGTTTGTACTGAGACTTCGGGTAGTCTCCAGGGTTGCTGATAACATATAGTTGTTATTTGTGTTATGTTGTATGTGATATTTTGGAGAACTCAGTAAACTTTGTACTTATTGTTGTGGATTAAATATTTTACAGGTACGTATCGGATTGCAAATATGAGACTGTACACACACACATCAACATACTATGATTTGAGACTTTGCATTATCTTCTTATTAACTCTGATTTCAGAATAATTGTTTATGAACAAATGGTTATAATCTTACTAAAAATGAATGTGATATTATTATAAAAATAAAAATTTTAGCCTGGTTTTTTAAATGTTTCATTTTTTTTGGAAATTTCAGTT
This sequence comes from Lactuca serriola, assembly GCF_051521515.1. NCBI lineage: Eukaryota > Viridiplantae > Streptophyta > Magnoliopsida > Asterales > Asteraceae > Lactuca > Lactuca serriola. The sequence continues at coordinate 271,283,366 of NC_136412.1, read as the reverse complement.
TCTCCAATTTTTAGCACCTTTATTTTTTATATGTTTTGAAATTAATTTTTTAAAAGAACATTTTTTTTGTCCATCTCTCTTGCTTGTATTTTTTTTACGTGGATTAATATTGGGTTTGGATGTCCAATTTTTTTTGCGTCTTTACTTATTATGTCTTTTTTTAAATTATTATTTTAAAAAGAATTGCTTTACAATTTTATTATTATTATTATTATTATTATTATTATTATTATTATTATTTGTTATTGTTAGAAAAATCTAATTATTTTGGTCTAGTTTACAGAAAAGTCTCAAATTTTAATTTTTGAACTAAACAGTCCTAAATAACGGATAAAAAATATTCAAATAAACCCTTTTGTCTGCTTCACATATTTTAACCGGTTATTGAGATTTTTTTGTTAAAAAAAAACATAAAGACTTTTCCATTAATTTAATCAAAATAGTTTTTCTAAAGATAACCTAATATAATAATATGTAAATTATTATCCAAAATAACCCGCTCGTTTATATGTATCTTCTTCGTTCATTTTATCTTTACGTACGTTTAAGATGGAAAGATATAATTCCTTGGGTTTGAGTTTAAGATTATTTGGGAGATAATCCAATATAATAACACAACTATGTAAATTTGAAATTTAATAAGGTATTTATGAAGATAACAACTACATAATAACATAACTTTTGTATTAGAACTTCCACAAGCCTTTCTGCAATTGGAGCATAGACAAAATTTATCATCATCAAACTTAATAGTTGACATCAATTTAATAAACATGTGTGATTCTTATATTCATCTCCTCTTTTGTACCAAAAAAACAAGAATAAAAAACTAAACACATGCAATGAACATTATGATTTTACATGACTTGATAATGCTTATCATAACTTCACCTCCACAAAATGCTTACATGATGTTGGAGACAATGGTGGGCCATTGAGTAGCCAAAATGACAAAACTTACACAAAACTTTTAATCACCACGACGAGTTTCTTCATCTCCGCCATTGTTGGTGATTTCTCTTAAAATCAAAGCCAAAGAACTATATATTCCCAATTTAAACGTACCTAAGGAGAAAATAAATGAATGGGATGCATATAAATGAGCGGGTTGTTTTTGGATAAGAATTAACATATTATTATATTATATTAAGTTATCTTTAGAAAAGTCTATAATACTTTAACCAAATTAACGACAAAATGGCTTATTAAAGTTTCTTATCCAATAATCGAGACTTTTCCATAAACTAATTCAAATTAATAAGAATTTTCTAAAACTAACTAAATTTTTTATATGTTTTTTACAACTTTATTTTTATCAAATTCGTTTTTATAAATTATTTTTTTATAACTTTTTTACAACTTTGTATCTACTTTTTAAGATATTTATTACACTTTTGTTTTTATATATGTATTTTTAGATTCTTTTAGCTTTTAATAGATATGTTTCTGTTACAACATTATTTTTTGCATTCTTTTTCCAAACCACAGTCTCTATTACAATACAATAATACATGGAGGTGTTAACACTACTTAAAAATAAAAAGAAAAGTTAAAAAGTATGCCGACATGCAAAAGCCACGTTTCATCAGTACATTATTTAGGGAACCTTTTAATTATGCATTATCTCTAGAAAACCTTGATCATATTTATTGCATTTCAACTTTTATCGATCAAAGTCGATTATATCGAACGATAATTACCTTACACCTTATAAAAAAAAGTTAATTGATGAATCAATTAAAATGCACTCTTTCTTATTCGGCCCATACAATTTTACAAAAGAGTTTTTTTATTTTTATTTTATTTTAAAATTATTATCACAAACGGATATTTTGTAGGAAATGACACGTAGATAGCCGACATTGCCAAATGTAAAAAGAAAGAAAGCAACGGGGGATGAATCCACTGGGATGGCAGTGCGATTATACACCTGTAGAACACGTATCAGACCCGTTGAATGCGGGTTAAGCAGCTCTAACTGCTAACCTCCAGTGAGTCAACTTCATCAAAGTCGTCCCAAATTCAAAAATCCCAACAATCAGTGTACGTATGCGATGGGTATTTATAACTTGCTTCCACGAAAACCCATTTTCTTGAATTATTGAAGCTGTTCAAGACAGATCCACATCACCTATTTCACAAATTTCAGCTCCTAGGGTTTTTCTTGATCGTTCTTGAATCTTGACCCTGTTTTTGGTCCCCAAGAAATAAGATACAGCTTTTAATGAAGTGGGGGTTCTTTAAATCATCGTAGTTGTTGATTAAATAGTTGAATCTTGTAGTTTGCGTTTGAGAAGAAGAAGAAGAACAAGGTCAAAGGTCAACGGTTGGATTTTAACTCCATGGATATAACAGAGGTTTCGATCATTCACCATGTGGGCATTGTGTTCTTGGTGATATGGTTACTATCTTCCTTCGGTTATTCCCACCCAATAGTTTACTTCATCTCTTTGATCTATCTTTACTTGGTAAGCAATATATATATATAGACTATAAAACTATTTGTATGTTGATATCTTCCCAAAAATCATGAGTTTATTTTATTTATTTATTTCGTTTTAAAGGTTCATGAGAATTTTTCAATAAGATTCAGAAGAAAGGTGCGATTCGAAGAAAGAAGACAAGCCAATCAAAAAAGGGTAAACTCTTAATATTCTTTCCCTTTTTTGACTTCCATTTTCTTTACTAATTCATCACCTTTTAGCTTATCTTCTTGAGCTAGTTGAGAATTGAGATGATCCAATCTTTAGCCCTAAAAGCTCAAATTTTGAAACCCCTTTTTCGTTTTTGCGTAGGTACTTTCGGATTCTGAATCAGTAAGGTGGTTAAACCACATGGTTGAAAGGATATGGCCTATATGTATGGAAAATATCGTTTCACAAAAGATACTCCTCCCTATCATCCCTTGGTTCTTACAGAAGTACAAACCATGGACAGTGGTACAAATCTAATCTTAATTTTTTTTTTTTTTTTTATCTTCTTCTTTTTGAAGTAACATAATGCATAAATTGGTAACAAATTGGTCAAAAAGCGTGCTAAATTAATGTATTTATTTATTCAGAAAGAAGCTGTGGTTCAGAGTTTGTATATGGGAAGATCTCCACCAATGATTACAGAAATGAGGGTTTGTCGTCAATCCACTGGTGACGACCATTTGGTAAGTTGACAACGTCTCTTGGAACGTTTGTCTTGTAGCGAACAGAAGAGTTCCTAAATCATGTGGTTTTGATTGTTTTAAGGTTTTGGAGTTGGGATTGAATTTCCGAACAGCTGATGACATGGATGCGATATTAGCAGCAAAAATGACAAAACGATTAGGGTTTGGAATGTCCGCAAAAATGCATTTGACAGGAATGCATGTCGAAGGAAAGGTATTGTTAAATTTCCACTTATCTGACTTTTGTATATGTTGTAGTCTCATCTCTAAAGAAAATCGATAACTCCACACATATCCAACTATCAAGATTCACGAGTTTTGTTATTTGATTGTTGTATTTGAAATGTTGTTTAGGTATTGGTTGGGGTGAAGTTCCTCCCAAAATGGCCGTTTCTTGGACGTTTGAGGGTTTGTTTTGTTGAACCCCCATACTTTCAGATGACCGTGAAGCCAATTTTCTCCCATGGTCTTGATGTTACCGAACTCCCTGGGATTGCTGGATGGCTGGATAAGCTTCTAACAGTCGCATTTGAGGAGACACTCGTTGAGGTAACATCCACCTAATACAGTATCAGATAATAACCAGAGCATCATAGATGCTCTGGTTATCCGATGACTGGAAACTCGTTTCCAGTCATCCATCCAGACATGTAATGGTTTCTAATTTACATTACATGTTGGGTTTTTTCACAGCCTAATATGTTGGTGGTGGATGTTGAGAAACTCGTTTCACCTGAACAAGGTATAATAAGTTTACGTGTCTCTCATATATTTTAATTATTATGTTATGGTTTATTGGTTTTAACCTTATCTAATTTGTATTATTTTAGAGACTTGGTTCTCTGTGGATGCAAAGGAACCCATTGCTTACGCCTTTGTGGAAGTTGTTGAAGGATCAGATATGAAACCATCAGACCTGAATGGTAACTTTATTTCAACATTTTTTTTTATTTCTTATAGTTCTTCCATGAACATGATGATGACTAAATCGGACCTCTTTACAACAGGGTTGGCTGATCCTTACATAAAAGGCCAGGTTGGTGCATATCGGTTTAGGACCAAGACACAGAAGAAAACTTTATCTCCAAAATGGTTTGAGGAGTTCAAGATTCCCATCACTTCATGGGATGTACCTAATGTTCTTCAAATTGAAGTTCGTGATAAAGATCACTTCATTGATGATACCCTTGGGTTTGTTTCTTCTATTCCCTTTATCTCAAGCTCTCTCTCTCTCTCTATATATATATTTTTATTAAAATTATGCACCCTTTTATACAGTGATTGCATGATAAAGATCAACGATTTTAGAGATGGAGAGAGACACGACATGTGGTTGCCTCTTCAAAACATTAAAATGGGAAGATTGCATCTTGCGATAAAAGTAATTGAAGCCGAATGTGACAGGGATGTTGCATCAAAGAATGAATTTACGAAAAAGCCCTTGGTAGTAGAAAAATCTGAAGAAACAAATGCAGATAGTTTTGAACCCATTGATGTTGAAGGGCTAAAAGAGACTGGAATCTGGGTCCACCGACCTGGTGCTGACGTGGCGCAAGTATGGGAGCCAAGGAAAAGAAAGAACAAGAACAAGAACCGGTCCCACAAAGACAATGAGTCGGTGGCCAGTAGCACGAGGTCTGAATCATTCCCGAGTAATGACTCCAGCAGCAGTGATGACAGCCTGGAGGGTAATAAAGTAAAATCAAGAAACCCGGTTAAACGGGGGTTTCGAAAGATCGGTTCAATGTTTAACAGGAGCCCGAAACCAGAGAATGATACACCAAGAAGCTTTAAGGAAAGAGATGAAAAAGAGTGTGATTCGCCACCTCAGAATGTCCGGGCTGTGAATAAAAGAGAGATTGGTGTGAAGCTGGTAATGGAGGTGGATAAGGACAACCTTGTGTCACAGGGTCAGGACCCGCGGGTCAAATTTGAAGAAAGCTCGGAAAGAAGTGATGAAGAAAGCCCGGGGAAGACGGGAGTCAGAGATACGGTTAAAGGTATTCTGAAAAGTACTGGGCATTCGGCCCGTGGTATGATGCATGCCCTTTCTCGTAAAGGCTCCAATAAAAGCAGAGATTCGGATTCTAATGGTGACTTTGGACCGATCTTGTCACCTGGGTGTGAACTGAGCCCAGATGGTCCTGATCAAGCGGCTAGCCCAACCGGTCAGATGGGCTCGAGCCCTTTGAGCCCAACTGTTCAGTTGCGTTCGAGCCCTTTGAGCCCAACTGTTCAGTTGCGTTCGAGCCCTTTGAGCCCAACTGGTCAGATGGAGTCGAACCCTTTGAGCCCGACTGGTCAAGTCAATGCAGGTGAGCCGGATATGCTTATGATGGACACTGTGGATGTAAATGGGACAAATAAAGGCGATGAGGAAATGCCTCCAGAACCACAAGTAATATCTTCACTTAATTAAGAGGCTATGTATGTAGTTTGTGATGAAAGTTCTATGTCATATACTTGTGTATAAAGCTCTTTTGCATGTTGGGTGTATAATCCTGCAAATAGGCGAATCACCATTGTTGAAGGTGAATGTTTGTTGTACTTTGTTTTACTTTGATAGATATATGTAAATGACAAGAATTTTGGTTGGTAATTCCTAAATTCGAATCTTTTTAGCTTTTTGACTATGGAATTGGATAGATTGTGATTGAAATGTTGCAAAAAAAGAAAAATGTAAACGAGGCTTATATGAATTCGTTCAGGACATTCATCGAACACATGGTGTGCAATATCAATACCCTCAAAGTTCTAGGCTTTTGAAAGATTATCTCATCTATCATTGATATGTAATTTAATTATTTCTTACAGAATGGTCGTTATGTGCACTATACTATGATGTGATACGGTATTGAATACATATATATATATATATATATATATATATATATATATATATATATATATATATATATATATATATATATAATCATGTACACAGAATTTTGAATGCAAGATAAGTTATGCGTGTTTCTTTTTGGCTTTAAGAATAGGTTGAATCTGCAGTCTCCTGCTGAAAGCTCTGTTGAAAAGAAACCGAGTCTGGAATGCTGAAATGATAGGAAGCCATGCCAAACAAGCAATGGGTGTAAAAAGAACAACTCCCATACCGAAATCATAAGCTTGGGCAAAAAGCCGTGTGAATTTCCACAAAACCGTGCCCTGAATCAATGGCCTGAATGCTTGACCAACCTAGTAATGAAGAAAAAATGGTTATTTTTACTTGAAGAAATCAAAAGATGAAGATTTTGATTCAAAATCAAGAGAGTTTTGCTTACTAGTATCAGCCCCCATCCAGTTGGTAGAAACGCGAAACAACAAACGATCAAATCCTTTACAGATAGCTGACAGATGTATGAAAGAGTGATTATGGTTGCTATAACAGATAGGAAAAGAGAAGCTTTGAACAGCCTGAATGAAAGCTGATAGTTATCACTGAGATAATGCCTCCCCACATTTACAACCTGTGTAAAATATTCCACATGATTAGAAAGACAAAAATAACTCCCACCTAAAAAGTGGAGTTTTACCTTGATTAAGAGGAAAATGACGACTATGACAACCCAGGAAAGGACATAAACAACAACGGTTTTATTGGAGCCGGCAATATCAAGATGGTAGACGAGACCATATTGGTAAATAAAGAAGCGCAATGAAAGAAGAATCTCAATAATGCGGGACCCCCACCCCGAATGCTTAAGATGAGCTTGTTCATCATACCACCAAGACTGCCAACTCTTATCTTGCTGGATTCCGATTCCACCCTGTTGTTTAATCCACTTATTCCAATCCTTCCAGTCATCAACAATCTTCCCCCAATCAAAACCCGAAGGATTGAACAGAAAAGGCGCAAACAACCAAGTCAACGACAAGAACCAGATGGCGTATGTAGTCAATACATACGTCATGTTGTTTCGATACGCTCTCCTGATGATGTCATGAACTATTAGAAGTAGTAAGAGCTCGAATCCTTTCATGAAATGACTGCGTGAGTATAATCTGTAGTTTTCGGTGAAACTCGCGTGAAAGACCACAACCTTTCGACCCGTGGGTCGGTATTTTGCACCGCCGTGAAGTATGGTTCGGCCAAAATAATGGGTTTTGGTCCCGAGAGAAAAGGTGAAGAAAACAGCAGCAAGTTGGAGTTGCATTAGAACAAAATCTTTAAGGGCGCTGAGAAATCCTCTTTCGAGTGCGATTTCCATTACCATGGGTAATCCTGTCAATAATCCAAGTTGAATAAATGATTGGGATGCTAATGCGGTTTCTAATGACCGAATGTTGTGCACTTTGGCTTCCAGAAGTAATGCCTTTTCTAAACCACTTAGCACGAGGTAGAGCTGCCCGTATAAGAATACGTAAATTCCAATTACAGATATCTGTAAGATTTGAGAAAGAAGAAAATATTGAACATTTAAGCGAGTTGTAATAACATGTTGTCCCACATTCACATTGTTTTGTGAATATCCCTAGTTTTGTAATTAGAGAAAACATAAGCCTAAATCGAGTATGAAATTATTACCAGGCTGCTGAAGTAGAAGCCGACTGTTGTGAAGTAACAGGAAAGCATGCGGAAAAAGTCAAATCGGCGTCCGAGTCGGTAGATATCGCGGCTAAGAACTTGTTCGCTATTCCCATTCGCAACTTTGGCTTCAAACTTTGAGATCTGGTTCAAGCTGACGTCACGCCCTTTACCAACTTGTATGTACTCATGGTATGTAATATGTCCACGCCGTAATGTAGTATTATATCCTGTACACAACATCCAATGCCGTTTAAATCAAACCATCAAAGTTAACTCATATGGTTTCAAACAGAACTAAACCTGCAAAAATGTCTTCACTCAGGTTAATTGTCTTTGAAGCTTTGCTTATGCCACCTCTTGTTAGGTGAAAGATTCTGTCAAAAAGATCTGGATGCCCATAATGGAACCTAATCCTGTTTAATACAAGTGGGTTCAATGGTGTTCAGTTCATGGGTTCGACCCAAAATCAGCAATTTATAAAATAGCACCTACTTGAGAGGGTTTGCTAGGAGCCTTTGACCAATTGTCACAAAACTAGTCTCTTGGTAAGACATGAACCATGCTAAAGAAGAAACACTGCAATAAACACCATCCATCGGTAACAAAATAAACTATGTGTTTGTTTGACTTTAACTTGAGAGAAAGAAAGTGTGTGAACCAAACCTTCCAGTGAATATGTGTTCCCTTAGACCAAGTATCTTGGGAGTTTTTCCAAGTCTTGGAAGAAATTCTTGTAGGAGATTCCTCATTTTGATGGCTTCTTCCAGATAGTTATCCTGTAACGTAACGATCCATGTATGTTAGATATTTTCTCTCAAAAACTAAAAACTATATTGATTTGATTCATACTTGGTTCATATCTATGGCTTGTAGAGCTTCACCACGAGTAAAAATTATGGCATGGTTTTGATTTTCAGGTTTCCCTTCTCCAATATTAGGTGGTCCTGGTAGCTTCACGCGATATATCTCCTGTAATCACATCACACCACATAACAATTATAGTGCTGAAGTTTGTGAGTTTATTGTTTGGTTTTGGTTTTGGTTTTGGTAGCTTACCTGGTCAAAGCCGTTGACTGCTTTGACTAAAACGGATGAGTAAATCTTTATGGGCTTATTGTCAACCGGTTCTTCCCTCTCTTCAACATAAGCCACACGTAGTGAAGGATACCTTACCATAAGATCAATGATTTCTTGTGCCTGTGGGTCCCCTGATGTTTTCTGTGACCCGAATAACTGACAAGACACAACATGAGTAAATTTCATGTCTGCTAATGCATCCAGATGAGCGTTTAACGTGTCGTTCCCTCTTTCAATTGTCTCATAACCTTGAAGAATATCTGATAATCAACATCAACATATCAGACTCTGTGACTGATGTCAATTGAGACAAAATTTACACTTATTTATTTCACCCAAAAAGATGGAATAAGGTGGGACAAGGGACTAGCTTTCGATCTAAAAGACGTAAATGCCCTTCCTCGTTATTGAAAATATCTCTAAAAAGCTTGTCAGGTCCAATCCAGTCCAGTGAAAGAAAGGAAGCCTAACTACAACAAACCATCATCTTCAGCCTTGTCAAGAAAAGCTTGCAGCTTTAGCGCCTTGTGGTAATACATCATCCCACGAACTGTTAACAAAAATAAAGATATACTATGTGTTAAGATATAAGTAGTAATATAGGGTTTTATTAGTTCTTGATGTAGCTTTTAACATAATTTCCAGATTGTTTACAATATGTAAGTTTTGAAAGAAGTAACTGTTTCTATCAACTCACCTGTCCTGCTCAAAGTCTGCCCACGAAAAGAAGCCCAGTCTCTAAGTTCCTCCTTGCCATGATCATCTAGCTCCTCCATGGTTTCAACCCCCATTCTTTCCAGGAAGTTTTGCAACTCATCTGAGAAAAAAAAAAGGGCAAAATCGTAAAAAGAGATACATACTGATGAATGATGACAAAGATCTTGAACTTATAGTACATTACCTGGAAATATTTTCTCCATATAGAAGCCGATGGATACATAATCTTGGCTTGCGTTCAGCTCCTTTGTAGAGAATTTAACTTCTTCCTTCAAATGTGGAGTCAAAACACTGTAATCACAAGGTAAATAAATTAGTAATTTGAACCCAAGTAAGTTCTTGAATCTTATGGTGAACCTATGAACAATGAAAACCTGAAAGATAGCATGTTGCGGACTTTTGGAGCTCGAGGTATATCCATGAATAGAGAAGTTGCAAAAAACGATATACGCCTTCTTGCATCCAGGTTTGAAGGTATATCCATGGCTGCATCTTTGATTGTAAGCAGCAAAAGGAATCTCTTGATCTATGCAATCAAGATTTGTATTAGTTTTTCTAGCAAACATTTAGGGATCATTTGGATTTGGGATTTGGAATTTAGATACATTCTTTTGTACAGAATTTGGATTGTATTTATGGTAAATGACAAAATTGCCCTCCAAATCCCTCAAAGCCAAATGCAGTTTTAGTATTATTGAAAGTTGTTAAGAAAACCTTCTGATTAAGAGAATCGCTATCTGGCAATGGGAAATGGATTGAATGCCTTGATGCAAATAGTTGTGGTTCGGGTTCACTAAAGTATGTTGTTAAACATCCTTCAGTATCTTGATAAGTATTCATGGAATCCAGTGTTCTGTATACAAATCGAATAAGTATCCTGAAAAGATTCAAAAAGCTGATCACTGAAAAGATGCGAACCTGGATCTGTTTTTCATCATATCGTTTGTTATGATCTCAAAAATATCTTGCAGCACTTTCACAACTTTAGTATGATGATTCTCATTGCCTTCAACCTAAAATGAAACGTAAAATTTTACAGACATACATGAAGAACTAGAAATCTGAGTTCTAGGGTTTGAGATTTACCAGAAGTTCAACTAAATCGATGCATTTAGCATGTAGAGTTAGAAGCTCACTTAGATCGAAATCCTTAAGGAAGGTTGATTTCCACATGCTTTCTTCAATCTCATTAACTATCCCAGATATGACTCTGAAAACAAACAAAAAAAAATAATGGTATGCTATACACAATTTACTAATATTTTGAGAAGAAAATGAAGAACATAAAACTCCATTGATGGTACCTTCTCTCCATGTCTCCAACAACTAGAATATCAAGAACATCTTTCAGTGAATCATAACATTCTTTTACTGCAATATACATGTAGACATCTCTTCTGATTCTTTTGGAAAGATTTGCATCTTCCCCTACAAAGTCCTTTGCAATAGACAAGGCAACTGGCAACTGTAAATAGAAAGATGAACAATGAATTAGAAAACATGGATTGGAGTGCATGAAAAAATAGATTATGAAAAACTGAAAACAGAAGAGTACCTGATTTGCTAGGAGGAAAATAGGCCAACAAACAAGGCCAGAAAGTAAATCGTGTGATAAAGGCATCTTCATCAATTCAACCTCTCTGTTCATATTTTGAAAAGATTTGTTAATGATTTCAATTTCTTGTGGAAAAATAACTAGAAAAAGGAGATAATTAACCTATTACTTATGAGATCCTCCTCACGAAAGTTGTTAATGATTTCATTCCATACAACAACAAACTTAACAAGACCATTCCTCATTTGTCTTTCAGACAGCTACAAAGAACCAATGTGACTTAGACTCATATCAAAGAACAAGAATGAGATAAACCAAAAAGAAAGCATTTTTAGTAAGTACCTTTTGAAACATCTCCCTTATGAAAGATTTCCTGTTTAGATGTTTATCGGTTTTTGTAGGATGTGGGATTAGAGAATTCATGAAGGCCAAAGGTAAATCTTGAAATCTACTTCTCATCATACCTAATGTACGAATCTAGATATAAAAAAAAGGGTGTTAGATTGTATAAAATAACTTCAAAAAATAACTTGATTTCATACCTCTCCAAGATGATGCAAGATTCCATAAAGTCCTCCAAAGATTGCACAGAAAACAGAGTACCAAATCTGGGTGTCCATGAAATACACCAATATGACTGGAGTCCAGATAGCAGCAATAGCACCAGCATTGTTCTTGACTGATTTAGATTTAAAAAAAAAATTGTAAGATAAAAAGAAAATGTTTATTTAGTTATTAAAGAACGTATATTATGGAAGAATGTAAAAAAGGTGTTACCTTTTGGGAAAAGCTCATGCCAGTCATACTTTGTAATTCCAAGGCTCATAATTTGTCTTGTTGGTCCTATGAGTGGCTTTATCTGATAGTGACAGAAGTTTACTAGTCAACTTTTTGGTCAACTTACAACAGGAAGAGAAATAAAGCAAAAAGACTCACCTCAAAGGTGTAGCTAAATGTCAATTTGCTTAATAACAACAACATCCAGAATAAACTGTACCTGAAAACAAAGACTTGACACATTTCAAGAGACGTTTTCCAAAAGAGAAACACGAGTTTACATCAACTTAAGAAAAAAAAAAAAGAGTTCAGAAAGTACTTCAAAAGGGAGAACTGAGACTCTTGCATCCCTCTTCCCACATATAATCTAGGCTAAATTCCACAAAAAGGTTAGAATATTGGGTCATTTGTTTATTTATTTTGATGTATAATAATATTAATACCTGAGTCCACCAAGAGAGAAGTGAAGAAATCTTTGAGTTTGAGGTTTCAATGTATCGACCAATTGCAGGAACAGAAAAGAGGATCATATTGACTGCATTAGACATCAAATAGAATCCAACTGCAATCATATATGAAGAATAACACCACTCTCCAAACAAGCTTCCATCTTGTGATGAATAACAAGTGTACTTTCTTCTACTTTTTGAATAAAATATGGGTAACAAGATAGTCCACATTGCTGCAATCATCACCTTCAAACTATGCTTTCTGGCTCTTGATTCATCCATCATGGATCTGGCTTTCCATGTAAACACAATATCAAGAACAGCTGCAAGATTCAAGAAAAGTTCGGAAGTAAATCAAATTTCATCTGCATCCTTTTTAAGTAAAAAAGATACAAACTTTATTAAATCTTTATGAGAGAGTACCGAAGTTAAAGTAGGCACAAGACCTTGAACTAGTTTAAGAACTGCAGATGTGATAAAGATGCTCATAATATCTTCAAGTATGGGTGTATCAAACATCTGTAATGGTGAATTCAGATCATGGCATGCCATAATTATCATCGCCTGAAAATTTCAAAAAAAAAAACATATCTTATCGTTTAGATTTTACTCATTTTAGAAAGAAAGCAAACATGTGTTGATGTGTTTATTAGTGTTCAAAATAAAACGAACCTGAAGAGATAGAATAAGAAAAGCCCACATTCTATCAAAGCTTCTGAAAACATGCCAAAATGACCTAAACTCAACAAAATTTGTCTTTCCTAACCATTTTTTCTCCTTTGGCTTTGGTTGCTCTTCTGTAGACTCATCATCTTTATTAAGCTAACAAAAACAATAAGATTTACGATTGTTATGCAATAACAGATTAAATTTGTTATGTAAAGATTAAGATTTAATTTACCTCCATTTCTTCATCGTTCTCTTCTGTCTTCTTTTCTGTCTTTAGTTTATCTGAGCTCTTATTGTTTTTTCTCTTGGGATCCTCACAAAAGTCTACATAAAAGAAGTCATGCTCTTTATTCATAGGCCATTCTAGTTGGAAACAATCAGGAGACCTATCAATATATAACAAAGTAACAATCATTACTTATTATTAACAATTATAATAAACTTCGAAGAAATTAACAATCAAAAGTCGGGTATATATTAACCAGAAGAACTCATTCAAATCATCATAGTTTCTCCATGTCGAATGATCAGTCATCCCATTTTGGTTTTTCTTAGCTTCCTTCAGTCATTTGAAAAGAAAAATCAAAATAAACAAAAATGAAGAGTAATGAATGTTTTAGGTAGAAGTATTAAGTATAAGTGTATACCTCACGAATAACCTCGTATATTGGGGTGATAACATTATTTAGAAAAGACTCGGGCCCACCACCATATGCAGGGGTGAAGGTTCCATCAGTAGATAAAATGGTGGCACCCATCAACATGCTATGCATGTCATATGCCATCTACATAAATACAAGAATTTGATCATTTTGATTGCATAAAAGATATGAATGATATTGAGTTTCATGATTTATAATGTGAATACATACATGGTGAAAAATGTATGCAAGGCACTCTGGCATGAACCTCACATTAGCAGCCTCACCCCATATAAGAAGATAAAGTCCTATATACAGAACTTTGTATTGTTGTGCTTCTGGATCTGATAATGGCAACCTACATAAATAAGTAAAAAGTTTTAGATGAATTTTGTAATATTCAAGAAAGAAATATATAAAAACAAGAAGAATTCTTATAGTATAACCTTATGCTGTTTTTTTTCTCTAAGAATTTACACCATTCTGTGTAATTCTTGAAGAACTTCTTCATCAGGTCATCTAGAACACCATCTGCTAACTGTTGATCTCAAAAGTTTAACAAATAATATCCGTGTAAATATAAATATATATATATATATATATATATATATATATATATATATATATATATATATATATATAACTTTGATTACCTTTGATGTATTTGCTAGTTTATTACTTCGCCGAATATGCATGTTTGCAAGAAGTAGAATCAAATGTTCCCTCTGATTAGCAACATTTCCTTTCTGAAAGTAAATATTGTTATCAGAAATCAACAAATTGCAAGAAAAGATGAAGAAGTATTATTAATGAATACCTGAAATCCGAATGAACTTTGGAGCCAATCGAACAAATCAAAATGAGGCTTTTGATTGGTGAACTCTTCAATAAATGGTATCCCTTCAACATTACGAACAGCTGCAACTGCAGCTTTAATCTGTAGCATTTCATGATTTTCATCAGATGATTATAATAATAAACTAAATAATGAAAGTCAATAAGTGTTTGGAGAATGAAAACAGACCTCAGTGAGTTGCATGATTGCTTGATGAACACCTCCTTGATCAAGGGGAAGAATGTTAAAATCATAGAATTCGGATCTTCGATTAACATCATTATCAGCATTTCCCTAGAAGGAAGAATAGATAGAAGATAATTGAAATCATGCATGAAAAGGATTATTTTTATATAAATGTAAATATAAAATGAAAAACGAACCTGTGTGCCAGCAGCTTTAGTGAGTGTATTTGATACTTCATATAACACAGCAGCAATTGCACCAGCTTTAATTAAGGCGTCCCTGTTCTCCAAAGTACTTTCTCCTCCATGTTTGATGATGTAATCTTTGTATTCACGATAAACACGTCTGACTTCACGTACATCGCTCTTTTCTTTCCTTTTTCTGTAAGTAACTACTTCATCCTATCAATCTCAGGCGCCAAAAGATAGTTACAGGGATGAACTTTTATCAGAGATGATCTGATTTAATAAGTGGGGTTTGTGATTCACCTGTTCAAGTCGTTGAAGAAGAGCAGTTTTGAACTGTCGTACCCCACGCCCTCTTGAATTACGATCCAAATCATGTGCAACAACAAAAGCATGAAAACGGCCTGCTCACAGACGAGGATTAGGGATTTAGAACCTCAAACAACAGCAACAAGAATCACAAATTGGGTGCAAATGCTTACATAAACATGCAACACGAGGCTCTTGGGCGTCTATCAAATTGGCAACACGAAGGAACCTCTGAATTTCTGATCTCAAAGTGACTGGCAATTTCTCAGAATCAAATGGTTCAGGAACGTAATCACGTCCAGAAGTAATCGATTTCATATAAAAGGATTTCGCCCCATTATTGTTACTACCATACCCTCCTCGACCATTAGTTTGCGTATTGCTAGTACTTGCAATGCTGGGCTCTGCGACCACGATTTCGGCCATTGTTGAACATGAACCAAGCTTGCAGAGTAAGTAAATGGGTGCGGGAGAGAGTAGAATTTGAAGGGGATCTTGTGTGCAGTATATACATGATTTCTTAATGTGGTGTACACTTTATGAAGAAAGATGGTGGCTTGCTTTTTTGATTAATTAGTTCACTAGCAGTAGTGGTGTCATCTTTTTTTGCTTTTGCTTTCCATGGATAGTTTGGTGTGTATTTGCTTTTGTGAGGATTATACAATAAAAAAGACGCAGGGGAGAAAGGGTTCTTCAATGTGTTGTTCATTGCTACTGTGATGTTATCTGTAAAACAAAAATTGGGGTTTCTTCTTTCTTGCGCGGGATTTCTTTGAACACGTGTCACCGTCTTTTGTGTGTGAAAATAGTGCGTGTTTTCATTTTACATTTTTTTTTCTTTTTCGCCAAGCGGCTTTATTGAGTATTGAGCAGTGAGTATTGTTTTTGGTTTAGAAAAAGACATAATGACTTGAGAGGTAATAAACTATTGTTTTTGGTAATATTTGATTGCTAAACTGTTTTCGTACTCTAATAGTCATTTAACTTGTTGATTCGTCTAAATTTTCTCCTTACGACTGTTTTTTGCCGGTTGCAAAGGATTTATCGATACTACGTGTTAGTTTGATCCTATGTGGCATGTAGGGCTAATGTTATTAAAAGAGGGGTGTATGTGGTTCCTTTATTATGCCCTAATACCCTGATGGCTTCCTCCTACAACTTCTCATCATCCATCAATCGATCAAGCAAGAAATCAACAGTGAACGATCCAAAAACTTGTGATTATGGGTTCCCTGCACGTATTCTACCGTCAACAACACCAAAGACTCCAGGGAGGCATTTCATGGTGTATAATAAGGTAAGCTATTTCACTTGAGTCTTCCCCCTTTTCTGATTCATTTTTCCTGATTTGAAACCTCCTTATGAGTTATTTGTGTTGAAGGGTAAATGCAAATATCGGAAATAGTTGGATGTAGAACCTGTACAAATGCCTCTAATGGAAGTGGTGGAGGGAATTAAAGTTGAATTAGTAGTATTGAAGACCGAAGTAGAGAAGGTGAAGGAAGACATGGAACAAATGAGGAAGGAAAAGTACT
This sequence comes from Lactuca serriola, assembly GCF_051521515.1. Taxonomy (NCBI): domain Eukaryota; kingdom Viridiplantae; phylum Streptophyta; class Magnoliopsida; order Asterales; family Asteraceae; genus Lactuca; species Lactuca serriola. Next base: position 271,266,746 of record NC_136412.1, on the reverse strand, counting down.
CTGATGCCATTGCAATGAAGGAAAAAATATATAAGTTTACCATAGGATTTCTTTTTTTTGATCACCGTGTATATGATGAAATGATGTATTGAAAGATGTTGTTTGAATGGAATGAAGACATTATCTTAACTTCTTGTTGGAATGGAATGAAATAATTTTGACTGGAATGGAATCACAAAGAAATAATTTTGACTGGAATGGAATCACAAAGAAGTAATTTTTACTGGAATTAGAAAGAAGTAATTTTGACTAGAATCACAATGTAGTAGTTTTGACTGGAATGGAATCACAAAGTAGCATACATATAATAATGAATACATATATGATTCCATTCTTTGACTATAATGAATACATAGAAGTAATTTTGAGTGGAATGGAATCACTGAGACAACAATGCATACAAATAACAAGAAAGTAATTGAATGAAATAGATACAATACATATATAACAAGAAAGTAATTGAATATGGTGGTTGAATTCATTGAAATACTCCATTTATATTCGACATTAAATAAAAGGAAAGCGAAGTTATTGAATATGGTGGTTGCCACCTCATTGACCACGTAGGATAAAAAAAGCCACCTCAGACCGATTCAACCGTTGAAACCGACTAATATCGGTCATAAAGGGAAAATTTAGATAAATCAACAAGTTAAATGGCTATTAGAGCACGAAAAAAAGTTTAGTGACCAAAAACAATAATTTGTTACTCTCTCAAGTCATTATCCCTTAAAAAAATATCACCATATCATCCAATAATGATAAACGCATAGAATTTAGACTAAGTTGTAAATTTGGTCCGTTATTGAAAAAGTATGGATAAGGTTCAAAATCTTTTGAACTTACATGGATGTCCAAAATTAGATATTTTTGTGGTTATGAACCCTGTTAAACATGAAAAGACCATTTTGCCATTTTTATTTATTTATTTATTTTTTTGCTTTTTTTTATTATTTATTTAAATACTTTAAAGTGTTTTAATTAATTAGAAATGCAAATGGGCCCCATCTAACTCAAACTTCTTTCTCTCTCTCTCACTCACCTACAGAAAGACACTTACAAGCATACACACACTAATCATTAAAACACACACCTTGTCACACTCATTGGATATTAAAAACATACACATAGATAGATGAGTATGAATTTGTTGCTGGTGATCGAAGTTATTCCACCATTTACCCACAAAACCTTCGATAACAGAGTACAAAACTTATTGCTCTGTTTTCCCCATTGGTGGTTGTCACAATTAGCAATTTCAGTTAGGAAATTATGTTTCTCATGTAAACGTCAACTGTTGTAAGACATGTGCTAACACATTAAAGTTTACATGAAGGTTCCTAATGAACCATGTATTGTTATAATGCAAAGCATTTTCATATCTCAAATCTCTCCAAAATCTCTCCATGTTTCTCAAATATCCCTCAAATCTCCCTATGTAGTTTTCCTTAGTCAAAATCAACTCAAAATGAAAGGAGAAAACTTGAAAGATCGAGCCTATTTTGGAATACGCTTTTCATTTCGGAGTCTCCTTTCTCGGTCCAGAGCCCCCTAGTTCGGAACTTCACCTGCTCCGGAACCCTCTATTGACTTCGGAATGTGATGAGCGAATTCGGAGCCCCCCCCCCCCCACTTCGGAACCTTCAGATTTGGCTCCGGAATTTCCTCAACCGGACAATCTCGCATGATCCGGACCAGCTCTCTCGGAAGGCTATCCACTCCGGAATGCCTCGTACACTTCGGAACGCTCGCAGCCTCGAAGGAAAAGGACTCCGGATAGAGTTTGACTTCGCAACCCTCGACTTCGGAAGATGCTGGCGACTCCAAAAAATTGAGAAGAGCTCCAGAACAATGGGTTTGACTTCGGAACTCATGCCTTGACTCCGGAATTCACCATTTGGCTCTAGATTTCGAACCATTTCGGACCATTTCATCGTTTTGAGGTATTTTGACGTCGGGAATCCCACCAAACTCGTATTTTTCATAACTTAGACCCCTTAAACCCCTATTTTATGCCAAATTTGATTATTTTAAACATATTTATATAAAATAAAATCCAATGTTTTTAAAAGGAATCCTAAGCCTAGAACCTCCTCGAGTGACCACCATACTAAAAATAAACAATACAAACCATCAAAAAGCACTCGAAGAATTCCACACTCTGTAAGTTCCTCAGTATCCCAGCGACTTCCATTGAATCGAGTACATATCATGTGCATTCAGTAGTACGATCCCAAATTCCCTTCAATCCTTCTAAACAAGGCGTCTGACATGCTAACATACTTCCTAGGTTATCCTAGGATTCCCTTCACACCTTTCTCCGCCATTAGATGCAGAAGAAACTCTCATTAATATCCGCTAACTACCTTACATATACAATTACATGCACTAGATAATTCTTTGACTGCAATATCTCGCACTAAAAATGTTATACTCAAACAAGAGCTACACAACAGTGTTAAACATAGCCTTCCAAAATTATATAATCCATGTAACATGTAGCATATTGTAACAGCGTAAAATTTTCAAAATAATTTTTCATTTTAAAACATTCATTCATTCATAAATAATGTCAAACACATTGTATCAAATGTTATTATCACAAAACTTTTCCCCATAATCTCTACAAAAACTCCAATGCGTGTGTGTACGAATCATGTCGGCGCCTTCCCGCGCTCATCACTAGTACCTGAAACACATAACACAACAACTGTAAGCATAAATGCTTAGTGATTTCCCCAAAATACCACATACAGCACATACGCCACTCAAGGCTATAATACGACCCCCTGGTCAATGTGTCTCGGCGGGACCCTCCAGTCTCATAGCTCGTTGGACCCTTAGGTCCGGTCATAGCTCGTTGGACCCTCCGGTCCGGTCTACATCATCATACAACATACAAATATCACATAGCACATAATCTCATACATAACACATAAGACCCTCTGGTCATCACATAGTACCACTCTAGGTAACGTATAGTGAGAAGACTCACCTCGATGTCTCGGAAATATCTGGCTCGGAAGAAGTATGATCTAGCCTCCGCCTAATCACAAAAAGTAATACTCTCATAAATACAATTGTACTCAACCCTAAAAGTTAACAAGGTCAACGGTCAACTTAACCCGACTCGTGCGAGTGCACAAGGGCGACTCGGCGAGTCTACACGTGTCCACTGACTCTCTTAGACCCTCTCTTGGCACGTCGAGCACTTCCCTGGACTCGATGAGTTCCACCTGGCATGAATCGCGGGGCCACCCCGACTCAACTCACCGAGTCTCAAGAACAACTCGGCGAGTACCGCCTTGAACCCCGGTCCTCTGATCCCCTTCTGACTCACTGAGTTATCCCCCAACTCGGCAAGTCTACTCACAGAGCTATTCGCGTGAAACCCTCACCCTACTCGCCGAGTCTCAAGAACAACTCGGCGAGTTCAAGCCATGCACCAACTCTATTGACCTCCTGGGGTCAGATCTGTGCCCTTAATCCATAGATCTGGCCTTCCCAAGCACGAAAGTCACATAAAGCTCGAAACTTGATGCTTATATATTAACATAATGGCATCAAAGGGTGATTTAGTCCCAAAAATGGCAACCTAAGTCCAATAACCCCAAAATGACTCATAAAGCTCCATGGGTTAAAGTCTCTGGACCTCTTTGAGTCCAGATCCAAAGCACAAACTCAAGAGGGGACTAAATGCTCTACATATTCTTCTTCTAAAGGGCTTAAAACCCTAACTCTAAGAATCAACACCCAAAACTGGAGAAGGTCCGAAGGAATACCTTAATATGAAGCCTTTGATCGCTGAAGACACTAGATTTGCACTTCCTTCAGCCTTCTTTTGCCTTGGTCACCTTCTCCTTCAAATTTCACCAACAAAAGATCAACAATGGCCTCTCTTCTCCTCACAAGCGATCTAGGACTCTCTCTGGGGTGTGGTAGCCTCAATGGACGGTCATAAGGGCCTTTAAATAGGTCTCAAAACAGCGTGGACTCGCCGGGTCCACTCATGAACTCGCCGAGTCCAGCTGTGAACTCGCGTACAAATCCGCGACCATACTCGGTGAGTATAGATGCCAACTCGCCGAGTTCCCCTACAAAACCCAAAAATAATGGAACAAAATGTCATACCTGGGAATCCAGGTGTTACACATATAATATTCGCTTAATAGTTAACTGATATTAATGGAGGTCTCTAAAAGCACAAAGCAATCAACATTTGAGCATCGAGTTATATAAACTAGTGCATCGCCTAAACTAGCAATCCTATCCTTCTATGTTTGAAATCGACACTAACATGAAATTCTAAAAGCCCAAACAACATGCATACAAAGGCATCCCTCCTAACATTCTATCATGCAATTCTAAGTAGATCCTCAGCCCTAATCTAGTATGATATTCACATATACACATACTGAAACAATTAAACATGTATGAGTATTTTGGGAAATACTTACTTGAGCTCGATTGAGTTCATGCATCACACCTCTTTTTCTTTTATAAAATCTTTTTAGAAAGTCATTTTCTTTTGAAAGATTTATCAATTCCTCAGCTTGAGTCTAGATACACTAGGGAGTGTGCCCGAATCGCTCAAACCAAGGCTCTTATACCAACTTGTAGTGTCCCAAAATACTAGTGATATTTTGATTTTTAAGATCAACCAAAACATGCATTCATTACTTTCAAAAGATATCTAAGGTCCAAAGTGTTTCAAAAATACATCAGAGTAAAGTAAAATCAGAAGTGCGGAAACCCCGTGGATGCTATACAGTCATGCCGAGCTCTTCCCCTTGGAACCAAAAGTCTATTTCACCCCCGAGTCCATATTGTCTCTGTCAGTATTTTTCAACCGTACAGGTCTATTTCACCCCATGCATATACATATAGTCATAACAACAACAGTCACAAAGACAGTAAGCACATAACGACACCTAGTGTCATATATTAGAGTGAGAAGACTCACCTCAATTGGGAACAAATAGATCTCATACACAAACTGTTGGTACAAGAATCCCCTCACATTATACATATCCAAACAAAAACAAACCCTAATTAACAATTAAGGTAATTACCCTAACTCAACAAGTCCAAATACCATGATAAATCCTTATTTGGGCGAAAGACCATTTTGCCCTTCCAAGTCCTAAACCCCTCATAGTTGACCAGAAGTCAAATTGGTCAAAAAGTCAGCAGTTAACCTTTTGTTGACCTACGTACGACGTACACCTAGCTCTATGCTAGATGTAGAGCCTTAGCCAGAAAACGAGTCAGAACTAGGTTACGCTGGGCGTAGCCCAGATTATGCCCCGCATACAACGTCTTTTGCCAAACTTCATATTAAGCACTTAATACCTTAAGAACTTTCACTAAAAGCTCATACATGAACCTAATGAACATTCTAAATCATAAAGTCTCCAAATTTATGCCTTTGCATGGCTAAATAGAGCTCAAATCCAAAACCCTAACTATTTACTCATTCTCATGTTCCATATCTCATGCATGGATGGAAGGAAGGGGCCAAGATGGTATTTTTATGACTCAATACACTTCAAAATGTCAAAAATGCTACTCACAAGGTTTAGAGTAGCTCATATTCAAATAGACCAAAAATATGGGACAAAAAGGACATAACCCCATAGACTAGCAACATCAAGCAAAGTATTCATCATGGCTTAAGCTTTATACCTTCTGAAGATGGTCAAAGGGATGAAAGGTCTGGATCCACAAGCTTAAGTGCACCACAAGTTCAACAATGGCCTTCATTCACTGTCAAAATACACTAAGAATCAATCACAAGCTCCAAAACTCCCTCCAAGGGAGTAGGGTTTCGAGATGAAGGTTGGTCATAAGAAGTTCCTCCAAAAGTTTAAGTCCTTAAATAAGGGTCACAACCCAAAGTTTAGGGTTTCCTCATTTCATGCCTACGTTGGGTGTACCAAGCCTTATACCCCACATAGGGTGGTCCAGTTTTGTGTCCACTTATGCCCCTTAGGCCTAGTGTAAGAGGCCCTGCTACGCTCCATGTGGGGCACCCAAAACCAAAACTTCATGATTTAAGTTAGAGAAATATACTTGTTGATATGGGTGTTACACCTACACATTTAGGCCTAAACTTTGTTAACTTTGACGATCTCATGGATTTAGAAAGACTAAATTGTGTGGAATGTCATCATTTAAGTTTGGATTAAAATACAATATTTGCATCATCCACCCCTCTTAAAAATGACTCGTCGTCGAGTCTTCATCTCAAATACCTCTCATCCATGGTTTCCAAAAGACAAACAACGTCCACACTTTAAAACGAATATGAATGTACCAAACGGAAAAGAACTCATGGTCAAAGATGCTACCAATGTAATCATTAGCTCATTAAATTTTGGTTCCTTGTGTAACCTTATGTAGATCATGTTTATAAAAAGATAAAAGCATGAAAACTCATCGTTGATATTATATTCACCGATTTCTATAATCACGAACTTTGGAGAAGATAGTTGATTTCAACACCAACGTCTTTTTCAACGGTTTCACCTTCATGTTCAGTGTCGTATGCCGGTTCCTTATCATACACGAAGTTAGTGTCACAAAATGGACCAATTTCATCGTCGCCCCCTCGTCCAAGAAGATTGGTTGAGATTCAAACAAACTAGGAGGGTATAGTTCTGTATGATAGTTATAAGGGTAAGCATGCTTCATGATCTAAGGATCATCAACCTTCATACCAATGTTCCTCAATGGATCATCACGTTATCCTCCTTCATGACTCTCTTGTATCAGTCCGGAAAAAATGATTGACCTTAACGTAGTCGTTGTCCCAGATGTCGCACTCTGATTAAGTCTCTCCTATCGACGAGTCTTGGTGTAACAACTCAAGTTCTTACACTTGTCGTCGCAAGTATTCAATCACGGTGTTTTTTCACTCAATCTACAAATCTCGTGGGTCTCTAGCCTCAACTTCCTCATCTTCTCACTTGGCGTTACAATGGCCTATAACTACTTGAGGTCTTCCATGACAGGGCATCTCGGTTGGGCTCCGTCACCAAATGATACAAAATTAAACATGTTAAAAAAACCTAAAATACGTTCCCTATTTCGTTATTATGTTGGCTTATATTTCACATGTACTACTAATCATCACTTAAATTTTAGGATTGAAAGCTATATATTTATTTTAAAGATAAATATAAAAACAAATTTGAGTCTATTATTTTTTATAAATCATCTATTTTATCTACTTTAATAAATGAAAGTTTTTTTTTTCACTTGTCACACTCTCATTTAATTTGTTAAATGTTATTTTGTGGTTATTTTGAATTAATTTTTTTCTACATGTCATTTTATAAGTTTTTCTATTTTTTTAAATTTATATAATATTTTAATGTAATGATTGCAATAAATATCACTAATGAACATACCTTTTAATTTCATAATTCTCAAAATTAAAGGTCATTACTTTTTTGTTTATTTATCTAAATTATTTGTTTAAATTTAAAAGATAAAAAACATTTTCATTATAATAATTTATTAATTTTCTAATTTTCTTATAAATGCGAAGTTCGAATATTTAGACCTTTATATATATATATATATTTTTTAAATTAATCCATGTATTAATACATAATTCTCACAATTAATAAATTAATAAAAAAACTTTATGATTAAAAGCGTCATATTAATATATCGTGATATGAGATCCACCCTCAATAAAAAATCTTGGATCTTATAATATTCTTTTATTTCACTGACAATTATTCTTCTCAACAAGCCCTTAAACTATAATTAATTATCTAAATCGTTTTTGTAACACAAAATATATGAAACCGTGTTTTACATGTTTTCTTATATTTTTTCGAAAATAACAATTTTTCAAGAAAAAAACGGCATATCAAGGACCACATCATTTTTTTCAAATCCGTAAACACAGATAGAACTATTACAACCAAACTATCTTAAGAAAAAGTTTGATTTTGATTTACGATCAATCGTGTATGCATAATATACATAAAGTAACAATAACTATATATATTAATTTTGTTTTGTGTAGGAGGGTCTTTTTTCAATGCCAAGAAAGATTTTAAAGTTGTAAATAAAATGGCCAAGTTGAACGAATCAAGTCATAGTTGAAAAAGAAGTGATTCAATATCATACAAAACGGATTGGATCAGGTTAAAATGCTCAAAATTTCGTTCAAATTTTATAAATATTTTATACAAAAAATTATAATGCAAAATGCCAAAATCCATTTAAAAAAAAAAAAAAAAAAAAAAAAGTTTCATATAGAAAGTTGTAAGTAATAATGATTTAGGATGGTGGTAAGAGACTAATTAACTGTTTGATATTATATTTATAAATCTCTGACTCGATATATAATTCTGTTATATTCAAAGGTGTATCTAAAAAATGGCCAGATTATAACTCAACTGGATACCACTCATTTAGATACTATCAAACTAACTTTTTAATAATTTTTGTTTTTTTAAATTGTTTTTTTTTGTTTATTTTAACCACGTACTAATAAATGAATAGGAAGTGAAAGAAGATAAGAACAACCCGAAAGCATTGAAGTATTGAAACATGGAGGCTTCTTCTTCTAAAGTTTTTAGGTGTTTGCTTTTAAACAAAAGAATTAGAAATTACAATTTAATCCTTCCACTTTCTCAATAATTTGTCTCTTTCCTTGTATAAACAAATAAACACGAAAACTCCAAGGCTAAGTAATGCAAAAAAGTAGGAATGCCAAATGGTCAAGGATCACATGTATTTCAACTTTCTCAAAAGCGATCTTCCATGCCTTTTCACCTCTTTCCTTAATATAGTCTTGTTTTTAACCTACCTCTATATTCAATAATTAATAAATTTAATCAATGGAACTTAGTATCGCTGATAAAATAAATACAGTTATTTAAACGTAAATTTAACAGGACAATTTATTTCATATTTGCAAATTAATTAAGTTGAGTTAAGCTATACATCAATCCTTAATTTCTCTTTAAACAAACATGAGATGTTTTAAACATTAAACAAAGCACAAGAAGAAATGGAGTATAACCACAAATTCTCGAGTTGTTGTGGTTGGGTTGGGCCGGATTTTATGTTTGCATTTATTTTGTAAGACTATTAATCTTTTAGATAAGAGTAATAGAATATTATCTTTTTAATACAATTTTATTGGAATTTTGAATATTATCTTTTTTTTATAATTCTGTTATATATAAATGACCACGCGATATTTAAAAATAAAGAAAAATGATAAAAACTTAAGCCGTTTGTGAAATGACCACGAAATTTGAAATGTCCCAGTATACTATAACAATATTAGAAAGTATGGTTGTTGACAATATGCGATTTAAATTGTTGGGATAATAACTTGAGGGGGTAACTAGCTATATTCTTTGTCTATATTTGGTCACTTAATTTTTTTTGGTGCACTATTAACCATTAAACTTGTTTTTTCGTTTAAAACATATCACTATTACCTGCAACAAACTTCAAACTCGTTTTTTCGTTTAAAACATGTCTCGATACTCTCTTCTTTCTTTTTCTTCTATTTTCCATAGATATGATGAACAACAAACTTCAAACTCGTTTTCTGGTTATCTGATGAACACAAAATCTGGAAGTTAAGATCTTTGAACTTCAAGAACTCGATTCCATGAAATCCTAGAACACGATCTTGAAACCGTAAACCCACTGATATCTTGTGTTCTTGAAATCCTAAACCCGACCATTGAAATCATAAACCCTATAACACTAACTTGAAGTTCCCAAAATTGTGAGTTTAATGACTTTTGAGTTGTAAAATTTTAAGAAATGTTCAAGAACACCATTTTTCATATCTGAAGTTCAAAGGGTTTTTTAAGTTCTAAAACTCTTTCATATATAATTAATGGGTTTGTTTCGAAGAAAAAAGAAAAATAAGAAAGAGAGAGAAGAGAGAAACAAGAAATCTGAAAAATATGTGATGTTCTAAAACTCTTTCATAGCCATAAACAACGCCGAAAACCGGAGAAGATGACCGAAAAATTCATGTTTGGTCGAAAACTGGCAAAACCCACTATTATCGGTCATACTGGGATAATGTATACGTTTCAACAAGTTCAAGGCTTAATAAAGTACCAAAAAAAATTTAGTGACCAAAATTAACCAAAAGCTAAATTATATTACCCTCTCAAGTCATTATCTCTAATTTGTTCCATATTATAATATATCAAACTAACTAGAAAGTATATTTCAAATGTAATTTTTATGACATAGATTGGATTAAAAGTGTTTCACACTCATATTTGAGAGTCTTAAAACTTTTTCTATGCATATATGTTTGTTAAGATTTATCATACTTATCTATATTACCACTAATACAGTTTATCTCCAACTAAAACTGAGTTCATCCAACCAAATTCAAAAAGAAAGTTTTGACGGTCTCCTTATCTGGTATTACAATATTAAAAAAATCAATCATGCTACCGTTACACATCTCCAAATATATCACTATGATAGGTTTGAGTTCTTCTTGTCTTGAGTTGTGTGATAAAATTCGTTTTTATTTATTACAACACTAGTTTACTTACACTTCAATGTTGATAGATGGTCTAATAATTTGTCGATTTTGATGTTTCTGAACCGAATACGAACATTGGTCTTCATATCTAATGTCTCTTTTAAATGAAACAACTTAGGCGTCATGTTCTTAACGGTTGACATCGACGAAAACTACCAAATCCTATCATTAGCCTATAGAGTGAGCATACCACAACATGTGGTATTGTGGTACTGGTTTTTAATGAGGTTGAAAGAATGCCTTTAAGAGGTTTAAAATCTATCCTTCATATTTGATATATCCGGTTCAACTAATATAACAAGGAGGCACCGGGTTCAATCAAAAGCATATACTAACTCGTCGTTAAAAAATCTTAATATTTGGAATTAAGGAATAACATTTGAGTAAATTCATTTTAATTAGGATATTAAATAATTTGTGTGTAATGGTATTATTTAAGGTTGGATTAAAAGATATGAACCAGAAATATGAATTAAAAAGTCAAAAATATGAATTAAAAAGTCAAAAATAGTTAAATAAAAATTTGAAGATTTAGGGCCAAACTTGTCAAATATTGTAAGAAAAGTTAAGTATGACCTTAACGTAACTAGGTTTGGATCTAAAATATTAAGAAAATAATTTTCTAGAGTTTATGTTGAAGTATTAGGACTTGTTGGTTAATAAAGATTTATTTTGGGGAGACATATGAGAAACTTAAAGTATAAGGACCAATATTGCCATTATGTACAAGATTATAACTCAAATTCCTCCAATTTTTTCATCGCCGACAACACAGATTAAAACCACGGAGAGTCATCGGAGGTTGACTCCTCCTCCCCATCGCGTTTGCCTGATCCTTCCCAGGTCGTTGAAGGCGACCGATCGATTGTATATTGGACCAAGACAATCCCTATAACCGGTTAATATTACCATATTAGCCCTTTTGTGTTAATTAATCGTAAACAACCCTCATTGTATTAAATAACCATAATTAACCCTCCATTTGCATCTGGTAATCAAGTTAGCCTTACATATGTTAAGTTATACCCAAACCAATCCCTCTCATTTGTTTTGATTAACTAAAACTGTCCATTTTGGTTAATTAAATTACAAATCAACCTCAGTTCCCTTTATTTTAATCGAAATAGCCCTGATGGTTCGTTTTAAGCTCAAAGAGGTGTAAATTGTGGTTTCTCATGACAAGTTTCACAAAACGAACCTGGATCGAGATCACGCATCGAATGTGAATTTCTACCACCCATCTTTTCCTGTTTAAATATTTGAGTGAGAATGCATGCGTGTTTATTACACCCTGTTTCCGAGTTCAACTTAACGAGAGAAAAGAAAGGAAATAGATGGAAATGAGAAGAAAATAAAAGAAATTCGTGTTCTCGAGTTTCATTAAAGAAATAAAGTGGAAGAAAGTTGGGGGAAATGTAAGCATCACTTTCCCTCCTAACTTTCTTTCTGATTTAGAAGGATTTGGAAAGAAAAAACAAAATGATTAATTTTTTTCGACTTTTCTCCAACTCGGGAACACAAAAGAATATTTTGTTTTCCTTTTCTTTCTCTTCTTTTCTCTCATGACTTTCTTTTCTCTTCTTTTCTTTTCTTTTGTTAAACTCGAGATGTAGACATTAAAGTTTTGATGATTTTCATGTTTTATACACAAAATAGCATCATACTTTATTATTGGTCAAAAACTTATAAAATAACAATTTAAAATGTTATAAACTATAGTAGATTGCTATAAGAATATAAATATATTTGACGAATCACATATTATAAGCCTTGTCTTATATATGCATTGAATATATTTAAAAAGCGTGAAAAACATTATACATATAAACAAATACTCTATGCAAACTTATTTATGTACAAAACAAATGTTCATTAACTTAAACGGATGATAAAAGACGTTTGAGCAAATACATAACAATTAATTGAAAATATACCAAATACCAATTGTTATTATGTTACTATCGATCATCACATAGAAATGACTTTAAATAAATTGTATATTTTATTTTATAATTATTATAAAATATAATATTTTCACTGCAATATGAAATCCGTCATATATGATATTATACTTGATTCTCGGATTTTGAGAACGTTACCAAATATATATATATATATATATATATATATATATATATATATATATATCGTACCAATTATGAAACTTATTGAATATTATGGGAATTGTTGGTTTCACATTGGTTGAAACATGGAAAATATTATCAAAATAGTCGTTATGTTGTCCAAATTTCGTTACGTCAAATAATAAAATTTGGAAAGATGTTAAGTCTTACGGACCTTAAACACCAAAAGACCTCGATCAAATATTATTCCTAAACAACAAAATTATAAGTATTCTAAAACCTTATAACGGGAGGTTTAAGATTAGGATGCCTAGACATATTGTTAGGATCCATCATACCCATGGGGCGTTCTAAATGAGCTATGTTTGTTTCTAAAAGTTTTATGAGTTAGTATCATTTCCTAAGCTGCATGGACTATGTTTGTAACCATACTAAGACCGTACATCTTAGCAGAAAGTCCTCTGTGTCATAACTGTTAATTCGTATGGAACGAGAAACATCGAGTATACGTTCTGGATCACATACTTATACGGGTTGACATCCCGCCACCGGTTGCTAGCTATAACCATTGGCTGACGAGTCGAGCTTGGGTGTTGGCGTTTCCCTCACTAAATTTTTCATCATGTCATCAAATACGTGGTGTGGGCTTCTAACACAACCTTCCGGTGTTGGTGCAGAGGCGTTCGTCATAGTTCGGTTATGACCTCATCTTAGACCCCAAATGTACTGGTGTTACAGTATAGGATTGAAATGGGATATATATATATATATATATATACACACACACATGCGCGCGCGAAGATTTTTGTCCACTTGTACTCGTGGAAAAAGATCATGTGTAGTGGGATAGCTTGTGACTCAAAATGATAAGTCAATACCAGAAATTAAGTCATATAACACTTAATTAATATTATGAAACGACTAAGCGAAGTTTATTAACTTACAATTAATAAGTTATTTATATAAATCCTTTGTTTTTACACGAAAACACAATATTTATGTGGGAGGAGTTTGCCGCCCTAGTTAAGTGTCAGTTTCTAAATTAAGTAAGATAAACTTAATTAATATCACGATACGAATTTACAAAATCTATGAATTTTTACATATAAACTATACGAATGTTTGTACAAGGTTTCAAGAGTAAATTTGGATATTTTATGTTTTCACAACGAGTGATATAACTTTCTTTTATATAAATTCGTATTCAAAATCCTTATATAAAAAACATTTTGGTCTTGAGAACCCTAAAAGATTTGTTATAAATTTGATTATATATATATATATATATATATATATATATATATATATATATATATATATATATATATATATATATATTCAACAAATGGTTATATTTGGATTTGAGCAAACGATATTTTTAAATGAGTCTAAATAGACTTTTAAAACTTATTTATTTTTATACTTTTGATAGAAAGATACGTGTTTATAAAAGCTGGTCAACCAGTGAAATTTTATAAAATACTTTTGGGTTATAAAAATACTTTGTGTCAAAACCTATAGAACCCACCAACAATTTTGTTGACGTATTTTAAATGCATGTATTCACAGGTTATTTAACAGGTCGGAAGTGTTTGCTCAGAAGATTCTCCATTAATTTTATTATACAGTTGTAAACGCCGGATAAATAGGCGTGTGTCATGATTTAGCAATGATCATTGTAAATGTAATATTTATTTCGGTAATAATAGAAGATTATATTTGTATTGTTCAATGTATGTTCAATAAATGTGATTACTGATTTACGTCGTGCACCTCGGCGTTTCCGCCGGCGGCGGAGGGTGTGACATATTGGTATAAGAGCTATTGGCTATAGCGATCTATTACTTCCTTATGAAAGCGCAACTATAGCCTAGCGCTTACTCTCTTAGGTTTAGTATATTCCTTAACCCACAAATATAGAGTTATATAAACTCGAACCCTTGATTGCTAATACAACACAAGGTTTTAGGTCAAACACCTTAGCTAAGTTGATTGTATGTGGGTTGAACCACAACTAGACGTAGACCGATCTCCTATGTTTAATTATGGTTGGACTGATGCACTATCAAGCTCGGATTCGGTTGTTTGTGGACTAAAACGCTTGGAATGCAGAATATTTAAAGAAAAATCACAGTTCGAAATGCTTAAGTACTAATATTTGACAAATAGTTACCTCAAATACTCATGAAACTATAAGTATCTTGTCCGAGGTTTATCTTAGAATTCTAATTTCTCGACTATAATATTCTACAAATACTTCTATTAAACATCTCATGAATACCTTGTAAAAATACGCACATTCGCGAATCATTTCGAATTCGGATTAAGTATTCAATCAATTTGCTCTTTTCTGTTGTGAAGTGTCTGACTTATGTTTAAACCATCCAAGTTCGAAAGAAGGCCACCTACACCTTGAAGGAAACTGAATTTACCGGGTAGAACTTCTAAACAGAAATCATAAGCTTTAACTCCGCTTATGCCACGACTTGAGAATAACAAAAGAAGATGCTCACGGAAGTGAGATACAAAAATTAGAACAAGCACTAATTAAAGAAAAGCTTGTTATGAAGATGGTGAAACTGACCAATACTGAAGAACCAATAGGTGACAACTCCATTAAGGGAAATCATGATAGGAACAATGAATGAAATCCAGGAAACATCAGTAGTAGCTAGTGCGTTTCATATTAAACACTTGTATGTTGAAGCACTTGTGATCCATATATACATAAAATCTTTATGAACCCTAGACTTAAACTTATTATGATTCATGAACCCAATAGTTTGGAGAAAACCTGTAAAGTAGAGACAACTAGTGAGTTGTCAGAAATCTACTCGCTAAATTTTAATAAATTTCATCCTAACACCTAACAAATCATGTTTGTCACATCAATCTCGTGCGTATGTCACCGAAAGTCCGATATCGTTGTCTATATGACACAATTTTATTTGTGTCACGTCAAGTCGTTATACGACCCCCCCTAAATGATAAATCAACAATGAACGATCGATCTTTACTCATTGACTTCATACCAATTCCGAGTAGCAGCTTCGACATTATCATACATATTAATCGACTACCTCCCCATTGTGTCTAGATCTGTACTATAAGAAAGTTGTACGACAAAATCTACCCACGAGAAAACCATGGTCATTTATGATGACAAGTCGGAGAAAAACCTAAAGTTTCCTTCCTAATCCTACCATAAAAATCAAATGATGGACTGTTGTGAACTTCTCGGCTCACCGTGATTTAAGCAACCTTGTCAAGGATTTAATCAAATGTGAATGATTTGATAAAATGTGAAGGATTTAATCAAATGTGAAGGATTTGATCAAATGTGGAAGTCTAAGGGAAGACTTCTTCATAAGAAATGAACGCTGAAATTTTAACAGCAGAAGGACTTATGTTGGCTACTACCAGTGATCCATGAGGAAATTCTTTATGGTTTCCCAACTGCCAACTATGTTAACACCAAAAGAAAACGAAGTCCAACTGGAAAGATAAGTAAGAGATTGTATTCCAAAATTTGGAACAACTATGGTATAACGCATTAATCCTACCTTTCTGAAAGAACAGAAAACTTGTTCGTATAAGACGACATGTACCTAAAGGATTGAGGTGCGCATGGATGAATCGAGACAAGGTTTTTGCCTATGCTTTCGGTTGAATGACATAAATGAGAAATTTTTTGTCATCATGACGCGTGAGATTCATTAACATTGTAATGAGACTGGCATGATGCCAAATGTCTTGAACCGAAAAGAACGAACCAAACCCCATTGAGTACGAATGTTAACTATGAATATCCATTCACAAACTATAGCTCAAATTTGAGGAGTTTAACTCGAGTCTCTGAGAGAGGAATGGCTTCGCGAGTGAAGCTTTGTGAAGGATGGATAAAAAAGTCAAGATTACTTGCCTAAGTGCAGTGAACACAAGAGCAAAGTCTTGGACGAAACTCACAGACTAAAGTGTTCCATCCATCCAGGCTCTGACCTAATGTGCATATATCTAAAGAAACGGAAATGTTAAACATGCATGAAAGCAAAGATTGCCACTTGAGTGGGCAGATAACAAACTTGTACCAGATGCAGAAGGTCAGAAACACTCAGGACTAGAGTAATGGTAAAGAAATACCCAATTAGAAGTGGAACCAACATTAACGAACTTTATACCAAAGCTGCCCAAGAATCCTATTGGTTTTGATTCTATTCAAGGTAGTGGTCCACAAATGGACTAAGTTCGACCACTTCCCGGTAATCTAGGAACCATATGAAATGGAAAACCCGACCAGAACTTGCCAAAGAAACTGTCAGGTTGCACGAGGTGCCGATCTCTATCATCTCTCACTAAGATAGTAGAGTCATCTAGAAATTATGAGAATCATTTAAATCATTGATTGCACACTTAGGCATAAGCATATATATTCATCCCTAATGGTGAGGACGAATGAACCATCTCAACATGAGTAATATGCTCTGAACCTGTATGATAGACTTTGGATATTACATGGAATACCCACTTTCTTTATTTGAGTTTTTCCTACAAGGATAGTTATCACACCATTATCAAGTTCATAACATTGGAAGCCTTATTTAGGCAAGAGTGTCAGTCCTCGATATGTTGAACAATGATTGGAGTTATGAAACAGAAAAGAGCATGCATGTTATATGCTACATTTTGATCCAAGAGATCACATAAAAGATTGTGTGAACCGGAGAGAGATTTCAGATTGTACATGAACCACAAAAGAGTTATGTAAACAAAAGATGTAAGCCTCTCGAATTCCATGTTAGATACTGTGTAACTATTAGACGCCTACTCTTTTAGAGAAACGATGCGGCTTAGAGAACGAGCCAGGTTAAACCTGCAGCTGAAAGGACCTTAGAAATTGTTAATAGAATTTGGTCATGAGATTTATATTAATTTATCTCGAAAATTAAATGACATGCACAACACTTTTTCATACGCCAAAGCTCAAGGAGTGTCGATGATTCGATGATAAAATGTTATATCTTTCAATGAAGTGTACTAGGAAACCACACCAATGTTTCGTAATAAGGAATGTACACACGGTTGAATTGTATATGATATTCGACAACCTTTAAAAAATTTTATTCGGTCTTATACCCGATTCTTTGTTTGGGTACAGACTTATAGTAGAACTGCCTTTTAGATCGATTATCTGATCTTGAATTACGCAACTTAAATCGACTTTAGACAGATCAGGTATGGATCAAACAAAATGAAAATAGCAGCAATTGTTTTATAATATTTTATCTACATGTTGAATTTCGGGACGAAATTCCTTTCAACAGGAGGATAATGTAACAATTGGATAAAATCGGTTAGTGTTCGGTGGTCAAACCACCGCGAACAGCTAGGTATTAATGACCAATTGTGTGTAACTTTATGTTTATAATGTATATTAAATATACTATATTTATAATTTCTTTTAGAACATCCCGCACTTCTTAAATAGTCTATCGTTGAAGATCGAATCAAAAGTCAACAAAAACTAAAACTATTTATGGCGTTAAAAATAAAAATTTTCAATAAGTATATTGGAAAGTTATTAATAAAAAAAAATGAATAGATTAGGTTCTCCTGATTTCATAGATATAAAAAACGCCCAAAATAGAGGTCGTATGAGAAAGTTACACCTCTTTAAAGTTACAAAAACCAATATTTATCTGATTTTCCTGAATCAAATCGTGCACTATTTCGTTTGAGATAGTACGAGTCTCGTAATCTGTTTTTGAACACATTTTAGAATTCAGATTATGGTATATTATTTTATTATATTTTATAATATTTTTAACCTTGACCAAAAACGGATTCGAAAAATTTGTCGAATATGACCCTATTAACCGCAAAACTTTAAACATTAATTCACGGAGCTCAGTGTACCGGAATTGAAATTCGGTTGCGTTTTTGAAATCATCATGATTAGGACTATCGACATGCAATTTCATAAAATATTACGAAGTCGAGATCGATGACACAATAATAGAGAATTAGAGATCACATCACAAAATAAATAAATAAATAAACGAAATACATATTAATTGGTTTTACATAAAATATCTTGGGTAAATCCAATTTGGTACCATCAAAATCACTCAAAGACCAGATTTTAATCATTCACTCCATATTCTCGAACTTCCCTCACACTCTACCCTCTCGATCTCCCTCTTCGTTCTTTCCTTTCCTTTTTTTTTGGAGTTCCATCCAATAACACCTCCAAATGGAGGTGTTGTTCATACGCCAGCCAATCAAAAGAGCAGTTCACATCCGTGTTCTTCCTCTTCCCTTTCCGTCGAGAAAACCCACCAAACACCCCCTCCACCGTCGCCAATCACTGATGTGCTTTCCCCTTCATGTTTCCTACTTTTTGCGACGAGAAAGTGACCCAAGAAGGCTCAAAGGAGACTTGTTGCTCCCTTGCTCATCCCTCCTCCTCGCGTCGCCCTAGAGACCATCACCTGCTGCAAATCAATCAATGAAAGATCGACACCCATCAGACCCCTCTTCTTCCTTCTTCACCTGCCGTTCGGAGCTGTTGAAACCCCCTCCCCCTATATATATATATATATATATATATATATATATATATATATATATCGACTGCCGATTTAGTAAAAAATGTTATCATATTTTATTATTGGTCAAAAACTTATTAAATAGCAATTTAAACTGTTATAAACTATACACGTTCAAGTAGGTTGCTATAAGAATATAAATATATTTGACGAATCACAAATTGTAAGCCTTGTCTTATATATGCATTGAATATATTGAGAAAGCGTGAAAAGACATTATACATATAAACAAATACTATATGCAACTTATTTATGTACAAACAAACGTGCATTAACTTAAAATCTAACGACCCAAAATTTTCAAATAAAATTTTCATTTTAAGTTAACCAAACATTCCATAAAATGTGAAGTAACATTAACCATTGTTTTCAAAATTCACAATATTAACATTTTATTCAAAACATCAGAGTATCCTATCAAACAAATGTCGGACAGTGCACGTCACGTCATCAAGCCTTGCCCTTACCCTTAGGCTCGGATGTACCCGAAACAAATTAACAAACCATAAGCCAATGCTTATTGAGTCCCCCAGAACATACCCCCCCCCCACATACACACACAATCCATATAACACATATCATATTAGCTATAAAAGCTACATATATCACATAAGCCATGCATACAACATATAGGGATGTCGTGGGTTCGTCCCCAGGGTCTTACTCCAGGATGCCATGGGCTTCCCACATGGTCTTACACCTAAGTGCCATGGGCTCTTCCATGGTCTTCAAAAGGAAAGCCATGGGCTCTCCACATGGTCTTACATCCAGTTGCCATGGGCTCTCCCATGGTATTTAGTAGGAAAGCCATGGGGTCTCCACATGGTCTTACATCTAGGTGCATGGGCTCTCCCATGGTTTTCCATACAAGCATACCACATATACAACTAGCATACTTCCTAGCACATAACCAACTATCATGCCTCAAATATAACTTCAGCTAGTGTACCACATATCATAAAATGTGCCGGCCTTGGTGCCTTAGACCCATTGGTATGGTGATAAGACTCACCTCTGTCTACTGAATTCGAAAGCTACTCTCCTAACAGTCTGTAATCACCCGTGCTGAACAATCATATCATTACCTAAGGTTAGGACTGAACATTATCCAATTGAAGACCCCAAAACCCCAAGTCCTTTCACAATGACCCAAAGAGTCTTCCTTTGCTATTGGGCCTAAAGCCCATGTCCAAAATCAATAATGGGCCTCATGGCCCAATAAGTCCTAACCAAAGCATCCATGGACCACAACAGATTAGTTGGCCCATTAACTCCAAAACGTGATTTGGCCCATTGACTAATTAAGACCCAAAAGATTACAAGCCCAAAACAAGTCTGAGTCCATCTGTTGTGCGTACGCCTTGCGTATCACCCAGGTACGCGCAACGTACTGAGTCCTTGGGCCGTACGCGCTGCATACTCTAAGTTACGTCCGACGTACAAACAGATTAAGCACTTTCTTCCATTAAGTGCTTAATACTTGATGTTATAACGTCCAATATCAGATTTGAGCTCATTAAGACGTCCTAGGGCATAAAGTTGGCAACTTTATGCCCTTGCATGCTATATGGGACTTTTTTTTGAAACTATATGGGACTTAAAAACTTCATTCTTCACATTAGGACTTCATATAAGGCTTCAAACTCATGCATGGAGTCTAGATACTCCCCAAGCTAGCACCTTTATGCATCTAGTATGCTCACAAAGCTCAAATCTAACCATTTCAGCCTCTGGAGTTTCTCAACTCTCAAGAGGAGGTTCAAAACCAACTAAAGGGACCAGATAGAAAAAGCTAGCTAGATCTAATGAATAAGATGACAAGATCAAAGCTTTATACCTCTTGAAGCTCTTCAAGGTGAACTAGATGCATATTCTTGAAGCCCAATGCCATTCCAAGCTTGCTTAGCAACTCCTTCTTCTTGAATGGACACTAAAATGACCACAAATGCACTCCTTAAGTTCAAAACATACTCTCTAATGATTTAGGGTTTTCAGGGATGTTTGAAGATGAAACAGGCTGATTAGGGTGAAGCTCAAATGAGATAAGGATGCTTATATAGGTCTCAAGTCCGGAAATTAGGGTTTGAACATCCGTCACGTACGCCCTGCGTACTCTTTGGTATGCCCAACATACAGGATGTCCCTCTGCGTTCATCCATGCATAGTACGCTAAACGTACCCTTGAAGTATGCCCATTGTACTTAAGGAACTAATTATGCAACATTTAAAATTTCAAGGGCTTCAAAGGTAATACCTGATTTGGAGTGTTACATAAACGGATGATAAAAGACGTTTGAGCAAATTCATAACATTTAATTGAAAATATACCGAATATCAATTGTTATTATGTTACTCTTGATCATCACATAGAAATGATTTTAAATAAATGATATATTTTATTTTATAATTATTATAAAATATAAACCATTTTCACTACAATATGAAATCTGTCATATATGATATTATACTTTATTCTCGGATTTCGAGAATGTTACCATATATATATATATATATATATATATATATATATATATATATATATATATATATATATATATATATATATAGAGAGAGAGAGAGAGAGAGAGAGAGTTATGTTCAATTGTTTCTAGCAACTATTGTGTGCCTAAATGCACCAATCACAAATTAGCAAATAATTTAATAATTAATTAAATAAAAAAAGGGCATTTCTGGTTTTTTGCACTTACAATTAAGGAAACAAAATAAATATATGTTGACCTAATATATTTTCTTTATAACCATCGACCATTCGTATCCCTCATCTTGCCACTGCCGTATCTTCTTCTTCCTCCCTCTCCATCACCGGCTTCATATTCCATCACCGAATGTCATCTCTTTCGAGCAATTTAGTCGCCGCTACCATCATCGATAAAGGGCACCTTCGGCTGTTGAAAAGGAGGTTGTTCAATTTTCAGCAACTCAAGTTTCGTCTAATATTTAATTGATCTTTTCCTTTGTTATAGTCGCACTACCATCAGAAAAAACAATTTTATGCAATACCTAGCGTGAAGGTTTGTTCCATTTTCAATACACGTTTTTTATTCCAAAATAAAGAGCTATAGCCCAAAATCCAAATTGCAAGACTTCACTATAGTTTGGACTTATAATTTACCATGAATACTTTTGGATATGTATTTGTGGTGGACAATAGCATTATTTGAAATCAAAAGAATTGATGCATATATGTTTTTTGAAGTAATCAATTTGTATGAGTTCTTTTAATTGATTTTTTTTGTGTATTATGAGATATCATTTTTGATATGTAATTTGGTAATGGTGTTCAAGGTATCCTTATTTTTAAATCCTTTTGATTTGGGTGGATTTAGTTCATTTCATTAGTGATATTTTATAAAGCATGATGATTTGAGTGTGCCCTAAAGGTGTTTGACAAAATGCCTAGTAGAAAAGATGTGGGTGGAAACTCCATATTGATGAGTAATTGATAACACAGGTGGGATCGGCCTTGGATGTGTGCAACCTGTACAGTGGAATGGTGATATAAAAGTGTGTAGATCTCACCTTCATCGACCCGAAATTAAACATCCAATCAGGTATGAAATTATACTTCTCAATATTCTAAGTTCACCAAATCGTCTTTATTACCACCGACCTTTATCATTGAAATTTTGACTTAAAGGTTTTAAATAGAAATTGTAAATTTGTGGTATTGGAGTTTCTTTTATGGATTTCGTTATAAAAAATCAAAGTGGTTCACAAATGGATCATAGAATTTGTAATTTTTATGAAACTATGCACATGGGGTTCGACACGATTGTTAATGTAAACAGCTTCAACAATTTTATTTAAAAACAATTTGGTTCTCAATTTTGATAATTTTAAGAATACATGTAAAGTTACAAAATACTAACCATAAATTAATGTCAAAGATTTTGAACGTCACTTATTCTAACAAAATATGATTTCCTCAGCATCAATTTAACAAAATGAACTAATAATGTCTACTACATTCTATCAGAATTTATAGTTTTTATTATCTTAGAATACACTGAATTTTTTAATCTTTGAAAGTTGATTATGTTTTCTTTATGAATTTAGGAAGGGCTGCCATTGATATGGAGAAGAAGGAAAACATGGAGAAAGAGAGTATTCTAGCAGAATGTATAAAATGTTTATTAACAATAATATTCTTTCAGAATGGATTAGTATTTTTGTTAGATTTTGATGTTTTTTTTTCTTTTTTAACCATTCTTAGTTTTTGTCTCCAAAAATAATTTTAATGCTTAAACCATTATTATTCATATTTTTTGAGAATGAATATAATAATTGTTTATTCTTATTCTTTATGAATTAATGTAATTAGTGATTCTTAAAGAATAAAATCAGTATTCTTCAGAAAATTGTTATTATTGATAATATGTTGTATAAATCTTTAAGCGTGTTAATTATAAAAAAAATATATTGAATGAACCATATTCTGCAAGAATAAAATCGAAAATATATTTACTAGTTTATGTTTGACTCTCTGTCATTCTGACAGAATAAAATAGGTTAGTATTAGAAATTATAATAGAATTAAATTTGAATTAATTTAAAAAATTCATATTTAAAAAAAGGAAATTAATTATCCCTTAAAATCCGAAAATTGCCTTTTTTAATATAGGTTAATTGACCAAAACACTCTTCTGCAGAAATTTGTGTGATTATATGGTAGATGTTTCCCTATTGTAATAATGTAGACCCTTAGATCATGACCACTGATTTTATTCATCCATTGGTCCAGAATTGTGCTTACGGGCACACAATAGATGTAAGAAACAAAATAACCTAACCATATATATATATATATATATATATATATATATATATATATATATATATATCGTATTAATTATGAAACTTATTGAATATTATGGGAATTGTTGGTTTCACATTGGTTGAAACCTGAAAAATATTATTAAAACAATTGTTACGCTGTCCAAATTTCGTTACGTCAGATAATAAAATTTGGAAAAATGTTAAGTCTTATGGACCTTAAACACTAAAAGACTTCAATCAAATATTATTCCTAAACAAAAAAATTATAAGTATTCAAAACCCTTATAACGGGAAGTTTAGGATTAAGATTTCTAGACATATTGTTAGGATCCATCATACCCACGGGGCATTCTAAATGAGCTACGTTTGTTTCTAAAAGCTGTATGAGTTAGGATCGTTTCCTAAGCTGCATGGGCTACATTTTTAACCACACTAAGACCGTACATCTTAACAGAAAGCCCTCTGTGGCATAACCATTAATTCATATGGAACGAGGAACGTTATCCCGCCACCGGTTGCTAGCTACAACCATCGACTGGCGAGTCGAGCTTGGGCGTTGGCGTTTCCTTCACTACTTTTTTCATCACATCATCAAATACGTGGTGTGGGCTTTCACCACAACCTTCCAGTGTTGGTACAGAGGCGTTCGTCACAGCTCAGTTATGACCTCATCTTAGACCCCGAATGTATTGTTGTTACCGTATAGGATTGAAATAGGATATATACGAAGATTTTTGTCCACTTGTACTCGTTGAAAGAGATCGTGTGTAGTGAGATAGCTTGTGACTCAAAACAATAAGTCAATACCAGAAATTAAGTCATAGAATACTTAATTAATATCATGACACGACCGAGCGAGGTTTATTAACTTACAATTTACAAGTTATTTATTTATATAAACCCTTTGTTTTTACACGAAAACACAATATTTATGTGGGAGGAGTTTGCCTCACTGGTTAAGTGTCAGTTTCTAAATTAAGTAAGATAATACTTGATTAATATCACGACACGGATTTACAAAATCTATGAATTTTTACATATAAACTATACGAATGTTTGTACAAGGTTTCAAGAGTAAATTTTGATATTTTATGTTTTCACAAAGAGTGATACAATTTTCTCTTATATAAATTGGTATTCAAAATCCTTGTATAAAAATCATTTTGGTTTTGAGAACCGTAAAAGATTTGTTATAAATTTGATTTATTTATATATTCAGAAAATGGTTATATTTGGATTTGAGCAAACGATATTTTTAAATGAGTCCAAATACACTTTTAAAACTTATTTATTTTTATACTTCTGATAGAAAGATACGTATTTATAAAAGCTGGTTAACCAGTGAAATTTTATAAAACACTTTTGGTTTATAAAAATACTTTGTGTCAAAACCTGTAGAACCCACCAACAATTTTGTTGACGTATTTTAAATGCATGTATTCACATGTTATTTAACAGGTCGGAAGTGTTTGCTCAAAAGACTCTCCATTAATTTTATTATACAGTTGTAAACGCCGGATAGATATGCGTGTGTCACAATTTATCAATGGTCATTGTTAGTGTAATTTATATTTCAGTAATAATAGAATATTATATTTGTACTATTAAATGTATGTTCAATAACTGTGATTACTGATTTATGTCGCCCACCTCGCCGTTTCCGTCGGCGGCCGAGGGTGTGACACTAGGGTTGCCCATCCTAAGCCCCTCTCACCCTCTAAGCCTCTCGAATCCCTAGTGTTCGATTCCCTTAAGATATTTGGTGTTTTGCTTGTGGAAAGGAAGGAAAATGAGGACAGAAGAAGCATCATTGTGAAGGAAGTTGGTTAGGATCACCATCTTCATCAGCAATTTTCTTGTTTGGACCATTTTAAGTGTCAAGAATCAAGCTTTATTGCATTTCATGGCTAGATCTAGGTTTTTGGCCCATCGTCTTATGTTTTGGCTTGATTTGAATGGAGTAGATCCATAAAGTTAACAATTTGATGGATTTAAATGGTCTTTAAATCTTATATCATTTAGATACGGGATTTGGTGGAGTAATAGAGCTTGCATGAGAACTTGAGGCCATATTGCACTTTTGACCTAAAATGGTGAAGGGACATACTTGTCCATAAAGCAAGCATTTTTATGGACCATTAGGATCCCTTTAAGCCTCTGTATGAGTCGAAATTGAGGGTTGAACTGATTAAGATCATTGGAACGTTGGTGTTGCTTCAGACCGTCCTCACGACGTGATACATAAGATCTGACAAAGTGAGAATGAGTCACCGTCCCCGTTGAGTCATCTCAGTTAGAAGTGAGTCTCAGAATCGGAACGGACACGTCTCACGACGTGACCAAGGACGGGTCACGACGTGAGACACTGTTTTGGGTTTTTGGGCCTTAATTGGCCACTAGTTTTCTAACTTTGGGCCTTATGGTGCTTGGGCCCATTTGGAGCTTTGGATGCTACTTAGGTTTTGGGCCTTCTTGGAATTAGGCCCATGATGGGTTTTGGGCCCAATCAAGAAGTTGCGCCATATTAGACCTTGGGATGTCATTTAGGAATTTGTGCCTTTTGAGAAAATGGTTGGGCCTTGGTTTTGGGCCAATTAAGAAAAGGGGTAAAATGGTCTTTTACCCTGGATGTTGGACAAGTAATTTAGATTCTTGATAATGGGTTGAGATCTAATTATTAATTGGATATTGTTTGATGGTGTTAGCACGGGGATTTACCAGATCAGCAGACCGATATTTTATTTGAGAGATTCAACAGCTTGAGGTGAGTTTCCTCACTGTGTTTAGCGGGTTGAAGGCACAAATTCCGACCTATGGTTTATGTTAGGAAGTAAATCGGATAACTAGCAAAACTATAAGGACACAAGACACAATATTTTCGTGGTTCAGTCAACGTGACCTACGTCCACGGGCAGGAGGGGAGTATTCTTTTATTTCAGAGCTCTTAAATAGAGGTTGCAAGTACAATTACATAGAGATTTTCCTATCAATGTAGAATTCAAGATACAAAATGAGCTTACATGCATCCCTATTTATACTTGATGGATCAAACCTAAAATCCTAATGAGCCAAGCCTATTGGCCCATAGGCCCATGAAAGGTGTCAACCAATCACAATCCACCATGCAACATCTTATGGACCATTCATCCATGCCATACAACCCATGAGCATCAGCAACATACATGACGGAGCACCATGTGCCATAGTAAGGCATGATGATGTACAAGTGGTGCATCATGAACACTAATGTCCCACTATCCATCATGGTGGCACAACATGGTGTAATCCTTAAGCAACACCAATTTCTGAGTATCCTTGAATGATCTTGAGCATCATAGAGGACTTCATATTATACTTGGCTCATCAAGGACCAAGATATTCCAACTTGCACCATGATGGCACAACAAGTGTATCACTGGCGTAGCAGGCTTCAAGTGTGGCACGAGAACATCAAGATTGGAGCAACAAAACCACCTTGTCTCAACAGGAACATACATGGAACAACAAGACCATACATGGCTGATGGGTTTTGGTCCTAATAACATCCTATGTGCTCATACAAACCCTAATGCTTGGATCTAGGTTTCTCTATTGTACATGCAAATTATCCAAGACTATAAACCCTAATTCTAGCATATGGGAATCGATATTAACATATAATTAGGTTTAAGATGTTACCTTGATTGTTATGTTGCAATAACAATTCCAAATCTCCTTGTATTGACTTTGGAAGGCTTAGAGTCACAAGTGTCACTCCTCTAATGGCTTACAAACACCAAGAGCAAATGGAGAAGGTATAAAGAGAGATGAGAGGTATAAGATTTCGTCCCTAAGAAGGCTTGGGAAGGTCTAGACGAAATCAAGAGCCAAAGGAGGTTTATATAGGTGTAGAGATAGGGTTTCAGTCCTTATCCTTATCTAGTTGCTTGCTTACCAAGCAACCCATAAGATAAGCCTTGAATCCTTATCATAGTCAAATTCTAAGGTCCTTATCACCTCAAATTCGTCCAACCTATCCTTAAGATAATCCTTACCTTATTTTGTAACTATAACATAATTACAATTCAGCCCCTCTAGTTTAATTAATTACATTTGACCACAAAATTAATTCTTAATTAATTATTAACCAATATTAATTAAACAAATATGATTTCTCCTTTAATATATTATTCTTATAACATATTAATAAATCATAATAACCTCTCTCTCTCTATTTATTTCTCCAATCAAGTTGCTTTGGTGAAGGCAACCTAAAAGGACCATGCACCATCGGGTCAAGTACATACCAAAATAGTTATGGACTTAGACACTAATCCAATAGCAAGAGCATACTCCATGGCTCAAAAGGAGTACCCCATGGCACAAGAGGGATCCTCACGATGCAAGAGGAACTCCTCATGGTGCAAGAGGGAGAATAATGGCGCAAGACGAAATTCCCTTGGTGCAACATCATCCTTTTTTGCCTATCCCTTCAACATATGGTGCATCAAGGTTCCCTTGTTGCTCCATATCACTCCCAAGTGATCCAAACCTCTTCTAGGTGCTCCAAACCTCCTTGTGTACGAGCCGTTCCTTTGACACTTGATCCATTCCTTTCTCAGATGCTCCATGAACTGCAAGTGATCCAAATGCTCCATGAACATGATCCAAATGCTTGAGTCACATTTAACAGTTTATTATGATTAGGATGCTAGTTGTCTACATGACTCTGCATGTATGTTTTCTAATATGTTTATCGGGCGAGGCCTGATGATTATATTGTATGCTATTTATCTTTATGATTCTTTCATGTGTTTACGTGTTTGTATGTATACCAGGCGGGGCCTGATGACTGAAAGATATGTTCCGAGCGGTGCTCGACATCGAGTTGGGCCTGATGTCGGGCGGGACCCATTATATGTTTGATATGTATGGTATATGGTATTTTGGAGAACTCACTAAACTTTGTGCTTACGGTTTTCAGTTTATGTTTCAGGTACTTCTGGTTCAAAAGGGAAGAACTCAAGATGACTACATTGCACACACCATATTGTTCCGCATTTTAATGACTCTGATGTACTTGGATATTATTTGACATACTTTGATTTCACTATGGTTCTATGATATTGTTTTGGGATAATGGTTTTATTAATACAAAAATCGGAAGTTTTGGTCTTAATTTTGGGGACCCTTCAATTTTATTGTTTTACTCTATATCTTTTGATAATATAGAGCAATATTGCTTTTTTTAAATGCTTCCTTCCCTTACTTTTGAACTTGTACTTTTAAAGCTCTTTAACCTTTTTGGAGGGGTTTGACTTTCAGATTGTATTGTAGTTTTTATATCCCCTTATGGCACGTATCACAATATTGTCCGCTTTGGGCTCCCGACCTGAAAA
Source organism: Lactuca serriola (assembly GCF_051521515.1). NCBI lineage: Eukaryota > Viridiplantae > Streptophyta > Magnoliopsida > Asterales > Asteraceae > Lactuca > Lactuca serriola. The sequence continues at coordinate 271,237,327 of NC_136412.1, read as the reverse complement.
CTTCCCAGAGGGTCACCTATCTTGGAATTGATTTCGCTCGGGCACACTTAACTATATAGTTTTTAAGGGATATGTTGCCACGACTTTAAAAAACATTGTGACAAGGAAGGTATCTACACCTTTATAGTGAAATGCTTAGTTCTCCTTCCCAACCATTGTGGGATCAGGTGCAGGTAGCCACCCACCTTCACCCCCTTTATAGGGTTTGACGTCCCTATCGAACACATCGACACATTCACTAACTTTGATACCATTTTTAATATCCTCCTCTGGCATGTATCACAATATCGTCCAAATTGGGCTCCCAACCAGAAAACTTCCCAGGGGATCACCCATCCTGGAATTACTCTTGCTCAAGCACACTTACCTGTAGAGTTCTTATGGGATCTGCTGCCCTTGCGACTTTAAAATGCGTTGTGATAGGGAAGGTATCCACACCTTTATAAGGAAATGCTTAGTTCTCCTTCCCAACCGATGTGAGATTAGGTGCATGGAGCAACAAAATGTTGCATGCCAAATGATTCAAGTGTAACTTATATTTATGACACGCAAATGATCGACACACTTCATCGTGAAGCCTTCCACATTTCTGACTTTTTGCTAGAAATTTTTGTAAGTTAACCTGCACTTACTATGCTTCAAGTGTAACTTATATTTATATTTATAGTCGTTATTATGAATCTATAAATAAGATTTATCAGTGATTTCAGTCGTAATTGTAACACTGCTTTTGCATAATGGATCATATGAGGGCTTAGAGGGATCAAAAGTAAGTTTTTTTGGGGAAAAACCTAGTACCACGATGTGGTGAATGGAGCACCAATATGTGGCATGCCAAATGCATGAAACATGCATCGGATGGCCGCCATGACGTGGCAAGAGGGATTTCACAGCGTGACAACAGATGCATCCCATGATTTTCAGGGCTTTCTCCATATTTAAGCACCTAAACTCAAGGTTTAGGGCACCCTCTTTAGCCTCCAACCCTTCCAAACGAAACCCTAGCTATGCATTCCTTAGAGTTTTTCTGGTAGTAGTGTAGTGTAATTTATGAGGCCTTGTATGCGGTAATGAGCTGTCGACAGGTATACTAGTGTAGATAGTTGCTCGTGTTTATGTGTTTACTTGATTGTTTCTTTGTTTATATATTAGGTGGTGGGTTGAGGTGGTCCTGATGTATGCGGTTGGATAACATACCCTGGCAGGCCAGCGGTGTGATGTAGGCCGGGTGCAGACCAGTTGTATATTGTAGGCACGGGAGGGGGACCAGTCGTGGACCAGAGGCCAATAAGAGTGATCCAGGCATATTGTAGGTAGGGGTGGTCAAAAATATCCGCATCCGAACATCCGATCCGAAAAAATACGAAAATCCGATCCGAAAATACCCGAAAAATCGGATATCCGAAAATTCGGATACCCGAAATTCGGATATCCGAAAATTCGGATACCCGAAATTCGGATATCCGGTTTTTCGGATTCGGATACGGATATTAAAATGTGAAAATTTAGGATATTTCGGATATCCGAAATCCGAAATATATAATATAAAAAATTATTAAAAATAGTTTTAATGCATTGGGTTTTTTCATTTGAAATTCAAAAAGACAAATTATTAACATTTTTACTTGGTACGCAAAGTGAGGATGGTATAAATGTTACATTTTTTATGTTGATTTTAGTAATTTGAGTTTGATTTCTCAAGATCTTTAGGTATCATGAGGTAACTTGCATTTAGACCAAATAAAGTCTTATTATACCTAACAAATGCACGGAAACGTTCTTGTTCTTGGAGGGTTTATTTTCTTTATTTACAACTAATGAAATTCGGATATCCGGTTTAATATCCGAATCCGTATCCGAAATTTCGGATACGGATTCGGATATCAATAATCAACTATCAAAATTTTCGGATATCTGAATTTTTGGATATCCGGTTTTGAACACCCCTAAATGTAGGCCTTGTGAGGCAGTCCATGCAGATTGAAGGCTCCTGTGTGCATGTATTGTATGAATAGTGTTGTGTATGGTATTTTGGGGGAACTCACTATGTTTTTATTACAATTATGGATTAAATGTTTTTTAGGTATCATTGGTGATAGTGGGAAGACAAAGTCGTGACTGTACACACTCATCAGCAACATTGGAGATTCTGTATTTATCATATTACTCTGATTTTCAAACAATTGTATTTTGGAACAAATGAGTTTCTTAACTTGGGATTTATGAAATGATATTTTATTTTAATTAAAAATTAAAATTTTGTTTGTGAAATTTGGACTTCAGAGTAGCCCATGTATACCACCCTTAATAGTTGACCTTAGGCATTCTCATTAGCCTTTCTAAACCTAATATATGTATTTTGATTGGAAGACTTAGTTGATGACTGACGATAACTTTTAGCTTTTGGAGATTTATAAGATATTGTAATTAAGATATTAATTGTATGTAAGGTTGTTTAGTTTATATGTGTCTAATTATTTTGTTACACCCTTATATGTCTTGACAATTTAAACATTTTTAAATGTTAATGACCTAACTATTTAGGACATTTATATTCAAATTGATTTTTAAAATGATTTCTTTTTATAAAATATTTTTAAAGTTTAAATTAAAGTGACCATTCCAAATACCCATACAAGGTGTGTTTTACATATCATATGCTTGTTGATAAATTGATTATGATTTGTGATCTAGAATGTTTGATTTAGAAGAGTGTGGCTAGGCTTCAATGTGTAATTCCAAGTCAATGTGAATGTATTAACAATATTGGTCATGATTACTAAGTAATGGCGTTCATAACAAGTACGTATTATAATATTATGACCTCTAATATTGTTGATTAATGCATTCATTGTCAAAAAATTAAAAAAATATAGTGATATTGAAACTCATTGAGACTTTCCTGACATGATCCAATGTTGGTATTCAAAACGACGTGATGGTGACGTTGAATATATAAAAATTGACATGTAACAACCTTTTAGCATTTTATGATGGGAATCCTAATAATATTATATAGTAGGACTTTTTGGGGAAATCACCCATTTCACATAGAAAGTGCTTGGAAGGAGGATGGTCAAGTGTGGATCTTGGGAGGTCTACTCCATCCACATGTTCATTAATGAAGTTAAAGAGAGTGTTGTCATTCTAGAATATATGTTTTGTACATATTAGAAATCACAAAGTTTAGTCATGCGATATCAATCATGAAATCAAATTGGCTTACACATTTTCATAACTTTTTTATCTTTTTCATGTTAGCGATCTATCCATCTACATGCATGATGAAAAAGGTGCATCATTTTTACACATTTTTGAACGGAAAATACTAAAATTCCGAAGGAAACAATAGTCCTTATGATGAACTAATGTTAAGTAATCAATTTTCAATTTATGTTTATATAATTGGATTAATTACTTTTTACATCAAGTTTGTCATGCTATTAGCTTATTTTGTAATCAAGTTTTATTTTTATGTTTGTATTTCAAAATTTCATACCTTTCGTTTATATATCCATAGTACAACAAAAATCCATTGTAACACTCGTAAAATTCTTGAAAATTTTAAACTTTTTAAACAACCACAAACCATCATTTATTATAATTTGTATTCAAAATAAGTGTCACATCAGAGAAATCTCAAAATCGTAAAATCAAAACATGAGGAGGTGCACGATCACGCCATCGTCTTGTCGCGATCCCCTGAGGTACCTGAAACACAATCCAAAACTGTAAGCTTAAACTTAGTGAATTCCCCCAAAATATCAATACATAACAAATAACACATTTATAATAACACATTACTTTGGGCCCAATCAACCATCAGGTTGGAATACCTTAGGCCCCCCAACCATCGGGTTGGAATGCCAATATACTAAGGGTCCAATCATCTTTGAGATGGAATACCCTAGGCCCTTAACCATCGGGTTGGAATGCCAACATACTATGTGTCCAATCATCCTCAGGTTGGAATACCCTAGGCCTTCAACAATTGGGTTGGAATGCCTCGGCTTGTTGGCTTACACACAAAGCTGTGAAGTCTCAACCACCAACAAATCATGTGCACATATAACAAATAATCATATAACAGTCTAGATCCAGACATACAGATCTACAGACCACTAAGCATAACAACATCCTATCCACTAGGATACCGATCTAATAGATCATAACAATACAATAGCATGCATAACAAGATATCAACCTAATGGGTCGACATTGATGCCTTCGACCCGCAAGTATAGTGAGGACAACTCACCTCAATAGCAGTATAGAACTGATAAGGTCTGACTCCAAATCTCAACTCCTGAATCAAAGCCTACAACCATCATGACCAAATCCATCAAAATCTTGAAATACCCAAAATACCCTTAAAAGTCCAACTTGGTCAACCATGGTCAAAGTCAAAGTCAACGGTCAAGGTCAACAGTCCATGTTGACCCAACTTGTTGAGTGAACCTCTTGGACTCGTCGAGTTCTACAGAACTCAAAAAGTCAGGGAAAACCTTAGCTAACTCGCCGAGTTTTCCCTAGCTTAACACATATAGCTGATTCTTCGATTCCAGAGACTCTAAGGCTCAGATCTAATCTCCAAATGAGTCTAAAAGGATAAAGTTTCCAACTTTATCCCTTGGCACTACTCCAAAAGCTCAAAACCCTACCACAAGGTTTAAAAACTCAAAGGCTTAACCATTAAGCACAAATCCTTGAGATTTGGAACCCAACTTCTCCAAAGGGTTTCTAGCCTCAAAAACGGCCCAAAGGTGGGTGCTTTATAGACATGTATGTCTTGAACCAAAAATGGGTCAAAAGGGGATATATGACCTAAACTCCATGCATGACATCAAAACTTGGCAAAGGACCAGATCTAACCCATTCTAAGGTCACCTTGACCTGGAGATTCATAAAGTTGCAAACTTTATGAAGTCCATCCATTGCAACATCCAAGAATAAGGAGAAAAAGGGACAAAACTTAAGATCTAGCTTCATAGATAGATAAAAATCGGGTCTTGAATACTTACAATGGTCCAAAAGAGTGCCAAATTGAAGGTGAGGGCTTAACTTGCTAGATCCTTGCCTCCTTCTCTCAAACTCCTCCTTCTTTTGCTCCAAAATGACACACTAAATCACAATATGAGATGAAAAGAAGATTAGGGTTCACAAGGCCGATATTAGGGTTTGGAGGTTGATAAAAGATCAGCCTTAAAGACTTAAGGAGGTTATATAAGGTGCAAACCCTAAAATTTAGGTTTCTCATTCAGCCGCCAACTCGTCGAGTTTTCCTCACCAACCCGTCGAGTTGGTCCAAAAAGATGCGCGACCCAAAAGCCTTCAACACGTCGAGTCCTCAACTCGATGAGTTCTAAGGGAAATTTTCCTTTTTAAACAATAAATCTCATACCTGGGAATCGGGATGTTACATCCGTATATAATCTACCACAAGTCACACATTCGTATATAAATCTATAATACAACACAAATGATACTCTACGTTTATAAAGACACAACACTATTGGGTTTTCTAAGTAATAAAATTTACACGAGGCAGAAAATAACATAACACTTAAGTTCGGATGCAACCTATAAATGATCTATGATTCCATAGTTGATTGCAATAAACTATGAATATCAAGAAACCCTAGTGAGATGCTACAAGTTTCGAAATTCACATTGGGAAAGAGGTTACATACCTTTTGATTATTATTATAAATAATCATAGCAAAATCCTTCTTCAAGATGTTGTAGTTCCTTGGAAAGCAAGCATCAAAAGTATGGTTGCCTTTGATGGCTTGTACCCCAAATCCTAATAACTAGAAGCCTTGAGAAGAGAGGATGTAAGAGTACAAATTCGGCTCACCAACCAGTCAAGTCCTATTTTGTAACACCCAAAGTTTTGAAGGCTAAGAAAGGAAAGAAAACCCTAACTTTAAGGGGGAGACTCGGCGAGTCCAAGCAGGATCCGGGTCGAGGAGTAAGTAACCGACTCGGCGAGTCGGCCAAGGAGACTCGGCGAGTCAGGTCTGTTCGAGGAAAGCCCTAAATTCGGGACTTTGGGCACTATTTAAACTCCTTATTCTCTCCATTAGGGTTCCTTAGAGCCTCCCTCATACAGAAAACGAACCCTAAGCCCCCATTGTTGTGCATTCAAGCTTCCAAGTCATTTTTGGGTGAATTGAAGGAAGAAGAAAGAGGGAAATCATTGGAGTCTCAAGGATTGGACTTAGATCTGGAGTTTGTGGAACCTTTCTGAGTTATTGAAGGTAATAAGTCGTTTCTTTCCTTTAGATCTTCTTTAGTTGTGAGATTTGGGGCTTTTTAAGCCATGGATAGTCATCCATTTGAGTTAGAAGCCGGATCTGGAGTTGCTACTTCAGATACAAGCATATTCTGGTCTTGAGAAGCATAAAGTTTCAGCCCTTGAGTTGATTATGGAGCCTCCTTGCCTTAAACCCTAGTGTATGGTGTATTTTGCCTAGATCTCCTTCTCTACACGTAAAGTTTGCAACTTTACGTGAGGGATAGGCTTGGGAAGGGTAGATCTACGGTTTGGAGTCCATGCATGACTCAAAAGTCCTCTGCATGTATAGAGATATGAATAGACTCGGCGAGTCCTTTGAGTGGACTCGGCGAGTAGCATGAAGATGAGGAGAAACTCGACGATTGGGATGAACAGCTCGTCGAGTCAGATGAAGTTGGGTAGGAACTCGGCGAGTTGGATGAACAACTCGGCGAGTCTGTTGAAGGTTGTCTTGGACTCGGCGAGTCTGTTCTTGGACTCAGCGAGTCAGGTCGCGAAACCCCAAACCCTTCGAGTTGAGACTCGAATCAGTGAGTCGAGTGGAGACTCGGTGAGTTGGACAGGTCAGGACTCGGAAATCGGTAGACTCGGCGAGTCATGGACTGACTCGGCGAGTCGAGACGCGAATGGAAAAACTCTGAGCATATGAACTCGGCGAGTCAATAGGGTGACTCGGCGAGTAGGGTTGACCTGGAAGGTTGACTTTGACCAGGACTTTGACTTTGACCGGAGTTGACTTGGTTGACTGTCGGGGGTCAGCTAGACTAAGTGTTGCATTGATTTTGGTAGCTCGGGAAGCTAGTGGAGCAGGAGTTCAGAGAGTTGCCGGTCAGCAGCCAGTGGGATCATCAGCGAGTTCAGCCAGTGCAGGTGAGTTTCCCTTTGTATGAATGGGCCACAATGCCAGCCCATGTAGTTATGAGCAGAAGACCTGGGGGTTAGCCCTAGGCACAATATGCTAGTATGATATTCGGGACGAGGTCCAGTGATAGAGGGCGGGTGCCCAAGGAATGGTTTATGTGATAGTTTATACTTGTTGTCTGTGTGATACTTATATGTGCCTGGTAGGGAGGTGAGTGTGGGTGAGGTCCCGTATCTCACCAATAGCAGAGTGTGGATGGTGTTCCACATCTTAGTAGCAGCAGATCAGGGGCGAGGCCCAAGTTAGGAAAGGAGTGTGGGTGGGCTGGGCCCGTACCTCACTATCAGTAGGAGTATGGACGGGGTTCCATGACTTATCAGTAGCGGGACAAGGGCGGGGCCTAGAGATAGGCGAGGCCTTAGGACAAGATCCGTTAGAATGTGTTAAGCTTATGTGAGGTGATGTGATATGTTTATGTGCTATTATATGTTAGTGGGCGAGGCCCTGTGACAGGCGAGGCCTAAATGAAACAGATCTGTATCCGAGCGGGGCTCGAAGCCAGGCGGGGCCGTTGTAGCGGGCGAAGCCCGAGGTAGGGGTGGGCGAGGCCCAGGATAGCGGGCGTGACCCAGTATGTGCAGTATGTGGTTATGCATGGTATGTGGTAGGGTGGGGAACTCACTAAGCTTTGTGCTTACGGTTTTCAGTTTTGGTTTCAGGTACTTCCGGTAGCGGATGATGGAGCTTGGGGTGATCGCATGACACACACCATAAATTAGTCAGCCTGGGAATGTTTACTCTGATAGCGATCATGTATTTTGGAAACTATTACTCTGTTTATGTTTTGAAAAGATGAATTTGCTTAAAGTGATATTTTATAAAAGAATTTTTTTTGTATTGAATTTTGGGATGTTACATATTTATAGCTGATAAAGAAACCCCAATTTGAACAATATAATACTCCCTCACCTTTCCCAAAATTATAGTCCATCTTTCCTTTTTGGTTTGTACCAAAATAATAGTCAACTTCTAAAAATAAATACTCCCTCCGTCCCGAAATAATAGTCCACAGACAAAAAACACATATATTAAGGAAAAAGTAATTATGAGCAACTTTATTGAATAAAATGACAAATTTACCCTTTCATCTAAAACTTGGAGCCAATTTTTTCCCACCAATTTCCTTTCACTTTTTAGTTAAAACATTCAACAAAATTTATTCCCTCCATTTTTTTCATCATAAATTGTTAAAACAAAATTATTCCCACTAATTTTGGAGCCAAGTATTTTTATTGAAAGTAAACATGGACCCAATTTATGGGTTAGATTGATTTCAAGATACGTATCTTTTTAAACAGGGAATCCATCCAACCTTATCTATTTCTTTCTATGTCTCTCTTTCTCTCTCAACAAATACTCCACCACCGTATCTTTCTCTATCTCTCTAAAAGTGAACAGTCAATTTTTTTTGTTGGTTTAGATATGCCTCTATTATTGCTCATGTCAATCGTTCCATCCTCAGGCCACCCCTCCCCTGTTCGTCGTTAGCCGTCTCCTCCCCTGTGAAGCCGCCGGCCGGATATCACCGCAACCCACAACAACATCGGAGAGCCTCGACCTGACAGCTAAGGTTTGAGTCTGTTCATGTTGTCTACACTCGATTTTCTTTTTCCTGCTATCTGCTTTCATTCTTCTTCTTTTTTTCATCCACAAGTTCCCAATCCTAATCTATTTGACAGTAAAAAATTGGAAAATAAAAAACGATTGATCATTTGTATGTTTTCGTTTTCATCTGTTTAATTTGTCACTTTATACAGACAAATGCCTCTTTACAATGGATTATAAGGATGGTTAATTTGCTTATTTTTATTAATTTGTTTTTGTTGGTGGATGTTAGATAGAAGCAAGTGATTCCACTGTGATTTAAACAACAAAACAATAAATTTTGCATTTTTCTAACCGTAAAAAAACTAATTTATTTACAAATTTGATGTTGCTACTGTTTTGCTTTATGTTATGTTTACAACTAGAACTTCTCACCAAGATTGATAATATTGCTGTTTTTTTATTGCAAAACTTACAAATTTGATGTTGTTGTTGTTTTTTTACGTGCTATAGTATGGATCATTTGGATATTACACACACTAAAAAGAATACTACTGTTGAACAACGTCACGCTATATATGAAGCCTTATTGCAAGCAAGTTTTTCTGGAGAGTTACAAAGGGGTGCCATAAGTGATGTAGCTTCACAATTCTCGGTATCGAATCGGACTGTTAGTCGCATTTGGCATCAGACTAAATTTCAAATTAATCATGGACTACCGGTTGTTTTATCTTCTAATATGGCGAAGGTTGTTGGACGAAAAAGGGTACAAGTTGATTTTAATCAAGTTTTAGATATTCCATTACGTCATCGATCTAATATACGGTCTCTTGCAAATTTGTTAAATGTTTCTAAATCTACTATGCATAGAAGAATCAAGGAAGGTGCACTTCGACCACACACAAATGCCATCAAACTAACTCTTACTCATGAGAATAAGAGGGCAATATTAGAATTTTGTTTATCTAAAATTAGCCAGTCATTATCAAGTAATATTCCCACATTTCATGATATGTTTAATGTTATCCACATTGATGAAAAATGGTTTTACATGTCAAAACCATCAAGACGTTACTACCTTGTTCCCGACGAGGATGAACCATTAAGAACGTGTCAAAGCAAAAAATTTATCACAAATGTTATGTTTCTAGCGGCTGTGGCGAGGCCAAGATTTGATGCATCCGGTAATGAAGTTTTTTCGGGAAAAATTGGTATCTACTCGTTTACAAGATTAGAACCCGCTAAACGTTCAAGTAAAAACCGTGTAGCGGGAACATTGGAGACAAAGCCTATTTTATCTATGACTAAAGAAGTAACAAGGTCATGGTTGATAGAAAAAGTTTTGCCGGATATTAGAGCTAAATGGCCTCGAAGTCATGTCGGTCCCATATTTATCCAACAAGACAATGCCAAGCCCCATATTGATGTCAATGATAACGAGTTTCTTGAAGCGGCATCTCAAGATGGGTTTGATATCCGACTTAATTTTCAGCCCTCTAATAGTCCGGATTTAAATGTTTTAGGCCTTGGATTCTTTCAAGCAATCCAATCACTTCAAGAACAAGAGGCTTTAGGTACAACTGATGAATTGGTTCATGCGGTTCAAACGGCTTTTGAAAAAATGCAATCTCAACAACTTAACAATGTATTTTTAACTCTACAAACGTGTATGAGGGAAATCATAAAGGTTCAAGGTGGCAACAACTATCAAATACCACATATTGGTAAAAATAGGTTGGAACGAGAAGGAAACTTACCACTTCAAATTGGATGTGATGAAAATTTGATAAATGAGGCTTTATTGCATTTGGCTGCCTAGTTATTTTTGAAACAAGTATTGTGATCAAAATAGTGAGAAAAAAACATTTTTGTATTGGTATTTTTGATAGTGTAATGTATTTTGTGTTAATTCTTTTTTATTTTATGTCATGAAATTAGTTTGATATTGTGGATGTGGAATAATTTTCAAGACAAAAAAAATGGATATGCGATGATGACACACAGGGAAAAAAAGTAACATTGGATATGCCTAAGTGACATTTTTGTTTTATGTCATTATTCTTTATTTTTATTGTGATTGTATGAGAACCTACAAAAAAACAAAAAACAAAAAATTAAAAAAAGAGAGAAAACCAATCGTACAGGAAAAAAAACCAAAAAGCATTTTGATTGGTTAAAAGAATACGTTGGAATATGTTGGTAAAAAATCAAAAAGAAAAAAGTGGCTTTTAGTACATTAATTTTCACACAAAAAGTAATCATGAAAAATAACTTTTAAGGGTATTTTGGTAAAAGTGACACTTAATTTTAGAAATAGACAATTATTTTGGGACAAATAAAAATAGAAAGATGGACTATTATATCGGGACGGAGGGAGTAACATTTTTACCAAAATACCCCTCATTATTACTTAACCAACTAAGCATTTAATGGAACATTAAATGCAAAGTAAGGACAAAATTGTCATTTTATTATATAAAGTTAGTGTTAATTAATGATATTCTTAATCTGTGTGTTTTTTTTTTCTATGGACAATAATATAGGGACGGAGGGAGTAATATATTTCAAATTAAACTGTTATCTAGTTTCTTATTTATCAATATGGAGCATTCTAGAAACCCTAATGGCAAGCCCCAAAACTGGCCACCTTAGGAGGGTTCTACAATCACTCTCTTGTTCAACTTTTGAACAATTACAACTTAGTCCCTACACTTCCAGTAATTCTAATTAATTTATGATTAATTGTTAATTAGTTATTACTATTTCCAATTAATATATTCATTATATAATATATTAATAAATCATTTATTTCAATTTCTAATTAATTAATTATTCATATAATAAATTAACAAATCAGTCTCTTTCTCCAAAAGTCATTCTATTCAGTTATTAGTTTCCGAGGGCAAACTAAAATGACTTTCTTTCTAATTCAATAATATACCAACTTAATTATTAACTTAGACACATTAATCCAACAAATACAACACAAATATTTATAGAAAACAAACTACATTTATATATGTATAACTAAATGCAATACGCTTTCATACATAAATCTAGATGTGGCAATCGTGTCGTGTCGTGTCGAAACACTAAACGGGTTGAAAGTGCTTGACCCTAACCCGACTCATTTAATTAACGTGTCGTGTCGTGTCAACCCGTTTATTTTCGTGTCGAGTTCGTGTCGGGTTTCGGGTTAGGGCTATACCTTGAAATATGTCGTGTCATGTGAGGTTACCAGATCGAGCATGTTGAAAGAGTAGAAGTTAGGTAGACAGAGAGGAAAAACTGATAGTTTGGAGGCAGAATAGATGAAGTCATAGCAAGTTCAGATGACAAAATTAAAAGAGTGGGAGTTGGAGAGGCGGATAAAAAGGTCGCGAGGATGTGAGAGTGGTGAAAGAGACTGAGTAGTTTGGGAGAGAATGGAAAAACTGAAATTAAGTCTTGATCTAGACGGCTAAGTCATTTTAACATTACAAAACGACTCAATTTGAAGGTTTTCTTTTACTTATGGTTTTGGTTTTGTATCTTTCTAGTTTATTTAAATAATTCAAAAAATTTGCATATAAATAAACGGGTCATTTTCGAGTCATATTCGAGTTGAAATTCTCAACCCTAACCTTACCCGTTTAATTTTCGTGTCGTGTCGTGTCAACCCGTTTATTTAAACGGGTTGAAATATCTTACCCAAACTCGTTTATTTCGTGTCGGGTTCGTGTTGGGTTTCGTGTCGTGTCAATTTTTGCCACCTCTACATTAATCTAAATGATAAACCTAACAAAATACAACACACCTTACTAATACCTAAACCACGTAAACCCTAATAAATAGACAAGAGACAAATGTCATTAGTGCCTCTATTTGACACGTGAACCCTTAAAAGATAATTGATTGACTAGCCGTAAGTTTTATATTTGCCTTTATAGTGACACGTTTATCCTAAGTACTAGTAAGCTTCTTGGTAAACATACTAAGTCTGAATACAAGGAATTGAAAAACTAACCATTTAACGCGTTGACTTTTCTAGATTATTTCCTAATAAGTGACAACTTTTTTTGATTCTTTCTTCGAATATTACTTGCATGTATTAATATACGAACCATATATAATGTTAATTTAAAGTACAAGTTCTTAAAATATACATTTTAGATTTCAAAAAATATATCTGAAATATGAAGAACATATCCACATCGATGCCTAAAGTAGTACATTTTGAGGGCATACCATTAAAAATGTATTTTTTTTTTGTTTAAAACAACATAATATAACAAACAAATAAATAAAAGACTAGATTACAGTTTTAGTCCCTATGGTTTAGTCAGATTCGCACCTTCAGTCAAACCTTTAAAAATTTGATAAGATGCATCCATATAGTTTAAAGAAATTACACTGCAAATCCTTAGTTCATTTAAAAAGACCATTTTACTCATACTTTTATATTTTTCTTTTTCTTATATATACTTTTATTATATATATATATATATATATATATATATATATATATATATATATATATGCATGTGTTATTGTATTATAACTATATAATGTTTGGATATAGGATTGATTGTGGACCAATCATTTTATTTATTTTAAGAAAGCGATTAATAAATATTATTGAATTAAACATAATTAAAAAATATCATCTAATTTCATTGTAAGGGTATTTTTTTCGATTAACATAAATTTAAAAAAAGGAAAAACCATATTTTAGGGGATATTTAATTCTCTTGATTTAAAAAATATGATTTTTTTTAATTAATTCAATTTCTATTATAACTTAATTTGTACTCAAAATCGATTTTATTCTTTCAGAATATTAATTTATTAGAATAATAATTTTATGATAATGTTCTATCAAAATGTTATTTTATCAGAATATATAAAATGTTATTATATTAGAATATATATTTTGATTGCATGAACTTTTACAGAATAACAAATTTTTAGATATATAAATTTTTTTCTTACATTCTTAAAAAATAAAAATTTTTATATATTATTTTATGATAATGTAACACTCACTAATAACAAAAAAAAAAAAAAAATACAATATAGAGATTATTCTATGGGGAAATATTCGGAAAAATCCTAATATATCACCCTAATTTACGAAAAAGTCCCAAATTAAAATCGGTTTATGAAAAAATCCCGATAACCGGAAAAAATGATGATTTGACCATTTTTTCCTGTTTATCAGTTTTAATACTTACCTAGTTTTATTCAAGTCCCATTATTTTACAATAACTTTCATTAAAGTCCCATTAGTTTACCGAAATTTGGGACTTATTCGTAAATTATGGTAAAATAATGGGACTTTATTAAAACCAGGTAAGTAATGAAACCGGTAAACCGGGAAAATAGAGTCAAGTCATCATTTTTACCGGTAATTGAGACTTTTTTTGTAAAAAAATTTTAGTTTGAGATTTTTTTTCGTAAATTAGGGTAAAATATTGGGACTTTTTCGGAGATTTTCCTTATTCTACGAGTATATAATCTATTGTAGATTATTCCGCAAGAATATAATGATAAATAGTGCATTCTTTTTGGAAGATCAACTTATACTAGTATTTCCTCTTTCTTCACAAGTGAAATCTAAGGGCTTTATCCCAATAGAAAAGCTTTGTTTCCTATCAAACTTCTTCTTTAACAATGCAAAACCAAACCAACATTACAACAACCAACATTTAATAAATTATACCAATTACTATAATTGAAGTAAAAAAATTCTCAAAACATATTACATCTTTTAAGATTCGAAAAGAACACACCAAAGATACTAAGAACATCTATTTGTGGGTTCCTTGTTGACTTGATAATTCTCAAATATCAAAATCGAATATCCGAAATCAAATTACGTAAGAATTACATTCTATAAGAATATTTTATACAACAAATAATAAAACAAACTTTAGTGATTTTTAAAAAAGCAGGTGATCAAACTATTATATTTCAACCAAAAAATAATTATGGATAAAGCCTTTTAGTCTGTTATCTAAATCAAAGTCTCCATGAACAATTTTCATAATTATTAAATTATCAGAATGAATATGATCTAAAAAGTGCAAATCATATATAAACGACTTCTAAATCTAATTAAAACAATTAATAACAAATGTAATTAAAATGAAACGATAAGTAAAAAAGGAGAAACATTACTGGTATGCCTTTTTGTTCTAAAAAGTTAGCCACATTTCAATTTATTAGTCGAATACATCTTTACAATTTATGCTCCAATTGTTCCACTTGAAATACTTACCATAAAGTTTAATGTGGTTATGATTCATCGCTTACCTGTAAATATAAATAAAACAATTATTAATAAATGTAATCCCCAAACCAATCAGGTTGCATAAAAATGAACAAAAATTGAAATTGTAAATAAAAAAAATATATTGTGAAGAAGCATAATATATCATTCATCGTAGACCTGTTGCTCCATCATCAACACCGAAATTTGACATATTTCTACAAAAAAAACACACCCATAATAAGAGAAATAGCCATAAAAGAGAATTTGTAGTCATTTGGGGATTGTGGATTCGTGCGTTTTCCTTTGCATTTGCGATGGGCATTTAATAAATTAAATATTTTACAATTAAAACCCCAAAAAAACAATTGAATCGAAAGATAATGGAAAAAAAAAACTAGATTCATATCTTGGTCATTAGATAGAAGACGTTGCACATTCCAAGAAATAGACAAATTTGATCAGTCAAGCACAACAATTGACATCTATTGTAGTGGCCACCGGTAGGAATATATACATGGGCCGTTTATAAAATATCATCGCCGCCACCACCAACGTGAGTTGGAACATCAAGGATTTCATGGACGAGATCTTTGCTGAAGATGAAGATGAGAGGAGGAGAACCAATAAGGATAACTCCCGGAGGAATTGGTCGATCCGATTTTATATATAGATTATTACGCTTAATGATAATTAAGATATTCATAAATAATTGCCTAGTGTAAAGGGATTTAATTTGGAAAAGAATCAAATTAATTAAATTAAAAATATTAATTGAAATATAATATTATAAAATTCCATTTTTAAAATGATTGACTAGTATTGATTCCTACAACCATATAATAGATAGTTAGAACATATAAACCTACCTCTTTCGAGCTAGGTTCATTTGTTTAAAGTAAGTATTGTGTTATTCTATGCATAAATGTGGACCAATCAAAATTAAACAAAAAATTAAATAATTAAATAAATAAATAAGGGTAATTTAGTAATTTGTTTAGTAACTTCCAAAATTAATCCCTATAATCATGGTATTGACCTAATATCTCCAATTTAAATCTCGTTCCCGATCTGCAAAATTAGAATGAACTACAAAATCGATCTTGAGTTCTACAAAAATCGATTGCCATCGCCATCTCCAACTCCAACAAGTCGACCGACTATTAGATTCGTGATTAATGATTTATAAATATGTCCGATTAGCCGCATCTCTCTCTCTCTCTCTCTCTCTCAATCGCTCATCTCTCGGCCACAATCGAAAACCCTAGACATCTTCTTATCTATCTCTGTTGATCGGTAAGTTTGCTGAATTTCTCAGTTCGATTTTGTTTGCAACTTTCTTTACTAGTTGTTTGATTGACCGACTATCAATTGCAGGTATTTCAATTTCTTTTCTTGTCCTTGCTTCGATCATAACCCCTTCTTCTCCCTTCTTATTTTTATTTCTTTTTTTGGATTCATAAGGATGAATTCATTGATGTTGTTGATCTGTGGTGGTATCTAGAGGTGTTTGATGGACAAGAATGAGGAAGATGGTGCTTGTTGATGGCATTACACATAACATTGAATGCAAAATGGAGAATCGACAATTGATATGGCCTGTTAGTGGTTTGATGGTAGCAGAACTAGGGTTCGTGAGAAGATGATCTGCAGACTAACGACATAAGGAAGATAAAACGTTGAGGCAATAAAGATCGAGTCTCTGATGTAAACTCTCTTTTGCTGGAACACCACCAAATCGACGTCGCCACAGCCTCCTAAAATCAAACCCTCCATCTGTCTAAACCGATTGTAGGTATTTCAATTTCTTTTCTTGTCCTTGCTTCGATCATAACCCCTTCTTCTCCCTTCTTTTTATTATTATTTTTTTGGATTCATAAGGATGAATTCATTGATGTTGTTGATCCGTGGTGGTATGTAGAGGTGTTTGATGGACAAGAATGAGGAAGATGGTGTCTGTTGATGGAATTACACGTAATATTGAATGCAAAATGGAGACTCGACAATTGATATGGCCTGTTAGTGGTCTGATGGTAGCAGAGCTAGGGTTCGTGAGAAGATTCCGTGTTGGTGTAGTGACAAAGGCAGAAGTGTCCCTCTCTTTAAAACCTTGCACATGATTCCACCCTACTTGACTTCTTATTTGTATCTGATGAAGGGTGGTGATGATGGATGGTTATGATGGGTGGTAATGGTGGGTTCTAGTTGTGTCAATTACATCTTAAATTTTTGATTCACTACCCAACTTATCAGTTTGACAAAGGCAAAAGTGTCTCTTTAATTTTGTTAATGATATTTGTTGCTTCTGCTTATTTTAGGGCTTGATTCACTACCCAACTGATCAGTTTGATTTTCCAATGGGGTTGTACAAGACTATAAGTTCCAATTTTGTTGGAATCACAAATTCAAATTCTGTTGGAATCACAAATTTTTCCTCATGATCTGTTGGAATCACAAATTCCCATTCTGTTGGAATCATAAATTCCAAATAGTGATCAATTCGGTTGGAATGGAATCACGAATTCCAATTCTGTTGGAATCACAGAAGTTGATGCTTGAAGAACGGACCACAAAATTGAAAGTGATTATAAGCAACATTATTCTTTTAGAATGTATTAGTGTCGTTGTTAGATTTTGATGTTTTCTTACCCGTTTTGAAAGTTTTTTTAGTATTATTCTTTAACAATAAATATAATTCTTAACAATTGTTACCCGCATTCTATAAGAAATAATGTATTTTTAGTTTTTATCCTTCAATTGAATTTTTAAGAATTTTTGTTATTCTACAAGAATTTTTAAAGTCGTGATCAAGAAATAGGTTCAAGAATATTTTTATTATTTATGGTTCAAGAATATTTTTATTTTTGAATATACCCATAAACATATTCTGCCAGAATGTCTGAATTAAAAGAATTATAATTGTTTTTTTTTTATGTTCTTTTGCTTACATTTTATTTTATTTTATTTATATTTATTTTATTATTTAGATTTAATTTGACATTTTTTTTGAACATATTGTTTAATGTTTTTTACATTTAGTTCGTTTATATTCTTTTGATGTCTTTTTGAATAATTTTTTCAAGTTTTTTGACGTGTTGTTTCAATACATTTTAATTTTTTTGACGTTTTGTTTGCTTACATTTTTGAAAATAGTTTTTGTGAAAAATGTAGAAAAGTTCGTTAACTGTGAATATTATTAACATAGTTAAGTATACTTTTTTTAATAGGGTTAATAGATAGGTTAACCGAAATTCGAAAACAGGTTTCAAGTTATACAATGACTAACTGAAAACTACATAACTCGAAAACAAACAAAACTTCTAAAAATACAAAATGAATTCGAAAACATTGACAAATGTATTTGAGTTATAAGAATTCTGATTAACATTTTCCATTCGAAACAAAATGTAAACAAATTTCTAAAACTAAAAAATTTGAACTTGAAGCTATTGACATTCCTTTCAAATTCCGTTTAGCGTATACAATAAAACCTTATTAAAATAAATAATTTTATACCTAATATGTGTTAATCATATTCACATTTAACAAACTTTTTTATATACTTTATAAAAGAAATATTTATAAAAAGCTTTACAAAAATATAAAAAAACAAAAGATCAAAAAAAATATTAAAAAATATATTCGAATAAAACATCAAAAAAAAACTAGGAAAATTATTCAAAAAAACGTCAAAAAATGTAAACGAACAAAATATATAAAACATTAAAAAAATATATATATATATTCGAATAATTTTTTAAAAAATAAAATATAAATCATAAAAAATATAAATAAATAAAATTAAATGTAAGAGGAAAATATAAAAAATTAAACAATTATATATATATATATATATATATATATATATATATATATATATATAATAATAATAATAATAATAATAATAATAATAATAATATAAAAGTAAGGGTAAAATGGTTTTAAGTAGACTAAGGATGTACAGTGCAATTTCTTTAATCCATAGAGATGCATCTTATTAAATTTTCAAAGGTTGGAGTGAAAGTACGAATTTGACCAAATCACAGGAACCAAAACTATAATTTACTCTAAATAGAAAGGATGATCTTTTAATGTTGAAAATAATGAAACATCGGGTAGTTCGGACTTGAAATCCAAAGACACTACCGACGTACACAATAAAATTATGAAAACACAAAAAAAAGTTACCAAAGTCGAAGTATATCATGATATAAGAGCATAACACCTTGCTATTTTCAGGATTTACCTGATAAATCTAAACATGTAGGAGATATGAAGTGATTTTTGTAGAGGGGCATATGCAAATGGAAAAGAAACTCATTTTATATAGTGACCGAAATCTGAAATACTCTAATTTCTGGCCTGAATGATGATTTCAGTAAATGGCAAAAATTTAGGTCACATATAATCATTCTAGAACATGGGTAGTTTTGTGCATATTTTTTATATTACTATTGACTTTTGAGGTTTTTTAACCTAGTAAAAGATGACTATGGATTGAATTCATATATAGCTTGTCAGTTAAAGCGTAATGTCCAAAGGATTTACATAAAAATTTCAACAGTGTAGACAACATTATTAAATAAAATTAGAAATCACTAAATTTTTCAATATTAATAACTACCAAAAACACCATAAACAACAACAATAAATAAAACATGAGAATTAAAAGTAGAACCGGAAAAGTTGATTTAAAAGAAAAAAATTGTTGAATGTGAGTTTTTCAAAAAAATGTTGAGGGTTTTTTTTTTTGGTCTAAAACAAAAAGATTGCCGTTAAACCTACTATGGAAAATGACTTAGGAGGGTAACTACCTCTTATCTGTATTCACATATTGGCAACTTCTTCTTTTTTGTACATAATAAAACAACAAACTTGTTTTAACTGTTTAAATTACACCAATATTACCGGCTAATACCTGTTTTAACCGGTAACTCAAAGAGAAAATGACTTAGGAGGGTAACTACCTCTTATCCGTGTTCACATATTGGCAACTTCTTATTTTTTATACATAAGAAAGCAACTAACTTGTTTTAACTGTGTAACATCCCAAAAATCATGACCAAAAATTTCGTTTTTAATTTAATACTAAAACCATAATTGTCAAACCATTAATTTAATACTCTGGCATCGGGCCCCGTTCGACATCAGGCCCCGCTTGGCATCGAGCCCCGCTCGGTATACAGATCTGTCTCTCGTAGGTCCCGCATGTCTTCGGGCCTCGCCCGCTAAACACATACAATCATATAACATGCTAACACATAAATAAACATACTCTACTGTATCCTTATCCTAAGAAACATACTCTAATAATAATGAGATACAGAACATCGTCCGTACTCAGCTAGTGATGAGATACGTGGGACCTCGCCCACACTCACCTCCCTACCAGGCACACATAAGTATCACACAAACAATAAGTATAATCTAACATGCAAACATTCCTCGGGCACCCGCCCGACATCGGACCTTGGTTTGGAATAACATACTAGCATACAATGCCTAGGGCTAACCCCTGGGTCTTCCTACTCATAGACTATATGGGTTGACATTGTGGCCTTAGACACATTTACACAGTGAGGAGACTCACCTTGCACTGCTGAAGCCTTGGCTGGAACTAGCTAAGTACGGACGAAGTTCCGTATCTCATTATTAGCAGAATATGTTTCTTAGGACATGGATACAGTAGAGTATATTTCTTTATGTGTGGCCTAAGAGAGACAGATCTGTATACCGAGCGGGACTCAATGCCAGACGTGGCCTGATGTCGGGCGGGCCCGATGCCGGAGTATTAAATTAATGGGTTGACAATTATGGTTTTAGTATTAAATTAAAAACAAAATTTTCGGTCATGATTTTTGGGATGTTACAAAGTTAAAACAAGTTAGTTGCTTTCTTATGTACAAAAAATAAGAAGTTGCCAACATGTGAACACGGATAAGAGGTAGTTACCCTCCTAAGTCATTTTCCCTTTGAGTTACCGGTTAAAATAGGTATTAACCGGTAATATTGGTGTAATTTAAAACAGTTAAAACAAGTTAGTTGCTTTATTATGTACAAAAAAGAAGAAGTTGTCAATATGTGAACACGGATAAGAGGTAGTTACCATCCTAAGTTATTTTTCCAACCTACTAAAAGGCCAAACTAGAAAAAATTAATATATATATATATATATATATATATATATATATATATATATATATATATATATATATATAAGTTCTTTCCCAGAAAAAAAAACATTGAGACTTAATTCGAAAAAAACTCAATACATATGATCACCTTTATGCTAACTTTTCACACCACTTTGTTCATTTTGATCCATCAATTTCTCAAAACTCTAAATTGTAAATTGTAAATTTTTCTTATTTACTATTATGAGATCTATAAAATGGTGGAACAAGTATATATAATTAGTGGAAAGATCATCAACAAGTAATTGTATTCCAAGTAAAAGTGTTACATGGTCATTTGATCACTTTGACTTATAATTATCTGTTTCTATGTTTTTCGGTTTATTAGGTGTTAACTTGTTATTATGGTCAAATAAGAACAATGCGTTAAATTGTGCGACTTTTAGTGATTTTTTTTCTTCAGTTTATTATGATAACATGTTGAACTGATAATAAGTGATCACAATGGTCGTGGTGGAAATTGTTCTCAAAATAAGGTGGCTTTAATGGAAAGAAGTAAAGTATATGTTGTTAAACCGTAAAATTAGCAAAATATAAAGTCATTGTAGAAAAAAGTTGTATTAAATAAAGAATTTCAGTCACCCCTATCATTTATAAAGTATAATGATTGGATCAACTAATTTATAAGTAGAATAAAGTTCTCTTTTAAGCATAATTTGACTATGATACCTATTACAAAAAATAGTTTGCATTGCCTTCATGGATGTATAAAAAATAACGATATGATTTTGGCTACTTAAACCATTAGGGAACAACCAAATGGTTAATATCTGAAAGAAAACACTGTGCATTACAAAAAGCTAAAAAGTATTTGAAAAAACCTACAAGAGGATAGATTTTATGAATATAAAATGAGGGGGTGTTTTTGCTAATTTCAAAAGATCAAGGTGCCAAATGAATCTCCCTAAGAGTTAGTTACTGTGGCTAAACGGAGGTTGCATCCATATTCATAATGTGATTTCTTGTAATGTCAACTAAACTTCGTTGTCTAATTTCCTTAAACCCTAATTATAATCCATCATCAATTGCAACTCCAGGATCAGTGAAAATGGTTGAATTGGTAATAATAATGAGTCAGAACTTATATTTAATACCATGCAGGTCAAGAGCTTTAATCGTGGATTATGCTCACGGAATATGCAGAAAAACGGACAGATTAATAGTGCTCTCAAAGTGTTTGGTGAAATGCCTCAACGAAATGTTGCTTTTTGTGATTACAGTTCATGTACTCTTATGCGTAACAACTAACAAGAACGAGATTGATTAAGCATGTGGAATGTGTTTGAAATCACCTGAGAAAAATTCAGTTTTCTGGAAAGGAAGACACAGAGGTTCCAAAAGTTTTTTACATTTTACCGATCAGGAGTCACCACCTCATCCTCCCCCTCCACAGCCACAGCCACCGCATCCTCCCCCTTCACAGCCGCCCCCACCGCCACCGCATCCACATCCATTGCCATCACTAGCGTTCAAAATTATAGCGGCTGTAGCTGCAGAAAATGCAGCTCCTCCATCGGAAGTAGTGGTTGCACCTATTTCACGGCGACGATCAGTCCGGAGTGGTGGAGTTGTGATGTTCTCTTTCCAATCACTGGAATTACAGAGACAATAGAGACAACACAAGACGATCGCTGCTGCAACAACTGAAACGCAAACTATGAGAACGATATCGTATGTCTCCATCTTTTTCTGATTTCTGAATAAAAAACTATCTGGTTTGTTATCGAATTTATAGTATACTATTAGCCTATTAGGTTGTAATGAAGTTCATTTGGAGGAAGAGAAGTGGAAAGGAAGGAGAACTTCTCTGAAATATTCAATTTTCAAAATGTTTTTAAAATTGAAGAGGTACAATTCTTACTTCACTAGGTACAAGTAATAAATGCATTTGTTAAACATACATTTATCATTATTCTTTTAAAATAAATAAAGAAGCGTGATAGCCTCTTTTATCATTCAAAAATGTGAAAGAAAACCTAAAACTTCATTACAAATTAAAATCGACATGATGCGGGTAGTTGTTTTACTAGGGATTAGGGAACACCCAAATTAGCCCATGTCTTTAACACCTAGAACTCAATAAGATCGAGGTTGGATAAAAACTAGACAATCTTGGTCTAAAACTAACAAATAGTTTTTTCCTTTCATGTTATTATCATTCATTTATAAATATTGCTAATATTTGTTATGAACTTGCAGTCAAGGATGCACATATATGCAAAATTGCAAAGTGTCTCATGCGTATGGCCATCTTACTTGTCTAGAATTTGATGTTTGTTATTGTGAACCAGGTTTTGAAAACTCAACCAAGACTAAACCGGTCGTCTTACCGGTTCGATGGTTCAATTAGTCCAACCGATTGGACCGGTTTCAAAAACGGGAAAACCGGATGATGTGATACTTACATTATTATTAATTTTAATTATATAAAGTTACAAAAAAATGAAAAAATTAATATTTTTTAAAATTTTCGGTTTTTACCGGTTTTACCGGTTCAACCGGACCGGTTTTTACCGGTTCACATAACAAACGGTTTTTTGGCCTTTAAGAATCGGTTCCGGGACCGGTTCCCCCAGTTGAACCGGCCGGTCCGGATTTCAAAATATGGATTGTGAATAAGAATATTGTTATGTTTTAATAGTGGCCTGAATGAACCTCTACCAGAGAAGATGCCTCGATCACATATATGAAGCGATAACGCTAGCCGATGATGCCAACCGAATGGACTCACAAAAGAGCCAAATATTTAGTAACATATATAAATAAAAAGAAGAATGGGTAGCTCATACTAATAAAAAACAAAAAGAGGCATAAAGTTGGATTCGTGGTGTGGATGCGGAGATTGATAAGATTAAGGCAAAAACTAAATTGTCTTGCAGATATTCTTAGATTTAGAGGACGATTTTAATTAATGTAAAGAGAATTTGTATTGTTTTGGTTTAACTTATGTTTACAATGTTATTCTATCGTTTGTATCGTTCTGGTTTAGGTTATGAAAATATAAAGTAGTGACAATCATAATATTTTTTAGTTCCTTGTTATGCAAAATATAGAAAGTAATCAAAAGCACATATATTGCACAAGTGTGTACATATAAATATTCGGCACAACAATTTATTATAATAAAGAAAGAGCTCCCAAAAAATACAAGTCATCCTAAATCTAAAGGTCATAGCGGTTGCTACTGCTACCGACGGTATAAGCAAGTAATGGTTAGACAACAACTGTAGTAAATCTCTTAAGAGTCTCCGTTGCGATACCCCTCAACCAACACAAATTTTGTAAGACAGTGCGGTAAGCATGTATGTGTCCATTAGTCGATGTCATATGGATCCGGAGTTTTAGGGACTTCATCTTGAAATATATGAATTTTCCCTTCATGTTTAAGCATTGAGAAACAGCCTCCTGAAACAAGCTTGTCGTATATGTTCAAAGTTATGTTGTCCAACCATATGTCACAAACCGAATATCTCGCGACCATGTTGACCAAGAAGACGAAGACCATGCCACTGGATTAGCTTGTCATTGGGTTTAAAAGGGGGAGACCTAGGCCAAGAGCATTGTTTGTTTAGTTGTTGTCGTCTGACCGATTTGCTGAAGAGCTTGACAATGAAAGGAACCGTAGCGAGATATAGACACAACTGGTTGGGGGCTAGCTTCGCTTCCATGTGTAGTTTGGGAGGGATGATATAGAGGTTTTATGGGGGACATTGATACGCCACACGGACAAGAAATATTTCCGAACTTGAGTATGTGACACATAGCTCGTCTAGTACCCAATAGCGTTGACATTTATATGAAAATAAACTTGGTCAACTAAAAAAAATATACAAATTAAAGAATGAATAATTAAGAAATCAGTAAACTCACTAGATCAACCTTCCATCATAGTTTTGTAATATTAGGACAGCCAACACTCTCGGACGCATAAGAATCCCAATCGTTTTCCGATAATAATTAACAAAAAGTGGGTGACATGATCGCCCACCGTGATGACTAGGTATTTGAAGAATGAGAAACTTGAAGAGGCTATTAAGATTTAGGGTTAATGTCATTCAAACCCAACAACTATTTGTTTTGGTTTATTTGATCCTTTTATGTTTTTTTTTGACATTCTAATTTAGCAAACTTTCAAAAATGATATCAAAAATACTATTATAAGAGAAGGTGTCATATGATGGTTATGTCTATGTGACATGCCACCTAGCACTAACATCAGGGTCCACGTTCCACCAACATCAGTTCATAATTTTTTAGAGATGACAAAACTGTAAAAATGGTCTCAATGGTATGCATTTTTTCGAGGTTTAGTACAAACCTCAACTTTTTTGGCTTCATGGTTCTTTTGGTCATGTTTTTATGTGGTTTTAGTCCCACTAAAAACTAAAATTATTGCAATACCCTTATGTATTTATTTTTTGTTTTTCTTTCATTCTTTATCTATTTAAATAATTAAAAATAATAAAACTCTCTCTCTCTCTCTCTCTCTCTATATATATATATATATATATATATATATATATATACACACAAACAATACAAATCACCCGATTCATCTTCTTTATCCATCTTTCCCATTTTGCATTCGAAAACATACTTGCAATCATTCTTGGATCAAGGTTTTGTAACAATTTTTTTGAAGATTTCTTCATTATGTGAGCAGATTTGGTGGAATCGTGGTTTTTACCCGAAGGGCGCGATGAAGGGGTTTAACCGGACCTTTGACGGTGTGGGTAATGAAGTTTTCTAGATTAAAGCACGAGAATGCATGTAGAGAAAATCAACATGTGTTTGTTCCTTTTGCATTCGATACATTTGGTTGTCTCGCACCAGAGGCGGTGAAGCTCCTTAATAGAGTCCAACGGGTTATGCATTCTAATGTCATATCTCCTAGATCCACAAATGTTGTTATCAAAAGAATTGGTTTTGTCATCCAGAAAGGGCTAGCGGCGCAGCTTGTTGCCCGTTTGCCTTCAATCGATATGTATTGAACTTTCGTGGAATTTTAATTTTATGACTCTCAGGACTTCCATTGAAAAAAAATAATAAATAAAAAAATAAACACTTAAGAGATTTAATCGCAATTTATAAGGTTTATTCTTCGTCGGTGTGGATTTAAGAAAAGGGTTAGTCAAGAACTCTAAAAACACGAGAAATGATCAGGTTTTCTTCTCTTCGTCTTATTCTGGGGTGTGCGATTGACAGTTAATAATTTATCAAGAACTCTTGATTCGAACAGAGAGGGAATCTATGAGGAATCAAAGGGGGGAAGGGATTTTGTTTGTGTAATCTTGGTATAATGGTTTGACTTGAGGAAGAAGGCAATGGATATCATTGACTGTTAACATTCCGACAAGATGAAGTTGCCAAAGCCTTCCTCCTTGTGTTGGAAAGGGCTGGAGTTTCCAGAGCATCGTTCTTCTCCGATTATTCGAGTTCTTTGACAAGTTAAACTCAACAAGAATCGAAAGTATGTCCTTTATCTCTTTCTTAGTTCCAGTCAAATTAGTGACATGAATCCATCTTCATGGACGATAATTTCAGAATTTCGAATAAGCTCTCCAACAATATCCATCAATGGCTTCTGGGAATAAAATTTTGTATTTGGATATATATAATATAACCCATGAATTTGTGTAACCCAAATCAGGAAAATATGGTTTGTAATCAGTTGTCACACTTTGAAGCCCTGTTAGGATGTAAAGCAATGGCAGATTAAGAGTTAGGGTTTATCAAGAACTATTGATTATAAGCCATGAATATGTTGACTATTATGTTGAGATACAGGGATAATGAAGATGGCAAAGAACAAAACTTGTTTTCAGACCGACTGGGCAATTTAGGTCCTGTTTGACAGTCGCTGACTGAGAAAGTGCTGATTGGAAAAATTCTGTTTGGGTAAGAAATTCTGAAACCATGTTGTTTGATTGTACATCTGACTAAACCAAAAAGAGATTGAACCAAAAGAACATAAAATCAAAGAACACAATGGAACTCTTAAGATATTTCATATTTTGGAAACTTTTGAAGTCAAATATGGCTTAAAAGCTTTCGCTAACAGAGGAAGTGAAGAACCAAATTGATGATTGCAGAAGTTGATAATCTCGAGCATCGGCCTTAGCAAGTGAAACTTTACTACAACTCGAAACAACAAAAAGAAAATGGAGTCTGAGTCCCTCTCGTGAAACAATGGAGATCGATGGTGAATTTAAAATCAAAACTACATATCGAGGAATTGAGGGGTAATAAAGAGTAGTAGGGGTGTTCCTTTTAAAACAATTTTGGACTTTAACTTTTTTAAAAAGTTAAAATAATCCAAAAATATTTGATAAAATAGAATTTTTTTTTTTTTAAATCAACTTTTTCCCATGAATAAAAAAAGTTTTTTTTTAAAAGTCATAAAATCTCATCTTTTTGTGACTTTTGGCTTTTAACTCTTACAATCTTAAAAGCTAAACCAAACACATTTTAAAAACCTCATTTTAATAAAAAATATTTTTATAAAAAATCTTTAAGTTAAAAACCAAATGGCTTCTAGCTCATCGGTATTAGGTGTTGTCATCCCTTTTGGAGTTTGAGAGTTCAAATTTTATTGGAGACATAAGTGAAATTAAAAGTAGTTTAGAAGCAGAACATATTTGCCGTTCTAAAAAAAGGAAATTCCAAACACACCCGTTATTGCAAAGTGTTATTGAAGAAAATAAATATCTCGATAAAATATTGACGGATTTGCAAGAAATCAATTAGGGGCGAAGAAGATGAGCAACTATAAAATAGAGGAATAGTTGGGGTAAAAAATGATTAATATAAAATGTGTTTCTTTTTATATTTTAAGACTATTGAAAAATCAATATAGCCCACGGTAGAATGATATGGCTTATTCTTGCCACATAGGTTGAACCATGTTTTCCTTGTCAGCATGTTTACCTACCAAACCAGCAAAAATATGGAATATTAGCCTAATTAAAAGAGTAAATTATACGAATGGTCCCTATGGTTTGTGATAACTTGCGCGTTTGGTCCATAATTTATTTTTTAACTCGGAAGATCCCTATTGTTTGTTTTTGTTACGTGCTTGGTCCATACTATTTGTTTTTGTTACACATTTTGTCAATATCTTACCTAAAAAGATTATTATTTAAATAAAGAAAAATGGTGATGTATGTGAGGTAAGGTGAGGGGGTGGGATTGGGGGTGTATTTATTTAAATAAATCAAAAAATCAAGGGCAAAATAGTATTTTTAGATAAGACAGAGACCAAGCGCATAACAAAAACAAATAAAATTTGGCGTCAAGACTGCCGAGGGAATATTCGTATAATTTACTCTAATTAAAACTTAAAAGGTCATTTACAAGTTTAGTGACCTATAACATAAAAAAACTAATAAAGTTTGGTTTGAATGACATTAACCCTAAGATTTACAATGAAATGGTGGAGAAGAATATATATTCTAATCCCTATTCTAATAAAAGAATAAGTTTAATATCCTATTGACAAATGTCATTCAATTAGGATTCCTCATTAATGTTATATATCACCTATCATGTCACTTGCCAATATATTAATTATCCATTTCAAATTTCAAATTTTAAATTTCCACTCTAATTACATTAAATTAATAATTGATTCCTCATTTTAAATTTCAAAATTTTAATTTTCTCACTTTGATTATATTAAATTAATAACATTAGATTGAAAAATAAAATAAAATTAGTATAGATTATAAGCTGATATAATTTCACATATTTATTTAAATCATTGATTATAATTCCCTTTATATAACTAAAAAAATATTTCTTAAGTAATAATTTATTTAAAATACTTGATTAATAAATTTGATTTTTTAATATAAAAACTTAATTACTTTTATAACTGTGGTTCTCACGAGTTATAAACTAGTAAATTAATAAAAGAAGGGTTTTTTTTGCCACATGTCATATTCATTCAATTTGCCAAATGTTATTTTGTGGTTATTTTGAACTAATTGCTTTTCCACATGTCATTTCATTTTTTTCTATTTTAATAAATTCCACATAATACTTTAATATAATAATTATAATAAACGTAGTAATAAATGAATATCATTTTCATTAATGGACTTACCTTCTTATTTCAAAATTCTCAAATTAAAGCTCATTAGTTTATTTTGTTTATTTATTTAAATTTCGAAGATAAAAAAATCAATTTTAATAATTCATTATTTTTTTTTTTTTTTTATAAATCTAAAGTTTTTAAATATTTAGACCTTTATATATATATATATATATATATATATATATATATATATATATATATATATTAAGCCATGTAATAAATGAGTATTATAAACAGTGAGTTATAAAACGAGTGATTTTGGTGTTTAAATCGGACTTGTAATCTTTCATTTGGCCTTTTACTTTGGACAAGTTTGCCCTTCCTGTTGAATTTTTGGACAATTTTGTCCTCTTGCACTTTTAGATGATGTCCCTTCATTTGTCGGGGTTGTTGAATTCTGGAGAACTTTGCCCTCCTGCCCCCTGGTGGATGATGTTCCTGTTCTATAAGGCTTCAGGGAGTGGTGCCAAGACTGCCGAGGCCACCACCCCTTCCATATCATCTTCTTCGGTGAACTACGCAAGAGAAAAAGTGAAAAACCCTCTCTACCTCAGCCACTTACCCCCTCCAACTCAGCCTTACACCCTTGCCAAGCCTTTCATTCCTACACTCCCTTCTGCATAAGGAGAATTTCTATGGAATGTAAATGCAAATGGAATCTTCGATCTTGGGTACAAAAGGGTCTGCTATATATGTTGGAAGATTCTACGTAGTTATTTGAAATTAACAAGACATTGTTGTTATTTTTATATACCCAAACTTCGTTGCTATTAAAAAACTTTTACCTGAAAAGGGACAATGTTCACTTCTTTAGGCATGGTGTTTGTGTTATATTGTTTCATGTATATCGGACACCTATGTATGGATTAATTTAAAAAAAAAAGTTAAAAATGTCAAAATATTTGAAAACTTTGAATTTATAAGAAAATAAGAAAAATAATGATTTATTATAATAGAAATGTTTTTTTTTTTTTTTTTTATCTTTTAAATTTAAACAAATACTAATTTAAATAAATAAAAAAATTAATAAGCTTTAATTTTGAGAATTTTGAAATTAAAATGTAAGTTTATTATTTAAATTGATATCCATTTATTACTATGTTTATTGTAAGTATTATATTAAAATATTATGTTGAATTTAATAAAATAGAAAACTTAAAAAATAACATGTGAAACAAAAAAATTAATTCAAAATAACCATAAAATGATATTTAGCAAATTAAATGAGAATGTAACAAGTAGCAGAAAAAAACTTTCATTTATTAGAAAAAATTATGTGCTCTTATTAAAAAAAAAAATACTAGTTAAAGATATTAAAACATAAAAGCACGCTCATGAAACTAATAACCATAGTACATTTGATCTTTTATATCATCATTGCTATATTCACATTTAATTCCCTGCAATAATTGAAAGAAATAAAAAACACATATATGAAACAAATTCATAACCATTCTAAAATCAACAACCCCCACATCCACTACCTCCGCATCCGCTCCACATCCACTGCCACCACATCCACCACCATCACCATCACCATCTCCCCCACATCCACAGCCACCATCATGTTCGTCATGTGTGTTGGATATAGCTGCGGAAAGTGCAGCTCCTGCTAGAATAGCCATAGCCACTCCTCCGTTGAAAGTGGTGTCTGTGCTGGTTTTACCGTTTTCATGGTCACGAGCCCTCGGAAATGGTAGATCTTTGGTTTTCGTTTTCTCATCACTATTACTATTACAGAGAAAAAAACAGACACCACACAAGAGGATCACTGCTACAAAAACAAAAACTGAAAACAAAGCTATCTCAACCATATCATGTGTTTCCATTTTCTCTTTCGGAAGAATATCATGAGAATAAACTGTTAGCTTTGTAATCCCTCGTTTTTATAGCATTAGGTTTCTTATACACACGAATTGAAGAAGTTTATCTTGACATAATGGCTTGACTTGCTTTGCCTATCTATACATTAATTACGGGATTTAGGTTTGGGATATACGTACGTACATGGATATTAATATTATTTAGATACAAAGCATATTTATACTAATCTCAAATTCAAAAAAGGTTTTAAAATTCAAAAGGTAATCTGTTCCTCTATCTCGCAACATTTGAAGGCGAGGTTATGAAGATTACATCATGCGGTTGATATATTGTTCAAATCATACTATTGTTTAATTCTGATTTTGTGCTTTTATATATGGTATAAGTGAAGTTTCTATTTTCGTGTTTTATGTCGGCATATGCTTATAATTTCCGTTTCCCAATACATGAAAGAGAGTTTCTTTAATTTATACTTTTATAGTATCCTTGCATCTTGAATGTGAGATTAGTATCGTGTGAGTGTTTTGTTTTCCTAAGTATGAAACTAAATTATAACCCGTGTTTATACGGTGAACGTATAAAAAAAAAAGCAGAATTTCGTATATATCCTTGCTAAACATCTAAATATCGTATTTGTTCGGATAAAATTCATAATATCGTATTTGTCATTGCTAATGTTTTTTAATATCATATATACCCAAACCTATTTTTTTTGATAATTTTTATTGATTCAAAATTTTTTTTATAATATTAAATCATTATAATTAAAAACCCATTTTAAATAGACAACATTGCCCTCACTTGTAAATTTCAAT
Organism: Lactuca serriola; assembly: GCF_051521515.1. Lineage (NCBI taxonomy): Eukaryota > Viridiplantae > Streptophyta > Magnoliopsida > Asterales > Asteraceae > Lactuca > Lactuca serriola. Next base: position 271,205,384 of record NC_136412.1, on the reverse strand, counting down.
ACAACAATCATGTTCATAGGAGCTTTAAGATCGTAGCTTCCCTATCCCTATCTCATGTTGTTGTAGCTTCCCTGTTAATACTTCCTTTCGATCGCAGGCTCCTATTTGCTTTTATTATCGCATGCAAACGCATCACGCACGCATTAGGTAATCGATTCAACTCTATTCCTATTTCCATCTCTCCAATTTCGATGTTGTTCATCATTAGATTCTCCCCTTCCCTTTCCCATACTGTTTGCCAATACCTACACATTGCTAAGACACCATAAGTAAATGAAATTTTGCTATGACGGTTAAGAATTGAATTTCTTACTGTTATGGTTCTTGTTCTTTAGTGATGAATTTCTTCTTTTCATCTTTATTGACTTCCGCATCTTCTCCTCCTACAAAATTACCAATAACCATCTCTAGAACAACAAAAAGACTCGACAGAAGATCGAATTGAAGAAAATACAGTAACTAGATGATGAAGTGGAAATGGCGATATTTTCAAACATGGTTTCACAGGTTTCAAAAGGAAGGTGTGTCTCTGATATATCTATTGAGTTTTGGATATGGAAGTAGTGGCAGTAAAGCCTTCGCATCTTCTTTCCCCTTTTTAAATATTTAATATTTTTTATAACTTGAAAAGAACGCATGTAAACCAAAAATGCATCATAACTTGAAACCAGCACCACATTTGAGACATCCCCAAAATCACGGCCAGAAAAGACCGGGTTGTTTATGCTTTGTTTAAAAATCAGAGTAACATTTTAAATAAAAGTGTTGCGGAATTTGTCCCAAAACAAAATATGATAAAGATTTATCAAAAGCATTTCCATAGAAATGTATTTCATTAAAAGACTTGGGATGTCATGTTCGTACAGATCAAAAGCATAAACAGTATAATATAAGCCTTACTACATTATTTCATATCTACAGGCCTATATCCGTAATCCCTCGTCCAAACATCATATCTATGCTCAAGCGCCACTACCTGTAACACATAAAACTGAGTGGGTCAGGCTTGGGAGCCTGGTGAGCACATAGGGTTTTCAACCCACAATAAATAAGTTTATTAATTTCATCAATCAATAATAACTCGATTACTCGTTCCCGTTATCCTCACTTTACGTCCCTAAACACCTATCATAAGGGACCTAGCCTAAAGATCATCATCGGGACGGACACTACTGCTAAGGGGATTCCTCAGCAATAAATGTCCTAAAGGCAACCATGTAGGGGATGGAGTACACCGGTGAACACATCGTTCACAAACACCTACAGGTTGCGAGCCTGCTAGTGTTCCACTGGACTGTCTAGAAGAGTCCGTGGTCATCATCCATACTCCGCTAGATGACAGAATCAACAACATCAACATCGAGGCCTCTCATCATTTTATCACACATCACTTATTACATCTACCCATGTTTTACCCCAACATTTTCGTAGATATAAAATACATATACAGTTTAAATCATTGAAAACATGTATAACAATGTTCATCCAGCATAGATAGCAAGTATTCAGATAATATGCACACATAGCATGTAATTTATATAAAATACTTCATATCTATGTGTAAGCTGAAAGTAACTATGCATTCACCTGAAAGGTGGTGACTCAGCACTCGGACAGCGCTTCGGTACTCTCAAAACGATATTCCTTCGATAAAACCTAGTATCGATACCACTAAGGTTTAGTCTAACGATAACCGCGACAAATTAATAGTCTGACTATTATTATTATTATATAAGCGTTAATAACACTCAATATAACTCATAATAATAGCCCAAATAATTATTTTAAGGACCTAATAACATTCCTATAATTATTTGAAAGTTATATTAAAAATTGCGTAAGCGTAGCACACTTACAGCGAATTTTATCGAAAATCGGAACTTAATTGGAGCAGCGTTTCGAAACCGAAAGACTCCTTTTTCTCGGGACTCCGGGAGCCTCGGGGCTTCCCTAGGGTGCTAGGGGGTTTTTCTAGGGTTTAGTGGGGGTTTGGGGTTGTAGAGAGAGAAAGAAACTAGAGAGAGAAGTGAAAAATGTGCAAGAAAGTCGGCAGCCTTCGCTGGCTTTTATAGGCCGAAGTTCGGACATTACGCTGGGCGTACTCCTCGGATAAGACTTCCAGCTGGCTCGCACGTGGAACGACCTCGAAGTGGATAAGAGCGAAGGTACGCGGGGCATACAGACTTCGGACGCGGGGCGTACAGCGAGGGCAGGTGTCATCATCCGAAGCGAGGACCGTGGGCCGCAAGCGACGACTATGATCTTGCCACGTCATCGATCCATGCATCAGCTTCGCAAATTCACCTTCCAACTTCTAAAAATCATAACTTTCACATACGAGCTCCGTTTTCGACGTTTTTTATGTCCACGCGAAGGTGGAAACGTAATCTACAACTTTCGTTTAGACTCCGTCGGCTAATTGTGACTCGATTTTAAATTTTATATTATTAACGGGCCGGGACAAGATTGGTCCGTTAAATCCTCATAACTTCTTCATCCGACATCCGTTTTCACCCATATTTTTCTCGTTACGCTACTTTTAACGAGATCTTCAATTCTCGTTTAGGTCGTGTTGGCTAAAAATCACTCGATCTAATATTCAAATTTCGGGTTGTACACTGCTAATCTGAAACTTCGAAAAATCATAACTTCTTCATACGAAGTCAGATTTGGGCGTTCTTTTTATCGATGTTCTTAGTTTAACATATTCTACAAATTTCGTTTAGATCGCTAAGGCTAAATATCGCTCTATCGTAAATTCACTATTTACGCTTCCCGGTATCGTGCCGGTTCTGTCGCGAAACTTCGACGGGTCATAACTTCTTCGTTATAACTCGGATTTCGGCGTTCTTTATATGTATGGAATCCTTGAGACATATTCTACAACTTTATGTAGAGATATCAGGATTAACTCACACTTTAATTTTGACGCTTATTTTTATTCTTTATTAATTATACATTTGTAATTAAATTATAAGCACATAAATACACATAAGTCATGTAATACTCAAATATTTCATCTTTATTACTTCAAAAAGAGTTACAAGAGTTGACCTAGACTATTACATTGACAAAAATGCTTAGCCCTGTAACCCGAGCGTTACAATTCTTTCCCCCTTAGGATGATTCCGTCCCGGAATCATGCATCAGCAAACAAATGTGGATAACGACTCATCATGTCATCCTCTGTTTCCCAAGTGAGATTCGGCCCATTCGAATGTTTCCATCAGACTAGCACTAAGTCGACCATCTTGCGTCGTAACTTGTTAGTCTTACGGTCAACAATTGCCTCAGGCTCTTCGATCAGCCTTTTGTTCTCATCCATCCTTAACTATGAGATTGGAATTATGTCGAGAACATCTCCCGTGAATTTCCTCAGATAACACACATGGAAGATGTTATGAATAACATTGAGTTCTTCGGGCAATTCCAGCTTGTAAGCTTGGTTCCCAATCTTCTGAAGAACTTTGAACGGTCCAATAAACCTTGGACTCAACTTTCCTCGTTTCCCAAATTGTATAAGTCCCTTCCACGGTGAGACTTTAAGCAAAACGGAATCCCCAACTTCGAAGGTTATCGGTCGTCTTTTCTTGTCAGCATAGCTCTTCTGACGATCCTGGGCTGCTAACATCATTTCCCTAATCACTTTCAACTTCTCAGCAGTCTCATGGACTGTCTCGGGGCCCATAAACTGCTTCTCTCCGGCTTCAAGCCAACAAGACGGCGTATGACACTTCTGTCCATACAAGGCTTGATAAGGTGCCATCTTGATGCTCGAGTGGAAACTGTTGTTGTAGGAGAATTCTACTAGAGGTAAGTGCTCGTCCCAATTCCCTTGGAATTCGAGGGTACATGCTCTCAGCATATCTTCCAGTGTCTGAATCGTTCTTTCGCTCTGATCATCGGTTGGCGGATGGTAAGCAGTACTCAAACATAATTTCGTACCCAATTCCACTTGCATACTCCTCCAAAACCTCGACGTGAAACGACTATCACGATCTGACACAATCGTAAGAGGGACACCGTGAAGTCTTACAATTTCCTTCACGTAAGCATTTGCGAGCTTATCCATAGACCACTTCTCGTTGGCTGCTATGAAGTGTGTACTCTTGGTGAAACGATCCACGATTACCCAAATCATGTCGTGTCCCTTCTTCGTTCTGGTCAGTTTAGTCACAAAATCCATGGTGATGTCTTCCCATTTACCCATGGGTATAGGTAAAGGTTCTAAACTCCCATACGGTTTTTGATGTTGTGCCTTAACCCTCGCACATGTTACGCACTCGGCCACATACTTCGCAACATCGAGCTTCATCGTCGGCCACCAGTAGTAGGGTTTTAGGTCCCTATACATTTTAGTGCTACCGGGATGAATTGGGTACATGGTCTTATGTGCTTCTTCCATCAGAAGATCTCTTATTCCTCCCATCTTAGGTACCCAAATTCGATCTTGGAATACCTTCAGTCCTCGACTGTTTGTACCGAACACTAACGTTCTTCCCAAACGTTCTTCCTTTCGGTCATTCTTCTCTAAAGCTTCTTCTTGAGCTTTCATGATACTTTCCACAATCATCGAGACGACTTCAATTCTTAACGCTTTTGGCCTTTTCGTTTCAAGATTGACTTTCCGACTGAGAGCATCAGCAACAATATTTGCTTTACCTGGGTGGTAAAGTATCTCACAGTCGTAGTCCTTGAGAAGTTCTAGCCAGTGTCGTTGCCTCATGTTCAACTCCTTCTGATTAAAGAGATATTGGAGACTCTTATGATCAGTGAAGAGTTTGCACTTCATGCCGTAGAGGTAATGCCTCCATATCTTTAAGGCAAATACTACCGCCGCCAACTCCAGATCATGAGTGGGGTAGTTCTTTTCGTGCTCTTTCAATTGTCGAGATGCGTATGCTATCAGCTTTTCTCTTTGGGTCAGAACACAACCCAACCCGACTCCAGATGCATCACTATAAACCGCAAAGTCTTCAACTCCATCGAGTAGAGAAAGTATCGGTGCTTCACATGACTTCTTCTTTAGCTTCTCGAATGCCTCATCGTGCTTCTCACTCCACGTATACGTAGCTCCTTTATGAGTCAAAGCTGTTAATGGAGCAGCTATCGAAGAAAAGCCTTGGATAAATCGTCGATAATATCCAGCTAATCCTAGAAAGCTTCGAATCTCCGTGGGACTCTTTGGACGTTCCCACTTCATCACAACCTCGATTTTCGCGGGGTCAACCATTATTCCCTTCTGGTTAACAACATGACCCAAGAATTGGATTTCCCGTATCCAAAAGTCGCATTTGGAGAACTTTGCAAAAAGCTTCTCCTTCTTCAACACTTCTAATACTTCCCGTAGATGCTTACCATGCTCCTCTTCGCTTTTCGAGTAGATGAGAATGTCGTCGATGAATACTATCACGGATTTATCGAGGAATGGTTTACAAACCCTGTTCATCAAATCCATGAATGTTGCTGGAGCATTGGTTAGTCCGAACGACATAACCAAGAACTCGTAGTGTCCATATCTTGTTCTGAATGCAGTCTTCTCAATATCATGCTCTCTCACCTTCAGCTGATGATATCCTGACCTAAGATCGATCTTTGAGAAGTAGCTCGAACCTTGCAGCTGATCGAATAGGTCATCAATCCTCGGCAATGGATATTTGTTCTTCACTGTTGCCTTATTTAGGTGTCGGTTGCCTTATTCAGCTCTCGGTAGTCTATACACATTCTCATACTTCCGTCCTTCTTTTTCACGAATAACACCGGAGCTCCCTAGGGTTATGAACTAGGTCGAATGAAACCGTTGTCCAACAACTCCTGAAGTTGCGTCATGAGCTCCTTCATCTCCGTCGGTGCTAATCGGTATGGTGCTTTCGCTATCGGTGTTGTTCCTGGTAACAAGTCGATACGAAAATCCACTTGTATATCAGGTGGTAATCCGGGAAGATCTTCGGGAAAGACTTCCGGATAATCACATACAACCGGTATATTCTGCACCTCTTTCTTTTCTTTCTTAGCATCGATTACGAATGCCAAGTACGATACACATCCTTTGGACAAACATTTCCTGGCTTTCATCAGGGAGATGATTCCAGAATTCACTCTGCGCTTGTCCCCGTACACCATAAATGATTCTTTTTCGGGTGGGTTTACCCTTACTATTTTCTTTCGGCATTGAATCTCAGCATCGTTGGCGCTAAGCCAATCCATACCCAAAACGATGTCGAAATCGTTCAACTCTATGGGTAATAGCTCTTCGTGGAATTCGTTTCCGTTTAGGTCAATGACGATGTTCCTAATATGATTACTAACAGGTATGAATTTGCCACTGGCAACTTCTACAATCAGGGCATTATCTATTTTTTCTACAGGCAATGCTAATTTCCCACCAAATTTATGCGACACAAAGGAGTAGTTGGCTCCGGAATCAAATAGTATATTTGCAGGCAAACCATTTACAAGAAAGGTACCTGAAGCGACGTCTGCTGCCTCCTTCGCAGCCTCGAGCGTCATCTGGAAGGCTCTTGCCTTCGGCTTCGGTGGTATGTTGGGTCTTCTTGCCTCCTTCTTCTTCGGGCAATCCTTTGAAATGTGCCCCTCCTTGTTTCACTCATAACAGACCTTCTTAGTGAACGTGCATTCGTTGGCGTAGTGCCCAAGCTTTCCACACTTGAAACAAGTGACCCCTCCATCACACTTCCCAGAGTGCTTCTTCTTGCACTTGTCACACCACTTCGCTTCTGATCCTCCTCCTCTCGAACTAGACTTTGAGAATCTACCCTTCTTACTGGACCTCGAGGATCCGTCAAACTTCCTTTTCTCTCCCACTTCTGCTCTCTCCAGACCCTTCTCTCATATCTGGGTCTCCACATTCTTAGCAGCCCAGATGGCGGCTTTCAGAGTGGTAGTTTGCTTGACCATTGGGCCGAAGTCCGCTGGTAATTCGATGGCAAATTTGTTAACCTTGGAGAGTTCAGTTGGGACGAGGTGAGGAATAAGCTTCATTTTCTCAATAAAGCTTGCAGCGTATTCAGTAACGATCATTCTTCCCTTCTTCAGATTCTGGAATTCGTTGTTGATTTCCAGAAGATCCTGCTCAGAGCAGTATTGCATCTTCAATTGTACCAGAAAATCCTCCCACGACATCTTGCTTGCTTCACCTTTGGGCATTGAGTCAGCTAGTATCTTCCACCAGCTTAGTACTCCAGATTTCAATAAAGGAACTGCGAGAGCGGTCTTCTGCCTATTGCTACACTCACAACTCTCAAACATCGTCTCCATCTCAGAGATCCAGTTCATGACTTCCACCGGCGTCGGGCTTTCAGATAGACTTGGTGGCTTGGATGCCATGAAATCCTTGTATTTGCATCCACGTCCGTCATTTCCTCCTTCCTGGTGGTTTTGCCTAATTATTGGTGGGTTGGCTTGACCAATAGTCCCACTATAGTTTCCCTCCTCAGTCTGCCCTTCGTTCAACTCGGGCTGTTCAATCTGAATAGTCTCTTCCTCTCGATTTTGCTGGACCAAACGTCTGGTTTCCTCCATTTGACGATCCAACATAGCCTGGATCATCGCTTGCACTCCGGCCATCGTGACTGGTTCAAGTGCAACTTCTTCTACAACAGGTATTTGTTGAACCACTAAGGTTGGTTCCTATCTCCATTTGCGTTTACGTTTCCGCTACGGGTCCTTGCCATCTTGATCTATACACCGAATAAGTTGCATTTAGATCTTTATTTAGGATAGACGTTTAAATCGTCCTTATTACTCCGAAACGTTTACATGCTAGTTCTAATATCATAGTCGTACGTTTAGAATCCTAAACACATAAGGTTTTCAGATCCGGTCGGCAACAGACCATAGATCCGAACAACTAACAGCATATCAGGCACAAAGCATTTAGCACATAAAAGCATTTTAGGCATAATTCCTAAAATAAGCTAGTGCTCACACCTCACAATCATCGCTTAGCATTCTAAGTTTAAGTCTAGAAATCCTACAAATTCCTAGTTCGCTTAAACTAATGCTCTGATACCAATTGAAACATCCCCAAAATCACGGCCAGAAAAGACCGGTTTGTTTATGCTTTGTTTAAAAATCAGAGTAACATTTTAAATAAAAGTGTTGCGGAATTTTTCCCAAAACAAAATATGATAACGATTTATCAAAAGCATTTCCATACAAATGTATTTCGTTAAAAGACTGGGGATGTCATGTTCGTACAGATCAAAAGCATAAACAGTACAATATAAGCCTTACTACATTATTTCATATCTACAGGCCTATATCCGTAATCCCTCGTCCAAACATCATATCTATGCTCAAGCGCCACTACCTGTAATACATAAAACTGAGTGGGACAAGCTTGGGAGCCTGGTGAGCACATAGGGTTTTCAACCCACAATAAATAAGTTTATTAGTTTCATCAATCAATAATAACTCGATTACCCGTTCCCGTTATCCTCACTTTACGTCCCTAAACACCTATCATAAGGGACCTAGCCTAAGGATCATCATCGGGACGGACACTACTGCTAAGGGGATTCCTCAGTAATAAATGTCCTAAAGGCAACCATGTAGGGGATGGAGTACACCGGTGAACACATCGTTCACAAACACCTACAGGTTGCGAGCCTGCTAGTGTTCCACTGGACTGTCTAGAAGAGTCCGTGGTCATCATCCATACTCCGCTAGATGACAAAATCAACAACATCAACATCGAGGCCTCTCATCATTTTATCACACATCACTTATTACATCTACCCATGTTTTACCCCAACATTTTCGTAGATATAAAATACATATACAGTTTAAATCATTGAAAACATGTATAACAATGTTCATCCAGCATAGATAGCAAGTATTCAGATAATATGCACACATAGCATGTAATTTATATAAAATACTTCATATCTATGTGTAAGCTGAAAGTAACTATGCATTCACCTGAAAGGTGGTGACTCAGCACTCGGACAGCGCTTCGGTACTCTCAAAACGATATTCCTTCGATAAAACCTAGTATCGATACCACTAAGGTTTAGTCTAACGATAACCGCGACAAATTAATAGTCTGACTATTATTATTATTATATAAGCGTTAATAACACTCAATATAACTCATAATAATAGCCCAAATAATTATTTTAAGGACCTAATAACATTCCTATAATTATTTGAAAGTTATATTAAAAATTGCGTAAGCGTAGCACACTTACAGCGAATTTTATCGAAAATCGGAACTTAATTGGAGCAGCGTTTCGAAACCGAAAGACTCCTTTTTCTCGGGACTCCGGGAGCCTCGGGGCTTCCCTAGGGTGCTAGGGGGTTTTTCTAGGGTTTAGTGGGGGTTTGGGGTTGTAGAGAGAGAAAGAAACTAGAGAGAGAAGTGAAAAATGTGCAAGAAAGTCGGCAGCCTTCGCTGGCTTTTATAGGCCGAAGTTCGGACATTACGTTGGGCGTACCGAGGGTACGCTGGGCGTACTCCTCGGATAAGACTTCCAGCTAGCTGGCACGTGGAACGACCTCGGAGTGGATAAGAGCGAAGGTACACAGGGTGTACAGACTTCGGACGCGGGGCGTACAGCGAGGGCAGGTGTCATCATCCGAAGCGAGGACCGTGGGCCGCAAGCGACGGCTGTGATCTTGCCACGTCATCGATCCATGCATCTGTTTCGCAAATTCACCTTCCAACTTCTAAAAATCATAACTTTCACATACGAGCTCCGTTTTCGACGTTCTTTATGTCCACGCGAAGGTGGGAACGTAATCTACAACTTTCGTTTAGACTCTGTCGGCTAATTTTGACTTGATTTTAAATTTTATATTATTAACGGGCCGGGACAAGATTGGTCCGTTAAATCCTCATAACTTCTTCATCCGACATCCGTTTTCGCCCATCTTTTTCTCGTTACGCTACTTTTAACGAGATATTCTATTCTCGTTTAGGTCGTGTCGGCTAAAAATCACTCGATCTAATATTCGAATTTCGGGTTGTACACTACTAATCCGAAACTTCGAAAAATCATAACTTCTTCATACGAAGTCAGATTTGGGCGTTCTTTTTATCGATGTTCTTAGTTTAACATATTCTACGACTTTCGTTTAGATCGCTAAGGCTAAATCTCGCTCTATCATAAATTCACTATTTATGCTTCCCGGTATCGTGTTGGTTCTGTCGCGAAACTTCGACGAGTCATAACTTCTTCGTTATAACTCGGATTTTGGCGTTCTTTATATGTACGGAAACCTTGAGACATATTCTACAGCTTTATGTAGAGATATAGGGAATATCTCACACTTTAATTTTGATGCTTATTTTTATTCTTTATTAATTATACATTTATAATTAATTTATAAGCACATTAGTACACATAATTCATGTAATACTCAAATATTTCATCTTTATTACTTCAAAAAGAGTTACAAGAGTTGACCTAGACTATTACATTGATAAAAATGCTTAGCCCTGAAACCCGGACGTTACAACATTACCCGTTGTCTGTCGTATAAATGAAAAATTAGAACATCCATAACCAAAATTAACCATATGGTTTTGAGTCGTGGCTTAAAAGAAGTGGCTTAAAAGAAGAGCATATGTGGAAAAGGAATTGTGAAAATGATACAGGGAAATCAACAATTCGGGATTCCAGATGTGTATGTGACTTATTCATTAGTTGTAATCCCAAACTGAATGTTCAATTGACAAAGAAAACCATAAAATTATCAGATAACTGATATCAGAAGGGTTAAACATGATGATCACCTGCCAATCGATCATCATAGCAGCCAAAAATGTGGTTTTTGTGATGCGTGATGTGTGTGTGTGAGACAACAGGGGAATTTCTAATCTGGTGCGATGGTTGATGCGTGTGTGCGACAACAGGAAGAACCGACGATGTTGATATGAAGGCTGCAATCGTGATTTGTGATGCATTGGGCAATCATGATATGAGATAGTAACTACCAAGGACAATATTGTCCATTTAGAATGTTTTTTTTTTTATTATAATGATTTACAATTATAAAAAAAGAATTATAAATCAATAAAAAAGTATAAAAAATTAGATTTGAGTATATATGATATTAAAAAACATTAAGAAAGACAAATACGATATTAAAAATTTACGTCGGGCAAATACGATATTTAGATGTTTAGCAAGGGCATATACGAAATTTTGCCTAAAAAAATATAAATGTCTATATATATGCATAATAATTATTAAAAAAATTATGGCTATTGGTATTTTTGAAATTTGTAAAAGATGCATTGAAATCGATAAATATTTATAATTGTTGAAGGACTTATTTGTAGACAATTTTTTTTGTTTTATTAGTTAAACGACATTCTTTGTCATATTTGAGTACCTTTAAAATCATAGATAATTACATTAGTGTAATTTGACAAAAGATTGATGGGTAAAACATTAGAGACAAGACTTTTAGTTTTTCTTTTCTTGAAGAAAATGAATCGTAACTTGAATCCATCACTTTCTTTTAGTGTTAATGTTGCTTGTAAAACTAAAATATAAATGTATAGGCATATTGGTAAGTTTTATTATTTTATATGAGAAAAGAAATAATTATAATGACGCAAAATTATTTAAGAAATAAATGCTTGAAATATTTTTGTGGGGAAAAAATCGGAATCATTAAAAAAATTTATATAAGGAAAATACAAATTTAGATTGGGTGAAATTATGGATGAAATTACTGACGAATATTATTTTTGGAGGGAATTATAATTTGTAAAGTATAATACTATGAAAAATTCGAAATATGTATATTTGTTGTGTAAATTTATAAATGTTATTGTTACTATATAAAGATAAAACAAAATAGGTTGATATGTTATAAAAAAAAATTTAATCACTTTTGTTTAGTGTTAATGTTGCTTATGAAATCGATATATATATATATATATATATATATATATATATATATATATATATATATATATATATATATATAGGCATAGTGGTTGGTTTTATTAATTTATATGAGGAAAATAATAATTATAACTGAGCAACATTATCTAAAAAAAATGCTTGAAGTATTTTTGGAGAAAAAAAATCAGAATCATTAAAAAATATTATATATGGAAAATACAAATTTAAATTGGTGAAATTATGGATGAACTCAATGACGATTAAATTGGTAGGTTACGATTGAATTTGATTTTGAAAAATTTAAATTTGATAAAAGAAACACGTAGGTCATCAAAATAAACTTTTTTTTATGGATATAAGGAAAATACAAATTTAAATTTGAGAAAAAACACGTAAGAAATAAATGCTTGAAATATTTTTGGAGCGAAAAAATTGGGATCTTTAAAAAAATTTATATACGGAAAATACAAATTTAAATTAAGTGAAATTATAGATGAAATTAACGATGATTAAATTGGTAGGCTTCGATCGAAATCCGATTTTGGAATATTTGAATTTGATAAAGGAAACACATAAGTCGTCAAAATATAAAATTTTAAAAGCTGGAAACATATAAAAAAACTACATATAAGGTTATAAAAAGTCAACACAATAAAAAAAAAAAGATAAAGCAACATAGAAAAAAATTTATCATAATAAATAAGAATTATTTTGCCACATATTCTTTTCTCATTCATTTTGCCACATGATAATTTTTTTGTATTTTTGAATTAACTATTTTCTACTTATCATTATTCTATGTTTTTCAATTATTTAAAAATGTTACTTAATTGTATTGTTATATATGCATAAACATTTTAATTAGACTTTTTTTTTTCCATAATAAAGTTACTTAATTTAAACCTATATTGACAACCAATGTACCGTTTTTTCACTGAATTAAATATTAACAACTATTTTCTTTATTCAAATAAAGTCACCGAGTATAATTTTTGGAATGTTAAATGTTATACGAATTTAATTTTTGTATATCATCAATGGAAATTCTTTTTTAAATCATGATTGGTTTATTTTAAATTGATTATGAATATAAGTGCTGGCTTTTATGTTTATTTTTTGTTTATTTAGTGTTCAAAAGTACTTTGCTTTATACTTGGCGCAACTTTAAATAATTTTGGTATATCATCAATGCAATTTGGTATATATCTTTCAATTATATAAAATATCAAATAATGACATGTCGGTACTATTGTGACGATTTAGTTTACATATTGTAATTTTACAAATGTTAACGATCTTATTTTTTTTCTAATAACTGTAACGCTCTTACTAATTGTACTTTTTACAAATCTCCTAACATATTATAATTTTTTTTATCTTATTTTATAATTTTTCATAACTACATTATTTTCAAGACTGACTGTCATAAATACGAAACTTTTTTCACTGAGTTCGACCAAAAAGGGTTTTCCATGACCAATATGACCTTTCAAAGACAGAGACAGATTAGGGAAAATGCTGAAATAAGAACTTTGACTTTTTAAATAAAAAAACCACATACGTATATTGCTATTCACTAAATATGTTAAATACAAAATAGAAATTACAATACACTTTGTATCTACTGAACACATAAACAACTCAAAAGAAATTTAGAAATTGCAATTCAAAACATTATATATTAAAGTCAAAGTACATTGATATTAACAAAATATGTTAAAACCAAGAATTATGGGCAAATATGTCAAACTAATAGCAATATAATATTGATAATTAAAAACGCTGAAGGGTAAATGGTAGTTTTAATCATCAACCATCATGCAATCTAAACAATCTCAGAAAAAATTAATTATGTAAGACACACATACATACATACAGTTAATCAAAAGTCTTTGTGCTTTTCCCATGGGCATTTTATCAAATGTGTAGAGTGCGACATCAAATGCAAGGTTAAAAACACAAAAGTAAAAGATTGAAAAACTAATACTAACATTTATAATCAATATTATTTATGCATTCAAAGATCACAATCAAATAAAAACTAATGAGAAATCGAATACAATTAATAAAAATTAAGAACTTCATATTAAAGAAGGAACCTGGATGACGAACGTGATGCTGCAAATGGTGGTGCTCTTCGAACATGATGCTGTAAAGGGTTTGAAGAAAACATAATGCACAAATATGTAACGATCAGTCCAGGTAATATTTATATTTTGGTCCCTTATATGTTGAATTATTGCTTTTGGACCTTGTAATTACCAAGTTTGAAGGAAACAAGGACTATTTCTGCCAATTCTGGATTTTGGAGGTGGAGCCTGAACGTGGGGCGTTCCCTGGAGGAATGCGTTGTGTTCACGTGCAGAATGAAAAACCCTAAGTTTAGGGTTTGATCCCTGTATATAGAACATTATGCCCTAAAGTCCAGCCTCCCTCTCACCCTCAAGCTACTCCTACGAAATCCTAATCCATATTTTGTGTGTTCTTGTTCTTAGAAGGCCTTTTGAGAACATTTTGGTGTTTTGGATCCATTCTCCAAGGAAGTGAAGAGCAAAGCAAGGTGGTGGTTCAAAGGAGAAGTTGTAGATCTGGGATTGTTACTTCATTTTAGACCTTTTCAAGGTATAAAGTCTTGAACTTGATCCTTGAGTGCTTACATATCTTATGTTGAGTTTTTGGACCTTTGTGGTCCTAAGAATGGAGCTTTATCGTTCTAAATCTGTTCCTAGGCGTAGGGTTGCCACCCTTGGTGCTATTTGCGTCACTAAGACAAAAAGTTGCCATCTTGAAGGTCTTAATGGGTTCATGCAAAAGTTATGGGTATTTTTATGGAATTTGATTGCCATTTCTTGAGATTGGGACCTTTGGGGGCATGCAAAGTCACCAAGTCCATGACTTTATGATTCTAGAGGTCCTAGATGGCTTGGATATATGTTTGGATAGCATGACTTTAAGCATTAAGTGCTCAATAAGCCTTTCTGGAACCAACATGCGAACACGCTGCGTAAGGCTCAGGAACGCGTTGCATTCCCGTTTAGACTCGCGATCTGAATTGAGGAGGAACGCCCATCGTTCCACAAGGGAACGCCCTGCGTTCGTTACGTCAGTGGGCTTCTTTGGGCCATTTCCTTGGACTTTACTAGTATGGGCCTTAGTGGATAATCCTTTGGGCTTTCATTGGACTGTATCTTATGTTGGGTCTAGAGTAAGGTCCATTAGAGGGGTTGGGCCCAATTTAGAAAATTGGGTCATTGGTGGGCCACTAGTGGGCTTGGGAAGGTTATCTAGATTTGGGCCTTCATGTTATGGTTTTGGGCCTTAGGCATGGGCCAAATTAGATCCGGGGTAAAATGGTCGTTTTCCCCTAAGAAGGATTATCAGTTTATGACTAAGTGTTATTGTGGTAATGACAGCTCGGGGAGTCGTCGGAGCAGCCGTTAGAGATTCCTTACCGTGAGATTCTGCATTCAGCTTTGCCAGGTGAGTTTCCTCCTATAGGAACGAGTCGAAGGCACCAATGCCGGCCTATTTGTATGATTATATGTTTCCGGATTCCAATCCGATGCCGGGCAGTGCCCGATGAATGTTTATATGCTTTTTGGATTTCGGTATGATGTCGGGCGATGCCCAAGGAATGTTTGTATGCTTGATGTCTTTGTGATTCGTGCATGTGTCTGTATTTGTATGTTTTTGGATTTCGAAATGCCCGTGGAATGTTAGTATGCTTTCGGATTTTGGTCCTATGTCAAGTGGGGCCTGAGGAATGTTTATATGTTTATGCTATGTGTATATTTTATGTGTATTTGATGATATGTTATTATTGTTGGGTTTTGTATACTACAACATCCTATGATGCACATACAACCCTAAATGCTTTGGATCTATGTTTTCTCTAATTATACATGCAATATTGTTTCCAAAGCATTAAGCCTACAACTAGCATACAATTGACATAAACAACAAAGAATTGAGTTATGGAATTACCTCTTTGTTGTAGCTTGTAGTTTTGGCCTTTAAGAACTTAGCACCTCAAATGTGATGCCTCAAATTGTTTACAAAGACCATGAACAAAGGAGGACTTGAGATAGAGGCTACTTAGCACACAAAATCATTTATCACTCTTTTTAGAATGCATGGGGCCGATTTTGGTGACTATGGGTTTCTTTTATAGTGTGGCAAAGTCTAGGGTTACATCCATGCAAACCCTAATTCACATGACCCTTCATGTTACTTTGGATCCATGGGTTAAACCTCCATGGACTATCCATCTACTATCATATTGGTTTAGCCCATCTTAAATAACCATGGATCATTGGCCCACACTATAAGAATCATTGATTTACTTAATCAGTCCCTGTATATTTAATTAGTCTCTTTTGATCACTAAATCAATTCAAATTTAATTCTTGATCAATACTAATTAAATAATATGAATTCATATTAATATATTAGAATTTATAATTTATTAATAAATCACAAATAACCTCTTCTCAAAAGTCCATCCTATCAAATCTCTCTGGTGAAGGCAACCCAAATGGACCATGCTACTCTCGGGTCAAGTACATACCAATTATAGTTATGGGCTTAGATACCTAATCCAACAGTCTATCACTAGGATAAGTCTAATAAGTATTATTGCAAGTATGAGTCCACAACCCGAATATCAATCGTAGATCTTAAAAGCTGCTGTTGAACTTTGACCTAGTCAATGACGCATCCATTAGATAAAAGATCATATATTCCTCCATTCTACAAGATATCATATGGACTGAGACATCAATTATAATCATTCTCTTTGTCCATCTGTTGTTTCCCGATTTCCGATTTATGATAACTGAGTAATTGAACAAATGAAATCAGTCCAGGCTTGGCCAAGCGCTTAGGGTGTCATCACTAAATCATCGAGAGGCCCACAGATATCGCATTTATCCCTCTAAGGGTAAAAGGAATGGATAAACTTCTACTCATATGATTCCTATATTTACTCATTAAATCACACACAACAATGCGTTTTATAACACCAAGTTACTGGTGCGTTTACGCATCATCAATGTGCAACCAATTTGTAAGCTACAACTCACACGTCTCTGTTTTAAGAATATAAGATATTATCGTTTCACAATCACTCGTGATAAAATCCATGAAGTGATTCACATGAGCCTGGGTTTATTCCAATACTCGAATCTTATTCCAGTAGTACTCATGAACACTACAGCAAACTAGTGCTATGTCTAAAACACCTAGACAATCTACAGTCATATTCATGACAGTCTTGCCTCAATACCTACTTCTAAAGTATGATCGACTGTGGACATTTTGAATAACCTAGTTATTCGGGAAGTCAAAACATGCAAAGTGAAACACAAGAATAATTGAATCCAATATGGTCTCAGAACTTATGAATACCAATAAAACAACTTTTATACAATCACCATATTGATAACACATTATTCATTGTATAATGTTTCGATCAATCAACTTAATACTTGAATTAAAACAATAGTTATGCCATGCTCCAAGCATGCACACTACGTTTGCCTATGGTCCTCTCTTTGTAAAATAGATCAATGGAAAACATTTAAATGATGAATCAAGTGGATCCTTTGCCCCTTACCTCAGTAGCTGGGAAGGCAGGCCCTTAGCTTGATGCTCATTTCACAATTCCAAATTCCTTGGTAAATGTAAGAATACCAAATTCTTGCCATTTTCTAAAATATGTTAGATTCTAAACTTATATGCAATGGTCCTCTTGTAATGACTATGCACAAAAGTCATAGAGACTTGGCAACAGACATTACAAAGTATTCCTGTAACATCCAGATTTTCAGGGATATTATCATGTAGTTTGATCTTGTGATTAAAGAAGATACTTGACAAGTTGAGGGTCCAACTCGCCGAGTCGAGTCGGGTTGTTCCCGTGGACTTAATGAGTGGACTCGACCAGTCAGAGGAGAGACTCGCTGAGTAGGCGCTGATTAGAGAAACCCTAATTTCTGGGGTTTGGGACCTTTTTAAAGGCACTTATAGCCTCATTTGCGGCCACCCTTTCCCTAGAAGCAAACCCTAAAGGTCATTTGAGCTAGAAAGTGAGAGAGAAGCTATCTTGGGATTCTTAGTGTATCACTTGAGAAGAAGAGAAGGAGATCAAGCAAGGATCAAGAGGGGCAAAGTTGGATCCAGTGATAGATCATCCAGAGCTTCTGAGGAAGGTAAAAGTCTGCACCTTTCTCATTATTTTGGTTAGATCTCATGTGTTTGGAGTTCTAGGGCTTTTACCATCTTTGGTTTTGGACTTTGAGTAAAATGGATTAGCTAGAAGCCTAGTCCTCAGATATGGACCTTGTGAGGTCCTTAGAGTCCAAAGGTCCTAACTTTATTCATCCGTATGAGGGTTGTTGTGCTTAACACCTTAAGAAGGGCTTGTTTTGGCATTTTGAGGCATTTATGCCATGAATGAATGTAAAGGTCGAGACTTTATGTGTCTCTGGTGTCTTAAAGGGCTAGATCTAGGGTTTAGAATGAGTGATCTGACTTTGGATGTCTGAATGAGGAATTAGACCGAAGGGACTCGTCGAGTCCATGAGTTGACTCGACGAGTCAGTGAGGGTTTGTCTCGACGAGCTTAAGCATGCGATAGCTCGACGAGTTGGGGGTCAACTCAACGAGCTGAGCCGGACCTTCATGAGACTTCTGAGGATGTGAGTGGACTCGACGAGTTGCATGAGTGCACTCGATGAGTCGGGTCAGACATGGACTGTTGACTTGAGTTTGACTTCTGTTGACTCTGGGGTTTGGTCAACATGAGTAATGGAGACCATGGAGGGGTAAATGGTCTTTTACCCAATTCAAGAGTTAGAAATAGAAGAATATCCCTCATTTATTAGAGTCGTGTAAAGAATATTGATTAGAGATATTCATCTTTTGTGCTAGGCGGAGGCTAGTTCGAGTTTCGGGTGCGAGGGTATTTACTTGCTGCTTGTCAGGTGAGTCTTATCACTATACTTTACTTAGAGTGGTAATTAGAGTTATGTGACATAGTATCTTGTATGTTATTTATGTGATGTGATGCACTACATTATTTCTATGTGATTTATGTTGTGTATGTGTTCCAGAGCTACAGAGTTAGGACCGGAAGGTCTACAGAGTTAGAGCCAGAGGGTCCACAGAGTTAGGGCCCGTGGGCTCATAGAGTTATAGCCTCAAGTGGCTAATATGTGTTATATTTGGTATTTTGGGGAACTCACTAAGCTTCGTGCTTACCGTGTTATGTGTTATGTGTTTCAGGTTGTTCTCAGGAATCGCGGGAAGGCACCGGCTTGATTGTACACACAAGAGAAGGAATTAGGTTTTTGAAGATCCTGGGTTTTCACTAAACAATTATGGAGTTTGAATTGTAAACTTAAATGAGGTTTTTGTGAAATGCATTACGAGATTCATGTGATTTTTAATGAAAAATTGTTTGAAAAATTACGGTGTTACAATTCCAATGGAGAACAATTCCATGGAAACGAAGTCTCATATTCAAAGTACATTCCTTTGAACATCCTTCTTGCATTCAATTTTCTAATCTTACACAGATTTTATGATTACCTTCCACTTATGGAACATTTCCACAATTCCATATGACTAGCAATTCTGAACAAGAGTTACCTCTTCTCAGAACTTGTCAATATGGACCTTCCAAAACTTATACTATACTTCCAACTGTCCATAAGCAACCAATATTTGGTAAACCTCAGATTGTCCTCGACAATTGCTTAACCATTTTAGTCATATCTCGTTCTAGTCCCTTTTCCCTCTTAATGCCCTAGGCATTTGGAAAATTAGAACAAATTAATATTATATCATATGTAATCGATCCTATATCCGAAGCATATGGAATACAATTCATAATATCTCACATAAAGACGTGATACTTTACCAATCTCTTGCTATAACATTTCCATATATAGAATTTCCTTATGTCAAATCTTTTCAACATAATATATATATATATATATATATATATATATATATATATATATATATCCTTGACTGAATTTGATTAAAATCTCAATCTAAGCTTTTAGATTTGAAATGAAATATGAATTCCTCTCCCTTAATTATAGCAAAACAACTTTTTCAAACCTTGCATCTTTGCAAATTGAAACTTTTGTTTTCTATAAGTAACATTGCTAACTAGCAACTCTTAACATAATAATTGTGCTCCCACTAGCATAATAATTACATTATTATTAGCATAACACTTATGCTCCCACTTGTTTTGACATGTACCCAGAAATCAGTTGGACTTCTAGAAATAAATACTTATTGACTTTCTTACCAAAGTTCAGATTTCTGACACGAGATGCTTTGATAAGACTTTATCTAGGCTTCTCAAATTCATACACCTTTCCTTAGATAGCTCACATGTGTGTCTAAACAATTTTATAACTTTCAACCATAAGTATGAGATGTTTAGACCTTTTTCCATTTCTCACAATTCGAACTATGAAGAGGGATGTCGTAATCATAATTGAATTTGAGAATGCAAATGTGATAATTGCTATCTCTTTAAAATCTACTTAGTGAAAGCATTTCCTCATAATCATTTTCATGAATTGGAGAGAAACCTTATGACACTTAGATTTTATGGTGTATGTGTTCCTATCCATGTGAATTTGTCATAACCATATTCACAAGACAAGGTTAGTGACAAATCCAAACTCATATGGACTGAACTTGTTCAATCTTAATTTCTTGCCACTTGGAAGCACAGGGCCTGTCATTGCTTCCAGGTTTTTATGCAAACAATTGAGAACTCATAGAACTCACATGCATAGTCAACTTTAATTGCAATGGGCACAGAAACACAAATATGTCAACACGATAGGTTACAAACACCAGGTCGTGTGCGAGTGATTAACAATAGGCTTACTCTTGATTAGTTCTTGAAAGTATTCAAGATCATTAAGACTCCCACTGTCCTCTTGACATATAAGATTCTCTTGTCAAGAAACATTCCTTGACAAACAAATATTCAAGTGTTAGTGCGGTTTCTTATCAAGACAAACACTTCACACAATTGGCCTTAGTTGGTCTTTTTTTATCCAAAACATCGCAACTTACCAATTTCAAATGTACAAGAGTAGAAAACATTTTACTCTACATTTGATAAGTGTTATAAACCTTTCTTAAGATTATGTCACTCAAGGCTCAATCTTGGAGTGTGACTCTAAGATTTGACTTTGGAACGAAGTATGATTTATCTTCTTGATTTAACCATTTCAACAATTCATGATTACTCTTCTTAGCCATACAAATGCACTAAGATTTCCTTAGAGGATCAATTGTGATATGGTTTCATAATCACTAAGATAATCATAAAACATGATACTCAAGTACTCTCCTTTCTTAGATTGGAGAAACTTTTATCTTTCTGCCTGGTTTGATTCTTCTTATTCGTTCTGCCATTCATTGAAACTTTTTTAATGATTCAGAATTACACTTAATCTTGTAAGCATAACCATATTTACTAAATTTTAGTAAATCATAACGAATAGTCTTATCGTTCTCTGTGCTGGACCTAATCAGTGCACAACCGAG
This sequence comes from Lactuca serriola, assembly GCF_051521515.1. Lineage (NCBI taxonomy): Eukaryota > Viridiplantae > Streptophyta > Magnoliopsida > Asterales > Asteraceae > Lactuca > Lactuca serriola. The sequence continues at coordinate 271,183,917 of NC_136412.1, read as the reverse complement.
TGCACCCGATCTCCTAGTCCTTCACTTGACTCACATATACATGTGAATAAGGAATTAGTCATAATTTCCCAAAGATGAAGTTCTCATTCATCACACAATACAAATTGCATGATTCCAAGTTTCTATCCAACTGAAACTTGGGTGATGAGAATCTTTCCTTATTTGGTAAATCTTGACACTACCACAAACGAAAGAATCAAATCCATTTTCCAATATTTCTATCAATGGAAACATATAAGCAACAATTTTCACAAATGCCATTGTAAGGAAACTTAAGATAAGATAAAAATAAATAAAACTTTTCTTTATTTATAAAAGTGCGGAAAACTTGTCCTTACAATGCAAATACATATGAAAACTATATCGGTATCTATTACTAAGCAATCTATCATAACTCTTAAGCAATAGCTCAAAATTCTGATCATCGAACCATGCAATCGAAATCCATCTCTTTGCGATCAGAATCAACTTACTCTTCCTTTAAGCTTCCTTTCTTTTCTTCGATCCTTCAAAACATCAAAATGCAATTACATTACATCATGTATTAAGAATCTCCAAATATGAACTTAATAGAGTTAAATAGTGGACTTACCTGAAGTAGAGTCAAACTTCTTGAATTTACCATCCTTGTGATCGTTCAGGTAAATATGGCAGCTTTGCAACCAATGCCCCTACTTTCGGAAATAGAAACATATGGCCTCTTTGGGAATGGTACATGGTACTATCTCATACTTAGCCTTTCTCTTTACCATTTGGTCAAATGACTTGACCATGGCCGATCCCTTTCCATTGGGAAGAGAAAGCTTTTCTGGACTTCTAATGTTACCATTATCAATTTCCATGGAAGTTTGGGGAGTATATATTCCATTCAAATTTGCTTTACCAGTGCGCTAAATCATTGCTGATTCAGTAGCAACAAGCAAATAGGCAAGATCGACATGGGTCATGTCGTGATCTGTCATATAGTAGTCCTTAATGAACTCACTATACGACTCAGGGAGCGACTGAAGAACCAAGTCAAAAGCCAACTTCCTTGAGACATCGACTCCTAACATTCACAACCTGTCAATGTGTGACTTCATCTCCAAAACATGTGCACACATAGAACTTCCATCTTGGTGTCCGCTAGCCAATAGGGCTTGAGTGACCTTGAACTTTTCAAGTCTTTGAACTTGTGGGTCAAGGAGAATTATTGGAGGAGGTGGAGGAAGTGAAGTTACACTTCAGCACGAAGAAGGGATTAATCTTTCACCTTGATCGTCTTGTGGAATATCATCTTTATGAAGAAATCTTTTTCCAAAAGGATGAGGAAGACCATAGTTGTCAGAACTAGACATTTATAAGGGAGAAATTAAAGTTAGTTGATTTAAGTCCTTAATATAACATCCAAATGAAATATTAAGGCTATGACCCAACACAATATTTTACAATTTGAAAGAGGGATGTCGTAATCCAATTGTGAAATATTTGAAGGTAGGTAAATGACGATTTAGCAATTTCCACCATGAAAAATGAAAATGAACTTTAGGTTTTAAATGAATTGAAATTTCTAGATTCTTTGAGATCCATTGAACTTTTCAATGGCATTCTTGATCTCGTTTATGCCCTTTAAGTTTGTGACTGGGATGCCGAGGATCACAAACAAGGTGTGAATAACCATGAAAATTAGCTTGGTACTCTCGATATCATTTATCACCTAATAAATATGCCGGTTAACCACACATGCTCCATTGATCTATGACAAAATCAAGCTACCCTTTTCCACCCTTGTTAGTCCAATTTAGTATGTCGGTTAACCACACACACTCCACTAACGACTTGACAAGGTGCAAATTTCAATTTCATGGGTTAGCACCAAATTCACATTTTTCCTTAGTAACTATGATTGGGAATTTGTAAGAAATTTAGTTACTTAAAGTATTCATTATACTATTAATGAGAATGTCCTATCCTACCCGTTCGGCTAACGACCCTCCACCAATCAAGGAAGCGGTGGGTGAGAGTGGACACCCATTAAACCACCATTTTATAGGCAATAACCTTATACCCCCCTTATAAACCGACTTCGTGTATGAGGTCTACTAACGGTAAGACTGACTTCTCTTATATATATATATATATATATATATATATATATATATATATATATATATATATATATATATATATATATATATATATATTAAACTTTTAATATTATAATAGTATAAGGGTGTATTTTAAACTTTTAAAATACTAGATGGTTTAACCTATTAATAAATTATACTCTTAATTTAATTAAACGTAAACCATGTCATTATGGAATTATTAATTATCTTTTAATTAAACACTTTAATTAATTCAATAAAGTTGTAGCACCTGGTTTTTGGTATGTGTTCTGTTATTAAATCTTCTTTATTTTTACACTTTTGGCCTTGGACTCGGCGAGTCGAAGGACTGATACGCCGAGTAGAAGCGGGATGAGGCGCAGGGTTTAAGTCCCGGACTCGGTGAGTAGCCGCTGTTTGGGCAAAAACGCTAATCCAGGGGTTTGCACCCTATTTAAACGACCTTATGTAGCCTCCTTTCCCCATTTATGCTCCCAAACACTCCTCATAGCAAACCCTAGCCGTTTTTGTGAAGATCTAAGTCCTTTTGAGTGATTCTTGTGAGTTTTGATCTCAAGGAAGAAGGAAGAGCATAGAAGGATCAAGAGGGGACTGAAGGATTCGAGTTTGGTTCATCATTTGCAGTCTTTGGAAGGTATAAAGTCTGAACCTTGCTCATTCTTTTGTTATATCCCTCTTTGGGGTGATTTAGGGCTTTTATAAGCCATTTTTGGTGGCCAACCATTTTTGCAAACATGGTTGGGGGTTTGGGCTTATGTATCATGTCATTTTATGAGCCACAAGTCAGATCTAGGTAGTTTTTTGCACCAAGGAAGGCCCCATGCAACAAAGGAACCATTCTAGAGCCTTTTAAGCTCTAATGTCCCATGCATGCACGTAAAGTTTGTAACTTTACGTGCTAGATCGAGTTTAGGGGCCTAGATCTATCTTTTGGTTAAGTGTTGTACATCAGAAATCGAAGTTCTTAGTAAGGAATGTGATAGACTCGGCGAGTCCAAGGGTTTTGGTCCCATATCAGTGAGGGTCGTAAGGACCAGTTGAGTGTGGAAGGGTTTTTAGGAGTCTCGGGGAGTGACCCAATGTTCTGGACTAAGCAAAGGGTTCTGAAAATTCTTGGTACTCGGCGAGTGCATGAACGGACTCGGCGAGTCCAAGACAATCTTCATGGAACTCGGCGAGTTGTTCATCAACCCGGCGAGTCGAGGACAGAACGTGTTCATAGGATGAAGAGTAAATTGACGAGTTGTTCATACAACTCGGCGAGTCAGGTCAGGACATGAGTATCAGTTGATGATGAACTCAACGAGTTGTTCATACAACTCGGCGAGTCAGATGTGGATTCAGTCGGTGTTCATTTAAAAGGAAAACTCGTCGAGTCATCGCCTAACTCGACGAGTAGAGACGGGTATGAGGTCTGATGGAAGGATAGGGACTCGGCGAGTCAGGTCAACTGGAAGTTGACTTTGACTTGGTCAAGGGGTAAAATGGTCATTTTACCCTAAGGGTAGATGTCAGTTTCTGACTAAGTGTTTTGTGGGAATTTTAGCCGGAGGACTTCCAGAGCAGCCGCAACAGCAGTCTGAGGATTTTCGCGTAGTTCAGCAGTTACGAGGTGAGTTGTCTTCCAGTAAAGGTGGGTCTAAGGCCACAATGCCGGCCCACCATTGAGGAGTATTTAGAAGATGATCGTCTTTGTGATAATTTATCTTGGTCTGGTTTGCGTTTGGTTACGTGTTATATATGTATTATATGTTGCATGTTAGGGATAGTTTACCTGATAGTGGTCTTTTAGGACCAAGGGGTAGGTCAGTACCCGGATATGTTCGAATGTGTGCTTATATCTTGCTATTGTATGCTAGTAGTAGGGGTGGAATATTCCCCAGTTACCGGTTGAAAGATACCGATGACGATTACTGGTTGGAAGATACCGATGACGATTACCGGTTGAAAGATAACTATGACGATTACTGGTTGGAAGATACCGATGATGTTTACCGGTTGAAAGATACCGATGATGATTACCAGTTGAAAGATACCGATGGTATTGTATGGTATGTGGTATGATGGGGGAACTTACTAAGCTTTGTGCTTACGGTTTCAGTTTTGGTTTTAGGTACCTCTTCATCCAAGGGGAAGGAGCCGACGGCGTAGCATGGCATCACACACACTCACATATGATTTCCGCACGGTGTTTTCTGGGATTGTACTCTGATGTGACATTGTTTATGGTTGTGGGATTTTAACATGATACTTGGTTTTGAGATGACATGTCTATACAATATTTCCTAATGAATGTTTATGAATTAATCAATCAAAAATGAAATTTTTGGGCTTGAATTTTGGGGTGTTACAAAAGTTCATAAGGTGCAATTCGAACTACTCAAATACTTCATAGTTTTAAATATAAAAATTAAAAATTAAAAACTATTTAATTAATTTTTTTTAATTTATGAACCCAAGAGTTACACCTTATTAATTATAGGAGTTTCTAAATTTGAGACTTTTTAAATACCAAAACTTGAGGGAAGGTTTTCTAACTCTTGAAAAACCTTTGATTTCCATAACTTATGAGTTTAATGTGGTTTTTATGGAATAACTTTTCATGTTCCATAACTTGAGGACAAGTTATGGAAGACTCTAAAGAACATTTAGATCAATATTTTACCAAGCTAAATTATCATATAATTTAATGATCTAGTTAAACTCATAAGCCAAGACAATTCATATCAACAGTTTACAAGAAATTACCCTATTATATAAACTAGTACAAATCTTGAAATTTTGACAATTATCTTTTAATTGGACAAGGATAATCACTACCATATCAAGAAAAACATATTTTATAATATAAAACAGTTTGTGGTAGTGATCCTAATCCAATTCTGACCAAAAAAATGAAAACCTGCAATCTGATCATACAACTCGTCGAGCCCAACTATGGACTCGTCGAGTTCAAGGAAAAATACATCCTACTCGTCGAGTCCAAGCATGTACTCGTCGAGTAGGTGTGGTAAGAACAGTTTCTTAGCTTTGGAAAAATAAGCCTGCATTAAATATAACAAAAAACAATCCTAGGCTCTGATACCACGGTTAGGTTTTGTATACTACAACATCCTATGATGCATATACAACCCTAAATGCTTTGGATCTATGTTTTCTCTAATTATACATGCAATATTGTTTCCAAAGCATTAAGCCTACAACTAGAATACAATTGACATAAACAACAAAGAATTGAGTTATGGAATTACCTCTTTGTTGTAGCTTGTAGTTTTGTCCTTTAAGAACTTAGCACCTCAAATGTGATGACTCAAATGGTTCAAAAACTCCATGAACAAAGGAGGAATTGACAGAGAGGCTACTTAGCACACAAAATCATTTATCACTCTTCTTAGAATGCATGTGGCCGATTTTGGTGACTATGGGTTCCTTTTATAGTGTGGCAAAGTCTAGGGTTACATCCATGCAAACCCTAGTTCACACGACCCTTCATATTACTTAGGCTCCATGGGTTAAACCTCCATGGACTATCATATTGGTTTAACCCATCCTAAATAACCATGGATCATTGGCCCACACTATAAAAATCATTGATTTACTTAATCAGTCCTCATATATTTAATTAGTCTCTTTTGATCACTAAATCAATTCCAAATTAATTTTTGATCAATACTAATTAAATAATATGATTTCATATTAATATATTTGAATTTATAATATATTAATAAATCACAAATAACCTCTTCTCAAAAGTCCATCCTATCAAATCGATCTGGTGAAGGAAACCCAAATGGACCATGCTACTCTCGGGTCAAGTACATACCAATTATAGTTATAGGCTTGGACACCTAATTTAACAATTATGTATACTGAGCTTTGCTCGATGCCGGGCGGGGCCCGATGTCGGACTATGTTCGATGCTGGGCGGGGCCTGATGTCGGCCATTGCCCGATGCCGAGCGGGGCCCAATGATATGTTATTATATGATTATGTGTATGGTATGTGGTTGTTTGGGGGGATTCACTAAGCTTCATGCTTATAGTTTTCAGTTTTGGTTTTAGGTACTTCTAGTAGCAAAGGGAAGAGCTCAGGATGACTGCAGTGCACACACCATTATGTTTAGCTTGGGATGATTACTCTGATTTTTTTGATTTGGAAACTTTGATAATAGTGTTTTGAGTCAGTTTGACCTATGTTTCGATGAAATGTTTTGATAACTATGGTTTTATTTAATGATTTTAAATGACATTTTTCGTCATGATTTTTGGGATGTTTCAAGTTGGTATCAGAGCCTTGGTTTGAGGGATTCGGGCACACTCTCGGGTGTGTCTAAACTCAAACTGGGGACTTGGTATAAATTTTTTTAAAAGAAAACCATTTTTACAAAAAGGATTTTGAAAAGAGCAAAGGGTGTGGTGCATGTAATCAGCCGAGCTCAAATAAGTTCTCCCAAATTACCCATACATGTTTGCTATGATATGATATGATTATGAGAACTGTTTGCTAAATTAGGGATAAGATCTAGGAAGGATGCCTTGTATGCATTTTGTATGTGTATGAGAACTGCCTGCTAGATTAGGTCTAAGGATCTAGGAAGGATGCCTTGTATGCCTATTGTATGAGCTTATTGAACTGCGTGCTAGTACTGATTAGTCAGTAATATGATGGCCTAATTAGGATATGCTTGGTTTTGTTACTTGATATCCAAATGATTTTTGCTTTGTGCTTTTAGGAGTTCTTTTTATCTGTAACTAACTTGTAAACGAATATGTTAAGTTACATATTACGAGGAATGAATAATTTTAGAAGGTTAGGTTTAGCCTTATTTCGCAGCTCTCGTCTGAGTCTAATCGTTGTAGGGAGAGACCTATCATTCGAAGGATTATCTAGTCTTAGTAATATGTAATAGTATTCGCGAGCTAGTTAGGTAAAGGTAGCAGGGACTTCTTATGCAACGGATGGCAGAGAGTGGGTCAGAGATTACCCTAGGGCAAGCCTAGGATGAGATTAGCACGAAGAGCAGTAGTAGTAGAAAGGACTTGGTGGAGTCAAGGAAATTCTTGAGGAAAGTACGGATAAATGTGGAAGGTAGTATGGGCCCATACTACTGAAAGCAGAGGATCCATATTTGAGTCAAGGAGAGCTGCGATGAAACCAGGGAACTGATAGGTTTTGGTCCTAAGAACATCCTATGTGCTCATACAAACCCTAATGCTTGGATCTAGGTTTCTCTATTGTACATACAAGTTATCCAAGACTATAAACCCTAATTCTAGCATACAAGTAATCATATTAACATGAGAATAGGTTTATAATATTACCTTGATTGTTATGTAGCAATAACAATCCCAAATCTCCTTGTATTGACTTTGGAAGGCTTAGAGTCACAAGTGTCACTCCTCTAATGGTTCACAAACACCATAAGCATGAGGATGAAGAGGAGAGAGGATAGAGGCTGCCCAAAACCATCTACAAACCCTAGAGAAGTCTTAGCCACGTTTTTGGGTCATAAGGAATCCATATATATAGGAGGCAATTAGGGTTATCTAACAAGGAAACCCTAATTTGGATGCTTAAGCCCTAAGCAACCCATGGAGCCCTTTCCTTAAGGCCTTGGACGATTTCATATGGGCTTCCCCCATAGAATTCATCCACCTTATAATAAAAGGCAATCCATGGCCCAAATTGCAATTATCTTATAGTTACAATTCCAGTCCCTTAAGTTTAATTAATCTCTTTTAGTCACAAAACTAATTACCAATTAATTATTGACTAATATTAATTAAACAATATGATTTCTCCTTTAATATATTATTCTCATAATATATTAATAAATCATATTTAATCCTTTCTCTCCATAATTCATCCTATCAAGTTGCTTTGGTGAAGGCAACCCAAAAGGACCATGCACCATCGGGTCAAGTACATACCAAAATAGTTATGGACTTAGACACTAATCCAACAGCCTCCCACTTGCATAAGTCTAATAACTATTATGCATATGACTTCAGATCCTGATCTGCAATCGTAGCTTTCCAAAGTTGCTTTCAACTCTGATCCTATCAGATACATGTGTCCTTTAGATAAGGGATCATGTATTCCTCCATTCTAGATATCATATGAGACATGATTTCAAATCATTCTCTTTGTACTATATCTTGATTCCCGATTTATGACGACTGACTAATTGAACAAATCAAATTAGCCCTAGCCCGGCCGAGCATTTACGTTTGTCATCACTAAATCATCGAGGGGCCCAAAGATATCGCTTTTATCCTACTTTGGATAAAAGGAACGGATAAACTTTGATACAATGCTTGCTTGCACTCACTCACCGAATCACACACAACAATATGTTTTATAACACCAAGTTACTGGTGCGTTTACATATTATCAATGTGCAACCGATTTGCAAGATACAACTCACACATCTCGGTTTCAAGAATATAAGATGTTATCGTCTCACCAATCACTCGTGATACAATTCATGGAGTGATCCAAGTGAGTGTGGGTTTAATCCAATGCTCAAATCATATTCATAAGCACTCATGAACGTTGCAACAAACATTTGCTTATGTCTAATACTCTTTTAGACAATCCACACACCAATTCACGACAGTCTTCATTCATATCTACTTCCAACATATGAACGACTGTGGCCCGTTCGAATAATTCGATTATTCTTAATAAATTCAATTATTCTGGAAGTCAAAACATGCAAATGTGAAACACAAGAATAATACTAATCCCATATGGCCTCAAACCTTTGAGTATAAATAAAACTCCTTTTATTTATCACCATATCGATTACTCATTATTTTTCGTTTCGGGTAATCAACTTCTTACATGAATTATTACACTTGTCCCATGCTCTTAGCATGCACACAATGTTTACCTATGGTTCTTACTTTTGTGAAATAGATAAAATTGAACACATTTCCAATCATTCTCATTTCACAACTCCAAATCCTTTTTCATAAGTATGAGAATATCAAATTCTTGTTACTTATAAAATATGCTAGATTTTAACATTCTATGCAATGATCCTTTCGTAATGTCACTGCACCAAAGTCACAAAGACTATTGCCAATGATATTACAAAGTCCTCTATCGGAGATTGTTACAAGACAATTCCATAGACGCGATGTCTCTCACTCAAAGTACATTCTTTGAACATCCTTTTGCATAAAGGTTTCTAATCTAGTCATAGATTTTCAATATTCAATTCCCAATATGGACACGTTTCCATATTTTCCATATGCCAACTCATTCTTAATAGAATCTTATCTATTCGTAATGATGTCGATATGGTCCATCTAATGTGGAAACATTTCCATAATTTCCATATGACAACTCATTCTTAATAGAATCTTTTCTATTCATAATAATGTCGATATGGCCCATCCAATACCATGCTTCCAACCACTCACAAGCGACCAATCCTCGTCAAACTTTGGATTGTCCTTTGATAGTTGTTTAATTATTTTAGTCAAAACCAATTCTAGTCCCTTTTTCCCTCTAAATGCGCTCGACATTTGGAAGATTTTAGAATGGTCAAACATTAAAGCATTTGCAATCGATCCTATACTCGAAGTGTATGGGACACGACGCATAATGTTTTATTTGCTATGTTCTCAAAATTAGAATTGTGAAGAGGAATGCCGTAATCATAATCGAAACTTTAAGAACACACTATGTACCCTTTGACTACGTTATTAACATTCCACAACCTAAGCCTTTAGACTTGAAATGAAGCATAATATTCTCTCCCTTAATTATAGCAAAACAACTTTACAACCCTTACGACTTTGCAAGGTATAACTCTTGTTTTCTATAATTAATATTGCCAACTTGCAATACTTTCCTTAATAATCATACAATCATAACATTTATGCTCCCACTATCATGATGATTATTATAAAACATAACACTTATGCTCCCACTAGCTTCGACATGTATTCATAAACATCTTAACTTTCAGAAAAACAATACCTATTGAATTTCTTAAGTCCATGTTTCTAATATTTAATGCTTTGATAATCTTTTATCAAGGTTTCTTGAACTTATACACATTTGCCTTAGATAGTTCATATGAGTGTGTAAACAATTGCCAAGCCTCACAATTCAAATTATGGAAAGGGATACCGTAACCATAATCGAATTTGAGAATGCAATTTTACAATCACTATCTTTTTAAAATCTTTCTTAGTGAAAGCATTTCCTCACAATCATTTTCATGAAGGAGGAAATCTTATGAAACTTAGATTTAAACGGTGTATGTGTTCCTATCCATGTGAATTTGTTAAAACCAAAGTTTACGACAAATTCAAACTCATATGGATCGAACTTTCTTAATCTCGATTTCTTGCCTTATGGTAGCACAGCTGCCCACCATGTCTTCCAAGTAGTTAAGCAGCTCACCTTTTCTTATCAATGTACTTTCCATTGATCAAGGTCCTTTCCTTTTATGCATTCAAATGAGAATTCATAGGACTCACATGCATAATTAACTTGATTGGATTAGCATAGAAAGAAAATAATGTCAACACGACAGGTTGTAAACCTCAACTCGTGTGCTAGTGATGATCGATAAGGTTTATTTGATTTATTCTTGAAACCTTTCAAGACCATTAAGACTCCCACTTACTCCTTGACATATAAGATTCTCTTGTCAAAACATTTATTGACAAACAAATATTCAAGAGTTAGTGTAGCTTTTATCAAAACTCTTCATAAATTGGTCCTAGTTGGTCTTTGTCACAACTTTCCACATTTGATGAATGTTATAAACCTTTCTAATTCTTGTCACTCAATGTCACAATCTTTACTCTAATACTTGTTTTTTTGAACGAAGTGTGATTGACTTCTTGATTTAACCATTTCTTCAATTCTTGATTCCTCTTCTTAGACATACAATTGTACTTAGACTCACTTAGAGGATCAATTGAGATATGGTTCTTAATCATTAAGACCTATCATAAAGCATAAAAGCTACTCTCCCTTCTTCTTAGAATGGAGAAACTTTTATCTTTCTGTCTACTTGATTCTTCTTGTTCGTTCTGCTATTACACTTAATCTTGTAAGTATAATCATATTTACTAAACCTTTAGTAAATCATGACGAATATCATTGTTACTCTTATGGTGGACTTGATCAACACGCAACTTTGTGTGCTCGATCTCCTAGTCCTTCACTTGACACTTTGTTAATGAATTAGTCTAATTTCCAAATATGAAATTTCTCATTCATCGTGCAACCAAGTTGCATGATTCCAAGTTTCTGTCCAATTGAAACTTGGGCGACGAGAAACTCTCCCTATTTGGTAAACTCTCGACTTTCCATAAATAACATAATAAGAACCAAATCCATTATTGCTAATAATAGAAACATTCAAACATCAATTTTTCATATACGCCATTGCAAGGATAAATAAATAATATAAAATCAAATTTTATTTTATTGCGGAAATTTTTTTGTCCTTACAATGCAATTCATTGAAAAACTATGCTAATACATCTTTCTTAGCATTCTAATTCTAACTCTAAGCAGTAGCTCAAGAATCTAATCTTTGAGAAATGCGATCGAAATCCATTCCTTCACGGTTAGATTCTGCTCACTTCTTCCCTTAAGCTTCCTTTCTTTTTTTTGATCCTACAAAACATCAATTGCGATCTTATCACATTATGTATTAAGAATCTAGAATAGAAGCTTAAAAGAGTTGGTTAATGGATTTTACCTATATTAGAGCCATACGTTTCGACTCTCCCATCTCTTAGATCTCTTAGGTAAATGGGGCAGCTTCGTCTCCAATGCCCTTTCTCTTGGCAATAAAAGCAAATTGACTCTTTTGGAACATGACATGGAACTACTTCAGACATTGCCTTTCTCTTATGATCAAACCTTTCGATCATAGCACGTCTTTCGTTGCCATTGTCAATATCCATAGAGTTCTTGAAGGCAGATTCACCAATCAACTTTGCTTTTCCATTGCGCCAAACCATTGCTGATTCAGCAGCAATAAGCATATAGGTGAGATCTATAAGGGTCACGTCGCGGTTTATCATATAGTACTCTCTTACGAACTCACTATATGAGTTAGGAAGTGACTGAAGAACCCAATCAACAGCCATCTCCTCACAGACAACGGATCCCATCATTCTTAACTTATCAATGTGTGACTTCATCCCTAGGACGTGTGCACACCCCATCTTTCCTTCTTTATGTTTACTTGCCAAAAGGGTTTGAGTGATCTTGAACTTTTCAAGCCTTCGAACTTGTGGGTTAGGGAGAATAATTGGAGGGGGTGGAGGAAGTGAAGCATGATCTCTTGTTCCTCGATCGAATCGTGGAATATCATCTTCATGCGTGAAGCTTGTTCCACGGGATTTAGGAAGACCATAGTTGTCGAACTTTGACATCTACAAAACGGGAGAAAACAAATTCAAGTTAGTTGATTGATTGAGTCCTTAGTAAATCACCCAGAGATACTAAGGCTAGGACCCAACACAATATTCTACAACTCGGGAGAGGGATGCCGTAACCCAAATTGCAGAACATTTGAAAGTAAATGAATGACGATTCACTAATTTCCACCATGAAAAACAAAAAAGAAATTCAAGTTTTAAATCTATGAAAACTCCTAGATCCTTTGAGATTCATTGAACATTTCAATGGCATGTTTAAATCTCGATATGCCCCTCTTGTTTGTGACTGGGATCCCGAGGATCACAAAGCGGGTGTGAATAACCATGCAAACTTACATGGTGCCCCCACATGTTACATTCACCTATTCGATGTGCCGGTAAACCACACACGCTCCACCGAACTATGACAAACATTGAGTCACCCTTTGCTACCTTTGCTTAGAACCATTTAGTGTGCCGATAAACCACACACGCTCCATTAACGTCTTCGCAAGGGCACAAAGTGTAATTTCATGGAATTGCATCAATTCACTTTTGCCTAAGTAACTAAGATTGGGAATTTGAAAAACATTTAGTTACTTTTGTACTTCATTATACTTATAATGGAAGGTTTCGTCCTATCCTACCCGTTCGGCTAACGACCCTCCACTAGTCAAGAGTGCGGTGGGTAAGAGTGGATACCCATTCAATCGTCATTTTATAGGCAATGTCCTTAAACACCCCTTATAGATCAGCTTCGTGAATGAGGCCTACTAACGGTAAGACTGACTTTTACTCATACATATATAATGTTAGACCTTTAATGTTATATATAGTATAGGGTGTATTTTACACTTTTAAAATATTAGGTGGTCAAATTTAACAATTATACTTTTAATTAAATTAAATTGTTAACCTAAAATTTTATGGATTTATTAAACCTCTTTTAATTATACACCTTAATTAATTAATAAAACCATAAGGGTGTGATTTGAACTTTTTCAAAACAATACTAGGGTTTTAGAATTTAACATTCCTAAATTAAACTTTTAATCAACTTTTTAAATTCCAAAACTTGAGGGCAAGTTTTGAAACATTTCAAAACATTAGGGTTTAGAATTTAAATATACATCAAAATTAAACTATTAATCAAAATTTAAATTCCAAAACTTGAGGGCAAGTTTTGAAACCTTTTTCAAAACATTAGGGTTTCAACTATTTAAATTTCAAAACAACAAAACTTTTGAGGTCAAATTTAAACTATAAAACCTAAGGGGAAAAATATGAAACATTTCATAACACAAGGATCAAATAACAAATAATCTAAATTAACAATTAATCACATAATTATCCATATTTGATTTATTTAATGATTTCTTGCAAAACAATTTACCAATTTAATTGAAATAATTAATCAATTATCACATAAGGAAACAAATATTTTATTAATTGATAAATATCTTCAATTAGATCAAGAAAATAGTCATATATATATATATATATATATATATATATATATATATATATATATATATATATATCAAAAAATTGGATTTATATTGATCTAATATGATAAGGAAACTATCCTTAAGCAAAAACAGCAAGAAATCCCGGTTTTCCCTCACTCTGACCAGCCGACTCGTCGGGTCAGGCATGGACTCGGCGAGTTCATCTAAAAAACTCGACGAGTTCTGACCCCAGAAGCACAAAAATCGAATTTTTTTCAACATACAAAGCATCAATACAATAGAAACCAATCTAGGCTCTGATACCACTAATGGGTTTTGGTCCTAAGAACATCCTATGTGCTCATACAAACCATAATGTTTGGATCTAGGTTTCTCTATTGTACATGCAAGTTATCCAAGACTATAAACCCTAATTCTAGCATACAAGTAATCATATTAACATGGTAATAGGTTTATAATATTACATTGATTGTTATGTAGCAATAACAATCCCAAATCTCCTTGTATTGACTTTGGAAGGCTTAGAGTCACAAGTGTCACTCCTCTAATGGTTCACAAACACCATAAGCAAGAGGATGAAGAGGAGAGAGGATAGAGGCTGCCCAAAACCGTCTACAAACCCTAGAGAAGTCTTAGCCACGTTTTTGGGTCATAAGGAATCCATATATATAGGAGGCAATTAGGGTTATCTAACAAGGAAACCCTAATTTGGATGCTTAAGCCCTAAGCAACCCATGGAGCCCTTTCCTTAAGGCCTTGGACGATTTCATATGGGCTTCCCCCATAGAATTCGTCCACCTTATAATAAAAGGCAATCCATGGCCAAAATTACAATTATCTTATAATTACAATTCCAACCCCTTAAGTTTAATTAATCTCTTTTAGTCACAAAACTAATTAGCAATTAATTATTGACTAATATTAATTAAACAATATGATTTCTCCTTTAATATATTATTCTCATAATATATTAATAAATCATATTTAATCCTTTCTCTCCATAATTTATCCTATCAAGTTGCTTTGGTGAAGGCAACCCAAAAGGACCATGCACCATCGGGTCAAGTACATACCAAAATAGTTATGGACTTAGACACTAATCCAACAGGAACTTGTAGTGTGTGTGATCCCTCGATTTATGATGAGTATTCTGATGTTTGTTATGGTGTATTTTCAGTATGGTGATGCTACGCACTAGACCAGTTGGCGGTTCAGGTTCTGGCAAGGGATCAAGCTCGGGCTCTGGATCCGGGCAGCTCGACGACCAGATGAGAGAGTTTATTTCATCTGAGATTACACGTCGTATTATGGACTAGACTCTTGTGATCTTTGGTACGATTAAGGAGGGCATTTTGGAGATTCTTGACGAGAGGTTGGGTGCGTTCCGTATTGAGATGGCGGCCATGATAGGGCACACGCGATGACATTCAGGGAGTTCCGAGCTTGTGGAGCTCCAGACTACCATGTGGATAGGGACACCATTGCTAGCAGTAGGTGGTTGGCTATAACGCCCGGGTTTCAGGGCTAAGCATTTTTGTCATTGTAATAGTCTAGGTCAACTCTTGTAACTCTTTTTGAAGTAATAAAGATGAAATATTTGAGTATTATGTGAATTATATGTGTTTATTATTTAATTATAAATGTATAATTAATAAAGAATAAAAATGAGCGTCAAAATTAAAGTGTGAGATAATCCCGATATCTCTACATAAAGTTGTAGAATATGTCTCAAGGTTTCCGTGCATATAAGGAACGCCGAAATCCGAGTTATAACGAAGAAGTTATGACCCGTCGAAGTTTCACGACAGAACCGGCACGATACCGGGAAGCGTGAATAGTGAATTTATGATAGAGCGAGATTTAGCCTTAGTGATCTAAACGAAAGTCGTAGAATATGTTAAACTAAGAACATCGATAAAAAGAACGCCCAAATCTGACTTCGTATGAAGAAGTTATGAGATTTTAAACAGACCAATCCTGTCCCGGCTTGTTAAAAATATAACTTTAAAAATAAAGTCAAAATTAGCCGACGGAGTCTAAACGAAAGTTGTAGAGTACGTCTTCACCTACGCGTGGATATAAAGAACGTCAAAAACGGAGTTCGTATGAACGAGTTACAAATTATAATAGCATATTTACGTATTAAAATAAAGTATAAATCATGTATACGTACACACACATATATATATATATATATATATATATATATATATATATATACATATGTATATATCATTAGAAAGGTATCGACGATGCGGTCATTATAAGACTAATGTTGAGTTCTTTCGACATTAGTTTAGTACAAATATCATTAAATCCATTTATAATAGTATTATAGAGGGGTGTTTAGTTGTTTATATAACTAAAAGGTCATTAAGTAATTATGGAGGGTAGTTTTTGAAAATTCAATTAGTATAAATAAGAGCCTTGGGCTCTCATATTTCTTGCACCATTCTCTTGATTCAAGAGTCTTTCTCTCCTTATCCCCCGAGCATTTCGGTCCCTCGTGATTCGACTTCTCTTTCTGTAGCTTAGTATAGTAAGGTGAGCGCTGAAGCGCTGCACGAATCTTTCTTAGAAAGATTCAACGACGAAGTTCTGCCCCTGCAGAGCCCGACTCCTAGCTAAAACCCCCTTGTAAGTAAGTTATGCTTACCTTATTTTAATATAGCTTATATTTAAAATTAGTATTGTTATTATGAACTTATAATAAATATTTGAGCTATTATTATAACTTATATAAGTGTCGTTATAATATTTTTTTTTAACTACTCGCGGTACGGGGAATCTGGTTTAAAGGGCCGCATAGGGTTGTTGGATTTCAGAAGTGCTATATGCCAAAATGGTCCTGCCCTCCGGTGTTTTATGTCTGGCCCCTGTCTGTACATAGTGGTCAGAAAATATTGTTTAACGCTTATATAATAATAATAATACTAAGACTAATAGTTGGTCACGGTAAATATTAGACTAAAATTTAGCGATAATAATGCTAGGTTTCGTCGAAGGAAAATAGAATCGTTAGAAGCAAGCGTTGCCCGATTTTGGAATCATCACCTTAACAAGTGAGTGCATAGTTACTTTCAACTTACACATAGATATGAAGTATTTTATATAAATTACGTGCTATGTGTGCATATTATCTGAATACTTGCTATCTATGCTAGATGAACGTTGTTATACATGTTTTCAATGATTTAAACTGTATATGTATTTTATATCTACGAAAATGTTGGGGTAAAACATGGGTAGATGCAATAGGTGATGTGTGATAAAATGATGAGAGGCCTCGATGTTGATGTTGTTGATTCTGTCATCTAGCGGAGTATGGATGACGACCACGGGCTCTTCTAGACAGTCCAGTGGAACACTAGCAGGCTCGCAACCTGTAGGTGTTTGTGAACGATATGTTCACCGGTGTACTCCATCCCCCACATGGTTGCCTTTAGGACATTTATTGCTGAGGAATCCCCTTAGCAGTAGTGTCCGTCCCGATGATGATCCTTAGGCTAGGTCCCTTATGGTAGGTGTTTAGGGACGTAAAGTGAGGATAACGGGAACGGGTAATCGGGTTATTGTTGATCGATGAAATTAATAAACTTATTTATTGTGGGTTGAAAACCCTATGTGCTCACCAGGCTCCCAAGCCTGACCCACTCAGTTTTATGTATTACAGGTAGTGGCGCATGAGCATAGGTGTGATGTTTTGGACGAGGGATTACGGATATAGGCATGTAGATATGAAATAATGTAGTAAGGCTTATATTGTACTGTTTATGCTTTTGGTCTGTACGAACATGACATCCCGAGTCTTTTAATGAAATACATTTCTATGGAAATGCTTTTGATAAATCTTTATCATATTTTTGTTTTGGGAAAAATTCCGCAACACTTTCATTTAAAATGTAACTCTGATTTTTAAACAAAGCATAAACAAACCGGTCTTTTCTGGCCGTGATTTTGGGGATGTCACAGTTGGTATCAGAGCATTAGTTTAAGCGAACTAGGAATTTGTAGGATTTGTAGACTTAAACTTAGAATGCTAAGCGATGATTGTGAGGTGTGAGCACTAGCTTATTTTAGGAATTGTGCCTAAAATGCTTTTATGTGCTAAATGCTTTGTGCATAATATGCTTTTAATTGTTCGGATCTATGGTCTGTTGCCGACCGGATCTGGAAACCTTATGTGTTTAGGATTCTAAACGTACGACTACGATATTAGAACTAGCATGTAAACGTTTCAGAGTGATAAGGACGATTTAAAACGTCTATCCTAAATAAAGATCTAAATTCACCTTATTCGGTGTATAGATCAAGATGGCAAGGACCCGTAGCGGAAACGTGAACGCAAATGGAGGTAGGAACCAACCCCCAGTGGTTCAGCAAATACTTGTTGTTGAAGAAGTTGCACCTGAGCCAGTCACCATGGCTGGAGTTCAAGCCATGATTCAGGCTATGCTAGCTGAACAAAGGGAAGAAATGAGACGGATGCTCCATGAAAATAAGGACGAACCTACCATACATGTTGAACCGACGGAGCCAGTTCCCGAGCCATCTGAGGAAGGGAACTATAGCCGCCAAGTGAGTCAAGTAGGGACTCAAGGTGAGCAAAAGGATGGCCCAGAAGGGAGAAACAACAAGGATGGGCGGATGTACAAAAATTTCTTGGGTGCGAAACCACCAAGTCTCTCAGGAAGCCCAAAGCCTGTTGAGATTATGGACTGGATCTCCGAGATGGAGATGGTGTTTGAGAGCTGCGACTGCAGCGAGAAGCAGAAGACTGTCGTCGCTGTGAGACAATTGAAAACTGGAGTCTTGAGCTGGTGGAAACTATTGGTAGATACAATGCCACAGGGAGAAGCTCTGAAAATGTCATGGGATGAGTTCTTGGAACAACTGAAGGCGCAGTACTGTTCAGAGATAGACCTGATTGATCTGAACAATGAGTTCGAAAATTTGAAGAAGGGGAGAATGAGCATCGACGACTATGCTGCTGCATTTACGGAAAAGATGAAGTTGTTTCCATACCTAGTGCCAACCGAATTTTCCAAAATTGAAAAATTCGCAAACGGACTGCCGGCTGACTTTGGCCCAACAGTCAAGATGGCAACCACTCTGAAATCAGCTGTTCGAGCAGCTAAGAACGTGGAGACCCAAGAAAAGGAAAGAGGTCTGGAGAGGGCTGAGGTTGGTGAGAAAAGGAAGTTCAATGGATCCTCGAAGTCCAACAAGAAGAGTAGATTCTCGAAGTCTGGTTCGAGGGGAGGAGGATCAGAAGCGAAGTGGTGTGACAAGTGCAAGAAGAAGCACTCTGGGAAGTGTGACGGAGGGGTCACTTGTTACAAGTGCAGAAAGCCTGGGCACTACGCCAATGAATGCACCCTCAACCAGAAAGCCTGTTATGGGTGCAATGAAGAAGGGCACATTTTGAAGGACTGCCCGAAGAAGAAGGAGACAGGAAGACCCAACATACCACCGAAGCCGAAGGCGAGAGCCTTCCAGATGACGCTTGAGGCTGCAAAGGAGGCAGCAGACGTCGCTTCAGGTACCTTTCTTGTAAATGGTTTGCCTGCAAATATACTATTTGATTCCGGAGCCAACTACTCCTTTGTGTCGCATAAATTTGGTGGGAAATTAGCATTGCCTGTAGAAAAACTAGATAATGCCCTGATTGTAGAAGTTGCCAGTGGCAAATTCGTACCTGTTAGTAATCGTATTAGGAACATCGTCATTGACCTAAACGGAAACGAATTCCACGAAGAGCTATTACCCATAGAGTTAAACGGTTTCGACATCGTTTGGGTATGGATTGGCTTAGCGCCAACGATGCTGAGATTCAATGCCGAAAGAAGATAGTAAAGGTAAACCCACCCGGAAAAGAATCCTTTATGGTGTATGGGGACAAACGCAGAGTGAATTTTGGAATCATCTCCCTGATGAAAGCCAGGAAATGTTTGTCCAAAGGATGTGCATCATACTTGGCATTCGTAATCGATGCCAAGAAGGAGAAGAAAGAGGTGCAGAATATACCGGTTGTGTGTGATTATCCGGAAGTCTTTCCCGAAGATCTTCCCGGATTACCACCTGATAGGCAAGTGGAGTTTCGTATAGACTTGTTACCAGGAACAACACTGATAGCAAAGGCACCTTACCGATTAGCACCGATGGAGATGAAGGAGCTCATGACGCAACTTCAGGAGCTGTTGGACAACGGTTTTATTCGACCTAGTTCATCACCCTGGGGAGCTCCGGTGTTATTCGAGAAGAAGAAGGACGGAAGTATGAGAATGTGTATAGACTACCGAGAGCTGAATAAGGCAACGGTGAAGAACAAGTATCCATTGCCAAGGATTGATGACCTATTCGATCAGCTGCAAGGTTCGAGCTACTTCTCAAAGATCGATCTTAGGTCAGGATATCATCAGCTAAAGGTGAGAAAGCAGGATATTGAGAAGACTGCATTCAGAACGAGATATGGACACTACGAGTTCTTGGTTATGTCATTCGGGCTAACCAATGCTCCCGCAGCATTCATGGATTTGATGAATAGGGTTTGTAAACCATTCCTCGATAAATCCGTGATAGTGTTCATCGACGACATTCTCATCTACTCGAAAAGCCAAGAGGAGCATGGCAAGCATCTACGGGAAGTATTAGAAGTGTTGAAGAAGGAGAAGCTTTTTGCAAAGTTCTCCAAATGCGACTTTTGGATACGGGAATTCCAATTCTTGGGTCATGTTGTTAACCAGGAGGGAATAATGGTTGACCCCGCAAAGATCGAGGCTGTAATGAAGTGGGAACGTCCAAAGAGTCCCACGGAGATTCGAAGCTTTCTAGGATTAGCCGGATATTATCGATGATTTATCCAAGGCTTTTCTTCGATAGCTGCTCCATTAACAGCTTTGACTCATAAAGGAGCTACGTATACATGGAGTGAGAAACACGATGAGGCAATCGAGAAGCTAAAGAAGAAGTTATGTGAAGCACCGATACTTTCTCTACCCGATGGAGTCGAAGATTTCGCGGTTTATAGTGATGCTTCTGGAGTCGGGTTGGGTTGTGTTCTGACCCAAAGAGAAAAGGTGATAGCATACGCATCTCGACAATTGAAAGGGCACGAAAAGAACTACCCCACTCATGATCTGGAGTTGGCAGCGGTAGTTTTTGCCTTAAAGATATGGAGGCATTACCTCTACGGCACGAAGTGCAAGCTCTTCACTGATCATAAGAGTCTCCAGTATCTCTTTAATCAGAATGAGTTGAACATGAGGCAACGACGCTGGCTAGAACTTCTCAAGGACTACGACTGTGAGATACTTTACCACCCAGGTAAAGCAAATATTGTTGCTGATGCTCTAAGTCGGAAAGTCAATCTGGAAAGGAAAAGGCCAAGAGCGTTAAGAATTGAAGTCGTCTCGACGATTGTGGAAAGTATCAGGAAAGTTCAAGAAGAAGCTTTAGAGAAAAATGACCGAAAGGAAGAACGTTTGGGAAGAACGTTAGTGTTTGGTACAAACAGTCGAGGACTGAAGGTATTCCAAGATCGAATTTGGGTACCTAAGACGGGAGGAATAAGAGATCTTCTGATGGAAGAAGCACACAAGACCATGTACTCGATTCATCCCGGTAGCACTAAAATGTATAGGAACCTAAAACCCTACTACTGGTGGCCGACGATGAAGCTCGATGTTGCAAAGTATGTGGCCGAGTGCGTAACATGTGCGAGGGTTAAGGCACAACATCAGAAACCGTATGGGAGTTTGGAACCTTTACCTGTACCCATGGGTAAATGGGAAGACATCACCATGGATTTTGTGACTAAACTGCCCAGGACGAAGAACGGTCACGACATGATTTGGGTAGTCGTGGATCGTTTCACCAAGAGTGCACACTTCATAGCAGCCAACGAGAAGTGGTCTATGGATAAGCTCGCAAATGCTTACGTGAAGGAAATTGTAAGACTTCACGGTGTCCCTCTTACGATTGTATCAGATCGTGATAGTCGTTTCACGTCAAGGTTTTGGAGGAGTCTACAAGAGGAGTTAGGTACAAAGTTGTGTTTGAGTACTGCTTATCATCCACAAACTGATGGTCAGAGCGAAAGAACGATTCAGACGCTGGAAGATATGCTGAGAGCATGTACCCTCGAATTCCACGGGAATTGGGACGAGCACTTACCTCTGGTAGAATTTTCCTACAACAATAGTTTTCACTCGAGCATCAAGATGGCTCCTTATAAAGCCTTGTATGGGCAGAAGTGTCGTACGCCGTCTTGTTGGCTTGAAGCCGGAGAGAAGCAGTTTATGGGCCCCGAGATAGTCCATGAGACTGCTAAGAAGTTGAAGGTGATTAGGGAAAGGATGTTAGCAGCCTAGGATCGTCAGAAGAGCTATGCTGACAAGAAAAGACGACCGATAACTTTCGAAGTTGGGGATTCCGTTTTGCTTAAAGTCTCACTGTGGAAGGGACTTATACGATTTGGGAAACGAGGAAAGTTGAGTCCAAGGTTTATTGGACCGTTCAAAGTTCTTCAGAAGATAGGGAACCAAGCTTACAAGCTGGAATTGCCCGAAGAACTCAATGGTATTCATAACACCTTCCATGTGTGTTATTTGAGGAAATTCACGGGAGATGTTCCCGACATAATTCCAATCTCAGAGTTAAGGATGGATGAAAATAAAAGGTTGATCGAAGAGCCTGAGGCAATTGTTGACCGTAAGACTAAAAAGTTACGACGCAAGATGGTCGACTTGGTGCTAGTCCGATGGAAACATTCGAATGGGCCGAATCTCACTTGGGAAACAGAGGATGACATGATGAGTCTTTATCCACATCTGTTTGCTGATGCATGATTCCGGGACGGAATCATCCTAAGGGGGAGAGAATTGTAACGCCCGGGTTTCAGGGCTAAGCATTTTTGTCAATGTAATAGTCTAGGTCAACTCTTGTAACTCTTTTTGAAGTAATAAAGATGAAATATTTGAGTATTATGTGAATTATATGTGTTTATTATTTAATTATAAATGTATAATTAATAAAGAATAAAAATGAGCGTCAAAATTAAAGTGTGAGATAATCCCGATATCTCTACGTAAAGTTGTAGAATATGTCTCAAGGTTTCCGTGCATATAAGGAACGCCGAAATCCGAGTTATAACGAAGAAGTTATGACCCGTCGAAGTTTCACGACAGAACCGGCACGATACCGGGAAGCGTGAATAGTGAATTTATGATAGAGCGAGATTTAGCCTTAGTGATCTAAACGAAAGTCGTAGAATATGTTAAACTAAGAACATCGATAAAAAGAACGCCCAAATCTGACTTCGTATGAAGAAGTTATGAGATTTTAAACAGACCAATCCTGTCCCGGCTTGTTAAAAATATAACTTTAAAAATAAAGTCAAAATTAGCCGACGGAGTCTAAACAAAAGTTGTAGAGTACGTCTTCACCTACGCGTGGATATAAAGAACGTCAAAAACGGAGTTCGTATGAACGAGTTACAAATTATAATAGCATATTTACGTATTAAAATAAAGTATAAATCATGTATACGTACACACATATATATATACATATGTATATATCATTAGAAAGGTATCGACGATGCGGTCATTATAAGACTAATGTTGAGTTCTTTCGACATTATTTTAGTACAAATATCATTAAATCCATTTATAATAGTATTATAGAGGGGTGTTTAGTTGTTTATATAACTAAAAGGTCATTAAGTAATTATGGAGGGTAGTTTTTGAAAATTCAATTAGTATAAATAAGAGCCTTGGGCTCTCATATTTCTTGCACCATTCTCTTGATTCAAGAGTCTTTCTCTCCTTATCCCCCGAGCATTTCGGTCCCTCGTGATTCGACTTCTCTTTCTGTAGCTTAGTATAGTAAGGTGAGCGTTGAAGCGTTGCACGAATCTTTCTTAGAAAGATTCAGCGACGAAGTTCTGCCCCTGCAGAGCCCGACTCCTAGCTAAAACCCCCTTGTAAGTAAGTTATGCTTACCTTATTTTAATATAGCTTATATTTAAAATTAGTATTGTTATTATGAACTTATAATAAATATTTGAGCTATTATTATAACTTATATAAGTGTCGTTATAATATTTTTTTTTAACTACTCGCGGTACGGGGAATCTGGTTTAAAGGGCCGCATAGGGTTGTTGGATTTCAGAAGTGCTATAAGCCAAAATGGTCCTGCCCTCCGGTGTTTTATGTCTGTCCCCTGTCTGTACATAGTGGTTGGAAAATATTGTTTAACGCTTATATAATAATAATAATACTAAGACTAATAGTTGGTCACGGTAAATATTAGACTAAAATTTAGCGATAATAATGCTAGGTTTCGTCGAAGGAAAATAGAATCGTTAGAAGCAAGCGCTGCCCGATTTTGGAATCATCACCTTAACAAGTGAGTGCATAGTTACTTTCAACTTACACATAGATATGAAGTATTTTATATAAATTACGTGCTATGTGTGCATATTATCTGAATACTTGCTATCTATGCTAGATGAACGTTGTTATACATGTTTTCAATGATTTAAACTGTATATGTATTTTATATCTACGAAAATGTTGGGGTAAAACATGGGTAGATGCAATAGGTGATGTGTGATAAAATGATGAGAGGCCTCGATGTTGATGTTGTTGATTCTGTCATCTAGCGGAGTATGGATGACGACCACGGGCTCTTCTAGACAGTCCAGTGGAACACTAGCAGGCTCGCAACCTGTAGGTGTTTGTGAACGATATGTTCACCGGTGTACTCCATCCCCCACATGGTTGCCTTTAGGACATTTATTGCTGAGGAATCCCCTTAGCAGTAGTGTCCGTCCCGATGATGATCCTTAGGCTAGGTCCCTTATGGTAGGTGTTTAGGGACGTAAAGTGAGGATAACGGGAACGGGTAATCGGGTTATTGTTGATCGATGAAATTAATAAACTTATTTATTGTGGGTTGAAAACCCTATGTGCTCACCAGGCTCCCAAGCCTGACCCACTCAGTTTTATGTATTACAGGTAGTGGCGCATGAGCATAGGTGTGATGTTTTGGACGAGGGATTACGGATATAGGCATGTAGATATGAAATAATGTAGTAAGGCTTATATTGTACTGTTTATGCTTTTGGTCTGTACGAACAAGACATCCCGAGTCTTTTAATGAAATACATTTCTATGGAAATGCTTTTGATAAATCTTTATCATATTTTTGTTTTGGGACAAATTCCGCAACACTTTCATTTAAAATGTAACTCTGATTTTTAAACAAAGCATAAACAAACCGGTCTTTTCTGGCCGTGATTTTGGGGATGTCACATTGGCGGATGTCGCTAATCCGTTGTCCCGAGGGGGACAGGGTCCCACTTGCTTCCTGCCTCCTAAAGGACAAGGCGAGTGATTGGTGGGAGGAGGTTTGACATGCTATTGGAGATGATGTCGCTCTTGATGGGATGACTTGGAGTGATTTCTCGGCCAAGTTTATGGCCGAGTTTTCACTTATGATAGAGGTGCAACAACTTGCGAGGGAGTTCCAGGATCTCCAACAGACTACTAAGATGGTGACTAAGATCACCGCCATGTTCAGGGAGAGGACCCTTCTTGTTCCATAGTATATGGTGGATGAGGAGATGAAAAAGGCCTGGTACCATGAGATGTTGTGGAGTGATATTCGCCAGTTTGTGAGCCGATCCAGCTGCAAGACGCTGGAGGATATGATAGCGAGGGCTCGAGAAAGGGAGTTGAATTTGGAGATGGAGAAGAAGAGGAAACCAGAGGGGGTTCAGACAGGGAGTTCAAGAAAAAAAGCTCAAGGTATCGGATCACAGATCGAGGAGCCAGCAAGGCCGCATCCGCTGTGGCAAGTGCGAAAAGATGCACGAGGGGGCGTGAAGGGCATGTAGTTCGGGCTGCTTTATGTGCGACCGAACTGGTCATGTCAGTAGGGACTGTACTGCTACCACCACAACCACCACAATATCTGATCTGATGTGCTTCCAGTGCAATCAGAGGGCCCAGAAGAGGTCCTAGTGTCCGAGTTTAGCAACAGCAGGACAGGTGGCGGCACACGCTCCTATTACGTTGAGGATTATCGACGACCGTCAAGGTCGGATATAGGTTCCTGTGTCGAAGAGCAGAGCCTTCCAGCTAAGAGTAGAGGAGGCTTGTGCAGCTCTCGATGTTGTGACGGGTATGTATTTTCTCCTTATCTCTTTATTTATATTGATTTATTGCTTATGTTTATTTGTTTCATTATAGGATTGTTCATTGTGAACGGTATATCTGCTCTAATATTATTTGATTCGGGGGCAACCCGATCTTTTGTATCACTCGCGCTTAGCAAGCGATTTTTGGGAGTTCCCGGAGAGCTTGACTGTCCACTTGAGGTAGAGATAGCAGATGATATGACCGTTCGGGTTGAGAGGGTTCATCAGGGATGTACACTGCAGTTGTTCGATGAGTAGTTTTTTTTTTTTTTTTTTTTGTAGATTTAGTCCCTATTCCCCCATGAGGGAATAAGGTTATCGTGGGTATGGATTGGTTGAGCCCCAATGGGGAAATGATTGATTGCGAGCAGCAACTTGTACGAGTTCGGACCCTAAGTGGGGGAGGTTTGGTGATTTAGGGCGAGAGGCCGCAATATGGACCAACTTTGTGTTCAGCTACTAGGGCGAAACATTACCTATAGCAGGGTTACACAGGTTATGTTGCCTATGTCATGGATACCCAAGATAAGGGTAAGGTGACCATAGATGATGTACCGATCGTACGGGAGTACCAAGACGTGTTCCTAGAGGATTTGCCTGGGGTACCTCCGGAGAGGCAGGTAGAGTTCAACATTGACCTATTTCCTGGTGCGGCTCCGATAGCCAAGGCACCATATCGGTTGGCACTTCACGAGATGCAAGAGTTGTCTACACAGCTGCAGGATCTGTTGGACAAGGGATTTATCAGGCTGAGTAGTTTGCAATGGGTAGCCCCAATCCTGTTTGTAAAGAAGAAGGACGGGTCGCATCGGATGTGTATAGATTATCGGGAGTTGAATAAAGTAATGGTGAATAACCGTTATCCCCTCCCGAGGATTGACGATTTATTTAACTAACTTCAGGTGCATCTTGGTTCTCCAAGATTGATCTGCGATCGGGTTATCACCAGATGCAAGTCTGGGACGACGATGTGCTGAAGACAACCTTATGGACTCGCTATGGTCACTATGAGTTCGTGGTGATGCCGTTTGGGCTCACCAATGCTCCGGCTGCGTTCATGGATCTCATGAACCGCGTGTACAGATCGATGCTGGACCGGTCTGTGATAGTCTTCATCGATGATATCTTGGTTAACTCCAAGACTCAGGAGCAACACAAGGAGCACCTGAGGGAGGTACCAGAGACACAGAGGAGGGAAAGACTATTCGCAAAGTTCTCCAAGTGCGAGTTTTGGTTGCGCGAGGTGTAGTTTCTGGGGCACATTGTCAACCAGAAGGGTATTCTGGTCGATCCGGCCAAGGTAGAGGCCGTGATGCAGTGAGAGGTTCCGAGGTCTTCATCCAAGATTTGGAGTTTCCTTGGTCTGGAGGGTTGCTATCGAAGATTCATCTAGGATTTCTCCAAGATTGTTGTTCTATTGACCCAATTGACCAAGAAGTCGGTGACATTCCGCTGGGGGCCTAAGAAGCAGACAACTTTCAAGACCTTCAGACAGTGGTTGTGCGAGGCACCAATTCTGACTTTGTTGGAGGGCGTCGATGATTTCGTGGTTTAGTGTGACGCTTCGATCACGAGTATAGGTGCAATATTGATGCAGCGAGGTCACGTGATTGTGTACACGTCAAGGCAGCTAAAGCCCCATGAGGCGAACTATCCGGCGCATGATCTGGAGCTGGGGGCTGTGGTTTTTTCTCTCAAGATTTGGCGAATGTGGTTTTTGCCCTCAAGATTTAGCGACACTACCTCTATGGGGTTCGTGGTATAATTTACACAGATCAGAAGAGCTTGAGGTACCTGATGGATCAGTCGAATCTGAACATGAGGTAGCATCGTTGGTTGGATGTGGTGAAGGATTATGACTACGAGATCCTTTATCACCCGGGGAAGGCCAATATGGTGGTTGATGCTCTCAGTCGTAAGGCGGTGGCGGATACAATTCGGGATATATGCCTAAGGATGACAGTGATTACTCTGTTGCTGGAACAGATTCGGGAGGCTCAGGTCGAGGGTATGAAGGAGGAGTGTTGTAAGTGTGAGCGGATCATAGTTCAGGTGGCTTCATTTGACTATGATAATCGTGGGTTTTTGACCCTGTATCGAAGGGTCTGGGTTCCGTACTGGGGCAGTGTACGCCAGTTTTTGATAGAGGAGGCTCATAAGTCGAGATTCTCCATTCATCCCGGGGCGACGAAGATGTATTGAGATCATCGCCCTGATTATTGGTGTCCCTGTATGAAGCGGGAAATAGCTTGGTATGTGGAGCGGTGCTTGACTTGTAGGAAAGTCAAGGCCGAGCACCAGTGATCTCACGACAAGATGCAGCTGTTGGAGACTCCCGTGTGGAAATGGGAAGACATCACTATGGATTTCATCATAAAGCTTCCCAGGACCGGACGTGGAGCGGATTCTATTTGGGTCATCGTGGATCGGTTGACCAAGAGTACACATTTCATCCCGATCCAGGAGAGTATATCGACTGAGAAGCTAGCCGAGATCTACGTCTGCGTGGTAGTGGCACGCTATGGAGTGCCGGTGTCGGTTGTGTCAGACCGAGATGTTCGCTTCACTTCCAGATTTTGGAAGCGATTCCATGATGAGATGGGTACTCTTATTCACTTCAGTACAACTTTTCACCCTCATATGGATGGGCAAAGTGAGAGGACGATTCAGAGTCTGGAGGATATGCTACGTGCATGTGTATTGGATTTTGGTGGGAGTTAGGATACATATCTTCCGTTAGCGGAATTTTCATATAACAACAGTTATCACGTTAGCATAGATCGACCTCCCTTCAACATGCTCTACAGGAGGAAGTATAGGACCCCGATCTGTTGGGGTGAGGTCGGCCAGAGAGTCATTCTACAGGAGGAAGTGTAGGACCCCGATCTGTTGGGACGTGGTACTCAAGACTACCGAGATGATCCAGCAGGTCCGGAGTAGGCTCCAAATTGCTCAGAGTCGGCATAAATGCTATGTCGACAAGCGCCGGTTAGACTTGGAGTTTCAGGTAGGCGACATGGTTCTCTTGAAGGTGTCACCTTGGCAGGGTGTCATCCGGTTCAGGAAACGGGGCAAGTTGGGCCCCATGTACATTAGTCCGTTCTTGGTTTTGGCTCGAGTGGGCCGGGTTGCTTATCGTTTGGATCTTCCAGCAGAGCTATGTCAGATTCACAACACCTTTCATGTATCCCAACCGTGGAAGTGCTTAGTGGATGATTCCACAGTTGTGCCCTTTTAGGATATTCAAGTAGGTGACCGCTTGAATTATATTGAGAGACCGACAATGATTATCGATCAGAAGGATAAGACCTTAAGGAACAAGGTCGTGGGACTGGGTAAGGTACATTGGCAGCACTGGAAGGGTTTAGAATGGAGATGGGAGGAGCACTATCATAAGTTGTTTGAGGAGACAAACTTCGAGGACGAAGTCTGATTCAAGTGGGGGAGAATTGTAATGCTCAGTCTATGTAATATTTATATTTTAGTCCCTTATATGTTGAATTATTGCTTTTGGACTTTGTAATTAGCAAGTTTGAAGGGAAAAGGGACTATTTTTGCCAATTCTGGATTTTGGAGGCGAAGCCCGAACGCAGGGCGTCCCCTAGAGGAACGCGTGGTGGTCACGTGCAGAATGCAAAACCCTAAGTTTAGGGTTTGATCCCTATATAAAGAACATTTTGCCCTAAAGTCAAGCCTCCCTCTCACCCTCAAGCTACTCCCACGAAACCCTAATCCATATTTTGTGTGTTCTTGTTCTTGGAAGGCCTTTTGAGAACATTTTTGGTGTTTTGGATCCATTCTCCAAGGAAGTGAAGAGCAAACCAAGGTGGTGGTTCAAAGGAGAAGTTGTAGATCTGGGATTGTTACTTCATTTCAGACCTTTTTAAGGTATAAAGTCTTGAACTTGATCCTTGAGTGCTTACATCTCTTATGTTGAGTTTTTGGACCTTTTTGATCCCAAGAATGGAGTTTATCATTCTAAATTCGTTTCTAGGCGTAGGGTTGCCACCCTTGGTGCTATTTGTGCTACTAAGACAAAAAGTTGCCATCTTGAAGGTCTTAATGGGTTCATGCAAGAGTTATGGCCATTTTTATGGAACTTGATTTCTATTTCTTGAGATTGGGAATTTTGGGGGCATTCAAAGTCACCAAGTCCATGAATTTATGATTCTAGAGGTCCTAGATGGCTTGGGTCTACGTTTGGATAGCATGGCTTTAAGCATTAAGTGCTTAATAAGCCTTTTTGGAACCAACATGCTAACGCGTTGTGTTCTTGTTGGGACTCACGATCTGGATTGATGAGGAACGCCCAACGTTCCGCAAGGGAATGCCCTGCATTCGTTACATTAATGGGCTTCTTTGGGTCATTTCCTTGGACTTTACTACTATGGGCCTTGGTGGATCATCCTTTGGGCTTCTATAGGACTATATCTTATGTTGGGTCTAGGGTAAGGTCCATTAGAGGGGTTGGGCCCAATTTAGAAAATTGGGCCATTGGTGGGTCACTAGTGGGTTTGGGAAGGCTATCAAAATTTGGGCCTTTCATGTTATGGTTTTGGGCCTTAGGCATGGGACAAATTAGATCAGGGATAAAATGGTCATTTTACCCTTGATCTAATTATTAGTCTTTGACTAAGTGTTATTGTGGTAATGATAGCTCGGGGAGTCGTTGGAGCAGTTGTTAGAGATTCCTTACCGTGAGATTTTGCATTCAGCTTTGCGAGGTGAGTTTTCTCTTATAGGAACGGGTCGAAGGCACCACTGTCGGCCTATTTTTATGATTATATGTTTTCCGGATTCCGATCCGATTTCGGGCGGTGCCTGATGAATATTTATATGCTTTTCGGATTTCGGTTCGATGACGGGCGATGCCCGATGAATGTTTGTATTCTTGATGTCTTCGTGATTCTTGCATGTGTTTGTATTTGTATGTTTCCGAATGTTGGTCTGATGCCGGGAAATGCCCGAGGAATGTTAGTATGCTTCCGGATTTTGATCTGATGTCGGGCGGGGCCTGAGGAATGTTTATATGTTTATGTTATGTGTATTTGATGATATGTTATTATGTATACCAAGCTTTGCTTGATGTCGGGCGGGGCCCGATGCCGGACATTGTCCGATGCCGGGTGGGTCCTGATGAAGGGGCGGGGCCCTTGATATGTTATTATGTGATTATATGGTAATGTGTTTGGTATGTGGTAGTTTGGGGAGACTCACTAAGCTTCGTGGTTACAGTTTTCAGTTTTGGTTTCAGTACTTCTGGTAGCAAAGGGAAGAGCTCGGGATGACTGCAGTGCACACACCATTATGTTTAGTATGGGATGATTACTCTGATGTTTTGATTTGGAAACTCTGATAATAATGTTTTGAGACAGTTTGACGTATGTTTCGATGAAATGTTTTTATAACTATTGTTTTATTTAATGATTTAATTTTTTTTAATATTTAATTTCTCAAATATGCAATAAAATTTTAATTGTCATCGTACAATGAGTGAGATGACAAACGGGCAACAAGTTGTGCCGCTAAGCCTTTTTGAATGGTAAAACTATTTCTTTTAAAGCCTTTTTGAATGATTTAAAATGAAATTTTTTGTCATGATTTTTGGGATCTTTCAGAATAGTAGCACATGATTTATACATAACTTTTGACAATGATTATGGAAAGAATATCAAATTTCGAATTCTTTGATTCTTTGAAATTGAGCGATGATATCTCGTAATCTTGTAGATACGTTTCATATAATAGATGTGAATTGAAAGAATATACGAAAGGTGCCAGTTAAGAATGTGATTTTATCTAGGAAGGAACAAAATTTACTTTAAAATTTATGATGAGGTTTAAATGAGTTGAATACATTTCTTTTATAAATGACATTAACATTAAATTAGTTAGTCAAACTTTCAAATTTAGTCAATATTAATTTCGTTGAACTTTATTTTAGGACGACATCATCAAAATGATCGAAGACTTGAAATTAATCAAGGAAACAAGAATGATCATGATTGTTGAAGATGATGTCATTAAAATTTTCTTTTAATATATATATATATATATATATATATATATATATATATATATATATATATATATATATATATATAGAGAGAGAGAGAGAGAGAGATAGAGATTAGATTTCTTTAAAATTTGTATTCGACTGATTTTATGTGGCCAAACAATTCAAATTCCGGTTCGTTATCTTTATTATAGCTAAAAAGATAATTATCCTTAAAAAGTTGATATGGTTAAACTAAATAATAAGTTATATTATTATTATTATTATATTCAAATAATATATCTCTAAACAATTTTTTTGGAACCACATTTAAGCATTTTTTTGAACGAAAAAAAATTAAAATAAACAAGTAGCTAGAAGCTAGAAAAAAGAACACAATTCAAAATTACATGATCGAGTTTTTGATCCATCACAGTACAATCATGGTTGACCTTAGTAGTGTTTCCATGGCAAAACCATTTAAAATCAAAAGCTACAATATAATCAAACATGAAAGCTTTTCTATATTGTTGATGCCAGAAAACTATCGTGTTTTTGTAAGACCACAAAGCGCAAAGAAGTGTTGAAAAAACCGATTCCAATACTTTTCGTTTGAATTGGACCACCATATGCAAATCAATCCATTGAAACATATATGTGACGTTTGAAAAATAAGGAATATCCATGTCTATCCAAACCCGAATTCTTTGTCATATCTCACGTGCCAAATCACAATTGAAGAATAAATGATCAACATCCTCTAAATGGTTAGAACAAATAGGACACAAATTTGAGTCAATGCCAATCCCCTTTTATCCAAGTTCATTCGAGTAGGAAGACAATCAAGAACTAGCCGCCAAACAAAAATGTTCACCTTTATAGGAACAAACCTGTTCCACCTGGTAATTATGTCAACTGTTGAGAAAACCACATTATCAATATGTTGTCGCACTGATTTAACTGTTAAATCACCGGACGACTCCAAATTACACCTCCATTTATCCAAAGAATCAGTGATGCTGACCTCTATTAGCAAAGACATCAAAGCATAGAGTTGAGTGCTCTGTTCACCACCTCAAATATCACATTTTCATGAAAATCTCCAATTCTGCATAAACCAAAAGTTCTTATTGGAATCATATATCTTCCCACGAAACATTAACAAAACTAAAACCAAAATCAATTTAGGAGCTTAGCTTGAGCCTAGCTTGATGTTATTTAAGTAAACGGGTAAATTACATAAATCGTCCCTCATGTAGGTGCTAGAAAGCACGTTTAGTCCCTATGTTCAAAAATTAACTCAGATCGTCCCTCGTTTGGTTAAAAGTTGCATGTTTCATCCCTCCTAAGTTTAAATTTGCAAGCTTCATCCCTTGCGAGTCATAAAATGACTATTATGCCCTTTTGTATTTCTTTTCCAATTAATTTAAATGTTATAATAATTATTATTAATTTAAAAAATAAAAGAAAAAAAAAACCCAACATCTCTACCACCCTACCCCCCACCTTTCTTTTGCTCATCTCTCTTCATCCCTCTTCTGTTAACTCTTAAAAAAAACCCCGATCCACCACTTCCAGCCAACCACCACCGAAGCACACCCCTTAAAGTCAAAATTCGGCCACTTTTTTGTTTTGTTTGTAGCCTCCCTTATTCACAGAACCATCAACCATTTTTTTTCCTAAACACCGCCTTCACCATGAACCACTTCATTGATCGGTCGCCCATCATGGAACCTAACCTCTACACCACCTGTTTCTAACCTCTAAATCACCAAAAACAACAATCGTTGTTGCCACCACCCTCGAAAATTGTTGCCTCAAATGCCACCACCTAACAATCAAACCTACTGCTGAATACCGATAACAATTTCTAAACCTCGCCTTCATTAAAACCGCCTAGAACTGCCACGAAACCAGGCCCTAAAAACCATCTCAAACACCGCATGGAATATGATCCCCTTGCCGTCTCCGTCGTCGATGGAAAAGATTTGGGTTCGATCTGAGCTTGCTTCTCTGATTTGAATCTTCCTCTTCTATGATTTACAAGTTTAGGGTTCATTTTTTGAGATTTGAATGATGAACGGTGGTGGTTACAGGAGGTGTTGGCAATGATAAGTAGAGGTGTCAGAGATTAGAAAGAGGATAGTGAAGAGAGAGAGAGAGAGAGAGAGAGAGAGAGTGGTGGATCTGACCGATCAAATTCAAAGAAAAAGAAAGGAAATTAGGGAAAGGGGATGGGTGGCTTGGTTGAGTCGGTTGAAGATTTCGCTGGAGTATTGAAGTCGGCCGATGGTGTCATCGGAGTTGCCACTGTGGGTTGTGATGGTGGATAGGAGGTGTGTTGAAGAAGAAAGAAGGGGACGAGTTATGAACGTCTGCTTTGGGGCCCCCTTTCTTTTTAAAAGTTTTTTTTAAATAAATAAATCAATATATAATTAATAATTACAAACAAATAGAAAAAAATTAAAAAAAGAAATAAATAAGGGTAAAATGGTCTTTTTATGTACAGAGGGATGAAGTGTGCAACTTTTAACCAAATGAGAGACAGTCCAAATAAATTTTTGAAAATAAGGACTGAAAATGTTTTCCGGCACCAGCATGAGGAACGATTAGTGTAATTTACCCTAAATAAACTATATATTCCAAATGACCCTTTTCCATTTTTAATGGTAAAGTGTGCCAAGTGTCGTGAATGGTCATGACATATTAAGTAATTTTAATCAAAATAATACAACAAACAACCAATATATACTACTCTCGAGGTTCGTAACCTATTTAGTCTAATTTTTTAAAAATTGGTTTTTTAGTTGAACCGGTATGGTGACCGATTTTCGGTTTAACCGGTTCGACACTTCGACCGCATGATTAACTGGTTTCTATAATTTTCATCTTTTTATTTTTATTTTTCTACACATACATACATATATAAACCATGAATTTGACGTTTACAAGTTCAAACATTAAAAATATACATAAAAATAAGTTGTAGATCAACCATATACATTAAAATAACACATAAATATAAGTTTTATTGTTTTACATCAACCCATATACGTCAAAAAGAAATAAAATATAATGCGGAAACAAAATATAGTTTTAGATAAATACAAACACATCAAAAAAAACTTTATAACATTTATCATGTTTTTTTATTTAGAGAAAACTAAATAGATTTGAAAAAAGTCACAAAAATTTATTATGCAAATGGTTTTTTTCATGTGTTTTTATTCGGTTTAACCAATTACACCAGATTTTTCTAAAAACCGGCCGGTTATATTCGGTTCAGAAATCGACATAAAACCGATGATAATTGAATCGTTCTCTCTCCCAGCTTCCGGTTCAAATCGGTTTTTAAAACATTGATTTAGTCCGTATTGGGCTGATGTTCTTGAATCATGAGATATTGAGAATACATGTTAATGTCCATCGCACATTACACATATCACAATTATCTTCAGCAAAAACCAAAAATCAATATCAAGATAGGCCATGTTTATATATGCAAGCAAGGAATCCTATTTGAATGGTTCAAGTCAACCAATAAGATAAAACCAAATTAAAAGATACCAAGTATGAAATGATGAGTCCCTTTCTATGTCAATTCTATTGAGTCTTGACTTAAATAAACCGTATAATATATATGTTACATCTTATTAATAATCACAATAGTAATTGGTATCTATGATATAGCCGGTTATTATGAATAAATAAATAAATAATTAATTAATTAAAGGAGAAGGGTTTGAACTTTGAACTTTAAAGCCTTTGATATTACTAACTAGGTGTGAGATTCATGTATTATGTGAGTTTATTTAAAAAAAAATATAAAATTTTTAACAATTTGAAAATTTTGAATTTATAAGAAAAATGAGAAAAATTTTAAATTATTAAAATTAATGAGGCTTTAATGTATTGAATACATTACATATATAACCCTTTATAATAAATACCTTACATATTAAATGTGGAATTTTAATTTAATAAAATGAAAAATACAATAAAATGACAAATGGAAAATATAAAATTTTAAAAATGTCATGTGTCCAAATGAAGGAGAATAAGACATTTGACAAAAAAAAAACTTTCATTTATTAGAGTAGATCTTATGTTTATTTATTTATTTATTATTATTATTAAAAGTCATTTGACCTAAACCTATTAAGCAAAATGTTTAAACCTTGATGGGTGTGTTACCAAACCGACTATACACGGGCGGATCCAAGGGGTATCCCAGGATACCCCTAAAAAAATTTTGATACCGTAATTTTTTTAGAAAAATTTCGTTTTATGTAGTGTGTGTGTGTGTGTGTATATATATATATATATATATATATATATATATATATATATATCCCTTCATTTATAAGTACAAACAAACAATTAGTCTACTGGTTAAGGTGTTGGCTTATTGAAATGAAGGTCTTAGGATCAATTCTCTTCTTACAAATCCTTCATATATAAAAAATGCATAAAAAAATACCTAGAGATCACAAAACTTTTTTTTGACATTTTTTATGAAAAAATCGCTGAAAAAAAAATTTGAAAATAAAACCTTTTTTTTTTATAAAAAAATTGATTTTTTATTGTTTTTTTCAGCGAATTTTTATAAAAAGCTGCGATTTTTTATATAAAAAAAATTCAACAAAAAGTTTTGTGATCTCTAAGTATTTTTTTTATGCATTTTTATGATTTTTAGGGTTTTTTGTTTTCCATAGAACCTAAACACACACACACACACACACACACACACACATATATATATATATATATATATATATATATATATATATATATGCTATTTGGTTTTCACTATCTATTGTGTGCATGTATGATTGATTCTGGACCAATCATTTTAGTTATTTTAAGAAAGTAATTAATACATATTACATGTTGAAAATATAATGGATATTAATTACATCTTCAACATTTAATATGCATTAATTACTTTCTTAAAATAACTAAAATGATTGGTCCAGAATGAATCATACATTCACACAATAGATAGTGAAAACATTTGAACCTCTCTCTCTCTCTCTCTCTCTCTCTCTCTATATATATATATATATATATATATATATATATATATATATATATATATGTATGTATGTATGTATGTATGTATGTATGTATCCCTTCATTTATAAGTACAAACAAACAATTAGTCTACTGGTTAAGGTGTTAGCTTATTGAAATGAAGGTCTTAGGATCAATTCTCTTCTTACAAATCCTTCATATATATATATATATATATATATATATATATATATATATATATATATATATATATATATATATATATATATTTTCCAGCTATTCTATTATTTTATTTTCCCAACTATTCTATCCCACATCGCCAAACACATGTAAATTCAATTATTTTCATCTATTATATAAACTTGTTATCCTTATGTTTCATTTGATATCTACTTTGAGCCCCACATCGATTTAAGTATCAAAAGATACTTCAACTTCATGTTTATATAACAAGACTTGAAGTTAGCTAAGGATTCGATTACGTTAGGTTGAAAACCAAAACCAAACCAGGAAATCCAAGTACAAACTGAAAATCAAAACACCAAACTGATAGGTTTAGGTGCGGTGTGGTTTTAAAAGTTTCAAAATTGAGGCTGTCATTTTTGGGTTCAGTTTTAGGTCAAAACTGGCCCGCCCCGCCCCATGCTTAGTCGTTGCGGTGATACCTCGAAAAAAGTTTAGGATACCCCTTTGCTTTGAGTATGACTCCGCCACTACGACTATACATGATGTGATCACAGTAAAACGGATGATGTTCACTTGTTTAATCTCTTTAAATCAAAGAGATTAACAAAGCACACTTAATTTGGTCACTCTCGAAAGAAAAGTAAAAGTAAAGTGCAAATGTTGTTTCTTTTATTTCATGTCATGGATATCGTTGTTATATTTACATTTACAACA
Source organism: Lactuca serriola (assembly GCF_051521515.1). NCBI lineage: Eukaryota > Viridiplantae > Streptophyta > Magnoliopsida > Asterales > Asteraceae > Lactuca > Lactuca serriola. Next base: position 271,145,803 of record NC_136412.1, on the reverse strand, counting down.
CTAGATTATATATATTGTACAAGAAAGAAAGAAAATTAAAACGCAATTCACACATGTATGTCAGAACCATTCTGCACCCTTCAGTTCATTCATATATACATAGAGATGAGAGTGAAAGACAAATGGCGACTTGGGGTTTCTTCTATTGCTATTAAGAGGGAAATAAAGACATTGGAATTGCAAATATTTGTACAATTTACCGATTAAGAGTAGGTTCTTTCTGATTAACCTCCACAACCCCCTCCACAACCACCACCACCGCACCCACCACCACCACATCCTCCACCATCTCCACCGTCCCCACCACCATCTCCACCATCTCCACCACCACCACAACCTCCGCCACCACTATCACTAACAATTACAGCGGCTGTAGCTACAGAAGCTGCAGCTCCAGCGAGAATAACCACTCCTGCATTTTTTTTAGCGGAAGTAGTACTGGTGGTGGTTTTACCAACTTCGAGGTCACGAGCTGCCCGGATTGGTGGAACTTTGGTTTTCTTTTTTCTACCATTAATCTTACAGAGACAACACAAGAGAATTACTGCTGCAGCAACTGAAGCACAGACTATGAGAACAATCGCATATGTTTTCATCTTGTTCTAAGTTGATGAGAATAAAGTGTTGGCTTGTTATCCCTTTTTATATACAATTAATAAACTTCATTAGTAATTAAAAAAAAAAAAAAGAAGACTTTGTCAAAGAAATGGAAATGAAGTAGAAATTATAGGAAAATTGAGATAATTTGAGTAATTAATTATAGTCAACCGTGCTTGCTACATTTCATGGAAGTTTGATTAGAAGACTTTTGTCTTGTGAATGATATAATATTAGTCTTGGGGTTGCACTACCAAGAACCGCATGAACATGGTCGGTCTGGTGTCTGTTCAATTCTTATGTTACTGCATTTGGAAGCAGTTGTTGGTGTTCCTTTGCTTCATTTGTTGTGTCTAGTATTCCTTTTTAAAATAACAAAATGAAAAGCCTAACATAGAGATATAGTTAAATATACAAGATCGATGATACAAATTAAATAAACCCTTTTCTCTACAATTTTAGAATCACCGTCGGAAGACTTCAAGAATATAAAGCCTAATATTAGTAATATACAGGAAACGGAATCTACTTGAAACTAAAGGTGCACAAACCCTATTTTTTCGGAACCGGTTCGGTCCGGTCAACAAAGTCAAAACTTGTTCACCCCTAAACCGGTTCACCACCAAAATAATCCGAACCTATGCAAACCAGTTTGTAAGAACCTACAAACTGGTTCAAAAAGCCGATGGGGCTACATTTTTTTTTAGGTTTTTTGCTTTTGTTTTTGGGTTAAAGAGGGTAATATATGCACGGGGTAATTTTTGTTTTGGTGAATTTGATCAAAATAGATGTTAATAAAAAATTAAAGAAACAGAATGCATATGATATGTATATATGCATTGATTTGAGAAATTGAGTTAAGACACATTTTGGAGCAATTTTCAACAATTCTTTTTTACTTTTTTGTTTTTTATAATGGAAATACATAAGACAACTTCAAACGTAAAAACACAAAACATCCAAATTGTCAAACTAATACATCTTCAAACATAAATACATAAAACATAAAACATCGTCGTCGTTGTAGTCTTCATTCCTAGTCGTATTCATTTTTCTTTGGATTTAGTCTTCATCCGCGATGTCGTTGCATAATGCTCTCTCATACTCGAACTCTTGTAGAGTGAGTGGCGCCGACAATCCCATTGCTACTTCTTCTTCATGTACTTGTTGTTCAACATCCAATGATTTGCCCTCTAGCAGTTCAACATATTGTATCCGTTCCACGCTATCGAGGTAGCATTTCAAGAAAATGCACACTTTCACCGACAAAATGGTGAGTTTTGTTTTTTTTGGTGATATAACCCTGCCACTAATAGAAAAAACCGATTCTAAAGCTACCGTAGAAGTTTGGGAGCTTAGTTGATCACGGACCATGATGGCTAGAATTAGAAATTGGGTTTCCTTTTCTTTCCTCCAAGCCAAAATATCAAAATTATCAAACTCTTGCACACTCATTTGTGCCGAAAAAAAAAAATCGGAACCAATGTACCTTCCGAACTCACTACTAAGGAAGTTAGACCGAGCTCGTTTGGAATTTTCATTTTCAAAGTATTATAAAACCGAATTATTTCATTATTTTGGTGAGAAGTTGATCCGGACGCCCCCGTACCTTGCATCATGTCATGAATGTTTGTTGAACCATACCTTGTTAAATAAACTTCAAACAAACTTTGAAAAACTTTGTTAAAATATTTTGAAACTTCATTTGATGCATAATCTATGTCATCATCCAATAAACACAAATCGTAACAAAAATTTTCAAGTAAAGTCTCAACCCCCAACATTTAGAGACAGATTCAAAGCGCCGGAACAAGTTATCATCCGGGGCATATTTTAAAAATATTTTTTTTAATTTTGTTTTCATCGGTTTCTCAACAAACATTGTCCCTCTCATTTCAAACTCATTTATTTCTACACACATACAATATATTTGGTTTAAAACTGAATAACTTATATGATAATAAACCCCCGATAAAGAAGTAGTTGTTTTTTTAAGAACCCCAAACATTTCCGTAACAAGTTTGATAATATCCAAACTTGATTTCGGATAAGCATTAAACCGATTATGTTCCACAAGGTTATCATGAAACATTTTTAAAGTATCTTTTTGATGTAAAGTACATTCAAACATGTTGCAAGTGGAGTTCCATCAGTAAGTGTTTCGCAATTCAGACCTAATCAAACGGCATTCACATCGCCACAAAACTTCATATAAATATGATCTTGAGCATTACTAGAACTATAAATATCTTTTAGCATTTGTTTGAAACCATCTTTTATTAGTTCAATTCTAGTTAGTCTATCTTGAACAACCAAATTAATGATATGTGCAACACATCGACTATGAAAAAAAACCACCATCGCAAATTGGTGTATATTTTAATTTTAGTTGTCCAACCGTGACGATGTTGTTTGATGAAATATTAAAAGATATACAACAAAAAAACTTTTTCTTCTAGTTTATAAGTTTTGAGCACACAATCTAAAATTTTATATAAATTTCTATCGGTGCACGGATTCTCAAACAATTCAAACATAATCGCACGCTTCATTACTACCTAATTCTATGGATTTATCCAATGAGTGATAACACAAAGGTATGGATCCGGTGAATTGTGAGGAGTCGTCCAAACATCACAAGTTAAATTTACACCGGTTTCTAAAGCTTGAAATCCTAAAATCAATTCATTTTTTTGCCAGTTTCCACATTTCAATACAATCACATCTAAGGGAAGTACGACTCACATGGCAATATCGTGGTTGGAGAGTTTCTTGGATGAGTGAATTCAATCATTTGTTGTCGAAGTGGTCAAAAGGCAATCATTCTTGAATCACGAACTTCGACATCCTATCTCGAACTTTAGCTACTTCGTAAGTCCACAATGTAGTATCTTTCACCATTGTTGTTTGATTATGCCCCGACCCAAATTTCACCGAGGGGCATCTCTTGGTCATATGAGTTTTCAATGTCGAATTCCCATCTTCATTGAAAAAAACACCACATTTCTTTCATCGCACTTTTTGTGGATCGCTAGACATTACACACAAGTCAAAATTTCTCCAAATAGCTGGATTTCTACTTGTTTCTTTGATGCTAACAACATTAATATTGTTTGATGAATCTCCAACACCAATGGAAGTCGAACATCTAAGAGAGTTTTTTGAGTTTTGGTTAAGCTAAACATCTAATACCTACATATACTATCAAAGAATGGGTAATATGGACAAAAAAGACCCAAAATCGAGCCTCTTACAACATCAAACGACAATATAGCCGGTAGAATAAAACAAAAAAAAACGGCCACAAATGGTTCCTAGAAAAACCGGTTCTAAACTGGTTCATCAGACTGGTTTAAACGAAATCGGTTCTAACCGGTGCTAATGGTAATAGGTAATATATACAAATTGGTTTAAACCGCCGGTTTAGTTCACACATCAGATTGGTTCATTGTTGGACCGGTTAACAATGAACTGACCGGTTCAATTCACGAACCGTTTTTCAGTCTAGAAGATGGTTTCCATAAGACCCACTCACCAAAGACTTTAGAAGGCTTGGAAGACTAAAGCTTATGAGTTAGTGGGCTAGGCCTATACATATATATATATATATATATATATAGGGTCTCACACGTAGTGTATATATATATATATATATATATATATATATATATATATATATATATATATATATATATATATATTGTGTGAGACCTGTGTATTACACGGGTTTATTAAAAATAAAAATTTAATATCAATATATAGATATGAAATATTTTATAATGTAATATTTTATACAACAGAATGTAATCTTTTGAAAATTTGCAAAATAAATTAGATCATTTGAAGTATTTATGAGAATTTATTACCTAATTAATAGGATGATTTTATTTCCTTATAAACTCATTACAATTTTATGGAATTTTATTTTAAGAAAATGGAAATCCTTATAAAATGACAAGTGTCAAAATGAAGGAAAACATGACATGTGGCAAAAAAAAACTTTCATTTATTAAAGAGGATTATCGTTATCTCGCTAGTGGCATTTCCTATATATATATATATATATATATATATATATATATATATATATATATATATATATATATATATATATATATATATATATATATATATATATTATCGTTAGCTCGCTAGTGGCATTTCCTCATCCCTCCCTAGCTTTTTTCCCGCTGAAGTTAATGTGAAATACCATTTTTGCCCTTCGACTTTAAATTCTGCAACAATTCCCTTAATCACGGTTGATCTCCTCCAATTTCGTCGTCTATTTGCGCACTTGATTCTTTAAACTTCAGGTGCATTAAATTTGGCTTATTCCAAGTGTCATTTTTTTTCAACTCATCCTTGTAATCAGATGCTTCTATTCATTTCTATTAATGATTGATTAATGATAACTAAAATCAAAGAGTGAGGTTTTGAAATTCAAAATCCATATCTTTAGGATATTGTGAAATTAATTTAGACAACAGATTATATTATTTGCTTCACTCCTCTGTAAAATCGACAAAACCTCCATTCTCTCAAATAAACTTTATCGGTGAGGATTTACCCACCGTCATTGAAATGCCCGGGTTCACATTTAAATTTCTTAAATTTAAAATATTTAATTGTGGTACTTTGATGATAAGTACGTTGGGCATACCTTGTGAGACTCGGACACGAGGTTAACCCCCTGGTACGCTGTACGTACGTAAGCCAGAGGAAAACCCTAAATTTTAGGGTTTACACCCTATTTAAGCACCTTATGCCCCCAAGGTTCTCTCATTACCAGCTTCCATTGTCCCCAAAAGCATTATATTGAAACCCTAACCCAGTTTTAGATAGATTTGATCCTTGTATGTGTTTTGGTGTGTGGTTGGTGCATCTTGAAGAAGAAGAGCTCATTGGAGGAGGATTAGTTTGCTTAGAGCTTGAAGATCCGACACTTTCTTCACCATTGCAAGCTTCTGGAGGTATAAAGCTTCAAACTTTATGACTCCTTAGCTTAGATCTAGATTTGGGATTATATTGCCATGTTTTGGTCCCTTCGTTTGGTTCTTGTGAGTCGGAGTTTCTCCAAAACATGTATTGGTCATTTCTTGGTATTTCTGGAGTTGTAGAATCATAAAAATGTCATCTTGATGGGTTAAACTCAATCATGCATGAGTTGATAGTCTTAATATGAAGTTAGAATGTTAGAAATGCATGTTGGGTCTCTTTAAGCCATCCCCAAGCATCAAGTTGATGACTTTATCGTTTAAGACATTTCCCAAGAGCTAGATCTGCAAATTGGACATTTGGACTTCAGACATTAAGTGCTTAATGAGGTCTTGGCACTCTGCAGCGTATGTGGGGCATACATAAGCGTACGCTGAGTGTACGTGTTTGAGCCCTTTGGTAGTGTAAGTTGTACGCCGGGCGTACTTAGGTGGTATGCTTATCGTACTCACCAGGAACCTTTTTGGGCTTTAATTCTTTTGGGCTATTGTTGGGCCTTAGATTTTTAGGCCATTGTTGGGCCTCAGGTTTTGAGCCATTGTTGCGACTTATGTATCTTGGGCCCTGTTGGGCCTTAGGTCTTGTGGGCTTGTTCTACGAGTTGAGGGGCCCATTAAGGGAATAGTAAAATGGTCTTTTACCCCTAAGCATGTTAGATGGTAATATGAACCATTTATGGTTTATCACCCTGATTATTTATTAAGGTTAATTTGGAATGTTATCGTGAGGAAGTCATGGTAGCAACAACCCAAGAGTGTGATTTGTCTATCTTCAGACTGAGATGAGTATCCTTACTGTACTTATGGGTCGAAGGCACCAATGCTAGCTGATAGTTTCATTTTATGTACTTATTTTTATAGTTTATTTTAGCATATTCCATCCATAATCTAGTTAATTTCCATGCATATTTTCCTTTTTGTTATTTTATAACTATTTCATGTACTTTCTAGTTTCGTAAGCTTTATTGCAGATTTCATGGAGACTAGTGGAGCGGGAATATTCGGGACGTATGGAAAGCGATGGGAATTGGTGGACAACAAGGATCTTAGGCTTGATGGGTGGTGGAGATGATGCTTGGAGCGAGCTTGATGATTATTTGAAGGCTTGGAGAAAATGAAATTTAAAATTGCAAGATGCAGGAGAATATTCGAGCGTGTGGAGATTGATGATTGGACGATTATGGAAGCTATGGATCATTTGGAGAAACCAAATTGGGCTTAAAATGAAGTGAACTTAAAGAAAAATGGGCTAGAAGCTGTTTGGACTCGATCTGGGCCAAGTGGGCTAAGCTATGGAGACCCAAGCCTCAAAGTGCCCACAATCTGACACCACCCGCGCAACAGCACGCGGGTCGCGTAACCTCCTGCAGGGGCAATTCCGGAAATTCTTCTTCTGGGCTATTTGAGGAAGGTTGGTGCCCATCTTTTGGGGACTCTTAGACATCCGACTTTTGAGCATTCTCTCTGGAGTTTTGAAGATTTTTGAAGGCCAAGAACACCTCAAGAACATCATCTTTTCACCTCTTGATTCTTGTTTAATGTTTGGTACAATCTTCTCTAACTTTGTTTTCTTGAGTTTAGCCATGCTTGGCTAAACAAATCTTGGTTGACTTTTGCTGAATCCTGTAAACTTTTGTTGAATGTTGAAGAATCCATGAACTTCTTCTTAAATCTTTATGGAAATATTTTGTGTTTTAAAATATTATCACTACTTGTATGTTTTTATTCATGAGTTTAAATGTGTTTGTGGTGATTAGTTGGCTAATTTCTTGATTAAGTAAAGGATCCTCAAATTAGCAAGCAACAAATGATTTTTGTGTTGTTTTTGTTTCACACAATCATAAAAATATTTTCTTCAACATGGTAGTGAAAGCATTTGACTCCTCTTGGATTTGGTGACTTTTTGGTTCTTATTGCTAGTTGACTTTCACTAATTACATGCTTAATGGAAATTGTGACTTTGACTAAGGAAATTGTTATGAGCTTCTCTAACCATTTTAATAACTAAGAAAAGTCTAGGTAATCTCAAGCTTCTTGGATTACTATAGCCAAATTAAGGATTTAAATCAAGTATTGCACCATTGGATTCTAATGATATGTTCATCAAAAGTTAAAGTGAGGAAACCTTAAGTCAACTATCCTTCTCTTATTGATTTTACATCAAACTCTTATTTTTGTTGAAATTGTTTATTTAAATCTTAGTTTAATTCTAGTTTATTTCAAGTATTTCAAAAGACCAAACCCCCTATTTTTAATTTATTGTCATTTTACAAGTATTTTTACAAAGAGATTTCTCATAGAGTTATAAAATTGGACCAATCTCCGTGGATACGATCCCTTTACCACTATACACTATTTTAGTGTGTAATATTTAGGGCTATCAATATTGTTGGCCTCGACAACCACCACTGACCCACTAGATTATGTTGTAGGATAGTAGTGGTCTTCGTGACACTTATTGATATGCGTGTATGTTCTTGTTGTCTTTGTGACTCTTGTTAGTATGATTGTATGCTTAGTTGTATGGGTAAAATAGACCCGTATCGGTTTAAAGATACCGAAGGAGTCAGAAGGGACTCGATGATTCGTAAGGGACTCAGAGATTCATAAAGGACTCAGAGATTTAGAAGGAACTCAAGGGTGAAATAGACCCATTACAGGTTTTAGCATGATATGCATGTATGATGTGTTTACGATATGTGTGGTATGTGGTATTTGGGGGAACTCACTAAGCTTTGTGCTTACGGTTTAAGTTTATGTTTCAAGTACTTCCAGTTCGAAAGGGAAGGGCTCGACTTGATCGCAGCGTATCCACCCATGTTTTCTGCACTTTTATGATTTTGGGAATTGTACTTTGATAACTATATTATTATGACATACTATTGGATGGTTTGATATGAATATTTCATGGTTTGGGTTGAATTAAAAATGAAAATTTTACCTATGATTTTGGGATGTTACGGTCATCGTCATCACGTTGCTGATTTTCAACAATTTAAATCCCCTCTGTCAGAGTACACAACCAACCACCAGTCGTTGGCGCTGCACCAATCTTCCCAACCACGACTATTAAAATTACTCTACACCACCACACCTAAATTGTGCCACCACCCACCATCACCACCCCCACCGTCTCTTCCATCAATCACCACCTTTAACCTACACATCTAGCTCTCTGTCTCGGCCACTGTTACCATACTTAACATATGTTAAGTATGGTCAAGACGTTAAAGTAATAGTTAAGTAGCTGTTAAAAGAGTTTGTTACAATCCACTTTATCTTGGATCTTCTAACATATGTTAAGTATATACACATCTGATAATTCGGTTCCATTTACTCAATCAATAATCATTGATATATCCAATCCACTTTATCTTGGATCTTCTAACAATCCAAATGCTTTACTTATTTTGAATGTCTTCACTAGAATTGGATTTTCCACATGGAAGCGATCCATGATCATCACACTCTTTGCAAAGAATAAACTCACTTTTGTTTATTTAAGTTCTCAAAAACCATCTGATGTTTATCCGCTTCTTCCTAATTGGTCAAGGGTTAACTCCATGATCATAAGGTGGTTATTAAACCCCTTTCATCGCAACATTGCTGAGAGTTTGATCTTTCTACCAATTGCTAATGACATCTGGGAAGAACTTAATAGTCGCTATGAACAAGATAATGGTTCACTTATTTATCATATTCAACATCAATTGTACTCATTCTCTCAAGGCATTGATGACTTCTCGACTTATTTCACCAAAATTAGCAAAATCTGGGATGAGCTTCGAATTGTTCAGAGTATTCCTGCTTGCACTTGTGCTGCTGTATCAGGTATTATGAAGTACCTTAATGTTCAATGCCTGATACAGTTGCTTATGGGTTTGAAAGACACTTATAAGATCATTCAAGTTTAAATCCTTTTGATGAAACTATTACCAAGCATTTTGACTGCTTATTCCATGGTTATTCAAGAGGAGAGGCAGAAAGAAATGAATCTTCCTTCTATGATCAATCTTGAGACAATTTTAATGAATGTTTCCAATAATTCTTTACCAAACTACTCCAAGAAATATCTAGTTTGTACTCATTATAAGAAACATGTCATTCTAAGTCACAATGTTATCTTTTGATCGGATTTCCTTCAACATTCAAATTCACACAGTCAAAGAAAGAAGACCCTAAGTCCAGTGTTCAAGTTGCAATAATAGATTCTTTTAATGCTGTTTCTCAAGATCAATACAATCAACTGCTGCAACTTTTGTCTCAACACAATATATCATCTCCAAGTCAAGCTAATTCCTCCATTCTTGAAGGTTCAGTGCATAATGATTGTTTCAATTTTTCCTTCTCTCACTTTGTTTCCAATGATTACAAATTTACTACATTCCTCACACCATATCTTTCATTCAGCATAGACACAAATGCTACAAACCATATGTGTTCTAATCCCAATTTGTTCTTGTTTTTGAATAAATTTTACTTAGCCACTTTCCATTGGACTTCTTAATGGTCATACTCTTTTTATTACTCATTATGGTGATAGTCTAATTCATTCATCCATAGTCTTGAAAAATGTTATGTATTTTCCATCTTTTCAATACAATCTTGTATCTATATCCAAACTTTCTTCTCAGTTACAAACTTTTGTTATTTTAATTGATGATACATGTCTCATACATGATCCATTTTTGAAGAATAAGTTTTCGCTTGGAGCTATTGGAAAAAGAGTCAATAATCTGTATGTGTTTGAGTATCATGATCTCAAACAACATTTTCCATATAGTTTTTCAAACAACATATATGGTTCGTACGCAAATATAGAGAATTTATCATGATCATATAAACATAAACCATGTAAATTCTTGTATGTTTTTAATTTTCCATATAAAAAATAATGATTATAGTAAACTACAATGTAGTAAAGAAAAACATAAAGACGAAAGACAATGTACTCAACGTTTGAGATGAATGATCTTTGTCATCTCCACTCTTTCTTGGTCATGAGTTAGGAATATATTTTTATCAAACCAATTACATACCAGATCTACTATCAAAATTAGGCATCCTAGATCAATAATATTTTTATATATTGGATAGTATGGAGGATCTTCGCATATTTGTGTATTTACCTTGTTTATTTCAAATTAGTCATTTTCCTTTTAGTTTAATCGCTTGTATTGTATTGTAGCCAAATAAGCAAATACTATAAGGAGGGGATGTTTTTCTCACCGAATATTGTTTATCCATCCACAGAAAAAAAATAATGGATGGACAATTATACCCTTATTTAATTTAGAGTGAGATACTCACACAATCATGCAAATACCTAACGATTCTTCTTATACCTCTTTTTCACTCACCACCGAAGAGCAGTCATATGGTCACTTGAAAGTAGGATCCGACCACCGGCCACTCCCTTCCCGTCTCTTTCCCGGTCACCATCTCCACAACATCTCTCTCTCTCTCTCTCTCTCTCTCGCTTGCTCTCTCTCTCTCTCTCTCTCTCTATGTGTGTGTGTGTTCTCGTCCACAATCAACGACAACTCTCTCCGAAGAAACTGCAACACACTGAAACACTACTAAAGGAACCTATAAACAACTCTCTCCGAAGAAACTGCTACACGCTGAAACACTGTTGAAGGAACCTATAAACAACTCTCTCTGACTAACCTACAACTCACTGAAACAAACGCCATGTAGATGAGTAAGGCTCCACCGTTAATGTAAAGCATATAGCATCCAAGATCAATTCATGAAGGCGTTCGCTTTCTTTTAATTTCTGTAACTAAGGCACCATATTCATTAAATTTATAATCTTCAACCTTATTTTCCACCATTTTTAACAATCTTGTTACCTTGATCACATGCAAAATCCACATGAACCTTTAGGTGTTTACTCGTGGCATGAAACAATCTTTGTTTCTTGGGAAATCCCACTTGTATTTATCCCAACATCCAAAAACACTTAATTTTTACAATCTACTATTATAAGATGATATATGGTTATATATTAATTGTTGTAGAAGATAATGATCAGGAAAGAGATGGGATATGGTGGCTGACGGTGGGTTTCTACTTTTGAGTGAGAGTGCCAAAAGTTTAGTTGTGGTGGGAGAAGGAGGGAGGTTTAGTTGTGGTGGTCGTCGGAGATGGTAACCGTAGGACCTGCTAGCTCTATGGTAGCGACCGAAAAGGAAGCAGATGAAGAAGGATTATTTGGTTTTTTCAACGACAGGGTGTTTGTAGATTTGGTGTATGTAACTTACTATAAATTAAATGAGGTTATAATTGTCCATCAACTATTTTTTTAGTGGATGAATAGAAAACATTTGTGGAAAAATCAACCCCATACTATAAACCATACATCGAACCATGTTATTGAATTATTAATATGTAAAAGAAATATATACTATGATCGATTGATCAATTCATCAATTTTGTCATCTTTTTGATGTGAAATTCTTACAACGAACTAGAATTCTTTTTTTAGCGGCCTTCCTCATCAAATACTTAGCGGATACAGGAATTAGTAATAGGGGTTGCACAATTTTTTTTCCTGTCAAACATAATATAAAACATAAAAAAATTTCCAGTCAAACATAATATAAAACGTCTAATACAAATTTTTTTTTCTAGTTAAACATAATACAACAACAATCTACTACAATTTAAATTTGTCCTCTTCATGCAGACATCTTTTGAAACTGCTCAATTACTTTTTCATTCTCAACTTTTGTAAGTGCTTCGGTCTCCACATTACAAAGCAATGCATCGTTCAAAAAGTCATCGCCAATTTTGTTATGCAAGTCGGTCTTCAAGAGCTTCATCTTTGAAAAACATCTTTCTAGACTTACCATTGAGATCTCACATATTGCTTGCTGTATCGTAACCTTGTCCTCTTATCTATTAAAATTTAAAACAATTAATATATATTAAATTTAAACTGAAATAACAAAAAGGTAAAAAATAAATTACCTGACTAAAACTCAGCTTATTACTCGTAAGTACTTCATTTATGACGTTTTTGAGTATCAAAGAGGATGTATCCTTCACGTGCACTAGTCCTATGAATCTTTCTTTCACAAAGCCAAAATTATCGACATAACACAAAACAAAAGCCATTTGTTCCTTTTTTTGAAACATCACTAGATTCATCAACTAGTAAACCAAAGACATCTCGACCAATCTCTTCACAAATACTCAAAATTACTTCTTGTGCAAAACATTGCACAAGTTCTTTTTTAATTTTAGGGGAAATTAGTTGATTGTTTTTAGGAGCATTTTCTAAAGTATTGTTGAAAATATCTTCACTAGCCTCTCGAATGGCTTTTAACACTTCAATGTAAAGCCCTTTATTTTCAGAGTTAACCAACTCATCATGACGACAAAATGGTAAACCGGTTTTCAATAAAAGTCTAACAACAATAACATAAACATGTAATCGGGCTTTATATTTGCGGTCCTCCGCTTCGGTTTGCCTCCTCAAGACTACATTAATAGCTTGCTTTTCCCTGATCAAAAACTCACACTTTTCTTTTTCTTTGTTGTGAAAACTATTAACACCACCCACATGAGTCCGAAATGCATCTTTTTTATTCCAAGTATCATAACCTTGGGAAACAAATCCAACTCTCCATCCTTTTTGTCCCATGAGGTCTCCACATACATAACAATATAAACAATATGCACTATTCTTTTTCACACTATATTCCAACCAATCAAAGTCATCAAACCATGAAGGAACGAATCTTCTAAATCTATCACCTATTTTTTTTGGGGAAACTTATGTGCCCTTACTTGACAAACTCCTTGAAGCAAATACACTCTTTTTACTTCATCTCTTATGTTTGATTTGTAACTTGTAATCTTTGGCCTATTCGACATGTCCTTTTGAAGATCTTTCAAGTCAACATTATCATTAGGTTGGTTAGAGCATGGTGTTTGTGGAGTTGCATTAGAAACCGAAGGGATTGATTGATTGGTGATTGGTGTTTGTGGAGTTGCATTAGAATTAGGAACGGAAGGGATTGATTGATTGGTGATTGGTATTTAGGAACATTCTTCACCACTTCCATTAGGATTAGGTCTTTGTCTTTATGGAGAAATAATTGTATTGTCAAAATGAATTAATTTGTTCATTGATGAATATCTCTTATATAGGCTATTTACAACAAATTATACAACTGGAATAGAGCTATTCTGTAGGCACAAATATAGAATCTGATTGACTATACATTTGAATATACAGGTGAGTTATAAACGTGTTATATCAGCTCCTTGGATCGGATCTTCAGATTGCTCATGGGCTGATGTATTGGGCTGTTGTTGATGCTGTATATGGGCTGAGACTGTATATCCTTAATACGCCCCCGCAAGATGGAGGATCCATCGGAGACTCCAATCTTGGATCTGTTTCGCAAAAAGGGAGCACGAGAAAGTGGCTTAGTTAACATATCCGCGAGTTGATCTTGAGAGTTGACATGAAAAACCTTGAGAAGACCAGAAGAGATTTGTTCCCTAACAAAATGGTAATCCAAATCAATGTGCTTCATTCTGGAGTGATAAACAGGGTTTGCACACAAATAAGTAGCACCAGTGTTGTCACAAAATAATGTAGGAGTAGTTGTAGGCGTGATGCCCAATTCTTGTAGTAAATTCTTTAACCATATGAGTTCAGCAGTGGCATTGGCTAACGCTTTGTACTCGGCCTCCGTTGATGAGCGAGAAACAGATTTTTGTTTTGTTGACTTCCATGAAAAAATGTTAGTACCCAAATAAAGTAAGTAAGCAGTTGTTGATCTACCTGCACTGTGAACACCTCCCCAATCAGAATCAGAAAATACCGAGAGAGTGAGAGACGAGTTTCGATTGAGAACAAGACCATGGTGAATGGTGCCTTTAAGATAACGTAGAAGACGCTTAAGTGCTTGCCAATGATTTTGACGGGGATTATGCATGAACTGGGAAAGTTTATTGATAGCAAAGGAGATGTCAGGACGTGTAAATGCAAGATATTGAAGAGAACCTACAAGTTTACGATACAGGGTAGCATCTACGGTGGGGGACTGATCGGTGATGGATAAAGGTTCAGTAGCACTAAGAGGAGTGGAGACTTCTTTTGCACCTTCCATGTGAAACTGAGTAAGGATGTCTTGTATATGTCGGTGTTGAGAGAGAAACAAGCCAGTTGGTGTAGGAATAACTTCTACACCAAGGAAGTGATGTAATGCACCAAGATCTTTTAGAGAAAACTTTGCACTTAGAGAAGTGATAAAGTGATCAAGAAAGTGGGAATGGTTATCGGTGAGTACTATATCATCTACATAGACCATGAAGTAACAAGTTATTGATTTATTTCGATAGATGAATAGTGACAAATCAGCTAATGATTTTTTGAACCCAAACCGAATTAAGAAGGTAGTAAGTTCGATGTACCAAGCCCGTGGGGCTTGTTTTAAGCCGTAGATAGATTTCTTGAGTTTGCAAATATGAGTAGGGTATTGGGGATCAGTGTAGCCAGGTGGTTGTGTCATGAATACTTCTTCATGAAGTGTTCCATGAAGAAACGCATTGTTAACATCTAATTGTCTTAATGGCCAATTGTTGGAAAGAGCAATGGATAACACAGTGCGTATAGTAATAGGTTTAGTGACTGGGCTGAAAGTATCAAAATAGTCCTTGCCATATTGTTGTAAGAAACCTTTGGCTACGAGACGGGCTTTGTATTTTGAGATGGAGCCATCCGGATTTCGTTTTATTCGAAAAACCCATTTGCAGCCTATGGGTGTGTGATTGGAAGCAGGAACTAGTTCCCAAGTATTGTTTTGAATGAGTGCATTAAACTCGGAGTCCATTGCAGATCTCCATTTGGGGTCTTTAGAAGCTTGATTATGGGCAGTAGGTTCAAGGGTTGTAGGTATCGGATGTAGGGTGGTAGTATTTATGAGGTTGTTGTTGAAGTATTTTGAGTTCCGTTTTCGGTTTCGTTGTGGATAAGGTGTGGCAGATACAATAGGCGGATCAATATTTGATGAGGAGGTGGTTGGTTGTTGTGTAGGAGACTGAGGTGGTGTGTGTATGGGTGATGATGAGGGCTGTTGGGTTGGGGCAGTGTTTGGAATTATCTGAGGAGATGCAACTGTTGGTTCAATATCTGGAAGAGTTCTAGTTGCTGATGGCGGGAAGAGTGGTGGTGAGATAGCGAAGGCAGGGGTAGAGATGACTGGAGCTGTATGTGATGGTGAGCAAAGGGAATCAGTTGTGGGTAAAGTTATTTGTGAATCAGCGTGACAGGGATAAGTATGCTCAATGAACTCAACATGTCTTGAGTGATATAGTTTGTGGGTTGTAGGATCATAGCATTTGTAGGCTGACTTTCTTTTGTTGCATCAGTTGGTAGAACCTTTGATGGGGCTTCGATTGTGCCTGTGACATAGCCTTCCAAACCTAACCCAGTTAGGGTAGCTATTACTTGTTTCCTCCAAACCGGAAAGTTGTTTGCAGTGAGCTTGATTGGAAAGTGTGTATGAGTGTTGACTTCAATGATCGCCATGGAAGAATCGATGGAATAGGATCGGAAAGAAAACTCAGAGGAGCTATTGGAGCTCTTATACCATATGGAAAAATAATTGTATTGTCAAAATGAATTAATTTGTTCATTGATGAATATCTCTTATATAGGCTGTTTACAACAAATTATACAACTGGAATAGAGCTATTCTGTAGGCACAAATATAGAATCTGATTGGCTATACATTTGAATATACAGGTGAGTTATAAACGTGTTATATCAGCTCCTTGGATCGGATCTTCAGATTGCTCATGGGCTGATGTATTGGGCTGTTGTTGATGTTGTATAATGGGCTGAGACTGTATATCCTTAATAGTCTTTTGGTAAGAAAACCACTTAGTTTAACCTATAAAAACAAAACAATTACACCTAATCAAACAATGACTTCAATAAAACAAGTTGCTTTTATCTAATCAAACAATAAATTCAATAAAACATAACAATTTCACCTAATCAAACAATAAATTCAATAAAAAAAAACATAGCAATATAACCTAAGCAAATAACATAAGTTCAATGAAACAAATCAATTTAACCCTATCCAATCAATAACTTCAAAAAAACATATCAATTTTTAATACCTAAATGAATTGGTAAAACTTATTTGCTTCATTCTAGGGCTTTGAAGTCGATTTTTTAACCAAGAAAATAGAAATCGAAGAAACTAAGGAAGTCGATTTTTGTTACTTGCTTGGGTTCACCCGATTGGCCGATTGTTAAATGTTGATACTTGATCGATCGAACAATGAAGCCAAGCCAGGAACAATGAAGGATTGTGCGAACAGAGCAGGAGGTCCGGAAGTCGGCCGATTTTGTAGTCGTTACTTTTATTTTTATTTGTTTATTATCCTTTTTTTGCTTTCTTGTACCGATAATACATTTACTCAAGTAGGATTGGACTATTTTTTTACAAGCAATTAACCAAATTGCTAATTTATCCAATTAATGTTTTATTTTGGGCTTTGGACAATTGGGCTATTAGACAATAATTGATTAAAACATTGAGCTCATTATAACTTGTTTTCGTTTGGTAATTCCCGATAGAGTGACAATTTTTTTTATTTAGTTGCACAAAATTTTTTTAGTAGTTTCACGATTTGTTTTACATAGTGACACAACATGTAAAAATTTAAAAAAAAAAAAAAAAAACAAAAAAACAAAAAAAAAAAAAAAAAACAAAAAAATTTCTACTATATGCACGGAAGCTAGGTGTTGCCAGTGCCACACCAGGCACCTAACTAGAACCGCCGTATGCTATTTCTTCAAACAATCTATGACGATGGAGATCAAAATTGTATAGAAAATGTTTGTATATCTTTGTAAGTTGGAATCATCCATTATATATATAAAAGGTTTAAAGTATCCATTGAACAGTAATAATGGCATCAATTTAATTCCGTTGAATGACCATTGTGTATATAATACCCATATTAACTGTTAGTATATAATAAAATAAATATTTAGTAATTTATAATAAAATAATTATTTATTATTTTAGATTCTAAGTTTCTAACAATCTCCCATTTGTGTGTTAACATTGTATTATAGATTTTTAGGCAAACTGTTATTCATGTTTACATAATTTTCTTTAAAACAATCTGGTCCATCTTATATATAAATATCGAATCAATACGACTTTAATCATATATTTAAAGGATAACTAAATCACCATGATTATCATACCTATACATTTAATGACATTGATTAAATTGGATTAAAAACGATGTGTAATGTAACCTCATACATGTCTAATTTTAATTGGTCCAATTATAGTCTTTAATTGAAGTCAATATTTTATATAATATTAATATTGATGATAAAAATATCATAGCTTTATGTTGTAGATTTCGTTACACAATGTTCAAAAATTAAACTCATAGTGTGTAAGGAATCCTACTGAACCAAGACAACATCTATAATAAGACTCATAAGATGAGTTAGGCTCATAAAACATCGTATGTGTTAAACCTTTGTAGTAGACATCTATAATAACACTCATAAGATGAGTTAGGCTCATAAAACGTCGTATGTGTTAAACCTTTGTAGTAGACATCTATAATAACACTCATAAGATGAGTCAAGCTTCGAAAGTCCCAGCTCTAGCCCCCATCCCGTTGTGCCATCACCATTGCATCCAGGAAAAACGTCGGTGACAGAAAGGACACCTTAGGTCGAAGGCTTCTTAGCCTGGTTTAGAAGAAACGCAGTCCCTTATTACCATAAAGAAATGGAAGGAGGAAGGGCACGTAGTTCATAAGTACGAGCTTAATCGCATAGTACGAGAGCTCTAGAAGCTAAAGCGTTACAAACACGCCCTCGGGGTACTCATGTCTCTCGTTCACATTACGTAATTTTTGGGCATCATTTCGAATCGAATCTAATGTTAGAAAATTGGGATAATAATAGCTTTGAGAATTCTGAAAATTGTGATTTCACTATCAAATCAAAGTATTGGGTGGTACTCCCTAATCTTTGATTGGATAAGACTCAGAAGAGAAAAGAACAGAGAATGATATATATGAAATTCGTGAGTACCAGAAAAAACTGACCAAAATTGGTTAAATACCTCATTTGTAACTGTCAAAACTGTCATAAAACAGTTTGACAACGGTAAAAAAAAAAACTGTTTTAAATCCGGGTTTTCTATAATGATTAATATCAAGCCAAAAACGGGTCAAATATTCTAAATTTGCATCTCAGCTAGGGGCTCTGCCCCTTGGACCCTGCCAGGGGCTGCCGCACCTTAGACCCCGCTCCTAGGGGCGCTGCCCCCGGACCACCGTCGTTTAGGGGCTTCGCCCCTAAATGATAGTCTACTTTTAATCTTGAATAAATTTAAACAAGTGTGCACTCCACACATTCCTTACTTGTTTAATATTTATCAATATCACTTTTGGTCAACAAAGTAATCCCATTACATTTAAATCACATTAGTGAAACAAATCACCTACAAACCTCCCCCATTTAAATGTGATCTGGATTAATTAAAAACAAAAACATAACAACAAACTGATGCATAAATGAAATATCGTGACGATTGAATTTCACATTAGTATATTATTCATTCCAATTATTCGAATATCAGGGTGTCACTAAGGATTGAACCTTTTCTATTCTAAGTGAATACATGACGATAATATACACAATAGTTTACATTCTCAAAGTTCTAACTTGACACTATATTTTACTAGCTTGTGTCCTATCCTTCAATAAGCATATCAAAGTCAAGTCCCAACTTCTTGAAGCAGCTAAACTTCATGTATATATAGGTAGTTCTTTTCTTCTTGCACCTGCAAATGCAATTTTTCAAAGAAGTATTATGAAATAAAATTTCAACCTCCTTAACTTGCAAAACTGAACACATACCTTGGGATGATGATAAAATGTGTTCCAATCTTTAAATATCAAGCTTTCCACATTGAATTCATCATCTAATATTGCATTAGATGGGAATTAGGTATCTCAATATAAAAGATTTAAGTGGACTTTAAACCCATCCCTATAGCCGCCTTGTGCACAATATTTCTTGCTAACCCTTTGGTTAGATGATCGGCCAAATTCAACTGAGTTCTTACAAACTCCACAGATATCACACCATTCATGATGAGCTCACGAATCATGCTATGTCTAACACCTAAATGTCTAGACTTACCATTGTACACTTGACTATAAGCCTTAGCCAAGGTTACAGCACTATCACATCTGATAGAAATGGTAGATATCGGTTTGGGCCATAATGGAATTTCATAAATCAAATTCCTTAGCCACTCAGCTTCTTTACCAGCAGCAGACAATGCAACAAACTTAGACTCCATGGTTGAGTTAGTAATACAAGTCTGTTTCTTAGATGCCTAAGAAATGGCACCTCCTCCAAGAAGAAACACCCAACTACTTGTAGAGAAGTGATCCTCTAAGTTGTTAATCCAGCTAGCATCTGAATAACCTTCCAAAATAGAAGGATATCCACTATAAGTTAAACCATAATTCATGGTCCCTTTCAAATACTTGAATACTCTACTCACAGCTTTCCAATGATATGAACTAGGATTACTAGTATATCTACTAAGCCTTCCCACAACATAAGTTATATCAAGCCTAGTACTAATCATGGCATACATGAGACAACCAATAGCCCTTGAGTATTCAAGTTGTGACACCGGAGATCCTTTATTAGGTAGAAGCTTAAGACTAGGATCTATATGAGTGCTAACATGAGAACAATTCTCAAAGTTAAACTTTTTCAATATCTTCTCAATATAATGAGATTGAGAAATTGAAATCCAATTGTTTCCTTTTCTAATTCTTATACAAAGAATTACCTCAGCCTCCCCCATGTCTTTCATATCAAAACTAGATGATAAAAATTTCTTGGTTTTATCAACTTCTTCTAAATCAGTACCAAAAATCAACATATCATCTACATATAAGCAAATCATGACTCCTTTACTAGAAGTATAAAATTTGCTATATACACATGTGTCAGCTTGGTTTAATGCAAAACCATTAGACAAGACAACATCATCAAACTTTTGATGCCATTGTTTTTGTGCTTGTTTCAAACCATATAATGATTTCTTCAACTTGCACACTTTGTGTTCATTTCCAGGCATCACAAAACCTTCAGGCTGTTTCATGTATATTTCCTCATCCAAGTCACCATTGAAGAATGCAGTTTTCACATCCATTTGGTGAATCACAAGATTATGTATATCTGCAAGAGATAATAATAATATAATAGTACAAATTATGGCAACAGGAGCATAAGTATCAAAGAAATAAATGTCTTCCTTTTGTCTAAAGCCTTGGATAACCAATCTGGCTTTATACTTATCAATTGTGCCATCCACCTTCATTTTTCTTTTGAGGATCCATTTACATCCTAATGTCTTGCAACCATGAGGTAAATCAGCCAATACCCAAGTATTGTTATGCATGATAGAATCAATCTCATTATGAATTGCCTCTTTCCAGAAATGAACATCCCTAAAAGCCATAGCTTCACTAAAAGCCTTTGGATCCTCTTCAATATTAAAACAATATTGATATTGAGAAATAGTTTCATTCCTTGTTCCTTCAACTAAATATAGTTGAAAATCAGATCCAAAAGACTTAGCTTTTCTAGCTCTGGTGCTTTTCCTAGGTTCAGGTACAGAACTTGCACCACCAGAAACATCTTCAGCTTGAGTAGTACTCTTGCTCGATCCCAGCCAGGGGCTCTGCCCTTTAGACCCCGTCAGGGGCTGCCGCCCCTTGGACCCCGTTCCCAGGGGCGCTGCCCCTGGACCCCCATTTGTTCAGGGGCTTCGCCCTAAATGACAGTCTACTTTTAATCTTAAATAAATTTAAACAAGTTGCACACCACACCTTCCTTACTTGTTTAATATTTATCAATATCACTTTTGGTCAACAAAGTAATCCCATTACACTTAAATCACATTAGTGAAACAAATCACCAACATCTAATCTATTTGAATTTTACACAGTCAATTTTGTATGAATCCCCTCGTATATCTCGACATCCTGATTAATGCTTATCGGCTTCAAATTAGAAGTACCCCTAACATTTTATTAAGAAAACAACTTTAGTTCTACTTGTTGGATTAGTGTTTAAGCTCGTAACTATATTTGGTAAGTACTTGACCCGGTTGTGCATGGTCCTTTTGGGTTACCTTCACCAAAGCAACATGATAGGATGATTTATTAAGAAAGAGGTTATTATGATTTATTAATATGTTATATGAATAATATATTAATGGAGAAATCATATAATTAAATTAATATTAGACAAGAATTAATTAAGAAATTAATTATGTGGCTAAAATACATTAATTTAATAACAGGGACTTAAACTGTCAAATATGTGATAGTTGAGTATTGGGATGAGGAGCCTCTTGGACTAGGCATGGAAGAAATTAGGATGTGTCCATCCATAATTTTGGCCATAAGACCCTATTCTAGAAGCTTCCTTGGATAGCTTAAGGCCTAAGTTGTCCATTAGGGTTTAGACTGAAACCCTAGCGGCTCCAGTATAAATAAGACCCTAAGGCTTACAATTTGCAGCCACTTGAAACCCTAGAAAGATCATAGCCAAAATTGTGCCTCTTCCAACCTCTTTCCAAGATCATTCTTTTGCTATTTGTTTTTGTAAGTCATTAGAAGAGTGACACTTGTGACTCTAAGCTTCAAAGACAAGATGATTCAAGCAAACAACAAGAGGTAATAATCTAGATCTGATTTGTCACATAAATTTCGAATTATACTCATTAGATCTAGGGTTTGAAAGTCTTGGATGAATGCATGTACAATTAGGGAAACCTAGATCCAAGCATTAGGGTTTGCATGAGCATATAGGATGTTCTTTTTTTGTAACGCCCCGATTCTTAGGTATTGAATTAATATAAGAAGTTTGTTATTTTCAAGGTCTACTCGATGAGTTGGTTGCCCTACTTGTCGAGTAGCAGCAGGTTGGTTCGCATGTTTTAGTGACTTACTCGCTGAGTCCAATAAGGGACTCGACGAGTAGGAGCTGACAGATGAAACCCTATATTCCGGGGATTTGCACCCTATTTAAGGACCACTTATTCTCCCTAGCCTCTCTTATTGCATCCCTCGAATTCATAAACCCTAATTTGTGCTTTCCTCTATTTTTGTGTGCTTCTTATCTTGAAATAAGATTCTTAGAGTAAAGGGCTTGGAGTTCAAGAGGTGTGAAGCAAGGGGCTATTGTAGATCCAAAATCTTCTCTGTCTTGGGATCGTTTTGAAGGTAACAAGTTGTTACCTTGACTCCCCTTTAGTTAGATCTCTTCATTTATGTGTTTAGATCCCTTTTTGGGGTTTCGGAGTGGATATCCGATTTGGTTCAAGATCTAAGGTTGTAATCTCAGATCTGGACTCCTTTAGCCCCTCTTTGTCATAAAGTTCCAGTCTTTGTTGATCTATGGCCTTTCCCTTATCTTAAGCCACTCCTTTAGCTTGTTTTGGGCCATTATCATCTTGCATGCACGTAAAGTTTGCAACTTTACGTGATAAACATTCCCTAGGAGCTCAAATCTGCAGTATCAATTCTTTGTATGACCTAAAAAACATCTGCATGGATGAAGGATTGAAGGGACTCGGCGAGTCATATGAAGATGGTCATGAACTCGACGAGTTGATGAACAACTCGGCGAGTCCGATGGAGATTGCCTTGGGCTCGGCGAGTCAGTCTCTGACTCGCCGAGGCGGCTAGGGTTTTCCCAACCTTTGGACACGCACGAACTCGGTGAGTTATAGGGAAACTCGACGAGTTAATCAAGGATTTTATGACTTCTCGATTTCAGGAAGGACTCAACGAGTCGGTGAACTGCACTCGACGATTCGGGTCAGCATGGGTTGTTGACTTTAACCAAGGGTAGACCAGTTTACCCCTGGGGGTATTTTGGTAAATTGGAAATTTATGGAAAAGGGTTTTATGGTGATTACAGGTGGTGGAGTTCATGTTGGTGATTCGAGAGTTTGAGCCTATCACTTCAGTGCGACATCGTGAGGTGAGTTCTCCTCACTATATCAACAGGGTCTACGACACCAAGGCCGACCCTTTATGATTTACATCCTGGTTTAGGATGGTTGCTATGTTAGATTACATCCTGGATTAGGATGGTTGCTATGCTAGTAATCTATTTGATTGATATCCTGGTTGTAGGATGGTTTTTATGTTAGAGATCGGTTAGATCTGTATGACTATCTATTATTGCATGCTAGCGATTATATTTATGTGCACATGTTTATTGGTTAGGGGAAAGGGTTGAGGTAGGTCCTGCTGTGTGTAGTAGGCCAAGACACCCTGGGCGGACTGGGTAGACTACAGGCCTGGGCCGGGAAAATCTAATCAGGCCGAAGGCCCAACGAGCTGTCCGGATAGGCTGAAGGCCCCGAGGAGGGCAGTCCAGACGTGCTAAGGGCTCGGAGATTGGTCCAGATAGACTGAGGACCAGGAGTCGGTCCAGTCAGACTGATGGCTCATTATGCATGTTGCATTGTTGCTTATATGTTTGAATGATATGGTTATATATGTATGGCGTTGGTATTTTGGGGGTAACTCACTAAGCCTTCGAGCTTACATTTATCGATTATTGTTTCAGGTACTTCTGATGATCGCGGGAAGGCGAAGGCGTGATCGTACCGCTCCTCATATTTTATGATTTTATGATTTGATTTTGGGATACTCTGACAATATACTATTTTGAAAACAAGTTTTTTAATAATCATGTGCTTTGAAATGTTTTAAAAATTTTAAATTTGGCATGATTTTTATGGGTGTTACATTTTGGCTCAAACTCATCACTACTGGGATGTGTAACTTTTCGGTTTGAAAATTACTTTCGACCTGAAGCTTTTTTTAGACAATATCCAAAACAAAAGAATGTTGATGCTGACCTTAATTGGGTTATTCTGAAAGTTTGTGAATGGATGAATTTACAACAAGATATCAAGTTAGTAGAAGGAGATTACGTTGTTCACTTGGACTCCATTGCAAAAATTTGTGGTATAAATAGTGCAGAGAATTTTTTTGAAGATCTCCTACATCAAATGAGAGGGCATCCAACCTATACATCCCTTCTCCATACGTATGTCCAACATAAAGATTCTTCCAAAGCCGAAGCTTTAATGGCAGTGGTTTCTTGAAATACCCTCTTCCTTTCAACCATATGGTCAGTTACAGAAGCTTCCTAAAATTCTTCAAGAACACTTCATCTGAAATTCTTTTAGTTACTTTTGTAATTCCTATTTTTAAAATTATTTTTATTGGATTATTACTTTTAATTTATTATTTTCTTTATATACTAAATATTATTTTATTGGATATTTTTAATGTATAATATTAGTTCTTGTTAATTTTATTAGTTCCACCACAAAGTCATGAGATATGCAAAATCACCGTCTCTCATCATCAAAATCGCCAAGATCATTGCCAAACACCTTCATTGGAGGTAGCTTATAATGAGAAACCATAGGGAAAACATCTCCACCATCTCCCGGTCACCACCACCACTTATAATTGTTATAGGGGTTTGTTGTGCATTATGTGAGACATGAAGGATTCTAGTGGATTATGAAGAGGTTGTCGTAAGTGACTACTAATACTGCTAGGTGGAACAGGATGGTAGGGTTTTTATTGAACCTCCGATGAAGGTGTTTGGCGATAATCTCGTCGATTTTTGACGATGAGAAGTGACGTGTTTGTGTATTTCAGCGACTTTGTGATGAAACTAATAAAATTAAAAAGAATTAATAGTATACATTAAAAATAAATTAATAATCCAATAAAATAATATTTATTATATGAAAAAAAAATAATAAAATAAAAGTAATAATTCAAAAAAACAAAAACGGAATTACAAAAATTAACTAAAATAAATTAATAATATAGTAATATAATATTTGTTATGATATAAATATTATACATTAAAATAATATTTATTGATATATAATAATCCAATAAAAAAGAATTAGTCTAACAAAACAGAAATTATAAAAAGAATCAACTAAAAGGAATTAATAACCCAATAAAATAATGTTTTATAATATATAATAATCTCATCCCATAATATAATATTTATTATTGTATAAATATTATATATTAAAAACTATATGTATTGATATATAATAATTCAATAAAAAAAGAATTACTCCAACAAAATAATTCTCTCCACTGAAAAAAGAAAAGTCATTCAATGCTTTGATTGATGCAATCTTTCAATCCTTGGAAAGTAATATATATGAATCAGATTATATTATTTTGCATGCAATACTATCCGGAAGAAAAGATTATATTATTTTGCATGCAATACTATCCACAAGAAATGATAGTGTCGATGAGATTAATGATTATTTGATCTGTCGATTCCATGGAGAAGAGAGAATTTACTATTGTTTTGATGAGGTCATAGACGATATAAATAACTTCTATGTCGTGGAATTATTGAACACGATCACTGTTAGTCATTTGCCCCCTCATTACATAAGACTGAAAGCGGGATGCCTGATAATATTGTTACGAAATCCCGACCCATTAAATGGATTGTGTGATGTGACAACCCGAAATTTTCATTTGTATAATTTCCACATGCAAACACTCCAAATATTAGTCAAAAATATTTATTACATTTTTGGCCGGATTTAAGTCAATTTGGTGTTTTATTTTTTTTATTTATTTACGTGAAACGACTAAATAAGTGTCGTCGTTAGTAAAGTGTACCCGGGCAAAACAACCCAACACCTTAGTTAGGTGTTCACAGACAAACAAGAGGTGTTTGGACCGTGAACACCCTTTTCCCCAAGACTCATGCATACAGCATGAGTTTACTCCTTTTGCCCTCATTCTTACACTCCCCACTCAAGAACACAAGGCTTTTCTCTCAACTATCATAAATTCATCCTTCCAAATCCGCCAAAATGTAAGTTTTTCCTCTCTAAATTCGTTCATACAACACTAAATCTAGTGTTTATACATCATTTTCATCTTTGGAATTTGATTTTTACTTAGATCTTCAAGCATCTTCAAATCACCAAGAACACACTAGTGTTTTTGGGTCCTAAAACACCCTTGCAAGCTTCCTTTAAGTAAGTATACCATTCCTAGCTAGTTATCTTCTTATTGTGCTTACAAATCCATGGAATAAACCCAAGAACATGTGTTTACGGTTTGGGAATATCCCAAAACCGTAAACACCCCAAAAGGGGTTTTGATGCCCCAAACTCCTTCCAATTCTTGCCTAATGAACTAGGGACTTGTATGAATGATCTAAGGACCCTGAAACACGAAATGGATGGGGTAACCATGAGTTTACTGCCGTAAACTCATGGGTTTACGGTAGTAAACTCCCAATGAATGTTCAAAAACCGTAAACTCCAAAAAGAGTTCCATTTCGAGCCCTAACCACTTCTTAAGCCCTTGAATCAACCCTAGAACCTTTCCTTGTGAAGCATGAAGCCTTAAAACACACAAACACACCATCCCCATGAGTTTACGGCCGTAAACTCATGGGGGAAATGGTCCCTCAACCGTAAACTCACATAGGGTGGGTATTTGAGGAGTAAACTCCATAGTGATGTCATACACTCCTTAGATGCAACCCTTAGCACTCCTAGCACCTAAAACAAAGTGTTTTTATGCATTAGGGTATCTTTACTTACTTATTTAGTGATTAAATAACTAATTAGATACCCTTACGTGCCACTGCATGTTACATAGGATCTGTGGGTATGTTCAAGTCCTCACTTGACACCTAGCATCCTACCCGGCATTCCATCCACTCCACTCACTGCAGGTGAGTTCATACCCCTTAATTAACCTTTTAAATGCTTTTAAATGCTTTTAAATGCTTTTAGGGGGGATGCAAGTTGAATCGAACAAGTTATGGTATCAATCACATGTGATTTATAACTTGTTACCAAAAGGATTTTCTATACTTTCAAATTACCTTGCCAACAAAGTTGTTTTAAATGTTTATCAAGCTCATATTCATGTTTAATTGTTCTAAAACTATTTTTCAATGCTTTTAAACTTATTTTATTTCCAAATCATATCTACACCAATATATTTATATAAGTAAGGATTGAAGGACTAAGAACTCATAGCTCACCTTATTTCCTGTTCTTGTTTGGTTGTGGACTTAGGGTACTCTGTTATCTGTCCGACTGTCGTTGAATTCTTAGTTATATATCATATATATTCGTGTTAGTTCAACACCTTTGTGTATCAAAGGCATTCAACTAATATCTCTATTTTAACTATAATAGGTATAATTAAGGATTAGCACTCATTACTATAGTTACTATGATACTCACTATAGTTAGTACAATTATGAGATTATACATATTAAATACTATACGAAGAGGACCCTATATATACACTATATGAATATAATACTATACACTATACGAAGAGAATACTATACGAAGAGAATCCTATACAATATACGAAGAGAATACTATATACTATATAAGAGAACAAACACTCAATACATTATACTAAGAAGTACATTATACTCTAATTATGAGACAACATACTAAAATAGAATGTGATACACTACTTCTCGATACCACACTCCACTATGCGATCACCGTGTAACCAGAGCCTCCTGGAGGGAGAGCGAACACTATGTATACAGATCTATACGGGACGGACACTCCCACATCCCGACTGCTAGCTACAGTCCGAGCCGATTAGGCCCAGGGGTGACAAAACATCACTACACTACGTATGACCTGGAGGGTCAACTGTCACTGTATTATCACTCAGCATGGTTACATACGAGTTCACATTTAGACCTTAAGTAACACATTAAGAATTAAAGGTAAAACGGACTCCCCGAAGTGTGTGCATATATATATATATATATATATATATATATATATATATATAATACTATCTGGAGTTTGCATCTCTACTATATTCAGCCGACAGTGACACTGCTGGGGTAAAACTCTATTTTTCCCGATTTCTTTATATGAACGAAATTTAAAACTATATTTTCACACTGATAGTTCCATTTGGAAAACTTTTACATTTCCAGAGAATCAAACTTATAAATAACCGAGTCTTGGTAGGAGACTACTTTTACTGGAAAATATAGGATTTTCTAAGGATCATACTATTTTCAAGAACTTGAGAACTGCTATTATATTACATGATTGTAAACACTTTTTTACAAGCAATGACACTAAAGACTTATGAACTCACCAGCTTTATGCTGATACTCGTTTTCAAAATAACTTGTATTCTCAGGTCCTCAGTAGACAGGTACAGATGCAGATTTTGAGAAGATGGAGCATATACGAGACTCATCTTTTATTTTGATTATATTTTTGGTGTCTATCAAACTGTACATAACACGCTTGTATTACAATTATTATACTAATGCAATGGATGTTGTTGTTTGTCTTTATTATTATGCATTGTTATGATACTATACATGACGTCCTCCACCCCAGAACGTATTCCGCCGTTCTCGGTTTTGGGGTGTGACATGTAACGACACCAGATTGATATGTAAAAGATTTCAACACAATTTCATTGATGTCGAAATAGTTGCTGGTCAACATGTTAGAAAGAAAGTATTTTTTTCCAAGGATTCTTCTAAGTCCATATAAAGATGACATGTTTCCATTCAAACTGAAAAGGAAACAATTTCCTATTCAATTATGCTTTGCAATGACAATCAATAAAGCTCAGGGACAAATATTTTGAATGTAGGTATGTATATTCCAAACCCAGTATTTGTGCATGACCAACTTTATGTTGCATTCTCCAGAGGGTCTCACGTGACAATACCAAAGTGTTAGTGAAGCCTAACGAAGATTTAAAATGTTGCGGAGTCTATACAACAAACGTGGTATATAAAGAAGTGTTGTGAGATTAATAATGTATTAGCAGTTATGTGTTTTTACACATTTCCATATTTGGTGTATTCATATGTAATTCTATTATTATTGTTTGAACGACTTAAACGACTTATATTTTGTGCTGGCTTGAAGTGTTTATTTTTACCAGTTATTTGATGTATCATGCCAAAAATAACGCCAAAGCCAGATTCTATTGTCTTGGACATTTACTTTCTTTTGGGACGTAACATTTTTATAAAAGAAACATATCGCCTAAAAAACTATTTGCAGCCGCCACTTTACGCGGGTAACGGCTAATATATATATCAAGAGTACAAAGCCTTAGGAACAAAACTACTTTTATTTCATCATTGATATATTACATTGGGAGCTGATATATCCACGTACATTTTTGATATTTCCACATATTTCTTATGTAAATTGACAATTATGCTCCTGCTATATAAAAAAAATGGACCCTACTTAGTTTATCTTCGTTTTGTCTCTATCTCCTTCTCTTTGTCATACCACCAAAAAAAACCCAGGAAAACTCAATGACCCAATAAATAACTAAGGTTTACTTGAATCCAGCTCCTTAATATATAGGTTCACTTTATCTCCCTTCCATCTCTTCTCTTACCAAGGTACCATCAAGATACACAGTAACCGGAAAAACTCTAAACACGAACCAGATATTTGCCGTATTTGCCGGACAGGGCCGGCCCAAGCCCAGGGCAAGCTGGGCCACGGCCCATGGCATCAAATTTCAAGGGGCATCAATTTTTTTAGGTCTTTTATGGGTGTATAGTAATTGGGCCACTACAACTCTTGATCCACTAACACTATGAAGTCCGGTTTAAATGAAAAGAGGGCAGCAGGACAAGCTTTGGATACCTAATAAACAATGGCGGCAATTTGAAATAAATTTAGAATGCATGACTCTTCGTTATCCTAAGCAATATAGCACGCCTAATAATTACAGTTGAAGAAGACAAGACATTCTTATCAATGGGGTTCTAGAGAAGACGATTCCAATAAATACGGGCGTACCTGTTGATCTCAATAGATAAAACATACGGTTCTCTTTCTTCTCTTATTCTCAGCCTATAAAGATTTAAATCCTCATAATTTCATTGTTAATATGCCCTCTTAATCTCTTGTTCTCGTGAAAATCCGATAACCTTTTCATATAGTCCATTAATCCCCAACTCCTCATCAATTCTTGCTTCAGTTGACTACTTATCTTTGTATTTTTAAAGAGCTGCCAATTGTGCACAGCATTCAAAGGTTTGCTCAAGATTTCTCTTACATTCCCCTGTAAATTCTGAGTTATCACTTTTGAATTATATTTTTGAGTTTCTAGTTATTTTATCGAAATCTGTATTTATGGGTTTGTTTTATGTTTATGAAATTGAATGCTTTTGTTTATCAAAAAGTCAAAGACTAAGTATTTAGCCATGCTTTCTCATGCGTCGAAACTGGAATAAACTTACAAACTATAACTTTGAATTGCATTTTTATTCAAAACATATATAAATAGTGAGTCTAATGAAACTTACTTTTCTACTATTCTTGCATATTAGTTTTGGTAATTTATTGTTCTTACTGCCTCATCCTGTAAATTCGTTAACCTCAACTTATGGAATTATATCATCGTTTTGCATTTATTCTTTTTTAAGTTGTTTTTTTGTAATGTTTATCAATTAAATGGTATTTATTAAAATGTATGTTTTTTATTTCAAAATATTTCATATGTTGTTTTCTGAATAAACTAATGTTTATAAAAATCTGATGTGTTATATTATTAGTTTAATTTCTAGTAATGTATTTGAAAATCTGATAGAAATGTATTGGTTTTTAAACTGATCGTTGTTTTTGTTTATTTTGTGGTTAGAGATAGCTAACTCAAGAAAGATTAAACGAATTAACAATTTTGAGTATTGAAAGTCAATTTCTACGGATTCTTGGTTATCATAATTAAGAGATGGTTTTTTTTCAAAAAATACATGGAGACATAATTTTAGATGAATTTATGTATGTTATTGTTTTATAAACTTGAGTTAATTTGACTATAAAATTTAATTTACTTTTCCTATATACATTTTTTTTATATAAAATCAACAGCCTGTTGCCGGAGAAAAATCACGTTCGCCAGAGAAGGCCGTCTACAAAGCAATTTCTAGATGCAAAAAACACCATTACATAACACATATTAAAATCAGTTGCAGGTGGGCAAAATCAAGTCGTTAAAATCAAGCAAAAATGCACCATTACATCGCACAAACTGATTTTCTTTCCCATTTTTTTTTTGGCTTCTTTGACTTTCTTGCAGGAGTGTGAGGTTCGTGTGTTTATTTGAAGTGGATTTCACAGGTTTTGTTAATAACATGAGAGTTTAAACTCTAAACCAGGCGGCAAATGAAACATACACAATGATTCACTTACCTTTTACTTGGCTGAACATTGCACCACCAAAGAAGCAGCACCGTGTTTAATCAGAACATGTTGTTGATTAGTGAAGAAGGGATTAGCGGTACAATCAAGGGCCTGAACTACGACCTCTCAATCTGATTTGATTTTCTGATCTCTACTAAATGAAGGGTATAATAGACAATTACCTTTAAAAATATATGGATGCATAAAAAACAACCGTGGAAATATCAGCTCCCATTTACATTTAATTCACTGCAATATTGTATACAATTTGAATGAAAGAAAAAACACACGTATAACAAATTCAGAACCATTCTAATTTCTGCATTGCTTGTGATACTGAATGAATGATAAAAAAAAAAATTTTTAAAAATTAAAAAAAAAATATTAGTGGTATTGACGAGTGGGAAACTAAGACATCGGCATTCTGAAATCAGTAACCCCTTCCTTATCCACCGCCACCACATCCACCACCACCATGTCCGCCATTTGCGTCTAATATAGCTGCAGAAACTGCAGCTCCTGTTAGTATAGCCATAGCTACTCCTCCACCGGAAGTATTGGTTGTGCTGGTATTAGCTTTTGCCCTCGGAAGTGATGGATCTTTGGTTTTCCTTTACCCATCACTATTACTATTACATTGACCGGAGAGACCACACAAGACTATCACTGCTACAATAACTATGCATAAAACGCAAGCTATCAAAACGACTAAATAAGTTTCCATTTTTTTCGATACATGAGAATAAATGTTATCGTTTTATAGCATTAGGTTACTCATATATATATATATATATATATATATATATATATATATATATATATATATATATATATATTCATGAAACACACATGAAGAAGTTTCTCTCCAGGAAAATGCTCGGAAAATTTTAACTATCTAGAGATAATTAATGCCTTGACTCGCTCGTTTTGACTGTATATCTACATTAATTACGGGATTTGGGTTTGGGATATACGTACATGGATATTGTTTAGATTTTTTTTTTGAACCGGCAATTTTATTAAAATACTCCTAGCAAGAAGCTAGGGGTAGAAGTACAATAGAAAACATCAAGCTAAACAAAGAGCATAGTCCATGTACAATTCAAGGGTGCACAACACCACTTATCCCAATCAACTGTATCCACTAGGACTCCTATACTTTCTCCAAGTAAATACCAATGAATTGATATAATCTAAAATTTTCGCCGGTTTCGATGATTCTTCTTTAAAAATCCGATCATTCCTTGCCTTCCACAAACTCCAGAGGGTTCCGTATATAATACATGTAAGCAACTCTTTCTTTTTTGGGCAATGTCCCCAGTTCCCGGCAAAGTCAAGCATCTCATTCACACCTGAAAAGAATTGAGGGAGAACATTACACCACTTTAGTACCATGGTTATAATATTCCTCGCCAAACTGCATGAAGTGAGAATGTGATCCACTGATTCTTCTACGTGTTCACATATCCCACACATTGTGGAGGGTACTTGGATGTTCCTTTTCCTTAACGCCTCGGCAGATGGAATCCTCCCCTGCTTTGCTCGCCAAATAAAATTCACCACCTTTTTTGGAACCGAATTCAACCACCAGAAATCCCCATCGCAAATCAGGTGAGAGGCTCTGTCAAGTCTATTTCTAAGCCTTGCCACGCTAAAAACTCCATCCACCACAAAGTCAGATCTCCACGATAATCCCCCATCATTAGTATTCATTATTTCCTTCACATCAATATTTAACTTCCATAAGCCATTTTTTGCTTTATCTATGCATGACCACACCCCACCTCGATTATGTTTTGCGAAGCAGAACCAGGGACGGTTTGCAGGGTTATGAAACCCCATTACAATTCGGGCCCAAAGGGAGTCAGGACATGTTTTGAACTTCCACCACCATTTAGCCAGTAGGGCCAAGTTTAGGTTCCTAAGAGATCCTAAACTTGCCCCTCCAACCTCCTTTGGAGCTTTTAGTTTCTCCCATGCAACCCAATGTACAGTTGCTTTTTCTGCATCACCTCTCCAAATAAACTGCCTTTGGATCTTTTCCAACTCTTCTATTATTCCGATGGGGGCTGAGAACAGTGATAGATAAAAGGTTGGAAGGTTCCCAAGTACAGCTTTTGCCAAAGTCATCCTGCCACTAAGGCTCAAAATCTTTGCCTTCCACATGGAGAGTTTGGAGCGGAACTTATCTACAATCGGCTTCCAAGCTTTTTTTTCTATTCATATTCTCCCCGACAGGCACCCCGAGATAAGTGAAAGGTAGAGAGGATGGCGCACACCCTAGTGGCCCATCCCACTCACAAACCTCCTCAAAGTCGACACCAATTCCAAATACCCGTGATTTGTTGAAGTTCACTTTTAATCCCGACACAACATAGAAACATCTGAGGATTTTAGAAAGATTGTAGACATTTTTTTTGACCAATCCCCAATAAATAAGGCATCATCAGCATAAAATAAATGAGAAAGGGATATGTTGGTATTAGGAATATGGACCCCATCGAATATCCCTTTTTCATTTGCCGC
The DNA here is from genome assembly GCF_051521515.1 of Lactuca serriola. Taxonomy (NCBI): domain Eukaryota; kingdom Viridiplantae; phylum Streptophyta; class Magnoliopsida; order Asterales; family Asteraceae; genus Lactuca; species Lactuca serriola. Next base: position 271,111,313 of record NC_136412.1, on the reverse strand, counting down.
TTTCATCATGACATTTAGACCTTCCATCGCTATTATAAAAAGGAACGGTGATAGCGGATCGCCTTGTCTCACTCCTTTTGTCAAAGGAAATTCCGCCGTTGGGCTGCCATTGACCAGTACCGACGCCCTAGCCGACCTGAGGCATCCGTTTATCCATCTTCTCCATTTTAACCCGAAGTTCATTTGAGCCATAACCGAATCAAGGTACTCCCAATTTACCGAGTCAAAAGCCTTGTTAAAATCTGCCTTGAATAACAATATTTTCCAGTTACTTTTTAATGCCCAAGAACACACCTCGTTAATTATTAAAGGACCTTCGAGTATGTTCCTCCCTTCTACAAAAGCCGGTTGCACCTCGTCTATGCATACTCCAATATGTGTTTTCACCCGGATCACCAGTGTTTTAGCAACTATCTTGTATAACGCACCAATGAGACTAATTGGTCTGTAATCGCTTAAGGAGAGTGGGTCCTTAATCTTAGCTGCAAGAGAAATGAAGGACGAATTGCATCCCATAGAAAATTCTCCGCGTTGTTCAAATGATCTAACAAAGCTCATAATATCATCCTTTAGCAAACTCCAGTAAGACTTGAAAATTTTAAATGAGAATCCATCTGGCCCCGGGGCCTTTTCCGAACCACAACACCAAATTGCGTTCCTAATTTCCTCAACTGAGAAAGGAAGCTCAAGAGCAGAGCTCGCCTCTGAAGAGAGCGTTTTAAATCTGTTGCTTCTGATTTTTGGTCGACTCATCCATTTTTCTTCAAATTTCTTAGAGAAGAATTGGAGGATCTCACATTTTATAGCATCAGGACTCGTCACCCACTGACCATTAATAGTCAAACCATGAATTTTGTTCCTCCTATTATGATTATTTACATAACCATGGAAGAAAGAAGTGTTTTCATCTCCATCAGTCACCCATTTTACCTTTGCCATTTGTTTCATATCCATTGCAGCCATCCTTTCAATTTCTGTAATCCTTTTTACATAGTTGGTTCTTTTCCCCAATTCATGAGGCCATAAATCTTTGGATTCCGCCAAAGTATCAAGCTGTGCAATAGAATTCCTACACTCTTCTAGTTCTTTGTTTTCCAAAGCAAAGGCTGTTTCTCGCCACTTCTTAATTTCCTTCTTTAAGAAACGCAATTTCGCCGCCAAGAAAGCATCACCGTTTCCATAACCTCTGAATTTCCTCCATGCCTCAGAAACCACATCTTGAAATCCAGCCTTTAACATCCACGAGTTGAAGAATCTAAATGGCCTAGGACCGAAGTCCTCACAAGAAGTTTTCAACATGATCGGGCAATGGTCCGAGAATTCTCTGGCAAGGGCAGTTACCGATGAACCCGGGAAACACTCCATGAAGTTATCACAAACCAAGAATCTGTCCAATTTGCTCAACTTACCACCGTCTTCTGGTCTAAAATAAGTGAACTTATATCCGCCCATTCTCAGATCATGTAGAGCACAGGAGAATATGAAATCGTTGAAGTCATCAGCAGAAATGCGACAAAACCTGGAGTTTACCCGCTCATCTCTTCTACGAACAACATTAAAATCTCCTGCAAAGCTCCATGTCGCCACTCTACTAGATTTAATCTGAGCCAACTTCTCCCATGTTCTCCTTTTTTCCGACGGAGCTTGAGGTGCATATACGTTTACTATGGCTATCTCAGTGTTTATACCCACCCACCGACCAAATGTAATCAAAAAATACCTTGATTTAATCGAATCAGATACTATAAATACCTCATCATCCGAGATTGTAATAAGTCCTCCAGATCTCCCTGTTGCTTCAATTAATTTGAAACCAAAATTATTGTTTGCCCAACAATTTCTAATATTTAATTGGAGTGAAGATAACAACCCCAGTTGTGATTCTTGAAGACAGACTATAGAGACCCTATATTCCGAGCATAACCTCCTCACCCATCTTTGCTTATGATCCTCTCCGATCCCCCTCACATTCAGAGAAAGCATATTCATTGAGGAATATTGATCTCACCCTCCATACCCATTGCCTCCTCTAAAACCTCGTTCCCAATTTCAATATCTACATCGACCATCTTTCCGATTTCCACAGTAAGGGCAGTCTCGTTTAGAACCTCGCGACCTTGGTGGTTTATGGCCCGGTCTGTAGAGTGGGTGGAGCGGATCGGATCTGAGTCGGCTTCAGCACCATGTATTGATTGGTCAGAATTGGAAGACTCGCTGGGATTGCTGTTCAAGTCTAATCGAGGAAGGGAAGAACGCCGCATCTTCTTTCTAATAGACCCATCCACCAGGAATTCGACATCCGGAGCCCCTTCGCTCGATTTATCAATAATAGGCCCAAACGATTTTGGGAGTTTTCTTCCATCATTTTTTTCTAGCCCAGACTTAAATGGGCCAAAACTCCCAGATTTTACTAAATTCGAATATATGCCGAAATTATTTATATCATTTACCTCCGGAATATTGACTGCCATTGAGTTGCCTACATTGGGTTCAGTGTTACAATCCACCCGTTGGCAATTAATGATAGGCGACGATTGAATTTCCCCAACTTCTGAGGCACGATCCAGTTGACCGTCATCAGATTCCGGCGGCCTAGGTCTCGGCGCAGCCCCGCTATCCGCTGCCATCCTTCCGGGGCAGCCTCCTCTCCGCCTCCGGTATTACAATCATACCTGAATTCACCATCTTCCAAATCATCACTGGGCAATCCCCGATCAGTGGGTTCATTTGCAGGTGAAGCAACAGTTTCCGAAATTCCTTCCTCCTCTTCCCCAGAGTCTAGATCGCCCTTCTCATCTGAGTTCACCATGTCTGAAGTTCCATTTTTTCCATCATCCTCATTATTGATTCCAGGCCCAGTTGGAAAAGGAGACCAGTCAAAATCAATTTCTACAATTCCCACCCTTAGTAACTTCTTATTTGAATCCACCACCACTTCTTCATTGATTTTCGTCTTTCTCTCCGTTAGAACACAAATATTACCACGAGACACATCTTGTAGTTTCATTGAAATCATCTTGGGACTTATGAGCTTACCCACCAACCCTGCAATACGAGCAAAATTTCCTTCACTCCACATGTGCAAAGGGAGACCAACAATCTTCAGCCATGCCAATCTTGTAGGCGAGTCCATGTAGGAGTTCCCCGGTTTTAATTCGCTGAACCATTTTCTCCAGTATTTTCCATTCGAACGGAATTCCTTGACATCGTGATCATTTCTGAAGCGAATCCCAATCTCGAATCCACCCAGGTATTTCATTCCATAAGCATACGAGCCTCCCAACCTTATCTCCAATGGCAAATTTGTCAGATGTTCATAGCTGTGAGCAACTCCGATTAAAGTGAGCGGGCTGTGAATCCATTCTGCCCAAAACGATCCGCTCTCCAGGATGACAGGTTTTTTGTCTAGCTTCGGGGGAGGAGGGGGGGATAGGTAGGCCATCGTACCCAACAATTACTTCAGCAAAAGATCTGCCATCCCGAAGCGATCCTATCTCCTTACGAACCGATTTTCCCGTGTTTCCTTCACCTGTTCGAGTCGTCCCCATGGGTTCCACCTTTCTCCTTTCGAATTTTGCCACATTTATCTCTAGCACAGAGCCCATACATTTTAATCCTTGCAGGGAAGCCTCCAGTTGTCTCACGTCCATGACCTCTTTGAATCTGACAATAGCAAAGTTTTTCTTCTTTGAATCCTTCTTTGTCGCCATGTACACATCCACAATACACCCAAACTTTGAGAAAATCTTTTTGAGAGTCTCCTTGCTACTCCCATTTGGAAGATTGGTTACAAACATAGTTGTGATACTCCGTAAGCTATTGCCGCCGGTGGCCTTTCGTTGATACGAACGATTCATCTCTTTCAGTTGCTTAGCATAAAATATTTACATAGTATACTTATCTCAATTCTCAAATTCAAAAAAGTTTTAAAATTTAAAACGTAATCTGTTCTTCTAACTCGCGACATTTGAAGACGGAGCTAAGAAGAGTTAGTTGCCTCTCAAGATTACATCATGCGGTTGATGTACCTCAAATATTTATTTACTCGACTTATCATATTATTGTTTGAGATAATTCTGTTTTTTTTAGTATAACTGTACAAGTGAAGTGAAGTTTTTATGTTTACATGCATATAGTTTCCGCAATACATGAAAAAGAAAAGACACAATTATCCTGAAAAAAATTGATATGGTTAAACCAAAAACAATAAAGTATATTGTTTTTTTTATTATTATTATATTCAGATAATATATATTTAAACATTTTTTTTGGAACGGTGTTTAAACATTTTATTATATTAACTAGAGGGTTGTCTTGAACTTCGGGACAGGCGGAGATAGTTTCTTTTGTTTGATTTTATGAAGACTTCAACCCTAGAATATTATCTTGCTTTAATTTGGTTTGCTTATTTTCCTTCATCTTTGGAGAGAGCAAAAGAACAATTTGATGGTAATTTCATCATCAAATATATTTTAGTGTAATAGATTTAACAAATGTTTCAAGATTAATGTTTTAGTTATAATACAAGTTAGTCGAGATCGCGATGTACATAAGCATCAAAAGGTCCAAACACTTCATTAATGAATTTCCCACGTAAGATTTCGTGAGAAAAAACTAAATAAATAATTCATAAGTATTTAATGAATACAAAAACAAAAATGACTTATTTTGTAAAAAAAAAAATTAAGGACTAAATGTGTACAAAAGTATTAAGGACTAAATGAGTACAAAATGAAAAATATATTACCCTATTAAGTCATTTTACCGACTAACCTGAAGTAGCCGGTCATAAGGACTGAATGTGTACAGTTTAACAAGTTGAAGGCGTAAATGCGAACGAAAAAAACTTAGTGACTAAATGTGTACAAATCGAAAAATACATTACCCTTTTAAGTCATTATCCCTATTATTTATCAGTATAAACTGGCACCCATTCATTGGTGTGGGTGAGAGAGTTATAGTTAGCGTTCAATTGAAAACATTTTTTATTGCGAAAACATTTAAAAACGAATTTGAACCACACAATTTTTTTAAATTAAAATCATCAAATAATATTAATATAAATAAAAAAAATTAGTAAAAAAAATTAAAAAACTCACTAACCAACACCACTCACCACTCAAACAACACCATCCACCACCACCACCCATCACCGCCACCCACATCCACCACCCCCACCTACCACCCACGAAAACCAACACCCAACACCATCACCACCACCCGTCTCCGCCAACCACAACCACCATCCACCACCACCCATCACCACCACCCGCCACCACCAACCCCACCCACCACCACCACCCATCACTACCACCCACCCGCCAACCATCACCAACACCCTCCACCACCACCCGCCTCCACATTCCATCACCACCACCAACCATGCACAACCCCACCCACCCACCACCACCACCCATCACCACCGACCACCACCACCCATTACTACCACCCGTCACCATTACCCCCTACCCACCCACCAAAAACACCACACACCCACCTTCACAACCCATCACAACCACCCACCCATAACCCATAACTATGACCACCACCCATCACCACCACCCTCACCCACCCACCCCCACCACCTATATCCACCATAAATCACCACCACCCGCTACAACCACCCCCACCCACCACCCACCAAGAGCACCACCACCTACCATCATCATCACCAACCACCACTACCCACCTCCACCACCCATCACTACCACTCGCCACCACTATCCCACCGATCACCCACCAAAACCACCGTACACCACCACCCGTCACTACCAACCCCACCACCACCACTTATCACTACCACCCATTATAATCACCACCCATACCACCACCCACCACCTCACATGTCTCCACCACCACCACCAGCTACCCCTTACCACCACCAAACATCACTACACACTACCACCACCCATCACCACCACCTGTGATTATGTGTATATAATCATATGTGATTATGTGTATTTAATCACATATGATTTATATGGATAATATTTTTTTTGTCCATATAAATCATATGTGATTGGATACATATAATAACATGTGATTAGATATATTAATCACATGTGATTAGTGTTGGGTTTTGAGCATTCTAACACTCCTAAGGTGTTCAACTGTTCATGCAACCCTAAATACCTTGGATCTATGTTTTCACTAATTATACATGCAAAGGTGTTTCCAAGGTATTAAGCCTATAACTAGCATACAAAGATGTAAACTACACAAGATACTAGTTAGTGTAACATACCTTTTCATATGGCTAGAAGTCTTGATGCATTTGGCCTTAAGAGCTTAGCCCCAATAGTATGGAAGCCTCAAGTGGAATCATAACACATCAAGGACAAAGGTAGGACTTGAGAGAGAATCTCCATGCACTCTAAAACCTTCATGAACTCCAGGAACATGCATCCACACTCTAGGGTTGGCAGTTTTTAGGTCATCATATATGTATTTATATGTGTTGAATTCTAAGAGTCATGGGTAAAACCCAAACCCATACCCATGGGTTTTATGATCCATGATTCATGTGACCCAACTCTTTATGTATCCATACATAAACTTGGTCCAACATGGATCATGAGTCCAACACATATAAATATAACTAATTAACATAATTAGTCCTCATATATTCAATTAGTCTCTTTTGATCACCAAACTAATCTTTAAATTAATTCTTGATCAATACTAATTAACTCATATGATTTCATATTAATATATTACAATTTATAATATATTAACAAATCATATATAACATCTTCTCTCAAAAGTCCATCCTAACAAATTGTCCTGATGATATGCAACCCAAATTGACCATGCTGCTCTCGGGTCAAGTACATACCAATAATAGTTATGGGCTTAGACATCTAATCCAACAGTCTCCCACTTGGATAAGTCTAAAACTATTATTGCAAGTACGACTTCATAACCCGACTAGCAATCGTAGCTCTTAAAGTCGTTGTCGAACTCTGAACAAATCAAATGACGCGTCCATTAGATAAGTGATCATATATTCCTCCATTCTAGATATCATATGGATCGAGACATGGATTATAATCATTCTCTCAGTCCATTTGTTGTTTCCTGATTTTAGATTTATGACAACTGACTAGTTGAACAAATCAAATCAGTCCAGTCTTGGCCAAACACTTAAGGGTGTCATCACTAAATCATCGAGGGGCCCACATATATCACTTTTATCCTTATGAGATAAAAGGAATGGATACACTTTGACTCATATGCTTGTACTAACTACTTGTTGAGTGATACACAAATGCACGTTATAACATCAAGTTACTGATGCGTTTTCGTACAATCAATGTATAACAAACTCATAGTCAACAACTCATATCTCTAGGTTTGAAGAATATAAGATATTATCGTTTCATGATTCACTCGTGATAAAATCCATGAAGTGATTCAAATGAGCGTAGGTTTAATCCAATACTCAGAACTTATGAGCACTCATGAATGTTGTAGCAACCATTTCTATGTCTAATGCACCTTAGACAAATCTTACAAGCCAGATTCGTGACTGTCTTAATTCAATACCTACTTCCAACGTGTGACCGACTGTGGAGATTTTGAATAAAATAATTATTCTGGAAGTCAAAACATGCAAAGTGAAACACAAGAATAATACTAATCCTATATGGCCCCAACACTTTGAGAGTAAATTAAAAAAACACCTTTTATCTAAGCACCATATTGATTACTCATTATTCATGTAATGTTTCGAATTATCAACTTAATACATGAATTAAAATAATAGTCATGCCATGCTCCAAGTATGCACATTATGTTTACCTATGGTCCTTTCTTTTGTGAAATAGATCAATTGAACACGACTCCAATGATGCTCAATTCACAATTCCAATCCCTTTTGTGAATGTAAGAATACCAAACTCTTGCAATTTACTGTAATCTGTTAGATTCTAAACTTATATGCAATGATTCTCTTGTAATGACTATGCACAAAAGTCACAATGACTTGGCAACAAAAATTACAAAGTATTCCAATGGATATCAATTCCATGGAAACGAAGCCTCATATTCAAAGTACATTCCTTTGAACATCCTTCTTTGCATTCTAATCTTATACAGATTCAGAGAATAACTTCCACCTATGAAAACAATTCCATATTACCATTTTGACTATCACTTTTGAACAAGAGTTACCTCTTTTCAAAATATGTCAATATGGTCCTTTCCAAAGTTTACATTATACTTCTAATTGTCCACGAGTAACGAATCTTTGGTAAACCTCAGATTGTCCTCGACAACTGTTTAATCATTTTAGTCATATTCGGTTCTATTCCTTTTTCCCTCTTAATGCCCTAAGCATTTGGAAAATTTTAGAATGGATGAATATTATAGCACATGTAATCGATCCTATACCCGAAGCATATGGGACACGATTCATGCTATAAAATTTTTATTTGGCATCAGTTCGAACTATGAAGAGGGATGTCGTAATCATAATCGAATTTTGAGAACGCAACATATATAGCATTTTCTTATGTTGAACCATTCCAACATAACATTCATATATATCTTTGACTAAAGTTGATTAAAATCTCAATCTAAGCTTGTAGAATTGGAATGAAGTATAAAATCTTTTCCCTTAATTATAGCAAAACAACTTTTCAAAGCGAATTGAAACTTTTGTTTTCTATAATTAACATTGCTAACTTGCAACACGTAGCATAATAATCATGCTCCCACTAACATGATAATTATAATTTAACTCGCATAACACTTTATGCTCCCACTAGCTTTGACATGTACCCAGAAATCAGTTGGACTTCTAGAAATCAATACTTTATTGACTTTCTTACCAAAGTTCAGTTTTATGATACGAGATGCTTTGATAAGACTTTATCAAAATCATACACCTTTCCTTAGATAGCTCACATGTGTGTCTAAACAATTTTAGAACTATGAAAAAGGATATCGTAATCATAGTCTCAATTGTTTAGACCTTTTCCATTTCTTACAAGTCTATGTTAGTGTGCCGGTTTACCACACGCGCTCCACTAACGACTTTGAGAATGCAAATATCATAATTGCTATCTACTGAAAATCTACTTAGTGAAAGAGTTTCATCACCATCATTTTCATGAATCGGAGAGAAACCTTATGACACTTAGTTTTTCTATGGATTAAGTGTTCCTATCCATGCGAATTTGTCATAACCATAATCATAAGACAAGGTTAGTGACAAAACCAAACTCATATGGACTGAACTTGTTTAATCTTAATTTCTTGCCACCTGGTAGCACAGGGCCTACCATTGCTTCTAGGTTATTACGCAAACAATTGAGAACTCATAGAACTCACAATCATAGTCAACTTTTAACTGGAATAGACACAGAAATGAGAATATGTCAACATGATAGGTTACAAACCTCAAGTCGTGGGCTAGTGATTAACAATACTCTTGATTAGTTCTTGAAACTATCTCAAGATCTCTTAAGACTCCCACTGACCTCTTGACATATAAGATTCTCTTTTCAAGAACCATTCCTTGACAAAACAAATTATTCAAGAGTTAGTGCGGATTCTTATCAAGATAAACACTTCTTCCAATTGGTCTTACTTGGTTTTTTTGTCTTATCCAAAACATCACCACTTACTAATCTCAGATGTACAAGAGTAAGAAACGTGTTACTCTACATTTGATGAGTGTTATAAACCTTTCTTAAAATTATGTCACTCAATTTACAATCTTAGAGTATGACTCTAAGACTTTTTTTGGAACGAAGTATGATTTGTCTTTTGATTTGACCATTTCCACACTTTTTCGATTCCTCTCCTTAGCCAAACAAATGTACTAAGGATTTCTTAGAGGATCAATTGTTATATGGTTCCATAATAACTAAGATAATCATAAAACAAGATACTCAAGTACTCTCCCATCTCTTCATATTAGAGAAACTTTTATCTTTCTGCCTTATTTGATTCTGTTTATCCGTCCTGCCATACATTGAAACTTTTCCAATGTTTCAGAATTACACTTAAACTTGTAAGCATAATCATATTTACTAAAACTTAGTAAATCATGACGAATAATCTTATCATTCCTTATGGTGGACTTGACCAGCGCACAACCAAGTGTACCTGGTCCCCTTGTCCTTCACCTGACTCACATGTACATGTGAACAAGTAATTAGTCTTAATTTACCAAAGATGAAAATTCTCATTCATCATACAATGCAAGTTGTATGATTCCAAGTTTCTATCCAACTGAAACTTGGATGATGAGAATCTTTCCTTATTTGGTAAATAATGACACTACCACAAACGAAAGAATCAAATCCATTTTCCAATATTGCTATCAACGACATCATATAAACAACAATTTCCCACAAATTCCATTGTAAGGATACTTCAAATAAATAAAATCAAAACCTTTCTTTTATTTTAAAACTTGCGGAAAAAACTTATCCTTACAATGAAAATACATATGAAAAACATGTTGTTATCTATTCCTTAGCAATATATCATAACTCATAAGCAGCAACTCAAAATTCTGATCATCGACCCATGCGATAGAAATCCATCTATTGCGATAGAATCAACTTACTCTTTCTTTAAGCTTCTTTACTCTTCTTTGATTCTAGAAAACATCAAAATGTAATTACATTACATCATGTATCGAGAATCTCCAAATAAGAACTTAATAGAGTTAGATAACGGATTTTACCTGAAGTAAAGTCAAACCTTTTTGACTTTACTATCCTTATGATCTTTCAGGTAAAATGGGCAGCTTCACAACCAATGTCCCTTCTCTTGGCAATAGAAACATATGGACTCTTTGGAAATGGTGCACGAGACTATCTCAGAATTAGCCTTTCTCTTTACTATTAGGTCAAATGACTTGACCATGGCCGATCCCTTTCCATTGGGAAGAGAAAGCTTTTCTGGACTTTCAATGTTACCATTACCAATGTCCATGGAAGCATGGGAAGTAGATCTTCCAATCAAATTTGCTTTACCAGTGCTCCAAATCATTGCTGATTCAGCAGCATCAAGCAAATAAGTAAGATCATTAAGGGTCATGTCATAGCCTGTTACATAGTAGTCCTTAAAGAACTCACTATGTGACTTAGAAAGTGACTAAAGAACCCAGTCAACAGTCAACTTCCTTAAGACCTTGACACCCATTCTCCCGGCTTGCCAATATGTGACTTAATCTTCAAGATGTAAGCACATATAGACTTTGCTTGCCAAATAGGGATTGAGTGACCTTGAACTTGTGGGTCAAGGAGAATTATTGGAGGAGGTGGAGGAAGTGAAGCTTTATCTAAAAGGATGAGGAAGACCATAGTTGTCTGAACTTAGACATCTATGAGGGAGAAATTCAAGTTTCACTTTATTTAAGTCCTTAACATAACACCCAATACGAAATATTAAGGCTAGGACCCAACAAACTATTTTATAACTTGGAAGAGGGATGCTGTAATCCAAGCTACAAAATATTTGAAGGTAGATAAATGACGATTTACCAATTTCCACCATGAAAAACAAAATAAATTATTAAGTTTTAATTGGATTTAAAACTCCTAGATCTTTTGAGATTCATTAAACTTTCAATGGCATGTTTTAAATCTCGATTGTGCCCTCTCAAGTTTGTGACTGGGATGCCGAGGATCACAAACAAGGTGTGAATAACCATGCAAATTGACTTGGTACCCTTAATTTTATCACCCAATCGATGTGTCGGTTAATCACACGCGCTCCACCGATCTATGATAAAACTTAAGTCACCCTTTGCCACACATTGTAAGTCCCAAGTTAGTGTGCCGTTTAACCACACACGCTCAACCAACGACTTAACGAGGTCCAAAGTGTAATTTCATGGGTTAGCACCATTTCACATTTTCCTAAGTAACTAAGATTGGGAATTTATAAGTGTTTAGTTACTTAGTATTTATCATCATACTTTTAATGAAGGGAGAATTATAGTCCTTTCCTACCCGTTCGGCTAACGACCCTCCACCAGTCAAGGAAGTTGTGGGTAAGAGTGGACACCCATTAAACTACCATTTTATAGGCACTAACCTTATACCCCCCCCCCCCCCTCTTATAGACTAACTTCGTGAATGAGGCCTACTAGCGGTAAGATTGAATTTACTCTGATATATATATATATATATATATATATATATATATATATATATATAATCATTAACTTTTAATATTATAATAGTATATGGTTGAATTTTAAACTTTTAAAATTCTAAGGTTTAATCTGGAATTAAAGTATACATGGGGAGGTAACTTTGCAAATTCCAAAACTTGAGGACAAGTTTTGAAACCTTTCAAAACTCTTATGTTTTCATAACATATGAGTTTAATTAAGGTTTTAAAAATCTTTAATGAAGATACTCTTGAACATCCATAACTTGAGGACAAGTTATGGAGTTCATAAAACTATTTATGACAAAAGACTATTCATGTTTCTTAACCTATGGTTTTAATAACTTTTTAATGAGACTTTTCATATAACTTGAGGACAATTTACAAAAACATATATTATGAATAACTTTCAGATTAATTTTGATTGAAAACAACAATCACAAACATGTCTAGCAATATTCATAATCTTGATTAAACTCATATGAAGAAGACAATTCAAATCAAACATTTTTCATGTAATTAGTCTAATCATTAAACTAATACAAAGCATGAAAATTTTGATAATTATCTTTTGAATTGGATTAGAATGATCATTATCACATCAAAAACAGGTTTATAGGTTCAAAAATAGCTTATGGTAACGTTCCTAATCCAATTCCAGCCAAGAAACTCGAAAATAAGCTGTCAGGGGCCTAAACTCGTCGAGTTCTATATAGAACTCGTCGAGTTCATGCATTAAACAATGAACTCATTGATTTTATTGAAGGAACTTGTCGATTTTCAGTCTGGACAACTTCTTGGCTTCGAAAAATGTGGTGCATCAAGTATAATTGAAAACAGCCCTAGGCTCTGATACCACTATTGGGTTTTGAGCATTCTAACACTCCTAAGGTGTTCATGCAACCTTAAATACCTTGGAGCTATGTTTTCACTAATTATAAATGCAAAGGTGTTTCTAAGGTATTAAGCCTATAACTAGCATACAAAGATGTAAACTACACAAGATACTAGTTAGTGTAACATACCTTTTCTTATGGATGGAAGTCTTGATGCATTTGGCATTATGATCATAGCCCCAATAGTGTGGAAGCCTCAAGTGGAATCACAACACATCAAGGACAAAGGTAGGACTTGAGAGAGAATCTCCATGCACTTTAAAACCTTCATGAACTCCAAGAACATGCACCCACACTCTAGGGTTGGCGGTTTTTAGGTCATCATATATGTATTTATATATGTTGAATTCTAAGAGTCATGGGTAAAACCTAAACCCATACCCATGGGTTTTATGATCCATGGTTCATGTGGCCCAACTCTTTATGTATCCATACATAAACTTGGTCCAACATGGATCATAAGCCCAACACATATAAATATAACTAATTAACATAATTAGTCCCCATATATTTAATTAGTCTCTTTTGATCACCAAACTAATATCCAAATTAATTCTTGATCAATACTAATTAACTCATATGATTTCATATTAATATATTATAATTTATAATATATTAACAAACCATATATAACATCTTCTCTCAAAAGTCCATCCTAACAAATTGTCCTGATGATATGCAACCTAAATGGACCATGCTACTCTCGGGTCAAGTACATACCAATAATAGTTATGGGCTTAGACATCTAATCCAACAATTAGATATAGTTAATCATGTATGTCATTATCGCGTTCTCGATTCAATAATTGTTTTTTGTTAACTTTAATCATATGTGATTAGATACATATAATCACATGTGATTATATGCATCCAATCACATATGATTTATATGAACAATATTCATTTTTGAGTTTTCGTTTCAATAATTTATCTCATATATCCAATCACATGTGATTATAAGTTTTAAATCACATATGATTAATGTGGGCACAAATTTACTAGTGGCGTACCCGCGCGACGCGGCGGCGGGGATTTGTTTCATTCCGACAATTAGTTTACAAACGAAAGTTAATGTCATTTCAACAGTCTTCAAATTGTTTCTTGTCAATTTGTTTTATTCTAGCCAACAATAGTTTCTTTTAGTGAATAATTTTTTCTTGGATATTATTTTATTTTCGCTCATTTGTTTCATTTCAGTATGTTGTTTATGTTATTTCACGACATATTACTTTCCCATTAAACAAATTAAATAACTCCCTAAAACATATTGGTATCTTCCATTAATATTTTAAAATTCATACACCAACTAAGCATCTATTTCAAATGCAATCGGTTATACAATGGTGTTTCAACGTTGAAAAAATTAAACTCTTCTTTTAAAAAAAAAAACATTAAGTTTTTGTAGTAAAAAATAATATAAAAATAATTAAAAATTTTGAAAACATTAAAGAGAGATAGTACAATGTGATATGGCGTGAGAGAAGGGAATGGGGTGAAGATCTAGAATTATATAGCTCAATGCTTCTATTTTTTTTTTTTTTTTTTTTTTGTAATAATCATTTTAAGCCTTTAATATTATTTAGCAACCTATAATATTTATGTTCCGTTGAGTCATTAACGCACTTATTAAGCTTCATGACTAAAGATTTATAAATTTTATTTAATTAGAAATACTTGTTCTAACTAATTGTTCGTACATATATTTAAATGAATTTGAATGTCATTGTATGAATACTAAAGCATAATCAACACTAAGAGAAGTAAATCATTTCGATGGGTCACACTTAAAATAGAATGAGTCATAGTAATTAAAAATTTATACTAATTGAACTTTAGCTGTCGAAATGATAGCACAACTCATCGACTATTCCAAATTTGAAAAGGAGCTTTTAATGCCATTTTTTCCAAGCTCCTCATCTCTAATCATCTTATTAATATCATTTTTAATTTTTTTTAATACAATTGATCTTTCATATACTCAATTATGCATTAACTATAACAAATTTTTGCAAAATAATGACTACAAAGCAAATTCAAAAATACGCATGTTCAAATTTTAAGAAGTTTTTAATAATAAATTAATAATCGTAATATCAATAAAGAAATCAGCATTATTTTTAAGTTTTACATATATTCCTAAGATTCACAAGATACAAAATACACTTTTCCATCTCATAAAACCAACATTTGTCAGTTTAATTTTATAATCATAAACGAAGCCAACATTTATCAGTTTAATTTCATAAACAAAGACAAATACAATCCATTATTAAAATTGTATACAAACTGTATTAAACATATATCATTTCAAATTGTTCACCAAAAAGACTACAACATTTACAAGTTCAAACTTGCTTCCAGTTTTAGATTTTTATCAAGAAACCAAAAAAGTAAAAAATCAGCTTCATTGCTTATCTGGAATCAACAAACAGCAACTCAAGTTCTATAAAACCTAAAATGAAAAACAAATATGTATATACTTTATTATATAACACCTGGTAAATATTAAATAAACTCTAACTCTCTATACATGATAAATAACCACAAATCTATGTACCTTGAGATAAACAGAAACTTTAAATTTTACAGATCTGATAAGAATAACAAACAAACATGGAAAAACAAAATACAGATATAAAATTTTGATATAAAAGTCGAAATTTAAGAAAACGAACCCAAGAAAAAGCCTAAAAATAACTTGCAGACTTTACCTCTTGGCGTGTGTGCTTTTCTTTTGTTTTTATGAGATTCAAAAAAAAAATGTGAAATGGGATAAAACATAGATCGACACAGATCTGACTCAAATATGAGAACAAAATATGTTCTTCAGCAGAAACTCATATCTGCAACATACATAACACAAACACAAACATATAAGATGTATGGTAAATAAAAAACGATTGCACATTGCAAAATCAAACAAAAACATACATCCATCTTTATCCTTCATTACAAGATCTTAATGCATCTGCAAATAATTTCATCAAAAACACACAAATTCAAGTTCATTAAATTTGAAATTTTACCAAAATAAATCAATAAAATTATTATGTAAAATAAATCAACAAAAATCATAAATATGACTATCAAAATCGAAAGCCAAAAAAACGACAGATGTAATCTTCAGCCCCCAAACATAGATCTATTCGGAAATCATTTTGAGTAAAAACAACAAAATAAAAACCATACCTAACATTCAAACACAGATTCATCGTAACCCACATGCAGTTTTTCGGTTTAATAAAAACAAGCTCTAAATGAAACCCAAAATCGTTAAAAAGAAAGAAACCATACCAGATGATTCTGCCTCTGAATCTTCGGGGCTATATATATCTAAGTTTTCCAAGTATGGTCGAGGGTTGGTTTTGCAAAGCAGCGGCGATGAAAGTGAGAAATCGTGAACGCAAGTTGAATATTGATGGGGGGGAGAAGGTAGAGAGAGGCATAGTGCAATGATGATAGGAAAAAGACATTGATTCCAGATCAGCCGATAGAGTTAGAGAGAAAAGGAGGAGGCGAAGGTGAATGGTGGTGAGATGAAGTGCGACGGTGGTGAATGTAGATTGTTCGATAGAGTGGTATCTTGAATTGGGTGGAGATGCTATATAAATTGTATCTGGTGTTACCGATTCTGCTGGAATACTCGTTCAATTTGTTGAGTTATATGGCCACGTGACAACTTTTAATTTAAATTTCAAAACTTATATTGACTCATTCTAGTTAAAAGTATGATTTTTTAAAAATTTTAAATCTTCTATATTGGGTAAGATAAGATATATGTTTAAATGTTTCAATATTAAATTTACATTTATACTTAATGCATTGTATTTTGTAATTTGTTGATAAATGTTTGTACATTGAGCTTAAAGGTTTGGACGTCTTAAATCTATTTTTAGAAATAGCAAGGTTTGTATAATAAGATAGTATATATATATATATATATATATATATATATATATATATATATATATATATATATATATATATTTCATCACATATGATTTATGTGGAAAAAATTTGTTTTTGTACTTATAATTCATATGTGATTATATATACGAGAACAATTATTGAATCGAGAAAACAAAAATGAATTTTTTCCGGATAAATCATACGTGATTAGATAAATTTAATAGCTTTTCTTTTTCCACCAAGCTTCACCACCCACCACCACCCCCACCTCAGTACCCACCACAACCACCACTACCCACCCCCACTACCCCCACCATCACCACCCAACACCCATGACTACCATCCCCTCCATTACCTGCCACCCATTACAACAACCACCGCCTACTACAACAACTACCATCCCTTTTCATTTTTGCCTTCTCGATTCAGTAGTTGTGCTCCTCTACTTAATCACATGCGATTATACATATAATCGCATGTGATAAAATACATGAGAGAAACTATTGAATCGACAAAGCGAAAATGGATTGTGTCCACATAAATCATATGTGAGTAGATTCATATAACCACATGTGATTAGATGTATTTAATCAATAAGATTAATATGGATAAATATTTGTTTTCGCGATCTTGATTCAATATTTGTTATTGTCTATATAATCACATGCGATTATATATATATCTAATCACATATTATTTATATAGACAAGATTCGTTTTTTCCAAATAAAATCATATGTGATTAGAAACATATAACCACATCTTACTAAATGTATTTAATCACATATGATTAAAGTGGAAAAAAAACAATTGTTGAACTGAGAACGCGAAAATGAATCTTAGCCACATAAATCATATGTGATTATATTTATTTAATCACATGTGATTATATGTATCTAATCACATATGATTTATGTGAAAAATATTCATTTTCGAGTTCTCGATTCAATAGTTGTTCTCGTGTATTTAATCACATGTGATTATAAATATTTTATCACATATGATGTATGTAAATAAGATTCAAACTCACGTTCTCAATTCAGTAGTTGTTATCATGTATTTAATCTAGTTGTTATCATGTATTTAATCATATGTCATTTTATGTATTTAATCACATACGATTAATATGGACAAAGAACAACTATTGAATCAAAAACACAAAAATGAATCATGTGCATACAAGTCATAAGTGATTAGATCATATAATCACATGTGATTTAATACATGAAAACAATTAATGAATCGAGAATGCGGAAATGAATCTTGTCTGCTTGTCACACTAGAGAACAAACTACATTCTGCCTTTCATTGTTCATTCTACCGGATTAGGGTATCTGTGAACAATAACATAAAACAAGTAATGCCTACATAATAAGAGAGTTAGTGTAATTCATCTCCTTAAACTTGAAAATTAGCTAGCATGAGCTAGATGGATACTTTCCTTTCTGAGAACCTACACAACAATTATAATATTATATGGCTTGTGCTTTGTTGTATTACTCTTATAAAACTTATGTACATATTTCCTTATTTTCTCTTTGATTGTAGTGCTCTGTATGGGATCTTTTTTCTTACCTTTCAACCCATTCTTAAATTTCGATAAAATAATATTAGTAAAGTTCCCACTTTTATATTTTTAGAAATATAAATATCTCATTCTAATGATTTTTTGTTGATTTTATATAAAATTTACAAGTTAGTATTTTTAAGTTGTCACTTTCTGGACCACTCAAGAGTCTTGGAATAAACTGTAGCAATATACTAATTATTACATCATTCCCTTTATATGTGGGAAATGATACATCCATATCTAACTGTAGGCTTTGGAATTTTGGTATTTGGAGTTCTGATGAATTTATTATGATTTTTTTGAAGACAATGCATGGAATATGTGACAACATGGACCAACCTGAGAAGATTGCCAATTTTACCCCTCAAGGATTTGGAATTTCGAAATGTGATTCAAAGTTTGAAGAAAATAAACATACTAAGATTTACATAAAACTAAGTCTCATGATTTTTAGGTGTTCTTAATGACTTACATGAATTTTAGAAGTTGGAGGACAAATGTGGAAAAATTGATCATAATAACTTTTAAATCACTTTTGGTGTTCTATTAAGGACTTAATGGTTACGCCTTAAGTTTATCACTTTTAACATGATTGTTTGTTACTTAGTAGGCTATTGAGATGTGAAATTTAATTTAACCTAAGGGCCATAATGATTGGCTTAATTAGGATGCAAAGTTAAGTATTTTCACATAAAATGCCACTTTTACACTTATTAGGTTCTTTCAAACAATATGACAAACACCTTGTGTGCATGAAATCCTATTGTGATCATCAACACTCTAATAGACTTCAATCCAACCCCTAGATCTTACTATATTCATTTATCATATGAAACAAATTAATCAAGAAGCAACCTAAGAGATTCCACTTTTGCTTGATGATTTCTTGATTCCAAAGCCAATATCAGGACCCAACATGAACAAATAGAAGATAATAGTTTCCAAAATATGAAGTTACCATGGCAGATGGAATGGGCAACGAAATTGGTTATTGGCCTCCAACAAATTCCTCTACAAATACAATTTCATATAGATATAGCAAATTGGTCAAACTAAATTATAAAATGAAATATTTCTTAATGAATTTATTATACAACTATGTTTGAAAACCATTAATTTGATAAAAAATATATAAAAAAAATAGGAAATGGAATTACATAGAATAAGGATAAGGAAGCATATCAATCAATGAGGGCAAAATGCCTCTATTGGCTCCTTCATCGACGTTCTCCAGGTGAATGAAAAAACAAAGCAACAACTCTGACTTCATCTCCAACAAGCTCGATATGAAGAGTTTTTGGGCAGTAGGTTTGCAGAATCGAAGACTTCACCTGTGGCGGATGAATATATGTACTGGAGTTTCGTGAAATCCAGGTAGCATTGAAAATCGTAGAGAGTTCGGCGATCGGAGAAGTGGTGAAGATCGACATCTTCAATTTGATGCATAGCTGCTTCAGTGTGTTATCTTCTATTTTCCTCTGTTTGGCTTGTTACGGGAATGTAATAACTTTAAGAAAATTACATATACACCCTTACTTCACTAAAAGTAACGTGTTTGTTTTCCTATTGCTGATTTTTGTTCTCAAATATTCTCAAACCCATAAATGTTCTCATTTGAACATAGTTATATATATATATATATATATATATATATATATATATATATATATATATATATATATAATATTTAAAATTGATATCCCACTGTGAGAACTGCTATTTTAAATCACGACAAGTGACCGCTATAAGATTTTGGACCGTGATAACTACATAGGATACAATAAAAAAAAATTAAAATCCATGAGTCATTCGACAAAATATAAAAGTTGATTATATAAAAAACATCATCTTCAAGTTATATACAAAACATCATTGTCAAGCTATATCAAGAAATATAAGGGCGGGAGAGTTCCAACGAAGCATTATTAACAACATGAAATAGTAATGAACTTTCATTTTTGTTAATATATTGTCATTGAATTTTTTTGTATCTAATTTACCCATAAATTATTTGAAATTGTTCACATTTTACCTTTATGATCGGTTGTAACCGGCCATAAGACTAAATTGTGAACAATTTAAAATAATTCAAATATAAATCAAACACAAACAAAATTAGTGACTAAATAAAAAAAATAATGATTAAATGTGAACACATTTAAAAGTTCGTTAAACTTTATATTATTATATTTCTATTATTATATAACTCAAATTATTTAGTAATTGGGTATGTCACAACAATTGAAGTCAAATGCTCCCTTGCGGATCTTGTCTAGCCCATAAACACCCCTCACGACAATATCTAATGAAGTTACCTCAATACACAACCTTGGATCTACTGCGCTCCTTCCTCACAACCTTATCCATAGGGTGAAGTACTAGAAGGCCTAAAGAAATAACCAACCTCAATAATTAACAGAAACATCCTCATGAATCTTCGAAACAGGTTACATACCTTGTTTGAGATTGAACATATCCCATCAACACGTAACTAAATCGATAAAAGTTATCTAGAAATGTTGCTAAGACTTTGGTCGGATCCATCCAATTACCAACCTTACCAGAACAACATGCCAAAAATTAGATTTTGCGCAGATCTAATATCGCGTCCGGAAAATTGAATAATACTGCCCAAGCTTCTAAAATTCCAATAACCAAGGATATCTTCCAAACACAAGCCAAACTTGATGATAGGTTGATGCATCCCATGAAATTTAACTGATACAACTCAAGACTTCCAAAGAATCTTCGCTATTGATGATGAACGAAATGACAATTGATCGAAGATGCATTGACATCTAGTCTAGTGAACCAATAGACTATTGAACCAAAATCCATGCGGAGCCAAACTTACTCAACTCTGGAGTTGATTTACCAATCGACAATTGCCCAGCTTAGGCTATAAATAGCAATCCATTCAACGAGTTGGCAAATCCCTTAACAACCGATACTCAACTTGAGCGGTCCTAGCACCTCCTGATCTATTCATTGGCATCCCAAAAGGAACTGATGTCTAAAACGAACTCCTTAACCAACTACTTCCTTTTGTGAGACGACTCATATATTTCTTGAGCACATACATCTGATAGCCACTTGCTCTACACCCCCAACTTGACCACATCTCGAATTGAATTCTCGCATACCCGCACTGCATATACCTATGACCCATTCTTATGAAATCATAAACTCGAATAGATCGTTGATCCTCCAAGAAAAATACCCAATTCTCCCCCACTTAGGGTTCGAACTACCGCCCACTGGCATTGCAAACAAGACCGTATATACCAGATACATAACATCCCAGACCCTTGGAATGTATGACACAACGCATATGATCTTCTAGATAAAGACCAAACAAACTTAAAGAGATTATGAATCTCCTATAAAGAACTCAGAAACTCCCCAATATTAATTGCCTCTAACATCAAGAATCCCATGCAGATGCACAAGCAATAATTTTGTCCATTCAAAACACCAATTCTCTATCTAGGAACAAATGGACTACCATACATCTCGTCTTCAAATCCCCTACCATCAATTCAACGCAAGAATCATTCATAAATACAAGATGCATCATTCTCATAGTCGGGATACATAAGAGACAACAAAAGTTGTCGTTCCCGATTCACTTCCCTGATCACCTGAAACAATCAACTAGCACCTGTCCTGACTATATTCAAAGAGAGTAGACCCCCTAATCTCATTTCAAGGAAACCATACCACAAGGATACTCTTGTGCATTCCCATACTTCCATACTTGCTGCCAAAAACCGCAGCTACCTAGCCCCATGCTGGGTCTACAACCCAACTCTGAAAATGACATGGATGCTCTTTATTTCATTTAAACACGAAAAGCTGGAAGAACACAACCCTCGTTGTGGATAGTGACATCCCGATCCATCTACCAATCACTCAGCCTCCGACTGCAATCCTCGAGTCGATCATCATAATCGCTTCCTTCTCGAGTCCTACAACTCAATTGGCACTACCTCGAGAGAGGCCCTCAAGATCTAAAAATCAAATTACTTATCTACGTCTGCACCAATCAAACCCAAAATGACATGGCCACTAACGCCTAAACAATCATCAGACCCATCATCAGCCTAAACAACCATAACCGATAAATCGAATACGACAGAAACACATCGCAATGAATCATGGTGCCAAACCATATAATCTACCCTCAATCAGCTCCTTAGAATCCACAAAATTTTCCTTGATTCGAGTACGGATCCAGTGCTTTTAGTAGTACGGGCCCAATACTACCGACCGATCCAACCATATATACTCACTCTCAAACGAATACACACCACTAAAATAGCGCATCAATTCCTCTAAGGCACTTCCTAGGATTCCAACCTCACCCAGCCATCAGCTGTTAAAGAACCCCTATTAATATCAACTAACTACTTCATGAATATAATTACATGAAACAAACCTTAAATAATCTTTCGAATAAAAGACCCAACCCTACAACGGTTGGACTCAGACAAGAGTTGCTCAATAGGGCCAAGTAAATCACTTTAAAATTATTTAACCTTCACCTCATATAACTTAACATATTTACTTAATAGTTAGCTCACATCAATGTGAGTCTCACAAAGCACAAAGCAAGCAACATTCGGTAGAAACACCCTAAAACATAAAGGCATCTTCCAAGTCACTTGCTACTACGATGTTAGGGACTTCCACTAACACTATCGATTGCCTTATGCATGAAAATTATACACAAAACAGGATCACAAAGACTGTCAAATTGATGATTCTACCCTAAGATCAAAACCAGACAAGGAACATGGAATAAGTCCAAATCAGTCCTTTTAGGGCTATATAATCCTAATCGTATAAAAGTTTTAAAGCATACACTTAGTAATTCGATCAACATAGATTCCAAATCCAACATAGCATCCAATTCCTCTTAGGCTACAAGGCAGCACAGATCAGGGCATTTTATCCAACATCTGAAACCCATACTAGCATGTAGTTCCAAAAGCTCAATCAAGAGGAATATAAAGTCATCTCTCCTAGCATTCTATCATGCAAATCCCGAGTAGATCCTTAGCCCTAATCTAGCATGTAATTCTCATATACTCATACCAAAACAATAAGCATAACACATGTATAGGTATTTTGGGAAATACTTACTTGAGCTCGGCTAATTGCATGCATCGTACCCCTTTTTACTTAATAAAAATATTTTTAGAAATCCGATTTCTTTTTCTTTTGAAAAAACTGTCATTTCCTCGGTTTGAGTTCTAACACACCCAGAAGTGTGCCCGAATCCCTCAAACCAAGGCTCTGATACCAACTCGTAACGTCCCAAAACCCAGAACCAAAAAGTTTGTTTTTATATTAAATAAACACTAGCCGAACGTGCTTATCAAAACCATAAGGAAACCATAGTGTATTAGAAATCATCCAAAATACATTAGAGTCAATAAATGTCACACCCCAAAACCGAGAATGGCGGAATTCGTTCTGGGGTGGAGGACGTCATGTACAGTATTATCACAATTGCATAATAGTAAAAACAAGCGACAACAACCATTGTATTAATATAGTAATTGTAAATATAAGCGTGTACAATTTGATAGACACCAAAAGTATAAACAAAAATAAAAGATGGTCTTGTATATAATCCATCTTCCCAAAGGCTGCACCAGAACTTGTATTTTTTTGACCTGAGAATACAAGTTATTTTGAAAACGAGTATCAGCATAAAGCTGGTGAGTTCATAAGAATTTAGTGTCGTTGCTTGTATAAAAGTGTTTACAATCATGTAATATAAAAGTTGTGATTAATGTTTGAGAATAGTAAAAATCCCTAGAAAATCCTATATTTTCCAGATTTGAGCATTTGTAAGTTTAACCCTTCGAGTGTGTAAAAGTATTTCCATTAAAACTGTCAGTTATAAAAATAAGGTAATAGATTTCATTCAAGTAAAGTATATGAGGGAAGATATTGCCGACTGGCTGTAGTAGTGTTGCAAACTTCAATTAGTAATATATGTATATATATTCACTTCGGGAAGTTAGTTTAGCCTTTAATTCTTAGTGTGTTAATTTGAGTACGAATGTAATTTCTCATGTAACCAATCTTAGTGATAGTAGAGTATCCGATGACCTTCCCGGTCACACGTAGTGTAGTGATGTTTCGTCACCCCTAGGCCTAGTCGGCTCAGACTGTAGTTAATAGTCGGGATGTAATAGTGTCTGTCCTGTATAGATCTATACATGTAGTGGTTGCTTTCCCTTCGGGAAGCTCTGGTTACACAGTGTTTACACAGTAGAGTGCTGTATAGAGAGATAGTGTGTCATTTTCTAGATTAGTGTATTTCCTTGTATTATAGTATAGTAAACTTTTAGTATAGTATATAGGGTGTTCTCCTTAACATGCATTAGCTTGTAATAGTGGTAATTATAGTGAGTATCATAATGATAGAGGAAATGAGCAGTAGTCTTAACTATACCTATTATAGTTAAATAGAGTGTGGGATTGCATGCCTTTGATTGACAAAGGTATTGAATAAGATGAAGACTTTCATATCTAACACAAATATATATGATATATAATTAAGAATTCAACGACAGTCAGACGGATAACAGTATACCCTAAGACCCCAATCAAACAAGAACAGGAAGTAAGGCGAGCTATCGGTCCTAAGTCCTTCAAGTCTTACTTATATAAGTATATTGGTGTAGATATAGTTTAAAAGAAAAGTAGTTTAAAATAGTTTGAAAATAGTTTAACAACAATTTAACTTAGAAAATGCGTTTGATAAGTATTTAAAACAGTTTTGTTGACAAGTAGCTAAAAGTATAGAAAATCCTTTTTGATTGCAAGTTATAAATCACGTGTGATTTGATACTATAACTTGTTGTATTTTACTTGTATTCCCCCCTAAAACATTTAAAAGAAACATTTGAAAGGTTAATTAAGGTGTATGAACTCACCTGCTGCAACAACCCGATATTTCAACCCTTTGTAATGACCTAAAAAGTCAAGTATTGTAACCACCTTGGAGTTAATAAAATTAACTTTGATAATAAAATGACCAAAAAGTATCTATTTAAATTCCTACTATGTTTAATATCATTAAACCGGGATCGTACGTAAAAAGAATGCCCAAATCCGGCTTCGTATATTGAAGTTAAGATTTTTCCAAGTTCGGCTTAGCAGCAGACAGCTAAAAACTCGAATCGGAGATCGAGTGACTTTTGGCCGGAATGACCTAAACGAGAATCGAAGGTCTCGACAATGGTATTTCAGCGGTAAAAAGTCTGGCAAAAAAACCGACGTCAGATAAAGAAGTTATGAATTTTTAAAGAAATTCCTTAATCACGATATTTTATAAATAAATAATAAAAATAATTTCATAATTTGCCAACGGAGTCTAAATGAAAGTTGTAGAGCATAGTCTCACCTACGCGTGGATATAAAGACCATCGAAAACGAAGTTCGTATGAAGGAGATATGATTTTTTTTGAAGTTTATGAAATAAATTATATATAAATTTAATTCAAAAATCTGGTAATATCTGAAGGAGGAGTCAGCGTCCTCATCCGAGTTACGCGCTGCGTAGCCTCGTACGCCCCGCGTATGCGAAGGCCTTGGTCTCGGTCCGTCCACATCGCCCCTATGCGAAGCTACCCCCTCCCCGTCCCATCCGAAGCCGAGGCAGTCGAGGACTCGGTCATGCATGACGTACGCGTACGCGCTGCGTACGAGCGTACGCCCCGCGTACCAAGGCGGTTCAGCACCCCTATAAATAGAGATGCGAGGGTTCCCGGGAATTTTGCTCATTCTCTCTCTATTTTCTTGCGTTTTGCCTCGTTTTCCGTGCCCGCACTACCCCGAAGCCCTGATCATTTTGCTCGAGTCCCGAAGATCGATTTTACTCCCGAGATTCCCGAGAATCCCGAGAAAAATCCGTTTCCCGAGACGAAACTCTGCCCGGTTTTCCATCTCGCTATCTTCAAACTTTCAAGTGAGTTCATACCCCCTTCAAACACACTTTAAATACATTTTAAATGCTTTTATACTCTTTTAGGGGAGGAATACAAGTAAACATACGGTTATTATCGTGTATTTCATAAAATTTCACTTTACTCGTTTTTATCAAATGAATCACTTGTGATTTAGTACTACTATGTGAAAACTCTTGTCATACTTTGCATGCACTAGATTTATACAAAGTATTTAGTAATTCCAAAGTATCCTTCGTTGCTAAACTGTTTTATACATTCTAAAAAACTTATGATTTATGCTTTGTCAAACATTGTGAAAAAGGATAAACTTTGCACACAAAACTATTACTTTAATACAGACTTAGTTGAGAATCCATGAGACGTGTACATCTTCAAATACTGCCTTTTTATTAGAAGGTATCGCTACAAGTCCTGTCTATAACTAGAGTCTCCCGTTCGGAGAACGTGTCAAATGTGTATAGATCTATACGGGAAGTCATGATCCCGCGCCCTGACTGTTAGCTACAGTCCTTCCTTTGGGGTGACAGTTTGTCATAACGCTACGACGCCTGAAGAACGTCGCTACAGGCATATTATGTTTAGTATGGTTATAAAACTCATCGGATATACAATTATTATAGTACTTCTGATTGATGAATAAGTAGCTACTAAAGTTATTCATTATCTAACAAACTGAAATCTTCTGATAGGTTTATTATATAAATCTATGTTTAAAATCTTCTAAAGCATGTGGATTGCTTCCAATTGTTAGTCTTGGACATTAAACAAACAACTATTAGGAAAATAAGGGATTTTCTTGGTTCAACTATCTACATTTTTCAACACAAATACTCTCATGCACTACATACTTTTATAAGAAAATAAGGGATTTTCTTGGAAAATATACACTCATTTTAGAATGGCATTCAATGTTTCTAAATCACTTATGAACTCACCAACTTAATTGTTGACACTTTTTCTTTGAAATAACTTGTATTCTCAGGGAACCGTTAAGCAGGTTTGGAAATCAACTTTTGGGGATTAACGCGCTGGCGTTAATTATTTATTTTGAAAGATGTTTATTCATTTATCTTTTGAGCATGTAATGAATACAATGATGTAAACATTTTTAAACCTTTATATATGTATGGTGATGTGTACTTTCCTTTCTATGAACTGTTATGATATCGAATATGATGTCCTGAGCCCCCAAACGTTTCCGCCGTTCTGGTTTGGGGGTGTGACACCTGCAGTGAGTTGAGCGGATGAAAAATGTCGGGTAGGATGCTAGGTGTCAAATGAGAATTTGAACACTCACACAGATCCTATGAAACATGTAGTGACACATAATGGTGTCTAATTAGTTATTTATTCATTAAATAAGTAAGTAATTACACCCTAATGCATGAAAACACTTTGTTTTAAGTGCTAGGAGTGACAAGGGTTGCATCTAAGGAGCATATGACCTCACTATGGAGTTTACTCCTCAAATACTCACCTTAGGTGAGTTTACGGTTGAGGGACCCTTTCCCCTATGAGTTTATGGCCGTAAAATCATGGGAGAGGTGTATCTGTGTGCTTTTTAGCTTCATGCCTCACTAAGGAAGGTTCTAGGGTTGATTTCAAGGGTTTAGGAAGTGGTTAGGGCATAAATTGCCCACTTTTTGGAGTTTACGGTCCTTATACCCTCTTTGGGGAGTTTACTACCGTAAACCCATGATTTTACGGCAGTAAACTCATGGTTTATCCATCCACTTTGAATTTTGGGGTTCCTAGATCATCTAAGAAAGTTCCTAGTCCATAAGTCATGCTAGATAAGGATTTGGGTCATCAAAACACCCTTTTGGGGTGTTTACGGTTCTTGAATGTTTCTTGGGAGTTTACTACTGTAAACCCATGAGTTTACGGCAGTAAACTCATGGCTACTCCATCCATTTCGTGATTTGGGGTCCTTAGGTCATTTATGCAAGTTTCTAAGTTATGGTCTAAGGCTAAGTAAGGGGCTTAGGCTCATTTTGCATCATTTGAGGGAGTTTACGGCCTAAGAGTCTTACTGGGCCGTAAACCCTCTTTCAAGCCTCCAAGCATAATGCTTAACGTCTAAAACTCTTCAAGGGTAAGTTCTAAGTTAGCCTCTAAGCCTAAGGAAGGGATTTGGGGGCATTTTGGCACCTTTTTAGGGGTTTACGGCCTAAGAGGGTTCTTGGGCCGTAAACTCCTTATTCTTGGCCTTCTTGGATGATTTTCAAGCTATAAAGATATGTAATGAGTTTTAGAACAATCTAGGGTAAGAGAACTTACAGTTTGGGAGCTAAAACTTATGGATTTTTGGAAGAATCGAGCCTTGAAGAGAGAGAGAGTAGAGAGAGAGAGAGAGAGAGTGACTAGAGTGGTAAAAAGTCTAAGTTGGTGACCACTCAACCCTTATATAGGGCTTGAGTTGGTGGCCAGGTGGGGATCCACCCCATACCGACGTTAAATGGAATTTAAATTTTTGCCCGATTAAATGGTCGTAACCCGGCTTAGTTGTAAACTAAAAAATTTTCCCAATTAAATTTTGAGGGTATCACTCGTGTTTTATTTATTTCATATCGACACTAAAATAAAATAAAATATTAATTGGTTTGTCTAACCAAATGTTAACGGAATCTTCATAATAATAATAATGAAAATAAAAATATTCTATTAACGGAAATGGGTTACAGCGACGGAATAAATTTCAGGTTGTCACAATAAAGCATATTGAAGGTACCTAAAACATAAACTGAAAACCGTAAGCACAAGCTTAGTGAATTCCCCAAAATACACTATACCATACTTACAATGGGCCTTGCCCAACAACCATCGGGCCCCGCCCGTAACAGATTTGTTAGTAACATGCGATGGTCCCCGCCCAACACACACATCGGGCCTCGCCCGGTATACATAAAAAAATACAGCACATACAAGATTCACACAGACAGCTAGCATACAAATAACAATAATCCATGGGTTGACCTTGGTGCCTTCGACCCATCAAGCACTGTGAGGAGACTCACCTCTCACTCTGAAAAAAATAGCTAAATAGGTTTTCGACTCCGAATGTCATCTCTACTCGTCACCTAATCTCAAATACAACTCAACATACTCAAAATACCCTTAGGTCAAACTTGGTCAAAGTCAAAAAGTCCAAAAGTTAACCGAGTCAACTCAACTTCAGAATGCATAGTGTCCAGAACACATGGCGTTCCTGGAGAACGCATATCGTTCTCTAGTTGTTCCCATTTTCTTTCATTAAGAACTTAATCCTTTAGCTCTTGTGCTCAAATTCCAGATCTAGCCATAGACTAACATCCTTAACCATAAGGTTTTCAAATTTATGGTCTTGCATGACCATTAAGTGCCCAAACACAAAAACCCTAACTACTTAACCCATTAAGACCTTGTAGATCATGCATGGAAGGAAACTTTCAATCAAGATCACATTTTTATTCTTCTAAATGCTCCAAGACGTCTAAAAGGACAGCTTATATGGATTAGAATAATACATACTCATAATACCAAGCTTAAGGGACCAAAAGAACACCATTTCATGGCTAAACAAGATCTAATCAACTCCTAACCAAGTTTAGAGCTTTTTACCTCCAAATGATGCCAAAAGATGATGTGATTCTGGATCCAAAGTGTTCCATTCCTCCAAGATGATCTTCTCTTCTTCCTCTCTCCTTCAAGGTTACTAAAACACACACACAAAATGCTCAAGAATGCTCTAAAATGGATTAGGGTTTGATTGGGAATGAAATGGGGTTAGAGGCTGATGAAAGGAAGAAGACTTGAGACTTAAGGATGCTTGAATAGGGTCTAAACCCTAAAAATTATGGTTTTAGACCAGACCGAGAACATATAGCATACAGAATGGACGCATAGCGTCCCCAATGCCATGCGTTCAGAAAGGACGCATATCGTCCTTTGAGCATGCATTTTTTTTCAAACGCTACAAGGGACCCATTTTTCCAACAAGGGTATAAAGGAACTCTTGGAAAACAAGGTGTTACATCACATCCTACCTAAAAACATGTATCTAGCTTGGACCCATTTTTTTTTATTTTCCTACCTAAAAATATGTATCTAGCTTGGAAATCGGATTGATAGCATCACATTCTTAAAATCAAAAACAAATCATCAATTAACCATCAAAAAAATTAAAGGAAGCAAATCTTTTGTTCAATTATCTATGTCCTCTTATCTTTTCTTTGTAGTTGATTATCTTACCACATCGCAAGCAAAAGTTAATGGAATTAGAGGGGGGCATCGTTGGTTACTAAGGGTTTAATCGGAGTTATGTGTGGGTTAATGTTCGTCGACTTTTGATGGACTTCTTCCCTACCGATGGTAATTTTATAATCTTGGGTTTTCTTTTGTTTTATGAAAAGAACCTCAAATGTATGAATAAGGGATTTTATGAATCTTTAGTTTTGAGCAACGAACATGTAACCATTTTTATGTACTTTCAAGTTTTATTGAACTCCTTTTTGTTAAAATTTGAAGAGATTGTGAATTTCTTTTGGTACAATCAAAATCAAATCCATAGAGAAATAAAGCATTTTACGGATAGGCTTTGAATAGTGTTACTTACCACCATATTCTTCTTTGGTGTTGAAGCAAATTGAAGGTATATCTGCTTTTTGGAAAGGCAACTTCCTTAACGAGAATTTTGGGTCAGCTTTTGCATTGCTCTAGGTTATTTTCTTTCACATCATTTTGACTTTCGTATATGGACATTCTGTTAGAATTTATCAAGTTCGATGCGCTTTAGAAGAGGTGTATATATTTGAGCGGCTTGATTTAAAAGACAAAGGAGTTTATTCTTCAAGTATGGGTAACAATCATATCAGGTTGCATTGCTACTTGCGAGGACCATGTACTTGTGGGATCCTAAATGAGGCATAATTGATATCATTTAATTATTGAATCGAAAAATTATAAAAAAATTTGGTGCTGCTCTAACCCTCATATATTTGATATGGACAATGTGAGGCAATATAATATTATGTTTACCATCATTAATGTTTAGTATCTGTGGCTTTGTGCTCTAACTTGTAGTTACAATGATTTTCAGTTTTCTTGGATCATATTGTGAAAACATTGATGCTCTTGAGAAGTACTCATAAGAAAAAGATAAATTGGCATCTATAAGGATCAAGTGTTTTGAATGTTGAATTTCAGCCAATTTATTGTTTATGTTTCTAAATCGTGTAGTTAACGGTTGAGTAACTTAGATTTCCAATATGTTCAAGTTTTAATATCATGTGGTGTTTAAACTTTTAATTTCAATTATGGAAGTAAGTCCAAACTGACCATAGTTATGGTTTCTTTTGATGAATTTTACAACAAATAGATAAATCATCGCAAGAACCATGTTGGCACATTTTTTCTTGGCATAACAGGAAAAAAGAACTAATGTTTAAAGTCTTGAATTTAATATTTCAAGGTAATGTATCATTGATTCTAAATTGTAGGATCCGATCTGGGAACTTTAGATGGACAAATCTAAGAGCAGTTGGGATCTTGATCTTGAAATTCTCACTAAAATTATAATCCTGATAAACCCTAACTAATCTTGGAGTTCTTTTAGTTGAATTACTTTATTAAAGTTATTTTATTGTCTGTTTTGGGTCTAGGGGTAGTTTTGTATTTTTGGGTTTTTATCCATTATTGGTTATCTTAGGAGCATTATCTTTGTCCCATGCTTGTTTGAGGGACCACTCCTTTTGGAGCAACTTTTCCTGAGTCGTTTCTAGTTTATATATACCCATGTAGGTTTTTGTTTAGGTGGCTAAGAATTATTGTGTAAAATAACTTTGTTCTTATTTGGAGAGTCCATTTCTCTCGAATGAATAGGAAAAGCTTAACCTATCTTATCTTTTCATAGTCTTATTATCAGTTCTTATTCAAGAATGTATCATGGTCGATCAAATCCTAATAACTATTTCATAATATATACATTCTCAAGTAACTTAAATGTAAATATCTTGATTTTGTGTTTCCCTCTTCACCACTTTTTGCTATACAGAGCCACAGAGTGTGGGATACATAGAGGAAAAAAAAGGAATGACGGATGCTTAGGAGTTTCATGAAGTTTAGACACAAAAATGTGAATACTTCTCTCCCATGTTCCTCTACCTCCACGTACATAATCATCAAACTTAAGAGTTCAAGATTGGTGTACATATTTCATTTTTTTTCCATCTTTCACTTAATGATTTAGTATAATAGACTTTATTATAAGATAAGAAATTTGGACTTCCCAGATCGTATTACATTAAAAACCATGACACACCTAAAATGTGTCTTTGTCATCTTCTCATTATGTTGAAATAAGTCGCAAAGGGATCTGAGATTGGTATCAAGGTAGTGAATGACATTGAAATTACAATTGCTTGTATGTTGTAAGTTGTTTCTTTAAGATGGTTAGTTTTACTTATTTTTGTTTGGATATTATGCCATTTGGGATATACCCTTATTTTCTATATCAAAATTGAAATTTTGCTTATTATTGGTAAAAGCATCTAATGTATGTTAATTGGTTGGACATATGAGCCTATAGAGAGGACTTGTGAAAATTGGTCCAAATTCCAAAGTGGTGCCATTTATCTAAAGGTAGATGTGTATCAAAGAGTCTATGAGTTCAAGGAAACTTCAGAAATTTCTATATGACATTCAAAGTACTAAAAATACAGGCTTAAACAAAGTAGTAAGTATGATGTAATTGTTGTAAATAGGTTTGAGTTGCAACGTTCATAGGTTGACATAGGATGACAATTAGACTTTAGCATCCATACAATATAGGTTAAGGACCTCTACTAGGTTGTAGCCTTAAAAGTTTAAATAGAAAAAGGTCTGTTGCGATAAGAATATATCAAGGAAGGATAATGATTGAATTCCCTAAGGACATTCAGATAATGGTGGTGAGTCTGTAGGACCACCGAAGGGTTAATCGTGAATCTTTAGGCCTGATGGGGATGATGACAAGAGCGATCTGGCATCATAATCCCAGTATTTGGATTGTGTCACGACATATCGTGAGCGGACATAAGAACGAATTGCACAAATAATAGTAATACCTTAATATAGGAAAAGTAGTTAGAGCCTTGCAAGAAGGTTATTGGTGACCTAGTGCTCATTATAATCTATTATGTTGGAAGATAAGAAAGCCTTATAACGAGTCTGTCACCAATATTAGAGTATTAGTTCTAGTGTTTTCAAGTCATATAACTTTTTATAGTAATTTTGGTTAAACTTCAGGATGTTGGAACACCTAAACTAGGTTAGAATGTCGTTTGTAATCGAGATTCATGTATGTTTTAAGGATATGCCTTAATCCCTTTTTAGAGGCATTTTCTAGAAAGTGGATTCCATTAGGAAATTATAGATAAATTTCCTAGTTACTTGCTTCTTATCGAGTTGGTAGTGTGCCTAGTCAAAGGAACAAATCGACAATTCACATATGGAGGCGATCGTTCATTGTAGAGTATGCATTTTGGAAGTCCAAACCAACGTGTTCTTGGTGTTGGAAAGCTTTGCGAGAAGTACGGGAGTACGTCCGAAGGTAGAAAATGAAGTTCTACGGCTTAGAGGAGCATAATCGATGGAGAAAACATTAGCTAGATCATAGGCTGACCTCGAGCACCCTAGTAAGATGGTATTCAGGCACTATATTTAGGTGTGATAGGAGTAGGATTTTGGGGAAGAAATCTCTGTAAATAGGGGATAATTTTAACACCATGTTTTCGCTCTATAGTAGAATTTATTATAAACAAATTGTTTATAAAATTTGAATTAGAGATAGGTTGCTTATTAGCCTTAGTAGTCTAAATAAAAGTCATAGTAGTCGTAAAAGTGAGAGTGTGCATAGGTAGAATGTCTAAATCTGACTTCGTATGAGAATGTTATGATTTTTTGAAGTTTCAGTGCAGCAGTGTGCGACACAGAAATCGAATTCTAGATCGGTCGATTGTTAGGCAAAATAAAGTGAGATGTTATGATTTTTTTATATGGGATATAACAATTTAAGCTTGTTAAAAATATAACTTTAAAAATAAAGTTAGAATTAGCTGCCGGAGTCTAAATGAAAGTTGTAGATCTCGTTCATAGCTACGCATGGATATAAATAACGTCAAAAACGGAGCTCCTATGAATAAGTTACGAAATTTACAAAAATTAGAAATTTTCATGTGCACGCTCACACTTCACGATGCACAACCTTCTAGAAAGCAACATGTCGACCACCAGGAAAGTGACATGCGGCACCCCAGGCATCCCTATTTACATGCTGCATACCCCATTTTCATGAGGCGCACCCCCAAAATCTGCATATAAATAGAAATCGAGAAATGCTCATTTCTCACACCATTTCCTCCATAATCTCTCTCAAACCTTCTCTAACTTTGAGTCCAACTTTTCTAAACTTCTAAGCATTTTATTAGGGCTATGGAGTAGCTAGGAGCCCGACAAGAAGTGTTCGGGTCGAGATTTTACCCGCACAATTTCCCGGTTTTCGCTAGAACTCTTTGTAAGTCAAGCTACCCCTACTAGGCTTTTAGAATATCTTATATTTATAATTATAGCCTTTATTAGGAACCTATAAGTGCCAGATTAGTCATTAATTCTACTCAAATAACACTGATTGATCTACTTATGGGAGATGTGCCAAGAATGGTCACGTTGGCTTGGTTGTTCGGTTTCAGAAAAACTATATGTCGAAATGATCCTGCTTGGCTGATCCTTATTTGATAGAACTCTCATTATTCATTGGGATTAGTGAAAAAGCTAGCCTTCACTACCAAATTGCCATATGTATTAATAAGTTATAGTATTATAACTTAATACTCGTTAGGCACGTTGCTCATTATTGGAATCATCCAGATAGCCGTTAATCATCTGAGAAACTGTCAAAGTGAGATATCTCACTAGTCAGTATACTATGTACTACAATATATATACATATATGTTAAGATATAAGAGCCAGTATAGTAGAGCCAATAGTATAATGTGCCTGAGCCGAATGTGTAGTATCTATGGGTGTAAATGTCATTGTATTTACTACGGTTAAGTAGGGGTTGTCGTCGGAACGATGATAGGTTGGGAGCCTATAGACCCGGGTTGTAACGCTTGGTTCCTAGTATGTATTTAAACTTCTAATTATTCAATTTTGCATAGCAACTCGACGAGTTCATAGCCCCAACTCGTCGCGTAGAAATGTTATGGACCGTGTGTTTTAAGTGACCAACTCGACGAGTTAGGAGGCCTCAACTCGCCGAGTTGTCTGGAAGAAATGAAACCCTAATTTCGTGGTTTTGCACCCTATTTAAACAACTTAAGCTCCATAAGTTGGCCTCATTTCCAGCCTCCACTGTCCTAAACCCTAACCTCGAAACCCTAAGGCATCTTTGAGTGATTCTGAGCCATTCTTGAGTGTGTTCTGTGTGTTTGAATCCATTGGAAGAAAGGGAAGCTTGGAGATACAAGAAAGAGCTGCTAGATCCAGAATCCTTGCTTCATTTTCGACATCTTTTCTGGTAAAAGGTCTCAACCTTGCCTTGTGGTTACTTAGATCTTCATATTGGTGTCCTTTTTGCTTGTTTTTGTCCAAAAGAAATGGTCATTGGGAGTTGGACGTCCCATATGGACAAACCCTTTCAGATCCAGGGTCTTTAGGAGCTTTCATGGCATAAAGGTGCCAAATTTATGGCCCTAAGAGCTCCATGCACCTTCTAAGACCTTGTTTTGGCCTTTTAAGCTTCATTTGGCCATGCATGTGAGTAAAATTGAAGACTTTACGTGACCTTTTAGCCTTTAAGGTTCAGATATGTGTTCATGAGCTCTATCTTGAAGATATGGTGGTTTTTGGATTAGGACATAAGCCTTTTAGGATTAGGGTTTGAGCTTAATGCCTTTAGGGTGGTTCTTCATGGGTAAAGTTGGAAAATTTACCCTTCTAGACGTAATATCAGTCTAGATCTGGAATATAGGGCTTCGATTTGAAGCATAGTGGCTTAATGCATTAAGCGGGTTAGCAGACTAATGAACTCGACGAGTTCATAAGGGAACTCGATGAGTTGGTTTGGGATTGTCCCGATTCTGTTGAAAAAGGAGGAACTCGACAAGTTATAGGAAAACTCGATGAGTTGATTTGAAATAACGTGATTCTGTGATTCGTGGAAACTCGACAAGTTGAAGGATAACTCGACGAGTTGAGTCAACTCGGAGTGTTGACTTTGAATTTGACTTTAGCTAAGTTTGACCTTTTAGGAGTTTTGAAATATTGATCGGTATCTAAGGTATTGTTTCTGTTTAGGGGTTGAGTAGAGCTGTTTCCGGGGCCGGGGATTTATCCAGTTATCTTTCAACATTCGAGGTGAGTTTCCTTACCTGGTTTAGTGGGTCGAAGGTAGGGCTGTCAAATCGGGCAGTCGTGTCGTGTTTTTGTCTGACACAACAAGGTTTTGTATAACATGAACACAACACGATGTCGTGTTTTTTTTCATTAACACGAAAACGAACCAATTAAAACACGACAACACGACACGACACGACAAATATAATATTATATAACTATTATTGTATTTCGTTCATACTTAAAGATATATAACACGACAAAAACGACAAACACGGAAAACACGACAACCACATGCTTAATCGTGTCAATTTCGTGTCGATTTATGAACACGAACACGACACGACATCGTGTTTTTTAATCTTGACACGAAAACGACACAAACACGAATTTGAATTTTGATTTCGTCCCGATTTCGTTTCGTTTCGTTTCGTGTATTTTTGTCGTGTCGTGTCATAAATTGACACCCCTAATGTCGGGAGGGGCCTGATGGATATTTTTATGTTATTAGTATGCTAATCGTCTCCGTGACTCTTGCATGTGCTGTGTTTATATGTTTTTCCGTGTCAAGGCCTAATGTCGGGAGGGGCCTGATGGATATTTTTATGCTATGTATCTTTGTGATTATTGCATGTGTATGTGTTTATTTGATATATGTTATTGTATGTTGGGCAGGGCCCGTTTTGCCGAGCTCAGCTCGATGACGGGCGGGGCTCGATGTCGTGCGGGGTCCGAAGCCGGGGCGGGGCCCACTATTTGTTTATTGTATGATTGGTATGTGGTATTTTAGGGGAACTCACTAAGCTTCGTGCTTACAGTTTTCAGTATATGTTTCAGGTACTTCTGGTTCCAGGGGAAGAGCTCGAGATGACTGCATCGCACACACCATTGGGATTTCGTTATTATGTTTTACTCTGATTTATGACAACTGATACATTGGTTTATTTCGATGTTTGGATGATATGGAGAATTACTATTTTATCTAATATTAAATCAAAAATATTTGGGACCATATTTTTGGATGTTACCCGGGTATTGATAACGAAATGAGAAGTCGTAAGTCTATATACAGTTATTATTGGTGGATCGGTGATAGGTCGTGAGTCAATTGGTGGATCGGCGAAAGGTCGTAAGCCATTACTTGTATGCATGTATATTTATTTTAATATATGGTATCTTAGGAAAATCACTAAATCTAGCGCTTACCCAGTTGTTTATCAATGTTTTTCAGGAACCTCGTTAATTCGTGAGGAGGACAAGGCATGATTGTACACAAGCGCATTCGCAATCATGTTTTCGTATAATTTAAATTATACTCTAATGTAATTGAATGTTTTAAATAAATAAAAATGAAAATTTTTGGGTTGAAAAATGGGAGGTTACAAGCTGGTATCAATCCCTTGATTTGAGCGAACTGGATGGACACTCGTGTGATTCTAGACTCAAATTAAGGATCCGAGTAATTAATAAATTTTTTTATAAAAAGAATAATAAAAAAAGGAAAGAATGTGATGAATACTGTCATCCATAGCTTAGAAAGGAAAGTGATTCCCAAATATCCATATTGGTTATATTATATTTGCTGATATATGAATTGTTAGAAATGCATGCGAGTATGTAAGCTAGAGATCTTTTCATGAATTGTCGGATTAGAAATTGCTTGATATTTAAGATGCCTTATAGCCTAGCGATTTGATTTTAATTTGTTGCTTAGAACCTATATTGATATTAGTTAGTTAGTTGACAAATATGTTAGGTTGAATGCTCCCAAAATTAAATAGTTTTAGATTACCTAATTTGGAGCTTATGCGCAAGTCTTTCCTGAGTCCAACCGTTCTAGTGTTAAATCTTTCAGTCAACATGCTGTTTAATTTTAGAGGCATGCCATCGTATTTATCAGATAATTAGTTAGTATTGGTAAAAGTTCTTCCTCAACTAATAGTAGGGTGTCGGTAAAGATGCACTGTCCTAGTGGAGTCTAGGAAGATCTATTATATGTGCTCATTGGGACACATGCATATATCTATAGTGGTCATCATATGTAGTGTTGAGAATTGACTTGGAAACTACGAGACAATTTTGGGACAAGTATAAATAGGTATGAAAGGTAGTAGAGGCATATAATACCTAAAACACATGAATCATACTTGGACCAGGAAGAGTCTCAAGGTTGCTAAGGCACTACCAGTTGGGTAAATAGTTTGGCTAACAATATAAATTCATTTTGTGTTATTTCCGTCATTACCTATGGTATGGGGATGTCTAAGAGAATAACTCTAAGTTCAGGCGCAAGTGGCCATAAAAGATCGAGTCTAAATAAAGTAGAATGGCATAAGTAAGTTGGTTCTAAGAACCACATGGGCTCATGGCAAGTCGTCATTTGTGAAAGATGAGAGAATCTAGTCTTCAGTTCATTACTTTTTTCATGTTTGCTTTTTACCAATTTTATCTTTTAAGACTTACTCAATTTGTAAATTTGAGATGATTAATAAAATATTATTGTTTTATGCGGGAAATGATATGTTGACAATGTTTGAAGTGGGCTGAAATATTGGGGATTGTAACCGGATTGGTCATGGTTGTGCATTTTCTTCACATGGTATTATATCATGTTTGTTTGTTTGTTTGTTTGTTTGTTTTCTTTTTTGAAATAATCAATCAAAAGCAAATAATGTTTTGTTGAATGAAGATGGGATGGCAATGTTGAGTGACTATGGGAATCACTTGATACGCTTACTTAGTTAACAAAATTGTTATGTATTGGAGCAGATGTACGGAAACTATATGCATTTGTCCATCTAAATGCCCAACACTAATAAAAACCTTCTTACAAGCTTTGTAGAATTTGTTTGAATAAATCTCTATAGGTGGTACTTAGTACGAACGTACCTAGTGTATATATATATATATATATATATATATATATATATATATATATATATATATATATATATATATATATATAGGGCCCTGATTCTTCCACTGCATGATTTTATCTTTCCACGGGAAAAAAAATATATTGACACTTATACCCCTGATTTTTATTTATCAATATTTAAGAGAGAGAAATATCTTTTTGTTTCCAAACGACTTACCATGAATATGAATGTTTTCCTCATTCCTTCAATTCAACAATACATTAGTATCTCTTCCACGCTTTTAGTGGACATGGCGACCTAGTTTGAGCATTTGCAAATCTCCATTTTAATAACCAATTTTTCATAAATTTTGAATAATTTCCAATATTTTTTAGAATAAATCAAAAGAGTTAATAAGCAAATCCGTTTATTAATTCCCAAACTCAAAAACCCTAAAAATAAATAGCAGTTACTGAAAATCCCACAAAATCACTGTATGAAGAATTTGTTGGATAACTATGCAGGAAAAAATCAAGAACACAGGCTCAAAATGGGACAATTTTATGAGTTTTTAATTCTCTATTGGAATCTAAAATTACATTAGCCAAAACCACACTTCTACTTATATTTGAATAATGCAAATCAGTCCTGCTACGCTTAAAATAATTAGCAACAAATAAACCCACGTACACTTTCTAGAATGATGCCACGAATCCCATATTCTACATCAAACTGGGTAAAACTATGACAAATTCTTTTGCTCCAAGTTAGAGTAAAAACATATCGGATTAACCCAACATAATTCACCAATGAAACCTTTTCAAAATTTAAGACTTATAACTTTGTGGATGGATGTGGAGCGAATTTACCAAGGAAACCAGTATTTTTTGACACTCACTTCCTTTTGAAACTTGTAACGCCGAAGGAAGAAGATGAGCCTGCTGAAGATTGCATAGCCAAACCAGGAAGAACAAACGTG
The DNA here is from genome assembly GCF_051521515.1 of Lactuca serriola. Lineage (NCBI taxonomy): Eukaryota > Viridiplantae > Streptophyta > Magnoliopsida > Asterales > Asteraceae > Lactuca > Lactuca serriola. Next base: position 271,070,625 of record NC_136412.1, on the reverse strand, counting down.
TAATTTGGAAACAATTTTATGGGATATTTCTCTCTCTTCAATATTTAAATGTAGGGTATATATGTCATTACATTAGGTTTTCAGTGGAAAAAGTAAAAGTTACAGTGGAAGAATCAGCACTCATATATATATATATATATATATATATATATATATATATATATAGGGAGAGAGAGAGAGAGAGATATGTTCAAATGTTTCTCACATCTATTGTGTGGTAGAATGCACCAATAAGAATTGAATAAACATTAAATATATATTAAATGATATCCATATTTATAATTCCTTTTTATGGAAACTAATTTAATTCGTCATTAATGTCAATAATAATATTCTTTCAGAATGAATTCATATATAAAGTAATAAGAATGTATTCTAGGAGAACGAGAGTATATTATACTAGAATACACCCTCATTCTTCATATTCCATACAATTTTATTGTAATTTAAGTGAATGATTCATAAAATAATGTTATTGCTGACATAAAAACTTAGATACAAATTCATTCTAAAAGAATATTATTGTTGACATTAATGATGAATTTAATTAATTTCCATAAAGAGAAAATTATAATTATTGATATCATTTAATATACATACAATTATGGAAACCATTTAATATCTATTATTATTTAATTAAATAATAATATAACTTTACTTAATTCCTATTGGTGCATTCTAGCACACAATAAATGTAAAAAACACTTTAACCTAGCCCTATATATATATATATATATATATATATATATATATATATATATATATATATATATATATATATATATATATATATATATATATATATATATAATCTCAAAATCATAACTTTTTGTAATTTGAGCATTTTGAACTATTTTCAAGTTTTTTCCATTTATGTGATTTTTTTTTGTATTTAAGATAAGATTTATAGTTTTCATGTGATTTAACATTGACTTTTTTTTGATTTTTTTAGTGTGAGACCCATCGCAAAACAAATAGTTAAATATCGCCACATACTTCCTTTGTTTCTTCCTCTTTTCCATCCTCGTTGAAGATGAATCACGTATTAAAGTTTCCCAAACTTTGTAGGCTTATAAATAAACAAGTACGCTAAAAACAAAGGTACTCATATTAACAACTATACATTGTCCTAGTCTAAATAGGTAATTAAATCTAAGTTTTAGTGCGAACAACCATCAAAAATAATTCATGGAGCGATATTGTTGATCATCTGTAGCAATGACTTTTTGGTGCTAAAGCCACAACATTTGAAAAAATAGTCAAATTAGGGATGTAAACAAGTCGAGTCGAACCGAATAGTGCTAAGCTCGAAGCTTGATTTGCCTAAAATACTACTGATATTATCACCTCGAGCCTAAATTTGCAGTTCAGACTCAACTCATGTAATACTTGATATTATCGAGCTCAGTTTGACTCGACTAAAAAAAACTTAAAATCATCAAATTTTAAAAACATTTCATATGCTTTTACATTGTTCAAAATAATAAAAAATTTACAATAAACCATCTAATGTCAATATAACATTAACCATCTATGCCATTGCATTTTATATATATCCAAAATACCAAAAAGAAACATTCTCAAACAGTTTTGAAATGCAATTTAAGTTCTTATTCCTTAACCGATGCCTAAAAATTAAAAGTGTTGAAATGTTTTAGTAATTTAAAAATATATAAAAGGTAAAAATGTAAGTTTATAAATACTAGATTAAGCTCATTAGCTGAATGAGTCGAGTATTTTACTACTCAAGTTCGGCTTGATAAGGTACTCGAGTAGCTCGAGCTCTAGCTCGATTAAAGTTGAGTCGATTTTGAGTTTTTCCGAGTCAGACTCGAGTTATTCTTGAGATGTCTCGTCTCATTTACATCCCTAAGTTAAATATGAAGATTTTAGCATTAGCATATTTTTATCACGATTAACAATTTCATTTGCTAAGAACAAAAATCTTCACATTATGACTTTCTTCTTTTTCTAATTTTAATAAAAAAAAATAGAAAATTATACAGAAAAAAAATGCAACAAAATACCGCTTTTAACCTCCTTCTTACAACAAAAAAACCCGAATTTCACAATAAATAAATAAATAAATAAATACAAAAGCTGTGATTTTGAGGTCAAATTAGAAAGAAAAAAAAACTGTTAAATTAGGCGGTTCTAATGAAAAAAATAGTCTTATCATAAGAGGTTGTAGTGTGAAATGTTTTAAAAATATGTCGACTTTAATGAAAAAAGTAAATTATACTGGTTAAATTATGAAAATGACGAAACATAATGACTTTTACATATATTTCTATAAACATTTTTATAGAAAATATAATTTGTTTTAAAAAAAAGCAACACTACAACACCCCCCTTTATTAGTCAACTAATAATTAGAATTAGGGTTTTCTTTTAAACATATTTGCTTATCATGCCTCTTACAAAAAGGGTACCCTTAACATAAGGAAAAACAAAATGAAAATGTGAAAGATTTCATTGCCATTCATGGATGGATAGAAAAGAGCCATATGGTTTTGGCTACTTCAATTATTAGGGAGCACCCAAATGGTTAAATATCTTATAGAAACCATTGCATTACAAAAATCTAAAAGTTATTTGAAAGAGCCCATAAGAGGATAGATTATCTGAATGATAAAGATCAGGGGGTGTTTTTGCTAATTTCAAAAGAGGTTGCATCTATGTTCATAATGTGATTTCTTGTAATGTGGTAAAATTTAATCAACTAAACTTCGTTGTGTGAATTTCCATAAACCCTAATTATAATCCATCATCAATTGCAACCCCCAGATCAGTGAAAAAGTTCAAATTGGTAAAATTAACGACGCAAACTTGTATTTAATCGCATGTTAGTTTAAGAATTTTAATCTGAATCATGGACTGATATGCTCACTGCATATGCAGAAAACGGACGGATTAATAGGGCTCATAAAGTGTTTGGTGAAATGCGTCAACTAAATGTTGCTGTTTAGAATGCCATGATTACATGTCATATACGTAAGAACTAACAAGAACGGAATTGATTAAGCGTGTGAATAGTTTTCTAAATCACTCGAGAAAAATGTAGTTTTCTACTTAATTGTGTGGGAAAGGAAGACACAGAGATTCTGAATGTTTCTTACATTTTCCTGATTAGGAGCGACCACCGCATCCTCCACCTAAATGCCTCCGCCACCGCATCCTCCTCCTCCACAGCCTCCACCATGATGACCACATCCATCGCCAGCACTAGCGTTGAAAAGTACAGCGGCTGTAGCAGCAGAAAATACAGCTCCACCATCGGAAGTAGTGGTTGTACCTATTTCACGGCGTCGAGCAGTCCGAAGTGGTGGAATTGTGCTTTTCTCTTTCCAATCACTTGAATTACAGAGACAATAGAGACAACACAAGACGATAGCTGCTGCAACAACTGAAACGCAAACTATGAGAACGATATCGTATGTCTCCATCTTTTTCTGAAGTCTGAAAAAACTATTTCGTTTCTTATCGTATTTATAGTATACTCTAAGGTTGTAATGAAGTTTATTTGGATTTTGGAAGAAGAGAAGGGGAAATGAAGAGAACTTCTCAGAAAATTATAACTTCAGATGTTCTTCGATTCAGAATGTCTTTAAAGTTTAAGAGGTACAATTCTTACTTCATCACGTACAAGTTGTAGATGCATCTGTTAAACATAAAATTAACATCACAACTTATGTGATAGTTATAATTGAGTTTACAAATTAATTGAAGTGAGTCGAATCCAAGATGGATCAAAAATGGATAAGAAAACTTAAAACTTAAAGCTGATGGTTACGTTTAAAGTCATTTTCGTACTTTTAAATGATTAATAAATTATTATTTTATTATAATCATGAATTCCTAAACAGATTAGATAAAGCTAAATTACAAAACCTGCATACGTTTATAATTTTTTAAAAGAAAGCATAACAATATAAAAATGCAAACGGTATTTGAAAAAACATTAAAGAGGATAAGTTAGCTAAATAAGAATAAAGAGGGGGTATTTTTGCCAACTTCAAAAGCTAAAGGTGACAAATGAATCTCACCAAGAATCAAAGGGGTGGGGGGATAAACGAACTACAATGGCTAAAACGGGAGTCAATGTTCACTGTTAGAGACACATTTGACCCCTCTTTCTTTCTCATGGACTGCCATCCGCCATGTTAGCAAAACGAGGTTACATCCATGTTCACCATCTGATTTTTCGTAATGTGATAAAATTTAATCACTCAACTTCGCTGTCATCAATTTCCGTAAACCCTAATTATAGTCCAAGCAAATCCATCGTCTATTGCAACTCCAAGATCAGTGAAAATGGTCGAATCGGTAATATTAACGAGGCAGAACTTATATTTAATCGCATGCCAGTCAAGAGTGTCGTGTCATGGACTGCTATGCTCACTGCATATGCGGAGAATGGACAGATCAATAAGGCTCGTAAAGTGTTCGATGAAATGCCTCAACGAAATGTTGCTACTTGGAATGCGATGATTACAGCCTATATGCGTAACAAGAACGGGATTGATAAAGCATGTGAATTGTTTTCGAAATCCCCCGAGAAAAATGCAGTTTCCTATGTTTCAATGATCACAGGTTATGTTCGTGCAGGAAGGTTGGAAGATGCAGAGAAGTTGTACTATAGTATGCCAATAGAGTGGCGGGATCCTTTCTGTTCAAACGCCTTGATGAATGGGTATTTGAAGAACGGGAAACTTGAAGTGGCTGTTGAAATTTACAATGGAATGGTGGAGAAGAACGTTGTTTCTTCAAGCTCAATGGTTGATGGATACTGCAAATTAGGGGAAATCAAGAAAGCAAAAGAGTTGTTTGATGCAATTCCAGATAAAAATGTTATTACTTATACTGCAATGATCGATGGTTATATGAAAAACACTGATTTTGAAGAAGGGTTTTCGTTATTCCTACAAATGAGACATGAAAATGGTATAAAACTTGTTTCCAACACATTAACTGTAGTATTTGAAGGCTGTGGAAGATTCGATAGATATAAAGAAGGGCTTCAAGTACATGCTTTAGTGATGCTTATGGGATTCAACTTTGATACTTTCTTAGGAAATTCCACCATCACAATGTACTCTAGATTCGGTGATTCAGATTCAGCTCTTAAGCTGTTCAACATAATGGAGACAAAAGACACAGTTTCATGGAACTCTTTAATCAGTGGTTACATTCAATCTGAAAACCTCAACGAGGCTTATAAACATTTCAAAATGATGCCACAAAAGGATGTATATTCTTGGACAACAATGATAACTGGATTAAGTAGCAAAGGGCATACAGAAAAGTCAGTTGAGTTGTTCAAAATGATGCCACATTCACAGAAAGATGATATTACATGGACTGCTCTTATATCAGGATTTGTGAGCAACCAAGAACATGAGGAATCAATCCGTTGGTTTGTTCAGATGCTTCACACACAAATCAAACCTAATCCTCTTACATTCAGCAGTGTTCTTAGCTCTTCAGCTTCTTTAGCAACACTAAATCAAGGACTACAAATCCATAGTCTTGTAGTTAAAACAGGTATGGAATCCGACTTATCTGTTCAAAATTCACTGGTGTCATTTTATGCAAAATGTGGATGTGTAGATGACGCCTACAATACATTCCATTCCATTACTACTCCAAATGTTGTTTCTTATAACTCTATGATCAATGGATTTGCACAAAACGGATATGGGGAAAAGGCGATTTCTTTATTCAAGGAAATGGAAGAAAAAAACATGGAGCCGAATGATGTTACATTTCTTGGTGTTCTTTCTGCTTGTACTCATGTTGGATTGGTTGAAAAAGGTCAAGGATATTTTAACTCGATGAAATGTTTATATAAAATTGAACCAAATCCAGATCACTATGCATGCATGGTTGATCTTTTGGGTAGAGCTGGATTTGTAGATGAAGCGTTCGATTTTATAAATTCAATGCCTTTTGAGCCTCATTCTGGGGTTTGGGGTGCACTTCTTGGAGCAAGTAGGAGTCATTTTCGTTTAGATGTTGCAGAAATTGCAGCTCAACATATCTATGAATTGGAGCCTGATAATGCTACACCTTATGTGGTGTTATCTGATATATACTTGGTTTCTAGGAAGAAAGAAGATGAGGAATTAGTGAGAAGAATGAAAAGATTGAAAGGTATTAAAAAGAGTCCTGGTTGCAGTTGGATCACAGTAAAAGATGATGTTCATTTGTTTTTGTCTGGAGATTTTTCTCATATGAAGTTCAAAGAGATTAAAAGCACCCTTTGGACACTTGTAAAAAACCATAGTAAATGTGATTCTTGTTTCTTTTAAGTTTTAATCATCCTCTGTTTTTAAATTTTTATTTCATCATTGTTATATATTTTCATTTACATTACTAGAATATAGTACAACAAAGAAAGAAAAAACACAATTCACACAAGTTCAGAATCAGAACCATTCTAATCAGCCTCCACAACCGCCACCACCACACCCACCACCGCCACATCCTCCACCATCCCCACAACCACCGCCACCACTGGCACTAACAATTACAGCGGCTGTAGCTACAGAGGCTGCAGCTCCGGCGAGAATAACTACTCCGGCATCTTTTTTAGTGGCGGTGGTGGTGGTGGTGGTTTTACCCCGGATTGGTGGAACTGGAAGTTTGGTTTTGGTTTTCCTATGACTAAACTTACATAGAAAACACAAGAGAATCGCTATTGCAGTAACTGAAGCACAGACTATGAGAACAATAGCATATGTTTTCATTTTTTTCTAAGTTGATGAGAATAAACTGTTGGGTTGGTGCCCCTTTTTATAGCATTAGGTTGTTTAAAACATTCATTATATTTGTGAAAATTACAAAAAAAGGACTTTTTCAAAGAAGTGGAAATGAAATAGAAATTATACGGAAATTGAATTAATTTGAGGAATTAGTTATTGTCAACTATGCTAAATTTCACGGAAGTTTAATTAGAAAGACTTTTGTCAACTATGCTACGTTCATAATAGTAACTGTGGCATATATTTCTAGTTCTAACTATCTATCTTTGAAAATCGTGCTCAATATCATGATATGCTAGCCAAATGGATTGATATAAATTCAACAAACAAAACTCCCCAAATTACCTGGTTGAAAAAAGTACCATAAATTGAAAAATAAAGAAATAAAGATATAATGGAACCATAAATCAAACTAATCTAATTGGAAAATGTTGGATTCAACATACGAGAATATTCACAGCTAAAGAGATTCTTCATATGGCCATGCCTATTGTCAAGCACTTAAGATGCTTGTGAATCAGTTGTCCAATGTTGAGTCACCGGTTTCTCAAAATGTTATTATCGTTGTTTATTGTTGATAGTCGCATTGTCAGTGGTCGCATCCGTCTTGTGTTGGTGATTGATGATTATATAACAATTAAAATCATACGCAACAGAAGCAACCACAACAGTTTGTTTATTTATTTTCATTATCCCCAAACAATAGATCCAATTAGAACAAACATATATCAACAATAGATAACTATACGTTGTTAGAAATACTACCTCAATAATCGTCAATTTTTCGTAGCAACTATGATACATAAAAGCAAATGATACACGAGATTAGAACTGAAAAAGACTAAACCACTACTAGACTGAATATTTACATGTTTTTAATGTTCTATTTTCACATTATTATCCCCCAACAAGCTCAACGGCGGATTACCTTATAGCTTGGAACGAAGAAAGGAAACTCGAGCTTTTCCCAATGGTTTCGTGAAAATATCTACCAATCGATCCACATAAGAGACATATCAAATCTTCAAGTTGACCAGAATCTACGTGTTGACGAATGTGTTTAGAACGTGTACCGATGACTGGATTCTTGGTCATCAGCATTGTCACATAACAAAAGTGGAGGGCTGCTAATCAGAACTTGAAAATCAGTAATTAATTGTTTTATCCACATTAATTCAGTTGCAGTGTTACTGTAGGCTAAGGAACGATACTTAGCTTCAGCAACAACTTTTTGTTTCGAGATGTCCAACTAATGAGTTTGGAGCCATGAAAGATAGCAAAACCATATTGAGATTGGCTGTCATCAGGATCGGAATTCCATCGATAATCAGAAAAGGCAGGAAGAGCTTTGGCAGTAGTTGGTTTGAAATGTAGACAATGATCTAGAGTGACGTTGAGATAGCATATAATGCGCCAGCGACGACCGGTTGGAGAATGCATAAATTGACAAACACGGTTAACTGAGTACGCAATATTTGAGCATATTGAAGCGACTCAACAACATGTCGATACAATTAATGTCCGATCTGTAAAGGATCATCGGTTCTATGGATCAGTAGGAGTGGATATGGGTTATGCCATAGACATGTTGTCGCGGGCAAGAACATCTTGAATGTAGGCCTTCTATGCATGAGAGAATAAGACTGTTGGCATGTCGATGGATTTGTAGGCCGAGGAAAAAGTACAAGTTTCCAAGATCTTTTAGTGAAAACATTCAAATTAAAATAGATTGTTAAAGATGAACCTCGTTGGTACCCGTAACAATTAAACCATCTCTATACACAAGTACATAGATGGTTGAGGATGGAGAAATGTGAACCAACAAGGAAGTGTCAGACTAGCAAGCACAAAGTCATGGTTGACCAAGTAGTGTTTGAGTTTGGTAAACCAAGCTCTTGGTGGTTGTTTAAGTCTATAGAGTGCTTTGTTAAGTCGACACACCTGTTGAGGTTTTGTAAGATCTTCAAACCTCTAGGTTGTTTCATATATACTTCTTTCGATAAATCACCATTAAGAAATGCGTTATTGATGTTGAGTTGTCGAATATGCCTTCTGTGAGAGAGCGCAATGGAGATAACCAAACCAAACAAATTGTGGTTGGGTTGATAACCGGGCTGAATGTTTCAAAGAAATCAACACTAGCTTCTTGACTAAATTCTTGGGAAACCAACCTAGCTTTGTGTCTTTCGATGGAACCATATGAGCGTCTTTTTATCCTGAAAATCCATTTACAACCAAAAACATTAGTGTTAGTGGGACAAGATACGAGAAACCACGTGTTATTTTTCATGATAGCATCATATTTTGCTTTCATCACATTTTGCCAACATGTGTGCTTAAGGGCTTGGGAAAATGTATGTGGTTCAATATTCAGTTTGTTGGAAAGGGTAGCGGTGAAGGTTTTTGTTTTAAGAGAGTTTGTATGGGATTGAGTAACCATGGAGTGTTGGTTTTTCTCCGATGCTCGATAATGAAAGGGTATAGAGGGGTTTTGTTTTGCAGGGGAACTAACAGTGGATTGTTGATAGTGAGGACCCGAAGAGGGGGTGTAACCCCTTTATTTCTGTTTCGTGGTTATATATATATATATATATATATATATATATATATATATATATATATATATATATATATATATATATATATATACTAGGTTAAAACCCGTGGAACCGACGGGTGTTAATTTTAAATAGAATTAAAAAATTGATTATGTAATAAAATAATATTTCATTAATCTGATCTTACCACTCTATAATCTTGTATTCTATAAATTTTCAATTTTTTATAGAAAACACATAAATGAAACTTTTTCATTTCTTCTTACCATAAAAACAACTTTCATGAAACAAACAAAATGTTTAAATGAACAAATAGAACATGAAATAAAGAAAATGTGAATTCCAGATGAACAAATACAATCAAACACATTCAAAGACAACATTAAGTCAACAATTGGAAAAAATAAAAATAAAAAATGCTCTCAATTTACACAAGAACAGGTCACCCTGAAATTTGTATGGGTGTTGTATCTTTGCAAAGACAGTTTCCCATAGCTTGAGCACACCACCAGCAACTACTGTAACAATAATGAGTAAATTCAAAATAGCAAGGATTCGAATCAATAAAAAAATTCCAGTCAGTTCTTTTTTATTAACAATTTACCGAAAATACCCCTTAGATCTTTTGGTAGAATAAAGGTTGCAAATGCCCTGAATCCAATTGCAATTGATTCGAAAACCACATAGGCATTGAAACTTCATTTGCTATCACAGAAAACAAAAAAAGCATATAGTAGTAATAATCCAGAAAAAGGACCAAAGTACCCTCAGAACTTATTATTGCACCAGACGATCCAGACTCAAAAGACTTCAAATCCAATCTGAAGCCCCACCTGTCTAGCATAAAATCGAATATCCAAACTAACCCCAAGAACTATCGCATATGCCAAAATTCAAAAAAAGACTGAAATGCCCTTTTTCCAAATTGTTACACCAAGACTCAAAATTCCTTTCTAAACATCTCCTCTTATCTTTCTTTTTCCCGTGAAAATAGAGATTAAAAGTGCACAAGTACAGGTACTTACTTCCCAATAAGTTTGAACTTCTATAAATCAGATGTTTTGGCAATCATAATTCATAAGAGTTTTTCACAACTCAACTTCATCTAATAGTTTAATCTACTCAATACTCTTACTTATCCTTGAAAAAACAACAACAATGTGTCAATAAGAAAAATTAGCTATAATACTATAATTGAATATTTCGAACAATGTGATTTATTTGAATTTATTTGGAATATATCTAAAAGTTACTAAAAATGAACTTGTCAGTAAATATTATATGTACGTTTTCTATTTTTGTTGTAGTTAACTATTTTGATTAATTTAATAACAGTAGAGTAATCAACAAAAGAATAAGAAAGAAATTATTAAAAATATAAACATATTATTAAATAATATAAGTTACTTTTTTAACATTTACATACAAAACTTTTAATAAGAGTTAGAATTGAAAAAATCTTGGAATTTTTATTAACATAGTAGCTTCATTTGGTTTGTATCTATATAAAAGCATCATTCAATTCCATTACTACTAAATTTTCAAAATTCATTTACAAAGTAATTTATGAGTCGTCAAGAAATTTTAATGAATTTATTCTTAAAAAATGAAAAAAATAAAATCTAAATCAATTTAATTTAGACTATATAAAATGGTAGCTTGACTTGGGGTATAACCAAAGCAAACATCAATCGAGACATTTTCTTCCTCTCTGCTTGTTTTTTGGGAACCTAACCAAAAAATAACTATGTTATTGGCATAATATCTTATAGAAACTACAAATCGATCATGTGCTAAATGCAATATATAGCAACATATTTTCATTTTTATGTCTAATATAACATCAACTTTGTATTATAAAAAGCACATTGCTAAATTTAAAAAATAAAAGTAATTATTACCTGTTTTAAAATTAGAGAATGGTCCCTCTCTTAAATATATTTAACAGCAGGTATAGTCCCTATTTAAATAAATTTACAAAAATGATCTATATATAAAAATAGTGTATAAATAGCCCATTTTTAATAAAATTAACATTAATGGTCCCTGTATAAAAAATGATCAAATTGACTGGTCAAAATTATCAGATTGGGCAAAATGGTCAAAATGAGTATTTTTAGCAAAAAAAAAAATTAAACTTCTTGTTTTAAGAGTTTTACTTTTACATCTATGTATTGCTTTTATTTTTGTTTAACTGAGCCAAATTATGAAGAAAAAAACCCCAATAAAAATGACCAAATTGGACAAAAGGTTAAAATGGTCATTTTGACTAAAAAACTCAAAAAAAAATCAAACTTTTATTTAAAAAGTTTCATATTAGTATTTTTTTTAGCTTAAGTACACCAAAATTATGAATCTTAATTTTTTTTATTATAAGAATGACAAAATGACCAAAATGGTCATTTTGACTAAAAAAGAAAAATGAACACGCTTAAATTAGAAAATTCTATTTCTTAGCAATTAATATAGTAAGGAGTAAATGAATATTTGACATAAAACCCCATAAAAGGAAATTCACTAATAGTAATAGGCGAGACTTGAGATGCCCATCCCGGTCAAACCACATCTTAATCACTTTGTCAAGAATATCTTCATCAGTCTGCACCAAAAAGGGTACAAAAATACAATAATACCGAATTTTACATATAAGGATTCACCAAAGCACCTATGGTAAAATAATTTACTTTAATAAAGTTAATGACAACTTACACAAAATATTTTCCATTATGAAAAAAGAAACAAATCCAAATCAGAAATAAAATAGACTGACAAAAGCTATTAGCATATTAAAAATATTCCCTTTACCTAAAAACATTACACTGGGGTTGATCTATGAGGCCAAAACCATTAGAAACTACAAATGTGGAATGCGACATTGGCTTTATGTTCACTTTCTTCAATTTGATATTTGGACTAAAGCTTATTGCTGAAAGTACCTTTTTGTTTAGAAGTGATGTCAACTAACAAATAACCCTTTATTTTAGAACTCTTAAAAAAAAGGGCTGAAAATACCTTTGAGGCTAAAAATTCCTTTTGAGACTTAAAATACAACCCAATCTTTCATTACATTTAGTTCAATTGATATCTACCAAAGATGAGTTTAAGTTATCACCTATCACACAAACAACTAACAGGTTAATATTAGCATAATCACTTTTCTTACCATATATCATTATACTTCCATTTTACTATAACATAAAGAAACTATATGAGAGTGAAAACCAATAGTTTACTCAAAAATAGACCAAATGGTAAAGTCAAATTTGAACATGCTGACATAGATACTAAGAAAATGCAAAATAGAGTTCACAGAGGCACGAAGTATTATGTTGATAACTTCATTGGATGAGTTTTGTAGAAACACAAATTAGTTGAAATAAAAGTATACTATAATTGATAAAACCGACTTGGTGACCAAAGCAACTTAGTGAAATCAAACTGCAGAATGTATATGAATCTTCGGAATACAATCAGTAAAATCAATTTCATCTCAAGTTAATTCAGACCCTAGAAATATTTTCTTCATCCCCTTCATCTTAAAACACTAAAATTTAAACAAATCAAAGACATGTGAAACTGATGAAGATTGGGGCACAAATAGTCATTTTTCATACGTACAACAACTGATGGACATTTTTTTATGATTTAGCATAAAACTGGTGAGAGGGAAATACAAGCCCAAGGGGTTTATAGGTCTCTGTTACTAAACAAATGACATGAAAAAAATTACATGAAGAACATAACTACTTGAGTTAATTCTTTTTTCACCCCAGATAAATGACATTAACACACACAGAACTCACACAAACACACACACACATGGAAAGTAACACAAAAACATAGAGAATAGCATATTGATAAGACAAATATCTCATGGACATTTTATCAAACACATAGAGTGCAACACCAAATGCAAGGTTAAGAAGACATTCAAAGATCGTAGTTAAAACACACTCATGAATAAAAAATCGAATACAATTAATAAAAATTAAGAACATCAGATTAAAGAAGAAACCTGAATGACGAATGAACTGAAGAAGAAGAAGAAGAAGAACACTCTGCAAATAATAGCCAAAACATTAATTGAATTTATAGAGTGAATTCAATATACAATTCATTTTGTTCCACAAAAATTGGGATCTTACGTATCAATAGAGATTAACGACTGGAAAATAGATGATAATAGAGCCTATATATGGAAATTCTATCAATTTACTTCATTAAAAATTCAAATAGAGGAGACAATTTGATGATTTACTAGAGATGATCCGTTTACTAAATTGAAGAAAAAATGTTGTGAGAGTAAAATGGGTATGTTAAACAGGATGTGAATTTGGAATGCAACAATGGTGTGAGGAAAATAAGGCAATTGATTTAAGAAAACACATTAATAGAGAGAGAGAGAGAAAGAGAGAGATTTTATAATTGGAAAGTTATAAATGGAATTCAAATTAATAACTCTAGCAATCAAACCCATAATTTGTTTCCTAATTTTTAGGAACAAATTAAGGATGAAAGATACAAGCGGAAATGCAGTTAGATGATAGGAGCGGGAAAAATCAATTGGGGGAGGCTAAGAGAATGACACATGGCATAAAAGTACTTATTTATTAGATTAGGGGATATGTATATATATATATATATATATATATATATATATATATATATATATAAGGACTTATCTTAAAAGGAATATGATAATAATTATAATATTAATGAAATAAAAATAATTAGGATTAATTTTAAAACCTAGAATGAAGTATTTGGGAGGTTAAGGGGCTGAAAGTGCTCAAGTTTGTAACATTTTAATGCAAGGATTATATGGAGAGGGACTATTCTTGACTTTATGGAAAGCTTGGAGAGATCTTTTGTAGTTTGCGAAACTACTCTTGGAATCATCAGGACCTCTTGTTTTGAAGGAGCGATCCCCGCTATTTTCTTTCCCCGACTCGTCAATCTATCAAGCAAAAACCTAATCTAAGGGGGTGTTTGGCTTAGCTTTTCACAGCCAAAAGTCCTTTTTGGAAAAGAAAAAAAAGCAAAAGATGTTTGGCAAACTAGTTTTAAAAGTCACTTTTGAAGTTTTTTACACAAGGAAAAAGAACTTTTTGACAAAGTCAGGAAATCCTGACTTTTTGTAACTTTTTCAAAAAGGACTTTTGGGGTTTGAAAAGCTAAGCCAAACACCCCCTAAGTTGTGGGTTGTGCGTGCGTTCTATAGGTGTGACGAGGAGAAGGAGCGGCAAAGAAAAAGTAACCTGAGAAGGAAGGAGTTCGAGCGAGAGGTAAAGAAGAGTGATCGGAGCAGGTATATGAAGGAGGAACTACGATGTATATGGACTGCCTGAGGAGGATGGGAGTTTCGGGTAACATGTTGTGTTGCTCAACTCTTTGGTAAATCTGTAACCCCTTTTCTTTTTCTCCTTCGTGCGACACCTTGGGCACAACGCACAGCCATCACTTTTTCCACCGACATCCTTGGCTGCCAACCACACCTAAGCATCGCCGACCACCATTGACCTCCTTGCAAAGGTGGCAGTGGGTGGTGCTCCTCCTAGCAACCATTGGTGTTAGTGGTGGCAAATTGGAGCATAAAAACCTATATATCATGTGTTTACTCTTTTCGTATTCTACTTTGTAAATGTGTGATTTTACCACATTTAGACCACCATGCCACCACCACTTCATTGTGAGTGTAGGTTGAGGTCACATGTCCAGCCACTAGGTCGAATCATTAAGCTCTTTATGGGTATAGTTGCAAATCAAAACCCTAAGTTGGTGACTTCATCATTAAAGCATCATACTTTATTTTTCTTTAAAGCAAAGTACTTTGGCTCTTGGATTGGAGTTCTAATTGAATTTTGATTAAATGAATTAATGCTACTGTTAAGGACTTAATCTCCATATTTAAGGGTTTATGGTTGATGACTTATTGGGTTAAAATGCCAAAATAACCCAATAAGTCAAAGCTGTAAATTGTGGTAAAATGTCCTTTCTGCCCCTGTTTTGTATAAATTCTAAAAAAAATCATCGAGAGTCAGAATTAGGATCCGTAAACTCTCAAAGTTTATGATTTTAGTCTACTTTGTCCCTGATTTTTCCCCTAACCTGATGTTGTTCCAAACTAAGGTGAAATTGGTCATTTTCCCAGACTAGTCCGAAATGAGCTACAATGATATGCAGTTTTTCAAAATTCTTTATAAATTGTAGGAAAACCGTATGGACATGTGTAAGTAGTCCATGAAAATGTATTGACCTGAACTTCATGAATATGGTTTTGTAATCTAGTTTAGATGGGTTTAAGGGGTGAGGGGTGGGGTGGAAGGTCTTGAACAGGCCGCTATTTCGAGTTAAAATCTGGAAATTTAACCTAGTAGTTTAATTGTATGTTTAGAGTGAATAGTAGCCATTTTTAATCTTGATTGTTATTCTTAGGAGTGTCAAAGGGTGACTTGGTGTGAGTGGGTCCCGGCATGTAGCCGGAGGTTTACTTGGACACTTGAGGTGAGTTTCTCATTATATTGTGTAATATTATGCATTCTTTGTGTTAGCTTGTGTGTGCAATATGTTGTTTATGTGGGTAGAACTAGGAGGGGTTAGAATCTAGTGGGCGTATGGTATTCAATCACGTATTGAGGAATATACATAGTAGGGCTCGATGTATCTGAGTGGGGGATCAGGTGTAGCCAATGTGTCCCAAGAGCTCGACGAACTCATCAAGGGGGATCGGGCATAGCGAATTTGTCCCAATAGGTTTGGGTATGGGGGATCGGACATAGACAATGTATCCTAAGGGCTCAACCAATTGGTTAAGGAGAATCAGGTGCAGCCAATGTGTCCTAATGGGTTTGGTTATGGGGGATTAGGCTTAGCCAATATGTTGCAAAGCTCAATGTAATGAGCAAGGGGGATCATGCCTAGAAAATGTGTCCCAATAGGAGTATGTTTGTTTCTGATTCATTATTTGTCATGCATAGATACCACTTGTATATGTGTATAGGGGTAAAGCTTGTATGATATGATATTGTGTATGTGTGAAAGTCACTAAGTTTTGTGCTTACCCATTTCCCCTTAAAAATATTGTTTCAGGTACACAAGATGGCAGAGCATGATCATACGCACTGGCTCGATGCGGGTTTTTGGAGTTTGATATTACATTGATTTATGTTTAAACATATTTTAGAATTATAATTATGAATGATTTTTGAAACTGGATTGATCTTGGGGTTTTGATTTGAACTTATTTTGAATAACGAATACTATTTGATTTACTTATGTTGTTTTTAAAAAAATCAAATTTATTGGAAATTTGGGATGTTATGTGGGAAGTGTATTTGGGGTTGTATTCAATGGTGTGTTACAAGTGGTAGATGGTGCTGATAAATTTAGAGGTCGGTGAGGTTCAGGACAATGATGGAAGGAGAATTAAGGGGAGAAGTATGGACATGACGAGGTTCGGTAGGTTATGGAGTTGTGTATGAGAATACATCTTCATTAAACATAATGTGAAGATAAATATATATTCATGAAGTAGATTGATGAAAACATAGGTAACCCTTATGAGATGCACTATATCTGATAAAGATGCAACGTTTGGAATGGAAATCAATTTTGTGAGCATTGTAAGGTCGTAAAAATGGAAAACAAAGAGAACATAAGGTTTGGAGAAAAACATAATCCAGGTTTTTGTGATAAAATTTTTGATATGGTGTCTCGTAGTTGAGCAAAAGGGTGATGGTGCGATTATGTGTGTAAGTAGCCGTTTTAACGCATGTTCCCAAAATACTGATGGGTTTTCTAGGATATAAAAATACATGAGAGCGGAAAAACACTTGACCCTTAAGTTCACATGCAACCTAGAAATGATCTATGTTTTCTTTATTGCTAACAATTAACTATGAATATCAAGAAACCCTAGGAGAGAGGCTATGAAATCAAAATTCACATCAAGTCAGGGTTACATACCTTTTTTATTATTATCAAAAATAATCAAAGCAACTTCCTTCTTCAAGAACTTGGAAAGCTAGCACCAAAGGGATGTATGCCTCTAATGGCTTGTACCCAAAACCCTAGTAGCAAGAAGACTTGAGGAAGGAGGAGGCTAGAGGAGAATTTCGGCAATTCAGAAACCCTAATCTTGAATTAAATATTAATATTTCAAATTCAAGATAATTATCTAGTATCCTTATCAATATCTAATAGGATTAAAACCCTAAAAGATAAGCCAAAATTCAGTCTTATCTAGAAGGTTCTAGAAATCTTATTTTGTTCAAGTATTGAACAATTACAGCTCAGTCCATGTACTTTCAATTAATTCTAATTAATCCTAAAATTAATTTCTAATTAATTCCAAATTAATTATTACTATTTCAAATTAATATATCGATCATATAATATATTAATATATAATTTATTTCAATTTCTAGTTAATTTATTAATCATATAATAAATTAAAAATCAGCCTCTTCCTCCAACAATCTCCCACTTAGATAAGTCTGTAACTACAATTGCAAGTATAAACCTTGCATTAAACCGCAAAGAGTGCTTTCCAAATCCACTGCCAAAGTCTGATTCAAATCAACTATTGGCCCTAAGATAAGTGATCAGTTATTCATTCGTTGTACAAGATATCGTATGAACTGATTCATGGATTAAATGATCAACCTCGTATTCATTTGTTTTGTTTCCCGATTTCCCGATTTGTGATCAATTTAGACTACAAAATCGAACACATTAATTTATTCTGGACCAAGCGCCTGGATTTTCATAGATCAACTCAAATCACTAAGGGGCCCACAAATATCATTTTTCCTAATTCAGGCAAAAGGAACGAATTACATTGACTATATAGTCATATAATTTACGTATCAAATCACAAATGTAATAACCTTTTCTAACATCCAGTTACAAGATGCGTTTGAGAAAACCAATGCACTACTGATTTGTAAACTATGAATTATATATCTATGTTTTAAGAATAGAATATTTTGTCACCGTAGAATCACTTGTGATTGAATTCATGAAGTAATATCTAAGCGTGGGTTTATCCAATACTTAAAATCTCTATTTTCAAAGTACTCATGAATATTGTAGAAATTCCAATTGCAATGTCTTAACCTCAATCGACTATCTACAATCAATTCACGACAGTCTTAATTCACTACTTACTTCCAAAAGTATGAATGACTGTGGAATTTTGAATAATATCAAAATTATTCAGGGAAGTAAACATGCAAAGTGAAACACAATAATAAATTAATTAACTATGGTATCATACCCATTTAATCGCTATAAAAATTATGAATTTATGCATTGTATAATGTACCATGTAATCAACTAAGCACTTGAATTAGATAACATCAGTACATGTCATGAACATGCATATTATGCCTCTTGATGGTCCTTCCTTTTTGAACAGATCGACTGGACATTACTTCCAACTACGCTTAATTCACGATTCCAAATTCTTATCACCATCTAAGATGTAGTGGAATTTCATCTTTACATGCATTGTCTTTCTGTGATGTCAAGGTTCTTATGTCACAGATACCGAGCCTTCAACATTAAAAAATGTTCCACTGGAACTTGTTACTTAGAACTATTTCATGGTTATGAAGTCTCAAATTCAAGGTACACTCCTTGAACACTTCTTTGGATTAAAGTTTCAAACTCACATGTAGATTTTAAAAACATCTCTCATTATGTAAACATTTCCGTATTCCCATTTGACCATTAATTCTAACCAATAATCATCTCAATCCAAAACGTGTCACTATGATCCTTTCCAAACAATATCATACTTCCAACTGTCCACAAGCAACCAATTCTTACCGTAAAACCTTAGAACGTTCTTGACAGTTGTTTGACAACTTCAGTCATATGCAATTCTAATCTCTTTCACACAATGCTAAAAGCATTTGAAAAATAGAATAATCGAATATTATAATATATGTGATCAATCCTATATCCAAAGCATATGGGACTCGACTCATTATTACAAGGGTCTAATATCTGTTCAATTCCTTGCTATAATATTTACATATATAAAATAACCAATGTCAAAAAATTTCAACATGGTATGCCTTTGACTAAGTTCTATTAAACTATTAAATCTAAACCTTTAGATTCAAAATGAAGTATGAGTGTCCTCTCCCTTATGCCCACTATATTGTAACAGTTCCCAACTTTTGCAACTTGCAAATTAGAGACATTGTTCCCTATCGATAGTATTGTCAACATGCAATACCATGCATAACAATTATGCTCCCGTTAGCTTTGAAATGTACTCATAAATCAAATGGAGTTCTAGTAATCAATACCTTTTGACTTTCTCATGGAAGTACATATTCCTATTTCGCGATGCTTCGTCAAGCCTCTAATTAGGCTTCTTAAGCTTATGCATTTTATCTGGATAGTGTATGTGTTCAACTTCTTTCAAGACGTGATGACATGTCTCCTGAAAGTCTAAATAATTCATTGCCATTCCTCATAATTCGAAATATGAAGAGGGATGTCGTAATCATATTGTAAATTTGAGAATGTAATTAATACAACCCATATACATATTGATCTTTATCAAAACTTTTAAAATCTACTAGTTAAAGTGTTTCCTCATCACCATTTTCATGAATTAGAGAAAAACCTTTTGTTACTTCGATTTAAAGGTGCATACGTTCCTATCCATGTGGATCTATCATTTCCAACCTATAGTCATAAGACAAGATTTAGGACAAACCAAAATCATATTTAGTTCTCCTATATGGACTGAACTTCGCTTAATCTAAATTTCTTACCTTATTGCAACTCAAAAAGCCCACCAGTGCTTCCATGTTGTTAGCAACTCACCCATATTAATCAGTGTACTTTCACCGACCAACATGCTTAGCCTTTTGTAGTTAAATGAAAAACATATAACTTGTAACACCTCAAATTTCAAACCAAAATTTTCATTTTTAAATTACCCAAAATATTTTTCATAAATCAAATCATCAGAAAAATGCAAGTATCAAATACAGATCATCATCACAAATATCAGAGTGTCACAAATTGCCGAATAACAAATCTCCCAGCGAGTGTGTACAATCAGACCTTCGCCTTCCCGCGATCCTCAGAAGTACCTGAAACACATATAATCAACAAATTTAAGCATGAAGCTTAGTGAGTTTCCCAAGATATCTCATACAACACAACACATAAACAGCTATGGGTTATCAGCAACCCTGGAGACTATGCAAAGTGTCAGTGGGCAAACAGAATGCCTTATGGGTTATCAGCAACCCTGGAGACTACTCGAAGTCTTAGTCACACATAAACAACATAACACAATAATAACAGTTAGACCTAGCTAGTCATCACAGATACAACTATTCTACCATACAGGTAAGAATAAGTGAGGAGACTCACCTGATAATGATGACAAATAAATCTCACACCCGAACTAACGAAACTAGTCTCCGCCTAAGAAAAACACAACAAGTAACCTTAATCAATTAAGGTATATAACCCGACTCATAGGTCTAATCCCACAACTACGCCCTTCCATGTTCCAAAACCCTAAATCTTTTGACCAAAGTCAAAAGTCAGCAAAAGTCAACAAGTCTACACTCTCGTCTGTACGCGGGGCGTACATCATCCTACGCGGGGCGTACAACTCAAGTCAACGATCAACAAGGACGGTCTTGGATACGCAGGGTGTAGCTAGGATACGCAGGGTGTAGCTAGGAATACGCCCACACAGGCAAACATTCTGAAAAGGCCAATAAACATGGGGCCCAACTTTCCCCGCTTCCTGAAGCAATAACACGCTTCCAGGGTGATACCTTCAGAAGCACCTTGTTATTTCTTTATATTATTTGATTCGAATACTTAAATATTTAAACTATAATTTTGTTCTTAATACTTTAAAAATTATTTTTAGAATATAGGTTAATCCAATAAAAAAAAGTGAATTAATTTCATTATTACTATCAAATGTTTCCATACATAGTATTTGTTGAAATAGTTAGCCCCATAACTATTATTCCGGTTTCTAACGATACAACGGAGTTATCATTTTCAAAATGGGCCTCATTAATACCATGGTAACTAATAAAACTAGAAATAAGTTATACTTTCACCAAAGATGTAAGACCTTATTAGTTGTCTTGTTTAAATTTATTTTTGATATAATATAACTTTATATCGAATTAAACAAGTTTATATGGATTTGTTTTGAAATATTAGTTTCGGCCTCCTAATTGCAATCTTCATGTTCTGCCCCTATGTACTGCACCCGTATCGATGATGATTTCATGATTTAGAATTACATTATTTTTATGATGATTTTGATACATTTTTGTGATATGGTTTGGTGATGTTAAAACAATTTGTTAACTTGGTCTTTTATGAAAAAATGGTTTTGGATAATTTACTTATGTTTTTAAAAGAAAGTTTTGGTTTGAAAATATGGGACATTAAATATTATTAATGATAATCAAGAAGGTACTAAGTCTTATTGTCTGTGTTAAAAGACCATATTGATCGTCTGTGTTAAAAGACCATATTGATCATAAGGGTAATTTGGTCGATTTATGAATATTATGAACTTAAATATTAAGCCTTGTAAGTGTGTTAATGTGGGTTATAATAGTCTTTGTGACAAGTGTAATGTGGAATTAAGTAAATTTAGTAATAGAATTTTATATATCGAGTAAAAGAGTAAAAGAGTAAAATGAGAAAATTTATGATTTTAATGCCAACTTCTTGACTTAATAGATTAAGACCCGTAAATATTTAGTCAAAAGTGTCTTAATGAAATTGTTAAACTCTTTCTTAATCTTTATGTGGATATAAAGTTCATGAAATTTGTGTTAATATGATGGAGTTATGATAGGGAAAAGATGGATAAAAAGTAATGCATTCATGGTTAAGAGACATGTACCTGTAATGGGACGATGAGACACTATTAGGATGGTACCTCTCATCATAAAGTAGTTGTCGAGGGATATAAACTCCCCACTGATCCAATGTGGATTAGCTTTATTGTGGCTAGTAAAGAGTCGATTGTGAACCGGCGAGGGGTATAAAGTCCCCATATGTACGGGTAATCTGTAAGTCATGGTATGGAATGTTTTTATAAAATGTTGATGATGTTATGAAATGGTTTGAAAGTATATTTCAAATTATCATACTGAGTCTAAACCCATGTATCTCATGAGTCTTAACTTTTATGTCAGTGAATTTCTATGTACTCGGGAATAGGAGCTTAAATATTGTTAAGATCTTTTGTAAGACATAGTTAAAAAGTAATGCATTTATGGTTAAGAGACATGTACCTATAATGCGACGATGAGACACTATTGGGATGGTACCTCTCGTCACAAGGTAGTTGTCGAGGGATATAGACTCCCTAATGGCCCAATGTGGATTAGCTTTTCCCGTGGCTAGTAAGGAGTCGATTGTGAACTGGCGAGGGGTATGAACTCCCAATATATACGGGTAATCAGTAAGCCATGGTATGGAATGTTTTCATGAAATGTTGATGATGTTATGAAATGGTTTGAAAGTATATTTCAAATTATCTTACCGAGTCTAAACCCATGTATCTCATTAGTATTTTCACGTACATATTTTATTTTAGTGAAATGATATGTACTCAAGAATAGGTGCTTAAGTGTAGTTAAGATCTTTTGTAAGACTCAGAATAGTCTTGGTTATGTATATTTTATTCCCTTACATTTTGGTTGTGATTATCTTTTGTAAAACGAAAGTTTATACACTCTAATAAACTCCTGAAAGTTTTTGTAAAACCATATTTTGATCATGACTTAATAGCATTATTAATGTAAAATCACAGTATTTTGTTGTTTTCAAAATTACGGGTGTTACAAAGTATCTTTGATCCTACTAATTAGTATACCTTTTACTATTTAGATGTAACACTTGAATTGGGTATGTTTATATTTAACCCTCCTTATTTAAAGCATTGCAATTTTGGTCCTTATGGATAGTATGCGGGGCGTACCATAGAGTACGCTTGGCGTACTAGCTGAAATATGAACGCGGGCATCGACCATGTACGTTGGGCGTACGTGGGTTATGCTGGGTGTACACTGGCCAGGGTAAAACCCTAATTTTTAGGGTTTGTTCCCTATCTAAGCCCCATTAACCCACCTCCTGGACATTTTAGATCGGCCTCCACCCTTTGAAAACTATAATTCTTCCCTTTGCCTTGTGTGGTGCTTTTGTGCTTTTGTTTTGAACTTTGGTGGGTTTTGTGCATCTTGAAGTGGTAGAAGAATAAGTTTGAAGACTCATCCATTGGAGGAGAGCTTAGAGATCCAGATTTAGCTCCATCATTCGGTGACTTTTGAGGTATAAAGTCCATATCTTGTCTACTCTTTGCATTGATCTACTCTTTAGCTTGTTTATGGTCATTTTGGTCTCTTTTGGTTGGTCTTGATGAACTAAGGCTATTTTAGAAGCTAAACCTTGTAGATCTGGACGTTTTAAGGGTCCCTCAAGCATAAAAATGCAATATTTATGGTATTTATGAACTCATGCCTGTGTTAAGTCATTTGTTAAGCTCTTTTGAGCTCTAAGAGCCTCATTAAGCCATACATGCACGTAAAGTTGCCAACTTTACGTGATAAACCACCTTAAGGAAGTCAAATCTGAGTGTTGGGATGAAGTCTTAATCGATTAAGAGCTGAATGATGGAAGTTGGCTAAGTTGGCTAAGCGTACGAGCTGAGTACACCCCGCGTACTCGGCATATGGACTTCAGACTCTTGGGCCATGTTTGGACTTAGGTGATTAGGTCCTTGTTGGGCCGTCAGGTTTTAGTTGGGCTGATGTTTTATTTTGGGTTCACTTGGATGAAGGCCCACAAAGGGACTTGCGCTCAATTTGGAAAATTGGGCCATATTTCGGCTTTAGGGTGACCGTTTTGGAATTGGGCCTTCTAGGGTAGTTGGTTGGGACTTAGTCTTTGACCAAGCTACGTAAAGGGTAAAATGGTCTTTTTACCCTAATTTATAATGATGGTTATGGATTGGAATCCAATTATTAATTGGATGTTATTAGTATTGATAGCACGGGGATTTTTCGGACCAACAGCCAAAGATTTATCAGTGTGATTCAACATTTAGAGGTGAGTCTTCCTCACTGTGTTAGCGGGTCGAAGGCACCAATGCCGACCCACGGTTTGTTATGCTAGGGTGCTAGATGTCTGCGTGACTCTCGCATGTGTATCAGTGTATGTATGCTCAGTGGTCGGGGCCTAATGGGTAATCTGTATGCCATTACTTGTTTTACTTATATGTTTGTATGTTATACGGGGCCCGTTGTGAGAGTTAGGGTGAGGCCCGTTATACTCAGTGGGCGGGGCCCGTTATGCGAGTTGGGGTCGGGCCCGTTACACTTATCGAGCGGGGCCCATTATATGGTCGATATGTGTGGTATGTGGTATTTTGGGTAAACTCATTAAGCTTCGTGCTTACAATTTCAGTTTATGGTTTAGGTATTTTTGGTGCAAAAGGGAAGAGCTCGGGGTGATTGCAGTGCACACACGATATAGTTCCGTATTTACATAACTCTAATAATTTGTGATGTTTTGATACATTTGATCTTTTTGAGATTTATGTTGATGTTTTGGAAAAACGTTTTATTAATTGAAAAATGAAATTTTTGGGTCTTATTTTTGGAACGTTACATTAGATCTCCAATGCTTTAACGGTATGTGTTTTTTTGGGGGTAACTAACAAGGATCCTCTATCCATGGTGGGATTGCAAGAAGTAGCAAGTGGAATGGAATTCCAAAAGAATAAAGAATAATAGACAAGGAATTCATTTAGCGAATAAATCTTTTAAGATAATTTTCTATAGTCTTGGTTCCAAGACTTCTCTTCATGTTGACTTCCCTAGTAATAATGTCATGTGATTTCCTTAAGGTGCAATTCAAACTGTTCAACAGTTATTACCCTCTTAGAACAAAAGATGTTGTATGATACATATACATGTCTCAGAAGTCATAAATTATATCTTTGTAAATCGAATGTGGTTCACCACATGAAAATCAGGTGTTATCAATCTCTGTCCTTGTGATACCACTAAAGTGTTCAATTCAAGCGAAGCAATCTTCAACAAATCCTTGAACATTCTTTTAAATCTAAAGTTTAGGAGCACATATAATGGTACACTAGTTTGTACTCGTGGGTGATTTTGTGGTTGGTTTAATAAGTCGTTACATGCAAATTGCCAAGAAGCCTTGCTTAGAAGAAATTCATTAGATCTTAAGGTATGTGAAAAGTACACTTAGCTATGGTATTATGTTTAATAAAAGTGAAGATTGCAAGGTAGTTTGATATTGCGATGTTGACTATGCACGTGGTAATGATACTCTTCGTTCAACAACGTGGTATGCTTTTGTCCTTTGATCTGGTGCAATTCCTTGGTGTAGTAAGAAACAAGTTGTCATATCTCTATCAACCATTGAAGCGGCATATCGAGTTACAGTGATGACAACTTAAGAGAGCACATGGATTATGCAACTATTAGAATATACCAAGAGTGTTCTTTATTGTGATAATCTATCATCAATATGATTAGCAATGAATCTGATTTTCATGTAAGGACCAAGCATGATGAGGTTTATTAGTACTTCATCAGAGAAAAAAATCCTACAAGAAGAGATTAGAGTGTTCTTTATTGTAAGTTTTTTTTAAAAAGTTTTATATTTTTGTTTTTTTATATGTTCTTTATAGTACTCTTTCAATATTTTAAGACTAGAATTATTAAAATTTCGGTGTTGAGAACTATTTTCAGTTTATAAAATTAGTTTGTTTAAATTTCAATTTACTGCAGATGTTAAAAAACAAACATGCTTTTATTATGGACTGCAGCTGTTTGTTCCACCTCTTCTGCTACAGAGGATTGCAGAGGTGGTCTGCATACTTCATTAAATTTCGCTTCGAAAAAACAAACAACACACCCCCAAACCAAACCTGTAGAGTGAACTGAATACTTATTTCTATTTACTTTGAATTTACAAATACAAACAAAAAACAAAGTTTTAGCTTGAAAATCACTTGACCTAGAATATATCACTAACATTAGAAAAATAAACATAAAATTAATTGAATTATATATATATATATATATATATATATATATATATATATATATATATATATATATATGTTACAATCTATTGATTATATGCATTTCACGAGCTCTTTTGCCGTGTATAAGCCCAATAAGAAACTATTTATTTATATTAAACTATAATGTGGTAAAGAAATCTGAAACAGAAAAACAAAAGGCACCAATATGAAAGTTTATTTTCAACATTAGGTCTTTTGTTTTTGCCATATAACGATTAAAAACATGATTAAGCCTTATGCTAGATTGACAGAAGGAATCAGCAAGCAATTGATGTATAATCATATGGCATACAGCATAACTTTAGAAGCTCGGCACAACTACAATGGCTGCACCAGGAGAACATCTTAAGCTATGAATACCTCTTAAGTACCTGCTATATTTCATCATCTTCCATTCTGTCAAAAATTACTGTTTTCTGCTTTTAAATCAAAGCTAATTAATTCCCACAACAAACAAGTGAACAATTGTAAACGATGAACAAATTAGAAGACTCAGATGAGTAAGGAATTATATCATCGAATCTAGCCATATGAATTAAAACCGCCTGCAGCAAAAAGCTGGACAGTAACAATTTATAGGCACAGAATCAGGGAACATTTCATCCTCACTGTCATCTTAAACATACATGATACAGCTAAATCTTATATGGATAATCATCAAAATAGATCGATTCTGTAACAAGTAATACAGATAGAATACTATGGCGTTTGATTTTAGCTGCGAATAACTTCTTCATAGGCATACCACACGTTATAAATCACGAATAAAAAGCGTGGCGATGACTTTTGGAATATAGAATCATGTATCAGTATATATAAAACTAACCAGATTTCTACTCGCTTTGAGAAATGGCTAAGATCCACATCAGAATTTGGACCATTAAATTTTGATACCGAGTAGATAAATATATAGAGTACACAGTCTTCTTGCCCTTCGGTATCACCTAGTTTCCAACATGTGGAGCAGCTTCTATGAGGGTAAAATTGTACATTTACATCTAAAAAAACTGATGTTATTCCATGATTCCAAACTGAGATGCTTGAAATAAATTATAACTAAAGTATACAATAATCCACCATTTTGGATTTTGAACCTCAAAAGTTTTTCAAAATCTTCTCATTAGCTACACCATTGTCAACAAGAATAGAAGTAACTTCCTACAAAAAACATTCGTATCAAACAACATTACTAATTTACTATTATCAATAACAATTTCCCTGTCAACTTATAAAAGGGCTAATTTGCTCTTTAGGCCAATCATCTTTTAAACAAATAACCTTTTGGGTTGAAATCCAATATGCAAGAATTACTTACTCGGTTGAAATCCCCTTCAATAGTGTAATGACAACCCAAAAGATAAGTAACCCAATTTACAAAAAAATTATTAAAAAAAAAAAAAAAACAAACCTCAGCCATCTGTTTTTGACCACCAAGCACAGCCCCGATTGACTCTAGTGCATAGAGCTGTTTAGCTCTTGCAAAAGCTGCCGGTACATACCCTAATTCACCAGCACAACTATCAGCAGGCTGGGCAACACTGGGATGATTGTAACCCCAGAAGATTCCCAGGCTTTGAATCTATCCTATACTGGTTGAAGAAAATGGAAGATTAGAATCAGTTTGAGGTTAGAAGGGTAAGAAATTTAAGGATTATAGTGAGAACCTGACAATGGCAGCAAAGAACGAGCACCGGGAAGCAGCAGCGGCGACCGGCGAGGGGCTGTGGAACAACAACCAAACCTAATTTGGAAAACCTAGTAAACAACAACCGATTGAAACCCTAAATCGTAAGAAACATTCAAAATAAAGAAAAGATGTACTGTTTTTTACCTGGAAAGAAGTGAGGGTGGTGGTGAGTGGTGTTGTGCGATGGTCGTTGTAGTGAAACCTAGGGTTACTCGAGGGCATCGTGAGATGGTGGTGCGGTGGTGTCTGATGTTCAGGCAGTAGCGACTAATATTGGTGGTGGTGACGGTTGTCCGATTCAATGTATATATGAAGTCGACAAAAGTAAAAGTACAATTCAAATTTGACGAAGACTCCCTAATTTATTGTGATTACTTTGAATAATCGGTTGAAGATATTTTTATAGCTTATTGCACCAAATTCGGCGGCTGAACTTTAGGGATTCAGAATTGGAGCTGATTCTTTCATGGTATTTTTGATCTATCCACGTATTTTTATTGTAAATAGACAATTATGCCCTCAATTAAATTTAAAGATATTTGAGAGAGAAAAGTGCTATGTTTTCGAAGGACCACGACGCACATGTCGCTGCAATCGTTGCACTCCTTCTTTCTCCTTCAGCGTTACCAGATCATGTGTTTCCAAAAAACCATGAAAACTCACTGTCACAACTTCCAGAAGCATACCAGTTCCAAACGCACAAATCAGATTACTCCTGGGACCTGAATAACATCAATTCTTTTCTCATCTTAGAAAATGTTCTTTATTTTTTGTTATCTGATGTGGATTTACAGTTTATGCATTTGATTCTGTGTTTTTCTTTTCTTAAATTCGGTTTCATAGTGTTGGGGTTTATCGTTTTGAGTTTGTTCAGTAACCTAAATTGATGAAAGTTGTTAGGTTTTACTCTTAAAATCAATTAAATTGACTCTACATATTGGTTAGTGATTCATATAAGTTATTAATAAAATGGTTTTCCCCTTTTAATCTCACTTGTTTTGGCATTTTCACCCCTAATCTTGACATACCCTTGTTGGATTTTGTGGAGGGACTTATGTTGAATTGCTTCATACGAGTTTTCAGAACAATTTTGATCATATAATATCCTTAAGGCTATAAAACTTGAACATAGTTGTTGACATGTGGTTGCCGATTTCAAAGCCTCATGTGTGGTCCTTTTCGTGTGATTGTACCAATATCGGTTGAGCTTGCTAAGAAGATCGATAAATGTGGATGAACTTGAGGTTCATTTGCTCATATCATCTTCAGGAGCCCTAAACTCGATTTACGAAGATTGAGAAATTAGGATGGATTGTTGATCGACAATGGAGGCGTTGCAAAGAATGGGCTGAAGAAAAAGCAGTGTTGAAGGAGGAAGAATGATATTTCGTCATGTTTCTTTTAGTGTTTGGAGGCTAGGATTTTCTATCTTCAATATTTAGGAATTAAACTTAGGGGTATTATTGTCAAAACATAAAGTTTTCTGTGGATGGATGAAAACTTGTTGTGGATAAATCAGTGCCCATTCAAAATTGATTAATTCATGAATTGGACGGCAGAAAAAAGATAGAAATGACGGAGAGAATGCCACGTGTCAGAATGATAGTCTAAAAGGACATGTGACATGTAGGAGAGGTTTTTATTAAGAATGGAGATTTACTATAATTGATTAATAATTATGACTTTTTACTATAAAAAATTATTTATTGTTGTAACCATAGTTCCCACAGACTATAACCTAGTAAAGTAATAATGATATGAATATATGAGACGGTAGTTTATTATACTAATACTAAATAATTAATAAATATGTTTCACAGAATGCTACAATAGTGAAAATATCTTATATTTTTATAACTATTTTATGGATTTTTAAGTAAATTAAGTAGCACAAATCGGCATAACGATAAAATAAAAAGAAAAAAACATCATAAATGGTCCCTGTGGATTCCCAAAATCTAAAGTTTAGTCCCCGTGGTTTAAAAACGTCATAGATGGTCCCTATGCTTTCAAAACTTTTGACGATTGATCATTATTGCTAACTCCGTTAACTTTTGTTTGTTAACTGAAGGGCATTTTCGTCATTTCACTACCACAGGGACCATTTATGATGCTTTTTCTTATTTTTTTTAAAAAGAAAATAATTTAATAAAAGGACTCTCTCTCTCTCTCTCTCTCTCTCTCTCTCTCTCTCTCGGAAAACACCCCTTTTAGACTCCCCCACCCTATTATTCATATTCTCGTGTCTATTCACCAACAACCTCCATTCCCTTATGTCCATCATTTTTTGATCACTTGACAGTTATTCAAGGGAGCTAGTGGGTTTCTTGGTGCAGGTTACTGAGTGAGAAAGAGAATCAAGTGAGAGAGGGGAGAAATTTAGAACCAGAAAATAGAGCAGGGTTTGTGATTCGATTCAGCCACCGCTAGTGCCAAAGTTTGATCAGATCGATTCAGACTCTTTTCTGTTCGCTTTCGTTCATCATTCTACTTTCATGTTCCTTTTTATAATATGTCGCCTGCATATTGGATTTGGTTATAAGGAGGCTGTGATGATTTTGTTTTTTGTAGTTGATCTGAGCATCAAGTTGGGGAAATGGTGAAATTTCATCCTGTATCTTGGCGGGGCAACCGTTGTTGCAGCATTGGCGGTGTGGCCCATTTTTCCGATCAAAATAATAGATTTGAGCCTCAAATGTTAATGTTACCGTTGATTTCTTGACCCCAATGAGGATTATCAGAGAAGCCATTGTTGGTTTAGGTAGTCCTGCTCCTATATTGGTTTCAGAAGGGGCTAACACCATGGATGTGGGTCGATCCGTTTTGGTCCAAATGGAACCCAGAACCTGTTTAGATGCAGGAACATGGGGGACAATGGGTGTTGGTTTAGGGTATTGTATTGCAGTAGCAATAGCTTCGCCTGATCGGCTTGTGGTTGAAAAACTTACTGTTGAATCAAATGGTGCTTGAAAAACTTCCTAAATCTCTGATTCTATATGGGATCAAAGATTCCAATGGATTGAACTAAAATGCTTCGTCAAGATATTAGGGGGCATATGTCGCCTTTGTCGCCTCTAATGTGTATGTGAAGTGTTTTTCCTTCAAGTGCAGTTTTGTGGGTGTGTTTGTGTGTTTTTCCTTTAATTGCAGGTTGAGAAGAAGGGGCAAAGAACGAGATGGCCACCTGTAGATCTAAAATGGAAATAGAAATTGGGAAGGGAAATGAGATGATGTATCTAGGTGATGAGAGAGAGAGAGAGATTTTATTTAATTATTTAAAAATAAATAAAAAAAGCATCAGAAATGGTCCCTGTGGTAGTGAAATGACGAAAATGCCCTTCAGTTGACGAACAAAAGTTAACGGAGTTAGCAATAAGGACCAATCGTCAAAAGTTTTGAAAGCACATGGACCATCTATGACGTTTTTAAACCACGGGGACTAAACTTCAGATTTTAGGAAACCACAGGGACCATTTATGATGTTTTTTCAAATAAAAGTTTACAACCCATATGTATTATCTCAACATTAATTCATGGATTTTTGTTAGTACTTAAATTAAATTTAACAAAAGTGGGTATTGGGTTGATAAGTCGCCTTATTTAGACCATCTCCTACCCATCTCGATTTTTTCCTCCATAAATGGAGTAAAAAATAGAGTAATAGTATTTCATCTCCAACCCTACTCCATTTTCTACCCTATTTTTTACCCCAAAAAGTATATTCCTAAAATATTCCATTTTTATAACTTATATATATTGTCAAATACACCCTCTACTAATTAAACTCTATATTTATGATTAATTAATATAAATTAGTATATAATATGATATTATAAATATTAAATATTGCATTTAAACTATAATCAGTAGATAAAATAAACTAGAAATGTATAAAATTAAAATGAGAGAGACTAAAATTGACAACCAAACTTCACCTCCATTTTTGGAGATATGAATAGTATTCCCCCATATATGGGGGAATACTATTCATATCTCCAAAAATAGAGGTGAAAATGAGGTAGGGTTGAAGAAGAATGAGGAAGAAAATAGAGTTTGAGGGTGGGTTGGAGATGCCCTTAGAGTTTATAATTAAATAATTATTAATATCTATATATTTTTTGAATTATTAATTCCATAGACGAATTATCCATTTAATTCCATAGACGAATCTTTTTTTATCCCCGAATAATAAATCAAAATCAAGAAGTCCTTGAAGAGTTTTCTTGAATAATTCAGGGGTGTTTCGAGAGAAAAAAATAAAATAAAAACAAAAATAATAATAAAGAGGTTTTGCTAAAACCTATCGGGTATATAAAGCAACACTGATCTTTCGGTTATTGAAAACGGCCATGGATGGTGGAGGTTGTCGGCGTTCATCGATCTAAAGACTCCGCACAGCTCAAAACCTAAACCTGACATCTCTCTCTCTCTCTTATAGAGTTAAACCCTAAGGTTGCGTTTGTTTTTTTTAAAATAGCTCTTCAAACCTTGACTCTTCTCACCTCTTCTAACCTAATCTAACAAAAAAAAAAAAAAAAAAAGCGCACTAAACGAAAAAAAGAAACACAGAAGATCGCTCCAGCCGTTTTCCTTCTTCGTTCTCAGCTCTCTTCTCGTCGATCGCCGACTCCAGCCGCTCGCCGGTCGCCGCTGCTGCTTCCCGGTGCTCGTTCTTTGCTGCCATTGTCAGGTTCTCACTATAATCCTTAAATTTCTTACCCTTCTAACCTCAAACTGATTCTAATCTTCCATTTTCTTCAACCAGTATAGGATAGATTCAAAGCCTGGGAATCTTCTGGGGTTACAATCATCCCAGTGTTGCCCAGCCTGCTGATAGTTGTGCTGGTGAATTAGGGTATGTACCGGCAGCTTTTGCAAGAGCTAAACAGCTCTATGCACTAGAGTCAATCGGGGCTGTGCTTGGTGGTCAAAAACAGATGGCTGAGGTTTGTTTTTTTTTTTTTTTTAATAATTTTTTTGTAAATTGGGTTACTTATCTTTTGGGTTGTCATTACACTATTGAAGGGGATTTCAACCGAGTAAGTAATTCTTGCATATTGGATTTCAACCCAAAAGGTTATTTGTTTAAAAGATGATTGGCCTAAAGAGCAAATTAGCCCTTTTATAAGTTGACAGGGAAATTGTTATTGATAATAGTAAATTAGTAATGTTGTTTGATACGAATGTTTTTTGTAGGAAGTTACTTCTATTCTTGTTGACAATGGTGTAGCTAATGAGAAGATTTTGAAAAACTTTTGAGGTTCAAAATCCAAAATGGTGGATTATTGTATACTTTAGTTATAATTTATTTCAAGCATCTCAGTTTGGAATCATGGAATAACATCAGTTTTTTTAGATGTAAATGTACAATTTTACCCTCATAGAAGCTGCTCCACATGTTGGAAACTAGGTGATACCGAAGGGCAAGAAGACTGTGTACTCTATATATTTATCTACTCGGTATCAAAATTTAATGGTCCAAATTCTGATGTGGATCTTAGCCATTTCTCAAAGCGAGTAGAAATCTGGTTAGTTTTATATATACTGATACATGATTCTATATTCCAAAAGTCATCGCCACGCTTTTTATTCGTGATTTATAACGTGTGGTATGCCTATGAAGAAGTTATTCGCAGCTAAAATCAAACGCCATAGTATTCTATCTGTATTACTTGTTACAGAATCGATCTATTTTGATGATTATCCATATAAGATTTAGCTGTATCATGTATGTTTAAGATGACAGTGAGGATGAAATGTTCCCTGATTCTGTGCCTATAAATTGTTACTGTCCAGCTTTTTGCTGCAGGCGGTTTTAATTCATATGGCTAGATTCGATGATATAATTCCTTACTCATCTGAGTCTTCTAATTTGTTCATCGTTTACAATTGTTCACTTGTTTGTTGTGGGAATTAATTAGCTTTGATTTAAAAGCAGAAAACAGTAATTTTTGACAGAATGGAAGATGATGAAATATAGCAGGTACTTAAGAGGTATTCATAGCTTAAGATGTTCTCCTGGTGCAGCCATTGTAGTTGTGCCGAGCTTCTAAAGTTATGCTGTATGCCATATGATTATACATCAATTGCTTGCTGATTCCTTCTGTCAATCTAGCATAAGGCTTAATCATGTTTTTAATCGTTATATGGCAAAAACAAAAGACCTAATGTTGAAAATAAACTTTCATATTGGTGCCTTTTGTTTTTCTGTTTCAGATTTCTTTACCACATTATAGTTTAATATAAACAAATAGTTTCTTATTGGGCTTATACACGGCAAAAGAGCTCGTGGAATTTCACTGTTCACCTGCGATTTTGCGCATGGAATTCTATAAAATGATTTTTTTCCCTCATTTTCACTCTTCAATATAGAAAAACTCTCTCTCTCGGGGATTGCTTTTGACGGTTTCTTGAATAAAATAGACGATTACTTCAACAATCCCGAAAATATGGTTAGATTTTAACTCTTTTTATGTTTTAATTAACATTTATTTAGTATATGTGTTTATTATTTTATTATTTATTGTATTAGTTAGTGTAAAAAAAGAAATTATATTGTTTGTGGTAGGGTAATTTTGTTGTATTTGATAGTTTTAATATTTGTTATTACTAAATTTGAAGTTTAAATGCTATTTTGTTAGTGGCTGTATGAATGTACAAGTAGAGATTGCGTAGAGTGTGCATCGGGTAGTTGTATATTTAGT
Source organism: Lactuca serriola (assembly GCF_051521515.1). Classification (NCBI taxonomy): domain Eukaryota; kingdom Viridiplantae; phylum Streptophyta; class Magnoliopsida; order Asterales; family Asteraceae; genus Lactuca; species Lactuca serriola. The sequence goes on along the minus strand of NC_136412.1, from coordinate 271,035,772 downwards.
AAAATGGTTAGAATATGCTTATTTTTTTAAGTTATTAGTTAAATAAATTGTTAGAATAATGTTTATATTATGTTTGGTTAGTGGTTTAAGTTGATAAATTGATATAGCATGGTTAGAATATGTTATTTTATATAATTTGAAACTTAAAAATTGTTTGTATATTTGTTGTATAAGTTGAAAAATTGTTAATTTAGTTGTCGTTTTAGTTGAAAAATTGTTTGTTTATATGGTTAGAAAATGTTATTTGATATAATTAGAAAGATAAAAATCATTTGTATATTTGTCGTATAACTTGGAAAATTGTTTATATAGTTGTCGTTTAAGTTAAAAAAATTGTTATAGTATGTTATTGTTTTTTAGCGTAAATATATAAATTATTTATTAAATATTTGTATTTGCATTGTTATTATTGCATTTAATAATAATATATTTTAAAATGAAATAGTTGTTTAGTTTTCTAATATGTTATTGTGTTTTTTGCAGCATAATTATAATAATTTCGATGTGAAAGCTATTGTAAACTTAAAGGGATCGGAGTGTAACATATGAGAAGTATTTGAAGTGTTACATGGTGTGAGACGTGATATATTTAGAGATACAGTATTTGGTTATTTGTTGGACGTCCCTCGTTTACAAGGGGATGGATTGTTGTTCCACAAAATATTCCTTTATCAGATACGGCCGGACGCTGTTTTATCTCCAGATGGGATAAAACGGTTATATTTTAGAGTAGGTGATACGAAAATGGTATATGGGTCGGAAGAGTTTTGTTTGATAACCGGGTTGAAATTTGCGGAGTATCCAAAAAACATCGGGAAAAAAGTGTTAGAAAAAATAGTTAGTAGTAAAAAAGATGTTTATTGCGTGAGCGGTTATCTCCGAACCATACAAATAGTTCGGTGAAAATCGGTGACCTGAAATTTTTTATTTTAAATCAACCATTCTTAGAAGTTGACGATGCCGATGCAGTTAGAATATGTTTGATTTACATTTTATGTGAAGGTTTTTTGGGAAAAGAAATAAATGATCACGTGCCACAAGATTGGTTTTTTTTTTGCTGAGAATTTGGATGTTTGGAACAGGTATTTTTTGTTTACTTTGAAAGTTTTATATTATTAATGTTAATTTATATTATAACTATTTTTTTTTTGTTTTGTTAGTTTCGCTTGGGATAACTATTTATGAGATTTTACGTATGATGACTTTGAAGATACATGGAACAAGATAAATAAATATTTATCACTTCCTGAGCGTTGTCAAACTTTAAAATACACTGTTTCAGGATTTACGGCTCCAATTAGGATATAAAAATTTACTTATATTTAAATGGTTTTATTGTTATGTTAGTTATTTTAATTTTAACTTTTATTACTATAATTGTAAAAATTGTAGATATGGATATATGAGATGCTTCCGGCTGTTCGTGCCTGTGGATTTGTATTGAGAAAAAATAGGAACATGCCCCGGATGAAACGATGGAGTGGGACAAAAAAATTGAAATGGGTTAATGTGAACAAGATTTTTTCAATGATACAGGTTTATAAAGTTTTTTAATTATTAATAAAATTCATTATTATACTTTTATATGCATTTTTAATATGTTCAATTTTTTACGAGGGACAACCACCAAGAAATAAAATGTCACCGAGTGATGATGAGATGATATTTTTTTATTATATGTCATTTCAAGAGTATGTATATGGTGAACGGAAATCAGTTCCATCCCCAGTACGCGACCATTTTAGGAGACAAGACGAATCTTTGTCTAGTATGTCGTCTAGTGGTCCCTCTCATGGTAGAGGTGGGCGCAGTGTAAAACCCAACCTAGAGGTGTTGAAATGGCTACATGCACTGGAGCAACATGTGTTTACGAATCAAGAACCTACAGAGGTGTTTGTTGAAGAAGTGAATAATGAAGATCTATGGAATAACATCAGTTTTGAGGAGTCTGCAGTATTCCAAACAAAATTTGATGAACGGGTTAGTTACACGCTACATTATTTTTTTTAATTTATTAACATATATTAATATTTGTGTTCATATTTTATATTTGCAAATTTAGGTTGTAAAAGATGAAATGATGAATAAAAATAATACAAATATAAATATTTTTGGTGATATTGAAGACGACAAGGTTATTATAGATATTACATTTACGATTTTAATAATTAATTTTTAATGTTTCTTTCGTTAATAACTATAATGTGTTAATTTTAATGTAGGAGTTGGAGGAGAGGAATGAGAATGCGGGTTGTAGTAGGAACAAAATTGATGATGATGTGTTTGATGTAAATGATAATGAAGCTAAAGAGGTTGTTATACTTACATTTATTTTAGTTTTTATTTAGTAGATTGAAACATGTTTTAATTAGAGATTTTTGCTTATTAATTTAGGTGTCGGAGGAAGATGAAATACAAATTACGGGAAATGTAAATTATTATGATGCTTATGGTTTTGATGGCAAAGAAGTTACACCCAATAGACCGAGGGTTCGAAATCCATCAAAGTATTTGTGCCCTCCGACGTTTAATTTAAAAACTTATATCGTAATAATAGAATTTTTTTTATGTGAATTATTTGAAAGATAGAGATATAAACATTTCAATATTGTTTTAGCTGCACACAACACCGAAGCAAAAAAGAAGAGCAAAAAGGAAGGTTGATATGAAATCAACAAGCCCCGTTCCTCCTCCAGCATCTGTTGTTGCTCACGACTTCTCCGTGTTGCGCCTGCAACCTTACGTAGTAGGCGGTGAAGTTGTGATCCAGAATTATTTATTTCATTCATATGACATGCTGCATCGTTTGTTTAATTTGGTGTTAGATAGAGAATTTTGGAGCGCCTTGTTTGGGCATACACACGACGGATGGTTGGAGTCAGCGGGAAAATAATACTTAATTTGTTTTTTTAAAAGTATTTTCTTTTTTAGTTAATAACAAAAGTATCATAATTTTGTGCATCATATCACCCTTTGGTATAAACTACTGATGGAGAGACGTTTTGATAGCGACTAACATACAATAATGCCGCCAAATTTTTTTGTTTGCCATGCTCTGGAGGAAGGGCAGGATTGGAGGGCGTTTATGGCTGGTATTGCTAAATACCCCAACTTCATGGTTGCTTGGTGGGATGTCGATACGGTAAACTAAATTTTATTTTTTTAAAATATTATCGTTATTGTCATTATGTTTTTGTATTCTTATTTCTAAACAAAATTTATTTCTTTTTTATCCTTATACAGGTTCTATTTCCGATTCATTCAGCCCCTAATCACTGGTTATTTAGGGAACTACGATTGGCGAATATGGAAGTCCATATTTATGACAGTCTCGGTAGAGGGGCTTATGAAAAATTCAACTCTGATGGAACCTTTACCAAATTTAAAGCTATGGTGGCCGGTTGTTTAGACAAGATTAATTATTGGGCCCGGAGGAACATCCCAATGATTCCATTGAATATGCAATTCATATTCGAAACAAATGTTCCCCAACAAAGTAGCCATTTGGGAGACTGCGGTGTTTTTGTTTGTATGTTTTTGGAAAAATTAGTTTCAGGCCAACCAATACGTGAACTTATTGACCCAATGAACGCAGCTTTAGAGTTTCGCCAACGGATGGCAAAAATTTATTGGGGGTCGAGTCTTGGTCCTATGTAGTTGGATTATATATTTGTATATGTAATTGTATGTTGGATTTAATGACCTAGTATTAACTTAAATAATTACAACATAAGAACGACGCCACCATTTGTTTGAAAGTAACAAGTACACTGCTCTAAACATAACAACAAATACAACAATTTATTGATATAACAACCTAAAAACTATCAAAACAATACTAAAAAGCTTACAACTTGTAAATAATAATTGCTATAGATGGAGACTTATCAGATGTAATTGTAAGCTCCTGCATATTTCCTATGCAATCATGTAGTTTTTGAAAAAACCATGTCCAAGAATCGGTACACTCATTTTTGCATATACCATATGCAATCGGTAATATTTGGTTTTGTTCGTCCTTAGTAACTACAAGTAACATGGTACCTTTGAACTTGCCCTTTAGGTGGGCTCCATCTACTACTAGGGTCGGTTTACAAAATTTGACAAAAGCACGTACCTACAATACATTGTATATCTATTTAAATACACCAAAATAAAAATGAAAAAATTAATAAAATATTATAATACTCACCGAGCAACCGAGAGCGACCTACAAAAACTCAAAGCGATCATCACCATCTGTTTTAATATGCGTCACCGTACCCGGATTATGTTTGACCAAATTGTGACAATAAGCCGGAAGTTTGGTAAAAGAATCCCCTTCCATACCCCTTAACAACAACAATGCATATTGCTTCGCACGCCATGCCTGATGGTATGAGATATTGATATTCAATTGAGCATTCATATCATTAATAATATCTTTTCCCCGATAAACTCTACTATAATCTTTAGCCAAAACATCAACAAGATATTCACTCAAAACATATTTGTTTGCTTGTCGATGATTAAATTGCAAAATTGTTGAAGAACATGTGTGTACATCAACAAATTTATTCACTTGGAAAAGTCCATCAGAATTTTTAATTGCTTTTGCTCTTAGTAACCAAGAACAATTTTTCGAAACACACACAACCTCATACCTTGATTTGGTGGATCTACTTGTCCTCTTCTGAAAACTTTCTCGAAGACATTTTTTACCAATACACCGCTTTAACAGTTCTTTGTTCTTAAATATACTCTCACATTCAATCTTTTGAAGATTCATGTCTACCATCTGTGTTGGGATATCTTCATTAATATCATCTGGGCATGCTGGTACAGAGGGCATACCGTAAAAAAGGTTATTGGAAAACTTAGCTTTAGCTTCATCACCCAACTCATCTCTATCTGAATTGTTTTGTAAGTCGGTTATATCTAAACGTACATCAGCAACATCAACATAATCCCCGTAAACACGCTTTTTTTCATTTTTTTGACTCGAATTTTTTTTCTTTTTACTTTTATCTACTACATGCCTATTCATAACTTTAACTTCTTGTTCGACAACATCATCACAACGACCACCCACATCATTAAGATATGTACCAACATCATCATCACCAACATACTTGTAATTCTCAGGATCCACATAGTTAATAGGTGAATAACTAACATTAACATTTTCAGCAACACTGTGAAACTAAGGTACACTAGGAGTATTGAAAGTACCTATCGGATCGTTGCTCCCTTTATAGCTGCATAAATTACTAACCGGCTGATTTCCACTGTGACTAGCCTCATTAACCTCATCTCCTTCATCAACCACCACAAACACTTTGACAGCCCTTCCTCCACTACATTTGATTACATTTATCAACATTCTAACATTCATGTCTTCAACTATAACTATATAATAATTCAATTCAGGATGATGGAAACGAAGACTAGTTCTATATTTGTCTAACAAACCAATTTTGCTTCTCACCAAAGATACAAAATCACTATAACTAATATACTCAGAAAATATCAAAGCGAATTCAGAAATACCTCCATGTGGACATACGTATTCCAGATTTGTTTTAATAACTTGTCATCTCTCACCGGTTACAAGACAAACCAAATATTCAATCGTTTTTTAGAGAGATTTTAGAGAAATTTCCTAAACAAATAACAACTAAACTGATAATTTTCTACAAAAGTTTATATATAGTAACATTATTTCGTAGTCAAACCAATTGATTTCATAGTCAAATTAAAAAAAAACGTAAAATCGCAGATGGAATACAGAGAAAATCGCAGATGGACTGTGTCCATCTGCGATTTAAGCCTGAAATGTCCTATATATATAGAAAAAAAATTAAAAAAATCAATCCACCTGCGAATGTACAAGTGGCTAAAGCACAAGTGTGCTTTAGCCACTTGTACATTCGCAGATGGAATGTGCAAATCGCAGATGGACCATTCACATCTGCGATTTTCGTGGCGATTTTTGCAATTTCGATTTTTTTTGAATATTTTCCACAAAGTGATTAGGATAATTGGCTATTTTTGTTATTTTCTCTATTTTTATTTTCAAGTGATTATTCATATATGAATATACTTATATATGAACTAGATGTGTCTCGCGCAAAACAACGGCGATAAATAACTCTTTTGATGAATAGTTTTTTTACGGAGAAATAATTATTAGATTTTATTATTAGTTATTATGTAATAAAAAATTACCACTTTTAATTAAAATAATTATGTTTAGAACTTATATTTATATTGTCTGTATATACATTTGATGTAAATTAGTTATTTTCGGTGTATAGTTTAATAAATATAAATTGATTTATATAGATTAATTTAATATTTTAAAATTGTCATTTTGCAATAAATTAAATTTCTTAATAACCTTCCTTATTTCAATTCTTCAAAAATTTGGCAAGTATTAATGATTTTGTTATGCATAATTGATCTGTACAAAAAAATTTGAATCTTATACCTCTTAAAATTCAAGATATGACTAATATGATTTATAATATAGTATAAGATATATGAATATATAATTATTCATATATGAATATTATCTGTTTCATCATCCCGATACGCTGGAGCGTTTAAGCGACAGATTTGAAATATGCGAAAATATACTTACCTTTATATTCACATATGAATATTACATTTCTACGTCGCGACGATACGCGGGAGGGTTTTGCTGCAAAAACAAATATGTAGCCTAAATTTGTTCTTGTATATTTGATTTCATAATTGTTCTCATTTGAACCTTCCCCGATATATATATATATATATATATATATATATATATATATATATATATATATATATATATATATATATATATATATATAAAAGACCCTTTGAAGCAAAAATTAAATAAAAAGTAATTTGGATTTATATTTTTCAAGATCTGCTATTTTAAATCGCGGTCCGTGCTTGCTATTTTATTTGTGAGCATAATACCTCCTTAAATTACTCCGTCAATAATTTTTTTTTCGTTAACGTAAGGTATGACACTTAATATTTGTTTTTTTTTAAATAGAGTATATATAAATAAAAAAATATCTAAAACTTTGAAGTAAAAGCTAAATAAAAAATCATATAAATATGATATAAACACCACACGAACGCATAATAACTAGAATCTTTTAAATATTTTTGTATCAAATCATAGATACTTAAAAAGCTAACATTTTTTCTTGAATCTCATTCATTTGAACCCCCCATAAAAATTTGCCAACACCTCATGCATTTGAAACCCCACACCCTTTCACCTTCAAAGTAATTAATTACACATAATCTCTTTCCAAGAAAATCACAAACTCTATGAGTTCAACACCTCATACATTTGAAACCCCACACCCTTTCACCTTCATTATATATGTAGTTATATTAGTACTTTTTCTTACAAAAAGTTGTCATTTGGTTGAAGATATTATGATTCAAAAGTTTTCATATAGTTTAAGCATTCACGATCCAAATATAATGACTTGAAGAAATGGGTTATGTCGCATCGATGGTACTTGTAATATGATTTTTTCTTTCAACCAAAACAAATGAAGTTTTTCTATTCTTTCTTTATATTCAATTTCTCATTTGATCTTTATATGTGATTTGTATGTATTAATCAATCTTGAATGTGACTCTCCAAACATCAATGTTTTGCTTGGAATATATTTCTCATTCTTCTTTTTCAAGAAAAACATTTTGATTGCAGGTTAGTGAAGAATTGTCATCAAGTTTCTATGGTTGAATGGTGTTAAATAAAGAAAGAAGATTTAGAAAATGGATATAGGTTTTTTTTTTTGTTTGAGGAAAGTAGACGAATGTTAGTTTTTTCTTTTGATTTAAACGTATATTTATGTAACATTTTTATTTATATATTCAACCATTGAATGTTCTTATTTATTTGATTGTAGTTTTTCTATTTTGATTATGTTTATTTTCTATTATTTTTTTGTTGTGTTATCCTACACAACATATTTACAAGACAATATTTAAAAGATAACATAATTTTTAACATTTGATATGTAATTATGATGACTTATCATGATATGTTCTTCATATGAAAGTAATTTATCCATATTACTACGACAAGAATTACATATGACATTTACGAAAATATATATTATATGTGATTTGTTTAACATATATATGCATCTATGTATGTTATAAATTTATAATTAAATATCTTTATGTTTAATAATTGAAGGGATTAAAATGATGCATCAAAACCAATTATTTAGACGAATATAATAATAATAATAATAATAATAATAATAATAATAATAATAATAATAAATACAAATTTCCAAGTACCGTATTTATTTGAAACTCACACTACAACTCAAGAGTTTTTCTAATTTATGCATATTTATTAGTTACAACTCAGGAGTTTTTAACTTATGATTATTAATTAGTAATCACTAATAACTTTTTATGTTCTTTCTTTTATAAGGTTGTAAAGTTTTGCTCATTAAAAACATTAATGTATTTGAAGAGATTTGTGATTTAAATATAAAGAGTTAATATAAATGTTATAATAAATGTTTTAGTGTTTTTATGTTATTAAAAGTTGTAGTGTTTATTTTTCATATTTTTTATTATTCGTTGTATATATATCTTTTTTAATACAAATGTTATACTAGATGTTTTTGTATTTTTATGTTACTAAAAGTCGTAGTTCATATTTTTGTTCATACATTTTGTTACCCGTTATATATAGATTATCATACGTTTGATATATAATTTACACAATTTTAAATGGTTTATAAAATTATCAGATAATTGTATATATCACAATGACTTAAAAATTAAAACTATAATCCTCATCATACATCATACATACTTATAAAGCTAACATTTTTCCTTGAACCTCATGCATTTGAAACCCCCATAAAAATTTGCAAACACCTCATGCATTTGAAACCTCTTATTTTAATGAATACCACTCAAAAGTCTCTTAATAATGATTAACAATTCAAAGGTTTTATAACTTATATAATATATTTAATAAACAATTAATGGGTACTCTACTATAAAAAGGTCAATCTTTTTGAGTAGACACACAAATACAAGTCACATACAAAATTCACAAAGAAAACAAGTTTAAAGTTTTTTGTGTTGGTTTGAGGGCTTTGAACAATTTTCGAGCCATGTTATTATGTTGAAGTTTTTAATTTGTAAGTTTGTTATATACTAATTCTTTTTTGTATTTTTTTTTATTTAAGTATTCTTTATTGAATGTTGTGGTTGAAATTTTAATGTAAATTAGATTAGATTCATGTTATCGATCATATGTTATGGAAGGTGATATATATATAATATTTAATTAACTATTGTATACATGTTTGTATGTTAATGTGGCTTCAAAACAATAATTAATTAAAAATCATGGATATGTCATATTATTCATATTATCCATGTAAGCCTTTTTTAAAATGCAAATTATCTATCTTATCACTTTATATTTTAGTATATGTTTAACATTTTAGTTATAATAATAAGTGCTTTTTAAAAGTTTATTTCACTTATTAATAATAACAAGTGGTTTTAGAATTAATAAGCAATAATTATAAATAATAAAATCAAATTACATGGATATGTCATATTATCCATGCAAGTCTCTTTTGAAATGCAAATTGTCTATCTTATCACTTTATTATTTAGTGTATGTTTCACATTTTAATAATAATATTAAGTGTTTCTGAAAAGTCTTTTTTAACTTATTATTAATAATAAGTGGTTTAAAATTAATGAATAACAATTTTAAATGATAATAACATCAAATTATAAATTACATTTAGCTATAAATAAATTGTATTTTAAATGAACATCTTTATTGAAATTAGAAAATGATCACATAAGTAAAAATATAATTAATCAATAATAATAATTGTTAGAAATAATACTAAATAGATAATTATATTTGATTCTATTAATGAGGAATGTGGGTTGATGTCAATGAATATTATTATTCAAAATAATTGAGATTATATATATATATATATATATATATATATATATATATATATATATATTATCTCAAAGTTAATGTCAATAACATAACCATTTTAAACATATATTTTTCAATATTTTAACAATATATTTTTAATCTTCATTGCGCAACGCGTGAGAATTCGTCTAATCGTATATATAACCACTATTATTTGTGAACGTCATACGAACTTAGATTACACATAATAAAAGAATTAATGTTTTTCGATTAGTGTGCTATGATATTTAATAAATCAAACAAAGATTTTCAACAATTGTATAAATCTGATGATTTTTTTTTTAATTTTTTCTTCAAAAGAGTCTTATTTCAATATATATATATATATATATATATATATATATATATATATATATATATATATATATATATATATATATATATTGAATTAGATGTCTAAGCCAATAACTGAATTAGTATATACTTGAATTATTAGCAAAATATTTGTGGGTTGCCCTCAAACCTAGTAATTGAATATGATAACTTTTAGAAAGAGAGACAAATTTATTGGTTTATTATATTATTAATAAATAGCAATAAGTGAAATTGCTAATATATTATGAAAATATTATATTAATTAGAAACAGTAATATTTAATTAAAAATTAATTGTAGTTAATTTTGAGACTAATTGAATTAATTAAAAGTGTAAGGGTTAAAGTACAGTTGCATAAGAGTTGAACAAGAGAGGGTCCAAAACATTCCGTAGAAGGGGTGGACGAATTCTAGGTTATTCCAGGGCATCTGGAATATTCGTTACAGATAAATAGGAAGCTGAATAATTACCAATTTGAATAAATATTATTTTGTTCATTTTAGGGTTATCTAGGGTTTCCAAGATGCACTATATAAGGAACCCTTAGACTCCAATTTTCGGCCACTTCATTCTTGAGAGCCAAGGCCAAAAATTCTATCATCCCTCTCCTCTATCTTCAAGTCTCTTAGTTACTAGGGTTTGATGTGAACCATCAGAGGCACGACACTTGTGGTGCCCGTTTCCGAAAGCTTTGAAGAAGGTTTTAGATTTGTTTGCAACAACAATTCAAGAGGTATGTAAATTTCCTTATAAATTACGATTTCATTAGGGTTTTGTAGGTTGATAGTTCATAGTATGTCGTCTTTATGTAAAAGACATAAATTATTTAGGTTGCATGTGCCCTAATACGTTTAATTGTTAATTGTTTTTCCGCTTGGAGCAATGTGTTGAAACCTACGTTTTCCTTATATATATATATATATATATATATATATATATATATATATATATATATATATATATATATATATACACACACACACACACACACACACAGAGAGAAAAGTTTAGTAGAGAATCATTATTAATAAAAAACCAATGAACCAATCTAAAGCGTCAGAATTTAAACTTTAAAGCGATCAACAACAAAATGAAGGGTTGTAGACTTTACAATAGATATACATGCACCGAATATACCGTTGTTCATGAATTTTATCGAGAAAAAAAACCGTTGTTCATGATTTTTCATCACATTTCCATAGAGATCGACATTGATATATAAAAATTGATTTTTTTTTTCAAAAAAACTCACTTCATTTTCTTTGTTTTTTGAAAAGTTAAAGTCTATGTTTAATCGAAAAAAATTAATAAATATATCAAAATTCATATTTTTTGGAACTAAACTATACATAGTTCAGATTCACAATGTGAATAAATTCATTTGTTAATTTTTCAAAACTAATTTACGAGTAACCAAAACGTTAAATATTATAAAACTATATGTAAATATATTTCGATTCATATGTAATTTTCACTTAATTTGTGAATGATCAAATAGTTGAAATAGTAAGTCATAATCACATTGTGATTGTTAAAATTGAAATATTTACAGTTTAGATTCAATGTGTGAATCTGAACTGATTAAGTTATTTTATTTTATTATTATTTTTATTTTTATCAATGTTGATGTTTATTAATAAAAAACATATTCACTATGATTTCCGACGCTCACGATTGGTTCCTTGGTTCAATGTTAATAATGATTATATATTGAACTTCACCAGTATGTATATATATATATATATATATATATATATATATATATATATATATATATATATAAGGATTTGGATTTCAAAATCAAATATATAAAAGTCAAAATAAAATAAGTTATAAAATCAAAACAAGATAAGAAATCATAACAGATCACAATTAAGAAAAATCCAATCTTTGAATGGATGTGGATATAAAAGGTACAAAAGTAAAAATACAAATATATTAAGTGGATGCCTTTTATTATAGACACACCAACCCAGTGATGAGATTTAGAACCGGAAAATCGGACTAGAACCGGAATCGGAACCGGAACCGTTAGAATTGGAATATATAGAACCGGTTTCGGTTCCGGGTTTAAAAATTGGCTTTATCCGGGTTCCGGGTAATCTGGGTTTGGGTCCATCGGGTCCGGGTAAACCGGGTCTAAAAACCGGAACCAGTGTTAGGAACCGAAACCACTTTTAGGGTCGGAACCGGTTTTTGTGAAACGTTTAAAATATGCATATCTCATTCGTTTCAACTCCAATTGATATGCGGGTTTTTTCAACGTGTAGTTTAGAGTTTGTACATGATTTTAGACTATTAATTTGTCATTTTTAGTTTTCTATTAATTGACTTACAGTCCCCCAAAGTCGAGATATCAAAGCTGAAAATTTTTAGTTTTTCAGTTTTCTTGTATTCTGTGAAAGTTTTGAAACATGCATATCTAATTCGTTTGAAGTCGGATTGACATGTGGTTTTTTTCCAACTTATAGTTTAGAGTTTGTACATGAGTTTAGACTATAATTTTTTCATTTTTGGTTTAATATTCAATGATTACAGTCCCCTGAAGTCAGAATATCAAAATTGAAAATTTTCAACTTTTTAGCTATTTATTTTTGTACTTTATATTCTGTGAAAATGTTAACACATGCATATCTCATTCCTTTAAAGTCGAATTGACATGCGGTTTTTTCGAAAGTGTAGTTTAGAGTTTGTACATGATTTTAGACTATACTTTTGTCAATTTTGGTTTCATATTCAATGAGTTACAGTCCCCCCAAATTCGGGATATCAATATGAAAATTTTCAAAGTTCAACCCACTAAGTACTAAGTAATTACCAAAAAATTCTTGTTTTCCGGTTCTAAACCCACTTTATCCGGTTCCAACCTACCCACTTTGATGTTTTCGGATTTTCCGGTTCTAGACCCACTTTACCCGGTACCATATCCGGAACCGGTTCCTATATACCGATCCGGTTTCCGGTTCTATAAAATCTCGTTAACCGGTTCCGGGTTTTCCGGGTCCCAGTCTATCCGGTCCGGGTTTGGACCCACTTTCATCCCTATACCAACCTATATTATTAGGCTTACTTTTTTAAATAATGATAATAAATTATTACCATATAATTATATCGAAAAACAATATAATTTCAACCAATAAAAATATTTCAAAAACTAATTAGGGTTTAAACGCTTGTGGGTTGTTAACACCAAAAAGGCTTGTGCCGTTTTCTTGAAAAAAAATACATTGGTTTTTGTAGATTGATAAGTTGTCATTAAATTGTCTAATGGTGTCTAAAAAACCCCTAATTAAATGGATGAATAAAAAGAGAAGTGGAAATATCCCTCCCGCATAACATATAACGACGTATAGAAAATGGGCCAGACCCGACCCATGTAGATTGTTGAACTATTTATGGCCCATAAGAGATGAAGACTAGCACCAGAACAGTTTACGTGTAGCAATGTCACCCACTGAAATCCGAGCTAAACACAGAACGCCATTGATCAATCCTCAATGTGTGGTCATTCTCCATTGTTGTTATACCATTAATACCCACCTCGAGCTATTCTTCAAAATTTCCAACTGAAAATGGCAGTTTTCAGTCTGTTTAAGCTATCGATGCTACTGAGCCTACTCTCCGACGTCAAGTTAGGGTCATGGCCGGGAATTTTGACGCAGAAGGAAGCCGTCGCAGTCGGTGGATTCCCGCAGCAGTGCAACCGTATTGAGTGTCCAACATACGATGTAATCAACTCCGGAGAAGGCTACGAGATTCGCGTTTATAATTCCAGTATGTGGGCGACTACTTCTCCCATCGATGACATCTCCTTTGTCGATGGCACTCGCACCGGTTTCCTACAGTTACGTTAATTTACTCCTTTTAGTACTCGATTCGTTTCGAAAACCAATCATTTGATTTAGAAAACTCGAATCCTAATTCCGATTTCAAGTTATAGTTTACGAATCTTGTTTAAATTGATTATTTCGTTTTAGGTTATTCAACTACATCCAAGGGAAAAACAATTACAATGAGCAGATAGAAATGACAGCTCCGGTTCTAACAGAGATTGCTCCGAGTGACGGACCCTTCTGCGAATCTTCATTTCTGGTGAGTTTTTATGTCCCGAAGAAGAACCAAGTCGATCCGCCTCCGGCTACCGGAATTTCGATCCAGAAATGGGGACCGACTTATGTAGCCGTACGCCAATTCGGTGGATTTATAAAGGACTCAGACGTCGGCGTTGAAGCTGCGGCCTTGTCCGCCAGTCTCTCTGGCACTACTTGGTTGGATGCCATCAAGAAAAGCCACTCCCGTGACATCACGACAGTTTACACGGTTGCTCAATACAATTCTCCATTCGAATTTGACAACAGAGTAAATGAGATTTGGTTCAAGTTTGATATGTAATCCAGTCGAAGGGAAGGGAAACAGATGACGAGCAATTTGTAATTTTTGTCATGAACAACAAGCCATAGATATAGATATAGATATGCTTTTGATCCCAATAAACACTCGATACTGTATAAGTAATCAATAATCTTCGGTTCGAGAACATTTACGTGTTTTAACGATTAAACGTGTTTAACTTTGAAAAAGAGAAATGGTTTAGAAGGGTAATTATGTTTTGAAATTATTCAAAAAAATATCATCTAAGACATTGGTAAAAAAATATCATCAAACTATATTTTTTGTTTAAATGTTCCTGTCACTAGACTGACATTTCATTTATCATATCATTACTAGTTAAAATAATTAATTAGAAAAATAAAAAGAGAACCATTTAGGAGTGTAACTATGTAAAATAATTAATTAGAAAAATAAAAAGAGAACCATTTAGGAGTGTAACTATGTTTAGAAATTTTGGGTGCCTTTGAAGGAAGAAGAATGTGGTGATACTGCTTGGAAGTTTGAAGCAACTTTGGATTTGGAAGTTCTTTTTTCTCATTTATTTTAGAAGGTATAAAGTTTGTACATTTATGTCTCCATTGATAGATCTAGTTTAGATGTTAAAGTTATGTCATTTTTGTCCCATAGATTGGTCAATTTGAGTGTGAGTTGTTTTAGAGCTTGTGAGGTGCATTTCGAGTTGTATTTGAGGGTGTTAACTCATAAAAATGCAATCTTGATATTTTCCTTCCGTTCATGGATGAGTTATGAAGCATAAAACTTTATGATAAGTTAGGTTTTGAATTTGGACCCTTTCTAGTCATGCAAAGTCGTAAAGTTGGAAAATTTATGATTTAGGATGTCATTTGGAGCTAGATCTGAGCTCTGGACGAAAGTTCTTAAGGGATAAAGTGCTTAATGGAAATGTTGGAAACAACTTGCATACGTTGGTCGTACCTAGGAATACCCTGGGCATACTAGGCTTGAATCATGTACGCTGAGTGTAGGGTTGGAGTACGTTGGGCGTACTCAGCCTGCCATGGACTTTGACTTTCGTTGACTTTCATTGACCATTCACTTTTGACAAAGTTTGACTTTAAGTCAAACTTGAGGGTTTTGGACTATTGTTTAATATTTTACCTGGTTTTGGTGATTAGTGGATTCACGAGAGCAAGCAGTGCAGAAAGGGAAGTGCATCTCAATATTTTGGGGTTCTTCATTTCAGGTGAGTTCTCCTTACTATAACCGTAGGTCGAAGGCACCAATGTTGGCCCACTAGTTTTTGGTTACCATTTATTAGAAGGATGCCCCAGGGATTGTATGTGGTCACGTAGGATAGACTGATGACTCTTGATCTAGGCTTTCATGCATGTTCCTTGTTTAGTTGTGGCTCTAGAGTATGATCATTTGTCTGGGTGTCTATCTCACCTCTGGTTACATATGATTACACATTCCTTGTAGAGTTATTCATGTATCCTTGTGCATAAGATGTTGCTATATTTTAGTGATCTGCTAGATATATATATATATATATATATATATATATATATATATATATATATATATATATATATATATATCCTGGTGTGATAGGATGCAACATTAGTGGTATACTGTTTAGAGTACCAGTAGGTAGGTTATCGTCTAGTAGAGTGTCCTAGGGAATGTACGTAGTCATGTAGGATAGCTTGAGAACTCCTGAATTAGGCTTTCTTGCCTATTCCTTGTTTGGTTGTGGCCCTAGAGTTGAATCATTTGTTCGGGTGGCTATCTCACCTATGGTTACTTAGGATTACGCATTCGATGGAGGTTAGCTAGTAGTGGAGCAGTGTGTTGTGAGAGGTCTAGTAGGCGGTAGTGAGTCATATGATTGATATTGCATGTATTATGTGTCTACTTGATCCTTGTTTGTTTATATGTCGACATATGGTGGTGGATAAGGTTGAGGTGGTCCTGGTTTGTGTTGTAGGCCAAGAAACCAGGTGCGGGCTGGCTGTAAGCAATAGGCACAGAGTCTCGGGAAGAGTGGTTGAGTTGAGGTGGTAGGCCAACAAACCCGAGGCATTCTAGTTCAATGACTGTGGACCGGATATGCATACTTGTTTATGTTATGATATGTGCGGTATTTTGGGGAACCTACTAAGCTTTGTGTGTTGGAATAGTGTCTAAGGCTACAACTATATTTGGCAAGTATTTGACCCGGTTGTGCATGGTCCTTTTGGGTTGCCTTCACTATAGCAACTTGACAGGATGATTTATAATGAGAGAAGGAATATTATTAATATATTATAAGAATAATATAAGGAATAATAATATTGTTATTTGATTAATATAAGTCATAAATTAATTAGGAATTAATTTGGTGACTTAAGGAGATTAATTGAATAAAGGGGCATAAACTGTCAAATGTGTGATAGTTATAGTTTGGGCTATAAATCCCTTATGGATAAAGGGTGGACGGTTTTAAGGACTTTGGATAGGCCTTAAAATCGTCCATAGGCTTATCATGAAGGGATTAGGATTGCTTAGGGCCTAAGTTATCCAATTAGGGTTTAAGGGTGAAACCCTAGGAGCCTAACTAGTATAAATAGACCCTAGGGGTCAAGGGAAATCGACACTTGTGCTTTGAGAAGAAACCCTGGCCGATTTGATCCCCTCTTCTCTCTCCTAAATCATCTTCTTGCTAGTTGGTGTTTGTAAACCATTAGAGGAGTGACAATTGTGACTCTAAAGCCTCAAGGACAAGAAGATCAAGCAAGTGATTCAAGGTAAACTTCTAATCTCTGATTTCATATTGTTATTATACTCTATTAGCCATTAGAAGTCTTGGATTCAATGTATGTTCAATTAGAGAAACCTAGATCCAAGCATTAGGGTTGCATGTGCACATAGGGATGTTCATATGGCTAAAACCCATCATTGTGCTTACCCAACAGTTACTGTTTCAGGTATCATCAATTATCGTGGGAATGTGAAGGCGTGACTGTACACATTCATCAACAACAATGAAGACTCCGTGTTATAATATTACTATGATTTTACAAATGTAATTTGGAACAAAGGGTTTTTCTTAATACGGGTTTTATGATATGGAGTTTTACCATAATAAAAATGAAAATTTTTTGTTGTGAAAATGGGACGTTACAAGTTGGTATCAGAGCCCTATTTTGAGTGAATTAGAAGAATACTTGTGTGAATCCAAACTCAAACTAGGATCCAAGAATTTTCACAAAACATTTTTGCAAAGGAAATTTATAACAAAACGGTTGGTTTAGGGACATGGGCTCAGTCTCTTATCATGTTCTTGTTTGATTGTTGGCTTGGGATCGGGAACGTGAACCTTGACTTAACCTTGGTTTTACAGTAAGATGGCGGTGTGTACAGTCAGTCAGAGCCTGAACAGGAGAGTGGTTCCCAAAATACCCATACTTGTTATTTGTGCCGAATTTGAACTTGTTGATATATGAATTGTTATAAAAGTATGCTAATGGATAATCTTAGGTTCTCATAGGGAGTTGTGGATAGAAGTGCTTGATTTCAGTGATGCCTTAAGATGTAGGAAATTGCTTGTTACATGTTATTTGATTGTGTGATTGTTATGTGTATGTTTTATAGTTATATATGGTCGGGATTAAATAGCCTTAGAATGATTGACTTAGCCTTATTTTTTGTTCCTTGTTTGGTTGTGGACTTAGGGCAGAGTCAATTATTCAATAGTCTATCTGACCTCGTATTGTGTACAACGAACATGCACAAAAGCAAACAATGGTGCAGGAGCAAGGACAATCCTAGGAAGTTAGTTGTAGCTCATAGGATAAGTAGGTGTTAGCACACCTAGGAATGGTCTAGTGCAGTGACTTAGGACGTTGGGATGAATTCCGAATCGAATATGGATAGGTGTGGAAGGTAGTATGGGCCCATACTACTGAAAGAACATGATCCATATGGGATTCAGGAGGAATCTCGAGGCTACCAAGGAGCTAATAGGAGGGTGGCCTGGTGAGTTGAGCACTGTGTTTTGATGTTTGATTTTTCCATGGTGTATTTTCAATATGACGGCTATGGAGGCTTGGGATCAAGTGATGGTGGCACTGTTAGAGCAGGTATGGAGGATGAGGAGATTCGCAGGGTCATTACCACCGAAGTGGCCTTGGTGATCAGAGAGGGGATTCCGGAGTTTTATGGGTCAGTCAAGACCGCACTGATCAAGGAGTTTGATCGATTCTATGTCGCCATCACGCACGTAGCTGCTGCCGAAACCATAATAGTCCCCGCTATTACACGATCTCTGGGAGTCAGGGCGATACAGTAACGAGAGTTCAGTTATACAAAGCCTCCAGAGTTCAGAAGCGACACGGACCTAATTATTGCTTTGAGATGGATTTCTAATGTGTAGGGCTGTTTCTTCACATGTTTTTGTCCCAAGAACCAGAAGGCGAAGTTTGCGCTTGTTCTTCTTCGTTGGGGTGCGAATGATTAGTGGGAGTTTGTTACTGAGGGCTTCTCAAAGGCAGAGCGAGTGACGGTGACTTGGGAGTAGTTTTGGGATATGTTACGTGCTAAGTATGTTCCTATTGTGGAGCGAGAGCGATTGGAACAAGAGTACATGTCACTCAAACATATGGAGTCGGTGAAGGAGATCACCAGGATGTTTATGGAGAGAGCTCTTTTATGGCTAGAGGATGCTGCTTTAGAGCAGGCGCAAATGTCGCGATACTTAAGTATGCTTAAGATGGAGATTCAATAGTTTGTATCTACTCAGTAGTACCGAACCTTAACCGAGATGAAGTCAAGCGCTAGGAGGAGGAATATCGAGTTAGAGATTCGGTAGAAGGAGGAAGGGACAACTTCAGGACAATATCAGCCGGCGACCAAGTAGTTTAAGTCCACTGATGCGAGTTCAAGATTAGATGAGAGGAGAAGATCTGAGTGTGGCAAGTGCGGAAGGTTTCATGATGGAAGGTGTCGATCTTCTGTATGTCGTAGGTGTGGCGAAGAGGGTCTTTTTGGTAGGGATTGCAGGCGGAGTTTGCGGGTTTGTTTCCATTGCAGACAGGAGGGCCACATCAAAGCTCATTGTCCCATTTTTATTTTTGACGAGGTTCAGAACCCTACAACCCTAGCTTGGCAGTTACCAGATGGACAATATAGGATGATCGGAGTTCTGAAGACCGAGGCTTGAGTTTTCAGTTCTTCAATTTGGTTGGGTATTGTATTGTGGTATCGTTGTATTTTATGTTTATGTTCTGGGAGTCCAGTTGTAATCTTGAATGATTAGTTGAATGAAATAATCATATTTAACTCTAGTTTCAAGCAATTTCTTATTATGAAGGGATTGATTATTTGTCTTTGGAGTGTTGCTTGCGCGTTGGAATTTGTGAATGTTGTTGTGGTTGTAGATTTTTTTTTCTGAGCACCTGAATATTAAGTGTCGAGATCAATTAGTGGAGTTCATGTGGCCTAGGAATTGAAAAAGATGTTGAAGTTTTCAAGACCTATCATATCCCAAGTAGGGGAGAGTGTAACCCTCACAACAGGAGGACCTGATGCCAAGGTCCAGATCTCAACCGGATTTCTCCAGTTTGGGATTTTCATGGAATCGTCTGATTTTCTGATTGTCGCATCGGGATCATAGTTAGCTGCTGGAATGTTTTTCGAATCATTCTATTTTTGGTAGTATTAGTAATCTATAGGGCGTCCTCGATCTTTAGACTCTAGGATTCTAAGAGCCAAGTTGAGGGTTGTATGGAGGGCTTCCTTATCTGTTCTTATTTGACTGGTTCTTGGAGGTCTGAGACATGGCCCAAAATCCTGGTAGGGTAAGTTAAGTCTTGCTGGTTCAGTGTGTGATATGTTGCGAGTGTAGTTCTTGGTTAGCAAGTCAGGGGTAAGCCCAAGTGCAGTTTTTGATTTGCAGGTCATGGGTAAGCCCGAGTGTGGTTAATTGATAGCGGATCAGAAGTGAGCCTGAGTATTGTGAGTGGATAGCAGATTGGGATATTAGAGTCGAGTAGGAGCCTAGTCCATTATAGTATGTGTTTTATAGGTTTCTTAGCATTGGTGCATTTTATATGGGGTTAGCATATCGGCATCCCACCGAGAGTTCCAAGATTCATTGATAGAAAGGACGGTTTAGCCTTGTCCGCTGAGTTTTGTAAGGTTCCACACTGACGTGTCAGTGTGCGGGGCATGTAGTTATGGCATAAGATGTAGTTCCTATTTCGGATGTTCGATGAACAACACAAGGTCGGGAGAATATGTTTAGATAAGGTTGGGAGTTTTGGTTAGCATGGGTGTCAAATAGGTGGTTCCATTTAACTAAAGGTTGTCCATGATTTTGGGATCTACTCGTCTTGGGCTGAGAAGTGGATTCTCTTCTTACAAGATTAGGGGTGTGGTGTAAGGTAGTGTTTTCGATAGGTCTCTTATTTCTTGTTAAGAGTGTAAGGTAGTGTTTTGATAGGTCTTTTGTTTCTTGTTAAGACTGTAGAGGCATGGAGAGGTGGTTGGCCGATCAAGGGGTTACTCCGAGGGTGGAAGCGAGAACCTATTTCGAGGACAAAATCTAACTTAAGTGGGGGAGAATTGTAACATCCTGTTTCTTGTCATGTCTTATTTCAGGTTCATGGGCTGGAAGTCGATTCTATAAAGGCTTTGGGCCTTAAGGAGGTAAATCTTAGACCTTTTTGGTAGGAGGTAATGATGGTTGAGATTTATAACCCTTGAATTGTATATTAAACCAAATGGTAGAAAGGGAATGTCATAGAACGGGTTTCTTGCATGAATTACATATTTTATTTGAGAAGTTCTTAGTCCAAAATAACTAGATTAGATTGTGGGGCTCTTCAATAGCTTTCTGCGCATATAAAGAATGCCGAAATCTGAGTTCAATCGAAGAAGTTATAGCGGGTTGAACCTTGTGTTGGATATGAGATGTGTTAGTACGGTGGACATATTCAAGGCACGTTGGGCGTACTAGCTGATAAAAATGTACCTCTAAGAGAGTATGTTGGGTGTACCATTTAGTACGATGGGGGTACACAAGCAGAACCCAAACCCTAAATCTAGGGTCTTGAGACCTATTTATGCACCTTACCTCTTCGAAGCATCTTCCATTCTCATCCTCCTGCTCTCCAACGTCCTCCCTTGAAACCTTAACCCTAGTTTGAGCCTTGTAAGCTAAAAAGTGTGTTTTTGTGTGACTTTGAAGGACGAAGAAGGTGGTGATAGTGCTTGGAAGCTTGAAGCAACTTTGGATCTAGAAGTTCTCCTTCCTCATTCATCTCTAGAAGGTATAAAGTTTGTACTTGTATGCCTCCATTTATAGATCTAGATTAGAAGTTAAAGTTATGTCCTTTTTGTCCCAAAAATTGGTCCATTTGAGTGTGAGTTCTTCCAGAGATTGTGAGGTGCATTTCCAGGTATATTTGACGGTGTTAAGTCATAAAAATGCAATCTTGATATTTTCCTTCCATTCATGCATGAGTTATAAAGCTTAGAGCTTTATGATAAGTTATGGTTCTAGATTGGACCCTTTCTAGCCATGCAAAGTCATAAAGTTGGAAATTTATGATTTAGGATGTTGCTTGGATCTAGATTTGAGCTCTGGACGAAAGGTCTTAAGGGATAAAGTCCTTAATGGAAATGTTGGAAACAACTTGCATACGCTGGGAGTAGTAGGCTCGAGTAACGTATGCTGAGCGTAGGGTTGGTGTACTTTGGGCTTACTTAGCCTGCCTTGGACTTTGAATTTCGTTGACTTTTGACCAATTTTTTCTTTGGGTCAAACTTGAGGGTTTTGGACTATTGATTAAGATTTCACTTGGTTTTGGTGATTAGTAGATTTGCAGGAGCAAGCAGTGCAGAAAGGGAAACGTGTCTCAGTATTTCGAGGTTCTTCATTTCTGGTGAGTTCTCCTCACTATACCATTGGGTCTAGAGATGGCAACGGGGGCGGGGAACACAAGGGACTCCAATCCCCATCCCCATCCCCGAATCCTCATTCCAATCCCCATCCCCATCCCCACCCCCATCGGGGAATATAAATAAACCCCCATCCCCACCCCCAACGGGGACTGGGGATCCCCAACGGGGAAACGGGGATTTCTTTTTCTCTTTTAACATGCAAACTTATACGTAAGAAAAAACTCTATATTTCAATTTTACCAGCATAAGTTTAAAGATTTTATAAAATATATAAGTACCCAAAAATTGCAGAAAAATATAAATAAATTTTCTACCAAATTTAAATACATACACGAGTTTAAATTAGATAAAAGAAAAAGCAAAAAGTATAATTTCAACCAAGTAATTACTAATGAGTTAGGTTACTTAGATCAAATTTTATGTATTATAAACTATACTATAAATATATGTTTTGTATTATTTTTATATATTAATATATGTCGGGGGCGGGTCTAGGTTTGGGGATTAAGGGTATCCCCATCCCCATCCCCATCCCCACTTTTTTTATTCGGGTATTCCCCATCCCCGTCCCCATCCCCGGTCCACCTGGGGATTCCCCAGTCAAAACGGGTGCGGGTTTTGGGTTCCCCATTGGGTATGGGGCTTTTTGCCATCCCTAATTGGGTCGAAAGCACCAATCCCGACCCACTTGTTTTTTTGCTTACCATTTATTAGACGAATGCCCTAGGGACTATATGTGGTCACGTAGGATAGATTGAGGATTCTTGTTCTAGGCTTTCCTGCATGTTCCTTGTTTGGTTGTGGCTTTAGAGTAGGATCATTTGTCCGGGCGTCTATCTCACCTTTGGTTACATATAGTTACACATCCTTGTAGATTTAGTCACATATCCTTGTGTATAGGATGTTATGTTGTAGTGAGTTGATATATATATATATATATATATATATATATATATATATATATACGCATACTATTAATGTATCCCTCTGGGAATACACCAAAGATAACAGGATGACTATCCAAAGGACGACCTAGTTAACGGTCGTTACCCGACGTAAGTGCTAGGTCGGGGCTCGGGCCCTCATGACCTCATGTTTATGCCCCAACGTTCTAACAAAAAGGACCATAATAGGCCAAAATAGTTCCAAACTGATCCCTAGAACGACAAGTGTAGCGCTCAGAGCGCCGCTTCTCAGTAACTTTGCACCAATAGTGGATAACCACTAGTGGTGCATAACCCACCAATAGGATGCCTCCTAGTCCTAACAGTCCAAACAAGACAAAAGGCGTTGTCGGGGACATGCTCCCTGACCGACAGGTATAAAAGTATGCTTCTTCTACATGAGAGGGGATCATGCTCTCTCTTTATCTAATACAAAGCCCTAATTCTCCCATGCACTTACTGACTAGACATTCGGAGTCTCGTTCTGGGACCCCCACCCAAACGAAGACTAACGTCGGCTCTTTCTTTGTTGTGATTCTCAGGCGCAACTCAGGTGCAACTGTAACGCCTGTGTTTCCGGGCTTGCCATTTTTAGCAATGTAATAGTCTAGGTTAACCTTTGAAACCCATTTTGAAATAATAGAAGTATATTATTTGAGTATTATGTGTTTTGTGCTTAATTGCTTAATTATGTGATTTGATTAATTAAGAATAAAAATAAGCGTCAAAATTTAAGTGTAGAATAAAGTTGATATCATTGGATAATGTTGTAGTGGTTGAAACGAGGTTTCCGAATATATATAGAACGCCCAAATCTGACTTCGTATGAGGAAGTTACGATTGATTGAAGTTTCGACTTTGCGATGTGCAGCCCGAATTACTCGATTTGAGATGGAGCGGTTTTTAGTCGAATCGATCTAAACGAGAATCGAAGATCTCGTTGTTGGTATCGAAGCGATGAAAAGTTAGGCGAGAATGGACGTCAAACGAAGAAGTTATGAATTTATAACGAAGTTTTTCTGTACCGGCCTATTAAAAATAAATAAAAAAAATAAAGTTAAAATTAGCCGACGGAGTCTAAACGAAAGTTATAGAGCGTAGTCTCACCTTCGCGTGGATATAAAGAACGTCGAAAACGGAGTTCGTATGAAGAAGATATGAATTTTCGAAGTTTATTAAATAATTAATAATTAAATTTAATTATTAAATCCCGGTATTATCCGAAGACGAGTCATCGGACTCATCCGAAGTACGCCCCGCGTACTAGCCTACGCCCCGCGTACACCGAGGTATGTCGACATTCGCACTCGAGTATTTCGGATACGTAAGCCTTGACGATCCGAGGCGTACGCCCCGCGTACTCCGAGGTTCCAGCCTCTATAAATAGGATCCGAAGGCAGCCGACTCCTTTGCTATCTTTCTCTCTTCTCTCTCCCATTTTACCTCGATTTGCGTGCCAGAAGTACCCTGAAGCCCCCGTAATATTCCCGAGTCCCGAAGCAAGTTCTGAGATCCCGAAGATCCCGAGAAGTGCGATTCCCGAGCCGAAGCTCTGCCCGCGAGAAGTTCGATTTTTGTGGAGATCTTCCAGATCTGCCAAAGAATACTACTTCTACAAGCCGTAGTGCTGTTTGATCATCTTCTGATCAAGTGAGTGTATAGTCCCTTTCAATACGCGATATTATACAAGTAATCGTTAAACGTATATAAGAATACAGGAAGTGAGTGTATACTACCTTTCATAAACACGATAATAATACAAGTATGGTTTGAATGTATTAAGTATATTGTTGTTTATATGTGTGAATGTGTATTCACTTTCTTATATCTCATAGATATGATTTATTCTCTATGAAATACGTGTTATGTGTGTGTGTGCCTCATATGTTATGTGGAATATGTATTGATTAAAGCATGCTATACAGGTTTTTAAACTATGTATAAAATGTATATTTTTATCTACTAATATGTTGGGTAGAACATGGGTAGATAGTTGGTGTGTAATAAACAGATGAGAGGCCTCGTTGTTGTTTGATTTAGTCATCTAGCGGAGTTTAGATGACGACCATGGACTTTTCTAGACAGTCTTGTGGAACATTAGCAGGCTCGCCACCTGTAGGTGTTAATGAACTTGGGTGTTCATTTGCTGTACTCCATCCCCCTCATGGTTGCCTTATTTGACTTATATTGCTGAGGAACCCCCGAAGCATGTGTTGTCACCCCGATGAAATATTCTTAGACTAGGTCCCTTGTGTTAGTTATTTTAGGGACATAAAGTGAGAATAACAGGAATGGGTAATTGGGTTATTGTTGGTTGGTGGAATTAAATATAATTATTTATTGTGGGTTGAAAACCCTATATGCTCACCAGGCTCCCAAGCCTGACCCACTCAGTTTTATTTGTATTACAGGAAGTGGCGCGAGGGCATAAGATGGATGAACCATCAAGTTGTTTTGTTTACAAGTCTGTATATGTATATATTTGTTGAATGACTTGTAATGTTATCGTTTATGCATATTGGTCTGTATTGGAACATGACACCCCGAGTTTTGATAATATAATGAAAATACATTTCTTTTATGAATTGCTTTGGTAAACATTGTTTTATCATGTTTTGTTTTTGGGAACAAATTCCGCAACTCTTTCAAATCAAAAGGATTTACTTTTAAATTATTTTAAAAGCATAAATGAAAATTGGTCTTTTCTAGCCGAGATTTTGGGGATGTCACAGTTGGTATCAGAGCATTAGTTTAAGCGAACTAGGAATTTGTAGGATTTCTAGACTTAAACTTAGAGTGCTAAGTGGAATTTTGAGATGCGTGTCTGTGATATTTTAGACATGAGCACTAGTTTATTTTAGGAAAGTTGCCTAAAATGCGTTATGTGCTAAATGTTATATGTTGCCATATATGATATTATTTGTTCGGATCTATGGTCTGTTGCCGGCCGGATCTAGAAACTTTATGTGTGTAGGATTCTAAGCGTACGTCTACGATATTAGAACTAGCATGTAAACGTTTCGGAGTGATAAGGATGATTTGAATATCTATCGTGATTGAGGATCTAATTTTCACCTTATTCGGTGTGTAGATCAAAATGGTGAGAACAAGAAGTGGAGTTGGAAATGCTGATGAAAACAGGAATCAACCACCAGTGATTGAGCGAATACCTGTCGTAGCAGCAGCACCTGAGCCGATAACCATGGCTGGTGTGCAAATGATGATTCATACAATGTTGGATCGTAAAATGGAGGAGACTAGGCGGTTGCTTCAACAGAATCGTGAAGAACTGTCAATTCGTGTGGAAGAGCCCGAATTAAATGAAGGGCACTCGGAAGGTGGAAACTTCAGTGGGTCTGTTGGTCAAGCCAACCCACCGATAGTTAGGTAAAACAACCATGATGGAAGGAATTATGGAATGGGATGCAAGTACAAGGACTTTCTAACTTGCAAACCATCGACCTTCAATGGAAAGGAGGATCCGATTGGAGTTATGGATTGGATCTCCGAAATGGAGTTAGCCTTCATGACTTGTGGCTGCAGAGGCAAGTTGCAGACTATCTATGCAGTGCGTCAGTTCTGAGGTGGAGCCGTTCGTTGGTGGAACACTCTAGGGAAGACGTTAAGCCCTAATGAGCCACTGCAATTGACATGGACAGAGTTCTTGGTGCAGTTCAAGCGCAAGTTCTGCTCGACTCAAAATCTGTTGGAGTTGGAGAATAAGTTTTTGGCATTAACGAAAGGCAGCATGTCAGTTGATGAATACACCAATAACTTCACCGATAAGATGGAGTTTGCCTTGCGTATTGTCCCAGACGAGATGACAAAGGTGGACCGGTATGCGAAGGGACTCCCATGGGAGTACGAGGTGCCAGTACGTCAGGCACATACTCTAGAGGCAGCTATCTGGGCTGCCAAGTCTATTGAGAACATGATTAAGGGGAGAACCACCTACAAGGTTGATGTTGGTGAGAAGAGAAAGTTTGAGGGAACATCTGGTTCCGGTAAGAAAGGCAAATTTTCGAAATCTGATTCGAAAAAGTTTGGAGGAAAAGGAGGCGAAGCGAAATGGTGTGATAAGTGTAAGAAAAAGCACTTTGGGAAGTGTAGTGAGGATGTAACCTGCTACAAGTGCGGAAAAATTGGGCATTTTGCCAATGAGTGTCCGAATAACAAAAGGATGTGTTTTGGTTGCAATGAAGAGGGGCACATTTTGAAAGACTGTCCGAAGAAGAAGGAGGCAGCTAGACCCAACATTCCACCAAAGCCGAAGGCGAGAGCCTTCTAGATGACACTTGAGGCCGCAAAAGATGAAGCTGATGTCGCTTCAGGTACCTTTCTCATAAACGAATTACCTGCTCAAATTTTGTTTGATTCTGGAGCCAACTACTCCTTTATTTCGCATGAGTTTGGTAGAAAGCTAGCTTTGCCTATTGATAGACTAGATAATGCTTTATTAGTCGAAGTTGCTAGTGGCAAGTTTGTACCTGTTAGCCATCGTATGAAAAACATCTTAATCGACCTTAATGGGAATAAGTTTCACGAGGAATTATTGCCTATCAAACTTAATGGTTTCGACATCGTGTTGGGAATGGATTGGCTTAGCGCCAATGATGCCGAAATATTATGAAAGAAGAAGATAGTTAAAGTAAACCCGCCTGGGAAGGATTCATTTATGGTGTATGGGGACAAACGGCGAGTAAATTCTGGAATCATTTCCCTAATGAAAGCCAGAAAGTGTTTGACCAAGGGATGTACATCATATTTAGCATTCGTGATCGATGCTATGAAGGAAAAGAAGGTGATGCAGAGTATTCCAGTGGTATGTGATTATCTGGAAGTATTTCCCGAAGATCTTCCTGGATTACCACCTGATAGACAAGTGGAGTTCAGAATTGACTTGTTACCAGGAACCACGCCAATAGCAAAAGCACCGTATCGATTAGCACCGACGGAGATGAAGGAGCTGATGATGCAACTTCAGGAGTTATTGGACAAAGGTTTCATTAGACCTAGTTCATCGCCCTGGGGAGCTCTGGTGTTATTCGTGAAGAAGAAAGATGGAAGTATGAGAATATGCATTGATTACAGAGAGCTGAACAAGGCAACAATAAAGAATAGATATCCGTTGCCAAGGATTGATGACCTGTTTGATCAATTGCAAGGTTCGAGCTATTTCTCGAAGATCGATCTAAGGTCAGGATATCATCAGCTAAAAGTAAGAGAGCAAGATATCGAGAAAACTGCATTCAGAACTAGATATGGACACTACGAGTTCTTGGTTATGTCGTTTGGACTAACCAATGCTCCAATAGCATTCATGGATTTGATGAATAGGGTTTGTAATCCGTTCCTTGATAAATCTGTGATAGTGTTCATAGACGACATTCTGATTTACTCGTAAAGCCAGGAGGAGCATGGCAGACACATGCGAGAAGTGTTAGAAGTCTTGAAGAAGGAGAAGTTGTATGCAAAGTTCTCTAAGTGTGATTTTTGGATTCTTGAAGTCCAATTCTTGGGTCACGTGGTCAACCAAGAAGGGATAATGGTTGATCCAGCAAAGATTGAAGCTGTGATGAAGTGGGAGCAACCGAAAAGTCCCACGGAGATCCGAAGCTTTTTAGGATTAGCCGGATATTACCAAAGGTTTATCCAAGGCTTTTCTTCGATTGCTACTCCATTGACAGCTTTGACCCACAAAGGAGCTACTTATGCTTGGAATGATAAGCATAAAGAAGCATTCGAGAAGCTAAAGAAGAAGCTATGCGAGGCACCGATACTTTCTTTACCCGATGGAGTTGAAGACTTCGCTGTTTATAGCGATGCGTCTGGGGTTGGATTGGGTTGTGTTTTGACCCAAAGAGAAAAGGTGATAGCATATGCGTCTCGACAGCTGAAGGAGCATGAAAAGAATTACCCGACTCATGATTTGGAGTTGGCAGCGGTAGTTTTCGCTCTGAAAATATGGAGACATTACCTTTATGGCATGAAGTGCAAACTTTTCACTGATCATAAGAGTCTCCAATATCTCTTTAATCAGAAAGAATTGAATATGAGGCAACGACGCTGGCTAGAATTACTCAAGGACTACGACTGTGAGATACTTTACCATCCCGGTAAAGCTAATGTTGTTGCTGATGCTCTCAGTCAGAAAGTCAATCTTGAAAGGAAAAGGCCAAGAGCATGGAGAATAGAAGTTGTCTCGACTATTTTGGAAAGTATAAAGAAAGCTCAAAGCGAAGCTTCTGAGAAGAATGGCCGAAATGAGGAACGTTTGGGCAAAACGTTGGTGTTCGGTGTAAACAGTCATGGACTGAAGGTGTTCCAAGATCGGATTTGGATACCTAAGACAGGAGGAGTCAGAGATCTTCTGATGGAAGAAGCTCACAAAACCATGTACTCGATTCATCCCGGTAGCACTAAAATGTATAGGGACCTAAAACCCTACTACTGGTGGCCGACGATGAAGCTTGACGTTGCAAAGTATGTGGCTGAGTGTGTGACTTGTGCGAGAGTAAAGACACAACATCAGAAACCGTACGGGAGTTTAGAACCATTGCCTGTGCCTATGGGTAAGTGGGAAGACATTGCTATGGATTTTGTCACTAAACTGCCCAGAGCGAAGAATAGTCACGACATGATTTGGGTGGTCGTTGATCGATTCACTAAGAGTGCGCAT
The DNA here is from genome assembly GCF_051521515.1 of Lactuca serriola. Lineage (NCBI taxonomy): Eukaryota > Viridiplantae > Streptophyta > Magnoliopsida > Asterales > Asteraceae > Lactuca > Lactuca serriola. The sequence goes on along the minus strand of NC_136412.1, from coordinate 271,005,537 downwards.
TTCATAGCAGCCAGGGAGAAATGGTCTATGGAGAAGATTGCAAATTCTTACGTGAAGGAAATTGTGAGGCTTCACGGTGTTCCGTTAACGATTGTGTCAGATCGTGATAGCCGTTTCACCTCGAGGTTTTGGAAAAGTCTACAAGAGGAAATGGGTACCAAGTTATGTTTAAGTACAGCTTACCATCCGCAGACTGATGGTCAGAGTGAAAGAACAATACAAACACTTGAAGATATGCTGAGAGCATGTACCTTGGAATTCCTAGGTAATTGGGATGAACATTTACCTTTGGTAGAATTTTCCTATAATAATAGTTTTCACTCGAGCATTAAGATGGCACCTTATCAAGCTTTGTATGGACAGAAGTGTCGTACGTCGTCTTGTTGGCTTGAGGATGGGGAAAAGCAGTTTATGGGACCGGAGATGGTTCATCAAACTGCTGAAAAGTTGAAAATAATTAGGGAAAGAATGTTAGCAGCTCAGGATCGTCAAAAGAGCTATGCTGACAAGAAGCGAAGGCCAATGACCTTCGAAGTTGGAGATTCAGTTTTGCTTAAAGTCTCGCCGTGGAAGGGACTTATAAGATTTAGTAAAAGGGGAAAATTGAGTCCAAGGTTTATTGGACCGTTTAAAGTTCTTCAGAGGGTTGGGAACCAAGCTTACAAGCTCGAACTACCAGAAGAACTGAATGGAATTCACAACACTTTTCATGTGTGTTATTTGAGGAAGTTCACGGGAGAAGTTCCCGACATAATTCCAATTTCTGAATTGAGAATTGATGAGAACAAAAGGTTGATTAAAGAACCAGAGGCAATTGTTGACCGAAAGACTGAGAAGTTGCGACGCAAAATGGTTGGGTTAATGCTTGTCCGATGGAAACACACGAATGGGCCGAATCTCACCTGGGAGACGGAGAGTGACATGTTGAGTCGCTATCCGCATTTGTTTGTTGATGTGTGATTCCGGGGACGGAATCATTCTAAGGTGAAGAGAATTGTAACGCCTGTGTTTCCGGGCTTGCCATTTTTAGCAATGTAATAGTCTAGGTTAACCTTTGTAACCCATTTTGAAATAATAGAAGTATATTATTTGAGTATTATGTGTTTTGTGCTTAATTGCTTAATTATGTGATTTGATTAATTAAGAATAAAAATAAGCGTCAAAATTTAAGTGTAGAATAAAGTTGATATCATTGGATAATGTTGTAGTGGTTGAAACGAGGTTTCCGAATATATATAGAACGCCCAAATCTGACTTCGTATGAGGAAGTTACGATTGATTGAAGTTTCGACTTTGCGATGTGCAGCCCGAATTACTCGATTTGAGATGGAGCGGTTTTTAGTCGAATCGATCTAAACGAGAATCGAAGATCTCGTTGTTGGTATCGAAGCGATGAAAAGTTAGGCGAGAATGGACGTCAAACGAAGAAGTTATGAATTTATAACGAAGTTTTTCTGTACCGGCCTATTAAAAATAAATAAAAAAAATAAAGTTAAAATTAGCCGACGGAGTCTAAACGAAAGTTATAGAGCGTAGTCTCACCTTCGCGTGGATATAAAGAACGTCGAAAACGGAGTTCGTATGAAGAAGATATGAATTTTCGAAGTTTATTAAATAATTAATAATTAAATTTAATTATTAAATCCCGGTATTATCCGAAGACGAGTCATCGGACTCATCCGAAGTACGCCCCGCGTACTAGCCTACGCCCCGCGTACACCGAGGTATGTCGACATTCGCACTCGAGTATTTCGGATACGTAAGCCTTGACGATCCGAGGCGTACGCCCCGCGTACCCTCGTACGCCCTGCGTACTCCGAGGTTCCAGCCTCTATAAATAGGATCCGAAGGCAGCCGACTCCTTTGCTATCTTTCTCTCTTCTCTCTCCCGTTTTACCTCGATTTGCGTGCCAGAAGTACCCCGAAGCCCCCGTAATATTCCCGAGTCCCGAAGCAAGTTCTGAGATCCCGAAGATCCCGAGAAGTGCGATTCCCGAGCCGAAGCTCTGCCCGCGAGAAGTTCGATTTTTGTGGAGATCTTCCAGATCTGCCAAAGAATACTACTTCTACAAGCCGTAGTGCTGTTTGATCATCTTTTGATCAAGTGAGTGTATAGTCCCTTTCAATACGCGATATTATACAAGTAATCGTTAAACGTATATAAGAATACAGGAAGTGAGTGTATACTACCTTTCATAAACACGATAATAATACAAGTATGGTTTGAGTGTATTAAGTATATTGTTGTTTATATGTGTGAATGTGTATTCACTTTCTTCTATCTCATAGATATGATTTATTCTCTATGAAATACGTGTTATGTGTGTGTGTGCCTCATATGTTATGTGGAATATGTATTGATTAAAGCATGCTATACGGGTTTTTAAACTATGTATAAAATGTATATTTTTATCTACTAATATGTTGGGTAGAACATGGGTAGATAGTTGGTGTGTAATAAACAGATGAAAGGCCTCGTTGTTGTTTGATTTAGTCATCTAGCGGAGTTTAGATGACGACCATGGACTTTTCTAGACAGTCTTGTGGAACATTAGCAGGCTCGCCACCTGTAGGTGTTAATGAACTTGGGTGTTCATTTGCTGTACTCCATCCCCCTCATGGTTGCCTTATTTGACTTATATTGCTGAGGAACCCCCGAAGCATGTGTTGTCACCCCGATGAAATATTCTTAGACTAGGTCCCTTGTGTTAGTTATTTTAGGGACATAAAGTGAGAATAACAGGAATGGGTAATTGGGTTATTGTTGGTTGGTGGAATTAAATATAATTATTTATTGTGGGTTGAAAACCCTATATGCTCACCAGGCTCCCAAGCCTGACCCACTCAGTTTTATTTGTATTACAGGAAGTGGCGCGAGGGCATAAGATGGATGAACCATCAAGTTGTTTTGTTTACCAGTCTGTATATGTATATATTTGTTGAATGACTTGTAATGTTATCGTTTATGCATATTGGTCTGTATCGGAACATGACACCCCGAGTTTTGATAATATAATGAAAATACATTTCTTTTATGAAATGCTTTGGTAAACATTGTTTTATCATGTTTTGTTTTTGGGAACAAATTCCACAACTCTTTCAAATCAAAAGGATTTACTCTGAAATTATTTTAAAAGCATAAATGAAAATTGGTCTTTTCTGGCCGAGATTTTGGGGATGTCACAGAAACCACCACAGAAAGTGTTAAGCTCGAAGATATATCACAACATTTGGTGCCATTCGGGTGTGTACTCAATGCTACACAACCTTCAAACAACCCTAGGCGGCAAAAATGATGGAAAAGGGACCTGCGGCGTTCGGTTGGGGGAGAAGCAAGCCCACTCAGATCAGTGTTGTCGCTCGAGGACAACCATCTATCTCAGACGAACAAGCCTCCACCCACATGCCAGCAACACAAAATCAAGGTCCATGATGGGGAACCGCAATAGTAGCAATCACAACCGTAAGGCAACCACGATCTGCCATAGCAGAGCAACTAGTTACAACCGCGACTGTAGTATCTTAGTCGACTGCGACTTAGCAGTCACAGCCACCGACACAACATCCCCAGTTATCGACTCAACAGTCGCAACCGGTGGTTTCTTAGCCGCTTACGCTATCGTAACAGGTGGGGGCGAACACCTGGTCCCCAGGAACCATCCCTTCCCCCACACACAACCCAACGTTAAGCTACCAGTTTTCTCCAGTAATAGGAATGTCGCATATCTCGCTTTTCTCTCAACAACCTACAATGTTCAACCCCTATTTCAAGCAGTTGTACAGATCCAACCATTAAACACCGCTGGCGGGAGAGCCTAATCCTCGCTTCTCATCGATGCATTAGCTGAACTCCTTTGTCCAACAGCCACATGGATCAACTCCGAGCATGCCCCAGCAGCTGGAGAAAAGCTCACAACTGCAACAAAGCACACAATAAAGCTGCCACCAACAACCATACATCTCGCAAGTAGCAATGTACAATCAAACATACGGAAACCCATATTACACCCAAAAATTTATGATGTACGGAGGTTTTCCATACCCTCGCATGGAAAACCCAACGAGGAGCACGAGTTCTCCCTTTTGCTACGAACTCTTGTAGTATGAGATCTCGCATTCGACAATGATTCCAAATATCCCCAAGTACGATGGGACAATTGACCCCGATGAGCACATCGACACCTATGAGTGGACGATGAATTCACTAAGGATGGAAAAGCGTTTCATGTGTACGTATTTTCCTGTTATGTTATCCGGTAACGCCATAAAATTGGTCAAGGCGCTGTGACCAGGCAACATCTCGATTTTCGAACAACTGAGATACCTTTTCCTAAACAATTTCATGCAACTACGGAAGGGGAAGGAGATGCAAACTTCATAATGGCAGGCAAGCAAAAAGAAGGAGAGTCAATACGAGCGTACAATGATAGATTCAAAATGGCGACACTCAATGTTCCAGGTCATGAAGAGTTCCTTGTAATCGGCGGATTCACTCAAGGTCTACTCCCCGGGCCTCTGTCAAAAAAGATGTAGGGGATGGTACCTCAGTCGAGAGACGAGCTCAAATACAAAGTCGAAAAATACCTCCAACAAATTGAAGGCGAGGAAGGGGAGGAAGCCAACCTGAAAGTTGTCGCAAACGCGTATATCAAGCAAGAGCAAGCAAACTCCCACGTAAATTCCAATCACCGAGACCACTATGACAGAAGTCATGACAAGCACAACCGGCACTCAAGGCACCCACCTCACAGATTTCATCCTTTCGGCAAGGATGAGCCTCGGAGTCACCAGGATGAGGTACATGCATTTGAGAAAACACTTACATAGGTGGACAAAGAAAAAAGGAAATATTATGATTACGAAAAGCGTAAAACCCATGACACCGACGAGTGCACGGTCCTGAGGAAGGAAATGGATGAAAAAAACGTAACCTCATAGCAGTTGCTAAGGACTTGAGGTCCAAGTTCGACGATGACCAGAGGAATACACGGGATCGAAAAAATGGGGGCGAGCGCCAAATTAAGGAGAATATACTTACCATCGCGAGACCTCTCAAGCAGAGCGAGCGTGAAGAGGAAGACGGTCATATTGAGGTACTACCTAAAAACATCATCAATATAAGCTTCTCATTGAAATACTCATGCATGACCAACTGGAATCCCAGGGATCCACTCGTTATAAATGGATTACGTGCAACACAAGAAAATTCATCGAGTGCTAATCGATAACGACAACAACACCGACATTCTTTACGAACACTGCTTCCGCCAGCTCCCAACCTCCCAGAAGTAAGGTCTACAACCCTCAACCGGGAGCCCACTCGTCGGAATCAAAGGACATCAATTATGGACGCTAGGAACCATAAACCTCCCACTGAACTTAGTCAGCCATGATGGAAAAGAAACAACCACAAGGGTGATAGAGTTCTCGGTGGTACGTCGCCCAACTAACGATGAAATGCTCCTCGAACGGCCATCACTCTTATAGCTTTGGGCGATACCATAAAAAATCCATGGAATGTTGAACCTTAGTACAAGTACAGGCTCAGCCACAATCGTCGCCTACAACCCAAACACACGATACGACAGAACCACCGTCATATTGGAAAATAGTGCACGTACCAAGAAAAAAAAGAACACATAGTCGTATAAATAAGCACCCGACACCGGCGGTTACCGCTCGACATCAAAACGGTAGGCGAGAGAACACCTTGATTAAATAAATTGGAGGGGGGGGAGGGGAGGACACAATAGCAGCAATGCAACTGTACCGGAGGATGTGCCGCCCCACAATACCAAGCAGACCCCTCAAAATTTAGCAAAAACATAGAGTAAGGACCAAGAACCATACCCAAAGATTAACATAACAAACGAAGAAAAGCATGAGACGGACCCATGCAGGAAATGGGAAAATGGGATAGGATGCCTACCGACTCCTAGTGAGACTCATATCACCTACAAGACTAAAAGCCAGAAATTAGAAGACACAGAGCAGAGAGTGACACGCACACGCAGGGATCCCAAGGTCGAATGAGCACCTCAAGAGGAAACCGTGAACGATGACACAACATTGTTCGACACAGAGTCCAATCCAAAAAGAATCACCAGAGCCACAAAAACCTTCAACGGGTTCAGTTAATGCTTGAATCACCACCCATACGGGCCGCTCCCAATCAATTCCCCAAGTGACGGTGCACATGGAACACGGGGAGCCCTGAGAGTTGTTGTAAGGAGAATGCAGGAATGAAGAGAAAAACCCTCGCCCCCGTAGAGGAGCCAGGCAGACAAAACTGAAGCGTGAAGGAATCTAAGAATCATCTTTAAAAAAGCGGTCCACCCAGGAATGCCAAGGTCTAGCATACACAAAAGCACAGTCGAACCCCAAGGAAGCATACCCGGGGAACATCAAGGGTTCCAACGTACAGACACTATAAGAGCACTCCCCATTGAAGAAGTGCCTTGAAATCTGACAAGAGACACAACAAAAGTGTCACCGCTTGAGATTGCAAGCAAGTCGTTGTGAGCACCCAACTCTGACGATAGCACCAAGAAGATGAAGCAACACTCAGACATGAGCAGACTCAGTAAGGAAAATGCTGCCAAGGAGCGCACAAGCAGGACTGAGGACACGTATCAGGGGAAGTTCACACCTCAGGAGCCTGAGGACACACCACCGTTAACTAGCACACATGCAACCTGCACCACCACCCCTAGAACGAGGGGAGAAGCTCAGAATATGTAGGTATGGACCAAGGGCAATGTGATCAAACTCCGAATGGATAATCACACCTCAACGGGCCAGCCTAAAAGCTAGGCATGAGTTAAGTTATGATGTAACCATCTCTTTTTCTTTACTTGCCAAACAATCTAGCTATTTCCAAAACCTATCAATGAAGTGAAGAAAGTTGGCTATAAAAAAAAACTAAAAAACTATTAGAATGTTTTTTTACAACTCAAGCTTGATACCATTCACATAAGAGGTTTTACACGTTTACCAAATGATACCAAGGGCTAATCATCCACATCATTTAAGCGAAACTGTTGTGAGAATGCAACCATAGGCTTCAAAGGCTCATAACATTTCCCTAAACATGTCAACTAAATCGAAAAGGCTACAAGCCCTGGTATGACATAAAATAAGGCTTCAAAGGCCCATAACCTTTCCCTTAAAACAAGAAATACCTAAGTCCTAAAAACCTTGAGGTGACGATCTCGATTTTACTTAGATGATCAAGTTCAGAGCCCAAATACTCAAGGCCCAAGACTTAGAGCAAAGTCGAAAAAAAGGTGACCACTAAACCTTGGTTAAAAAGGACACCCTAACAAAGTAAACTAGGCACACTGCCAAAATTTAAAAACAATGGTCAAGGACCTAAAGAAGGGACTAATCCCAAGCCCAAAATATAAACCCTCGGGATAAAACCAAAAAGTCCCTAGACATATATGGTCCCTAGGATCGCAAGGAGAGAAAATATAGCAGATATGGCCATGTTACTTAACTGTAAAATGTCCATTCGGCAACATAACTCAACCCTCCTTGGCTCAAGATTTAGAACAAAGTCTTCAAGGGGAACTAGAAAACTCTAGCTAAAAAAGAGTACCCGAATAAGACAAACCAGTCAAGGCTCATAAGAAGGGACCATCCAAGCTCTTAACTCGAGAACACCTACTAAAGACTAGAAAGGAAGGACGAGTCCGGAGCTCACAAGTGTGAACTCCCGGGACAAAGCTGTTGGATTAGTGTCTAAGTCCATAACTATTTTGGTATGTACTTGACCCGATGGTGCATGGTCCTTTTGGGTTACCTTCATCAAAGCAACTTGATTGGAGAAATAAATAAAGAGAGAGGTTATTATGATTTATTAATATGTTATAAGAATAATATATAAAAGGAGAAATCATATTTGTTTAATTAATATTGGTCAATAATTAATTAAGAATTAATTTTGTGATCAAATGTAATTAATTAAACTAGAGGGGCTGAATTGTAATTATGTGATAGTTACAAAATATGGTAATGGTTATAATAAATATGGGTTGAATGAATTCAAGGAGATAAGGATCCTTGAAATCGTCCAAAGGATAAAAGATAAGGGTTTTCAAGGCTTATCTTATGGTTGCTTGGTGGGCAAGCAACTAGATAAGGATAAGGACTGAAACCTAATCTCTACACCTATATAAATAACCCTAAGGCCATAAGAATTCGTCCATGCCTTGTCTAGGGTTCCTAGAAACGAATTTTATACCTCTTCCCTCTCTCTCTTGCTTCTCCATTTGCTCTTGGTGTTTGTGAACCATTAGAGGAGTGACACTTGTGACTCTAAGCCTTCCAAAGTCAATACAAGGAGATTTGGGATTGTTATTGCTACATAACAATCAAGGTAATATTATAAACCTATTCTTATGTTAATATGATTACTTATATGCTAGAATTAGGGTTTCTTTATGTGTTCATAATGTTGTGTATCTAATAATGAAAACATAGATCCAATTCTAGGGTTGCATGCACACATAGGATTGTTTGTACAAATCCCATCAGTGGTATCAGAGCCTTTGGTTAACTTGTTTTCAATTAGTATTATACAATTGTATGAACTTGACATATTAGGGTTTATAGCCAATAAACCCTAGGAGGCTAGAAATTTCGAGATTAGGGTTTCTATACCCTAATTTGCGAAAATTTGAAAGGGTTTCAAATCCTTTACTTAAGCCTCAAGATTTCGAAATCTAGGGTTTGAAAAGCCCCATGATTTTCGAAATTAGCCTCCTCCCCAAGATAAGATCCTAAATTTTAGGGATTTGGATTATCCCATATCTTGTAATTACTCTCTAGTTGTTATATATGGTAATTATAGATTTTGCATTATCCTAACCATAATTTCGAAATCTAGAGAGATAATTAAGGGATTAGGATATCTTAAATGTATAAATGGTAATTATCCTCATGATTTAGATAATCCCTTATGATTTAATAATTAAATTAATAGTCTAATTCAAGATAATTATTAAATCAAGAGTTTTAATATTTAAAATATTAATTTATATGGCATAAATTCGAAAATTTTAAGAGAGATTAAAACTAAATTGTTTTGAAAAGTTTCAAAACTTGCCCTCAAGTTTTGGAATTTAAAAGTTGATTAAAAGTTTAATTAGGATGTTAAATTCTAAAACCCTAGTATTGTTTCGAAAAGGTTCAAATTACACCCTTATGGTTTTATTAATTAATTAAGGTGTATAATTAAAAGAAGTTTAATAAATCCATAAAAGTTTTGGTTTACAATTAAAAATATAATTGTTAAATTTGACCACCTAATATTTTAAAAGTGTAAAATACACCCTATACTATATATAACATTAAAAGTCTAACACCATATATATGTATGAGTAAAAGTCAGTCTTACCGTTAGTAGGCCTGATTCAAGAAGCTAGTCTATAAGGGGTGTTTAAGGAAATTGCCTATAAAATGGAAATTGAATGGGTATCCACTCTTACCCACCGCACTCTTGACTAGTGGAGGGTCGTTAGCCGAATGGGTAGGATGGGACAAAACCTTCCATTATAAGTTTAATGAATTACTAAAGTAAGTAAATGTTTTCATAAAATTCCCAATCTTAGTTACTTAGGCAAAAGTGAATTGATGCAATTCCATGAAATTACACTTTGTACCCTTGCGAAGACGTTAGTGGAGCGTGTGTGGTTTACCGGCACACTAAATGGTTCTAAGTGAAGGTAGCAAAGGGTGACTCAATGTTTGTCATAGTTCGGTGGAGCGTGTGTGGTTTACTGGCACATCGAATAGATGACTATAACATGTGAGGGCACCATGTAAGTTTGCATGGTTATTCACACCCGCTTTGTGATCCTCGGCATCCCAGTCACAAACAAGAGGGGCATATCGAGATTTAAACATGCCATTGAAAGTTCAATGAATCTCAAAGGATCTAGGAGTTTTCATAGATTTAAAACTTAAATTCTTTTTCGTTTTTTGTGGTGGAAATTAGTGAATCGTAATTCACTTACCTTCAAATATTCTGCAATTAGGGTTACGGCATCCCTCTCCCGAGTTGTAGAATATTGTGTTGGGTCCTAGCCTTAGTATCTCATATGGGTGATTTGCTAAGGACTCATTCAATCAATTAACCTGAATTCATTTTCTCCCGTATTGTAGATGTCATAGTTTGACAACTATGGTCTTCTCAAATCCCGTGGAACAAGCATTCCACATGAAGATGATATTCCACAATTCGATCGAGGAACAAGAGATCATACTTCACTTCCTCCTCCTCCTCCAATTATTCTCCCTAATCCAAAAGTTCGAAGGCTTGAAAAGTTCAAGATCACTCAAGCCCTTTTGGCAAGTAAACATAAAGAAGGAAAGTCGGTGTGTGCACACGTCATAGGGATGAAGTCACACATTGATAGGTTAAGAATGTTGGGATCCGTTGTCTGTGAGGAAATGGCTGTTGATTGGGTTCTTCAGTCACTTCCTAACTCGTATAGTGAGTTCGTAAGAGAGTACTATATGATGAACCACGACGTGACCCTTATAGATCTCACATATATGCTTATTGCTGCTGAATCAACAATGGTTTGGCGCAATAGAAAAGCAAAGTTGATTGGTGAATCTGCCTTCAAGACCTCTATGGATATAGATAATGGCAATGAAAGACATGCTATGATCGAAAAGTTTGATCATAAGAGAAAGGCAATGTCTGAAGTAGTTCCATGTCATGTTCCAAAAGAGTCAATTTGCTGTTATTGCCAAGAGAAAGGGCATTGGAGACGAAGCTGCCCTATTTACCTAAGAGATCTAAGAGATGAGAGAGTCAAAACGTATGGCTTTGCTTTAGGTAAAATCCATTGACTAACTCTTTTAATCTTTTATTCTAGATTCTTAATACATAATGTGATAAGATTACAATTGATGTTTTGTAGGATCGAAGAAAAGAAAGGAAGCTTAAGGGAAGAAGTGAGCAAAATCTAACCGTGAAGGAATGGATTTCGATCGCATTTCTCGAAGATTAGATTCTTGAGCTACTACTTAGAGTTAGAATTAGATTGCTAAGAAAGATGTATTAGCATAGTTTTTCAATGAATTGCATTGTAAGGACAAAAATTTTTCCGCAATAAAATAAATTTTGATTTTATATTATTTATTTATCCTTGCAATGGCGTATATGAAAAATTGATGTTTGGATGTTTCTATTATTAGCAATAATGGATTTGGTTCTTATTATGTTATTTATGGAAAGTCGAGAATTTACCAAATAGGGAGAGTTTCTTATCGCCCAAGTTTCAATTGGACAGAAACTTGGAATCATGCAACTTGGTTGCACGATGAATGAGAAATTTCACATTTGGAAATTAGACTAATTCCTTGACAAAGTGTCAAGTGAAGGACTAGGAGACCGAGCACACAAAGTTGCGTGTTGATCAAGTCCACCATAAGAGTAAATGTGATTATACTTACAAGATTAAGTGTAATTCTAGATTGATTGAAAAAAGGTTTAAATCAATTGTAGAACGAATAAGAAGAATCAAGTAGGCAGAAAGATAAAAGTTTCTCCATTCTAAGAAGAACGGAGAGTACCTTTTATGCTTTATGATGGGTCTTAATGATTAAGAACCATATCTCAATTGATCCTTTAAGTGAGTCTTAGTACAATTGTATGTCTAAGAAGAGGAATCAAGAATTGAAGAAATGGTTAAATCAAGAAGTCAATCATACTTCGTTCCAAAAACAAGTCTTAGAGTTAAGATTGTGAAATTGAGTGATAAGTATTATGAAGGTTTATAACATTCATCAAATGTGGAAAGTTGTGATGTCTTGGATAAGACAAAGACCAACTAGGACCAATTTATGAAGTGTTTGATAAAAGCTACACTAACTCTTGAATATTTGTTTGTCAAGAAATGGTTGTTGACAAGAGAATCTTATATGTCAAGGAGTCAGTGGGAGTCTTAATGGTCTTGAAGGTTTCAAGAACAAATCAAATAAACCTTATCGATCATCACTAACACACGAGTTGAGGTTTACAACCTATCGTGTTGACATTATTTTGTTTCTGTGCCAATCCAATCGAGTTAATTATGCATGTGAATCCTATGAGTTCTCATTTGAATGAATAAAAGGAAAGGACCTTGATCAATGGAAAGTACATTGATAAGAAAAGGTGAGCTGCTTAACGACTTGGAAGACATGGTGGGCAGCTGTGCTACCATAAGGCAAGAAATCGAGATTAAGAAAGTTCGCTCCATATGAGTTTGAATTTGTCGTAAACTTTGTTTTTAACAAATTCATATGGATAGGAACAAATACACCGTTTAAATCTAAGTGTCATAAGATTTCCTCCTTCATGAAAATGATTGTGAGGAAATGCTTTCACTAAGAAAGATTTAAGAAGATAGTGATTGTAAAATTGCATTCTCGAATTCGATTATGGTTATGGTATCCCTTTCCATAATTGGAATTGTGAGGTTTGGCAATTAGTCTTAAGTGTTTAGACACACATATGAACTATCGAAGGCAAAGGTGTATAAGTTCAAGAAGCCTTGATAAAAGATTATCAAAGCACTAAGTATGAGAAACATGAACTTAAGAAATTCAATAAGCATTGTTTTTCTGAAAGTTAAGCTGTTTCTGAGTACATGTCGAAGCTAGTGGGAGCATAAGTGTTATGTTTATAATAATCATCATGATAGTGGGAGCATAAAAGTTATGATTATATGATTATTAAGGCACCTATTTCAAGTTGGCAGTATTAATTATAGAAAACAAGAGTTATACCTTGCAAAGTCGTAAGGGTTGTAATGTTGTTTTGCTATAATTAAGGGAGAGAATATTATGCTTCATTTCAAATCTAAAGGATTAGGTTGAGAAATGTTAATAAATTTAGTCAAAGGTAAATAGTGTGTTATTAAATTTTCGATTATGATTACGACATTCCTCTTCTCAATTCGAATTTTGAGAACATAGCAAATAAAACATTATGCGTCCTGTCCCATACGCTTCGAGTATAGGATCGATAGCAAATGCTTTAATGTTTGACCATTCTAAAATTTTCCAAATGTCTAGCGCATTTAGAGGGAAAAAGGACTAGAATCGGTTTAGACTAAAATAATTAAACAACTATCAAAGGACAATCCAAGTTCGAAGAGGATTGGTTGCTTGTAAGTAGTTGGAAGTATAGTATTGGAAGATATGGAAATGTTTTCATATTGGATGGACCATATCGACATTATTAGGAATAGATAAGAATCTATTAAGAATAAGTTGTCATATGGAAAATATGGAAATGTATCCACATTGGGAATTGAATATTGATAATCTATGACTAGATTAGAAACTTTTATGCAAAAGGATGTTCAAAGGAATGTACTTTGAGTGAGAGACATCATATCTAAGGAATTGTCTTGTAACAATTTCCGATAAAAGACTTTGTAATATCATTGGCAATAGTCTTTGTGACTTTTGTGCAGTGACATTACGAAAGTATAAGTTGCATAGAATGTTAGAATCTAGCATATTCTATAAGTAGCAAGAATTTGATATTCTTTCACTTATGAAAAGGATTTAGAGTTGTGAAATGAGAATGATTGGAAATGTGTTCAATGTGATCTATTTCACAAAGTAAGAACCATAGGTAAACATTGTGTGCATGCTAGGAGCATGGGACAAGTGTTGTAATTTAAGTAAGAAGTTGATTACCCGAAACAACAAATAATGAGTAATCAATATGGTGATAAATAAAAGGTGTTTTATTTATACTCAAAGGTTTGAGGCCATATGGGATTAGTATTATTCTTGTGTTTCACATTTGCATGTTTTGACTTCCAGAATAATTGAGTTTATTAAGAATAATCGAATTATTCGAACGAGCCACAGTCATTCATATGTTGGAAGTAGATATGAATGAAGACTGTCGTGAATTGGTGTGTGGATTGTCTAAAGAGCATCAGACATAAGCAAATGTTTGCTGCAACGTTCATGAGTGCTTATGAATATGAATTTGAGCATTGGATTAAACCCACACTCACTTGGATTACTCCATGAATTGTATCATGAGTGATTGGTGAGACGATAACATCTTATATTCTTGAAACCGAGATGTGTGAGTTGTATCTTGCGAATCGGTTGCACATTGATAATATGTAAACGCACTAGTAACTTGGTGTTATAAAACATATTGTTGTGTGTGATTTGGTGAGTGAGTGCAAGCGAGCATTGTATCAAAGTTTATCCGTTCCTTTTATCCAAAGAAGGATAAAAGCAATATCTTTGGGCCCCTCGATGATTTAGTGATGACAAATGTAAATGCTCGGCCGGGCTTGGGCTAATTTGATTTGTTCAATTAGTCAGTCGTCATAAATCAGAAATCGAGATATAGTACAAAGAGAATGATTTGAAATCATATCTCATATGATATCTAGAATGGAGGAATATATGATCCCTTATCTAAGGACACGCGTATCTGATAGGATCAGAGTTGACAGCGGTTTTGGAAAGCTATTATTGCAGATCAGGATCTGAAGTCATACGCATAATCGTTATTAGACTTATCCAAGTGGGAGACTGTTGGATTAGTGTCTAAGTCCATAACTATTTTGGTATGTACTTGACCCGATGGTGCATGGTCCTTTTGGGTTGTCTTCACCAAAGCAACTTGATTGGAGAAATAAATAAAGAGAGAGGTTATTATGATTTATTAATATGTTATAAGAATAATATATTAAAGGAGAAATCATATTTGTTTAATTAATATTGGTCAATAATTAATTAAGAATTAATTTTGTGATCAAATGTAATTAATTAAACTAGAGGGGTTGAATTGTAATTATGTGATAGTTACAAAATATGGTAATGGTTATAATAAATATGGGTTGAACGAATTCAAGGAGATAAGGATCCTTGAAATCGTCCAAAGGATAAAAGATAAGGGTTTTCAAGGCTTATCTTATGGTTGCTTGGTGGGCAAACAACTAGATAAGGATAAGGACTGAAACCTAATCTCTATACCTATATAAATAACCCTAAGGCCATAAGAATTCGTCCATGCCTTGTCTAGGGTTCCTAGAAACGAATTTTATGCCTCTTCCCTCTCTCTCTTGCTTCTCCATTTGCTCTTGGTGTTTGTGAACCATTAGAGGAGTGACACTTGTGACTCTAAGCCTTCCAAAGTCAATACAAGGAGATTTGGGATTGTTATTGCTACATAACAATCAAGGTAATACTATAAACCTATTCTTATGTTAATATGATTACTTATATGCTAGAATTAGGGTTTCTTTATGTGTTCATAATGTTGTGTATCTAATAGTGAAAACATAGATCCAATTCTAGGATTGCATGCACACATAGGATTGTTTGTACAAATCCCATCAAAAGCCAAATAACTTTGGTCAAGTACAAATAAACTCACTTAGCAAACGACATAGTCTTTCAAACCTTAATACCCTGCCAAAAAAGTAGGAGACATTTTTAAACAACTCTATAGGCCAAGACAAACCACCTAGGATAACAAACAACCCATTGCATTCATATCATTCAGAAAAAAGAAAACCACACAAACACAAAAAAATGTGTATTGTTTGTCGGACAGACCTCAACCTTGAGAAAACGGCCACACAGGGCCCCAAGTAAATTCAGAATCCAAAAATACAGATTATTCCATAAGTACCAAAGAAACAAGGAAAAGAGCATGAATCACATACCCGAAGGAGTGAAGGAAGGACCAGCCCCGGAAGTGCTACCCTCGGGACATCTTTCTTCAACATCAGGATCGCCACACAGCTGACAAAGACCCTCCATGTTAAGCTCACGAAGGCAGAGATAGGAGGCGAAATTCGTTTCAAGAAACGAATTCACCTCAGTGTGCATCGCCTGGGTGTGTTCCGGAAGGGCACTAGACTCACCAGGTATGAACTTTTTGGTGGCAACTTGCTCCTTAATCACCTGTTTTCCACCCTCTACCCCAGCATCCATGCACACCGCCTTCATACGCCTAACGCCCAATGAAAATTCGGCACTCTCAACCACTTTATCTATAACACAAACAACGCCCTTCTGCAAGAGCCACACCGCATCCTCCTCCACCAACTTCCTCCTCATTTTCTCTCCTCTAATTAGCTCCGCCCTATCTCCACTTGAGCCTCTAACACCTTCATCTCTTCCACCAAAGTCTCGATCCGCTTCGAAAAACGGTTCACTGAACCATCCAAAGCTGCCACTCGCTCCTCCAAAGTCATCTTCTCCCCATAAAAGTGATCATAATGCTCCTCGAACACACGTTTTCCACTTCCAAATCTAATAGCATCACCCTCAAATCATCCTGCTCTCCCCTCACAGAGGAAAGTTTACTAGAATCCGAACTAACCTGGTGCAATCATCAAGCAACAACAACCATGTAGGGAGAAACTTGAGTGGATGCATAATGAAGGCTGTTGGACATATGCAAATTGGAGAAAAACTCCAAAGCTTTAACAATTGCATGGGGAAATTCATGAAGACCCTACTCGTACGCAACATAATGTTGTCTAAAGATGGAGCCTCACATAAGCCCCCATTTTGGCACATAAATACCTGGGGTCGCCAGATGAGCGAAGGAAGAATCTACACCAACACCATCCTTCGTCATAAGCAAAGCCGAATAAGGAGAAACTTGAAAGATATCATCAGAAACAAGCCCGAAGACACCCCCACGGGGGTAGCAGTATCTTTGGGATCCTTCTTAGGTTTATGAGGTTGTTTTGTCGCCTCTTTGTTTGTTCCCTTTGACAGTTTCGATGGGTCTTCATCAAGAACATCCGCGACTACTTCAGATTCCATAGTAGGAAATCCACGTTTCGCCTCTTACGGAGGCGTCAGCTAATGGAGCTAGCATTGGCGCCCTCCAAAAGTAGGGAGTCCAGCCAGGTCAACCACCTATTATAGTCCGAACGACCCTCTCTAATCACCAATCCAGTCGATGGCCGATCTTCATGAGCGGGCGACAAGGAATTGTTACGAGAAGCCCCACAAATAGGCGCGTCAACCAACAGCTGGTCGGCTTGATATCTGGACCCTTGCGCAAGGTAAGACCCAACAAGGGCCAGGGCACAGTCAACACTAATCGGTGGAGAAAGTACCTCCACCAAGGGAACTTCCCGATACTGACAGTTGCCCTGGAAATGACCCTACAAAACCATCACGAAAGGGATTACCCTCTCGAGACCTGTAACCAAAACACAAATTAACATAATTAGGGAAATAGGCAAAGTCATTGACCTAAATACACAAAGAAATACACACAAAAGAAACCAAAAACAAGGGGGGGATAGCCACTCACCGTCCTTATCAATGAAGAACTGAGGCATCGCTCCGTGCGCCTTTCAAGCAACACTTATACCAACGACGAATACCATACAATTTTTCCAGTCCTCCTCGTTAAAAGAAATGGTATCCAGTGTGTTCGCCACCATTTCGCTGGCTCCTTAGAGAACAGGTATCTGATCGTTGAAGTTGGTCTTATAGGGAGATGCTATACTTGCGCATGATGTCATCAAAAAAATTTGTCGTTGGTAGTTGGAATCCTGCTTCAAAGATTGGTATGGGGATTACGACCTTTCCTTTCAACGGTCGGGTTATAATAGCCCCCTTTTGTGGGAACTGCACCGCATACTCCGGAAGGAAACCAAATCATCCCTGCAAATATGCAAACTTGCTCGAAGAAGACATGATCCCAGTATTTGGAGCCTCAATTATCCACCGATGAGAAAGGAAAAGAACGAAGCAAGGAAGAAGGAGAAACAACTGAAGAACAGAAGAGGAAAGGAGAGAAACTGTCTCCGATAAATGAAGTTTTAAATGAGAGGCAGGAGACTCGAAAGGTCATAATGATGAAACTATCTGTGCATGTGACTCTGTCGTGTTAGTAAATGTCCAAACCATCACTGCTGAACACGTGTATTAACGATCTAAGCTAGAACAACATAGCTAGCCGAGGCTAACACTGACATTTACTAAACTAGGGTACTTGTTAATGTATCCCTTTGGGAATACGCCAAAGATAACGGGAAGACTATCCAAAGGATGACCTAGCTAATGGTCATTACCCGATGCAAGTGGCAGGCCGGGGCCCCCACCCTCACGACCTCGTGCTTAGGCCTCGACATTCTAACACCAAGGCCCATCACAAGCAAAAATAGTACCAAATTGCTCCCCAGAATGACAAGTGTAGTGCTCAGAGCGCCGTTCTCAGTAACTATGCAACAATAACGGACAACCACTAGCGGTGCATGACCCACCAATACGACGCCTCCACGTCCTAACAGTCCAAACAAGACAGAAGGTGCTGATGGGGACTTGCTCCTCGGACGACATGTATAAAAGGAACTTATTCTCTAGGAGAAGGGATTGCTCTCTATCTAATACAAAACCCTAATTCTCCCATACACTTACTGACTAGACCGTCAGAGTTTGGTTCGGGACCCCATACAGGACGACGACTAATGTTGGCTCTTTCTTTTCTGTGATTCTCAGGCTTAACTTAGGTGAAACCACCATAGATAGTGTTAAGCTCGAAGACATATCATAACACACACAAATATATATATATATATATATATATATATATATATATATATATACACACACACACACACATATCCTGGTGTGATTGGATGTAGCAGTAGTGGTATGATGGTTAGAGTACCAGTAGGCAGGTTATCGTCTAGTGGAGTGTCCTAGGGACTATATGTAGTCATGTAGGATAGCCTGAGAACTCATGATCAATGATTTCTTGCATTTTCCTTGTTTGGTTGTGGCTCTAGAGTTGGATCATTTGTTCGGGTGGCAATCTCACCTCTGGTTACTTATGGTTGCATATTCCATAGAGGTTAGCAGGAAACGGATCAGTGTGCTATGATAGGTCAAGTAGCCGATAGTGAGTTATATGATTGATATTGCTCGTATTATATGCCTAATTGATCCATGTTTTTTTATATGACAACATATGGTGGTGGATGAGGTTGAGGTGGGCCTGCATTATGATGTAGGCCAAGATACCAGGTGCAGGCTGACTATAAGCCGTAGGAATGGAGGCTCGAGAAGAGAGGTTAGGTTGAGGTGGTATGCCAACAAACACAGTGCATTCCAGTCTGATGAATTAGGACCCGATATGCATGCTTGTTTATAATATGTTATGTGCGGTATTTTGGGGAAACTCACTAAGCTTTTTGCTTACTCAAATGTTATTGTTTTGGGTATCATTGGTTATCATAGGAAGGCGACGACGTGACTATACACATTCATCACCAAAAATGAAGACTCTATGTTATAATATTACTATGATTTTACAAATGTAATCTGGAACAAATGGCTTTTCTTAATACAGGTGTTATGATATGGAGTTTTATCTTAATAAAAATGAAAATTTTTGGTTGTGAAAATGGGACGTTATATTATTAGCAATTGTGACAACCCGAAATTTCTAGCTTGTATAAACATTCAAATCTATCAAAGTTAGACTCGTGTTGCTATCTTTTAGCATTGTTTGGGGTCTATTTTGAGTATTCTGAGACTAGTGCATCAAAGGAATCAGTGTTTGGATTTGTTAGTTAAAGTTCCAAACCATCTAGCAAACCGTAAACCTCCTCAAAAGGAGTTTACGGTCAGGACATTAGAGCTTATGGTCATGGTGACCATAAACTCCCTCCTATATATATAGTTCATGATAATTTTTGGCCATTTCTTCCATTTCAAGCCTAGAATTTCGATTTTTCTCTCAAGTATCAAATGGTTTTGCTCAAATCCTTGAAAATGTTAGTGATTCCTTCCCTTTGTGAATTAAAACATCTCTTCTTCTTGATTCACTATTGAATTCATCCATGAATTTCATCTTTTGAGTCTAGATATTAAAGATCCTCAAGAACATCAAGAACACTTTAGTGTTTTGGGCTGAAAACACCTAAGTATCTATCTTATATACTTGTTATCTAGTTAGGATACTTGATTAAGGTCTAAAAAACATTCATTTTTCATGAACAAAAGGTGTTTACGGTCTAGTGTATCTACTTAGACCGTAAACCCTTATTAAGGATGCAAATGAGACATTAAACCCTCTTAAAGCTTATAATGGAATCTAGAACCCTTCTACAAGCTTGAATGCCCCTAAAAATCACTCCTATGAACGAAATGACATGAGTTTACGGTGGTAAACTCATGAATCGTAAACCCTATGACCGTAAGGTCATTAGACCGCAAAATCAATGGACCATAAACCCATTGAACCGTACACACATAGGACCGTGAACAACTTTGACCGTACCCTCTTATGGTCATGCCACTTGGACCGTAAACTCCTTAGGGTGGCTATACACCCTTGGTATGCAATCACATGTGATTGTAGCACTTAAATCTAAGTGTATCCTACGTCCTAGGGTGTTTCCTTTCATGATTAGTTGTATAAACACTAATTATATGCTTATATGTATCATTATATGATAAATAGGATCCGTGTATGTGCTCAAGTCTTCACTTGGCACTTAGCATCCTATACCACTCGTTCATCCAAACCACTCACTACAGGTGAGTTCATACCCCTTAATCTACCTTTCAAATGATTTTAAATACAAAAGTATTTAATTGTTGGACACAACAATCAAACCTTGGCAGTTATGTAATCGTATCTGGGATAAATATAGTCTGGTAAACTATATTTATTAGAGATACGGTGAACGTGTGTCGAGGAGCGATTGGGGTGTTGCAACAAACCTAAAACTTACCAAATTATACTCTTCATATACAGAAGAACATGAGAACAAAACATAAATTAAAATACTATAAGAGTGTTTTAGACACTATTCATTCAAAGAACAAACTTATTAGGAGTAGCACTAAGTTTACCTTATAGAAACTTTTTATTTGTTTATTGCTTCATTTAAGAATTGTTAGATAAATTTCTTACCCTCATTTCTCGTCTAGATAAATGGCTGAATTTCACCTCCCCGACGACCCTTACTTTCCCGGCCAAGAGAATGGAGGAGGGCTAAATGTAGAACCAGAATCAGAACCTGAACTTCCCTTAGATAATGATCTGGAAGAAGACCTTCCAGATGATCTTGATCCTAAGCCAAAAGTTGAGAATCTACCCCCAGTGGCTCCAATCCCAAATCCTAACCCTCGTTCGGCTTTTCAAGGCCCGTCACTTTTGTGGGATGAGTACTTCGAAAGGTGGAGCCATGAGCAGGGCCAACCCTTACCATACAACGGAGACTGAAGCTTCTACAACATGAGCGAAGGAGGATCCACGGACAGGATTCTTCCCATCCTAGTTCGCAGAGTGGCGCAAAATGTTGAACTAAATGTAGCAGCCATTCAACAAACCGTAGAACTTGAGGCAGAAAAAAATTCCAATCCGGATAGTATTTGCAATCTTGAACTTACTCTTAGGAGAGACAATGAAACCCTGTTGCAAGCACTAGCTGAAACTCGGCCCGAAGTCATAGAGCTCCGAGTACGCCAAAGGGTGTATGAAAGACACCTACTTGATGTGGAGCGTCAGCTAGCTGAACTAAGGGTTCATCCGAGGGATACCCGTCACCAGTAGGAGATGCTCTACCTTCCTTCCTTTTGGGTTAAGGAATAGCCTTCCTAACTATGCTCTAAGTAGCACTTTCCTATGTAACTACCCCTATACTGTATGTACTTTTTCGTGGGCCTTCGTTCTGTCAAAACTTTTCTACTTCGGATATGATGTAAGACCTACTCCAACGTCATTTTTCCCAAACTTATTACATCTTAAATATCAATGACATTGACAGTCGGCTAATCCCTGTGAAAATCCTTGTTCAAATACTTTCATTCTACTATCGTTAGAATTCTATCTAAATCTCACTCTCGTAAAATTATTGAACTATGGTAATTTAACTCATGGATCACTTCCAATTCTTTTTCGAAAGTTGGATCATGTTATCCACCAACCAATGATAGCCTAGTTTGGACGACAATCATCTTGTGACCATTCTATGAACTTACTTTTACTCTTTACCAGTACTACATCATAGGGATGTAGGTCAAACCATCGAGAACAGTATAACAAAACGAAAAATTTACATTTGCATGAATGATTAGAATACAAACTAAACAATTTTTGGTTTTTGCCCTCTCAAAAAGTCAAAAACAACTTTTATAAAAAGAACTTTTACGAAAAGAACTTTTCAGATAAAAAAAGTAATTCAAAACACCTTCTAAATACTATAAATCAACAAAGTTTTTGAGAAGCAAAATAGAAAAAATCGATGCATAATAGAAAATGCGCAAAAGACATTTAATGGAGTTGATAACTTATATTATTTACACACAAAAAAAATATTTCAATGAAAAAGAACATTTTATGGGATCCACTTTTTTAATATATGATCTCTGAAAAACCTTCCCATTTTGTATACCTTATCTTTATGTAACGGGAAAAACTACAAAAGGTCTTTGTATATTAGCCTTATAATATATATAGACACATACACACAAGCCTTTTACCCACGCCAGGCGATGGGTACAAATAGTTTTTTCAGTATTATTTCTATTTGGTTACATTTATGATTGGGCACCCAACTTTCACACGAAGATAATGAAAATGTAAACTTCTAACAGTGAAATCTAATTTGTTTTGGAAGATGGTAACTTATAACTTGGAAATTAACCAATTTTGATATATTATTTTGGGTTTAAAACACAAATATAACGGTGTGTGGGTTGAAAAAAAAAGTTGTATGATAATAAATTTTGTTTTTTAATTTGAAGACACATATATTTTTATCAGTGATCAAAATTCATTTTGAATTTTGAATATGAGTTATTATTTTATAGTATTAATTGGTGTATAACTATTGTTGAGAGTATACATTTAAAAGCATAATTTAATTGTCAATAATTTACTTCTCAAATGATGTTTTTTTTTTTTTATTTTTTATTATTTTTTTTTTTATTATAAAAAACGTGTTTATATATATATATATATATATATATATATATATATATATATATATATATATAATATATATATATATATATATATATATATATATATATATATATATATATATACAGATGTTTGAGTATATTTTTTATAAAATACGTGTTTGTATACATTTTATATATAAACGTGTATGAATACAAATGCGTTTATTATAAAATAGGTATTTATAAAAAATATATAAATATGTTTTTACAAAATAAATATATACAAACACTTATTTGGGTGCATATAAATATGTTTTTACAAAATCTATTTATAATAAAATAGATGTTTTTATACATTTTTTCTTGTAAAATATGTGTTTATATATATATATATATATATATATATATATATATATATATATATATATATATATATTATAAAAATGGATTTATATATTTATGTATTTAATAAATACCTATTTTTATAAATAAGTATTTCTGTTAGCATAAACCAAAAGAAATTACAAATATATTTATATATATTTGTACTTTTTAACTCTTGTACTTTCCTATTAGCTCCTTTCATTTTCACATACATTTGCAAATCTTGTATTAAATATCTGGGAAAATTACAAAAATGGTCCATGTGGTTATATACTTATTTGAATTAGGTCATGGCTTTGTTATTTGAATGTTGCTCATCCTTAAACTATTTTTTTGTTATGCATATGGTCCCCTTTCTCAACGTCATTTGTTATACCCATTAAGTTAGACCATGTTCCAAGCACATGATGGGTAATTTGGTCTTTTAACATGGGCTTCCTGCTACCGCTCATTTGAGGATATGCTTAACATCGTATGATTATTTCATCGATGCTCCATATACATATTCATACTATATAAGTTTTTTCCTTCCTCCTTAAAATTCTCTTGTTGAAAACCCTATATGCATTTTGTCGATGGTTGATTGACCAAGTAAAAGATAGCGTTAACAATATGGAATGTGCGTTTTAGTAATGATCATGAAGATGTTGATGCTATTTATGGTACGTTCCTCCGTTTTCTCTATTCTTACATGAATAATATGTATTCTTCTTCGTAACACCTTATAGGGATCAAAGCTTATGATATTTTTGATAGTTTTACACCCAAATATTTTTTATTTGCAAATACATCATGGTGGTGAATTCTTAAAGTTTCTTGGAAGGCAATACATGAATGAAAGATATCCCTACATTGATTTCTAGGATACAAACGAGTTCTTAGTACGTGAGTTAAACTGCATGATGCTACAATTAGGGTATAATGGTAATAAGAAAATATTTTACCATTTTATGAAGCACAACAATGATCTTGATGTTGGGTTGTTGGCTTTAGGTAGTGACAGTGATGTATGAAAATTAACAAGCTATGTCCCAATACATAGATTGCTAGAGGTATACATTGAACTAGATAATACATAGGTTTACACTTACTTCTATTCCCCAATATGTTCTAATGTTATTATTCAGGAAATTGAAGATGATGGTACACATGATTATACTATAATACGATCACAAGGTGCTAGTTCCATAAATCTATCATGTGGAAAAAGGCTTGAACTGGAGTGGTTTCCCTATCAGGATGTTAACATTGGTACTGCTTGTGCTAAAACAGGGGCTGTTGAACACGCTCTCCCACCCCATGTTGACTATTCAATGCCAAAAGGTTTTGAATATGTTCATGATGAACCGGATTGTGAATATATGGTTTTGATGTAAGTGAAGATGATGAATTCAATGTCAACGAGGAGGACGTATTGCATGATGTAGAAGTTGATATGAAAGATTTCTATGTGAACATTGACAAAGATTATGAAGGGATTAAGCTAAAATCTAAGTTGTGGTGGACTAAGTAAAGGTACTATAATCAAGGGAAAACATTGTGGCATTGAACATAGTCAAAACCTACATCCTCCACATCGATAATGAAATCATGATCTTCATTGATAGCCACTTCATCTTCACTTACATCAAAACCATATTCATAATCTGGTTCCCCATGAACAGATTCAAAATCTTGTGGCATTGAATAGTCAACATGCGGTGGAGAGCATGTTCACCACCCCCTGTTTTAGCACAAGCAGTACCAATGTTAACATCCCGATTGGGAAACCACTCCAGTTCAAGCCTTTTTCCACATGACAGATTCATGGAACTAGAACCCCATGATCGTATTATAGTATAATCATGTGTACCATCATCTTCAATTTCCTGAATAATAATATTAGACCATATTGGGGAATAGAAGTAAGTGTAAACCTATATATTATCTAGTTCAATGTATACCTCTAGCAATCTATGTATTGGGATATATCTTGTTAGTTTGCATACATCACTGTCACTACCTAAAGCTAACAACCCAACATCAAGATCACTGTCGAGCTTCTTAAAATGGTAATACATTTTCTTATTACAATTATACCCTAACTATAGCATCATGGAGTCTAACTTATGAACTAATAACTCTTCTATATCCAAGAAATCAATGTATGGATATCTTCCATTCATGTATTGCCTTCTAAGAAACTTTGAGAATTCACAACCATGATGCACTTGTAAAGAAAACATAGTTGGGTGTGAACCTAGCAAAAATGTTGTAAGATTTGATCCCCAGAAGGTGTTATAAAGAAGAATACATAGTATTCATGTAAGAATATAGAAAACAGAGGAACATACCGTAAATAACATCAACATCTTCATGATCATTACTAAAAGACAAATTCAACGTTGTTAAATCCATCTTTAACTTGGTTAACCAATCATCGACAAAATGTAAATAGGGTTTTCAATGAGAGAACTTTAGGGAGGAAGGAAGAAACTTATAGAGTATGAATATGTATAGTGAGGATTGATGAAATAATCATACGATTTTAAGCATGTCCTCAAATGGGTGGCAGTAGGAAGTCCATATTAAAAGACCAAATTTCCCTTCATGTGCTTGGCACATGGTATAACTTAACTAGTCTAACAAACAACATTGAGACACGAGACCATATGTGTAACAAAAAAATAGTTTAAGGATGAGCAACGTTCAAATTGAAAAGTATGGACCTATTCAAAATAAGTATATAACCACACATACCATTTTTGTAATTTTCCCTAAATATAACAACAAAAAAAAACAATATTAGCATTATAAATTTACGTTTTCGTATCTAGCTAATTTTAACTTTACAGCTGCGACTAGTGTCAAAAGTTAAGATATAATCACAATTGCACATACTACCACTCACAAACTTTACATTCAATTTTTCAAGGTCAATTGACAATTACAATCTATGTTATTTGAACAATGAACATGTACTATTAAACAAATAATAAAACAAGTAAATATAATATTTAAATTTTATTGATATAATGTGTAGATTTTTGATTTTATGTTATAGTTAAAAAAAACATTTGATTACAAGCATTAATTAAGTTAAATTTATTAATAATATATAGTTTTAACTTGTTAACCTTGATTATATATATATATATATATATATATATATATATATATATATATATATAAGGACCCAATCTTGAAACTTTGAATCAGATTGTTCTAAAAATAAAATGAAAAAGAACAAGAACTTATTCATAGTTTAAGAAGAGTTATCAATCGATTTGTTATCAAACAAGTTCCAAAATGTGATTGCAATGTTAATTTAGTTTAATCGTAGCAAAATGTATTTGAAGATAATACTATAATATTTTATAATGTTTGAATCTAATAAGGAAGAACAAAGGGAAAATGTAACGTTGAATATTGATTAATTTAATGAAGTTGTGGAAAAACCTAGAGAAAAATAACATGAATTGCAATCGCAAGAAATATGAATTATATAGATGAAAACATAACCACATTAAATGGTAATGGTGATGACAAATAATATATTCTAGTGAGCATCTATGATTCTAAAAATTGGGACACCCTTGAATCTAAATTGAAAAATTTAGTAGTCGTAAAGAATAATGAAACAAATGTTTTTATCCAAAGTTTTACAATAAGTACTTACCAACTATAGAGAAACGTTATAAATATGGACTTTTGTACTCTAAGGATCGTGATAAACTATTTTGTTTCTTTGTAAATTATTTAATATTAAATCACAACTAAGTAATCTATCACATGATGGGATAAACAATTACGAACATCTTCCTCACATTTTGAAGATACATAAAATTAGTGCATGTCGTATCCACTACATGTCTTCTTTCGGAAAATTGTTTATAGTAGTTTCAATTTATTTCTAATGAATGAAGACCTGTTTATGGTGCTTATGTAGAGAATTTACAAGATGATTTTTATCAATTTTAATTTTTTAATTTAGCATTTAGGAATTTATTTAATAATACTTTTACAATTTTTTATGGGGATTCAACTTGATTTTCTCACAAGTCCTTTGAAATATTAGGAATAAGTATACGTACCCATCACTCATAAAGTTGGAAACTTTATCCATCATGAAGCTATTAGGGACCATAAAAATGTGATCTTGGTCCTTCTATCCCTTTCATGCAAGATTTATGATGTCTTAATGGATTAATAATTTAGGGTTTTGGCTTTTGGACCTTTTCTAGCCATGGAAAGTCATAAAGGTGGAAACTTCATGTCTCAAGTCGATGTTTTGAGTCTAGACCTGAGCTCAAGATAAAAGGTATTAAGTGATAAAGTACTTAATGGAGAAATAAGATCGGGTCGCGTACACTGGGCGTACTAGGAGTACATTGGGCGTACGCATCTGCCATGGACTTTAACTTAGTTGACTGCTGAATTTTGAACAATTTTGACTTTAGGTCAAACTTGAGGGTTTTGGATTGTTAATTAAGGTCTTCCATGGTTTGGTGATTAGCATATTTGTGGGAGCACGCAACGCAGAAAGGGAAACCCATATCAGTTTTTCGAGTTCTTCATTTTAGGTGAGTTTTGCCTCATTTTACCTGTAGGTCGAGGGCACCAACACTTGTATTGATTATCTTTTAGTAGAAGGATTTCATAGGGACTGTATATAGTCATGTAGAATAGACTGAGGACTCTTGATATAGGCTTTCTTGCCTATTCCTTGTTTGGTTGTGGCTCCAGAGTAGGACCATCTGTCTGGGTGTATATCTCACCTATGAGTGTATACGGTAATGTATTCTTCAGATTTTTAGTATTTAGTATGTTGCTATGTTGTATTGATCTGTTAGATTTGTATCCCGGTATATAAGATATTGCTAGGATATAGAGATTTGTTAGGTTTGTATGCTAGTTTATAGGATGTTGCTATGCTGTAGTGATCTGCTAGATTTGTGTGTCTATCTTTACTTGTTGGTTATCATCTATTGGAGTGCCTTAGGGACTGTATGTAGTCATGTAGGATAGCTTGAGAACTCTTTATCTAGGCTTTCTTACCTGTTACTCGTTTGGTTGTGGATCTAGCGTAGGATCATTTGTTCGGGTGGTTATCTCACCTCTGGGTACTTTTGGTTACACATTTCGTGGAGGTTAGCTGGTAGCGGGACTATGTTCTGTGAGCGGACTAGCAGGCGGTAGTGAGATATATGATTATTGTTTTCCTATATTATGTGCCTACTTGATCCTTATTGTTTATATGTCAACATATGGTAGTAGTGGGTAGAGGCGGTCTTGCTTTTTGTTGTAGGCCAAGATACCCGGTGCGGACTAGCTATAAGCCATAGGCACAGAGGCTCAGGAAGAGCGGTTGGGTTGAGGCGGTAGGCCAACAAACCCTGGGGATTCCATCCCTATTGCTGAATTGACCCGTTGCATGTTAGTTTTCTAGTCCAAGGACTGATTGGGCATGTGCATTCCAACCGAGAGGTTGTGGCCAGTTATGCATATTTGTATATTTTTTAATGTGGGGTATTTTAGGGGAAACTCGCTAACTTTTATGCTTATCCAGTTGTTTATTGTTTCAGGTATCAGCGGTGGCTATGAGAAGGCGAAGGTGAGACTGTACACACTGATCAGCAACATTGAAGATTTTGTGTTCCTTATTATACTCTGATTTTTAATAACTGTAATTGGGAACAAAGGGTTTTATTAAAATGGTTTTATAATTGGGAAGTTTTACTTTAAATAAAATGAAAAGTTTTTGGTTGTGAAAATGGTAAGTTACATTACCAATAGTTAATGACCTTGGACACTCTTTCTAATAGTCTCCTAATTTAACAAGTCATCAACTATACATGGTCCAATACTTATCCAATAATCAACATAGAGTTATCCATCCAATTCAACTACCAAACTCTTTATCTAATCAAGATTCACCCCTCAAATAAGTGATCAATTATTCCTTCATTCTATGATATCTGTATAAACTCGAGACATGGATAATGGTTGATCTCAGATTTCAAGATTATGTTTCCCGATATAGATTTGTGACGAATGCATCTCACTATTAAATTGAACACAACAATTCTAGTTAGGGCCTGGCCATGCACTTTAGATGTCAGCACCAAATCATCGAGGGGCCCATAGATATCGCTTCTCTCATTAAGGCAGAAAGAACAAATAAACGTCGACTACATAGTTTTTGTCTACTTCATCATGTCACACATTGACATACCTTTTATTAATACCAGTTACGGATAATATTGGAGTAGACCAATCCATAACAAAAACATAGAGAAAAACCCCAAATGTATCTAGGTTTTAAGCATAGAAGATATTATCGTCTTAGAATGACTCGTGATTGTATCCATACAGTAATCTCTAAGCATGGTTTTATCAAATACTTAAATCTCTATTAAGTACTCATGAGTGTTAGTGCAATATCTATGCTATGTCCAATCACTCTGGACAATCCTCTAATACTCATGACAGTCTTGAATCACTACTTACTTCCAAGAGTATGATGGACTGTGGAAGTTTGAGTAAATTAATACTCGGGAAGTGGGTTCTAAACATGCAAAAGGAGAAACAATAATAAGCTAATTGAAATGTTAATCTCCATCATATATTAAGATCTCCACTTAATAATCTCCAAATCGAACTAAAAATTCTATTGCTTAAGCTCTTAGGTTTAAGAGCAACCAAACCGAAAAGTGTTCAAGCCAATTCATTTGCAAATCTAATGCCTATAAACCTTTTCTGATTGTCAGAATTGGTCAATGACATTGGATTAGGGAATGAATTAGAAAGATTATCTTTCGATATGACTTTATTTACTATGATTCCATCACATTCGAACAACTATCAAATTTAATGGTACTTACTAAGTATTTGTCATGTGAGATTGTAAGGCTTGGAATCCATACCCGAGGTAAGTTCACCCTTATAGTCACAAGAACCTTCATAAGGACCATCAATGATTGAATTTCAAAAAGGATGTCACTAATGAATCTCTTTTAGTCACATTGTCTTATTTTCAATTTAACCATCTATAATATACTCTAAGTTTTTTTTTTTTAAATCCACTATGGTGTATCACCTGGTACTCTTCTAAGCTAATACTTCACCATTCAGTAAAAGCACGAATTCCGACTGCGAACGAATTCCGACTATCAAGATCCTTTCCTCTGTTCTCCTAGGAGACTTAGGAATGCTCTTGATATTGATTCTTTGATTGTCGCGAAATTGATCTATTTCAACTTGTCATGCTTAAAGCATTCGAGCCATCAAATGTAACATCCAAAAATTTAAGACCAATCATTTCATTTTTAATTATGTAATTATAAAACCAATAGTCTGAAAACATCCATAGTGTCATCACATATCATAATCAAAATCAATATCCAAAACATGTCATAAGCAAACAACATCAGAGTACAACTCTTAAAGATCTCATGTGTGGAAATCATAGTGTGATGCGTTGCGATCATGCAAGCTCCTTTTCTTTCGAAGAAGAGGTACCTGGAACCAAAATTGAAAATTGTAAGTACGAAGCTTAGTGAGTTCCCCTATCATACCACATACCATACAACAAATACATTGCCAAGCATATTTGGGTGCCGACCTTCCCTTTGGTCTATTTCAACTGGATACTGTCGAGCATATATGGATGCTGGACTCCCCTTCACTTTATTTCAACCAGATACTGCCGAGCATATCTGGGTACTTGCCTCCCCTTCGGTCTATTTCGACCGGATATTTCCGAGCATATCTGGGTGCTGGCCTCCCCTTCGGTCTATTTCGACCGAATATTTCCGAGAATGTCTTCAACCTCTCTCGCTCAGTTCTGATGATGGTCTGAGGATCATCATTGGATAAAGTGGAGCGAACATGATGTAGTAATTTCTGAAAGGAGAGATTGGGAGATCGATATGGTCGGAGTCTTGCATGGGCAGATCGAAGTACATGAAGGGCAAAATATCTTGATCATGAATTATCCCTTCTCGGAAGAGTGGGGATATGTGCAACATCGGATTTGGATTATATTTCAACGCTTGGATCTGGATGCTCTCTTCAAGTTCTTGATCAATTTTAGCTTGAGACCAGCCTTCAGAATTTCTAAAGGTCCTTTGAGGGCTACTTGGTTCCGAGGCAACTTTCTTCACTTTGTCTTGATGCGGTTTGGTCAAGTCAGAAATGACTTGTTGAATGGTTTCAGAGATAGTGAACTCTGGAGTAGGAGTGATTAGGGTCATCTGGAATATTGTTTGGTTTCCGAGCAGGAGAACCTTCATCAATTGGGACGATTCTCAAAGAAGGGTAGGAGGCAGCATAGACTGAGTAGCTCTGAATGCATCAACGGTAAGCTTCATCTTAATTTTAGCCATTTCATAGCTACTTTGAAGTATGCCTTTCAAGGATGATGGCCAAGTGACAGCGGACCATATCCTTATTTCTTTCTCCGATAGAACCTTCGCCATATATTTTCGAGGAGCTTGAAGTTCTACAACAACATTCATGATTAAATTTTCATCTTCTTCTTCTTCATCATCTTTTGTTGGAGGGTCCATGGATTCAACCTGTATAACATCATCATCATCACATTCATCTCGGAGGGTGAGCTTCGAGGCAGGTTTCCATTTAATGATTTGACCCTTTCGACTAGTTCCTTCTCCCCCTCTTGCTTCGAAGGGCCTTGTATCTAAGGCAAGTTTAGCAATGGCTTAGACTTCGGATAATCTTTCGAATACTCTCTGAAAGCTCATATTTATTTTCTTAGAGAGAGCATTGTATGCTTCAGCAGTGGCGGATTGGGCTTTCAAATGATCAAGTAGAGAGGCTAAGATGGAGGGACTTTCGTCAAACTTGTTGTTAGGAACGTTAATGATGTTCCAACAAGCTCGGAGCAACTTGATGAGGACATGTTTCATGATGAGTTTGAGCTCGTCCTTCTTCTCGATTTCTTTCTCTAACCTATGGATATGTTTCTCATGATGCACACGAGTTTGGTTGATCAGCTCATTTGTTGTGCTAATCATGTCGTCATGGATTTTTAACATGCTGGTGGTGATAGAGATGTGGTGATCCAGGATGTCGTTGTAATTTTTCTCTACTTCTTCCAAGGTAAGCTTGAAACATAGGGAGATCAGCTGATCAAGTTGATGTGCTCTTTCAGCTTGCGAGGGCCCAACTTGTTTAATATTGGAAAGAGATTTGAGGATGATATCGAGCTTTGATTTAAGGCTGGAGACTTTTTGATCAAGCTTGGAGTTTAGTTGCGCCACGGATTTGTCAAGTGATTCGACCTTAGAGACAGTTGTTACTACGTTGTCTTGGAGTTCCAGGTGGGCAAATGGATCTACAATGTTTTCATCCGATGATCCAATGTCTGAGGTGGAATTCTCAGACTTATCATCATCACCACCATTATCTTCTTTTGGTTCGGAAGGAGAGGAGTTATTTTCTGTTTGATTACCTTGATGAGGATTTGTTTATGTTTCACCTCCTTGAGTTGCTTGTACGTTGTCATCAATCTTGATTTCCTCATCAACACATTCTGAGGAAGATGACGACAATCCAAAGTCATATACAGTATTTGAAGAAGAAAGCTTTTGCACTGTCTCGAATGTGGAAAAGAGTGAAAGAGTGCCAAAGGAAGTGGTATCATCAACGAACATTAACTCCATTGAGTGTTCTTCATCTGAGGGCGGTTGGAAGGAATCAACATGTGGAGACTTGGGAGAAACATCTGGGATGATTGTGGCGGCATGAACTTCTCCTGTGGTAGTGGTCCGGGCAAGATCCGAAGAGGTAAACTCTTAGTTTGTTTCTTTGTATGCGGGAGCAATGAACGAAATGTTTCTTTGAATGGACTGTTTTCGCATGGAGATGAGAGTGGATTCAACTTGAGCTCGAGTCAACTGTGGATGTCTCGTATGAGCCCTGTCAACAAAGTCATTACATTTATCGTCAGCAAAACCTGGTCGTCCTTTACCTAAACCAAGTATCAGACCAGTTGGGGCTCTAGAAGTTGGAGGGAAAACTCCTACTTTCGAGAGATAAGGATTTGAGGGGTGGATCCAAGGAATGTGCAAAGTGACACGCGAGTTTATTCCACGGGGATGCAAGGAACTTTGGTCAACACCTGCAACATCATGCTGGGAAGATGGGGGTGGATTATGTAGAGAATCTACGTGAGTGTGTGCCTATGATATTGAAGCTCCGAAGGGTACTTCAGAAGAGTGGCCAGTTGGGGTTTTCGGACGTCCAAAGTCATACGAAACGTCGTTGTTTGATTACTGTTGAGAGGAACCACTGACTTTGGATCTCTTTTTGGCAGAAACTCTGGAAGGATAAGTTTTTCTTTTAGCCATCTTTTTATTTTTCCACCAGTCGTGGTTGGTTTGTTCACATACGAGGGCATTTGTTCATCCGAGACCGGGGCAGACTGTGTTGGCACAAACACAGTCGAGGTCTCCAAATGATGTTTGAGAAATTGTGAATCGAATGGAAGAACTGCGAACATATGTTGTGGCAACCTACGAATAGATCTGAAAGTGGACTGGTTCGGAATCCTATGAAAGACCTCTTTCATACTTAACATTATTACTCTAAACATGCTACATGCATATTCATAAACATATTTTACATATATGGTCTTATTACAAAAGACTGGATACAAACCGACTAACAAGGTTTTTACAAAGTTTTATATATTACATAACTTCCCAGGAATTTATACACTAATTTCAAAAGTTATAATATTATCTATTCTACATCTTCTAACAATACATAACTATACTGGATGCTTATCACCTGCAATAATTAAACACTGCGAGGGATAAGCGGTGATGCTTAGTGAGTTCAATAACAGTTACAATATAACGTTATGCCATATATATATATATATATATATATATATATATATATATATATATATATATATATATATATATATATATATGAAAGAAGCAAAGGGGGACAAAGAACAACAAAGGCAGATGAGTATCATATGACATGCTTTCCATATCAACGAATATTCTGATTCAAAGATTTACAATCAATGAAATACAACAATTTCAACATGATATACATCAATAAGACTTCAACCCATGTGGCATAGAAAATAAAAGATTTCTGAATTATCATTTTGCTAGCAATTTATAGGCTTTCAGCCCTAACTAGCCTTCTGCTAATGCCAAAGTGAGACTTAATCATTCACTTCATGGTTAAAGGCTACATACCAATACCAAAGTGATGCTTAGTCATTCACTTCATGGTCAAAGGTATAGATCCATTATCATAATAACACGAGAAAGCATATTGCACATATAACAGATAGTATACAATTGTCCCTATATTGAACTCACTGTGAAATAACCGAATGTTAAAATATTGATTTGGGCAGCACTTCGTTTCTAGATATGACATTCTTTGATGAAGCCATGGATTTTAGTTGAAAACCAGGCTTTGTGCGGGCAGAGTTTCATCTTGAAAATATTATTTTCTCGGGTCTTCGGTGCGTCGGGACTTGCTTCGGGTGTCGGGGATGTTTCTTAGGCTTCGAGGGGTGTTAGGGTAAATTGAGAGAGAATAGAGGGTGCAAGAGATTAAAATTTGTAAACAAAATTCAGAAATCCTCACTTCGGTACACTGGGAGTACCTCAGTATGCTGGGCGTACCTTCGTACGCTGCGCGTAGGTGAGATGTGGCTTCTGATCGGAACCCGGGCTTCTAACATGGCTGAGTTAGGACACACATCCATCATGCGAAGGTTCTTGGTGGCTGATACGTGTCTTCGTAGTACGTTGGGCATACGTACGAAGTACGCTGGGCGTACTTCTCCGGTCCAGTCTCGTAATTTGTGCAATAAACTTCAAAATTTTATAACTTTCGCATACGAGCTCCATTTTTGAAGTTCTTTATATCCACACATAGGTGAGATTATAATCTACAACATTCATTTAGACTCCATCGGCTAATTTTGAATTCATTTTTAATATTATATTTTTAACAGGTCGGGACCGAAAAAGTGTATTAAAAATTCATAACTGCTTCATATGACGTCCGTTTTCGTTCGTATTTTTACCGTTGTACTACTATTGACGAGATCTTCGATTCTCGTTTAGGTTGTGTCGGCTAAAAATCACTTGATCTTTATTTCGAGTTTCGGGTTGTGTACTGCTATGCCGATTCTTAGAAAAATCATAACTTCCTCATACGAAGTCAGATTTGGGCGTTCTTTATATGAAAATTATTGATTTAACGAATACTACGACTTTCATTTAGATCACAACAGGCTAAAAATTAGTTTATCGTAAACTCACTTTTTACGTTATATGACGTTGTGCCGATCTGTCGCGAAACTTCAATAAGTCATAACTTCTTCGTTATACCTCGGATTTCAGTGAGGTTTTCGCCTAAATGTTTCTAACGAGATAATCTACAACTTTCAATAACATTATTTTTACTTATTTCCATCTTAAATTTTACATTTTTGTTAATTTCAATACTTGACTTTTGAATGGAATCTCATAAGACTTCCAATACTTCCCGAATGATTCTAAACATAGTTTTACTTCAAATCTGATAAAAATATCTTTTTAGAACTCAATGCTCAAAACCATATAATATTTAATAAAACTAACAAAACATGATAACTGAACGTGTATGTTACACCTATATGTATTAATAGCTT
The DNA here is from genome assembly GCF_051521515.1 of Lactuca serriola. Classification (NCBI taxonomy): domain Eukaryota; kingdom Viridiplantae; phylum Streptophyta; class Magnoliopsida; order Asterales; family Asteraceae; genus Lactuca; species Lactuca serriola. The sequence continues at coordinate 270,969,542 of NC_136412.1, read as the reverse complement.
TGAATGAGAGAAATACCTCTTTTGGTTCAGTGTTGATGGGAATTGGCTCTCTTGTTTCCCTGTAGAGTTGTTGTAGAGTCCGAGTCCAGAACCCCAAACTAGAAATCTTGTTTGGCTTTCTCTTGATGGCAAACTTCCAAAAATATTTCCACAGGACCTGGGTCAAGTCAACTACATTGTTCCTTCCTGAATAGATGTTGTAGACAACATAAAACCAATCCTTTCTCATCGTGTCCGTTCCGCCATGTTTTCCAGATAAACCTCGAAGAATGAGGTTCATCAACACGGTCCAAAGTCTAGGAACCGCCAATTTCTTGAATTTATTTGCCTTGAACTCTTCATTGTACCCAATTTCATTCAGCAACGTCTGAAACTCTTCAGATGAGGGTTTTTGCACTTGAAAACCATTGAGGTTTTTAGGAATCCTAATTTCTTTGAGGAACATTCTCCAATGATTTTTGTCTCTAGAACACTTTCTTGAATTTTGATTCTCTCGAAGGTTGTGTAATGGATTTGAGGCTTTGGGGTTTTGGTTAGTGGAAATGCAATGGAGTGATGTGAGATGAACTCGATCATCACCCGAATGGATTCCTCATAACCCATAGGATCGAGTGAAAACAGTTGGTTTGTTTCATGCAAGATCGGTTCAGTGGTTGAAGATGAGGTTGAACCCTTCAATGATTTCTTTTTTTGTGGCAGGCCTTGAAGTTTCAAGGATGTTTTGAGTGGAAGCCATTGTTGCAGGTATGAGAGCTCGAAGAATATTTGTAGAGAGAATATTGGAGAAGAAGATGGATAAAGGCATAAAAAATGAACAGTTGGAGTTTGAAAACCTTTTATAGGTTGGAGTTTTGGGTCGGGTTAGAGTAATGATGAAACCGGATTGAAAAATGGGTCCATTAAATTTTTTGCCAAAATTATCATGCTTATAAACTGTAAGAGTGAAAGATGGGATGTCCATACATGCAAAAAAGAGAAAACCGTCATTTCAGTTTGAGTTGATGTGCACTTTATCGAGACGTGTGCAAATACACGTTTATTGAGGAGTTAAGGATAATCATTAAGAAAAATTACCATTAATTCAATTAAGAAAAACGTTCCAGAATTAAAAAAATAAAACTTAAAACAAAACCTTGTAGCTTCTTTGTACAACAGAGGGTCTCGGAACAAGGAATTTCTGAGATGAGATGTCATAAGATTCTTCGAAGAAAAATATGAACAAATCATTAGTAGATGATGTAGAGTTCAAGATGGCATAATCTTAGACTGATTATCAAAGGTAAAATGTATGAAGATCTTAAAGGACAATTTTAAACGTATTTGAGACTTCGAGACATGAAGTTTAAAAATACACCCACATGGATTTTATTTATTAATTAATTAAATATTTTAATTTAAAGAAAATTAATAAATCCATAGAGGTTTAAATTTAATTAAATTAAAAGATTAATTTATTAAAATTTAAACCACTTGGTATTTTTACATGTATAAAATACACCTTTATACTATATAAGATTAAAAGTTTAATTTTATACATACATACATATATATATATATATATATATATATATATATATATATATATATATATGTGTGTGTGTGTGTGTGTGTGTGTGTGTATAAGAAAAGGTCAGTCTTACCGTTAGTAGGCCTCATTCACGAAGCTGGTCTATAAGGGGTGTTTAAGGAAGCGGCCTGTAAAATGACCGTCAATGGGTATCCACTCTTACCCACCGCACTCTTGACTAGTGGAGGGTCGTTAGCCGAACGGGTAGGATAGAACATTAAATGCTCATTAAAAGTATAATGAATTATAAAGTAAAATAAATGCTTTTATAAATTCTCAATCTTAGTTACTTTAGGAAAATGTGAATTTGATGCTAACTCATGAAATTGCACATTGCACCTTATTGTTCAGTCAGTGGAGCGTGTGTGGTTAACCGACACACTAATGTGGACTAATGAAGGATGACAATGGGTTTCTCGTAAATTATTGTTGATCAATGGAGCGTGTTTGGTTAACCGGCACATTGATTAAACGATAAATGGCATCGAGAGTATCATGCTAATTTGCATGGTTATTCACATCTTGTTTGTGATCCTCGGTATCCCAGTCACAAACTTGAAGGGCATAATCGAGATTAAAAATGCCACTGAAAAGTTCAATGAATCTCAAAAGATCTAGGAATTTCATCTAAAACCTAATTCGTTTAAAATTTTGTTTTCGTGGTGAAATTGGTAAATCGTCATTTACCTACCTTCAAATAATTTGCAATTGGATTATGACATCCCTCTTCCGAATTGTAAATTATTTTGTTGGGTCCTAGCCTTAATGTTTCACTTTGGTGTTATATTAAGGACCATAAATCAACTAACTTGAATTTTCTCCCTTTGTAGATGCTTAGTTCTGACAGCCATGGTCTTCTTCATCCTTTTGGAAAAGGCTTTCCTTCTGAAGATGATGTTCCAAGTGTCGATCAAGGTGAAAGATCATTACCTTCTTCAAGCATTGGATATCATACTTCTCTACCTCCACTTCCTCCAGTGATTTTCCCTGACCCACAGTTTCATAAACTTGAAAAGTTCTAGGTTACTCAAGCCCTATTGGCATGCAAGCACGAAGATGGAAACTCGGTATGTGCACATGTTCTAAACATGAAGTCGCACCTTGAAAGACTGGGAATGTTGGGTGTCATTTTCCCAAAGGAACTGGCAGTTGACTTGGTTCTTCAGTCACTTCCCGATTCATATGGTCAGTTTGTTAAAAACTACTATATGAAACATCACGACGTGACCCTTATTGATCTGAATTTTTTGTTAATTGCTGCTGAAGCGGCATTGCTTTGGCACACCTGTCAAGCAGATTTGTATAGAAGATCTACCTCCCAAATTTCCATGAACATTGGTGATGGCAAAGGTGATAGTCCGAAAATGGTTTCTCCTTCTGAAGGAGAGAAATCGGGCATGGTCGAAAAGATTTATCATAAGAGAAAGGAAAATTCTAAGGTAGTCCCATGTGTTATTCCCAAAGAGTCCATATCTTTCTATTGCCAAGAGAAGGGGCATTGGATGCGAAGTTGCCGTATCTACCTGAAAGATCGTAAGGATAGTAAAGTCAAATTGTGTGACTCTACTTCAGGTATATCCACTGTCTAACTCTATTAAGTTCCTATTTATAGATTCTTAATACATGATGTGATAAGATTGCATTTTGATGTGTTGTAGGATCAAAGAGAAAAAAGGAAACTTAAAGGAAGAGCAAGCTGAATCTGATTGTGAAGAAATGGATTTCGATTGCATGGTTCGAGGATCAGATTTTTGAGTTGCTGCTTAGGAGTTATGATAGATTTCTTAGAAATATTTAGAAACATAGTTTTCATTTGTATTTGTGTTGTAAGGACAAGTTTTTCCGCACTTTATCAATAAAATAAAATTTGATTTTATCTTATTTTACGTTTCCTTGCTATGGCATTTGTGAAAATTGGTATTTATATTTCTATTGTTAGCAATATTGAAATTGGATTTGATTCTTAGTTATATCGTTTTTGGTAATGTCTTAAACTACCAAATGAGGAAAGATTGTCATCACCCAAGTTTCAATTGGACAGAAACTTAGAATCAGGCAATATTGAATTATGTGATGTATAAGAATCTTGATCTTTGGGAAATTGAGTCTAATTCCTTGTTCACATGTATATGCAAATCAAGTCAAAGACTAAAGGATCTAGTACACATTGATGTGGACTAGTCAGATCCACCACAAAGGATGATAAAGGCTATTCGTCATGATTTACTAATGGTTCAGCAAACATGATTATACTTACAAGATTAAGTATAATTAAAATACATTGAAAAGTTTCATAGTATAGTAGAACGAATAAAAGGAATCAGTTAGATAGAAAGATAAAAGTTTCTCTAATCTAAGAGGAAAGAAGAGTACTTTAGTATCATTTTTATGATCCTCCTAATGATTATGGAACCATGTCACAATTGATCTTCTAAGGACACCTTAGTGCATTTACATGACTAAGAAGAGGTATCGGGAATTGTTGAAATGGTTAAATCAAGAAGATGAGTCATACTTCATTCCTATACCAAGTTTTAGAGTCATACTCTAGAAACTACCTTAAGTAACATGTTCTAAGTAGGTCTATGACACCTCATAAAATGTGGATTTGAAATGGTTCTTACTCTTGTGCATTTGAAATTGGTAGTTGTGATGTTTTGTCTAAAACAAAGATCAACTAAGACCGATTACATGAAGTGTTATCTTGATAAGAATCTACACTAACTCTTGAATATACGTTTGTCAAGGGATGTTGCTTGACAGAGAATTTTATATGTCAAGAGGTCAGTGGGAGTCTTAATGGTCTTGAATAGTTTCAAGAGCTAATCAATAATAAACCTTTTAGTAATCATTAGCACGCGACCTGAGGTTAACAACCTATCGTTCTGACATATTCTCATTTTTGTTCCTATTCCAGTTAAGTTGACTATACATGTGAGTTCTATGAGTTCTCATTTGATTGCATAAGGCAAAGCACCGTGATCAGTGAAATTACATTGATCAGTGTGGGTGAGCTGCTCAATAACCTGGAAGCACTGGTAGGGCGTTGTGCTGCCAGATGGCAAGAAATTAAGAATAAGTAGGTTCAGTCCATATGAGTTTGAATTTTTCATAAACCTTGTCTTATGATAGTGGTTTGAAATGACAAGTTCACATGGATAGGAACACATACACCATCAAATCTAAGTGGCAAAAGGTTTCTCTCTGCTTCATGAAAATGATTATGAGGAAACGCTTTCACTAATAGATTTTACAGGATTAGAGTAAGTAGTTGTGGTAAATGTGTTCTCAAATTCGAGTATGATTACGACACCCCTTTTCATAGTTCGAATTGTGAGAAATGGAAAATAGTTTGAACATTCGGGACTTATTTCTATAAGTTCGGAAAAGGTTTAGACATATACATGAGCTATCTAATGAATGATGTATGAGCTCGAGAAGTCTAGATAGAGACTTATCGAAGCATCACATAAATCTGAACTTTGGTAAGAAAGTTAATAGGTATTGATTTCTAGATGTCCAAATGATTATGAGTACATCACAAAGCTAGTAGAAGCATAATTGTTATGTTGATAAGAACATAATTGTTATGCTAGTGGGAGTGTGATTATTATGTTAAGTGTTGCAAGATTAGCAATGCTGATTATAGGAAACAAAGTTCTAAATTTGCAAAGTTGCAGAATTTGGAAATTGTTTCGCTATAGTAATACTTATGGGAGAGAGCACTAATACTTCATTTCAAATCTAATAGTTTAGATTGAAATTTTAATGGAACTTAGTCATGAGAATATATGAATGTCATGTTGAAATGTTTCAACATAGGAAATTCTATATATGGGAATAATTTATCAAGAAACTGGTCAAGTATCATGTCTTTATGTAAGACATTATGAATCATATCCCATATGCTTCGGGTACTGGATCGATTACATATACTATAATATTCGCCTGTTCTATTTTTCCAAATGCCTAGCGCATTAAGAGGGAAAAGGGACAAGAACCGAATATGACTAAAGTTGTTAAACAGCTGTCAAGGACAATCTAAGGTTTACCAAAGAATGGTTGCTTGGGACAGTTGGAGGTATAGTAATGGATGAACCATATTGATATAATTCTGAATAGATAGGATTATACTAAGAATGGATTGTCATATGGAAATTATGGAAATGATTCCATAATAGGAGTTGGATATTGAGATCTATGTGTGAGTTAGAAAATTTAATGCAAGAAGGATGTTCAAGGAATGCTCCTTGAATGTGAGACTTCATTTTTAGGGAATTGTCTTGTAACAATCTCCAATGGAATGCTTTGTAATATCATCAGCCAAGTCTCTGTGACTTTGGTGCCTTGAAATTGCTAAAGGATCATTGCATGTAGGTTTAGACTCTAACGGATTCTTAAAGTGGCAAGAATTTGGTATTCTTACACTTGTGATAAGGATTTGGAATTATGAAATGAGCATCATTAGAAATGTGTTCAATTGATTTATTTCACAAGGAAAGGACCATATATAAACATAGTGTGCATGCTTTGAGCATGTGATGACTATTGTTTTAATTCAAGCATTGAGTTGATTAGTCGAAACAGTAAACAATGAATAAGGTCTAATTAATATGGTGATTAAATAATAAGTGTCTTATTTATATTCAAAAGTTTTGAAACCATATTGGATTATATTATTCTTGTGTTTCACTTTGCATGTTTTACTTCTCGAATAACTAGGTTATTCAAAAATCCATTGTCGATCATACTTTGGAAGTAAGTAACGAGGTAAGACTGTCATGAATCCGACTGTAGATTGTCTAAGAGCTTAAACATATCAAATGTTTGCTACAGTGTTCATGAGTACTCCTGAAATAAGATTTGAGTATTCGATTAAACCCACACTCATTAGAATCACTTCATGGATTTTATCACGAGTGATTATGAGACGATAATATCTTATATTATTGAAATAGAGACATATAGTAGTTGTTTACAAGTCGGTTGTGCATTAATAATATGTAAACACATTAGTAACTTGATGTTGTAAAACGTATTATTGTGTGTAATTTGATGAGTAAATTTTACAAGCATATGAGTCGAATTTTATCCGTCCCTTTTACCCTAAATGGGATAAAAGCGATATTTATGGGCCCCTCGATTATTTAGTGATGACACCCTAAGCGCTTGGCCAAGCCTAGACTAAGTTGATGTGTTCAATTGTAGTCTGAATCAGTCGTTGTAAATCGGAAAGTCGGGAAACAAACCTTGGACAGAGAGAATGATTATAATCCATGTATCATGTCCATATGATATCTTGTAGAATGGATGAATATTTGATCACTTATCTAAAGGACGCATTTCTCATAAGATCAAAGTTCGACAGCGGCTTTTGAAAGCTACGATTGTTAATCAGATTCTGAATTCATACTTTCAAGCCCATAACTATATTTGGTGTGTACTTGATTTGATTATGAGCATAGTCCTTTTGGGTTGCCTTCACTCATGCAACTTGATAGGATGACTAGAGGAGAGAGAAAGTATGATTTATTATATGAATAACAAATTGATACTCATAATGATTTTATCAATATATTATAAGATTAATATATTATTTTGAAATCAAATTAATAGTTAGTAATTAATCAGAAATTAATTTGATGTTAATTTTGGGATTAAAAGGAACTGATTAATAATGGAGGGGTTGTTTTGAAAATCGTTGATAGTTGTGAAACTGGGCTTAGGACTCCTTGTAAGTGGAGTGGATGAAATTTATGGGTTACCCCATAAGATTTCGTCCAAGGGCTTACCAAGGTGGTCCATGGGTTGCTTTGGGCGTAATTTAGGACCTAGGGTTTCCTTATTCAAGTCTAGCTTCAAGACTAAGCAACCTAGCCATATATAAACCTCCTAAACCCTAAGGATTTCGACCCCTATGTGATTCTAAAAGAACCTAGCCGATTTCATCATCTCTCCAAGTAATCCTTGTTGTCTTGAGTGTTTGTGACTGCATTAGAGGTGCAACACTTGGGGGCACTAAGCTTTCAAGAGTCAAGGATTGTTCTTGTTATTACAATTTAACAAGTGAGGAAATCTTCCAACCCTTGTATATAAATATATTTCGAAATTATGTATGATAGATCTAGGGTTTTGCTATGGATAATTGGTTTGCATGTATAACTTGAGAAAAACCTAGATCCAATGCAATTAGGGTTGCATGTGATGGGTTTGAGCCATAAGAACTTTCCTATGTGCACATGCAAACCCTAATGCTTGGATCTAGGTTTCTCTAATTGAACATGCAATGTATCCAATACTTATATTGATAGATCTAGTATAAACATTCAAATAATAACATATGAAATCAGATCTATAGGAATACCTTGAGTTGCTTGCTTGAATCTTCTTGTCTTTGGAGCTTAGAGTCACAATTGTCACTCCTCTAATGGCTTACAAACACCAACTAGAAAGAGGATGATAATAGAGAGAGAGGAGGATGAGAAAATCGGCTCTAGGGTTTCTTGAGATGCAAGAGTGCCGATTTCCTCCACCCAAAGGGTCTATATATACTATTGGCTACTAGGGTTACACCTTAAACCGTAATTGAATAACTTAGGCTCTAAGAAATCCAATAATCCCTATAGACTAGGCCTTGGACGATTTATAGGTTTCTCCAAACCCTAAAATCGTCCACCCTCTTATCCATAAAGATTCATATCCCAAAATACAACTATCACACATTTGACAGCTTATGCCCCTTTATTCAATTAACCTCTTTAAGTCACCAAATTAATTCCTAATTAATTTATGACTTATATTAATCAAATAACAATATTATTATTCCTTATATTATTCTCATAATATATTAATAATATTTCTTCTCTCATTGTAAATCATCCTGTCAAGTTGCTATGGTGAAGGCAACCCAAAAGGACCATGCTCAATCGGGTCAAATACTTGCCAAATATAGTTACAGCCTTAGACACTATTCCAACAGTCTCCCACTTGGATAAGTCCGGTAACTATATACACAAGCACAATCCGATTAGCAATCGTAGCTCTCAGAGACGCTGTCAAACTTTGATCTCATCAGTCCTGTCCTTTAGATAAGAGACCGTACAGTCCTCTGTTTAGATATCACGCGGACACAATCATAGTCCAGCGTTTAGTTTCTCGATCTTAGATTTATTCAACATAGAACTTAATCGAACACATCAATTCAGTTCTGACCGGGCCCGACACATAATTCAAATCAAATCATCGAGCGGTCGAGATATCGCTTTTACCCTCTTAGAATAAAAGTAATAGATAAACTTCGACTTATATGCATTTACTTATTCGCCAATCAATCATACACAACAATGCGTTTTATAACATCAATTTACTGATGCGGTTTCGCATCATCAATGTAGAACCAATTAACAAATAACAAACCATATATCTAGGTTTTAAGACCATATGATATTATCTTCTTGCGATCACTTACAATATATATATATATATATATATATATATATATATATATATATATATATATATACACCTTAAAGTGATTCCAGCAAACGCGGGTTTGTTCCAATGCTCAAAACTAGTTCATAAGTACTCATGAACGTTGTACCAACCTTTTGCTATGTCTAATACCATTAAGATAATCTACATACCAATTCATGACAATCTTCTTTCATATCTACTTCCAACATATGAACGATTGTGGACCATTCGAATAATTCGATTATTCTTAATAACTTAATTATTCAGGAAGTCAAAACATGCAAAGTGAAACAATAGTTAAACAATTAACATAAGACAGTAACTTTACTTATAAATAATACTCCTTTATTTAATCATCAAATGTCAATTACATTTATCTATTATAAGTTTGTAAAACTATCTAATCTAAACTAATATCATCCTTCAGCCCAATACTCCTAGCATGCTGCATGTGCTTAACCCTACTCAGTCCCTTCGTAAGCGGATCTGCTGGGTTATCTTCTGATGATATCCTCTTAACCACGAGATGTCCTTCTTCTACCCGATGCCTAATAAAGTGATATTTTCTGTCGATATGACGAGATCTACCATGATCCCTCGGTTCCTTGGTTAAGGCAACCGCTCCTTCATTATCACAGAAAATTTCCATAGGCTCCTTTATGGAAGGTACTACTCCAAGATCACCAATGAAGTTCTTCAACCATATTGCCTCCTTCGATGCTTTGCTTGCTGCAATGTACTCTGATTCGCATGTTGAATCAGCTACGGTTTCCTTCTTGGAACTTTTCCAAGTTACTGCTCCTCCATTAAGGGTAAAGACCCAGCCCGACTGCGAACGGTAGTTGTCTCTGTTGGTCTGAAAGTTGGCGTCACTATACCCTCGCACCTTTAAGTCATCACTCCCTCCGAGGACTAAACACCATTCCTTGGTCCTCCGAAGGTACTTAAGTATATTCTTGACCACAATCTAATGGGCTCTGCCAGGGTTCCCTTGATATCTATTGACCATGCTCAAAGCAAAGGCTACACCACGGCGAGTACAAGTCATAGCATACATGATTGAGACAACTACGGAAGCGTAAGGTAGTCGGCTCATCTCTGCTATCTCGGCTTCGGTACTCAGACTTTGAGTCTTACTGAATTTGGCATTACTTTGTATCGGTAATTCTCCCTTCTTTGAATTCTCCATACTAAAAAGTTTCAGTACTTTATCTAAGTAAGTGTTCTGACTAAGTCCTATTAGTCTCTTACTTCGTTCTCTCACTATCCTTATTCCCAAGATATAGGAAGCCTCTCCGAGGTCCTTCATAGCGAAGCACTTCCCGAGCCAGGACTTAACCTCCTGCAGTGTCGGGACATTGTTTCCTATGAGTAGTATGTCATCAACATACAAAACGAGGAAGCTGACTATACTCCCACTGGCTTTGACATATACACATGATTCATCATCGCTTCATACAAATCCACACTCTTTGACTTTTTCATCGAAGAAAAGATTCCATCTGTGAGATGCTTGCTTAAGCCCATAAATGGACTTCTCAATTTTGCACACTCTATTTGGATGCTTCGTATCGACAAAACCCTCTGGCTGAGCCATGTAAACATCCTCAGCCAACTTCCCATTAAGGAAAGCGGTCTTGACATCCATCTGCCATATCTCATAATCATGAAATGCAGCTATGGCTAGTATCACCCTAATAGACTTTATTTTCGCAACTGGTGAGAAGGTCTCATCATAGTCAACTCCGGGATTTTAGTAAAGCCCTTCGCAACCAATCGCGCCTTATATGTGTGTACATTCCCATCCACGTCGGTCTTCTTCTTGAAGATCCATTTGCACCCAACAGTCTTACGTCCGGGCACATTATCAACCAAATTCCAAACTTGGTTGTCATACATGGATTCAATCTCGTTGTCCATTGCCTCTTTCCATTTTGCAGACTCTGGGCCTGCCATGGCTTCCTTATAGCTATTAGGTTCATCTAGATTTATTAGTGTACCATCATTAATATACATGTCCCCTTCGGTAGTAATATGAAAACCATAAAATTGGGGTTGAACTCTAACTTTTTCGGAACGTCTAAGAGGTAAGGACTCGTCAATTGGTTCAACCGGAGTTTCCTCCTCGGGTTGAGTGCCAGCGATAGAGGTTCCTTCATCACTCGATTCTTGAATCTCTTCAAGTTCGATCTGCCTCCCACTGTCTCCTTGGCTTATGGGTTCTCGCTCTCGGAAAACCCCGCTCCTCGCAACGAAGACAACATTGTCATTCGGTCTATAGAAGAGATATCCAAAGGATTTCTGCGGGTAGCCGATGAAAATACATCGCTCACTACGAGGTTCGAGCTTGTCGTGAGTATCTTGTCTTACGAAAGCCTCGCAACCCCAAACTTTGATATGTGCCAACGAGGAAGCTTTCCCTATCCATATCTCGTGAGGCGTTTTGGCAACCTTCTTAGTAGGGACTCGGTTAAGGATATGGGCGGCAGTCTCTAAGACATACCCCCAGAATGAGATAGGTAGTGAAGCACGACTCATCATAGAATGAACCATGTCTAACAAGGTTCGATTACGCCTTTCTGCCACACCATTCAACTGCGGTGTCTTAGGTGGCGTCAATTGCGAAACTATTCCGCATTCTTTGAGATAGTCGTGGAATTCAAGACTTAGGTACTCTCCTCCTTGATCGGATCGAAGCATCTTGATTTTCCTGCCCAATTGATTCTCCACTTCATGTTTGAATTCTTTGAACTTTTCAAACGTTTCTGGCTTGTGCTTGATATACCCATATCTACTATAATCATCGGTGAAAGTCACATAGAAGCGGTTCGCATCCTTTGTGGTGGATCAAAAAGGTCCACATACATCGGTATGTATAAGATCCAATAAGCCCTCACCCCTCTCACAAGTACCAGTGAAGGGTGACTTGGTCATCTTTCCAAGCAAACAAGATTCACACGTGTCATCTTCCCTAAGGTCGAATGACTCTAACACTCCATCCTTTTGGAGTTGGGCTATGCGCTTCTTGTTGACATTTCCAAGACGACAATGCCACTAACATGCTCTATCCATACTATTGGAAGAATCCATGCATAAAACATCATTTCCTAAGTTATCTACAATCATAACAGTCTCATAAATTCCATTACTAGGCATTGCTTCAAAATATAAAACACCATTTAGATAAGCATAAATCGAACCATTCTCATTATTAAACGAATATCTAAATCCTTGTCTAAACAAACCATGAAATGAAATGATGTTTCTTGCCATATCTGGCAAGTAGCAACAATTATTCAAATCTAAACTTAACCCATTACTAAGCACTAAAGAATACACTCCAATCTTGGTAACAGGCGACGATCTTCTGTTTCCCATGATTAGATTTATTCTTCCAAGCTCCACATCCCTATTTCTTCTTAGTCCCTGCAATTCAGAACAAATGTGGTAACCACACCCGATATCAAGAACCCAAGAAATAGCATGAGATGAATCATTAGATTTAATTGTGTAAATACCTACGAAAGACGGCTTGATCTTTCCATCCTTGATGGCTTGCAGATATTCTGGGCAGCTTCTCTTCCAATGCCCTATTTTGTGGCAATGGTGACACTCTGCCTCCTTCGGGTTAGGGTTGGGTTTAGCAGGATCAACCTTGGTACCACTAGAAGAGGAACCATCTCGGGACTTTCCCTTGCGGTGGCTCTTTGACGGATCCTTCCTCTTTTTGCCCCTTCCCTGCCCTATAGCTAAAACAGGAGCAGCGGATGGATCGGGAGTTTGTGCAACAGACTTGTCCTTAAGGTTGCTCTCAGCAACCCTTAGGAGCCCTTGGAGCTTGCTTAGGGTGACCTCTTCCTTGTTCATGTGGTAGGTCATCCTAAATTGGTTGTAACACGGAGGCAAAGAGTGAAGGACCATGTCGATAGCCAAGTCTTCCCCAAAGTCGACATTCAACTTGCGAAGACGATCGACATACCTTTGCATCTTTTGCAAGTGAACGGTTAAAGATTCTCCATTACCCATTTTAGTAGTGATCATGTTAGTGAAGATCTCGTAACATTCCTGCCTCGCATTTTGATGGTATCTCTCCAATAAGTCTTGATGCATCTTGTACGGATACATGTCCTCATAGGACTTTTGGAATTCGGCGTTCATTGTGGCTATCATGATGCAATGAACCTTCGTTGCATCACACTCATGAGTCTCAAAAGCAGTCATTTCATCCGGAGTAGCGATTTCTGGATTGAACTTTTCGAGCTTCTCGTCAAGGATATACTCCTTGTCCTCATAGCGAGCAATCGTGCGAATGTATCTTATCCATTTGCTAAAGTTCGTTCCATCGAAAGTCACCTTTTGGCAAAGGCTCATTAACGTGAACGAGCTAGCAGCAGCGTTGTTTGCGTTCTACGTCTACAAGTAGAAAAGACAAAGTTTGATTAGAATTGAATCCCTAATTATCACCCAATATGAAAAATTAGGGCTAGGATCGAACAACATTATTTGCATATTAGAAAAGGGATGCCGTAATCCAACATGCAAACATTTTGAAGGTAAGTGAATGACGATTCACTAATTCTCCACCACAAAACATAGCCTTAAGTTTTAAATGTATTTAGAATTCCTAGATTTCGATGAGATTCATTGAACTTTTCAATGGCATGTTTAAATCTCGATATGCCCCTCTCGTTTGTGACTGGGATGCCGAGGATCACAAAGTGGGTGTGAATAACCATGCAAATCTACACGGTGCCTTCATTGTTACAATCACCTATTCGATGTGCCGGTAAACCACACACGCTCCACCGAACTATGATAAACAATGAATCACCCTTTGCCACCTTTTCTTAGAACCAATTAGTGTGCCGGTAAACCACACACGCTCCACTAACTTCTTAGCAAGGGTGCAAAGGGTAATTTCATGGGTTTGCATCAATTCACTTTTCCTAAAGTAACTAGGACTTGGAATTTGAAAAACATGTAGTTACTTTCTATTTTAATATTATAATTTTAATGAGGAGATAGGGTCGCCCTATCCTACCCGTTCGGCTAACGACCCTCCACCGATCAAGCAAGCGGTGGGTGTGAGTGTACACCCATTAAGCGCCATTTTATAGGCAGCAACCTTATACCCACCTTATAGACCGGCTTCGTGAATGAGGCCTACTAACGGTAAGACTAGCATTTTAATTATATATATATATATATATATATATATATATATATATATATATATTAAGCTTGTAATCATATAATAGTATAGGGTTGAATTTTAAACTTGTAAAATTCTAGGGTTTGAAATTTATATTGTCCAAATGAAACTTTTAATCACAAAACTTAAATTTCAAAACCTGATGACAAGTTTTAAACTTTTCAAAACATAAGGGATCAAATAACAAATAATTTAAATTAACCATTTAATCTCATAATTTTCCATATTTGATTTATTTAAATATTTCTTGCAAAACAATTCACCAATTTAATTAAAATAATCAATTAATATCATATAAGGAAATTATTATTCAACTAATTGGTAAATATCTTTTGTTAGGTCAAGAATATACTCACATATATGTTAAAATTCGAATTTTATTGACCCATAAAGATTAAGGCAAGTTTTCATAAGAAAAACAGCAAGAAATCCCGAAACTAGCTCCATATGACGCTCGAACTCGCCGAGTACCACAATGGACTCGCCGAGTCCACTATGGAACTCGCCGAGTTCATCAGGCAGATGGACAAAATCAAATTTTACAATCAACAAGCAATCAACCAATGCATCAATTCAATAGAAACCAATCAAGGCTTTGATACCACTGATGAGTTTGAGCCATAAGAACTTTCCTATGTGCACATGCAAACCCTAATGCTTGGATCTAGGTTTCTCTAATTGAACATGCAATGTATCCAAGACTTATATTGATAGATCTATTATAAACATTCAAATCATAACATATGAAATCAGATCTAAAGGAATACCTTGAGTTGCTTGCTTGAATCTTCTTGTCTTTGGAGCTTAGAGTCACAATTGTCACTCCTCTAATGGCTTACAAACACCAACTAGCAAGAGGATGATAATAGAGAGAGAGGAGGATGAGAAAATCGGCTCTAGGGTTTCTTGAGATGCAAGAGTGCCGATTTCCTCCACCCAAAGGGTCTATATATACTATTGGCTACTAGGGTTACACCTTAAACCGTAATTGAATAACTTAGGCTCTAAGAAATCCAATAATCCCTATAGACTAGGCCTTGGACGATTTATAGGTTTCTCCAAACCCTAAAATCGTCCACCCTCTTATCCATAAAGATTCATATCCCAAAATACAACTATCACACATTTGACAGCTTATGCCCCTTTATTCAATTAACCTCTTTAAGTCACCAAATTAATTCCTAATTAATTTATGACTTATATTAATCAAATAACAATATTATTATTCCTTATATTATTCTCATAATATATTAATAATATTTCTTCTCTCATTGTAAATCATCCTGTCAAGTTGCTATGGTGAAGGCAACCCAAAAGGACCATGCCCATTAATACCCTTCCTGGAGATATTTAGCTCAAACCCTAACTCTAGAAGATCTAGATCTTGATCCAAAATCCATCAATATTTCAAGATAGGATGTACAAACAGAGATCTTGACCTTAGAGACTAGATGAACACGTAAAGCCTTCAACTTTCTCTTCATGCATGGCCCTTTGAAGCTTAAAAGGCCAAAGTGGTAGTCTAAAGGTTGCATGGAACTTCTATGGCCATAAAGTTTTCACCTTTATTCCATGAAAGCCCTTCAAGACCCTAGATCTGAAAGGGTATTCACTTGGGATGTCCATTTCCCAAGGATCAATATATTTGGACCAAAAACCCAATAAAAGTGTTAAGAAAGAGATCTAAGCAATCATTTGGCAAGTTTGAAACTTGCTTACCAAAAAGTGACGAGGATGGGGTGAAGTTTATAGATCTACAAACTCCTTGAGTGCTCAAGCTTCTTCTTCTTCCACAAGCATTAAACACACAAAACTCTCTCAAGGATGGCTCATAAACTCACACAATGCATTAGGGTTTGGGACTTGGAGGCTGTAAATGAGGACATCCTATGGAGGTTAAGGTGTTTAAATAGGGTGCAAAACCCAGGAAATTAGGGTTTCATTATGCCCGTCCTACTTGTCGAGTTGAGGCTCTCAACTCGTCTAGTCGACTTTACAACCCGCATCCAATTTCATTCCTACTCGACGAGTTTGGGGCCTCAAAGTCATCGAGTTTCTATACAAAAGCAAATAAAATTTTGAATTAAATACATACCATGAACCGGGCATTACAAGTGGCACAGTAAAGATGGGTGATAATGGTATGCATAGTATTAAGGGAAATGGCACAATGTAGATGAAGATGCACCACATAATGGTCAGGAAACTGGATTGCTGGTTTGTACATGATCTTCGAAAGAACCTGATATCTCTTGGCACTTTGGTGAAGGATAAACTAAAGTATTTTAGAAATGGTGACTTGGTAAGAGTCTCTAAGGGTGCTCTTGTGGTTATGAAGGGAAATATGACTGATGGGATTTTTTTTCTTGGAAGGTTACATGATGAGAAGAAAGGTGACTATATCCTAATCCTTGGATTGGTATGGTAATAAAATAGAGTTTTAGCATCATAAAATTGGTATCATGAGTGATAAGAGTATAATAATGAGTAAACATGGGTTGTTTTGTGGAGAAGTAATTAGACATGTTAAACCTAGTAAAGCATGTGTTTGAGAGATGAAACATGGGGTGAAGTTCAGTTCGGTTCAACTCTTATGCATAGAAATCCTTGAGTATGTTCACTCAGATTTATGGGGACTCTCTCTAGTGATATCTTATGGTGGAAGTCAATTCTTTGCGAGATTTATTGTCATACCCCCGACCCAGATGGCGGAAACGTCCGAGGGCCCGCGTGACTTAAATTGAATATCATCACAATGAATATACATGGAACGTAACATAAACATCACCATGCATTAATACATTACAACTGAATTTTTTCACATCAAGTACATTGTCTAAATATTACATATCCATAGCATAAATTGTTTGAGAGTTTTCAAAATATAACATCCTAACACACTTGGTATTATTCTTCAGTTTATCTGTTACCTGAGAATACAAGTCATTTTGAAAAACGTCAACATATGGAATGTTGGTGAGTTCATAAGCAGGGTTGATATGAAAATGTTTTGTGCAGTTTATAAAACCCAGAAAATACGATATTTTCTGAAAAGACAACTGTTTATACTAAAGTGTGAAGATCCATAGGTTTATGCATGAATGATTTCAAAGCGTGTATAAATGAGAAGTTTTTCATTATAGTTATTGAAAATACAAGTGAATGGTGTTGATTTCCTCGAAAAACCCGATGTTTTCCGATAATATAAAATGATTGTTTCAAATTATTACACCGTCACAACGAATGATTATGAATTCCCTTGATTACTCAGATAGCATTGGATTTATTATGTGAGTCGTTATAACCATGTAAGATAATGGCTAGTTCGTCTGTCTTGGCGTTCTAGTGAACGCCGAAATTGATCTTAAGATTTTGTCACCCTAGACTAGCCGAGTCTAACTGTAGCGAACAACTGAGGTGTGGGGGAGTCACCCCCGTATAGGTTTATACACAAACTCTCGCTCTCCTTCCAGGAGACTTTGATTATAACTACAGACTATGACTGAAACTTAAAGGTGTCGCCCATTATTACTCACTTAATCCAAACGAATTTGATTACCATTAATTAAAAACCTGAATTTGTTTACTTGAATTGAAGGTAAGCCTAACAGACGAGGAGAAGAGGATTACAAGGTCCTACTAATTTCGTATGTTATTTAAGGCTGTTGGGTATACGAAGGACGTGTTGGCCCATTTTGCATATGATTTATTTGGACCTTACTAGCAATGCTAATGGGCCACTGAGGCCCAATAGCACGTAAAAGCCATTGAGGGTCCCTTAAGCATGTAATTGGGTCGCAGGAGGCCCAATAGACATGTCTTATTATTATTAGGCCTAAAAATCATGTTAATGGGTCACGAAAGCCCAATAGACATGATTAGAATCTTTCAAGCCCAACAACTTTAATATTTACTTGTTTTAGATATAGCATAATTGTCGGAAGGTCTGAATGTTCAATTGTTAAATCGCAAAGTCACGAAGTTTGTTGATTAATTATAACGATATTTGAAAATATATGTATATTTTTCATTCTATTTTCATATGTTATAAGTTGGTATTTTTGACCCAAATATCTTAATAATAAAATAATTGACTCAAAAATATTGGTTTTACCTATTCAGTCCTTCTTTAAAAAAAATGACAATCTTAGTCCCTTTTTATAAAAAAAAAAATGAAATTTTAGGCCCTTAAATTATTTTCTTGACATTTTTGGCCCACAGACTTATTTAAATAATGTTTTCAAACCAAAATTTACTTTTTGGCAGTTTCAACCTCTTTAGTAAAGGATTTTCATTTAAAGTCCAAACTTTTCGCAACTTTTACAATGGTTACCCAAAATCCAAAAACTTTGCATTTTTGATCCTTTTTGGCAAAAAGGGTCATTTTAACCCCTGAAATACATTTATTTACTCTTTTACCCACTGTTTTGAGAAATTTACCATTTCAATCCCTTAAAAACACACTTTTTCGCAATTTTGGGCCTATGGGCCGAAAAGCCCAAAAATTTGGCTCATTAGGCTACAATTTACATTTCTAGTCCTTTGAAGAGCATAATATTAATAAAAACATCTATTTTAACTATTTTGACCCTTTTGGTCCTTATGAAAACCATGAATGACAACCTTTAACCCAACTTTTGTTTATTTGACAAATATAGCCCAAAAATGAGTTTTATGTTGTAATATGTTTATTGTAACCTTAGAGGGTAATTTTTCTTGACTTGTTTAATGTAATATATCTTAGATCACGTATATTTTCCTCCTTGAGCTATAGATCTCGATATTTCTTTCTTTTTTGGCACATATTTACCACATAAACACATGAAATCACACATAACATACACATACACATAGATCTACACATTTTACTTGTATTCTCCCCCATAAAACTTGTGAAAACCGAAAATAGAGGGGTATGAACTCACCTTTGCTTGTTGTTTCGGTTTGAAGAAAGAAATGGAAGAGTTTGATGTTGTTTTCGGCCCTAGAAAGCTTCTTGAAAAGACTTTGGCTTAGATAGGTTCTAAGAAACATGATCATGAACTTTCATGAGTTAGAAGGAGATTTATAAAAGATTCAAGAAGCTAAACCATGGATCTAAGCATCAACTTACCTAGGATGATGATTTTTGTGGAAGAACCTCCTTGAAATGTTCCAAGATCTCGAAAATTTTAATAGAGGAATAAGAGTGTTCTTGAGAGTGTTTGGGATGAGAGTTTGAAGATGTGTGTGTGTGTGTTTGGTGATCCTTGCCCGAGAGTAGAAGAAGGAGACGAGAGAGAGAGAGAGGGTGAAGTGACCATATAGATGTTTGTTGGTCCATGCATGGGTACATGGTGTGCAATAAGGAGGTGGCACCTCCCAAAGTCAACCCTCCCCATTTTGCATCTTTTTATTGCTTCCTAATTGGTCCGAGAGAGAGGGAGAAGAGAAAGAATTTGGGCCTTTAATGCTTGAGTCCATAATATGGGTCCAATTTGATGGTTTTTGGCCCATTGGGCCTTTTAGAGTAATTCACGGCCCAATATACATCAAGGGATGAGTTTTATGGCCTATTTTAGGCTTAGATTTGTTATGGCCCAATAAGGCCCATTTAGATAAACTAGCCCATTTTAGGCTTAAAAGGCCCAAAAAGGTTAAGTTTCATGAAAGTGGGTCCAATTAGGGCTCATTTAATAGTTCTTTGCCCAACATAGTTAAATTGGAAGTTTACTGGTCCATTAGGCCCAATAAGGAAATCCTAGTCCAAAATGGACTTGAACCGAGATTTTTAGGGTTTCCAACCTTTTGTTGACTATTTGAATGTTTGTATAGAGTATTTGATGGAATTTTGTTGTCATTGAATAAGTACCATTCATGTGTTCAAGTTTTAGTTACAATGTTATCCTTGTTAAGGGTTTTACAAAGCATTAGAATTCCTAGTTGTGACATCATCCCCCCGTAAGAGGGAATTTCGTCCCGAAATTCTTTTTAAAGCTAGATTTGAGAATGCGAGAATAAGTGAGGGTACTTCTGCTTCATCTGGTCTTCGCGTTCCCATGTGAATTCGGGTCCACGTTTTGGGTTCCACCGAACTTTCAGAATCGGAATACGACTTTGCTTAGTACGCTTCACTTCCCTGTCCATGATTTTGACTGGTTCTTCGACGAACAGGAGATTCTCGTTGATTTCGATTTCTTCTAATGGAATGACGAGGGTTTCGTTGGATAAGCACTTCTTCAAATTGGAAACATGGAACACGGGGTGTACACTGCTGAGCTTAGCGGGTAGCTGCAGTCTATAAGCGACTGGACCGATTCGGGCAAGAATCTCGAAAGGTCCAATGTATCGTGGGTTTAGTTTTCCCCGTTTCCCAAAACGATTCACCCCTTTCCAGGGAGAGACCTTTAACAACACCCGATCCCCGACTTGAAATTCCAAGGGCTTTCGCCGTTTATCAGCGTAACTCTTTTGTCGGTCTCGTGATGCTTGAAGTCGAGCCCTTATTTGAACTATCTTCTCTGTCGTTTCGCGTATGATTTCTGGTCCTGTTAATGCATTGCTTGGTGTCTGTCCTCTTGCTAGCTGAGTGTCACCTATCTCTACCCAACATAACGGTGATCTACATTTACGCCCATACAATGCCTCGAATGGAGCAACTTTGATGCTTGAGTGATAACTGTTGTTGTACGAGAACTCGATTAAAGGCAAGTGGGTATCCCACGACCTTCCAAAGTCTATCACACAGGTACGAAGAATATCTTCAAGCGTTTGAATGTTTTGCTCTCTTTGACCATCCGTTTGTGGGTGGTAGGCAGTTCTCATGTCAAGTTGTGTTCCTATAGCTTTCTGAAGTGATTGCCAAAAGCGTGAAGTAAACCTATTATCTCTATCTGAGATGATAGATATTGGCACTCCATGGAGTCTCACGATTTCCTTGATATAGGTTCTTGTCAATCGTTCCATCTTGTATAACTCTTTTATTGGCAGGAAATGAGCGGATTTTTTCAACCTGTCAACTATTACCCATATGGTATCCAAACCATCAATTGTCTTGGGTAGTTTGGTCACAAAGTCCATAGTAATCCTTTCCAATTTCCACTCGGCAATTACTGGTTGTTGTAATAATCTCGAGGGCTTTTGATATTCTACCTTTACTTTAGCACAAGTGAGGCACTTGCTAACATAAGTGGCAATTTCTGCCTTCATGTTAGGCCACCAATAATGCTGCTTGATATCCAAGTACATTTTATTTGAACCCGGATGGATGGAGTATCGTGTCTTGTGGGCTTCATTCATGACTACTTCTCTGAATCCCCCAAGTTTAGCGATCCAAATTTGGTTCATGAAATAGTATGCTCCGTCTTCCTTCACTTCGAAATTCTTTTCCATTCCACATAACGCTTCGCTTGTTCTGGTTTCTATCTTCATAGCATCGAACTGGGCTGCTTTGATTTGTGTGGACAGATGGGATTGAATGGTTATTGAAAGAGTTTTCACCCGCCGATTTGAGTATTCTTTCCGACTCAAGGCATCGGCCACCACGTTAGCCTTACCTGGGTGGTACTTGATTTCGCACTCATAATCGTTTAGCAGTTCAACCCATCTTCGCCGCTTCATGTTTAACTCCTTTTGATTTAAAATGTATTGGAGACTCTTGTGGTCCGTGAAAATGATGCACTTTGTACCATAAAGGTAGTGCCTCCAAATCTTTAAGGCGAAGATCATAGCTCCCAATTCGAGATCATGGGTGGTATAATTCACCTCATGTGTCTTTAGTTGTCGGGACGCATAAGCTATCACCTTCCCACGCTGCATGAGTACACAGCCTAAACCCTGATTCGATGCATCACAGTATACTTCGAAGTCCTCTGTTCCTTCTGGTAGTGATAGTACCGGTGCACTGCAGAGTGCTTGCTTCAGAGTTCGGAATGCAGCTTCTTGCTTATCCATCCATTCAAAGGGTACACCCTTTTATGTAAGCATGGTAAGTGGCTTTGCTGTTTTGGAGAAGTTCTGAATGAACCTCCTGTAATCACCTGCGAGACCAAAAATTTGACGAATTTCTATGGGTGTCGTTGGGATCGCCCATCCTTCAATGGCTTTGACCTTAGAAGGATCCACATGTATCCCTTCTTGACTAACAACATGACCCAAAAAGTTCACACTACGAAGCCAGAACTCACACTTAGAGAGTTTTGCGTATAACTTTTCAGTTCGTAAGGTTTCCAAGATTTGCCAGAGATGTCAGCCATGCTCCTCTTCGCTTCGAGAATAGACTAGGATATCATCAATGAAAACAATGACAAAATTGTCGAGGAATGGCCGGAAAATTCGATTCATTAGGTCCATGAATGCAACAGGGGCATTCGTTAGACCGAAGGGCATTACAACATATTCGTAATGTCCATAACGAGTTTGGAAAGCGGTTTTGGGGATATCCTCTTCCCGGACTTTGAGTTGGTGGTATCCAGATCATAGATCTATCTTAGAGAAGTAACTTGCTCCTTGGAGCTGGTCAAATAGATCGTTGATTCGCGGAAGTGGATAGCGATTTTTGATAGTGAGCTTATTTAGTTCCCTATAGTCAATACACATCCTAAAGGAACCGTCCTTCTTCTTAACAAAGAGAATCGGAGATCCCCAAGGTGAGAAACTGGGTCAGATGAATCCTTTGTCCAAAAGTTCGCTGAGTTGGCTGGACAGTTATTGCATCTCCGCAGGAGCCAACCTATAGGGCAATTTGGCGATGCGTGTAGCTCCTGGAACAAGGTCAATTCGAAACTCGACTTGTCTTTATGGGGGTATCCCCGGAAGATCTTCAGGAAAGACATCCGAGAAATCGCAAGCCACCGAGATGTCTCGAATATTGACCTCTTCCTTGGACTTATCCACTATATGAGCCAGAAACGTCAAGTCTTTCTTTCGTAGATACTTTTGTGCCTTAATTCATGAGATAAGACGAAGGTTCGTGTTGGGTTTGTCTCCGTATATAATTAGGGTTTCGCGATTTGGGAGGTGAAGGCGAACGACCTTCTCATGACACATAATTTCCGCATGGTGGGGGCTTAACCAGTCCATGCCGATAATCACATCGAAACTCCTAATAGTTACAGGCATCAAGTTTATTTGAAAGACGTGATGATTTAAGGTCAGGGTACATCCTATGTAGATTTCCCCAGTTGATTTTGTTTTCCTATTAGCCATTTCCACCGTAAAGGTTTCATTAAGCTTTTGGGGTTGTTGTTTTAACAAGTGTTTGAATTTATTACTCATAAAGCTTCGTTCTGACCTGGTATCAAATAGGATGCATGTATATGTGTGGTTTAGTAGAAACGTACCGGTGACGCCAGTGGGATCCTGAACCGCTTCTCCTTGACCCATGGTTAGCACTCTACCTACTCCTCCATTCCTAGGGTTGTTGACGTTGGGGCAGTTTCGACGGAAATGCCCAATCTTTCCACATCCATAATAGGTTTGGCTTCGCCCCTCATTTTTGTTGTTGTTGTTGTTGTTTCCCTGCTCCTGGTTCTGGGGAGGATAGGTCCTGCAGTATTACGCCATGTGAACCTTTTGATTACAACTGGTACAATGCATATCCTTGCATTTGCCATTATGATCGAGACTGCACTTGTTGCACTTTGGGAGATTCCCGAAATACTGACTAGGGGAACTTGGAGTAGATGAGACTGGAGCATGTGGTGTGGAGGGAACTTGGGTGGTTGCAGCGTTGCCTGTCACTGTTTGTTGTTTCTTTGACAACTCTGAGCCTTGTCCCCCTATTCTCTTGTTATTCTTTCCTTTCTTGTTGTCACTCTCCTTCTTGCCTTCAGTTTCCCCTGACTTCTTGCCCTTCTTGTTGTTGTGGTCGTACAGTTTCTTGGCCAACCTGTTGGCACTGTCGAAGGTTTCAGGATTTGCAGCTATCACATTTCCTTGAATTGGGGAGGTTAATCCCCAGATGAATCGTTCGATTTTCTTTCCCTCTGAAGTAATCATGCCAGGTCACAACAGTGACAGTTCACTAAACCTTGATATGTATGCATCAATGTCGGAGTTTCGGACGGTGAGATTCCATAACTCTTGCTCTATTTTCTGAATTTCGCCACGCGGGCAGTATTCGGCCATCAACATATCTTTCAACTCCGCCCACGAAATGGCATTGGCTACGGGGAGAGTCATGGCCTCTACATGTCCATTCCACCAGGTGAGAGCTTGGTCAACGAATGTGCATGCGGAAAACTTCACTTTCATCTCCTCGGGGCATTCACATATCTCGAATACCGATTCCACCTTTTCAATCCATCTCTTTAGGGTTATCATTCCCCTTGTGCCAATAAAGGTTTGTGGCTTGGCGTTGGTGAAATATTTGTAAGAGCATGTCTTGATAGGCCCTTGATTTATTCCATTGTTCGAACTTCCAACCCCTTGTCCATTGCCTCCACCATTGTTCCCTTGGTGGATTTTTGTGAGTTTGTGGTCCTATAAACTAGGTGTATTGCATGTACTTAAGTATTTTCACATATTAACATACAATCATCAAAAAATAACACATAACAGATGATAACATCACAATAGAAGACATATATTTTCCAATAATAATATCCGTACTTTGATACATGAAAATTTGCTCGAAAGAGCATACATAAAGGATGAAAATTCGACAGCGTAACGACTCTATG
The DNA here is from genome assembly GCF_051521515.1 of Lactuca serriola. NCBI lineage: Eukaryota > Viridiplantae > Streptophyta > Magnoliopsida > Asterales > Asteraceae > Lactuca > Lactuca serriola. Next base: position 270,944,629 of record NC_136412.1, on the reverse strand, counting down.
AGTAGTGTAATCACTTAAACATAGAGTCGATGGTATATAGCATAGATCATATAAGCATAATACTAAAGACGGATATGACTAGTCCTAGTCATGGTGGGATGTGCCAGGGGGTGGTGCTGAGGAAGTGGACGCTCCCTGAAGGCGAGTCACCTGTCGTTCCACGTCTTGGAGTCGAGCCTCCTACCTCGCCTGCCTCATGTGGAACTCTCGGATAACCTCTCGCGTCTCCTGCTCTGCACGCTCAACTCTAGTCCGCATCTGGTGCATCTGATCGGCGGTGCTCTGAGCTAGATCGCCAGTGTCCCGAAATCGTCTCACCATGACCGAAAGCACGCGATCAGCCAATCCTCCCTCCCTCAAGTCATAGAACTCGCGTTCCATGCCAAACGGGGGTCGCTGTCCCTGTTGCCTGCTCCACCTCTAAATGTTGATACCCCAGGGGGGGTGTAGGGCCAGTTGGGCCCATCCGATGAGCGGGAACCCTAATCGGGTAAGGGGTTGATGGCTTCGGACTCCACGTCTGAATCACTGTCATCGTCATTGTTGGGTTCCTCTTCAAGGTCTCCTTCGACTTCTTCTTCTTCTAGGTCTACCACTGGTTTAGCAGGTCTGCCCTCGACTTCTACCTCAGGTTCCTCTTCAGACTCCTCCCCGGTGTCTTCTTTAGGTTCCTCTTCCAACCATCCGTTATTCCCCTGGTTAGGGAAATACTGATCTCCAGGGTGATGGAAGCCGGCCATACTGTCTACGAGAGTGTATAAATATACTAATATTAATCCTAAGATGTTTTAATTATTATGTAAATTCAGTTGATGTTCTCTTCTGGGTAGCAAAGGGGTATGTTTTTAAGTTTACCGACCATCGCGATTTCCCCAGGGCCTGTGATAGTTGTACTCTGGAGGAAATGTAGTTGATCAGGCTACATTCACCTCTTAATACAACTATGAATAGTCCCGACTTAACCGAGATGCCAGTATCATCTTATTTGATTTGGTATTATGTTCTTTTTCCTATGTCACATAAGTAAAGGTGTTTTATCATATATTTTATTTGTTTTGTTCAGATTTGTTTAGTCCTTCTTTTGTTTATAGTTGCATATCAATGTGTGGTTAGATATGCCAGTTCACTATAAACAGAGCTCTCATACCAACCTGTCACACCCACGAACCAGACGGCAGAAACGTCCGAGGGCCCGCATGACTTAAATTAAATATCATCACAATGAATATACATGGAACATAACATAAACATCACCATGCATTAATACATTACAACTGACTTTTTTCACATCAAGTACATTGTCTAAATATTACATATCCATAGCATAAATTGTTTGATAGTTTTCAAAATATAACATCCTAACACACTTGGTATTATTCTTTAGTTTATCTGTTACCTGAGAATACAAGTCATTTTGAAAAACGTCAACATATGGAATGTTGGTGAGTTCATAAGCAGGGTTGATATGAAAATGTTTTGTGCAGTTTATAAAACCCAGAAAATACGATATTTTCTGAAAAGACAACTGTTTATACTAAAGTGTGAAGATCCATAGGTTTATGCATGAATGATTTCAAAGCGTGTATAAATGAGAAGTTTTTCATTATAGTTATTGAAAATACAAGTGAATGGTGTTGATTTCCTCGAAAAACCCGATGTTTTCCGATAATATAAAATGATTGTTTCAAATTATTACACCGTCACAACGAATGATTATGAATTCCCTTGATTACTCAGATAGCATTGGATTTATTATGTGAGTCGTTATAACCATGTAAGATAATGGCTAGTTCGTCTGTCTTGGCGTTCTATTGAACGCCGAAATTGATCTTAAGATTTTGTCACCCTAGACTAGCCGAGTCTAACTGTAGCGAACAACTGAGGTGTGGGGGAGTCACCCCCGTATAGGTCTATACACAAACTCTCGCTCTCCTTCCAGGAGACTTTGATTATAACTATAGACTATGACCGACACTTAAAGGTGTCGCCCGTTATTACTCACTTTATCCAAACGAATTTGATTACCATTAATTAACGACCTGAATTTGCTTACTTGAATTGAAGGTAAGCCTAACAGACGAGGAGAAGAGGATTACAAGGTCCTACTAATTTCGTATGTTATTTAAGGCTGTTGGGTATACGAAGGACGCGTTGGCCCATTTCGCATATGATTTATTTGGACCTTACTAGCAATGCTAATAGGCCACTGAGGCCCAGTAGCACGTAAAAGTCATTGAGGGTCCCTTAAGCATGTAATTGGGTTGCAGGAGGCCCAATAGACATGTATTATTATTGTTAGGCGCAAAAGTCATGTTAATGGGTCACGAAAGCCCAATAGACATGATTAGAATCTTTCAAGCCCAACAACTTAAATATTTACTTCTTTTAGATATAGCATAATTGTCGGAAGGTCTGAATGTTCAATTGTTAAATCGCAAAGTCACGAAGTTTGTCGATTGATTATAACGATATTTGAAAATATATGTATATTTTTAATTCTATTTTCATAAGTTATAATTTGGTATTTTTGACCTAAATATATTAATAATAAAATAATTGACTCAAAAATATTGGTTTTACTTATTCAGTCATTCTTTAAAAAAAATGACAATCTTAGTCCCTTTTTATAAAAAAAATGAAATTTTAGGCCCTTAAATTATTTTCTTGACATTTTTGGCCCATAGACTTATTTAAATAATGTTTTCAAACCAAAATTTACTTTTTGGCAGTTTCAGCCTCTTTAGTAAAGGATTTTCATTTAAATTCCAAACTTTTCGCAACTTTTACAATGGTTACCCAAAATCCAAAAACTTTGCATTTTTTATCCTTTTTGGCAAAAAGGGTCATTTTAACCCCTGAAATACATTTATTTACCCTTTTACCCACTGTTTTGAGAAATTTACCATTTCAATCCCTTAAAAACACACTTTTTCGCAATTTTGGGCCTATGGGCCGAAAAGCCCAAAAATTTGGCCCATTAGGCTACAATTTACATTTCTAGTCCTTTGAAGAGCATAATATTAATAAAAACATCTATTTTAACTATTTTGACCCTTTTGGTCCTTATGAAAACCGTGAATGACAATCTTTAACCCAACTTTTGTTTATTTGGCAAATATAGCCCAAAAATGAGTTTTATGTTGTAATATGTTTATTATAACCTTAGAGGGTAATTTGTCTTGACTTGTTTAATGTAATATATCTTAGATCACGTATATTTTCCTCCTTGAGCTATAGATCTCGATATTTCTTTCTTTTTTGGCACATATCTACCACATAAACACATGAAATCACACATAACATACACATACACATAGATCTACACATTTTACTTGTATTCTCCCCTATAAAACTTGTGAAAACCGAAAATAGAGGGGTATGAACTCACCTTTGCTTGTTGTTTCGGTTTGAAGAAAGAAATGGAAGAGTTTGATGTTGTTTTCGGCCCTAGAAAGCTTCTTGAAAAGACTTTGGCTTAGATAGGTTTTAAGAAACATGATCATGAACTTTCATGAGTTAGAAGGAGATTTATAAAAGATTCAAGAAGCTAAACCATGGATCTAAGCATCAACTTACCTAGGATGATGATTTTTGTGGAAGAACCTCCTTGAAATGTTCCAAGATCTCGAAAATTTTAATAGAGGAATAAGAGTGTTCATGAGAGTGTTTGGGATGAGAGTTTGAAGATGTGTGTGTGTGTGTGTTTGGTGATCCTTGCCCGAGAGTAGAAGAAGGAGAAGAGAGAGAGAGAGAGAGAGGGTGAAGTGACCATTATCGATGCATGTTGGTCCATGCATGGGTACATGGTGTGCAATAAGGAGGTGACACCTCCCAAAGTCAACCCTCCCCATTTTGCATCTTTCTTTTTTCTTTTTTGTTTTTTTTGCTTCCTACTTGGGTTGAGAGAGAGGGAAAAGAGAAAGAATTTGGGCCTTTAATGCTTGAGTCCATAATATGGGTCCAATTTGATGGTTATTGGCCCATTGGGCCTTTTAGAGTAATTCACGACCCAATATACATCAAGGGATGAGTTTTATGGCCCATTTGGGCTAATTAGATTTGTTATGGCCCAATAAGGCCCATTTAGATAAACTAGCCCATTTTAGGCTTATAAGGCCCAAAAAGGTTAGGTCTCATGAATGTGGGTCCAATTAGGGCCCATTTAAGAGTTCTTAGCCCAACATAGTCAAATTGGAATTTTATTGGTCCATTAGGCCCAATAAGAAAATCCTAGTCCAAAATGGACTTGAACTGGATTTTTAGGGTTTCCAACCTTTTGTTTACTATTTGTATGTTTGTATAGAGTATTTGATGAAATTTTGTTGTCATTGAATAAGTACCATTCATGTTTTCAAGTTTTAGTTACAATGTTATCCTTGTTAAGGGTTTTACAAAGCATCAGAATTCCCAGTTGTGACATTTATCAATGATTAGTCAAGGAAGGTTTGGGTGTACTTTCTGAAGATAAAAAGATGAAGATAAAATATTTAAGTGGTTCAAGGAGTGGAAGATTATGTTTGAAAAACAGATTGGGAACCAAGTCAAGTCACTCATAATAGAAAATGGGTTGGATTTATGCAAGGATTCATTTGACAACTTCTTCAAAACATAAGGTATAGTGACACATTGTATTGTATAACAAACACCACAACAAAGAAGAGTGGAAGAACGGATGAACAAACACTGATGGATCATGCTTAGTGCATGCGATTATCTGTTGATTTATTGAAGCAATTTTGGGCGGATGTAGTCAACACCGCTTAATATCTGGTAAATAGTTATCCATCAACTATAACTGATTGTAAGAATCCTCAAGAGGTGTGGTATGGGAAACCATCTAATTGTTATGGTTTACAAATTTTTGTATGCCATGCTTACGCTCGTGTGAATAATGGTAAATTGAAGTTGAGGGAAATGAAGTACATATCTCTAGGTTATGCATTTGGAAGGAAAGATCTTCGTATTTGGTGCAAAAAAGAAGGAAAGACTCCAAAATTCATTATTGGTAGAGAGTGACCTTTGAATATGTTACGTGTAACTAGGGAGGAGGTGGTACAAGTGTTGTGGGGAATGATCAGGATGCTAGACAGAAGGTGGAGTTTGCAACACAAATATCACATATATTTATGATAAATGAGGAACAACAAGGTGGCATGGAATAACATAGACATGAGGAATCCCTTGTACAACCCAAGGAAGAAGTGTATGGTGATGCTAATACGGGGAAAGAAAATTTGAAGAATCTTCTAGAAAATGAGTTTGTGATGAATGATTTAAGGGATGAAAAGAAGATAGCAGGGATGGAGATGCGTATGAATAGAAGAGCAGAATGGTTATACATTTCTCACATCATAAAGAAATTCTTGAGGTCATTTATGTGTGACCAATCCAAACTTGTTGGTACTTCTTTTGTGTTTTGAGGCAATCAGGGGAAAGCGCATTGGGAAGTGGTCAAGAAGATCTTGCAACACTTGAAGGGAACGTTTGATATTTGCATGGTGTATGGTGCTAATACATAACGTACAAACTTGGTTGGCTTGATAAATTCAGAACATGAAGGTGATCTGGTGATAAGAAGATCATTGGCAGTTGGTCTCATTCAGATACTTGTTTTGAAAGTGGAGAAACCTATCGTGTTCTATGAAAAGTTTTGCTTTCAAAAGTTTGGTACCAAGGAGAATTCAGAAGACATGTTGAAAAGGTTGTTTCCCAAAGGGATGTTCAAGCTTTGCTTGGACTTCATTGATGTTCGTAAGATTTAAGTCTTTTTGGGACATGATGGCAGGAAAGGAGAGGAAGTTCTTGGTTTTTGGTGGAGTTCTATAGAATACTCAATTCAAGGTGGAGATTGTTAAATGTGACTTGAGCATTTGGAGTTCAATGGAGCACTTGAATCAACGTGGAGCATCTGATACAGGAATGGGGCATGTAAGAAAGGAATAAATCATCTAAGAAAGGACCAAAATACCTAAGAAGGGATTAGAGCACCTAAGAAGGGAATGGAGCATATAAGAATTGAATAAAGCATCACTAATGATCCATGATACAAGAGTGTGCCATTTTGGAGAAGGTGTGCCACCTATACACAAGGTGTGCCAGTTTAGAAACTAGATGTGTCATCTAGGAGGAGGATGTGTCATCTAGAAAGAGGGTGCGACACCTTGTAAAGAAGATGCTCATGGACGATGCTCATGGATGATGCTCATGGACGATGCCCATAGATAATGCTCTTAGATGATACCTATGTAATGTATCTCAAGGATGAAGGTTCCAGAAGCGGCTGCATGGCAGGTTATGATTGGTACACACCTCTCATAGGCCTATAGATTAATGGGCTTGGCCAATTTAGGTTTTAGGTCTGATCCCTAGTCTATAAATAGGGATTCATGTTAGTCATTTGTCTGAAGTCTTTAATCATTTGTATCCTTAGTGAGTAGGTCGAGTCTATGCTGGTTGTACTTGTAATTTTTTTTTGAGAACTCTATGAATAATAATACTCCATCCTACATGTAGATGTAGGTCACCTTCAATGAACCACACAAATATTGTGACATTGTGTGCTTTTAGGTTCATGTGTTATCCACATTACTTCCTAAAAAGGGTAATCAGAGCTTGATAAGTGATATCAGATCGATTCTGATTCTTGACAAATGTCAGTTTGATTTCCTAACAATCTTCTTTGCTTAGATAACGAACGATAACACCATATCTATTAGCAGTGAGAAAAACATTGTTTGGCATCTTTTAACACGTCAAATATGAATCCAATTTACAAAAATGGACTATGGACTATTGTTAACTTTTGCCATCGATATTTTTTTGTTTCGTAATGCTACAAGTTTATGCCCTAAAAATTCATCATTTATATGTAAATTATTTATCTTATGGATCTTTTATGTAAAAAAATAAACTTAAAATTTATATAAAATAAAATAAAAATAATTACATCAACGTACAAATGCTCCCACTAGTTAATAATAATTGTATAAATTTGATTGGTTTTTTCGGTGTACGGTAATAACTCGTTATATAAATCTGATAAAATTTTAGCATAATAATAATAATAATAATAATAATAATAATAATAATAATATTAATAATAATAATAATAATAATAATAATAATAATAACAATAATAATGATTACAATAATAATAATAATAATAATAATAATAATAATAATAATAATAATAATAATAATAATAATAATAATGTGACAATAAAATATAAGAAATCAATAAAAAAAAATAAACATTTAATTGATTAGGATAAAACAAATAAAATTTAACATAAAAACCTAAAAAAGATTGATTTAATAGAATTCTAGTTGATTTATCTGTGGAAATTGACTTGTTAGGGCAATGAAATTATTGGAAGTGTTCACATTTGGTTAACTTTTGTTTGGTATACATATAGGCAATGAATTTATTGGAAATATTCATATATGACCATTATGATCACTATAACAAGTTACAACTTACGTAACAAAGATAACTACATGGGAGAGCAATAAATTACTCGTTTTGTTCACATCTAGGAAATTTTTTTTTGTTCATATTCAACCACTCAGCTTGTTAAAATTGTTCATTTAATTTAATACCATTGTTTCATTAATTTAAATCTAATTGAAGCCAGGAACATTCTCCACTCTTGTTACCTCAAACCACTTATGGCCTTCTATGGTAAACTGACATCAATTATTACCCCTACTGTATTAATACAAATGCAAAAACTCTTAATATAAATCATGTAATAGAATACAATCAACCGGTTAGCACATAATAACATATAAATCAATCATCTAAAATATCTTAGTACAACTTTTAAGTTCTAACCGGATAAACATAGAGTCTAGTGGGTCTTTAGTTTTAAAAGAAATATCTTAGTGTACTTTAGTATAATTAGACCCTCAAGGTGTATTTAGACCCTTGACCCTTAAGGTGTATTTAAGGGAAATACCTTATTGTACATAGCCATATTAAAATTTCACATTTTTGATGTCAACAAGTTAGGTGATTTTGATAAGAAGATTAAAAATAAAGTCTAATCACTTTACTAATATAATTCGGTTGCATAAAAGAAAATAAATGTACCATCATTTGATTTGTGTGAGAATCTCTCAACCTCACAAAAGGTTTCTAGTGTGACCTGCAGTCGACTCCAACTACTAACCTTAACTACCGATCTAAATTTCTAAAACAATGGTATTATGTGAACAATTTTAACAAGTTTGATGTTAAATGTGAACAAAAAACGAAATTGTCTAGATGTGAACAACACCAATAGTTCATTACCCTCCTGGATAATTATCTTTGTCACGTATACGCCACGTAAGTTATAATTTGCTACAGTCGATCATATGTAAACCATTGTAATAAATTTGTTGCCTACATGTATAAAAAAAAAAGAATTTATCGAAATATGAACAAAATGAAAATATAATTAACCTAACAAATCAATTTTCCATTTAATTGTCACTTAAGGGATAATGACTTAAAAGGGTAACATATATTTTGGTTTATACACATTTAGTCACTGTGTTTTTTTTTCGTTGAACTTGTTGAACTGTTCAAATAACATCATTATGACCTGCTATAACAGATTTAGCCGGTTTACGACATATTTGGCAGATCCTTGCGATACTCCGGTCAGCTTCTTCGGCGAAACTCTGGCCAATATGAGTTTTCCGGCGATTTCAAACCCATATTGAATTCCTTAATCGGATTTCCAAATGTTGCTCTTGAAGAGGACCCACCTTTTTCCCCAATCTTGAAAACTGTAAAGTCCAAAAAAAAAACATGGAGCTTAAAGAAGATGCATCAACCAAGAAACTGTTGGATTAGTGTCTAAGTCCATAACTATTTTGGTATGTACTTGACTCGATTATGAGCATGGTCCTTTTGGGTTGCCTTCACCATAGCAATATATAGGATGAATTAAGGAGAGAGAGGTTTAAATATGATTTATTAATATATTATGAGAATAATATATTAAAGGAGAAATCATATTGTTTAATTAATATTAGTCAATAATTAATTATGAATTAATTTTGAGGCTAAAAGAGATTAATTAAACTTAGGGGACTCGACTGCAATTATTGGATAATTGAGTTATTGGGCTAAGGAATGCTAAAGGAATAAGGGGTGAACGAAATTATGATGGAAGCCCATCATATTTTCGTCCATGGCCTTATCCAGAAAGTTCCATGGGCTGCTTAGAGTTTAAGCTGTCCATTAGGGTTTTGACTGAAACCCTAGCAGCCCACACAAGTATATAAAGGACCCCTTAGGCTCCCAAAACGTGGACAACTGATTCTCTAGGGTTTCTAGTCGTTTTTGGGCAGCCTCTCTTCTTCTCCTCTTCATCCAAGTTGTATATGGTGTTTGTGACTCCATTAGAGGTGCAACACTTGAGGCACTAAGCTTTCTAAGGCCAATCCAAGCAAGGAATTGATTGTTATTGCTATATAACAATCAAAGGTAATTCTATAAACCTTAATTCAGTTTATAATATGTTAGATCTAAGTTTATTAGTCTTGGATTCAAAGCATGTACAATAGAGAAACCTAGATCCAAGCATTAGGGTTTGTATGAGCACATAAGTTTGTTCTTATGCATAAAACCCATCAGTGGTATCAGAGCCTTGATTGGTTTCAGTTGTATGTGATGCTTAACTGCTTTATTTGATGAAAAACGAGTTTTTTGGCCTCTGCCCGACCTGACTCGGCGAGTCAGTGGATGAACTCGGCGAGTCTGTCTGACTCGGCGAGTCCAGGGGTCAGACAGAGGGATTTTTGAGTTTTGGCTGCTGTTTTGACTTGGACTTGATGCTTAATTTGTTTTATGAAGTTAAAATCCGAATTTTATCTTAATTAAGTGTTTATCCTTGCCAAAACAATAGATAATTTCAAATCTTTTAAATATTGGTTGTTTATGTGATATATATGGATTATTTAAATTTATTTGGTAATTATCTGATGACTAAAATATGATTAGGTCAAATATAGATAATTATGAAATTAATTGTTTAATTTGAATTATTTGTTGTTTGATCCCTAATGTTTTGAAATGTTTCAAAACTTGCCCTCAAGTTTTGGAATTTAAAATTTGACTAAAAGTTTAATTTTGAAATGTTAAATTCTAAAACCCTAGTAATTTGAAAAGTTCAAATCACACCCTTATGGTTTTATTAATTAATTAAAGTGTATAATTAAAAGTGATTTAATAAACCCATAAAGTCTTGGTTTACATTTAATTAAATTAAAAGTATAATTTTACTAAATTAAACCACCTAGTATTTTAAAAGTGTAAAATACACCCTATACTATATATAACATTAAAAGTCTAATATTATATATGTATGATTAATCAGTCAGTCTTACCGTTAGTAGGCCTCATTCACGAAGCTGGTCTATAAGGGGTGTTTAAGGAAATTGCCTATAAAATGGCGATTGAATGGGTATCCACTTTTACCCACCGCACTCTTGACTAGTGGAGGGTCGTTAGCCGAACGGGTAGGATAGGACAGAAACCTTCCATTATAAGTACAATGAAGTACAAAGTAACTAAATGCCTTTTCAAATTCCCAAATCATAGTTACTTTAGGAAAAATGTGAAATTGTATGCTAATCCATAGAATTACACTTCGTACCCCTGTCAAACGTTAGTGGAGCGTGTGTGGTTAACCGGCACACTAATTTGGGGATGACATTGGTAGCGAAGGGTGACTCGATGTTTGTCATAGATCAATGGAGCGTGTGTGGCTAACCGGCACATTGATTAGGTGATAGTAGCATTGGGTGCACCACGTGATTCGTATGGTTATTCACACCTTATTTGTGATCCTCGGCATCCCAGTCACAAATAGTAGGGCATAATCGAGATTAAACATGCCATTGAAAATTTCAATGAATCTCAAAAGATCTAGGAGTTTCAATTCATTTAAAATTTAATCTTCCTTTTCGTTTTTCATGGTGGAAATTGGTAAATCGTCATTTACCTACCTTCAAATATTCTGCAACTAGATTACGGCATCCCTCTTCTAGGTTGTAGAGTATTGTGTTGGATCCTAGCTTGATGTTTCATTTGGGTGTTGCATCAAGAATTCTAATCAACTTAACTTGAATTTTCTCCCGTTTTGTAGATGTCTGAATCTTACAATGGTCTTCCCAAATCCTTTGGAACAAGCTTTCCAAATGAAGATGACGTTCCGAGATACGATCAAGGAAATGAGAGTCATGCTTCACTTCCTCCACCTCCTCCAATTGTTCTCCTTGACCCACAAGTTCAAAGGCTTGAAAAGTTCAAGCTCGCTCAAGCCCTTTTGGCAAGTAAACACGAAGATGGGAAACCTGTGTGTGCGCACGTCTTAGAGATGAAAACACACATTGATAGGTTAAACATGTTGGGTGTCGAGATTTCAAATGAGTTGGCTGTTGACTGGGATGGACCACGACGTGACCCTTATTGATCTCACCTATTTGCTTATAACTGCTGAATCAGCAATGATTTGGCGTGCTAATCAAGCAAATTTGTCTGGTGAAACAAACTCCCAAACTTCAATGGACACTGGCAACATTGGAAGTCCAGAAAGAACTAAGTCTGTGATTGTCCGATGTGCTGTGCCAAAGGAGTCCATTTGCTTTTATTGCCAAGAGAAAGGGCATTGGAGACGAAGCTGCCCTAACTACCTGAGAGATCTAAGAGATGGGAGAGTCAAGACGTTTGGCTCTGCTTCAGGTAAAATCCATTATCTAACTCTTTTAAGTTCCTATTCTAGATTCTTAATACATGATGTGATAAGATTGCATTTTGATGTTTTGTAGGATCGAAGAAAAGAGAGGAAGCTTAAGGGAAGAAGTGAGCTGAATCTGATCGTGAAGAAATGGATTTCGATCGCATTACTTGAAGATTGGATTCTTGAGCTACTACTTGGAGTTAGAATAGATTGTTAAAAAATATGTAATAACATAGTTTTTCAATTGAATTGCATTGTAATGACAAAATTTTTTCCGCAATAAAATGAATTTTGATTTTATCTTATTTATTTATCCTTGCAATGGCATGTATGAAAAATTGATGTTTGAGTGTTTCTATTATTAGCAATAATGGATTTGATTCTTAATTATGTTATTTGTGGAAATGTCAAAAGTTTACCAAATAGGGAGAGTTTCTCATCGCCCAAGTTTCAATTGGACAGAAACTTGGAATCATGCAATATGTATTGTATGATGAATGAAAAACTTTCACATTTGGGAAACTTAGACTAATTCTTTGGCAAAGTGTCTATTGAAGGACAAGGAGATCAAGTACACAAGGTTGTGCGTTGATCAAGTCCACCACAAGAGTGACAAAGATATTCGTCGTGATTTACTGAAGTTTAGTAAATATGATTATACTTATAAGATTGAGTGTAATTCTGAGTTGATTGAAAAGGTTTCAATGAATAGTAGAACGAATAAAGAAGAATCAAGTAGGCAGAAAGATAAAAGTTTCTCCATTCTAAGAAGAAGCGAGAGTACCTTTTATTGTATTTTATGATCAAGTCTTAATGATTAAGAACCATATATCAATTGATCCTCTAAGTGAGTCTTAGTGCATTTACATGTCTAAGAAGAGGAATCGAGAATTGTAGAAATGGTTAAATCAAAGAGTCAATCATACTTCGTTCCAATATCAAGTCTTAGAGTCATACTCCAAGATTATGACATTGAGTGAAAAGTCTTAAGTAGGTTTATAACACTCATCAAATGTGGAACTTGGAAAAGTTTTCTTATTCTTGCACATTTGAAATTGGTAAGTTGTGCTGTCTTGGATAAGACAAAGACCAACTAGGACCAATTATGTGAAGTGTTTTGTCTTGATAAGAACTACACTAACTCTTGAATATTTGCTTTGTCAAGAAATGTTTCTTGACAAGAGAATCTTATATATCAAGGAGTCAGTGGGAGTCTTAATGGTCTTGAAAGGTTTCAAGAACAAATCAAGAATAAACCTTATCGATCATCACTAGCACACGACTTGAGGTTTACAACCTATCGTGCTGAGATTATTTTGTTTTTGTGCCATTCCAGTTGAGTTAATTGCGTATGTGAGTTCTATGAGTTCTCATTTGAATGCATACTAGAGCCTTAGTCGATGGAAAGTACATTGATATGTAAGGACAAGTTACTAAACTACTTGGAAGACATGGTGGGCACTCGTGTTACCATAAGGCAAGAAATCAAGATTAAGAAAGTTTAGTCCATATGAGTTTGGATTTGTCGCAAACCTTGGTTTTGGCAAATTCACATGGATAGGAACTCATACACCATAAAATCTAAGTGTCATAAGATTCCCTCCTTCATGAAAATGACTGTGAGGAAATGCTTTCACTAAGAGAAATCTTAAGAAGATAGCAATTGTGAAAATTGGATTCTCAAATTCGATTATGGTTACGGCATCCCTTTCCATAGTTCGAATTGTGAGATTTGGCAATTAGTTTGAACATTTGGAACTTAGTAACATAAGTTCTAAATTGTTTAAGCACACATATGAGCTATCTAAGGCAAAGGTGTATAAGTTTAAGAAGCTTAGATAAAGGCTTATCGAAGCATCTGGTATTAGAAATATGAATTTCAGAAATTCAATAGGCATTGTTTTCTGAAAGTTCATTTATTTTCTGAATACATGTCAAAGCTAGTGGGAGCATAAGTGTTATGCTTATATGATAATAATCATCATGATAGTGGGAGCATAAGTGTTATGCTTGTATGATTATTATGGCGAGTATTGCAAGTTAGCAATATTAATTATAGAAAAACAAAGATTCAATTTGCAAAGTTGCATGGGTTGAAAAGTTGTTTTAATATAATTAAGGGAGAGAATATTATACTTCGTTTCAAAATCTAAAGCTTAGATTGAGAAATTTTAATATTTTCAGTCGAAGGATACATTGTGTGTTCTTAAAATTCGATTATGATTACGGCATCCCTCTTCATAGTTCGAATTGTGAGAACATGACACATAAAATATTATGGCAAAAGATTGGTAAAGTATCATATCTTTATGTAAGACATTATGCATCGTGTCCCATACGCTTCGGGTATAGGATCGATTGCAAATGTTATAATATTTACCATTCTAAAATTTTTCAAATGTGTAGCACATTAAGAGGGAAAAAGGACTAGAATGGATTTTGACTAAAATTATTAAACAACTATCAAAGGACGATCCAAAGTTCGCTGAGGATTGGTCGCTTGTGAGTAGTTGGAAGTATGGTATTGGATGGACCATATCGACATTATTATGAATAGATAAGATTCTATTAAGAATGAACTGTCATATGGCAAATGTGGAAATGTTTCCATATTGGGAGTTGGATATTGAGATTCTGTGTCTAGATTAGAAAACTTTATGCAAGAAGGATGTTCAAAGGAATGTACTTTGAATGTGAGACTTCACGTCTATGGAATTGTCTTGTAACAATTTCTAAGAAAGTACTTTGTAATTTCATTAGCCAAGTCTTGGTGACTTTTGTGCTATGACTTTAAGAAAGGATCGTTGCGTAAAATGTTAGAATCTAGCATATTCTAGTAGTGGAAGAACCTTGTGTTCTTACACTAATAATGGTGATTGAGGAATTTTGAAATGAGAATCATTGGAAAAGTTTTCAATTGTTCTATTTCACAAAGCATGGACCATAGGAAACAAAGTGTGCATGCTTAGAGCATGGGACAATTGTTGTTGTAATTCAAGTAATGAGTTGATTATCCGAAACATTAAATGATAAATAATGAGTGATCAATATGGTGGATAAATAGAAGTGTTTTATTTACTCTCACAAGTTTGGGGCCATATAGGATTAAGTATTATTGTCATGTTTCAGTTTGCATGTTTTGACTTCCAGAATAACTAGGTTATTCAAACATCCACAGTCGGTCATACGTTGGGAGTAGGTATGAATAAAGACTGTCATGAATCTGTCTGTAGATTGTCTGAAATGTTTAGACATGGCACAAGTTTGCTGCAGAGTTCATGAGTGCTTTGATAAGATTATAGTATTGGATTAAACCCACGCTCACTTGGATCACTTCATAGATTTATCACGAGTGATTAGTGAGACGATAATATTGTATATTCTTGAAACCGAGACATGTGAGTTGTTATTTGTTGATCGGTTGCACATTGATAATAAGTAAACGCACCAGTAACTTGGTGTTATAAAACTTATTGTTGTGTATGATTCGATCAGTAAATGAAAGCAAGCATATGAGTCAAAGTTTATCCATTCCTTTTACTCAAAGTGGGGTAAAAGCGATATCTGTGGGCCTCTCGATGATTTAATGATGACACCTAAGCGCTTGGCCAAGCCGGGACTAAGTTGATGTGTTCAATTGTAGTCTGTTATCAGTCGTCATAAATCGGAAGTCGGGAAACAATATAGAGAGAATGATTAAAATTCATGTCTTATGTCTATACGATATCTTGAGAATGGAGGAATATATAATCCCTTATCTAGAGGACACGCTATCTGATAAGATCAGAGTTGATAGCGGCTTTTGAAAGCTACGATTGCTGATCGAGTTCTGAAGTCATACGGAAAATAGTTATTAGACTTATCCAAGTGGGAGACTGTTGGATTAGTGTCTAAGTCCATAACTATTTTGGTATGTACTTGACTCGATTATGAGCATGGTCCTTTTGGGTTGCCTTCACCATAGCAATATATAGGATGAATTAAGGAGAGAGAGGTTTAAATATGATTTATTAATATATTATGAGAATAATATATTAAAGGAGAAATCATATTGTTTAATTAATATTAGTCAATAATTAATTATGAATTAATTTTGAGGCTAAAAGAGATTAATTAAACTTAGGGGACTCGACTGCAATTATTGGATAATTGAGTTATTGGGCTAAGGAATGCTAAAGGAATAAGGGGTGAACGAAATTATGATGGAAGCCCATCATATTTTCGTCCATGGCCTTATCCAGAAAGTTCCATGGGCTGCTTAGAGTTTAAGCTGTCCATTAGGGTTTTGACTGAAACCCTAGCAGCACACACAAGTATATAAAGGACCCCTTAGGCTCCCAAAATGTGGACAACTGATTCTCTAGGGTTTCTAGTCGTTTTTGGGCAGCCTCTCTTCTTCTCCTCTTCATCCAAGTTGTATATGGTGTTTGTGACTCCATTAGAGGTGCAGCACTTGAGGCACTAA
This sequence comes from Lactuca serriola, assembly GCF_051521515.1. NCBI lineage: Eukaryota > Viridiplantae > Streptophyta > Magnoliopsida > Asterales > Asteraceae > Lactuca > Lactuca serriola. The sequence continues at coordinate 270,928,429 of NC_136412.1, read as the reverse complement.
GCTTTCTAAGGCCAATCCAAGCAAGGAATTGATTGTTATTGCTATATAACAATCAAAGGTAATTCTATAAACCCTAATTCAGTTTATAATATGTTAGATCTAAGTTTATTAGTCTTGGATTCAAAGCATGTACAATAGAGAAACCTAGATCCAAGCATTAGGGTTTGTATGAGCACATAGGTTTGTTCTTATGCATAAAACCCATCAGAAACCCCAAAACAAACTCCCTTTAAAATCGAATTTACCCTTTGATTTCAGGTACTCCTACTCCTAAGACCACCATCATGCATCATCTCCATCATGACAACCATATTAGACGTAACCAACCTGTTCATCGATTCCTTCTGGAGGGTGAAACACATACAATCAAGGGTTTTTCGAAGGAATCATATGGGTATAGGGGTTCGAGACCACCGAGTTTAGTGAGGGTTTCTTCCGGATTTGCAGATCTAATGAAGGATTTAGATTTACACGTCTAATGAAGATTTGTGTGAGTATGTGGGTGCTCGATTTGTAAACTCAAGAGCTCAAACCTAGAAATCAATTATTCATCTTTATCTTCTTCTGTTAAATCTCAAGAACACATATCATTATTTCTCTATAAAAATGATTTTTGAGTGTCTTCAATCTAAATCACGATATGAAGGAGAACGTTCTTGAGTTCATGTTCTTCATCAACTTCAATTTTCCATTTTGTTCAAGAAAACAATTTGATTTTTGGGTTTGTCTTTATGTTCTTCATCAGATTTTCTTAATCTTCTTATGTTCAAACTCAAAAACATATATCATTATTTCTCTCTCTAAAATTGATTTTGAGTGTAGGGTGTTTGATCTTTAAGTTGAAGCATGATATGAAGACGACCGAAGTTCATGTTTTTCATCAACTTCGATTTTCCATTTCTGTTCAAGAACACAACTTTGATTTCTGGGTTTGTCTTAATGTTCTTCATCAGATTTTTGGACTTATGTTCTTGAGTTCATGTTTGTTGTAGATTTATGGGTTGGAGATGAAGTACTGTGTGTTTTGTTGATCTAAAAATAAAAAATAAATTATTTTAGATTTATGGATGGAGACTCGCCGGAGAAAACGACTGGAGTCTTGTCGGGGCTGCCAAATATTTTGGAAACCGTCTTAACCTCCGATAGCAAGTCATAAGGATATATTTTGAATAATTCAACAAGTTCAATGAGAAGATGTTAACAAAAAAAATTTAGTGACTAAATATATATAAATAAAAAAATGTTATTGTTTTAAATCATCATCCCATCAATTAAGTAAGAATAACAGAATGGAAAAGAGACAATACATTATTTTCGTTCAAAGTTTTGGTGGTAAAAAGACAAAATTGCAAGAATGGTCCCTGTGGTATATCGAAAATTGACACTTTGGGCCAAACAAGTTTTGACTAGCATAAATGGTCCAAAAGTTTCCATTTTGTTGCTAGTTTGGTCCAGTTTGCTTTAATTTTTTATAAAATGATGATTTTGCCCTTTTTTCTTTTTTCCTTTTTTGTTACAAAAATAAAAGAAGAAAAGAAAAAAGAAAAGAAAAAAAATGTCCTCTCTCTCTCTCTCTCACACACACACACAGCTAAAACACGAGATGGTCGTTTCTCTCCCTCTCTTCTTCCGACGAAGAAAAGAGGTTGCCGACCACCACCTTCGTAGCCCCTACCCGCCTCCCTCCGGTCGTGTAGCACCAACAAACACCCATCCCTTTACCCACTGCTCCGCTGACCCTCTTGATCGATGGAAACCTCGTCGGAGACTTAACAGCCAAGAAGAAGGCAAGTAAACAAAGATCGGAAAGGCTCCAAGTGTATCCGATTTGCAGCGAAGGTGGTGTCAGAAGCTAGAAGGTTTTATGGATCCGGGAATGGTTTTTGAAGACGAAGATAGGAAATGCATGAAAACCCCCGAGGGTTTTCAACGTCAGCTTCACCGGAGCAACCATCGTCTTGGTCGTAACAACAGATATGGATCAACGACGTCGTTCTTGCTAGGGTTTGCTAGAGTTCGTAGAGTCGGCGGCGGTGCTGGAACTTGAGCCATAGATGTCATCGTCGTTCTTGCTTCACCCCTTCACAAACAAAGATCGGAGTTAGACTTTGTATATAGGCGGCGATAAAACCCTTCTCGTCAGTGACGGACAAATGTCATCATCGTTCTCTCTTCACCACAGGCTGGTCTGGACTCCGATGGTGCTAGAAACACGAGGTTGAATAAACTCGAGCCAGAGCCACAGACGAGGGAATGACTCTAGCCAAACCCTTCTCGCCACTGACGAACAGATCTGGGGATTCGACGGTGAAATGGGTAGCATAGGAGAAGTCGGCATCAGAAAATGTTAGGGTTCCGATAAGAGGTTGTGATCCAACTGGCGGTGGTGGTTTGGCTACTGTGGTGGTATGGCAGTAATGAAGAGAGAGAGAGAGAGATAGAGAGAGAGAGAGAAAGAGAGAGAGAGGGGGAGAAGGAGAGGGAGAGGGAGAGAGAGAGAGGGCATTTTTTTCTTTTATTTTTTATTTTTGATTTATGTAATAAAAAATTTGAAAAAAGAAAATACAAAGGGCAAAATTGTCATTTTATAAAAAATTAAAGAAGAATGGACCAAACTAGCAACAAAATGGAAACTTTTGGACGATTTATGCTAGTCAAAACGTGTTTGGCCCAAAATAGCAATTTTCGATATATTAGATGGACCATTCTTGCAATTTTGTCCGGTAAAAATGAAAAATAAAATTAGGATACGGAGCCCACAACAATCATATATCATCCTATGTTGTCAAATCATATACAGATCCTATTCGTGGACCTTTTTACCCATTAACTCATTCAATATATTGTGGCATCATATTTATATTCTTTTTGGAAGAATTGAATTGGTCTTCCCCTGTTCAATGACAACTACTAGTTTTGACTATGAACAAATATCACCGTCAAAATACTATTCTTTTAAAAAAAATCAATTAGTCAATATTTATATAAAAATAAAGTAAGAGCCTTTAAAATTAATCAAATATAGCGTATATTTGTGATTAAACAAGTTTAATATATTATTCGTTAAAACTTAAATCATACAAGTTAATTTTAGACTTAATGAACATTAACTAAATTAATAAACTATTAAATATTTGATTGAACCTTTAAAATTTCATAATAATGATAATATTTTTGACACAATATGACCACAACCTTGATCCTCCAAAAGAACGTTTCATTTATCATAGGGAAAATGATTTAGAAGAAAAACAATTTTTTATTTATGAAAAATATCATTAAATTTTAATTATTATACGTATTACTAGTAAATCTAATAAATATTTAAAAAATTATTACTGTTACCTTGTAATATTGCAAAATCTATAAGGGAAGCTGTTACATAGATATTGCATTGTGGAAAATGTCTTAAGAGAATCATAAACTTTTGCTATTTTTTTTGTACAAAAATACAATTAAACTTAATAAATTGTAAATAAATAATAATTTTTTAACATATTACTATTAATTTCTTTTTGGTTAAGTTGGGCACCTCTCTCTCTCCACCATTTTAGCTAAGTTGAAAAATATGACGGCATCATTGAGACGAATTCCTGTGGCAACAACTTTGGCAATCAAGGGCATTATCACTCCTTCATCACTATGCCCACTTTGTTGCAAGGAGACGAAAATTGGGGATCACCTTCTTGTCAACTATGAATACACACAGGTGGTCATTGAATGGATCCTAAGATGGTATGGTTCACAAAATAGAAAATTTCTCAAGTGATCTGGATTTCATTGATCATGCAACATCTTGGGGCAACTGCCCAAAAAAGAAAACGAGATTGAACACCGTTTTCTTTTGTTTGTTATGGAGCATCTGAAAGGCTAGAAACGACAACATTTCCAAAAATATTGGCGCCCCCTATAAGAATAGTTGATGATATAATCTCCGTGTCATACATTTGGTGGAAACACAAGAGTAATCTTGAGTGTGAAAGGTGGGTGAATTGGAGTTGTTCGCATTTTATTTACTAAACTCTATTAAGTTTTGTTTTCTTTTGTTTCCTTGTCTTGTATCTTTCGTTCGTCTGTGTTTTAGTTTTTCGCTAAGCTTGTTACTTTATAATATATTTTTCGTTTTAAAAAAACAAGATATTACCTTGGTTATCGAAATTTTTTTAAAAATTATAATAAATTTTGCTATTTATACAAAACTATTATTTAATTTAATAAATTATACAAAAATAACATTTTTGCACATATTAATATATTACCATTAAACTATTTTGCTAAGTTGGACATCTCTCTTTCTCATTCGATTATTTTCTCTATTGTTTTCTTACTTTTATCTAATCCCAGTTTTAAATTCAAATTCTAAAACTTATGAAAAAATTATAAACATGTTCAACAATTCAACATGATTTGTTATCAACACCTTTGAGCATTCATTTTCTCATCAAACCTATTGTGATTATAATAATATTTTCCCTTGAAGTGTACACCTTTATTTATATATATATATATATATATATATATATATATATATATATATATATATAATAATAATAATAATAATAATAATAATAACTAGACTAAGAGATAGGAGTTTAAAATATAAAGATATACATATCTCTAATTATTATCGCTATACCCCCTCAAGCTGAGTAGTGGAGGTACTACACAAAGTTTGGTACGAAATTGTTCAAAAAGGGGTCTATAAAGACTCTTGGTAAAGATATCGGCTAGTTGTTGATGAGTGGGAATGCACTTGGTGTGAAGTTTTCTAGAGGAAACAAGCTCTCTAACAAAGTGAAAATCAATGTCGATATGTTTGGCACGTTTGTGAGAAATATGATTTTGACTGAGATATAATGCAATTATGTTGTCACATAACAAAGTAGGAACAATGAAAGGTAAAGCATGAAGCTCCTTAAGTAAGTGCATGCCCCAAATGATCTCAAAAGCAGTTTTTGCCATGGCTCGATATTTCAGACTCACAACTTGAGTGTGACATGATGGGTTGCTTCTTAGCACTATAAGAAACTAAATTTCTGCCAAGGATCGAAAGTGTGTTGGATCCAAGAATTGAACTGCAACCGTGGTAAGCTTCTTAGTTGTAGACAAGGGAGTAGTAGTTGGCTTAGAATCCAACATACCTACTCTTGTGAGAATATCATGTGCATACTTGGCTTGAGTGCGAAAAACACCAACATCAGTGTATGTGACTTCAAGACCTAGAAAATAGCTTAAGTTTCCAAGGTCTTTAGTAGCAAACTCATGATTCAACCGATGGATAAAGGAACAAATCAGAGCATGATCATTTCATGTTAGAATAATATCATTAACATAAACAAAGAGATAAAGTAAAGTGTACCCTTGTTTGAAAACAACAGAGATGTATCAGCACGACTGCAACTAAAACCCAAGTTAGTGAAGAAGATGATGAAGTATCGAAACTAGGCCCATAGTGCCTGATTAAAGGCCATAGAGTGCCTTTTTTAAGCGAGAAACATGTAAGATATTGCTCATTAATAAATCCGGGAAGTTGCTCCATAAACACATGTGTCAGTTAAATTACCATTAAGGAAAGCATTCTTGACATCTGATTGGTGCAGAGACCATTTTTGCATTATGGAAAGAATTATACGAATTGTGGATGCTGATGTGGAAAATTATACCCATTAACTTTTAAATTTATAAGCCTAACTAACTTAACTAATTAATGCACCTATAGGCAGTGTACCTAGTTGGATTATAAAATAGCTTAGGTAAGTCGGGTGTCGAACATAGGAAACATAATTTAATCAATGAAACAATTACTAAAAGTTAAACTAAAATACAAACTTTAATTGGGGGGGTTTTTACTGATTTTGCAAGATCAGAAGAATTTTAATCAAACAGTTACCGAATATCACTATTAAGCCAAGCAAAGAAAATGAATTCAATTCAATATTAAAGATTACTTTCGTTAGATCCAAATTCCCTCTTTTCCCTATGGTTTATTTCTTATTAAATTACTATTGATGGCTACCAAACTATTATGTAGCTAGTTATTATGATCAAATTCCTAGTTGTTACCAATTTATGACTTGCTATGCTATGATCAAACACAAGTAAACACAAAAATGATATAAAGATGAATTTGGCTATGCACAATAAATCTAATACTTACTTTTTTATGATCAAGTCACGCAACCAAGCACAAATTATGGATTAGTTATGCTCTCAAACACAATTAGATTTACTAAATTTAATTACATAATCTAAGATTTGTCCAACCCTAGCTCTAACAATCTAATGATCATACACCAATTAGTAATCAAGTTCGTGCAAATAGAATGATCATATACCACACAAAACTTATGCCAAGGCAATCAAAGGCTAGAACTAAAACATGTAAGGTTTTGATTTATCAACACTAGAAAAACAAGCATAATTAATCATAAGTTTGAAATCAACACATAGTTTAAATGGTTCATCATCACCAATGAAAGTAAAAGGGTTTTAGCCCATAATCATAGTAGAATAACACATAAAATCAATGAAAATAAGACTAGACATGATTAAAGCTAGCAAACAGAAAGATTTAATGTTGCTTTCTTGTAGATCTCTTCAACCATTAAGCTCCAATTTAATTATGATCCTCCAAGGGTTTTCTAAAGGGTATCTGCCGCAACTCTTCTCTAGAAAATCAGACAGAAGTCTCTCCATTCGACTTAATTTTCAAAATTTATAGTTTCCATAATTCTGCCTCCCACCTCGTGGTGATTAGGCTCCATGGCATGGAAATCTTGTTCCACACGTATTCCCTAAGGCAACTTCAATGATCAAAAATATTATACTCACCAGGACTGGCAAGAATTCCCCACACCGTGGGATTTAGATTTCTTGACTTCTTTGACTTCGTTTGACTTAGCCCACTCTTTCCTGCTTCCAACTCTGCATTTGCTTCCTTTTCATGTCGATCATGTCTTTTTTGCTACAAAAACATATTTTAAACATATTAAGTACCTTTTGTCCTAAAATAAGCACAATGGAACCATTAGAACAAAATTTATATCATTCAATGGAACCATTAGAACAAAATTTACCAGGACAACCAGAGTAAATGTATAAGAGTAGTCAAACCTTGGGACTTGAGTGAAGCCTTGAGACATGAGTCAAGATTTATATCATTCAATGGAACCATTAGAACAAAATTTGGTACGAAAATCCATTTTGATCAAACCACATTGTTGTTTAGAGGTGTTGGAATGAAATCCCAAGTGTCCTTAGATCGTAAATCCAAAATTTCTTCTTCCATTACCATTAACCAATGGGGGTGTTTTATAGTAGATGTAAAACATTTAGGAATATGAGAGGAAAGAAGAGAATGAAAGAGACTCAGTTTTTCGAGTGATGTAAAGTCGTCAAAATGTTTTGGTTTGAAGATACCTGAGCGAGATTGAGTTACCATAGGGTGATCTGATGTGGGAACTGGTGGTTAACAATGTTGTGAGGGAAAACGGTGAAGGTGACGATTGTGGTGGAGTGGATTTAGAAAAAAGCAATAGAGGGATGATTTCAGCAACCAAATCCTCGGGACATAACGAGTAGGGCGGAGACACTGTACTTGGCGATGAGATGATGGGTTGATGAGTTTATATCTTGGCGATGGGCTCAATAGCTGCTTGTAATTGTTACATGTATTATGTAGGTAATTTACATTTTTGATCCTTATATATGAAATTTGTTGCAAAATCGGTCCCTTGGGCAGTTAAGTGGAAAACACACCTTTTGGGGGTACGCTGGGCATACATTTATGTACACTAGGCATACTAGGAAAAAAATTAAACCCTAAATTTTAGGGTTTGGACCCTATTGAAGTAACCTTATCTCATTTATACCACTTTATTCATCAGACTCCATCCCCCCTCTACGTCCCTAACAAACCCTAATATCCATTTGTGGTGTTTTTAGCTCATTTTGGTGTTTGGTGTCCACTTTTGAAGGAAGGAAGCCATTGGAAAGCAAGGAAGGAGCTCCAAGCTTTGTAGATCTGATTTTTACACTTATTGAGCAACCCCCACGATATATAAAGTTATAAACTTGATGATTATCTCTCTAGATAATGCTAGTTGTAGAATTTAAGTGCTTTTAGTCATATATTCTTGGTCTATGTGAGTGTGGACTACTCTAGATCAAATGAGTTGTCCTTTCGGACGTTTTAGAGTGTTTAGAATTATAAAAATGGGATCTTGGTCCTTCTTTTTCTTCCATGCAAAGGTTATGATATGTTAATAAGTTAAGAAGCTAGGGTTTTAAGATTTGGACACTTTTTAATCATGCATAATCATAAAGTTAGAAACTTTAAGACTTAGAATGTTGTTTGGGACTAGAACTGAGTTTTGGACGAAAGGAATTAAGGGAGTAAGCACTTAATAAGAAAGATGGAATTTTGGCCGAGTATGTTGGGCGTACTTCTAAGTATGCAGCGCAGACTCTTTTGAGGCCCTTTTTTTGGATCTTGAGTACGCTATGCATACATAGTGAGTATGAAGTGCGTACTCTGTCTAGAGTTGATTTTTTTGACTTTTGATCGAGTTTGAACTAGGAGTATTTTGGGTATTTTGTGCTATGGTTTGAGATTTGGCACTGTTTGTTGTATAGGTGCTGTGTAGAGTTAGTATTCTGAGCAGCGTGTTGTTCAGATATTTTATCACTCTGTGAGGTGAGTTTTCCTTACTGTACTTATGGGTCCAAGGCACTAATGTCGGCCCACTACTTTATGTATCCTAAAATATAGATTATTGTTATGTTGTAGAGATCTATTAGATTTGTATCCTGGTATATAGGATGTTACTATGCGGTAGTGATCTGTACATCTTCCTGTTTGTCTGTTGACTGTTTATATGTTTCATATGTCGACATAGTACGGTTTTGGGTTAAGGCTTTACTGCTATGTGCATAAGCCTATAAACTGGGGCATTCCAGTCCGATGACTGATTAGGCTAGGGTATTCCAATCCAATGGCTGATTGGGCCCATTGCGTATTGGCATTCCAATCCGATGATTGATTGTGTCGGGGTAATCCAATCTAATGACTGATTGGGCATGGGGGTAATCCAACCTGATGGTTGTGGACTCGAGGGTATTCCAGTCTGATGACTGATTGAACCCAACATATATGATTTTATATGTTATGTTCTGTGGGGTACTGTGGGGGAACTCACTAAGCTTTGGCTCATAGATTAAGTTTTATGTTTTAGGTACTTCGGATGATCGTGGGAAAGCAAAGGCGTGATTATATGCATCCTTCGGTGCCATGTTTTGGAGATGTTATGCTACATTGATTTTGGAACACTTGTACTTGATCTTGGGTTTTTATAACTTAGGTTTGATTGAAAACAATGATTTCTCTTAAATAAAAAAACAAAAAATTTTATTGTGATTTTGGGATGTTATAGGTCCAGTAATAAAAGATGAGAAATTGATTCATGAAATGATGCAAAAATGAGTGCAACTACGTCAGATACTAGGATGGATTTCACTTTTATTTTTATAATAATAATTATGATATTTTGTTTTATAAAAATGATTATTTTATTTTCAAAGCTAGTCCTTGTAGTGGAGTATATGGAAGTATTGGTTGTGTTGGCAACACTAATAATCTAATGTTAAATGTTGGTTTTTATAATGGTGTATTGGATAAATTATGCGTGTGGCATTTTCGTCTTAGCCATATAAACAAGAAGCAAAACGCCAAGCTCCAAAAGAATGGGATCTTGGAATCATTTAATCTAGAGTAGAATGATGTATGCGAGTGTTGCTTTCTTGTCAAGATAACAAAGGTCCCGTTCACACGAAAATGTGAAAGAGGCAAGGATATGTTGGATCTAATCCACACCAATGCATGTGAATCATTGAGATCAGCCACTAGGCATGGTGAAAAACACTTTTTGAAATTTACTAATTATTTTATTAAATATGGGTATGCTTCATTAATGAGGAATCAGTCAAAACCCTTTGAAAGGTTCAAATAATTCCAAAAGGGAGTTGAAAACCATATGGGCAAAAAGATCAAGATACTTCAATCTGATAAGGGTGGAGAATACTCGAGTCTTGAATTCATTGATCATCTGAAGGATTGTAGAATCTTTTAACAATCACCTCCCAAAACACTAAAATTTAATGGCGTTGTTGAGAGAAGAAATCAAACACGAGGGTCAACGGGTGGTAGTTCGAATCCCGTGGGGGATGTATGTGTGATTGTGGGTATGGACTGGTTGAGTCGCTTCAGTGCCATGATCGACTGCGAGGGTCAGCGAGTGGTAGTTCAAACCCCAAGTTGGAGAGAACTGGTTATCTACGACGAGGGCACCAGATTGGGTTCAAGGCTTTGCTTAGCTGCCAGGGCTCGACAGTATATTCAGCATGAGTGTGCGGGTTATTTGGCTTATGTGTTGGATACACGGGTCAGGGATCAGGTTTCGGTTTTAGGCACTTCGGAGGAGTTACCTGGAGTGCCTCCGGAGGAGTTACCCGGAGTGCCTCCGGAGAGGCAGGTAGAATTCAGGATCGACTTAGTGCTAGGTGCGGCCCCTATCGGCAAGGCGTCGTACCAATTGGCAATACTCGAGATGCAGGAGTTGTCATCTCAGCTGTAGGAACTGTTGGGCAAGCAATTCATCCATCCGAGCAGTTTTTCATGGGGAGCAACGATACTCTTCGTCAGAAAGAAGGATGGTTCACACCGGATGTGCATTGATTACCGGGAGTTGAACAAGTTAATGGTGAAGAACCATTATCCACTCCCGAGGATAGATGATCTTTTTGATCAGTTATAGGGAGCATCTTGGTTATCCAAGATATACCTAATGTCCAGATACCATCAGGTCAGGGTTAGGGAGGAGGTCATTGATAAGACCGCGTTCCGGACTCGTTATGGACATTACGAGTTCGATCGTGATGATTCCGTTTGGGCACACCAACGTGCTAGTAGTGTTTATGGACCTGATGAATCGGGTGTGTATACCAATGCTCGATAGCTCGGTCATTGTGTTTATAGAAGACATCTTGGTGTACCCCAAGACTAGGGAGCAGCACGAGGAGCATCTTCGTCAGCTATTAGGAGTTTTGAGGCGAGAACAGTTGTATGCCAAGCTCTCGTAGTGCGAGTTTTGGTTACGAGAGGTCCAGTTCCTTGGACACCTCATTAACCAGGAGGGGATCTTGGTCGACCTGGCCAAGATTGAGGCAGTTATGCAATGGGAGGTTCTGAAATCTCCCTCGGATATCAAGAGCTTCTTGGGATTGGCAGGGTACTACCAGAGATTCATACAAGATGTCTCTAAGATTACGGTACCCCTCACTTGTCTGACGGGGAAGGGGGTGGATTTACAGTGGGGTCCTGAGAAGCAGACCGCATTCGAGACTCTGAGACAGCGACTCTGCGAGGCGCCAATGTTGACACTCCCTGAGGGAGTTAAGGATTTTGTGGTGTTTTGTGATGCATCGATCACGAGATTGGGAGTAGTCCTCATGCAGAGGGGATGGGTGATAGCCTATGCTTCGCAGTAGCTGAAGCCGCACGAGACGAGATATCCCACAGACGATCTTGAGTTGGGAGCAGTAGTGTTCGCTCTCAAGATCTGGAGATATTACATCTATGGGGTCCGCTTTACCACATATACGGACCACAAGAGTCTAAGGCAAACCATGGATCAGCCGAACCTGAACATGAGACAGAGCAGGTGGCTGGACATAGTCAAGGATTATGATTGCAAGATCCTTTACCATCCTGGTAAAGCAAATGTGGTTGCAGACGCTCTGAGCCACAAGTCGGCTAGCTCTTTTTTTCCAGCTACATGTATGAGGATATATGTAGATTCTCCACTCATGAGCTTGATTAGGGAAGCTCAGGCTGAGGGTATGCAATAGGAGAATTGTATTAGACCGTGATGTTCGATTCACTTCCTGTTTCTGGCAGAAGTCCCACGAGGAACTAGGCAGGAGGCTGCATTTTAGTACAGCCTATCATCCACAGATAGATGGCCAGAGTGAGCGGACCATACAAACTCTCGAGGATATGCTGAGAGCCTACGTCATTGACTTCGGTGGGAGTTGGGACTCCTGCCTACCCCTTGAAGAGTTCTCCTACAACAACTTTCATTCCAGTATTGGTGCCCCTCCATATCAACTGTTGTATGGACGAAGATGTCGCACCTCAATTTACTGAGGTGAGGTTGCTCACAGGTTGATGGGATGGATAGAGCTAGTTTTGTAGACTACCGAGAGGATTCAACAGATCAGACAGTGGCTGCAGACTGCTCAGAGTCGGCAGAAGAGTTATGCCGACCAGCACCGATCTGAGATGGAGTTTCAGGTTGGCGACATGGTACTACTGAGGGTGTCACCCTATAATGGAGTGATTCGCTTCAAAAAAAGGGGGAAGTTGGGTCCCTGATACATTGGACCCTTTAGGGTTATTACCAGGGTTGGCAAGGTGGCATATAGATTGGAGCTCCCGAAGGAACTCAGTCAGATTCACAACACTTTTCACGTCTCGTAATTACAGAAGTGCATACTAGATGAGGAGGCAGTGGTGTCATTAGATGACATTCAGGTCGATGAGCGCCTGAATTACGAGGCCAGTGGCCATTCTGGAGAGGAAGGTGAAGGTTCTACTGAAAAAGGAGGTACCTTTAGTAAAGGTACATCGGGAGCACCGAAGGGGATCTGAGTGGATTTGGGAATCGGAGGCCGAGATGCGGGAGTATTACCCGGATCTGTTTGTTGCAGCAGACTTCGAGGACGAAGTCTAGTCTAAGTGGGGGAGAATTGTAACAGCCCGACTCCCAGGTATAAATTTTTAAAGCTTTTATATTCATATTTATAGACTTACTCGACGAGTTGGATGCCCCAACTTGTTGTGTAGAGACTTATCAGGCTGCGTGGTTTATGGAACCTACTCAACGAGTTTGAGGACCCGAAATTGACGAGTAGAGGTTGTGCACGAAAACCCTAATTTTTAGGGTTTGCACCCTATTTAAAGGACCTTAAGTCCTCCTTCCAAGCCTCCTTACCACCTTTTCATCGTCCCCTTACCAGAGAAAACCCTAATCTACCTGTTGTGTGAGTGTGTGAGCTTGGAAGTCATTTTGGGTGCTCTTTTGAAAGGAAACTTGAAGGTTGAGGAGCTTGGATCAAGAAGAAGGCTGTAGATCCGTTATCTACTTTGTATTGGAAACCAATCTGAGGTACAAAGCTAATACCTTGACTTCTCATTGATTAGATCTTCCCTTGTGAAAGAAATGGTCATTTCTAGTGCAAAATGGAGTCACTTTCGGGTTTCATCTTGTCACAAGGACATGGTTTCAGATCAGGACTCCTCCATAGTTATAAAGTCATCGAATTTATCAAGCTGTGGCCCTTCTCCATACTATAAACTTCTTCTTAGACTTAGTTTTGGTGTTTTAAGCATTTTAAGGCCTTGCATACACACAAAGTTAGCAACTTTACGTGGTAACTTCACCTTAGAAAGCTAGATCTTGAGTTTGGAGCTATGAACTCGAATGGAATGAGCTGAATGCGAAATGGCTGAAGGATGTCGACAAGTTGCATAGTCAAATAGACGAGTTGGATGAGGGTTTCCAACTTTCTGGATTCTGCTCGGCGAGTTAGCGAGATGACTCGACGAGTTGCTTAGGGTTTTCTTGATAATCTTGGTAACTCGGCGAGTTGACTAGGGTTTTCGTGAATTTTTTAGTTCTGAAGGAACTCCACGAGTTTGTAAGCTGCACTCGACGAGTTGGGTCAACATGGATTGTTGAACTTGACCGTTGACATTGACTTTTACCAAGGGTTGACCAACTTTGACTTCTGAGGGTATTTTGGTAATTTGGGAATTTCTGAAATTGGATCAATGGTGGTTGTAGGTTTTGGTGTTTGGAGCCGTGTTTTCGGAGTTTAAAATTTTCAATTATGTTCGTAATTGTGAGGTGAGTTGTCCTCACTTTACTAACAGGGTCGAAGGCACCAATGTCGGCCCTTTTTGGATTGTTATCCTGGTTATTGCATAATGATATGCTTAGTGACCTGTTAGGTCGGTATCCTGGTATATAGTATGATGCTACGTTAGTGACCTGTTAGGATGGTATCCCGATATATAGGATGATGTTATGGTTAGTGATATGTTAGATCGGTTTGACTGTTTGTACATGCTAGCTAGCGTTTGATATATATATATATATATATATATATATATATATATATATATATATATATATGTATTGATTGTATGTTTGGGGTTGGGTTGAGGCGGACCTGCTTTGTGCTGAAGACCAACATACCTAGAGCGGCCCAGATAGACTGCAGGCCCAATGGGGCATATCAATTAGGCCGATGGCCCGAAGAACGGTCCAGACAGGCTGAAGGCCGGGTAGGGCGGACCAGACATGTTAAAGGTTCTGAGAGTGGTCCAGAAAAACTAAACGCTCGGTGAGGGTGGTCCAGTCATACTGTAGACTCTATATGCATGATGTTTATTATGATATGGTTATGGTTTGTATGGAGTTGGTATTTTGAGGGAACTCACTAAGCTTCGGGCTTACAGTTTTGGATTTTGTTTTAGGTACTTCAGATGATCGCGGGAAGGCGAAGGTTTAATCGTGCACCTCCTTGAATTTTATGATTTTGATTTCTGCTATACTCTGATATGAAACTATTTTGAAAACATTTTGTAATAAATAATAGTTTTTGGATGTTTGAAAAAGTTTTAAATTTTCATGAATTTTATGGATGTTACAATATTACTTCATGGGCTATCCTCAAAAGTATTTTGGATACTTATTCTATAATTCTTCTAAGAACAAAGTGTTTGTGTCTCAAAGGGGATTCTTCCTTGAGAGTGAGATCATGTCCAAAGAAGCTAGTGAGAGCCCAATGAATCTTGAAGAGATAAGAGTCAAACAAAGAAGAACCTATAGTTGAAACTAGCACTCAACTTGAGGTTTATCAACTTATTGAGAAAATTGACATAATTGCAACTCCTTCCCTTTGCAGATTTATTAGAGTACATATTTATTTTGAGTTTTGTGGTTTCCATATTGAAGCAGAAGGATACGTGCTAATCAAGATCGTATACTTGCTATTATGGATAAACCATCTAATTATAAGGAAGCGATGTGAGGCTCCAAAGATGCTAAATGGAAGGAGAGTATTAAAAGTGAAATTCAGTCCATGTATGATTACACAGTTTGGAATTTGGTTGACCATACAACCAGGTGCAAGTTGATCTCTAAGAAGAAGACATACATGGATGGGAACGTGCACACATTTAAAGCTAGGTTGGTTACGAAGGGTTACATTCAAACTCAAGGAATTAATTATGAGGAAACCTTCTCACTAGTAGCTAGGATGAAGTATATTAGAATATTTCTTGCTATAGATGCTTCCTTTGATTATGAAATATGGCAAATGGGTGTGATAATGTCTTTTCTTATTGGGAAATTGATGGAGGATGAGATGGGTTTTGAGCACTACAACGATCTTATGGTGTACATGCAACCCTAATGCTTTGGATCTAGGTTTTTCTCAAGTTATACATGAAAATAATGATCTAAAGCATAAACCCTAAAACTAGCATGTTGTTTTCAAAATCCATAACATAAAAAAGATAAGAAGAATACCTTTCACTTGTAGCTAGTTGATCTTGACCTTCAAGAGCTTAGAGCCTCAATGGCTGCACCTCTAATGAGTCAGAAGCACCAAGTAGCAATGGAAGAATATGAGAGAGAAGTGAGAGACTCTAAAATCGGCTAGGGTTCTTTATGAATGCATAAGTTCGATTTTTTAGGAAATGGGATTCCTTTTATAGTCGAGGCTCCTAGGGTTTTCAGCTTGGAAACCCTAATTCCCTTACTTAGGCCCTAAGCAACATACGGACCTCCACATGAAAGGTTTTGGACAAAATCTTTATGGATTCTCATAGATTTTTCGTCCACCACTTATCAATATGGTCCATTAGCCCAAACTACAACTATCACTAATTTACATAATCAGTCCCCGTTATTTTAATCAGTCTCTTTTGATCACTAAATTAATTCCAAATTAATTCTTGATCAATACTGATTAAATAATATGATTTCTCAATTAATATATTATTCTTATAATATATTAATAAATCATAATCAACCTCTTTCTCCATAATTCATCCTATCAAATTGCTATGGTGAAGGCAACCCAAAAGGACAATGTTACTATCGGGACAAGTACATACCAATTATAGTCACTACTAGAATATATGCCTTTAATGGCGCGCAAACAATGACACACAGTGATTTACGATACGCAAAAGTTTGTGTCCTAAAAATAACGTCATCTCTCCTAAAATCTGAAGGATTCAAGACACGCATTTTTGCGTGCCTTTAAATTGGTGTCCAAATAATAATAATAAAAAAACGCGGAGGGCACCCATCATGAAAGTGTGTCGTGTATGCATGTCACTTCTTAATTCTTAAAATAAACATGCGTCCCATTGTTTATCTTATCAAAAAATTGTAGGGACCATCATCTAGGGCTTTTTTTTCAAGAAGAAACGAAACGGGAGAGCTCTCTGCAAGATTCGCTACCTCCGCTCACCCTACCTGCCGGCGACCTTGGTTCTTATATCTTCCCGATTTCTTGCATTCTTCTTTCAGAAATTTAATTGAACAAGATCTTGTGCCAAACAGTTAATCTAACGATGGCAACGTTTTGATTTTAATCTCGAAATACATTAAAGATTCCTACTCATGTAGCTACTACAAGATTCCCACTCAGGTACTTACCTCCCTCTCTTCCATCACCCACCACAAATGGTTCTTCGAACACTAGTCAGTAGTGGGAAAACCAAGGTCGACTTACCTCCCTCTCTTCCATCACCCACCACAAATGGTTCTTCGAACACTAGTCAGTAGTGGGAAAACCAAGGTCGACTTACCTCCCTCTCTTCCATCACCCACCACAAATGGTTCTTCGAACACTAGTCAGTAGTGGGAAAACCGAGGTTGATTCTCCAGGGTTCAGCAACAAATTTGTGAACAACATATTATGGCGCATTGAAGCAATCAACGTGAGCAGCGGTCATGAATAGAAGACGTGAACATCAGTCGTTTCCTTCTTTCAACGTTTCCATCTTTTAGTCTTCACAAATAGACAAAGGGCCTCCACAATCAAGTATTTTCATCTTCGTCTTCGCTTTGGTGTAGAGAGCGATAGATATTACGTTCAAAAAATCAACTTGCAATAGCTATTGATCAAAAAAAGGGAGACAAAGGAACTATACCGTTTTTATGGAACTACAAGGATTTTTCGGTCGACACAAACCACCGGTTTGGGAAAACCCCTAGATTTATTGTTCCACTCATCTAGATACTCCATCAAAAAACGTTTGTTAAAACTCACCAGGTACCTCCTATTAATGATTAATCGTTGGAATCCTAAGTCAGGTATGTATCTGTTGTCGATTCAATTTTCAAAATCTCAAATCCGATAATCTCTACCCCTTTTTGTTTATCTTGGCCACGTCCCTGCTATGATTACATTTTGAAACCCCCAGTTCTGCCAATCTTGAGTTCTTGACCATAAATATACCGCCATCTCAGCCTCTCTTTTTATCTTATTCAATTTCACCACTTTGCTGTGTAACATGGTCTAGATGCATTTCAATAATTTATTCATAGGGTTGTACACTATAATTATTGGTTTTGTAGGGAACCTTTGTTGAAGGTATAAAGGAAGAAGTTGTGTTATCTCCTGCTCATACCCTTTCTCTCATTGCAGCAGGAGAAGGTTTGTCTTTTCTATGTTTTACTCATACATTTAATCATTTTATAGGTTATATTATGAAATAGTTTTTACCCATTATTAGTTAACATTTTTTTACATGATGATCTATTTATTTAATAAATGTAATTGATCTTCCATTCTTGTGATCTTTACTATCACAGAGCACAAACATGTCGGTTCAACAAACTTTAATTTGCTCAGCAGCAGAAGTCACACAATATTTACATTGGTAACTTTCTGATTGGATAAAAATAATTCATTTTTTGGGTTAAATTTCTTTTGTTAATTTTTTTACCTTCCAACAGACAATAGAGAGTAGCCTTGTGGTGAAAATGGTGATGGTGGGGATGTTAACTTGTCACAATTGGTATGCATCTGAATTAGCCTAAATAATTTATAGTTATTCACTTGTTGACTTTTTAATTTTTTTAAATTTCATCTCAAATTATAGAACCTCGTAGATTTAGCAGGTTCTGAGAGCTCAAAAGCTGAGACTACAGGTGTTCGTAGAAAAGAAGGATCTTATATAAATAAAAGTCTGCTAACCCTTGGAACTGTGAGGCCTCAATCATTGCCATTATTTTATCAGTGCAATAGTTTGCTCTACAAACAAATATCTACTTTTAGTCATGTTAATTGTCACAAAGGGAAATAAATAGGTACCATTATGAATAAATTTATCTTACCATTTATATTTCTTTTAGCATTTATTAATTCAAAATTGTCACAGGTTATATCAAAATTAACAGATGCAAGATCAGCTCATGTGCCATATAGGGACTCAAAGTTAACTAGGCTCCTTCAATCTTCATTAAGTGGACATGGAAGAGTATTTGTAAGTTTTTCATATAAGTTTCAAAATTTAAATAAACAACATTATGAAATATGAACAAATAATAATATTTATTTGCATCCTTTTTTTAGCTTATTTGCACTGTTACTCCCTCATCAAGCAATTCAGAGGAGACACATAATAGATTAAAGTTCGCACATCGTGCAAAACATATAGAAATTCAAACAGCACAAAATAAGGTATGCCATTACACATTAAATTTAATCTTTGGTGCTTCAAAGTAATTTTGTGACACCATTTTAATTTTGCAGATAATTGATGAGAAATTGCTTATAAAGAAATACCAAAATGAAATTCAATTATTAAAGGAGGAGCTAGAACATTTGAAGGGTGTCATTGTGGTAATTCTACAGTTAAAGGATAATACCGGAGGAGATGATATCTTTCTTCTTAAACAAAAGGTATACTTTTGGTTTCTATTAAAATATTTGTGTTAATTTTGAACATCATTTGTGATTGTGTGATGTGTTGTAATTTGTAAAGCTAGAAGATGGTCAAATGAAGTTGCAATCAAGATTGGAGCAAGAAGAAGAAGCTAAAGCTGCTTTGTTAAGCCGAATACAAAGGTTGACCAAATTAATCTTAGTCTCCACCAAGTCAACTCCTGCCTCTAGATTTTCTCATTGCCCAAATTTACGAAGACGCCATTCCTTTGGAGAAGAAGAGGTAACTCAACTTTCTTGATTTGTAGCCTCCTTAAATGTCATACATAACGATGGAATGGAATTACAAAAATAAGATATACATTGCCAAACATCATGCTTATGTTTTTCTAAAATCTAACTTCATTCAATTGCTAGCTGGCATATCTTCCACATCGAAAACGTGACTTAATTTTGGAAGATGAAGACACTGAGTTATATGTTTCGCTTGATGGAAGTGTGGAAAATAATGACAATGCATTGAATGAAGAGAAAAAGACCAAAAAACCTGGACTACTCAACTGGTTGAAACCACAGGTCGGTTGCTCTTGCTTTATTTATTTATTATTTGTTTGAATTTTGAAATCATTATTTTATTGATTATATTTTTTTTCTTTTATTAGAAACGTGACAGTATATCTGGGGCTAGTGATAGATCAAGTGGTGCAAAGTCTATGAGTACACCTTTAACTCCCCCAATAGATAATCATCTTCATAATCTTCCTATTGAATCCAGACATTCTAACTCTTTGCAAACAGAAACCAGATATTCTGAATTCTCATCAGGGGCCAGATTAGATCAAGAAATTAACAATGAGGATACTTTTTTGCAACAAGAAAGTTCTCTAGTAGGCATTGTTTTTGCCTTCAATTTCTTTATCAATATTGTCAACATACTTATGTGTAACAAATAAAGTGCATTACCTATTTATATTGGTAGCAAGAGTGAAGTAGGTTGCCATTCTTTGTAGCAAATACTATGTAGTTTTTTAGAACTATCTTTGTATGTGATTGACAGATCAGCATAAAGACAATTAACCAAATTGAGCTCCTTAGAGAGCAGCAAAAGATTTTGTCTAAGGAGATTGCAATCCATTTAAGTGCTCTAAAGCGATTGTCACCTGAGGCTGCAAGTGAAAGGGAATTTATAAATGTAATAACTCATTTTTTATAAAATACAAAATTGATATTGGTGTTTATATACTTATTAAAATCATTACATGATATGACAGGTGGAGATTAACCGATTAAATGAACAAATCGAACTGAAAAATGATAAATTAAACTCCTCCAAGACACTAAAATCTTTTCTAATTGGATAACTATACAAGCCCTTCATAGTCAAACAAAGAATTTCACCACCATAGTGGCAATCTTGGATACCAACACATTATTTGGTTTAAGAAAACAATGGAACACAGAAGTCCCTCAAGAAATCGAAGAAACCATTGAAGAGCTTGTTGCAGAGTCAAGAAAAGATGGAGAAACAACAAATCATGACAAAAAAAAAGATTAACAAACAAACCAGTATTAGAAGTGGGAGCAGGGGCAACAGCAGTGTCAGGAGCTTCATCTCTTTCTAAAGTTGTCCCAGCATCAACTTTTATAAAAGTTGTCACCTTTAAAGTTCCTGCATCTCTAAAACTCATAATAACACAGACCCAAAAGCTTGTTTTCATTTCAATCAGCAAGATTCTTGGTCCTTCAAAAGTTATTGCTCCTAGTTTCTTCAATTTTGGAATAAAAAATACATCTTCCATGAAAGCAGCTGCTTCTGCTGAGAAGATAAGAACTGTGGTTGTGGTTCACAGTGTGATAGCATCTGCTGAAAAGCCAAGTCTTTCAGCAATGAGAACAACTTTTTATGAGATTATGAGGAAAAGACGAGTTCGCCCTATTGGTGTGCTTCCATGGGTTACATTTGGATGCAGTGTGGCTACATGTTTAAGTTTGCTTTTATATGGTGATAGAATTGAATGTGTTGTTGAATCTCTTCCTTCAGCTCCTTCAACTGCTAGTTTGGGTCGTGGGATTGAAAGCTTGCATCAAGCATCATAAGCAGTAAAACAAATGGAAAGCTTCAGGATACAAAAATCTATTGAGTCGCTTGTCAATAGGTTTAAAAAATGGAATCTTGCCTCTTGAAGTAAGATTTTGTACTTCTTTCTTTGGTTATATAAAAGTATGCATTCTTACTCTTCCTTTTAGTTATGCAGGCTATGAAAAAATATGGTATGGTGGAGAATGCATATGTTTTTTCAGCTTTTGAGATTTCCAAAAGACAACAGAATATCTGTTGTCAAATAGCCAACTGCACTCAGGTTTTTCTCTAACTTTCTAAATTTCAAATTTTGTAAAATGTTGTGTATATTAGCTTCTTTAGTAATTGTTGTATTGTGATCAATCTTTTTGATGTGCGTGTAGCTTTCTTGCTTAAGGACAAAACAACCAGTCTTGAAATTTAAACTTTGACTTGTGAGTGATATAATTATTTCAAATTGTCAATCACGGTTCTCATAAAACAATAAACTTTTATGCAATAGAAAACCAATTTGTTGACAATATACTAGATCTTCAAACAATAAACTTTTATGCAATAGAAAACCAAGTCTGAATATTGAATAGAGTAATTTCCAATTGCAAAGAAATGAACATTAAACACTGTTTTGAAAACCGGACCGGACCGGCCGGTTCAACCGGGAACCGGTCACAGATCCAGTTCTGCATGTCCAAAAAACCGTTTGTTATTAAACCGGTTAAAAATCGGACGGTTCAATGAAAACCGGTTAAAACCGGAGTGGTTGAACCAATAAGAACCAGCTTATGTATACCAAAATGGCATCGTTGCGCTGAAAATTTAACCCGTTTTGTTTCCTTTTAATAAGGGCAGCGTCAATGTGGGATGAATTCCCTTTCTTTTCCTCCTATTATTAAGCCAGAGTCCTTCACATTTTTTTTTTCATGTAATCGATGTGGGATTAAAACTCATAACATGAAACAATCACATTGCCAGTTTCCAATACTTTCCCTTCATTTTATTAATTTATTTTGTTTCCTCTTTATTTTTTATTTTTTAATATATATATATATATATATATATATATATATATATATATATATATATATATAGGTGAGTTCAATTGAGAAAATAAAAAAAGGTTGAGAATGGGGGAATCATTCTCAGCCACTCATTTAATTAGCCTCTAAACATAAAGGACACGGTGACAAACTTGTAAATATGATATAATAGCCTTCAATCACAAATACGTAACTGTGGATAATTTGATAACAATTCAAATTCATTACTACTCGATCGTTCAACATCCAAATTTCTTCTCCAACGTTCAACGATCATCCGGATTTCTTCAATTAAAATCATCGATTAACATCATATAGTGTTAATCAATCATCCATCTTCGTCAAAAACACGTTCATCAACGTCATTCAACAGTAGACCAAAAAAATTCGTTTTTGGTTCTTTCAATCCAACCTTCAACTATGTTTGAATACGAGAATATCTTCATCATCTACGATTATTTTTACTCCCATTGTCATTAGATCAATATCATCGATAATCAACAACAATTTCACTTCATGTCATTCATTCAACATCGATCATCAAACAAAACTTCGAAATTAAGGTTTGAAAAACATCAAATCATTTTTTTTTGAAAAATTTCATATAATTCTCTATTAATCTACTATTTTGTAAGTTTTAAATAG
The DNA here is from genome assembly GCF_051521515.1 of Lactuca serriola. Taxonomy (NCBI): domain Eukaryota; kingdom Viridiplantae; phylum Streptophyta; class Magnoliopsida; order Asterales; family Asteraceae; genus Lactuca; species Lactuca serriola. Next base: position 270,905,638 of record NC_136412.1, on the reverse strand, counting down.
TCAAAATATCATGTTTTTAGCATTTTTAAGAAAGCTTACTTGTATGCACTCCAACTGTTTGATGAAATGCATAAACTAAATTACCACGTTATATTCACATATGAATATGTTTTCTCACCTGAATCAATATATGATTATTAAAACACAAAACAAATATGCAAGTTTGTATGTTATTCATATGTGAATAACATATAAAAATTATATATATTTCTGAAAACACATTGTAATATTCATATATGAATATACTGTGCAATATTCACATATGAATATACTAACTATTATTCATAAGTGAATATACGATCTAATATTCACAAGTGAATATACTATGTACTATTTTTATGTGATATACCATGTAATACTATGTAATATTCACATATAAAAATATCATCGAACATTCATAAGTGAATATACCATCTAACATTCATAAGTGAATATACCATCTAACATTCACAAGTGAATATACTATATAATATTCACAAGTGAATGCATCGTCTAATATTTAAATATGAATATACTATGTTTAGTATATGTTATATTCATATATGCATGATACTTAAATTGTAAAAAAAATTAATCAGAGTTTTTATTCATAAGTGAATAACGAATGTACTATAGTAAAAACCAGATTCACTTTTATTCACTTATGAATAACGATAGCTGAAAATATAAAAAAAAAATTTATTTTGTCTTGAAACTATATCAATATGGATGTCTATTTGTAGAGAATAAAAAATAATGAATTTTGGTATATTTAAAATCATTTTTCGATAAAAATAACTTCTAAAAAATAAAAATAAAATAAAAACAAAAAAACTATGTTTTTGTATATATTAAGGTAATGTTTAGCATAGTTTAAGGAAACATGTTTTGTTGGAAAGAACATGTGCCTTCCTTTCCCATTTCCGCCGGTACGTTGGAGGCTTTTGCGGCAAAAATAAATGATTGGCTGAGAATGATTCCCTCATTCTCAACTTTTTTTTTCTCAATTGAACCCTCCTATACACACACACACACACACACACACACACATATATATATATATATATATATATATATATATATACCCGGTTCGATCTCCGGTCCGGTTTTCAAAACGTTGACATTAAAATACATGAAGAAAAGAAAAAATGGTTGATGTTAAATATCCTGAATCACTGTATGCCCTTCTTCTTTTTTGACATCATGGATGGTAAAAAAAATGTATACATCCAACTGTTCCATTCATCTTTTTCAAATCTTCGAAGTTTATAGGGTCCCTTATGTATTTATCAAGTATTCGATTGTAATGAACTGTATTTTTATTTTTATTTATTTATTTATTTTTGCACTTATGTTGATATGTATATGTGCTTGTGTGTAGGTTGGTGTCAAAAAGCTTGCAGATGTTCACTTTTCCCTCATTTGACCACTAACATTTGGCACAAGTATTTGCAACCAACATTCCTTGTTTGATTCTTTTATTAATTATATTAGCATATTAATTTTTTGAGTTTTATTTGATCACGTCACAAGAATTATCAGAGCAGGGGTTCATTAGTCTTAAAGAATTATGAAAGACAAGATGCAACTCTACTTAGTTGGAATTTGATGTTTATCATCTTTGTGTATAACTTTTTAGCTTGTATAACATTACTTAGCAGAAGGTGCCCCTTTATACGCAATGTAGTATTAAGTTATATAGTTAGGGAAAACCTTTTAATAACAATGTACAATTAGGTCCCCTTAATATCAATGTATTATAATTTTTTGACATGATGTTATTGGATGAAATTGATTGTTTGGTATATATTTGTTTACATATTTTTGTATTATGCATAAATGAGTATCGTAAAGACGCGTCGTAAATGCATATCGTAAATGGTTATTGAAGTTTATGACACGCAAATGCGTGTCATCTTCATTTATGACAGGGCTTCCTTGATACGCATTGCGTGTCATAAACACGTGTGTCGTCTTCCTTTATACATGACCTTCCTTGATACGCATTGCGTGTCATAATTACACGTCGTAAATGCGTGTCATAAATGTACATCGTAAATAGACGACACGCAAAAGCGTGTCGTCTCTCGTTATGACAGGGCCTTCCTTGATACGTATTTGCGCGTCTTCTGATCGTTTTACGACACGCATTGCGCGTCGTAAAAGGCTGTTTTTTTAGTAGTGAGCTATGGACTTATACACCAAATCCAACAATCTCCCACTTGGATTGGTCTAATAACTATAACTACAAGTACGACTTCAAAATCTGATTAGCAATCGTAGCTCTCAAAAGCCGTTGTCGAACTCTGATCTTATCAGTAACGCGTCCTTTAAATAAAGGATCAAATATTCCTCCGTTCTACAAGATATCGTATGAAAATGAGACATGTATTATAATCATTCTCTCTGTCGAAGGTTTGTATTTATGACGACTAACTAATTGAAAAAATCAAATCAGTCCAGGCTTGGCCTTGCGCTTAGGGTTTCATCACTAAATCATCGAGGGGCCCACAAATATCGCTTTTATCCAATTTAGGGTAAAAGGAACGGATAAAATTCAACTCATATGCTTGCTCAATTAACTCATCAAATCACACACAACAATACGTTCTAGAACACCAAGTCGCTGGTACGTTTACGTATCATCAATGTGCAACCAACTTGTAAACTACAACTCATATGTCTCCGTTTCAAGAATATAATATATTATCGTCTCACAATCACTCATGATAAAATTCATGAAGTGATTCAGATGAGCGTAGGTTTAATTTAATACTCAAATCCTATTTTAGGAGTACTCATGAACACTGCAGCAAACTTGTGCCATGTCTAAGCATTTAGACAATCTACAATCAGATTCATGACAGTCTTACCTCATTAATTACTTCCAAAGTATGACAGACTGTGGATGTTTGAATAACCTAGTCATCCGGGAAGTAAAACATGCAAAGTGAAACACAAGAATAATTTAATTCAACATGGTCTCAAAACTTTTGAATATAAATAAAACACTTATTATTTAATCACCATATTAGCTAGACCTTATTCATTGTATAATGTTTGGACTAATCAACTTAACACTTAAATTTAAAACAATAGTCATCCCATGCTCCAAGCATGCACACTATGTTTATCTATGGTCCTTCATTTGTGAAATAAATCAATTGAACACATTTCCAATGATGCTCATGTCAAAATTCCCTAATCCTTATAAGTGTAAGAATACAAAATTCTTACCACTACTAGAATCTTGTTAGATCTAAACTTACATGTGATATTACTTTTGTAATGTTAAAGCGCCAAAGTCACAGAGACTTTGCCAATGATATTACAAAACATTCCACTGGAGATTTGTTAGATAACAATTCCATGGAGATGAAGTCTCACATTCAAGGTACATTCCTTGAACATCCTTCTTGCATAATTTTTAAAAAAAAAGTTACATAGAGATTCTTAATATCCAACTCCCATTATGGAAACATTTCCATATTTACCATATGACAATGCATTCTTAATAGAATCCTATCTATTTAGAATCATATCAATATGGTCCATCCATTACTATACTTCCAACTGTCTACAAGCAACCAATCTTCGGTAAACCTTAGATTTTCCTTTGCAGTTATTTAACAATTTTTGTCATATCTCGTTCGGGTCCTTTTTACCTCTTAATGCGCTAGGCATTGGGAAATATCAGAACAGGCGAATATTATAGCATATGCAATCGATCATATACCTAAAGCATATGAGATACGATTCATAATGTATTACATAAAGACATGATACTTGACCAGTATTTTGCTAAAATATTCCCATAGAGTTTCCTATGTTGATACATTTCAACATGATATTCATATATATATATATATATATATATATATATATATATATATATATATATATATATATATATATCCATGACTAAGTTATATATCCATGACTAAGTTTGATTAAAATTTCAATCTAAGCTTTTAGATTTGAAATGAAGTATAAGTATCCTCTCCCTTAAATCTTACTATAGCGAAACAACTTTTCAAACTCTGCAATTTTGCAAATTAAAACTTTGTTTCCTAAAAATAGCATTGCTAACTTGCAGCATTTAACGTAATAATTGTGCTCCCACTAGCATAATAATTACGTACATACTATCATAACACTTATACTTCTATTAGCAAAACACTTGTACTCCCACTAGCTTTTACATGTACTTAGAAATCAGCTGGACTTCTAAAAATCAATACTTATTGACTTTCTTACCCAAGTTCAAATTTCTGATACGTGGTGCTTTGATAAGTCTTTATCTGGACTTCTCAAGCTCATACATCTTTCATTAGATAGCTTATGTGTGTGTCTATAACTTTTCTATACTCACAAGAATAAGTCCCCAATGTTCAAACTATTTGCCACTTCTCACAATTTGAACTATGAAGAGGGATGTTGTAATCATACTCGAATTTGAGAATGTAATTATCACAACTACTAACTCTAATCCTATAAAAGCTACAGGTGAAAGCGTTTCCTCATAATCATCTTCAAGAAGTAGAGATAAACCTCTTACCACTTAGATTTTATGATGTATGTGTTCCTATCCATGTGAAATTGTTATTTCCAACTACTATCATAAGACAAGGTTTATGAAAAATCCAAACTCACATGGACTGAACATGCTTGATCTCAATTTCTTGCCATCTATCAACACAAGGGCCTACCATTGCTTCTAATTTATTGATCAGCTCACCTACACTGATCAATGTACTTTCACTGATCAAGGTGCTTTTCCCTATGAAATCAAATAAGAACTCATAGAACTAACATGCATAGTTAACTTCTCTGGAATGGGCATAGACACAAGAATATGTCAACACGATAGGTTACAAACCTCAAGTCGTGTGCTAGTGACAAACAATAGGTTTATTCTTGATTAGTTCTTGAAACTATTCAAGACCATTAAGACTCCCACTGACCTCTTGACATATAAGATTCTCTGTTAAGAAACATTCCTTGACAAACAAATATTCAAGAGTTAGTGTGGGATCTTATAAATATAACACTTCAGTTAATTGGTCATAGTTGGTCTTTGTTTTAACCTAAAACATCACAATTACCAATTTCAAATGTGCAAAAGTAAGAACACATTTCTACTCCACATGTTATGAAGCATTATAAACCTACTTAGAACATGTCACTCGAGGTACAACTTGGAGTAACTTAGAGTACGATTCTAAAACTCGAATTTGGAACGAAGTATGATTCATCTTCTTAATTTAACCATTTGAACAATTCTCGATTCCTCTTCTTATCCATACAAGTGCACTAAGGTGTCCTTAGAGGATCAATTGTGACATGGTTCCATAAAAAATAGTATGATCATATAACACGATACTAAAGTACTCTGTTTTCCTTCAAGATTGGAGAAACTTTTATCTTTCTGCCTAATTTGATTCTTCTTATTCGTTATGCTATAGTTTTCAATCTTTTCAATGTATCAGAATTATACTTAATCTTGTAAGCATAATCATATTTACTAAGGTTTTAGTAAATCATGACGAAAACACTTTATCATACTTTGTGGTGGGCCCGACCAATTCACATCAATGCGTACTAGATCCTTTCATCTTTCACTTGACTTACATACATGTAAACAAGGAGTTAGTCCTAATTTCCCAAGTACCAAGATTTTCATACATCACATAATTCAAATCATATGATTCCATGTTTCTGTCCAATTGAAACTTGGACGATGAGAATCTTTCCTTACTTAGAAAATTTACGACACTACCACAATCGATATAAGTAAGAATCAAACCATTTTCAACATTGTTATTAATAGAAACATACAAACAACAATTTTCACAAATGTCATTGAAAGGAAACATAAAATAAGATAAAATCAAAATTTTATTTATTTATAAAATGTGGAAAAACTTGTCCTTACAACGCAAATTCATACGAAAACTATGTTTCTAGACATTCCTAAGCAATCTATCATAACTCCTAAGCAACAGCTCAGAAATCTGATCATTGAACCATGCGATCGAAATCCATCTCTTCATGATCAGACTCAACTCATTCTTCCTTTAAGCTTCCTTTCTTTTCTTTGATCCTATAAAACATCAAAATGAAATCTTATCACATCATGTATTAAGAATCTATAAATTAGGAACTTAATAGAGTTAGATAGTGCACTTACCTGAAGTATCGTCATAGATTTTGACTTTACCATCCTTGCGATTCTTCATGTAGAAATGGCAGTTTCACATCCAATGCCCCTTCTTTTGGCAATAGAAACAAATAGAATCGTTCGGAATGGTACATGGGACAATCTCAAACTCAGCCTTTCTCTTTACCATTTGGTCAAACAGTTTGACCTTGGCCGATCCCTTTCCATTGGGAAGATAAAACTTTTCAGGACTTCCAATGTTGCCATTGTCAATGTCCATGGAAGTCTGCGAGATTGATCTTTCAGTAAAATTTGCTTCACCAGTGCACCAAATCATTGTTGATTCAACAACACTTAGAAAATATGTCAGATCGATAAGGGTCACGGCGTGGTCTGCCATGTAGTACTCCTTAATGAACCTGCTATATGACTTAGAAAGTGATTGAAGAACCAAGTCAACAGCCAGCTTCCTCAAAAAAAACAACACCCAACATTCCCAGTCTGTTAATGTGCGACTTCATCTCCGAGACGTGAACACATACATACTTTCCATCTTGGTGTTTTCTTGCCAATAGGGCTTGAGTGACCTTGAACTTTTCAAGTCGACGAACATGTGGGCCAGGGAGAATTATTGGAGGAGGTGGAGGAAGAGAGGTTCCACCAAAGCAAGAAGAAGGGATTGATCTTTCACCTCGATCGTCATGTGGATTATCATCTTCATGAGGAAAGCATTTTCCAAAAGGATAAGGAAGACCATAGTTGTCAGAACTAGACATCTACAAGGGAGCCATTCAAGTTAGTTGATTTAATCCTTAATATAACACCCAAATGAAATATTAAGGCTAGGACCCAACACAATAATTCACAATTCGGAAGAGGGATGCCGTAATCCAATTGTAAATTATTTGTCGGTAGGTAAATGACGATTTACCAATTCCACCATGTAAACGAAATTTTAAACGAATTAGGTTTTAGATGAAATTCCTAGATCTTTTGAGATTCATTGAACTTTTCAGTGTCATGTTTAATATCGATTATCACAAACAAGGTGTGAATAACCATGCAAATTAGCTTGATACTCTCGATGTCATTTATCACCTAATCAATGTGTTGGTTAACCACACGCGCTCCATTAATTAACGATAATTTACGAGAAACCCATTTCCATCCTTCATTATCCACATTAGTGTGCCGGTTAACCACTCACGCTCTACTAATTGACCAATAAGGTGTAATGTGAAATTTCATGGGTTAGTATCAAATTCACATTTTCCTAAAGTAACTAACATTTGGGTATTTATAAAAGCATTTAGTTAGTATGTATTTTCATTATACTTTTAATGAGGGCTTAGTGTCCTATCCTACCCGTTCGGCTAACGACCCTCCACTAGTCAAGGGTGCGGTGGGCAAGAGTGGATACCCAATGGCGGTCATTTTACAGGCCGCTTCCTTAAACACCCCTTATATACCAACTTTGTGAATGAGGCCTACTAACAATAAGACTGACTTATTCTTATACATACATACATATATATATATATATATATATATATATATATATATATATATATTTATAAATTAAACTTTAATGTTATAATAGTATAAGGGTTGAATTTTAAACTTTTAAAATCCTAGGGTTTAGAATTTAGATTTTTCAAAATTAAAGCTTTTTAATCAAATTTTAAATTCCAAAACTTGAGGGAAAATTTTGAAATTTTTCAAAAACTTTCTAGATGAAATTTATAATAATTAAATTAATCATATAATTTTATCTTTATAAAAAAATTGACCTAATCTATTTTATATGGTAAGATAATTCAAATCAAATTTAAAAAATAATTAATTTATCACATAATCTTGTAATTATCTTAGAATTTAACAATTATCTTTCAATTAAATGAGGATATGCATTACCATATCAAAAAAATTCGATTTTAATCAATTAAAACAACTTATGGTAATTATCCTTATGTAATTTTGGCCTAAAATCCGAAAAATCTGCCATCAGACCCGATGCCACGTCGTGACGAGCCATGCCACGTCGTGTTCATCTATGAACACGCCGTGTTCATCAGGCAGAATCAAAAACAAAATTTCATCCAGCTTTGAACAATCCATATTAACATCACATATAACAGAAAAACAGCATAGTCTCTGATACAACTGATGGGTTTTGAGCACTACAACACTCCTATGGTGTACATGCAAACCTAATGCTTTGGATCTAGGTTTTTCTCAAGTTATACATGCAAATAATAATACAAAGCATAAACCCTAGAACTAGCATGTTATTTTCGAAATCAATAACATAAACAAGATTAGAAGAATACCTTTCACTTGTAGCTATTTGATCTTGACCTTCAAGAGCTTAGTGCCTTAATTGTTGCACCTCTAATGAGTCACAAACGCCAAGTAGAAATGGAAGAATATGAGAGAGAAATGAGAGACTCTTAAATTGGATAGGGTTTTCTATGAATGTATAGGTTCGATTTTTGGAAGCCATGGGGTTCCTTTTATAGTTGAGGCTACTAGGGTTTTCAACTTGGAAACCCTAATTCCTTTGCTTAGGCCCTAATCAACATATGGACCTCCACATGAAAGGCTTTGGACGAAATATTTTTGGACTCTCATAGAGTTTTCGTCCACCACTTATTAAAATGGTCCATTAGCCCAAACTACAACTATCACTGATTTACATAATCAGTCCCCGTTATTTTAATCTATCTCTTTTGATCACTAAATTAATTCCAAATTAATTCTTGATCAATAATGACTAAATAATATGATATCTCAATTAATATATTATTCTTATAATATATTAATAAATCATAATCAACCTCTTTCTCCATAATTCATCCTATCAAATTGTTATGGTGAAGGCAACCCAAGAGGACCATGCTACTATCGGGTCAAGTACATACCAGTTATAGTTATGGGCTTAGACACCTAATCCAACAGGATGTGTATATGACACATCCAGAAGGATTGATTGATCCAAAATGTCCTAATAGAGTGTGCAACATTAAGTGGTCTATTTATGGACTCTAACAAACATCTTATACATGGAATCTTTTCTTTCATGAAAAGGTCAAAGAATTTGGCTTTTGTAGAAGTGAGGATGAGTCTTGCGTATATGTCAAAGCCAGTGTAGCTTATATATTGGGCATAAGAATCTATAAAGATAGATCAAAATGTTTAATTGGACATACACAGAGTACATGCATAGATAAGTTTTGAAAATATTCAAAATACAAGATTCTAAGAATGGGTATCTACATGTACATCATGGCACAAGATTAAGTAGAGATCCATAACCCACTACTGATGATAAACTGAAAAAGAATGATTCAAGTGCCATATGTTTCACACCCCCAGCTGGAGGCGAGAACGCCGAGTTGCGCGACTTATTCATGGATCTTAGTGATTTGCATATATAGAATAATATAAAAATTTAACATGAAATACAACTTCTATTATCTAATTATATCATATCCGTTATATCATTACATGATAAAACAAAATATTGTACTTGCCTCAACATTTAGGCATTAATAGCAATATAGTACTGTAATAGATAAACAAAAAGTTCCATGTGTGCCCCGAGTGAGTGTACTTCCAGCTTCTTATGTTACTAAGAATACATGCGTTTTGAAAATACAACAACATAATGTTGATGAGTTCACATGTTTTGACTTTGAGTACTTTTAACACAAAAAGTATATGTTTATAGTATATAAGCACTAAAAGAAAACATGCATTTGTGATTAAAAATTTAGAGAATAATTAATCAGTCTCTGATACCATGTATTTGGGAATGATTATTCAGTCCCCATTACTATTTTGCATTGATTTTAATGCTTGAATTGTTAGAGACTGAACAAAACTGTTGGAGAATGAAATCCAGTCCCTAACATGTTTGCGCCAAAAAACAAATGGATGGTAACTTATTAGAAACTGAATTTCAGTCTCTGATACACATACACAATTTTTACTTTGGTGGGAAACCTATAAAGGACTGAATTTCAGTCCCCCAATAGACTTTCGTTAGTTTTGATTTTGGATGAAACTTATCAGAGACTAAATTTGCGTTCTCTAACATAAGTATACCATTTTTTATTTTATATTGGAACTTATTAAAGATTGAATTTCAGTCTAATAGATATGTATTATTTTACATATAGAGGGAAACTTACCATGGACTAAATTGTAGTATCCGAAACTGATTAACATGTCATGAGTACCATGTATCAATGACTAATGAATTAGTTATAAATATTACGTAGAGCTTAGTGAATCATTCACACTGTATTGTCTACTTATATTAAAAACTCATGTGTTACATAGGTTGATTTAAAAAATAAATATTAAAAACCAAGGTTTAAACATTAATAAATTTTAAAATGATATATATTGCGATAAGTAATTATTAGGTATTTAAAAAATGTTGAAGCGTTAACCACAGTTTGCAGTAACATCACCCAAATCACTCTATTTTTTAATGGTTGATTAGTGGTTAAAAGTTAGTATCACCAACTGGGATAGCCCCACATTGGCAACCAAATCAGTCTAGTAATCATGAAATGAGGAATTAGTAAGTACTTTTAATTAAAACAAATCATTGAAACGTCAACCATATTTTGCAATAACTTAAACTAAATCACTCTATTAATCATGAAATTTCAAGTGGTCATTTCACTTCCATGTCATCTTCATATGGTGAGAACTAGGCTTACATATTTACATCAACTATAAAATGGTCTATTTGCATTATCAAATTCACATAAACATTCAACTTTTTACCTTATAAATGAAATTGACACTAATTGTGAAAAAAAATTGATCCTCATTGGTTATTAGAATCCAAATTATAACATTTTAGGATGTCGGAAACCATTGTATAATGATTAAGAAGTGGAAACATGTTGAGATTAAAAAGATCCATAAACTTGTTGATAGGATCTTTGTCATTTGAATAACTAGTCAAAAGGCCCAAAAATTCATTTATTTTCCTTACTGCAAAATTAATAAAAATGAAATAGCCAACATTAATTATGCCTTATTGGGTAAAAGATATAGAAATATAAAAGTACATGTGTGATGTCTCCTATAATTATTCAATCCCAAATTTTGGGTTTTTGATTTGTTGGCTAAATTCCATGTAATTTGTAAATATGGTAACTCTGAAGAATTGATGTATAATTTTTAAATAATTAGATTTTTTAACTTATAAATGTGCCAAAGAAACGGCTTTCCACTTTTAAACCGAAACTTAATACTTGGTTTCTAAAATATAAACCTTAAAATAGTGATATTTATGAGTTATAAACCAAAAAATACATCAAAATATGTGTTTTCTATAATTGTCCAATAATTAGTTTATTAACATGCAACACTAGAAAACACAATATATATATATATATATATATATATATATATATATATATATATATATATATATGTATATATATATATATATGTATATGTGTATATATATATATATATATATATATATATATATATATATATATACCTATGTAAGTGTATCCCCAATGTATACCTATGTAACTTTGATACAATAATGTTTATTGAAAGCCAAGAAGGCACCATTTTTATGATTGAAGATAATATAAAATTGGAAATTCATGTTGAAATAAACCTTGAAAAGGTAATGAAAGTCAAACAAGAATCAAATGATTTTAACATAAAAACATGTATTTATGCAATAACATTGAATTCTCAATTTTTTAAGGCCATCATCTTTGTGATTTCTATTACTCAAGACCGAAAACACATCTATGGGCACACTACAAGACCGAAATCTCTAGCTATGGCCCATTAAGGCCAAAAACCCCTCAATATAGGACCGAAATCACTTGCTTATAACACTTTAGGACCGAAATCATCATAAAGGAGTATGTGCCAAGGGATTTCGGTCATGCCTAGACCGAAATCACTTTCTTTATGGCCGAAAACTCTAGGTTGATTAATCCTAGAGTGATTCTAGTGAAGTACAAAGGATAAGGTTTGGCTTTAAGATGTGATACCTCATCAGTTTCCTATGCAAAACAATACACAATGTATATCCATGAAATTGAACAATATATTTCCATGTAAATATCACATCAATCTTTCTACTCCTTATATTTGGAGGAAATTATCTCCAAATCCCCACCATTCCTCTCGTCTTACTTCCTGTTAACTTCTAATTTCCTCTTAAGACCAAATAACAAGCTTCCAAGTTCAACATTCTCCAAGCATTATCCTTAGATTTTGGTACGTATTTTCGAGATTTCCTAGTGATTCTACACATTTTTATGTTGTTTTCACTCTATTTACACACATTAAAATGTGTTAAAACCTTTAGGATAACATTATTCTCAAGGAAGTTCATCAAATCCATTCAAGGGTTTAGGCTTGAAATCTTCACTCCATCACTCCAAACAACCCACAAATCCACTCAAGGTGAGTTCATACCCCCACATTTTTAAGATTTTTCATGTTTTTTTTTTGGGGGGGGGGGGGGGTGGGAATATAAGTAAAACTTTGTTTATCCCACACATATTTACATGTTTTCATCTTTATGCTAAAGATAAGATATTATTTGCATAAGGCATGGTTAACATTAGTTTTTTTATAATTATTTGTGATATATATATATATATATATATGTGTGTGTGTGTGTGTGTGTGTGTGTGTTTGAATAACAAAACTAATAAAACAAACATAATCTATGTTATAAAATCATGATAAAATTTATGATTTGTAAAACTACATGGTTTTTGGAAACTTTTACTAAAAGATAGTTTTTCTAGAAAAAATGGTTACATTATAGTCATTTACTAATTTGATGGGTTACAACCCAAAAATATTATGTTTTGATTTCATATTTGACACTTGACAAGATAACAACTTTATATTTATATAATAAAGTATATAAATATTCTCAACAAACACATAAGGTAAATTATAATTGGTATAGTTTGGAAGTCACAGACTTTCACTTCAAAAGAACCATATAATTATTCAAAGGTATAATTATTTCATTTTACAAGAAAAAGGAGTCAGAGTTTCCGTGAATCTGTTGATGCTCTTGTGAGACATTCTCTTCACCGTACCTAACTAGCATACATCTCCTTGAGGGAGAGTGAGATAGTTGTGTGTAGATCAATACGGGATTGACAATCCCATACCTCAGCTATTCACTACAGTTAGACCAGCAAGTCTAGGGTGACAAAAGTCTACCAATTCTGACGCTTGAAGAACGCCGTTTAGGTATATCAGTCATGTTAAGAGTAGTTATAATAACTCACATAGGGATTGACAAAACGATTTGGTTTATGGAGTAATTTACACTTCATTAGTTTTATAAAAAGATATAACTACATACTATTGTTCAATAAAGCAATACTCATACATTTTTGGTCTTAGGGTTTAAGACTATAGTTCACATTTAAGAAAATATTGGATTTTCTTGAATTATACATCATCATTTTACAAGGAAAGATACAACAGAAATACCTACATCTACAGCCCATTTAAGAATATATTGGATTTTCTGGAAACATACTTTATCATATTAAAAGGAAAGATACAAAAGAAATACGTACATCTACAACTCATTTAAGAAAATATTGGATTTTCTGGAAACATACATTATTATCTTACAAGGAAAAGATACAAAGGAAATACATACATTTATAGTTCATATTAAATAAAATATTGGATTTTCTAGAAATATATGAATCATTTTACACGAAAACGTTACAAATCCTTCTCACAGAAAAAGGCTTATGAACTCACCAACTTAATTGATGACACTTTTCAAAATCACTTGTATTCTCAGGAAAACAGTAGATAGGTACACAAATAGAGATTTTCTTTCAACTTTTGAACAAATAGAGATTTATAAACAATGTAATACTTGAAATCTTAATGTATGAATGTTTGTGTTGCTATGTTTCATTTATATTCAACTCTTATGTTACTGTACATGAAGTCACTCCATCCGCCCCCAAACATTTCCGCCGTTCTGGTTTTGGGGGTGTGACAGATATATATATATATATATATATATATATATATATATATATATATATATATATATATATATATATACACACACACACACATCGAGAATACCACAATAATTATTGTGCGAACGTTTTTCATCTTATTTTTTTTCTAAGACTCTTTGAATTTATTATGACAGTCATTGCATTTAATATTGGATTAAGGTGTTTAAGCCAGTAACTAAATTGATATATTCTTAAATTAATAGCAAAGTTCTTTTGAGTTTCCCTCATAACTAGTAACTAAATATAATGACTTTTGGAGAGAGATGTTGATTTATTAATTTATTATATGATTAATAATATAATTAGAAAGCAAAATAAATAATTTATTGATATATTGTATGATTATTATATTAATTATAAATTATATTTATTAATTTAGAATTAATCAAAAATTAAGTAGAACTAATTTTGTGATTAATTAGTTTAACTGGAAATATAGGGACTAAAGGTGACAATGTTCAAAAGTTGATCGTTGAAGGATTCTAGAACTTTCCCACACGAGGGGGAAATTTTTTCGAGGTTCTTAGGGCTTCTTGTAAGTCTTATGGAGCAAGAAAATGGATAAGGGTTATCTAACGAAATTTGTCGTATCCAAAACTCCTCACTCACGTATATAAACCCCTTATGGGGTTCATTATTATTGTCCATCCATAACCTTCTCAAGAGCTCGAATTTTGATCTCTCTCCACACTCTTAAAAGTATTTTAGTTGCTAAGTTTTGGTTACAAACCCATAGAGGCGCGAGATTTTTGGTGCTAGCTTTCTAAACCCTAAAAACCTTTATGAATTTTGAAAATAGTGAGTATTCCTAGGGTTCATGATGTTCAAATCTTTGTTGCAATGAATAGAGAAAACTTAGATCTAATAAGTTGCATGTGAAATTAGGGTTATTGTTTTCATCACGTTTTTTGTAACCTATGAAACCTATCAGTGCTTTGAAAATGAAATCGTGCATTGACAAGTTGGATAGGATGGGTGTCATTTTCCCAAGGAAGCAAGCCATTGTTTTGGTTTTTCTTTCATCTCCAAATTCATATGATCAGTTCATTGAGAACTTTTATATGAGGAATATCGACGTGACCCTAATTGATCTGACCCAAATGTTGATTGTTGTTGAAGCAGAAATGATTAAGAGTAGATCTAAAGCAGAAATGCCTATTGGGTCTAGTTCGAAGGTTTCCATCGACATTGAAATTGGTGACAATGTTGGTCCAAAAAAGATTTCTCTTCCCAATGAAAATGGGTCGTCCAAGATCAAATCGTTTGATTGTATGGTAAAAGGTAGGGGTGTTCATGGTTCAGTTTTTTCGGTTTTTAGGTCAGAGCCAAACCGTACTAACGGTTTTTTTCAAGCAAAAACCGAAGCCGAAGCGTTGAAAAATTAAAATCGAACCAAACCATACTGTTACTAATGGTTGGATCCGGTTTAGTTTCACGGTTTGGGCTTTTTAGACCCATTTTAGTCGAGTCCATTAGACTAATTTAGTAAAAAAAAATGGACTATTAAAGCCATTAAGCTAAAAGTAGTAAATAAAAAGTAGTAAAGATACCTTTTTTTGTGATTATTGTTCAACAACTTTCAAAGACAAGACAATGCTTGATGATTGATTATATACTACAACACACAAATGTAAGTAAGCAACCACTATAATGCCAATTTTCTATAATCTAAAAACAAATGCAAAAACTTTCTTTAAAAAGATTCCAAAAGAAATGCTACCTCAGTTTGCATATCATCTCCTGTAACAATATGGGACATACATTTGCTTCAATCACAGCTTGTCAATCCATCACAAAGGATACTACTTAAGAGAAATTGGGGAAAAACACAAGAACCAACAATTCTTTTACAACAACCGATCTTGATATAAAATTAACTCCAAACAAGAAACTTCACTGTAAGAATAAGTCCACCTAAAGTGCATTTCATATTTTAATTGTGATATTCCTCAAAATTTAAAGGAATTGTGTGTTAAGAATCATGAAAGAAAATGAAGAATATTTGCTAGATTCAATATCTTTTATGAAGAATCAAGGACACAATGAGCAATCAGAACTTGGAACATACCAATTCAAAGAGCAAGAAGGGGTAGTGTCAAGGCAGAGTTGCGGAGGGCCCAACATGTTTGCGTTTTTCACCTCTTAGCTACTTCTCTGCCAACGAATTTGAAGTATGAGATTGTGAAATACGGTTATGTTACGTTCGTTTTGTCTTACATTGCAAGGTGCAAGTTGCGACTGACTTACGAGAATTTAGTGGGCCTTACCTTCACAGTTCTCACTTCACATAAAAAGAATTGGGCTGGCCTGATAATTAAATGAGTTTGTGTCCTGTGGGTTTTAAACATTTATTATATTTATATAAAAATTAATATATATTAAATGTAAATATAATTACACATAAAAAAATAATTTGCATATATATAAATCATAAAGTTCGGTCCGGTTTTTATACGATTTGAAAATTTTTAAACTGCATGCCAAACCATTCATTACGGTTTGAAAAGTTTGATGTTGCAAGGTAAACTGTAAAGAAAAATACAAAACGTCAACCCAAACCGATGACCATTCTGGCCGGTTTCACGGTTTCAAACCAGACCGTGAACATGTCCAGTAAAAGAAAAAGCTAGTATCGGGATCATTCCATGTGTTAACCCCAAAGAGTCTTTTTGTTTCTACTACCAATTGAAGGGGCATTAGAACCGAAGCTGCCCAAAATACCTAAAAGATCTTAGAGATAGTAAAGTGAAGTCGTGTGACTCTACTTTTGATACATCCATTATCTAACTCCATTGTTTTATAAATTCCTATTCATATACTCTTAATACATGATGTGATGATCACATTTTGATGGTATTAAAGGAGCTAAGAGAAGAAAGGAAACTTGAGCAAGGTGAGCTAAATTTTATCATGAGAAATTGACTTTGGTCACATGGTTCGAAGATCATAATTTAGTGCTACTACTAATGAGTTGGGATAATTTAATAGATTTCTATTACTCTTATAAGATGTTTAGAAACATAGTTTTTCATTTTATGCGTTGTAACGACAAGTTCCAACTTTTTGTTTATTTCAATAAAAGTAAAATTTTGGTTTATCTGGTTGGCTTATTTTATATTTCCTTGCAATGGTATTATGAAAATGTTGGTTACATTTCCGATAATAGCAATTTTAATTGTGGATTTTATTCTTATGATATCGCTTGTGGTATTCCCATAATTAACCAAGTAAAAAAGAATTCTCATCACCAAGTTTCGAATTGGACATAAACTTGGAGTCATGCAACTCAAATTGTGTGATGCATGAGAATGTATGTCATTAGAAAATTATGACTACATTCATTGATTACATGTTTATGTGAGGCAAGTGAAGGATTAATGAATCTGGTACATGGACTATTCAGATGCACCACAAATGACGTTAACTCTATTCGTCATGATTTACTAATGCTTTAGTAAATATGGTTGTGTTTATGAGATTAAGCATATGTATGATACTTTTAAAAGATTCAAAGAGTAGCAAAACGAATAAAAAGAATCTATTTGGCAGAAAGATAAAAAGTTTCTCCAATCTGAAAGGAAATGAGAGTACTTTAGTATCATGTTTTATGATCATCTTAGTGATTGTGGATTAATATCACAATTGATCCTTGAAGAACATCTTAGTGGAATTGTATGACTAAGAAGAGGAAATGGATATTGTTAGAAATAGTTCAATCAAGAGATGAGTCATACTTCATTCAAAACCAAGATGTAGAGCCATGCTCTAGTAACTATGAATCATATCTTGAAGCTCATTTCAATCTAAGAAGATTGAAAACACCTCGAAATATGTGGAGTAAAAATGTTTTCTTACTCTGGCACATATAGAATTGGAGTGGTGATGTTTTCTTTAATAGAGAAACAAAATAAAGTGATACCTATTCTATGAAGTGTTTTTTTCAATAATCCACACAAACTTTTGAATATTTGTTTTAGCTCGTCAAGGAATGTTCCTTGAGAGAAAAGTCATATGTCAAGAAGTTAATGGGAGTCGTATTGCTCTTGAGAGTTTCAAGACTCAATCGACAATAAACCTTTTAGTTATCAGTAGCACGTAACCTAAGGTTGATAACCTGTCATGTTTGAATGACACATTATTATTTTTGTGCACTTATAGTTGAGTTGGCAATGCTTATAAGTTCTATGTTTTCATTTAACTACAAAAGCAAAAGTGCATTGGTCAGTGAAAGTATATTGATCAATTTGGGTGAGCTGCTAACAACATTGAAGCATTAGTAGGCCCTTGTGCTACCAGAGGGCAAGACATTTAGAAAAATCAAAGTTCAATCCATAAAGGAGAGCAAAATTTGAAGTTGCTTTTGTCCTAAACCTTTTCTTATGGTTGTAGGTTGGAAATGATAGATTCACATGGATGGGAACATATGCACCATTGAAATCTATGTGGAAAATATTGACTTTAATTCATGAGGAAATAATTTCACTAGTAGATTTTAAAGATCTGATAAAGATCAATATGGATATTAGTTGTGTTAACTGCATTCTCAAATTCACAATATGATTACGACATCGCTCTTCATATTTTGAAATGTGAGGAATGGCAAGGAATTGTTTGAACTTTAAGACATATATCTATAAGTTCTGAAAGGGGTTAAACACATATATATCCTATCCAATGAATGTGTATAAACTTAAGAAGTCTATTTGGACACTTATCGAAGCATCGCGTAACAGAAATTTGTACTTTATTAAGAAAGTTAGGAGTATTGATTTCTAGAAGGCCAATTAATTTTTGGGTACATGTCAAAGCTAGTGGGAGCATAATTGTTATGATAGTATTTCATATTGACAATTTTGTTCATAGGGAACAATTTTTTCAATTTGCAAATTGCAAAGTTTGGGAATTGTTTCGCTATAGTAGACTTAAGGGTGAGGGCACTCATACTTCTTTTCGAATCTAAAGGTTTAGATTGTATAGTTTAATAGAACTTAGTCATAAATATATATGAATATCATGTTAAAATGGTTCAACATAGGAAATTAAGTATATAGAAATATTATAACAAGAGATTGAACAAATATCAGATCCTTATATAAGATATAATGAGCCGAGTCCCATATGCTTCGGATATAGGATCGATTAAATATGCTATAATATTCGCTTATTCTAATTTTAAAATGCTCAGAGCATTGTGTGAAAAAGGACTAGAGTTTTGTGTGACTAAAGTTGTTAAATAACTATCAAGAATAATCTAAGGTGATACCAAAAGACTGGTTGCTTGTGGACAGTTAGAAGTATGATAATAATTTGGACGGACCATTATGACATCATTATGGATTGAGATGGTTCTTGATCATAATTGATGGTCATATGGATATATGGAAATTTTTCTATAAGGGGAGATACTTGAAAAGTCTACATCTGAGTGGGAAACTTTAATGCAAGAGAAGTGTCCAAGGAATGTACCTTGAATTTGAACCTTCATTACAATAGAATTGTGTCTAGTGACAAAGTTCCAACGGTATATTCTGTAATATCAAAGAGTCCGTCTTTGAGACTTTGGGATCTGAAGGGTTTTGAGCATTCTAACACTCTTATGGTGTACATGCAACCCTATATGCTTTGGACCTATGTTTCCTCTATTACACATGCATGCATTCAATATTCCAAAGCATCATCCTAACTAGCATATAATGGAGTATAAACAACATGAAATACAAGTTAGATGACATACCTTTTAGTGTAGTTGAAAGCCTTGGACTTTTAAGAACTTAGTGCCACAGGTGTTGCACCTCAAATGGAATCACACAACACCAATAACAATTGGAGGAACTTGAGCAGATGTCACTTGCACTCATGAAATCGGCTTGCCCTCTTGTGTTTCCACTAGTCACTCCTTAGTGCCACATAAGTGTCAATTTCATGAGTTAGAGGGGTTCTTATATAGTGTGGCAAACTAGGGTTACACCATGTAAACCCTAATGACTTTCCCTATCCCTCATGGTCCATGGTTTAAAACCTCCATGGAGTATCCATGGGTTACCACATGGATTTAGCCCAACATGAACTATGGATCATAAGCCCACTTTATAAGAATGAATGATTTATCAAATCAACCCCTTATATTTAATTAATCTCTTTAGATCACAAAATTAATTCAAAATTAATTCTTGATCAATACTAATTAAATAATATGATTTCATATTAATATATTAGAACTTATAATATATTAATAAACCATAAATAACCTCTTTTCATTTATCCATCCTTTAGATTGTTCTGGTGCCATGCAGCCCAAATGGACCATGCTACTCTCGGGTCAAGTGCATACCAATAATAGTTTTGGGCTTAGTCACCTAATCCAACAGTCTCCCACTTGGTTAAGTCTAACAACTATTATTGCAAACATGACTCCAACCCTATTGGCAATTATAGCTCTTAAAAGCCGATGTCGAACTCTAACCTAGTCAATGACGCGTCTATTAGATAAGGGATCATATATTCCTCCATTCTAGATATCATATGGACTGAGACATGGATTATAATCATGTCCATTTGTTGTTTCCCGATTTCCGATTTATGACGACCGACTAATTAAACAAATCAAATCAGTCCAGGCTTGGCCAAGCACTTAGGGGTGTCATCACTAAATCATCGAGGGGCCCACAAATATTGCTTTTATCCGCATTGGGTAAAAGGAAAAGACAAAATTCGACCCAATGCTTGCTTGTACTTACTCACCAAATTACACACAACAATATGTTTTATAACACCAAGTTACTAGTGCGTTTACATACGTCAATGTGCAACCGACTCGCAACTACAACTTACATGTCTCCGTTTCAAGAATATAAGATATTATCATCTCATAATCACTCGTGATAAAATCCATGAAGTGATTTAGATGAGCATGGGTTGGATCCAATACTCGAATCTTATTCCAGGAGTACTCATGAACACTCCAACCACTTTGTCCTAGACAAACTACAGACCCATTCATGACAGTTTTGCCTCCACACCCACTTCCAAAGTATGATCGACTTTGGATGGTTTGAATAACCTAGTTATTTGGGAAGTCAAAATATGCAAAGTGAAACACAAGAATAATATTAATCCTATACGACCCAAAAACTTTTGAGTCATATTGATTACTCATTACTCATTGTATAATATTTCAAATAATCAACTTAATACTTGAATTAAAACAATAGTTATGCCATGCTCCAAGCATGGACACTATGTTTGTCTAAACAATAGTTATGCCATGCTCCAAGCATGCACACTATGGTTGTCTATGGTCCTTACTTTTTGAAATAGATCAATTGAAAAACATTTCGATGATGCTCACTTCACAATTCCAAATCCTTATTGCAAGTGTAAGAATTCCAAATTCTTGTCACTTCTAGAAAGTGTTAGATTCTAAACTATCATGCAATGATTCTTTTGTAATGCCTATGTACCAAAAGTCACAAAGACTTGATTAATGATATTACAAAATATTCCTTTGGAGATTGTTACATGACAATTCCATGGAAATGAAGTCTCAAATTCAAATTACATTCCTTTGAACATCCTTATTGCATAAAAGTTTCTAACTTTCTCATCTATTCTTCAACCCTCAATATGGAAACATTCCATATTTTCCATACAACAAATCATTATTAATAGACTCTTGTCTATTCATAATAATGTCAATATGGTTCATCCATTACTATACTTCTAACTGTCCTTAAGCATGGCAAACCTTAGATTGTCCTTAACAGTTGCTCAACCACTTTAGTCATAACCGGTTCTAGTTCTTTTTCCCTATTAATGCCCTAGGCATTTGGAAAATTTTAGAACATGAGAATATTACATCATATGCAATCGATCCTATACCCGAAGCATATGGGACACGATTCATATTGTCTAACATAAAGATATGATACTTGATCAATATTTTGCTATAATATTTCTATTTGCCATGTTCTCATAATTTTGATTCTGAAGAAGGATGCTGTAATCATAATCAAATTTTGAGAATGCAATTAAAATTTCCATATAAAGAATTTCCTTATGTTGAACCATTCCAACATAACATTCATATATATATATATATATATATATATATATATATATATATATATATATATATATATATATATATATATATATATATATATATATATATATATATATATATATATATATTCGACTAAATGGGATTAAAATCTCAATCTAAGCTTTTAGGATTGGAATGAAGTATAATTTCCTCTCCTTTAATTATAGCAAAACAACTTTTCAAACTCTGCAACTTGCAAATTGAAACTTTTTTTTTATAATTAACATTGCTAACTCGCAGCATTTACCATATTTGATTATGCTCCTACTAGGATAATAATTATTATCTTACTAGCATAACAATTATGCTCCTACTAGCTTTGACATGTACCCAAAAACCAGTTGGACTTCTACAAATCCATACTTCTTGACTTTCTTACCAAACTTCAGATTTCTGATACGCGATGCTTTGATAAGAGTTTATCTAGGCTTCTCAAACTAATACACCTTTCCTTTGATAGCTCACATGTGTGTTTACACAATTTTATAACTTACAACAATAAGTCTCAAATGTTTAGACCTTTGCCATTTCTCACAATTCGAACTATGAAGAGGGATGTCGTAATCATAATTGAATTTGAGAATGCAAAAATCACAATTCCTATCTCCTTAAAATCTATTTATTGAAAATGTTTCCTCACAATCATTTTTCATGAAGCGTAGAGAAACCTTATGACACTTAGATTTTATGGAGTATGTGTTCCTATCCATGTGAATTTGTCAAAACCATAATCACAAGACAAGGTTAGTCACAAATTCAAACTCATATGGACTGAACTTGTTCAATCTTAATTTCTTGCCACCTGGCAGCAGAAGGGCCTACCATTGCTTCCAAGTTGTCATGCAACAATTAAGA
Organism: Lactuca serriola; assembly: GCF_051521515.1. Classification (NCBI taxonomy): domain Eukaryota; kingdom Viridiplantae; phylum Streptophyta; class Magnoliopsida; order Asterales; family Asteraceae; genus Lactuca; species Lactuca serriola. Next base: position 270,882,468 of record NC_136412.1, on the reverse strand, counting down.
ACTCATAGAACTCACATATATAGTCAAATTTATTGGAATGGGCCTACCATTGCTTCCTAGGTGTCACTTGCACTCTTGAAATCGGCTTTCTCTCTTGTGTTTCCACTAGTCACTCCTTAGTGCCTCTAAGTGCCAATTTCATGAGCTGGGGGGGGGGGGGGGGTTCTTATGTAGTGTGGCAAACAAGGGTTACACCATGTAAACCCTAATGACTTACCATATCCTTCATGCTCCATGGGTTAAAACCTCCATGGGGTATCCATGGGTTACCACATGGATTTAGCCCAACATGAAGAACTATGGATCATAAGCCCACTTTATAAGAATGGATGATTTACCAAATCTACCCCTTATATTTAATTAGTCTCTTTTGATCACAAAATTAATTCCAAATTAATTCTTGATCAATACTAATTAAATAATATTATTTCATATTAATATATTAGAACTTAAAACATATTAATAAACCATAAATAACCTCTTCTCATTTATCCATCCTTCAGATTGTTCCGGTGCCATGCAACCCAAATGGACCATGCTACTTTCGGGTAAAGTACATACCAATAATAGTTATGGGCTTAGACACCTAATCCAACAGAATCTTGATATCGCAAGAGATTAATGTATGTTAATTTGAAATTCTATCGCATCTTGGATAGTGATAAGAGTTTGCAATTGTGAAATGAGCATCATTGGAATAATATCCAATTGATATGTTTATAAAGGAAGTACCATAGAGAGCAGTAGTATGCATGTTCATAACATGACATGTGACATCCCCAATTTCACGACCAGAAAAGAATGATTTGTTTATGCTTTATTTAAAAATCAGAGTATACTTTTGAAGAATAATGTTGCGGAATTTGTTCCCAAAATATGTTAAAGATATTATCAAAGCATATCCAAAGAAATATATTTTAATTATATTAAAAACATTGGGATGTCATCGTCAATATAGTATATAAGCATAAACAGAAATATTACAGACCTTGCAAACATTGATTAATCTACTGACCTATAATGCATAAATTTATTATCTGATCAATACACCTATGCTCTTGTGCCACTATCTATAGTATAAGAAATTGAGCGGGTCAGGCTTGGGAGCCGTGTGAGCACATAGAATTTCCAATCCACAATAATTAAATTCTTTATTTTCATAAAATCATTCAACTCAATTACATGTTCTCGTTATCCTCATTCTTTATCCCTAAAGCATCTAATTCAAGGGACATATCCTAAGGATTATCTTCAGGAATGACAATAATGCATAGGGGATACCTTGGAGATATATGTCAATAAGGAAACCATCGGGGGATGGAGTACACCTTGTGAAAACTTAGTTCAAAAACAGCTACAGGTTGGGAGCCTGCTAACATTCCACTAGATTGTCTAGAATAGTCTGTGGTCGATATCTATACTTCGCTAGACGACTGGATCATCTTTAAAGTCAAGGTGTCTCATCATTTATCTCATCTTTCATCATCAATATCATCTTTTCATCCACCCATCTTTACCCAGCATATGTATAGGTATAAAATACATATATAGTTTAAATAAAGTAAACTCACTTGCTAAAGTAATGACTCAAAACTCGGACAACACTTCACTTCTAGCAACTGTCTTTTCCTTTACATAACCTAGTATCATTATCATTATGTCTTAGTCTAATATTTATTGCGACTGATTATTAGTCTAGATTCATCATTAATTCAAAGTCTACTGATCTATAGCTAATAAGGGACAACCATGTAAGATCATATCGGAGGTAAGGTTCGTTTGGCATACATAGTATACTATTTGGAAAACCCACTTGAAACACATCACTAAATCTTGCCTTGTCATCATCCCCATAAGTAGATAAATCAGTATAACGACTTGGAGTCATTGATAAATCTTGTTTATAGGTTCATAATAACAATAATGAATTTAAACATAATTTACACTTAAAGCGTAATAGGTGTAGCTCAACTTACATGGTTTCTAGCAAAAACTTAGAACTATGTGGTCAGAACTTCATCGTTGAATCTTTCTTCTAAAATGATTGTTGTAGTGCTTCAATGCTCACCTTACTATAATAAAACTACAAAATGAGAAGTCGAATCACGAGGGACCGAAATGCTCGAGTATAAGAAGAGAAAGACTCTTGAATTAAGAGAATGGTATAAGAAATATGAGAGCTTAGAGTCTCATACTTATAGTAATTAGTTTTTAAAAAACCACCATTTATAGTTACTTAAACGACCTTATAGTTATTTAAATGACCAAACGCCCATTTCTAATACTATTTTAAATGGATTTAACGATATCTGTACTAAACTAACATCGAATGTATTCAATATTAGTCTTATAACGACCGAGTCGTGGATACATTTCTAATGATATGTAAATAAGTATATATATATATATATATATATATATATATATATATATATATATATATATATATATATATATATATATATGATTTATACTTTATTTTAATATGTAATATTCTATTATAAATTAGAACTTGTTCATACGAACACTGTCGGCTAATTTTGATTTTATTTTTAAAGTTATATTTTAATAGACATAGACTATTAAAATCCGTTAAAAATTCATGACTTTGTCATGCGACGTCCGTTTTTTATTGCCTATTAATCGTTGAACTCCTATTAACAATATCTTCAATTCTAGTTTAGATTGTTTCGGTTAAAAATCGGCCGATCTAAAATCTCATTTTTGAGTTGTATATCGCTATGATGAATTTTAGAAAAATTATAACTTCTTCTAACAAAGTCAGATTTAGACCTTCTTTATATGCATGCTCTCGGTTTGACAACTACTACGGCTTTTTTAGACCACTTAGGCTATAAAGTAATTTATCAAAAATTTACTTTTTACGATTCGTAGAGTCGTGCTGGTTTAATCATGAAACTTCAACGTGACATAACTTCTTCGGTATAAGTTGGATTGGAGCATTCCTTATATCTTTGGAATCCTTGACACGACTACCTCAAATTTCTTCAAGGGAATTAGGTCTAATTATTATTCTATTTTTGACACGTATTTTATTCATATTTTTATTATCACTATAAGCACATATATTGCACATACATCACATAATCCTCGAATAATTCCCTTTTATTACATCACATAGGTTACAATTGTTGACTCTAACAATTACATCATCTTATTAATGCCTAGCAGAAAACGTGGGCTTTAAAATTATCTCCCCCTTTGGATGATTCCGTCCAAGAATCATGCATAATCAAATAGATATGGATAGCAAATCATCATGTCACTTTCTGTCTCCCATGTGAGTTTCGGCCCATTCGAATGATTCCATCGTACTAGCACTAATTCGACCATCTTGCATAGCAATTTCTTCATCTTACGGTCAATAATTGATTCAGACTCTTCAATTAACCTCTTATCTTCCTCAATCCTTAACTCTGAAATTGGAATTATGTCGGGAACTTCTCCCGTGAACTTCCTCAAATAACACACATGGAAAGTGTTATGAATACCATCTACCTCTTCTGGCAATTCTAGCTTATAAGCTTGGTTCCTAATCCTATAAATAACCTTGAATGGCGTAATAAATCTTGGACTCACCTTTCCTCTCTTTCCAAATCTTATAAGTCCCTGCCACGGTGAGACTTTGAGCAACACCAAATTTCCAACTTCGAAGATCACTGGTCGTTGCTTCTTGTCAGCATAGCTCTTTTGGCAATCTTGAGCTGCAAACATGCTTTCTCTAATCAGATTTATCTATTTAGCAGTCTAATGGACTATTTTGGGATCCACAAACTGCTTTTCTCCGGCGTCAATACAACAAGATGGCATACGACACTTTTGTCAGTACAAGGCTTTTGTAAGGTGTCATCTTAATGCTCGAATGGTAACTATTCTTGTAGGAAAACTCTACCAGGGGTAAATGCTCATGCCAGTTACCTTGAAATTCTAAGGTACATGCTCTTAACATATCTTCCAGTGTTTGAATTGTCCTTTCACTCTAACCATCAGTTTGTGGATGGTAGGTTGTACTTAAACACAATTTCGTACCCATTTCCTCTTGTAGGCTCTTCCAAAACCTTGATGTGAGATGGCTTTCACAATTCGACCCAATCATTAAGGGCACACCATGAATTCTTCCTATTTCTTTCATGTGGATATTTTCACGCTTATCCATAGACCATTTCTCATTGGCTGCTATGAAGTGTGTACTCTTTGTGAATCGATCCACAATTACCCAAAGCATGTCGTGAGCGTTCTTTGTCCTGGGTATTTTAGTCACAAAATCCATGGTGATGTCTTCCTATTTAGCCATGGGTACATGAAAATATTCTAAACACCTATATGTTTTCTGATGCTGCACTTTAATTCTTGCACATGTTACACAATCCACCACATCCTTTGCAACATCGAGCTTTATCGTCGGCCACCAGTAGTAAGGTTTCAGATCCCTATACTACTTTGTGTTGCGTGGATGAATAGAGTACATGGTTTTGTGATCTTCTTCCATTCGAAGATCCCTTATTCCTCCCATCTTAGGTACCCAAATTTTGTTTTGAAATACCTTTAATCCTTGACTGGTTGTATCGAATACCAACATTTTGCCTAAACATTCTTCCTTTCGATTATTTTTTCCTCCAAAGCTTCTTCCTGGTCTCTCTTAATACTTTTGACAATTGTTGAGATAGCTTTTATACTTAACGCTCTTAGCTTTTTTCTTTCTAGTTTAACATTTCGACACAGAGCATCAGCTATGACATTTTCTTTACCAGGGTGGTAAAGTATCTCGCAGTCGTAATCCTTGAGTAATTTCAACCAGCGTTATTGTCTCATATTCAATTCATTTTGAACAAAAAGATACTAGAGACTCTTATGATCAGTGAAGACTTTCACTTTGTGCCATAAAGATACTGTCTCCATGTCTTTAATGTGAATACTACTGCTGGTAAGTCCCAATAATGAGTGGGTATTTCTTCTCGTGCTCTTTCAGTTGTTGAGATGCATATGCTATCACTCTATGTCTTTGGTTCAAAACATACCCTAACCTAATTCCATATGCATCGCTATAGACTATGAAGTCATCAACTCTGCCAAGTAAAGAAAGAATTTGTGCTTCACACAATTTCTTCTTTAACTTCTTGAAAGATTCTTCATGTTTCTCACTCCATGTATATGTAGCTCATTTATTGGGCAAAGCTGTCAATGGAGCAACTATTGAAGAAAAGCCTTGATTAGACCTTCTATAATATCTAGCTAATACTAGAAAACTAAGAACCCCAGTGGGACTTTTTGGTCATTCCCACTTCATCATAACTTCAATCATCGATGGTGGGTCGAGCTACTAAATGACTACGAATGTGAAATTTGTTATCATCCCGGTAAAGCCAATGTAGTAGCTGATGCCCTAAGTCAGAAGGAGTACCCAGGTCAAAAAGTCAAAGCATTGACTATTACCATCCATTCACATATGTCCACACAAATTAAGGAGACTCAGTCGGAAGCCTTGAAACTTGAAAATGTGGTAGGTGAAATCCTAAGAGGAATTGATAAGAACTTAGAAGTCAAGGGTGGCAGAGTCTTTTACCTCATGGATCGGATCTGGACACCGAAGCTTGGTGGTTTCAGTGACGTTGTCATGAACGAAGCATGCAATAATCAATACTCCATTCATACAGGTTCAGACAAGATGTATATGGACCTCAAAAAGTTATATTGGTGGCCTAACATGAAAGTGTAGATTGCTACCATTGTGGGAAGTGTCTTACTTGTGCCAAGGTTAAAGTAAAATACCAAAAGCCCACAGGTTTACTACTACAACCGGAGATACCTGAGTGGAAGTGGGAGCGGATTATAGTGGATTTCATAACCAAGTTTCCCAAGACAATGGGTGGTCTCGATACCATTTGGGTGATCTGATGGGATTAAAAACCTTTAATCTATGAAGATCGATTAGATCTTGAACAAGTATGTAAATATAAAACTATAAGAACACGAAAATAAGAATCAAATGAGTCGAATGATTAAACAAAATCCTCAGAAGAGCTCGATTAAGAACATCAACTGTAGAGGATTAGAAGGTTACAAGAACGATTAAAGAAACCTGTAATGCTATCGTTAAGCTCTAGAATTATCGCTAAAATCGTTATCAATGCTTAACCTAATATGCATGCAAGCATATACATATATATTAAACATAATGGGCTCTCGGTTGGACAGGCCCAAACCGGAATACAAAATAAATAAACTATCGAGCCCAAGGACGCAACACTTCAAAATAATCTTCAGCCCAACAATCTCCCCCTTTGCGTCAATTGGAGCGAGACCTTCACTTGTTACTTGGGCCAGCAGCTGAAGCAGGTACCTTCTTCTTCACGGTGTTAAACAGACATTTGGTGAGAGCGAGTATCGTCTGTCTAAACCGGACGTACCATTGAATCATGTCATTGAAGTACTTGACATCATCAGCCGAATTCTCTTTACACCGTTTGATGATCGATAACACGTGCTCCAGACAAGCAGTGGTGTAAAGGTGTTTGTCAGCTAAAGCAAAGAGACATTTCTGTCCTTCTGCTCTAGTGAACATAACCAAGTTGCGTCTCGGGTCGATCTTGCCCATTTGCATTTGGTTGAGATCATTGGCCGATCCCACAGGAGCTATCTTCGGTTTCTTCTTGAAGACTGTGGTGACCTCCTGATCCATTAGGGCAACCTCCATGATGTAGCAGGCTAACATCCTTTTGATATGGTCTATAATGGGACCATATTCGGCTTCATTAGTCAAAAGGATATTATACAGGACAATCCAATCATGAGGATTTAAGTTCGGTAGATCCGCCAGGGAGATAAGATGAGCAGTTCTTGCAGATCCTCGAATGAGCTTGAACCGAACGTTTTTGAACCTCCCTTCGGCGTAAGGCTTCAGTACCCGAACATTTACTATCTTCTGGGTGCTCCAAGTAAGGTATTGAGGACGAGCAGCCGCCAGATAGAAGTCTATGAGCTCCCTGTCAAGCTCAGCGTTCGGATGAGGGACTTCAAAGATGTTAGAGAAGGCGTGGAAGATAAACGCCTTTCGAGTCGGCGGCATGTCGAACTGCGAGTCGACAGCATTATTGCAGTCGAACGAGATAACCGGCTCGAGCCATAATATGCTGGGAGTTTCTATGGCCTCTTTGATCATTCGCTCCCGAGTCCATGCAGGGAAGAGAGTCTTTCTACTCTCAAGGAGATCGTGGGCTTCCTTTTGCTTGCGTTCGGCTTCTTCAGCCTCTCGCGCCACACGACTGGCATCATCATCAGCATTGCGACTGTTCTTTCGCTTCAACATGTCAGCAATGGTCTCCTTGTCTTCATCTTCATCTTCTTCCTCAGCTATGTGTTTCCCTTTGTCCTTCACACCCGAACCCGAAGCTTGACCAGTCGAAGGTGGTTCGGTTGTGTGAGTAGCTTTGGAGGAAGGAGGTGGTTTCGATCCATTCTTCTCATCTCCCCCTTGTTTCGGAATGGACACGAAACTCGGTAGGCCTTCGATTTTGCTGAGAAGGTCCATGGCCGGAGAGAGCTTTTCAGCAAGGGTTCGCCTCACCGAATGGTTTAGAATCGGATCATGTGCTTCTAGGATGTTGGATAAGGCAGCGTGTACATCCGAAACACATGTCTTGATAACCTCCCTTTCGGATCGAAGAGCTTCCAGCTGTTGTTGAGAGTTGGATAGCTGAGTGCTCTTGACTTTTAGGGCGGTAGTTTTGCTCGCCAGAACGTCCATCAATGAATTCTCGGATGCGAGATCCTCCTGTAGCTTAGCGAGGCGCGCATCGATGGAGGCACGAAGGGCCGAGTTGTCGTCGCTTATTGATTGGCGAAGGGCAGCGAACGAAGTCAACTCCATTGAGACAAACTTGGCCAATTGCTGAACAATCGGTTCCAAAGTTGTCTTGGTGGCGTCGGCGCTTTCCTGTAAAGATTGCATCAGGACAGAAGCGTCGGAGAATAGTTTATCGACTTTTTCGGTCGTTGCCTCACAGGCTCTGGTTGAGGCGTCAATAGCAGCAGTTGCTGAGGCCACCGAATCATGTTGAGCCCTGGAGAAGGCATCAACAATTTTCTGAAGGGCAGCTTCAGAGAGAGAGGACTGCTGGTTGGAAGATGAGGTGAGAAGTAGGTCAACCTTCTCGTGGAGCTCCTTTAGATGCCTCTTTGTCACTGGAGCATCATCCTCCTCGTCACTCTGAACCTGAAACGGACTATAGTAGACCGAATCAAAGTTCATGTGTTCACCACCAAGGTAAGGGTTTTCGCCATCAGAGGCATTTTCTGGAGATGGAGGGGGTGGTGAAGCTGGGGGTGTTGTGGTTTTGGTAGGTTCAGGTTGAGTGGGTGTGGGATTAGTTTCTGGTGGGGGTTGAGTTTGGGTAGGTTCGGTTGTATAGGTTTCGGTTTGTGGTGGTTCGGTTACGGGTGGTGTTTCGGTTACTGGTGGTGTTTCGGTTGCAGTTGTGAAAATGGTTGGTGGAATAGTGGTATTGGGGATTATGGTCGGAATGGAAGTAGGAATGGTTGGAGGAGGTGAAGGAACTGGTGAATTATGAAGTTCCATGTTTGGGGTGGGGGACCGAGGTGGTGTGTTGCCTCGTTGTGGGGTTTCGCCTCCTTGAGAGCCGTCCGAACCGGAACTTGCGCCCTCAGAATCACTTGAAGAAGAGGGAATAACGAGCTTGCGCTTCGGTTGTGTCTTCCTCCTCTTCGGCTGTGGGGACTGTGCAGCCTTTGTCTGTTTCCTCTTCTTGGGAGAAGGACCCTTAGGAGCTTTGGTCGCTTGCTTCCCTTTTTCAGCCTTTTTGCCCCTGTTCACCGGTTTGTCAGCATCGTGGATAGACCTGAGCATATCCGGTGTAAGTTCCCTAGGACCAGTTGGCCTGAATTCCTTGATCGTCCGTATCAGCCTGCTGTCAGAGGGGACGTCGCCATACATTGTCTCCGGAATGGAGCCAATGAACGAAAATTTCGATGCATCTGAGACGATGATCTTCTTGGTATGAAACGTACCAACGGAAGACATCGATGCACCGGCAGCAGTGTGAATTTCGAACTTGTCCATCGCCCACTTTGTAATCAAAATCCAGAACCGGGCCAACGACACCTCAGAGTCTCGTGATGATGAAGAAAGGCTCTGGACGAGCTGTTACCAGAGGACCATCCCAAAATCCAGATTAACCCCGTTGTAGACGGCATACATGATCGACAAGAAAAGTCGACTAGCCCCGTCAGATCCTGAGCTCCGTTCCGACAAGCCCTTGAAAAGGACTGTGAACATGCCGTTCCATTGTGGCGGCAAGCAGGACTTTTTGAATTTAGCGACAGAGGTGAGAACCTCCGTGTACCCGATGTTGTAAAACATGTTATACAGATACCCAACCGGAATCGTCTCCGGGTTTATTCTCGATGGGTCAACAGCCAACCCAAGCATTGTGCAGAAACGTTGGCGAGAAACTGATGTCTTGTGTTCAGCAATCTTGAAGAACACCCGGTCAACCGCTTTATCGTAATAAGCAGTCGCATAAACCTGCGATAGGGCCACCAAGGGAACAGACTCGATCCTGGAAAGAGCGGTGGCGATTTGGGAGTACTTCAGGCACTCAATGATTGGCGACATGTAGGAGTCGTACGCCATAGGGTTGAGATCAATCACCAGACATTGTTGTGGACGGATGGGAAGGATTTGTGAAGTAGCATGGACGGAAGAGGATTCTGCCATTGTTGAAGGTATGAAGAAGATGATGAACAGGAAAGCTGTTTGTAAGTATTTGCTCTTGAGAAATTTCGGAAGCGGTAAAAAGGTAAATGAGATTGTGGACTGCCTTTTATAGTGAGGGATTGGAGAGAGAAAAATCGTCTCATATCTTCTATGCGATGATCACGTAGGAGAGAGATTGTCAGAATCCTAGGATCACGCTACCCAACAAGCGCCGTTTCAGAAGAAAATCGCTTCAAATCCGCACGCGCCTTTAAATGCCAGAGGGATGTCGCTTGGATTTCGCACACGCGTCCATAATGTCAGTAAAAGCATGGACATTTCAATTTCACACGCGCCCCCTTTTTACCGTCGTTTGAATTTCAATCCGTTTAACTCCCGCCTAGTCAGCAACCTTTCGTCTTATCTTTTTAAACCGCATCTTTTGAATTAAATACCCACGTGGATTGTTTTTGACCGCAGCTTCATAATTAACCACCAAGTAATAATACAACCTGTAATAATTAGTAACGGAAGTTTGGAAAATCAAAGATTTTCGTGCAAAGAGTGTAAAAGAAAAAGAAATAAAACAACTCTTTTAAGGATATTCTGTGATGTCAATAAAGACACAAAACTGATGATCCCGGGCACGAATCTCTTCCTTCAAGGTCAAGAGAGACCTTAAAGTGTTAATGTGGATTCCCGTTGAATTACGATCAAACACTTATTAATAAATGTTGAAAGGCTTCTTTTAATTAGGCTAAATAAGGGTGGCTTTCGCTTTGATTCAGCAATTCTAATCTTGAAATAAGAAAGAAAGTGAACAAAGTACTTGTGAGACCGGTGTAGCCTGTTGAACAAGTAGGTAGGGATTTATTTTAAAGTGGCTTGGATAAATATAAAATCTCGGATAAAAAATAAAAATTGGATCACCTGGGAAGAAATGTTATGGTGTTTAACAATTTCATAGGAATCACACAAAATAAAATTTGAAATTTCATGAAGGTACATTCGTCAATTCTTTGGTGATTACTTGAGCAAATTAATTGTTCACCGTCAATTCATTGGTGTTGAATTTTGGGTTTCACTCAGCTCGTAGTGACACGAAACTAAGATCATAAACACAGATGTTGTGTAACCATAAACCTCAGTGGTAAGTTCTGAGAGTCTTAAGGGTTACGTTGATGAAACGAATGTAATGGAGATGGTGTAAGAAAACATAGTACCTCTGCTGCGAAAATAAGGACCAAGCAGGAAACTCTTAACTCATGTGAGAAGAGAATGAGGTAGCTCACGATTAGAATAAATGTGTTAGCCTTATTGGGAAGACAAGGTTTGTATATACCAGGTCATGAAGGCTATCATTCAAAATCTTATGAGGCTTGGGACACATACAGCAGCATGCTTCTAGGGACACTTAAGTAATTCATCAATTATACCCCCGTAAACGAACGAACACACAAAAAAAATATTTTTGGGGTTTTTGAGATTTATAAAAAAAATTAAAGAAAATAAAATAAAAGAAGGTAAAAAAAATAAGGAAGAAAAAATACGACTTAAAAAAAACTTGAAAAAAAAAGAAAAACCGAACCCGAACGTTCGGTTGGGAAAAGGATGAAAAACCGAACCCGAGCGTTCGGTGGGTTTCGGTTCCAGGAAATTTTGAAAAACCGAACCCGAGCGTTCGGTTGGTTTCGGTTCCATAAAATTTTGAAAAACCGAACCCGAACCTTCGGTTGGTTTCGGTTTTGGAAAATTTTAAGAAACCATGGAATTTAGACATGCAATTGGAAAATACTTTTAACACAAAGAAAAACAATTTTGTACAAGTAATATACAACAGAGAAAGACTACCTTTGAAGTGATGAGCGAGTCAGATGGTTTAACCGAACCCGAACGTTCGGTTGGTTTCGCTTCTTACGTTTGATGTTGAGAGGTAGTGTGAGGTACTGACTCTGATTCCATCATACCTAGCCCTTGCAATATTCTGTTGAATGATGCTTCAGGAAGAGCTTTGGTAAAGACGTCATCCAGTTGATCAGTGGTTCTTACGAAGTGAACTTCGACGTTTCCATCTTCCACGTGATCTTTGATGAAGTGATACCGCAGTGCTATGTGTTTGGTTTTAGAGTGTTGCATTGGGTTATGACAGATCCTAATTGCACTTTCAGAGTCACAATATAGTGGGATCTTCTTCATATTGAGTCCATAGTCTCGAAGTTGACTCTGGATCCAAATCACTTGTGATGTGCAGGATGTAGCGGCAATGTATTCCGCTTCAGCAGTAGACAACGACACACACGTTTGTTTCTTGGATTGCCAGCTGACCAACTTCCCGTCAAGGAATTGACAGCCACCAGTTGTGCTTTTTCTGTCGAGTCCACATCCTCCAAGGTCAGCATCAGAATAGGCTTGAACGAAGAAGCCTGAGTTGGAAGGATACCGTAGACCTAATGAGGTGGTTCGCTTGAGATAGCGTAAGATGTTCTTCACTGCAAGCATGTGATGTTCGCGTGGGTTTGCCTGAAATCGAGCACAATAACACACAGAAAACATGATGTCAGGCCTGCTAGCAGTTAGATACATAAATTTGAACTATCATAAGGTGGTTACCTTCCTTTTTGCGAAAGAAGGTTGGGTCAACCGAACCTTGTTTGAATTTAGACAACTTTAAAAATTTAGTTAGCATTTCATACCAGGCTCTCGGAGCTTGTTTGAGGCCGTACACAGCTTTATCCAGAATATAGCAATGGTTTGGATACTTTTCGTTCACGAACCCAGGAGGTTGCTCCACATACACAGTTTCTTCGAGTTCTCCATTGAGAAATGCACACTTGACGTCCATTTGGAAAACTTCAAAGTTTTTGTGAGCAGCATAAGCCAGAAATATTCTAACAGATTCTAGCCTAGCTACTGGAGCGAAATTCTCTTCATAATCTATCCCTTCCTCCTGACAGTATCCCTTTACAACCAGACGAGCCTTGTTCCTTATTACATTCCCTTCCTTGTCCATTTTGTTCCTGAAGACCCATTTGAGACCAACAACCGAAGCATCTGGTGGAGTTGGAATGAGGCGCCAGACTTTGTTCCTTTCAAATTCGTTCAGTTCGTCTTGCATTGCTTGAACCCAATCAGAGTGATCGAGGGCAGTGTTAACTGTCTTCGGTTCAACTTTTGATACGAATGAGTTAAACATACAAAACTCAACCTTTGAAAATAAGGATGTCTGTTTTGCCTTCAGTTGTGATCGGGTCAGAACTTTTTTAGATACATCACCAACTACTTGAGAGATAGGATGATCTCGGGTCCATTTGGTAAGAGGAGGGTAATTCGGATCAAAGGTTGGGTCTAGTTCAGCATTGATCATTTCTTCTGGCTCAGATTGGCTATCGTAATCAAGCGTCATATCATCATGCTCCCCCTCAATTGATGAGCTTTGAGTAACTTGAGGTTCAAGGGTTTCTTGTGGTATTGGACTTTCAGGCGTCGAAGCGCCTTCGTTTTGAGAAGCACCTTCGGATGGAGAAGCATCTTCGGTTGGAAAAGCATCTTCGGTTGGAAAAGCACCTTCGGTTGGAAAAGCACTTTCAGTTGCAGTTGTAGAACTTGGCTCCCCCTCGACATGTGAGCTTGGCTCCCCCTCAACTTGTGAGCTTGGCTCCCCCTCGACTGAAGCATTGTTAGATGGAGGGTCATCAGTAGTCGAACCTCCTTCATGCATTTTCCTTGCAGCATCTTCGACAATCCTCTTCATGTGATCAACCTTGTTGTCTGCTGCACCTGCTTCTGAGAGAGAAGCTATCTCTGGTTCGTCAAAGAGCTCCAGAAATTTATCGTATAAGTTAGCGATCGAGACTGTGACTTGCCCAGTTTGAGGAAAGATCTCCCCAGCGATGTCTTCTTTGGCTTGTAGCTTTTTGACATAGCCATCGTCAAAGGTCACGTAATATGTCTCCTCAATTTTTCTCGAACGCTTGTTTAGGACCCTGTATGCCTTGGATGTGAGCGAGTATCCCAGAAAAATTCCCTCGTCGGCTTTGACGTCGAACTTGTTGCGGTGTTCTTTAGAATTAAAGATGAAACACCGTGAGCCGAACACGTGGAAAAATTTCACATTAGGCTTTCTGTTATTGAGAATCTCGTATGGAGTGAGCGTGAATCGCTTGTTGAGATAAGACCTGTTCTGTGTAAAACAAGCAGCAGAAATAGCATCAGCCCAAAAATAAAGAGGTAAGGAAGCGAAACTTAGCATAGTTCGGGCAGCTTCACACAAAGATCGGTTTCGTCTTTCGACAATTCCGTTCTGTTGTGGTGTGTAGGGAGCTGAGAAGTTGTGACTAATTCCCTTTTCTGCAAGAAACTCTTCAAACTCCCTGTTCTTGAATTCAAGACCATTGTCGCTCCTGATGTTGCGAACAACCTTCTTGAGCTGTACTTCAATCTGCTTGATGAACAATTTCAGCTTTTAAGTCGCTTCAGACTTGAGCTTTAGAAAGAACACCCATGTAAATCTTGAAAAGTCATCAACAATAACAAGAATGTACTTGCTACCGCCGATGCTTTCGATAGATGAAGGACCACACAAATCGATATGAAGTAATTCGAGTGGTTCAACAACTTTTGTGTTAATTACAGATGGGTGACTTTGACGACTCTGCTTCCCCATTTCGCATGCAGCACACAAATGATCTCTGTCGAACTTGAGCAATGGAAGACCCCTAACTTGACCTCCAGTGACAAGTCGGTTGATATCTTTAAAGTTGAGATGAGAGAGTCTTCGGTACCACAACCAGCTTTCGTCAGATTGAGCTTTTGATAACAGGCATATAGCTGGGTTTCCTTTAATGGGTTTCAGATTTAGAGGAAACATTTCACCCTTTCGCTCGGACTTGAGAATCACCTTCTTTGTCTTTTTCTCAATAATTTCAGAACCTTCATCATCGAATGAGACTTTTAGACCTGTACCTCCAACAAGCTGAGATACACTGATGAGGTTGTGTTGGAGTCCTTTTACATAAGCCACCTTCCTTATAGTAAAGTCACCATTTGTTATCATCCCGTATCCCTTTATGGTGCCGAAAGAATTATTTCCAAACTTGACATTGCCACCATTTGCAAGAGATCTATATTCCCTGAGCTCCTCTTTCCTCCCTGTCATGTGACGTGAGAAGCCACTATCGATGTACCATTCTTCGTCGAACTGCTCGTCACTTATAACCTGCAAAAATTAAGCAGATTTAGGAACCCAAAGTTTCTTGGGTCCATGTGAGCTTTTCATGGGAACAGGAACAGTAATAGAGATGTCAACTAGATATGTTCGTTTTATGAGTGTTGTTTCATCTTTCTTTTTAATGGTAAATACTTTTATCTTATTAGGATTGGGTGTGTTCGGTTTGGACTCTGGTTTGGATTCATTAACCTTCTGTTTGCCCTTTTGTTCAGCTGATGGATGAGATTTTTGAGAACGAACAGAATTAGCTTTAGAGCAAGATGGAGATGAATTGGTGGAAGTAGAAGAATTAGAAGAAGTAGAAGAAGTGGGTTTAGATGGAGAGGACTTCTTGGCTGCAGACTCTAGGTGATCATTTTGCTTTTGATCATTGGAAGGACTGACCTTAGTGTTTTGATCTCTTTTGACTTCAGAACCGAACCTTTGCTTTCGGTTGGAATCGTCTTTCTCAGAACCGAACCTTTGCTTTCGGTTGGTATGTTCTTGTGAACCGAACCTTGGCTTTCGGTTGGTATTTTCTTGTGAACCGAACCTTGGCTTTCGGTTGTTGTGACTTTCAGACTTTTCGACAGGATTGTTTTCATACTTCAGATTCTTGTCTTGATGTGAGAAATATGCATTCTGGGATTGCCAGAATTGTCTCCTTTCAGAGAGATTCTTCCTGTATCTTTGGTTCCTTTCTCTCTTCTTATTCCTCATCTGCTTTGGTTGATGATGAACATTAGCTTTCGTTTTCGGTTTCTCCTTGGCTGGTTCCTTTTGAACTGAAGGAGTTTTACTTTGAGCCGAGGGAGTAGAGGAAATGTCTGAAGGAGTTTCACTTTGAGCTGAGGGAGTAGAGGGAACGTCTTCTTTTGCCGAACTTTCATCCTCCTGAGGAATGTCTTTCGTACCATTGGTGCTAGGCTCGTCGAAATTATCCGGTTTATTCAAGGGTTCAGGTATGTATCTACCTTTACTCATCCAGGAGGTTCTTTCAGATAAGCCAACCGTTTCGCTTGCATTATCTATTGGAGCTGACCAGAAGTACTCATCACAGCCATCAGCATTGTCTTCGTTAACAATAGCTGTGAGTTCAGCTGTCTGATGTTCGGTTACTCCAGTCACCTTGTATACTTGATTTGGAGTGGTCCGGACCTTCTGATACACAACTGCTTTCTCTGCTAAGATTGGGGACTTTTGTTGGGACAATCGAGCGAACTCCACAGAATTTTTAGAAATAAGATTCTTGTGGTTTTCAGGTTCGCTTTTAACAAATTCTGAGCAGTCAACCGTGTCCCCTACAGAAATTTCACTCATGTTGTCATCCTCGTTAAGCTCAGATGCATTTTCAACATCAATTTTGTTTTCTGAGCTTACGTTGGCGTTCAAAGAGTCAAATTTTTGTATGGTTTTGGTTCTCAGTTTAAGTCTATCATTTTCATCCAAAAGATTTTTGAGCATGTCCTTGTGGTTCTTGGATTTAATGAAGGACTCAATTTTGTCCAGTCCATACATGTAGGTCGGATTGACATCATCAGACGATATCACACTCTCACAATTGTAGGCTTCGGCATCGATTTCATCCTCCTTAAACTCAAGGAAGGGCAAAATCATGCGATGGATCTTTTGGCCTATTTCACAATCTAAGTGAACCTGAGTAATATTAGAATAAAGACGTTTTGCAATTAAACAAAAAACATTCCGCTGTTTTAACAACTTTAAATTGTCTCGTTGTAAATAAATGTTTTCGTCTTTAATTTTAACTATTTCAGACTCCTTCAACTCGATCCACATACGCCGCTCCTCACTCTTCGACGCCGCCCTGCTTAATTGATCAGTTAGGTTAGAATTGGTGACTCGAGTTTGAGTTAAGCTACTATCTAGATGAGAAATTCTTGTATTAACATTTTTTAGTTCTTTCTCATATGAGGATTGTGGTACTTTAAATGAAACAAAAACCAATTGTACCTTCTTTATCAGTTCATCAAGCTCATTGAACTGCTGGCTGAGTGGTTTGGCCGTAAAGCACATGTCCTCCTGCACCTTCGGTTCATTGCTTCCACTATCGGTGTTGTATCCCCTCATCTGAGATACATTAGTCACCATGAAGCATCTTCCTCCACTGCTCTCCTCCTTTGCCACATAAGCCTTTCCATGAGTAGGCTTCCTTACTTCATCGTCTTCTGAGTCGGTAGACCAAACTTCCGTGCTACCGAACTCGTCATCAGCAACTGAACACTGCACAATAAGAGCATTAATAGAAGGGTTAGCGGTAGACTTCTTCTTTCTCAACTCATCCAGCCGTTTCTGCAACACAGCTTCCTCATCCTTTCCATCATCCTTTTCAGCCATCTTCTTAAGCACACAGTCTTTAGCATAGTGGTTTTTCCCACCACAGTAGTAACAGCTTACTCCGGAATCGCCATCCACCTTCGGTTCCTTCTTGGCCTCTTCAACCTTCGGTTCATTATTAACTTTTTCTGAACTGTAACTCCCCGGCTAGTTTCGGTTTTTATTGCTGGGGAATCTTTTCTTTATGAACCTCTTGGGATTAGACACCATCATAGCATAATCCTCAGACGTGAGGTCATACTCCTCCAAGTTAAGGTCTTCTTCCTCCATCACAACTTTACTCTTTGATAGGAGGGCCAACAAACCAAGGCTTGAAACAACGTTCTTCTCCTGCAGCACAATCTTCTCTTGGGATTTGAGAATACCTACCAGTTTCGCCAAAGAGTATGATTTAAACTGCTCATGGGCTTTGACTGTAGAAACCACTGCTCTCCATTCAGACCTCAGACCATTTAGGAAAGTAACCTTCTGCTCGATGAGCTTCCTTTCAATATTGTGTTTGATCATCTTGCTGAGAAGATGATTGAAGCGATCGAACGTCTGGGTCACCGTTTTTTCGGCTCCTTGCCTGAATTCTCCAAACTCAGATAAGAGCAAGGTTTGGATAGAATGTTCAAGATCTTCGTCTGTAGAGTACAGTTCGTGAAGTCTATCCCAAACTTCCTTCGTCGTAGTGCATGAGCTGACCAACCTAAAGGTGTCAGACTGAAGGGCGAATCTGATTAACCTTAACGCTTTGATATTACACTGGAATTTCTCCTTTTCGTCTTGTGCAATGTCTTTAACATCCTTCAGCAGATCATTGTACTCCTTTTGTGTCTTAATAATTCTGGACGTTGCAGAATGAGAAAACGGTCCATTAATGATAGCTTCCCATATGAGGTATCCATTATCCTCAGATCCTATCACGTAGTCTTCGAAGTGATGCGCCCAGACTTCATAGTCATGGGTATATAGGATTGGAATCTTTGTCGTCGAACCGATGCTGTTGGAAATATTAATAGGATTTGATTACGACTCGTCCATTATGATCGAAAAACCTGTTCAAAGATCATACTTGTAATAAAGCAGATTAGGGCAAAACAATAAATATCAAGATACGTCAATAATGAGATGACGGCTCAATAAATATCGATAATTGCGGAAAACCCTAATTGAAATCTTTTTCACAGAAAAGATGTGTATCGATTACACAGCCTCCCGCTCTGATACCAATTGATGGGATTAAAAACCTTTAATCTATGAAGATCGATTAGATCTTGAACAAGTATGTAAATATAAAACTGTAAGAACACGAAAATAAGAACGAAACACGATTGAATCAAATGAGTCGAATGATTAAACAAAATCCTCGGAAGAGCTCGATTAAGAACATCAACTGTAGAGGATTAGAAGGTTACAAGACCGATTAAAGAAACCTATAATGCTATCGTTAAGCTCTAGAATTATCGCTAAAATAGTTATCAATGCTTAACCTAATATGCATGCAAGCATATACATATATATTAAACATAATGGGCTCTCGGTTGGACAGGCCCAAACCGGAATACAAAATAAATAAACTATCGAGCCCAAGGACGCAACACTTCAAAATAATCTTCAGCCCAACATGATCGTTGACAGGTTAACCAAGTCCGCGCACTTCCTACCAATTAAAGAAACTGAAAAGATGGAAAAACTGAGCAGAACATACATTATGGAAATTGTGCGACTACATGGTGTACGCATATCTATTATCTCTTATAGAGATAGTAGATTCACCTCAAGATTCTGGCAGTCACTATAAAAATCCCTGGGAACTAGGTTGAACATGAGTACAGCCTACCAATCACAAACTGATGGACAAAGTGAGATTACTATACAAACATTAGAGGACATGTTGAGAGCTTGTGTGATCGAAATTGGTAAAGTGTAGGATATCCATTTTCCACTGGTCGACTTTTCCTACAACAATAGCTACCATACCAATATCAAAGTTGCTCCATTCGAAGCCCTCTACAGCCGGAAGTGTAGATCTCCTTTGTATTGGGCTGATGTGGGTGACACGCAACTAGCTAAAGGATAAGTTACTGACAGCATTCTTACTGGTCCGAAAATCATTAGAGAAGCGACTAAAAAGATTGTTCAGATTCGTGAACGATTGAAATCTTCTAGAGATAGATAGAATAGCAATGCAGACAAAAGACGAAAACCACCTTGGAATTTCTGGTTGGTGATCATGTGCTATTGAAGGTCTCACCTTGGAAGGGCATGATACGCTTCGGAAAGCATGGAAAACTGAATCTTAGGTATATTGGGCCATTGAGATTCTCGCTAGAATCTGCCCGATAGCTTACAAACTCCGACTACCTCAAGAACTTAGCAACATACACCCTACCGTCCACGTGTCCAACCTAAAGAAGTGTCTGTCTGATGAGACTCTTGTTATCCCACTCGATGAAATATAGATCAATGAGAGCGTGAACTTCGTGGAAGAACCAGTAGAAATCATGGATAGGGAAGTCATGCAAACCAAACAAATTCGTATACCCATAATGAAGGTTCGCTTGAATGCCAAGCGGGGGCCTAAATTCACTTAGGAGCGAGAAGATCAAATGAAACAAAAGTACCCCACATCTTTTCCCTTAGTCCATGTGTATCACTTTAGATTTAATTTTGGGACGAAATTCCCTCTAACGGGTGGATGATGTGACAACCTGTCATTTTCGATATTGTAAAAGTCAACCAAAGTCAAACTTGGGTCATCTAAGGTCAAACTTATTGTTTTGATCTATCTTATCAATTTTAGATTTAAAAATCTCTATGTGTTTAAACCTTTTATTAGAAGTGTTACATAAATTGGACGTGGATTGCATAAATCCGAGAAGCCTCGCTAGGACCGCAAACCCTCGCATGGCTTCAAGACTTCGGAACGAAAACTCTTTGGACTGTAAACGCCTCGCAATCCATTTTTGGCCAAGAACCCTAGGACCGCAAACAATCTTGGACCGCAAACGAGAACGCTCGGTCTTATCCTCTCGGTTCGCAATCCCATGCAGGTGTCATGTCAAGCCTATTCTCCTATATAGGCAAGAAACCGAAAACACTTCCTCACTTCTATGCCTTCTAACCGAAAACAAACTTTTCTCTCTCAAGATCTTCAACTGAAAACCCCTTTTTCTCTATCAAGTATCATCCAAAATCCTTTTAATCTCCTCGGGATCTTGCTAAGAACACCAAGTGTTTTTCATTACTGCAAAGAAATCACCTTCCAACCCTCATACTTTGGGCCGGAAATACTTGAATCTTCTTCGTTTCACCAAGAACACGAAGAAGACCACTTGAATCTTCATGTGTCTGAAAACCCAAGGCTGACCGAAAACGCATTACAACCTTCCAAATAGCTTCTAACACTCTTATTTTGTAAGTAAAACTTACAAATTAGGCTATTTCCTTAACATACTTGTCATTATATTCACCAATTGTATACTTATATATTACGTGAAATTCTTTTAGGACTCCTTTTTTTCACGGAATCTATCTTGTGGAAAAACATTCGATATCGAACCTTCAATCGAATCACTGACATAAGGTGAGTTCATACTGTTGAGTATTTGAGATATTGAAACTAATTTGGCATATTTGGTTATTTAGGGAAGCCTTTTTAGGGTTAATCATTTTATGATTCCCTACGGTGCCTTTACAGTAGAAGTTCTTAATCGAGCTCTTCTAAGGCAGTGGCTTTATATTAAGGCATAGATTTTATATTTATGGTATATACTTATTTTTACCTATAAGTAATCATTAGGTTAGCTTTTGGTGTAAGCTTTTTGACTAGATTAGGGTTTTCTCTGTACGTTCATCTCATAATCAATATACACGAAAATACTTTATTAGATTACTTGCACATGTTGGTGATTGATTCTTGATTGTTCTTGATATTCCGCATTCGTCATCTCGGATTTATTCCCAACAAGTGGTATCAGAGCGGGTTCTTGTAGATCTCAGCGATTATTGCAAGAATTGATCTGGTTTATGGCGATAGTTTATCATGAATCTCACATTTTTCTTCAAGTTTTATAAGTTTTCTGAAAAGAGAAAGTCTAATACATTGTTTTATTGCAAAAATCTTGTTCAGATCTATTATCCTCTACTCATTATTTCATTTGAATCGTTCTTGAATCATGTTCTGGAAGAGAGTTAGAAGAAAATTTTCGTGTTTATTTGAATTTTCTTGTTCAGATCTACTTTATCTTTCTAAAATCCATCTCAAATCTGTTTTCTCTCTCTAGAAACCATCTCAGATCCATTTTCTATCTCTAGAATTGTTATCAGATCTACTTTCTCTCTCTTTAAGTTATGTCACTTGTTGAAGATCTAATGGATAAAACGAATTTATTGTTTGACTCCATTTTTTTTAACTTGGATTAAAGGTTACTAAACCAATATATGGTGTTGACAATGTGACCATGTTTCAAATCAGTGGTCAATATATGTTGAATGATATTCCTGAGTTGTATAATCGTCTTGTTGATAAAAAAATATCTGAATACTTATTTGTTAATTACCTTGAGTTAAGAAAGAATGGGAGAATAGTAGAACAATTTCGTATTATATATGAACATTTAGATCGAGAACTTAAACAGATGTTGGGGATGAAAAAGGATGAAAAAGAAAAAGAAGAAGTTCATCATGTTCTTAGTGAAGTTCATAATGTTCTTCATGGTTCTGAAGAAAAGATGACTCCAGATGTTCTTGTTGAGGGGGATTCAAGTGGTTCATGTTTTTCAGAAGAGTTACATTCTAAATCTGGTACTTCAGAAGATTAATTTCAAAGAAATTCATCTGAAATCGTGAAAGTGAAGACATTTTGTTCTGTTGGAACTCAAACAGATGATTCTTTATGTTTTGAAGATGTTTTTGAAGGAATGATTCCTTATAGAAAGCCAATGCTTCAAGAAACTTAGATTTATCAAACTCCAAAAGTTTGTGTGTTAAAGTCCTCTAACGTTCAAATTCAGAATGTTGAAAAGGTTGTTTAGATGCACAATTTGTTTCTGAAGCCTAGAAATAAGAAAATGAAGAAGAAGATAAGGAACAAGAGTAAAATAAAGAAGGTTTGGATGCCGAAGGTACAAGTAACCAATGCTTGTGAAAAAGTTGAGAAAGTTGAATTCAAACATGTTCAAAGAAATCTTAATTCTCATTTTTCTTCAAATAAAAATGTTAGAAGTTGGAAGGAAGAGAAAAGAGTATTCGGTTGGTTCAATGAAATTTATGGAAAATTTTGTTTTCCAACTAAAAGGCGGATATTATTTTCAGAAGATGACAGATTTTATTCAAATAAGTGGGTATGCAAGAAACCAATTTCAATGTTGAACCTTAAATGGGTACCAAAAGTCCCATAAAAAGTTTTGTCCTTTATTGAAAAAAAACGAAAAAGAGACAAAATATGGTGAAATATTATGAAGATTCAGTCAAAGAGGAGAAAGTTTATTGAAAAAATCAATTTCCATTGATTTTTAAGTGTTGGAAATGACAAAAGGTGAAAAAGTTGAAAAGATGGAGTGAAAAGTGACATTTTCTGCAAAAAGGAGGCTGCCATCTGACACATTTCAGCAAAAGGGGTACAAGTCGTCAGTTCGCAGCATTCAGGGGTCAGATTCGCTATTTCTTGAAAACGAACCTTAAAATAGAAAGTATATTGGGGTTAGTTTCGCTTGTTTGCTCGTTCTTGTGTTCTTTGAAGCGAAGACAACCAAGACACGAACATCACAACCAAAAGCGAACCTTACAACCACAAGCGAAACTCAAGATCAAGAAACGAACTCACCAAAAACTAAACTCATAGAAGCAAAGGTCACAAATGTCAAATAAGCGAAAGTTGGTTTCTTATCTGTGAAGTGGACGTTCACTTTAGATCCTATTGCAATCGATTTGGAATCGGATGTCACAGGTTAATCAAATCGTTAAGAATTTCAGTCTCAATATTGAGATCGATTCGGAGTTCTGTGATTGAACATCGCTATCGGGAATTAATTCTAAATCGGAAATCATGAAATCGACGCTTTGGGGCTTGTTAATTATTATCTTTGCTACAACTAATCACACCAAAACGAAATTGAAATTGGAATCAGAGTTCCAACATTCGTTCAGTCCTCCATTCGGCGTCATCGATTCATAGTTCTTGGCTCGATTTTGAAATCGCATTAACTGTGAACAAAGACTCGCTCATGATCGAATGTGTAATCGATTTGGATTTGGATTGAAAACAGGAATCAGAAGTATTAAAAGTTTGAAATCGCATTAACTGTGAACAAAGACTTGCTCATGATCGAATGTGTAATCGATTTGGATTTGGATTGAAAACAGGAATCAGAAGTATTAAAAGTGAATCGTGATCAGAACTGATCAAACTACAATTGAAATTTGATATACAAGTATCGGAACTGGAAGCCAAATCTGAAACGGCTGTTAAAATCGGGATTGGAATTTTTTTTATCCATCGAAAAAAATTAAAACTCATCATACAATGAGTGAGATGGCAAACGGGCAACAAGTTGTGCCGCTAAGCGTTTTTGAATGGTAAAGCTAATTCTTTTAAAGACTACATCCGAAGATCTTGGGGATATAACATTACTATGCATGATTCGTTGTACTCTTTTAAGAAGCTCTACCGCATCCGGTGCAAGGAAACCAAACGTATCAAATGCAAATGGTATGAACACATGTTGATTTTCCAGGCACGATCTCTCATGTTTGGTGACTTTGCCTGTGGCTGCTTTTAAAGCAGCATGTCCCGATGTGAAACCCCCAGCCCTCAGGCCCACGAGAGGGGATACCCCTATAAGATCCACACATGCGTGTTTCCCTCTGACCCATCCAAAAATCAAAATGACAGCCGGTCTGAGGGTTGACCTTCCTTCTGTCGGGTCAGTCAAGAAATTAACAGGTGCCTCTTTCTTAACGAAAACCCTGGCACACTTAAATATGTCAAACAAAACATCCCTAACCATACCGTGCCTGTACTTGAACCCAGGGAGTTCTTTACATTGAATTTCTCACGACATTTGAAGGCCTACGCTTGAAATTTTGATTTTGACTTTTAGTAGTCAATAAAGCATGTTCATCTGATTGAATGAAGAAGATGACTAAAACTTTCAATTCCGGTCCCCACATTTTGCATAGATCAACAGTTTCAACCCCACTTGACAATTTCATCGTTACAAAGAATAATATTGGTTATTTTTTTTTCAAATTTTGCCCAATGACTTTCAGCACTTCACAAATTTAACCAATATCCAAATTTCTTTCCAAAACTTTTGGATTTTTAACATTTTTACCCCATCTTCCAAAAGATTTTCACTTCTTATCCTTTTTCTTTGGTCTTATTATTTTTAATCCCTTCTAAATAAATTGCTTCTTATTCTATTCTTTTGTCTAAATTTAAAAATCGAAAAATACAAAATTATTTTTTGTTATTTTTCTGGTTTTAATTTTTGAAGTTTGGCATTATTCTAAAGGGATTTATTTCATCAAATCTGACGGGTTTTGAAGATTATTGGTGATTCTTCTTAACTTTTCGGATTCTCTCCATGATATTTGTTGAAGATTCAAGGGGGAGTGATGATTATTCAAGGGGGAGTTCGTCTTTGGAAGATTATTTTTATTTCCCTCGCTTTGAAGACCCCATGCACTGATGAGTCTCACAATTTAGGGGGAGAAATGCCAAGAAGATCGAAAATCGTGATCTTCATCAGTTTCAACATCTATGAGGAGATTGTTGAGTATTTTGAGATATTTAGACTGATTTGGCATATTTGGTTATTTAGGGAAGCCTTTTTAGGGTTAATCATTTGATGATTCCCTACGGTGCCTTTAAAGTAGAAGTTCTTAATTGAGCTATTCTAAGGCATTGGTTTCATATTAAGGCATAGATTTTATATTTATGGTATATATTTATTGTTCCCTATAGATAATCATTAGGTTATCTTTTGGTGTAAGATTTTTTACCAGATTAGGGTTTTCTCTATACATTCATCTCATAATCAATATACACGAAAAACCTTTATTAGATTACTTGCATATGTTGGTGATTGATTATTGATTGTTCTTGATATTCCACATTCGTCATCTCGGATTTATTCCCAACAAATACCCCTACAATTTACATTTTTCAATGTTTTTAGGGGAGAATACAAGCAAAACACAATACAATTGTGTTAACACTTACATGTGAAAACAAACAAATAAAAGAATTCTTATGCTTATAAATATTGTTAAAATCCTTTTCAAACTCTTTTAAACTATTTTAGAATTCTCTTTATATCAAAATCATATTTATTTGTATATTTATGTATAATTAGGCTTTAGCAGACTTAGGACTATTGCTAATACCTTAACTCATGTTCCTTGTTTGGTTGTGAGCTTAGGGTAGGATCATTAGTCCGACTGTCGGCTAAATCATAATTATACATGCTAAATACATACATGAGTATTAAAACTCATTTCAAATACATACTTAAATCATTTGTATATGCTGAGCAAATGGGTCTTTTCTGCAAATCATTTACAGTTCAAACAAACATACTAGTAAACTATAATAGTGTTGGATTAGTGTCTAAGTCCATAACTATTTTGGTATGTACTTGACCCGATGGTGCATGGTCCTTTTGGGTTGCCTTCACCAAAGCAACTTGATTGGAGAAATGAATAAAGAGAGAGAGGATAATATGATTTATTAATATGTTATAAGAATAATATATTAAAGGAGAAATCATATTTGTTTAATTAATATTGGTCGATAATTAATTAAGAATTAGTTTTGTGATCAAATGTAATTAATTAAACTAGAGGGGCTGATTTGTAATTATGTGATAGTTACAAAATAAGGTAAGGATTATCTTATAAGTATGGTGGACGAATTTAAGGTTGGAAAGCCTTAGAATTCGAGTATGATAAGGATTCAAGGATTATCTTATTGGTTGCTTAATGGATAATCAACTAGATAAGGATAATGACTGAAACTCTATCTCTACACCTATATAAACAACCCCAAGGTCATGAATTCGGGTATCCCTTCCCAAGAAGTCCCAAACACGAATTCTAACCTCCCTCCTCTCTCTATATACCTTCTCCACTTGCTTATGGTGTTTGTGAGCCATTAGAGGAGTGACACTTGTGACTCTTTGCTTTCCAAGGTCAATTCAAGGAGGAATTGGATTGTTATTGCTATATAACAATCAAGGTATGTTCTTAAACCTATTTACATGTGAATTCTAATTTCCATATGCTAGAATTAGGGTTCAAAGTCTTGGATTCAAAGTATGTACATTAGAGAAACCTAGATCCAAGCTTTAGGGTTTGTATGAGCACATAGGATGTCTTATGCCCAAAACCCATCAGTGGTATCAGATCCATGATTGGTTTCTATTGTATTGATGCTTGATATGTTTAAAAAATTCGATTTTTGGTGTTCTGCTTGATGGACTCGACGAGTCCCACTGTGGACTCGGCGAGTTGCCCCTACTCGGCGAGTTCCAGAGGGTGACTCGGCGAGTCGGTGCGTCAGACAGTGCTTATCTCGGGATTTCTTGCTGTTTTTGCATTGGGATAATTACCTTATCATCTTAGATTAATATTAATCCGATTATATGATATATTTGACTATAATTTTAATCTAATTGAAGATATTTATCAATTAATAAGATAATTGTTTCCTTATAAGATAATTGATTAATTATTTTAAGTAAATTGATAAATTGTTTTGCAAGAAATCATCAAATATGGATAATTATGTGATTAAATGTTAATTTAAATTATTTGTTATTTGATCCTTGTTGTTGTGAAAAGTTTCATATTTGGCCCTTTAGGTTTTATAGTTTAAATTTGAACCCCAAAAGTTTTGTTGTTTTGAAATTTAAATAGTTGAAACCCTAATGTTTTGAAAAAGGTTTCAAAACTTGCCCTCAAGTTTTGGAATTTAAATTTTGATTAAATAGTTTAATTTTGATGCGTATTTAAATTCTAAACCCTAATGTGTTGAAATGTTTCAAAACTTGCCCTCAAGTTTTGGAATTTAAAAGATTAAAAGTTTAATTAGGAATGTTAAATTCTAAAACTCTAAGAAGTTTTGAAAAAGTTCAAATCACACCCTTATGGTTTTATTAATTAATTAAGGTGTATATTTAAAAGAGATTTAATAAATCCATTAAAGTTTAGGTTAACCATTTAATAGAATTAAAAGTGTAATTGTTAAAGTTAACCACATAGTATTTTAAAAGTTATAAAATACACCCTATACTATATATAACATTAAAAGTCTAACATTATATATATGTATAACTAAAAGTCAGTCTTACTGTTAGTAGGCCTCATTCACGAAGCTGGTCTATAAGGGGTGTTTAAGGAAATTGCCTATAAAATGGCGATTGAATGGGTATCCACTCTTATCCACCGCACTCTTGACTAGTGGAGGGTCGTTAGCCGAACGGGTAGGATAGGACGAAACCTTCCATTATAAGTATAATGAATTATAAAAGTAACTAAATGTTTTCAAAATTCCCAATCTTAGTTACTTAGGCAAAAGTGAATTGATGCAATTCCATGAAATTACACTTTGTGCCCTTGCGAAGACGTTAGTGGAGCGTGTGTGGTTAACCGGCACACTAAATGGGTCTAAGCAAAGGTAGCAAAGGGTGACTCAATGTTTGTCATAGTTCGGTGGAGCGTGTATGGTTTACCGACACATCGAATAGGTGACTGTAACATGTGAGGGCACCATGTAGTTTGCATGGTTATTCACACCCGCTTTGTGATCCTCGGCATCCCAGTCACAAACAAGAGGGGCATATCGAGATATAAACATGCCATTGAAAGTTCAATGTATCTCAAAGGATCTAGGAATTTTCATAGATTTAAAACTTAAATTTCTTTTTCGTTTTTCATGGTGGAAATTAGTGAATCGTCATTCACTTACCTTCAAATATTCTGCAATTAGGGTTACGGCATCCCTCTCCCGAGTTGTGGAATATTGTGTTGGGTCCTAGCCTTAGTATCTTATTTGGGTGATTTACTAAGGACTCAATCAATCAACTAACTTGAATTTGTTTTTGTTTTCTCCTGTTTTGTAGATGTCAAAGTTCGACAACTATGGTCTTCCCAAATCCCGTGGAACAAGTATTCCACATGAAGATGGTATTTCACGATTTAATCGAGGAACGAGAAATCATGCTTCACTTCCTCCTCCTCCTCCTATTGTTCTCCCCAACCCACAAGATCGAAGAATTGAAAGGTTCAATATCACTAAAGCCCTATTGGAAATGAAACATGAAGATGGTAAACCCGTGTGTGCCCACGTTCTAGGAATGAAATCACACATTGATAGGTTGATAATGTTGGGTGTGTCATTCCCAGATGAGTTGGCTGTGAATTGGGTTTTGCAGTCACTTCCTGAATCATATAATGAGTTCAAAAGAAAGTATTATATGATGAATCATGACGACAACCTCATTGACCTAACTTACATGCTCATTGCTGCTGAATCAGAAATGATTTGGCGAAGCAATGGAGCGTATTTGTTGGGAAAGTCAACCGACCATGCTTCCGAGGACGTTCTAGGAGAACCGACCTGCGTTTGCTGCCAAAAGAAAGGGCGTTGGATACAAGTCTGCCCAATGAGCCTGAAGAGTCCAGAAGATGGGAGAGTCAAAGAATATGGTTGCGATTCAGGTAAAATCCACTATCTAACTCCATTAAGTTCCTATTCATTAATTCTTAATACATAATGTAATAAGATTGCATTTTGAATGTTTTACAGGATCAGTGAAAAGAAAGGAAGCTTGGTGAAAGAGCAAGATGAATCTAATCATAAGGAATGGATCTTGATCGCATGGACTTGAAGATTAGATTTTAGATAGTTATGATAGAGTTGTTAGAAAATTTTCTAATACATAGTTTTCAATGGATTTTGCATTGTAAGGACATATGTTTTCCGCTGCTTTTATAAATAAAATATGATTATACTTACAAGATTAAGTGTAATACTGAATTGATTAAAGGGTTTAGATCAATAGCAGAACGAATAAGAAGAATCAAGTAGGCAGAAAGATAAAAGTTTCTCCATTCTAAGAAGATGGAAGAGTACCTTTTATGCTTTATGATAGGTCTTAATGATTAAGAACCATATCTCAATTGATCCTCTAAGTGAGTCTTAGTACAATTGTATGTCTAAGAAGAGGAATCAAGAATTGAAGAAATGGTTAAATCAAGAAGTCTATCATACTTCGTTCCAATAACAAGTCTTAAAGTTAAGATTGTGACAATGAGTGAAAAGTATTAAAGGTTTAAAACATTCATTAAATGTGGTAAGTTGTGATGTCTTAGATAAGACAAAGACCAACTAGGACCAATTTATGAAGAGTTTTGATAAAAGCTACACTAACTCTTGAATATTTGTTTGTTAAGTTTGACAAGAGAATCTTATATGTCAAGGAGTCAGTGGGAGTCTTAATGGTCTTGAAAGGTTTCAAGAACAAATCAAATAAACCTTATCGATCATCACTAGCACACGAGTTGAGGTTGACAACCTATCGTATTGACATTATTTTGATTATGTGCTGTTCCAATTGAGTTAATTATGCATATGAGTTCTATGAGTTCTCATCTTGAATGCATAAAAGGCAAGGCACCTTAATCAATGAAAGGTACATTGATAAGAAAGGGTGAGATGCTTAACTACTTAGAAGACGTGGTGGGCAGCTGTGCTACCATAAGGCAAGAAATCGAGATTAAGAAAGTTCGATCCATATGAGTTTGAATTTGTCGTAAACGTTGGTTTTGACAAATTCACATGGATAGGAACATTTACACCGTTTAAAATCTAAGTGTCATAAGATTTCCTCCTTCATGAAAATGATTGTGAGGAAATGCTTTCACTAAGAAAGATTTTAAGAAGATAGTGATTGTAAAATTGCATTCTCGAATTCAATTATGGTTACGGCATCCCTTTCCATAATTTGAATTGTGAGGTTTGGCAATTAGTCTTAATTGTTTAGACACACATATGAACTATCGAAGGAAAAGGTGTATAAAGAATCCTTGATAAAAGATTATCAAAGCACTAAGTATTAGAAACATGAACTTAAGAAATTCAATAAGCATTGTTTTCTGAAAGTTAAGATGTTTATGAATACATGTCGAAGCTAGTGGGAGCATAAGTGTTATGTTTTATAATAATCATCAAGATAGTGGGAGCATAAAAGTTATGATTGTATGATTATTAAGGAAAGTATTGCAAGGTTAGCAATATTAATTATAGAAAACAAGAGTCATACTTTGCAAAGTCGCAATAGTTGAAGAGTTGTTTTGCTATAATTAAGGGAGAGAATATTATGCTTCATTTCAAATCTAAAGGTTTAGGTTGAGAAATGTTAATAAAATTTAATCACAGATACAAAGTGTGTTCTTAAAATTTCGATTATGATTACGGCATCCCTCTTCACAATTCGAATTTTGAGAACATAGAAAATAAAACATTATGCGTCGTGTCCCATACGCTTCGGGTATAGGATCGATTGCAAATGCTTTAATGTTTGACCATTCTAAAATTTTCCAAATGTCGAGCGCATTTAGAGGGAAAAGGGACTAGAATTGGTTTTGACTAAAATAATTAAACAACTATCAAAGGACAATCCAAGTTCGACGAGGATTGGTCGCTTATGAGTAGTTGGAAGTATAGTATTGGAAAATATGGAAATATTTCCATATTGGATGGACCATATCGACCTCATTACGAATAGATAAGATTCTATTAAGAATGAGTTGTCATATGGAACATATGGAAGTGTGTCCATATTGGGAATTGAATATTGAGAAATCTATGATTAGATTAGACACTTCTATGCAAAAGGATGTTCAAAGAATGTACTTTGAGTGAGAGACATCACGTCTATGGAATTGTCTTGTAACAATCTCTGATAGAGGACTTTGTAATATCATTGGCAATAGTCTTTGTGACTTTGGTGCAGTGACATTACGAAAGGATAGTTGCATAGAATGTTAGAATCTAGCATATTCTGTAAGTAGCAAGAATTTGATATTCTTTGACTTATGAAAAACGGATTTGGAGTTGTGAAATGAGAAGGATTGGAAATGTGTTCAATGTGATCTATTTCACAAAGTAAGAACCATAGGTAAACATTGTGTGCATGCTAGGAGCATGGGACAAGTGTTATAATTCAAGTAAGAAGTTGATTACCCGAAACGACAAATAATGAGTAATCAATATGGTGATAAATAAAAGGTATTTTATTTATGCTCAAAGGTTTGAGGCCATATGGGATTAATATTATTCTTGTGTTTCACATTTGCATGTTTTGACTTCCTGAATAAGTGAGTTTATTAAGAATAATCGAATTATTCAAACGGGCCATAGTCGTTCATATGTTGGAAGTAGATATGAATGAAGACTGTCGTGAATTGGTGTGTGGAATGTCTAGAAAAGTATTAGACATAAGCAAATGTTTGCTGCAACGTTCATGAGTGCTTATGAATGTGATTTGAGCATTGGATTAGACCCACGCTCACTTGGATCACTCCATGGATTGTATCACGAGTGATTGGTGAGACGATAACATCTTATATTCTTGAAACCGAGATGTGTAAGTTGTATCTTGCGAATC
Organism: Lactuca serriola; assembly: GCF_051521515.1. Lineage (NCBI taxonomy): Eukaryota > Viridiplantae > Streptophyta > Magnoliopsida > Asterales > Asteraceae > Lactuca > Lactuca serriola. The sequence goes on along the minus strand of NC_136412.1, from coordinate 270,850,514 downwards.
GGTTGCACATTGATAATATGTAAACGCACCAGTAACTTGGTGTTATAAAACATATTGTTGTGTGTGATTCGGTGCGTGAGTACAAGCAAGCATTGTATCAAAGTTTATCCGTTCCTTTTATCCAAAGTAGGATAAAAGCGATATCTTTGGGCCCCTCGATGGTTTAGTGATGACAAACGTAAATGCTCGGCCGGGCTAGGGCTAATTTGATTTGTTCAATTAGTCTGTCGTCATAAATCAGAAATCGAGAAGTAGTACAAAGAAAATGATTTGAAATCATTTCTCATATGATATCTATAATGGAGGAATATATGATCCCTTATCTAAGGACACGCGTATTTGATATGATCAGAGTTGACAGCGGTTTTGGAAAGCTACGATTGCAGATCGGGATTCGAAGTCATACGCAGAATAGTTATTAGACTTATCCAAGTGGGAGACTGTTGGATTAGTGTCTAAGTCCATAACTATTTTGGTATGTACTTGACCCGATGGTGCATGGTCCTTTTGGGTTGCCTTCACCAAAGCAACTTGATTGGAGAAATGAATAAAGAGAGAGAGGATAATATGATTTATTAATATGTTATAAGAATAATATATTAAAGGAGAAATCATATTTGTTTAATTAATATTGGTCGATAATTAATTAAGAATTAGTTTTGTGATCAAATGTAATTAATTAAACTAGAGGGGCTGATTTGTAATTATATGATAGTTACAAAATAAGGTAAGGATTATCTTATAAGTATGGTGGACGAATTTAAGGTTGGAAAGCCTTAGAATTCGAGTATGATAAGGATTCAAGGATTATCTTATTGGTTGCTTAATGGATAATCAACTAGATAAGGATAATGACTGAAACCCTATCTCTACACCTATATAAACAACCCCAAGGTCATGAATTCGGGTATCCCTTCCCAAGAAGTCCCAAACACGAATTCTAACCTCCCTCCTCTCTCTATATACCTTCTCCACTTGCTTATGGTGTTTGTGAGCCATTAGAGGAGTGACACTTGTGACTCTTTGCTTTCCAAGGTCAATTCAAGGAGAAATTGGATTGTTATTGCTATATAACAATCAAGGTATGTTCTTAAACCTATTTACATGTGAATTCTAATTTCCATATGCTAGAATTAGGGTTCAAAGTCTTGGATTCAAAGTATGTACATTAGAGAAACCTAGATCCAAGCTTTAGGGTTTGTATGAGCATATAGGATGTCTTATGCCCAAAACCCATCAAATAGGTATAGTTTAGATAATCAATTCATACTATTTTTTAGATCAGAGAAACATTTCATGTATCAGTACATGCATACTATTACTTTTCATTACAAAGTACACTACACATTTACAAGAACAAGAAACATATACATACTATATGTAAAAAAGTTAACTAGAATGCGAAATACTACTTCATGGTACTTAGCAACATTCTTGCTAAGTAATGTTTTATAACTAGAGTCTCTTGGAGGGACAGCTTGAATTTGTGTATATATCTATACGGGATTGACTATCCCACACCTTGGCTGTTAGCTACAGTTGGGACCAGCAGGTCTACGGGTGACAAATGTCATATCTTTTTTGACGCCTGAAGAACGTCGTGTTTTATACTAGTCAATTAAGTATGGTTATAACCTCATTCACATTAAACATTAACTAAACAATTTGATTTACAAGAAAACATTTCTTCAGTGGTTTTATTTTAAACAAAACTACTAAAAGATATTATCTTCCATTACATACATACAGTGATGTTCACTCATGAGCAAGGCATACTATTTTTCCAATAAAGATGGTTTACAAATATGGAAAACATACATTTATACTATTTCAAGTACAAACATACATTTTACACTATTTCAAGATAACAAAACATACCAACAGTTGGGTCTTGGGTAAAAGACTACTTTTCACTTTAAGTAGAAAATATAGGATTTTCTGGGAAGTATACTAACATTTTCATGAAACAAATACAAACATTTGACACTAAATACTTATGAACTCACCAACTTAAATGTTGATACCATCTTTCAAAATAACTTGTATTCTCAAGGAACTAGTAGACAGGTACACTATCACAGATTTTGAGAAGACGGAGCATGTTCAAGACTCGTCTTTTATTTTTTCTATACATTATGGTGTCATACAACTATACAAAGAACACACATGTATTAACTATATTATTAATGCAATGGATGTTGTTGCTTGTTTTACTATTGTGCATTTTTATAATACTTTACATGACGTCCTCCACCCCCGAATGTTTCCGCCATCTCAGTTTGGGGGTGTGACAGATTTCGTAGGAAAGAATTATGAATTTTGCACGGACTGTAATACTATAAACCGGTCTAAATATGAATTTTAGTTAGAGTGTGAATTAAGGATTGAGATCTTAATTAAAGTTGTAGAGCTCGTCGAGAGGATTTTAGAAATATAAAGAACGTTGAAAACGGAGCTCGTATGCGAAAGTTATACCCTTCTAAAGATCTATGAGAATTACATTGTGTTGATGACGTAGCAGCACCAGAGTGTGCCACGTAGCGAGAATTGACCCTCCATTTTTCTTCATTTTCACACCAAATTTCAATCTATTTTCTCTCTTATATATTGCCTGTTCTTGAGCCTGAATTTTTAGGGTTTCCTTGGAGTATTTAGCAATGTTCTGAGAGGTCTAGATGTCCGGCAAAATGAAGCTTTTAGTTTCAGAATTTTGCCCACGTAATTTCCTGGTATTAGCTATAATCTATGTAAGTGAAGCTACACATAAATTATTTCAAGTGTAACTTATATTTATGTTCATAGTAGTTATTATGAGCCTATAAATAAGATTTAGCAGTAATTCCAAGTCACTATACTAATTGGTCATACACAGGCATGTACACAACTTGTAGATGGTTATAAGTCAACCATGGAAAGGCCTATAATTTGTTGATGTTTATATGTCATGCACGGGCAGGTTTACAACATGTAGGTGTTAATCGATCATACATGGACTGGTTTACAACATGTAGATTTTAAGGGAATTGTTTGCGGATAGGTCTTCAACCATTAGGCATTGATGAACCGTACACGGATAGGTACACAACCTATAGCTGTTACTAAATCCTACTTAGGCATGTCCCCAACCTGTATATGTTAAGGAACCACATACAAATAAGACTATGACATGTAGGTATGAATAGATTATCCATGAGGGTACTCTGTTCACCCCATGGTCATCTTATTAACATATATTGCTAAGGAATCACAGAGGTAGTATTGTTCACTTACAGATCCTTTAGGATACATCCCTTGAGATCACCGGTCTAGGATCATGGAGTGAGAATAATGGGAATGGATAATCGGGTTAATTGTATGATGTGAAATATATAATTATAAGAAATTAATTATAATATTGTGCATTGAAAACCCTATGTATTCACCATGTTTTCCAAACTGACCCAATCAGTTTCTTTGTATCACAGGTAGCGGTACGGAGGTATATGATGTTTGGATCTGACGAGAGATTCGAGGAAATATAGGTCAATAGATGTTGTAAGGCCAGTTATTTTTATGTTTATGTTTCTTGTATCAGTTATGACATCCTAAGTTTTAATAATTCAATGAAAAACATTTCTTCAGAAATACTTCTATGGGACAAATTATGCAATATAAAGAATACTCTATTTTAAAATAAGCATAAACAAAATGGTCTTTTCTAACTGTGAAAATGGGGATATCACGTGGAACAACCCACACTTAGTGATTACATCTTGGATCAAGTCACAAGTGTTTCTAAAATGATATTATCTTTTATTCTATGGGGTTTTGTTTGCAAAATCTGCTACGTAATGGTCTGCTCCGACGATCCATCACTAGTAGTCATAAAGGGTATACCCATGTATGATATGATGAGTAGACAAAAGCTATGTAGTCAAAGTTTATTTGTTTCTTCTCGTAACTGGGAAGCTATATATATATATATATATATATATATATATATATATATATATATATATATATATATATATATATATATATATATATATATATATATATATGGGCCCCTCGATGATTTGGTGCTGACATCTAAAGTGTTTGGCCGAGCCCTGACTAAATTGATGTTTTCAATTTAGAAGTCAGATGTGATCGTCAGAAATCGTTAATTGGGATAGAAAATTTTTAACACTATGATTGAATCTTATCAATGTCTCATGTTCATACATATATATATTGAACAAAGGAATAGTTGATCAGTTATCAAATGAATAAATTTTGATTCAGATTAGAGTTTGACATTTATATTCGATGACTACTCTTTGTTGATTGTTAGTAAAGTATTAAGACCTTAAAAGTTAATGACTTGTCCAAAAGGGAGACTATTGGAAATAATGTCCAAGGTTGTTAGTTGTTTGGTAATATTTCTTTAATAACATGGCCCTTTTGAGTTGGCCTCATAATACAATTAGATATAAGGAAACAGAGAAAAATAAGTTATTAATTTATTACGTGATTAATAAATTAATTGGAAATTATTTTGGAATTAAACAGTTTTAACTAAGTAAAGGGTTTGAATATTAAGTAATTCTTAGAGATTAATTGAAATATTTTAGAAGCTTTTGAAAGAGTGGCATGAACGGTTTTGATGTACCTTGGATGGCAGGTTTTGAATAAGATAAGGATTATCCTAAAAAAATTGAATTGCTTTAAAAACTTATCTACTGTCTATAAATAAACTGCTAATGATCAAAACCTAGCTGCTGATTCCCTCTAAAAATTATCCACTCCTTCTCCTGTCTCTCATATATACGAAAATCATAACATCTCTCCTAGGGTTAGTGATTTTTCGAATAAGCCCCTCAAAGGGTTGTTTCTTATTAGCTTTTTGGAGTTTTAGGTGTGACTGCATCATAAATATTCTTTTTTGGATCCTTCATCCATTGCAAGATATTACAGTTACAAGGTCTCAACCAAAGCATCAAGAGCTTAGTGTTTTATCCCTTTTTAGTTCGATTTTAAAGTGGGTTGCTATAACTAGTAAATCCTAGATCCTACGGTGCATGTGCACATAGGCATTCTGTTTTGTTTCCGCTGCCTTGATCATGTGTATAGATGCATAGAAGAGTTTAAACAATCTCTAAACAACCCCTTTAATTTTATTCTAAATCGTAGCACTCAAAGTATGTCGTCTAAATAACTCCAACTAAATGAATTATATGTTTTTTTTTTCTTCTGAAATCCGCTTTAAAGAACATAAGTTTCTTCTTATACCAACCTATGATTTCATTCACCATCTAGGGACTATTGATTGTTCCTTACTAACAACTTCATCAACAATCACAAAGATAATCGACTGGCCATGAGTGTGGTATTAGTCTTCTATTGACATCCTATAAGGCTAATCAGTTGCTAGTGAATATACTGGGTTCTGTATGTCGATTATTGGTAGCATATTATTAAGCATTATAAGACGCTAAAAACTCACTTTATATGTATGTAGGAGCATTATAAGATGCTAAGAAAACTCACTTTATATGTACGTAGGACGAGTTGTTATAGACTAACCATCTAACCAACTAATTTCTGGAGTACATAAAACAAAAACTATGATGAAAGTTATTGGTGGCAACAACTTATAATACCTTATAAGGGAGTCACAAATCACCTTTTTTTATCCATTTGAGATATGTTTTACCTTTTCACCTGATCATCCCATATACCGTCTCTAGTATGATAAAAAAAGTATTGCGTTATTATTAATTTGCACATCATTAAGAAATGAAATTATCATTTATAATTTAATAATGTATTGGATGGATAATGAACTTTTCAACATTCAATTCGAAGTCATCTTCTCTTAGGCCCATGAGCATATATTGTGGGTTCTTTTTTCTTTATCACCATACAGGCATACAAAATGTCCTTTCATAAACATGTGTTACAAGATATTTATTTTAGACTAGATTTGATAAATCATTATTTAGATGTATCATCAAATCACAGAATATTTCGAGGACAAATATTATCTGTTCGGATTTCTCGAATCAAATGACGAAGAAAGGTATGTTAATCATCGTCTAAAATGTTTGTGGAATCCTAAAAGATTTTAGTATCGATAGATACATTTTAAAGTACATAACTTACGCTAAATGTTATTTAGGTTTTGTATTTGTGTTGCTATAAGGTTCCGTTTGGTTTGCAATATAAATTTTGAATTTAAATTATAATAAAATCTATTGTTTGGTTCAAAAGTAAAATAGAATTAACAATTTTGATATGAATAGATAATTCTATTTTAATGTCATTTAAAAAAAATCACTTAGGCAATTGGGAATGGTCGTGCAAGAAAAAGGTGTTGTCTGTGGCCACCTCACCATCAGCCACCACGACGTCCAGCTAGGGTTCATGGGAGGCCTTAGGAGGGGGCAAAGTGAACAGCTGCAAATGATCTAATTTTTTTATTATATATTTTTATTTAAAAATACAAAATTATAATAAAGATAAGGGCCATTTTTTACTTGTTCGTCCTAGGCCTCTAAAAATATTTTATTTTTCAGGACCGACCCTGTTAGGGTTAGGTTGGATTCGACGCCCAGCCACACCAGAGAGAGAGAGAGAGAGAGAGAGAGAGAGAGAGAACCCAATAACGAGGTCTACACCAATGACATCCGCCCAGGATGTGTACTCATTAGTACTACGCCAAAGACGTGGTGTGTACTCAGGGCCGGTCCAGACGGTGGGCAACCCGGGCGACCGCTCAGGGCCCACAACTCCAGGGGGGCCAAAATTTTTGGGATATAATGTATATATATAAAAAAGATTATTACCTAAATGGTTTTTAGAGCCTAAAGTTGGTTCAAATTCAAATTAGCTCAAAAAATAAACAATTTTGTTTGCTTATTATTGCAACTTAAACATGTCTACAGTGAAGAGTAAATGATATTTTTTTTAATCTTTATTATATTTGTCTTTGAGGAGCCCATTTTTTTTTCTTTCCGCCCTGGCCCCATATATGTTTGGACCAGCCCTGTGTGTACTCCCCACAGGCTTATCTCAAAAAATTTAAAATCCAAATCAATTAGGATAATTGTTCATTTATTTATTTTTTTGACTTTATTGCTCTCGTCTATCTCTAATTTCTTTAACAAGTATGCAATGATTAGTTTGGTGATTTTCAAAAATTAAGTTATATTCTTGGAGTACAAAAGTTTAAAGCAATTGGAAAGATAGAAGATGAAGCACTGTTTTTTTTTTTGCAACATAGAAGAGATTGATAGAGAAGTTTCATCGAATGACTTTTGAAAAAATATCACTATTTGACAATCAACTATATAGTAAGTACTATTTAGTTTGATTATTAGTAACGTTTTTAATTTTATGAAACCTTTTGTTATATAAATTTATGTAACGTATGAGTAAATTATAATTGTTGTTCAGTTTTAATATAAAATGTTTTATTGTCATCATCTTAAATAGGTAGTAAGAAAAATAGGAATAAAAGGCAGGATGATATTTTATTTCTCATATTTTATATACATGAAAATTAAGTAAGGACAATTGGTATATAGACATTCCAAATTTGTGGCAAACCAACCATAATCGTAAATATTTATAGTCATGATCTTTTGCGAACTAATATTTTTCTGCGAACTCTGCAACCTTTTTTGTGTGATTTTTTTTTTGCAAACAAAATGACTCAAGACATTAAGTTGGTCATATAGAAATGCATTCTCAAAAAAAAAATCTCGAATAAAATATGCACACATGAAAAGCGCATATATGCAAAAACGTCGAAAGTGCATATGTACATTAAAAATAACTTGAATGTTTGCATATTTTTTTCGAGATTTGTTTTGCAAATGCATTTTTATATGACCGATTTAATGCCTTAAGTCATTTTTTTGAGGAAAAAAATCACACGAAAAAGTTCGCAGATAAATATGGGTTCGCAAAATATCCTGCAATATATATATATATATATATATATATATATATATATATATATATATATATATATATATAAGGTAGGTGAAGATTTTTTTTTTAATGAGGACTCGTGAAAACATCTTAAAAAAATTTTAAAAAAAATCGAGCAAAGTACTACATCGGAGAGAAAAAATTGGAAAAAAAGTGGATCATTAAATTAAAGCACGAATCGTTTTTATCTTCTGTATTTTTTATAGATTCTTTTCAATTTTTTTAAGGTGTCTTCACCGAAAAGAGAGTCCTCATCGGAACCGGACTATATATATATATATATATATATATATATATATATATATATATATAATTCATAAAATGACCAAAAAGAGGGTGTATGAAGCAAATGACCATGAAAAATACAAGTGTAATAAATGACCACGACTTCCGCAGAGATGGGCTCTACGGAAGGCCTTAAGCTTTGAAGAATCGGATTATCAATGAGAAAATGTGGTGGCAAGGTTAATTTTGTAAAATCATCCAAAATAAACTCGGTTTCTGATTTTAGGGCTGCAGAAGAAGGAATGGGTTTGAGCGTTTGGGGGAGGCTTGTTACGGAATAAATATGATAAAAGGAAGGAATCTATCGATCGAAGAAATAGGAAGGATAGCTGGCAATCGTTGGTGAGGCGATCGCGAAAACAACAACAATTAGACGAAGATGTGTTATCAGATGGCTATAGAACTCATGTAAGTTATCATCTTCATTTCGAAATTGTATGAAACAATAACTTATCAATCGGCAAAATAAATGTAGTTTTAGAGTTTTAATTGTTGTATTGAATCAATTACATGTTTGTAATTGTGTATCCTAGTTAAATTGACAAGAAAACAGTTAGGAAATTTGGAATTTGGCGATGGTTAACCGAAAAACAGTTCCTCATAGTTGTTTGGATGAAGAACATATCCGCATAGGGCCCTTTTGCGAATCCATATAGCCCTCTATGGAATTGGCTTTTTATTTAAAAAGGTTTTTTTTTACGATTTTGATCATTTCTGAATGCACATTACCATTTATGAATATGCCAAAATTCAAAAAAACGGACTCAATATTCCCTTCTTCCAAATTATTACATAAAGATTTCAAATTCCTTTAAACTATATAGCAATGTACTTTGAATGAGGGACACATTCTTTAAAAGATTTAAAAAAAATGACCAATTTTGTCATTTAAAATAGAGACTAGAGACATGTTTTTGTTGTTGTTGTTGTCGTTTTTTTTTAAACAGGGTAAATTGGTTAATTTTTTAATTTGTTAATCGACATTTATATGTATATGTGTTATCTTTTGTAGCATAGTATGTGTTGATGGTCTGCACAATTAACTTTTAGAGTCGTGGTGGGGACAATCTTGAGGAAGTTCATTTGAAGACTAAATACTTGGCGAATTGAATTATTTTAAGAGACACCGTTTGGTACATTCATTGGTATGCCCATCCTGCATGCTAACCCGATGCTCTGTCATTTGATGATGTTACGTGAGGTTCGTGATGTGGTGGTAGCCATGGCTGGGAGGTTTCGATTCGAGTTACAAGGCAGAGTCGTGGAATATGGTGAAACCGAATTTTGTTTGATAAGTGGGTTGTGATTTGGACCTTATGTTGATGTAATCAATACAAAATGCAACAAAAATATTTATTACGAAATCGGTTGTTCCCAAATTTGAGAGATGAAGATTTACGGTTGAAAGATACAAAAGACTACATAAAAGGGCCATAATCTTGACTTATAGCGATGATGATTTGTTATTGCTTATGAAAAATTTGTTTTTGTTGAAAGGTCTCATATGAAAGATAGAGGCATTACGTCAATAATGTATGACCTCTCCAATGTATATAATTGGAACATGTACTAAATTTAGTATTTATTTATAACTACAAAATGGTTTATATTAATTAAAAAGAGTACGACATGTTTGTGTGGGGTAGGTTTTTGTAGAGGTATAGTCAAACACAATTACGAATCGTGTTTGGGAAAACCCACATATTTTTACAAGATCTGGATAACGTGGGTTCCCCAAATACTTTTAAGTATACGGTGACCGGATTTCAACTACCGTTTAAGGTGAGTTTTAAGTGCAATTAATATTATACATTTACGTTTAAAGTGTTTATAATTATCGAAAAATCATAACATTTTAAAGTTATGCTAGGTATGTATTTAGGAGACATCTCCAGAAGCTTTGAGGTATGCACATCACATCGCAAATGAATTTCTAAGAATGATGTAACATCCGACTCAAGGTATTTTCATCTTGGTCTCTTAGTGTGTAATTGGTTTGGAATTTTGGTCTGTAGGGGCATTATTGCAATTTTTGGGAAGAGAGTGCATACGTTGGGCGTACCTCATGTACGTTAGGCGTAGGTAATCAGGGGATAAACCCTAAATTTAGGTTTCACATCCTATTTTAGCAACCTTATGTCTCAAGGTTCTCTCATTTCCCAACCTCCATTACCCTTTTGAGACTCATTTCGAAATCGTATCTCATCTAGAGAGATTTAGCACTCTTTGTGTGTGTGTTTTAGTGGATGTTTGGTTTACCTTAAAGAAGAAGAAGCTTCGAAAAGAAGCATTAAGCAAAGAGGAGCTTGTAGATCCATATTCCACTCATAATTTTCATTTCCATAAAAGGTATAAAGCTTGGACCATTCTCATTCTATGCTTAGATTTAGGTGTGGAGTTTTTGATACTTTTTGGTCCCATGAATGAGATCTAGTGGGATTCTTCCACTCCATAAGTTAGGAGTTGCTTCTCTTGATGTTTCTGAGATCCTCAGTCCATAAAGTTAGCATCTTGATGGTTGAGGATCAACCATGCATAAGTATATGTCCATTTGGTGAAAGCATGATGCTAAATCTAAGGTTTGGTTCCATTTAAGCCATGAAAAGGCACCAAATTAGTGACTTTATGGATTAAGATGTTCCCGAAGGCTTGGATCTAAAATTTGGACATTTAGTCTTAAGGAATAAGTTCTTAATGGATAAAGTGGCTGAAGGGGGCCTACGTCCGACATACGAATGTGTACGATGTACGTACGTGTCTAGATCCCTGACTTTGTGTAGCGACCTAGTACGTCGGGCGTACTAGGGTAACGCTTAGCGTATGTGACTTAGTCATGGATTTTGATATTGGGTCGCCTTTGAACTTTAGGGTTTTGGGCCCTTGTTGGGCCATAATTCTTTCTCATTATGGACTACTGTTAGGGATTGGGCCTTCTTGAATTTGGGCATATATTGGGCTTTGAGTGTCCTTTACGAATTGGGCCATTATTTGGCCTTTTGTGCCATTGAGTTTGGGCCTTGGCTTTTGGGCCAATTGAGGGAAGGATAAAATGGTCTTTTACCATGGGGGTAAGGATTAGTTAGGTAAATTCCTAATTATGGTTTATGACCCAATTATTAATTAGCGTTTTATTTGATTGGTTAGTGCAGGGATTCGACGGTTCAGTAGCTCGACCATCTATTTGAATAACAATAGACTGAGGTGAGTTTGCTCACTATACTATAGGAAACTAGGGATTGTATGTGCTTGTACTCTTTGTGACTCCTATCGTATGTGTAGCATGTATGTGTGCATGTTTTCTATATGTATGTGGGGTGAAATAGACCTGTTATATCCTTGTGCTGACATATGTGTTGAAATAGACTAGGGGTGAAATAGACCTGGTAAAACCTTGTGTTGACATATGAATTGAAATACACTCGTGGGTGAAATAGACCTGGGGGTTAAATAGACTCGGCGTTGTCTTGAGCTGGCATATATGTATGGTATGTGGTATTTTGGGGAACTCACTAAACTTTGTGCTTATAGTTTTCACTTTATGTTTCAGGTACTTCTGGATCAAAGGGAAGAGCTCGAGATGATCGGACTGCACGCACCATGATGTTCCCACTTATTGACTCTCATGTACTTTTGGGATGTAATTTTATTTACTCTGGATACTTTATAGTTTTGAAAAACAAGTTTGGTTGATGGTTTATTCAACATAAAAAAATTGTTGGTTTTGAGTTTTGGGACGTTAGAAGTTGGTATTAGAGCCTTGGTTTGAGGGATTCGTGCATACTCTCGGATGTGTTTGAACTCAAACTGAAGGTTTTGTAGATTTTCATAAGAAGAAATGTTTTATAAAAGAAACTTTTAATAAAAGAAAAAGATGCAATGTATGCAATCGACCGAGCTCAAGTAAGTTTTCCCAAAATACCCATACATATTTTGTGATATGATTTGAATTAAGAATCTATGAATCGCATGCTAGATTAGGGCTAAGGATCTACTCATGATTGCATGATAGAAAGCTGGGAGAGATGCCTTTATAGGCCTACTATATGAGCTTGTAGACTTGCATGTTAGCACTGATAAGTCAGTGATAGGATGGCATGTTTAGGTTAGGCTTTGAATCTAATTACTCAATGCTCGAATGTTGCTTGCTTTATGATTTTACAAGTCCCATTAACATCAGCCGACTAGTAAGTGAATATGCTAAGTTACATATTACTAAGATTGGATAATTTTAAAATGTTAGATTTAACCCTATTGTGCAGATCTTGTTTGAGTCCAACCATTGTAGGGTGAGACCCTTCATTCGAAGAATTATCTAGTGTCGGTGATATGTAATTATGTTCGTAAGCTAGTTAGAGGGTGTTAGAGGGAGTTCTTTCTGCAGGTAATGGTGGGGAGTGGTGTGGTGGTAGCGCTAGGAAAACCTAAGAGGCGATTTTGAAGGTTTGTGATGATCGGATACACTTCAAGTATGAATAAGAAATGTAAAACTAATCTAAGCAAAATAATCAACAGAAAGTAAATAACACAAAAGTTCTCCAAAATTTTCCTTTCACCAAGAAAAGAGGTTTTGTCTTTACCAAGAAGACGAGTTTGTCACAAAGACGAATGAAACAAAGCCACAATTACAATCATGATGACCACCACATTTGGGTTTGTCATAACATTGTATATATACTAATCTATACATGTCCATCCCTTGATTTACGGGATTTCACCTAATCTATACTAAGAGCCGGTCTTATCACAAAGATACCAAATCTATGATCATCTATTCTATATTTATCTATATCATTACCTAAGATACAAAGAATAGCAATCAGATAACTAAATTGTAAGTTGAAGCTGGTAAGTTTGATAAGCTGGAACTATCAATGTCTAGATGCTTACACTGATAAATCAACATGTCATGTGTTTGACTCATCAGATCATAAGGTGTGACCTTACTATCTCTTCCTATATGATGATATAAAAACTAAACTTCTTCTTCAGAGTCATCGGAAGATCCATTGTAGATAATTGGAATGCTTTTGGATTGTGTTTCCCCTAAGAGTAAGAATGAAATCTTGACTTTTGAAGTTTAAAAAAGTGCTCCCCTGAGAAGATGAATGACTCGTGAATTTCAACAGATGATAGATGGATATATAATGAGCATGAGCTAACCTGAGAACGTTGGCATCATCTTGACTTTATTCCCCCTTAGAATGAGCTTTGTCTGAATTCTAGTAGCTAGATTTTCAGCTTTACTTTCTCCCCCTTTTTGACATCAACAACTAACATTGAGCATAATATATTTTCAACTTGTAGTCTAGTATATTGTGATGTCTTACCATTCACTGACATAGTATTGCGAAATCTCATCAGCACGAGGTTCATACGCTGAATCACAAATCTCTTTTATTAGAAGAAAAGTTGCAAGAGTGGATATGTGCATGTAATACATCACGAACAATGATATACCTATCGACACAGATTTGTCAAGCTCTCATCAGCGTATGGTACATTATGCTGAATCATAAAACTTTAAAGAAGAATGTAAGGGTAAGAATGGATTGGTGCGTGTGACAGCCTACATTACATGGACTAACCATCGGCATAAACTTTCGAACCTTTATCAGTGTGTCGTTTTACATAGTGAATCATCAAGCTCTATTAAGAAGATAAAGAAGAGAATGGATTGTTTCAGTCACACTGAAGTTAAATCAGCTTGAATCATTAACAGTTTAACTCATCAACAAAAAGTGGTTTAAACTTCTGTGTCATAAAGTAAGTTGCAATCTAGAATAAAAGATTCACCGTTACATCATAATGGTACCACGACATACCTCAAATTGGGAGGTCAGGGACATGAACAAACCTTTTGTCATTCAAGGACTAGGCAAATATCTCTGATGCAAATGACTATGCAATCAGAGTAGGTTATGCTCAATGTTTCAGCGAAACATGAGACTTGATGCATACGACAAGCATGCTTCTAGGGACAGGGTCGGGTAAAGATGATTAACTTAAAAAATAAAAACCCTAGCCTTTTTGTCAATATTTTTTGTTTAGACCAGGCTATCTCACTTTGAGAGTTTAGACAATGCTAAACAATCCGCATGAGAGGGTGACTCAATGTTCTAAATATATGGTCTCACTTATGAGAAACTTAGAGATATTTTGTCAAATACAGTAGCATGCTTCTAAGGACAATGATGTGTCAAAAGTTGCATACTAGGCTTAGAATTTCCACCGTCGGACACCTTTACAGAATCGTACAAAAGAATAAACAATATAAGAATACAAACAAAAGAATTAGTCAAACAAGAAAATAGTTTAAACAGGAAAAATATGAAGCTTTTTTGGAAAGGAGATAAAGACTCGTTCCATCCATAAACATTTCTTTATGAATCAAGAGTGATGAGGCTATTTATCATTGAAGCATTTTAGATGCTTTCCAAGGTTTATATTCATCAGGAGCAAGAGAATAAGTGAAGATTTGTCTTTGTAACCAATGAGTTAACTGGCTTGAATCCACAAAACCATCAACATGAGCGCATTTGAGGTTTTATAGAATTTTGATTCAACAGATGAAAACAAGACTTATTGAACTAATTGTTGCTCTTTGCATCCATAACAGTGAGTGAAGGAGAAAAAGAGTATCCTCAAGAAGAAAAGAACATGAGGCCAATCTTTTTCTTAATACTAAGAGTTTTGAGATCCTTCAAGAAAGCTCCAATCCTTACAAATTATGAAGCAATAAGATGCAGATAAATCTTAGATAGGCTTGAAGGAAAATACAAGTAACTCTTACATGTAAGATTTTGCTTTCATAATCAAAGAAACAATTTTTTTAGTTTTTCATAAGATAGAGAACAGTTAGAAAATGATTAATACATTGAAAGCATGTCGAGATCTGCAATTAATTTGTTCAAACTTTTTATGTCCAATGCCTTGGTGAAGATGTTAGCCACCTGATATGTGGATGGAATATAGAACAATTCCACTTTTCCCTTATGAACTATGTCCCTGATGAAATGATGACGAATGTTGATGTGCTTGGTCTTGGAATGTTGCATTGGATTTTGTATCATCTGAATGACACTAGTGTTTTCACAACAGATGGGTGTTTTCAAGAAGTTTAGAACATAATCCAATAGTTGATTTTGAATTGAAAAAATCTGAGCATAACACCTTCCAGCGGAAACATATTCAGCCTCAGCAGTAGAACAAGCCACTGATTTCTACTTTTTGCTAGACCAACTTACCAATCTATTTCCAAGCATTTGAGCTCCTCATGAAGTACTTTTATGATTAATGCTACACCCTCCATGATCGGAGTCAGTGTATCCCACCAGCTTGAACTCAGATTCACGAGGACATCATAACCCAAGATTGGGTGTATGCTGTAAGTACCGGAAAATCCTTTTGACAGCGTGAAGATGAGATTCGTTTGGATTGGATTGATAGTGAGCACACAATATGGTGGTGACATAATGTTAGGGCGACTGGCTGTAAGTTAGAGTAGAGAGCCTATCATTCCTCGAAACATAGTTGTATTCACATCAGTGCCACTTGGATCAGTGCCAATAGACGTTGATGAGGACATCAGAGTCTTTGCCGGTTAGCAATCAGAGAAACCATATGTCTTCATCATATCTTAAATATATTTAGCTTGACAAACAAAAATACCATCAGTTAGTTGTTTGACCTGCAAGCCCAAAAAGGAAGTTAGTTCACACATCATGCTTATCTCGAATTTCTTGGCCATGACCTTTTTGAATTCTAAACTTAGATTTTCATCAATGGATCCCAAGATGATATCATCCGCATACAGTTGGGCAAGAATGATATGAGATCCTGATTGCTTTATGAACATAGTTTTATCTACCTTTACTTATTTGTATCCACTTAAGAGAAGATAGTTTGCCAACATATCATAGCATGCCCCAGGAGCCTGCTTCAAGCCATATACAACTTTATCAAGACGATACACTTGATCTAGAAAATCTTCAATTTCAAACCATGGAGGTTGTTTTAGAAAAAAAAATCTTCTTGAATATCTCCATGTAGAATGGTAGTATTGACGTCCATTTGATAGACTATGATTTTTTTTGAAGAGGAAAAAGCTAGAAACAGACGAATGGCTTCAAGTCTTGTAACTAGAGAAAATGTTTCATTATAGTCTAACCCTTCAAGCTGACAGAATCCTTGAGCTACAAGCCTAGATTTGTTTCTTATGATGATTCCATCTTCATCCATTTTGTTCTTGAAAACCCAATGAGTCCTAATGATAGTCTTTCCTTGAGGTCTAGGAACAAGACTCCATACATGATGACGTTTGAATTCATTTAACTCATCATACATGGCCTTAATCCAATCAACTTCTTTCAAGGCATCAATAATATTTTTTTGGTTCGTTCATTGAGATGAAGTTTACAAACTTGCAAAAGGTGTTGCTGACTCTGCTGCAAGTGAGAATCCCTTAATTTACATCTCCAATGATTTGAGATTCTGGATGATCTCTAAGGATTCTTGGATTAAAACTTTCATTTGTATTGCTATGGGCAGAGACTTCCTGATTTGATGGTTCGGTTTCTTCAGGGACAACAGGATGATCTTCAGAGATATCTTGAGATTTGATTAATTGATCCACATTAGGAAAAAATAGATCATCGTCATTTGACAAGAGCTTGGGAACAGGGCCTGCAGGACTATAAGTAAGTTCATTCGGAATTGTCGAAGGGTGATCCACTCGATTATGAATGAATGAGTCATCTTCAAAGGTGACGTGAATTGTTTCTTCAAAATTTTGTCTTGAAAGATTAAATACTCTAAAAGCCTTGGATACGCTAGAGTATCATAGGAATACTCCTTCATCAACTTTAGCCTCAAACTTCGAACGTTGATCTCTTTGATTCAAGATGTAACAAACACATCCACACACATGAAAATAAGAGATGTTTGGTTTCCTTTCTTTTAGTAGCTCATAAGCACTTTTACCATGATGTTTAACAATAATAGACCGATTTTGGGTATAACATGTTGTATTGACAGCTTCAGGCCAAAATGACAATGAAAGACTAGCTTCAACAACCACAGTTCGTCCACCTTCAGTGAGAGTTCTGTTTCTTCTTTTTGCAATACCATTTTTTTGGGGAATTCTAACTGCCGAAAAGTTTTGTGAGACTCCTGAGGCTGAGCAAAAATCTTCTAGAGAGGAATTTCTGAATTTAGTTCCATGATCACTACGTAATTGCTTTACTTTGTGATCATGGAGAACTTCCCACTGCTTAATGAGAGCAATGATTTCGTCAACGACATAACTCTTATTTCTAAAAATGACTACCCATGTAAACCTTGAAAATTCATCCATAATGACTATAGTATATTTCTTCCCAGCTCTTGAGTTGATCATAATTGGTCCAAAAAGGTCCATATGAAGGAGATGAAGAGGTTTGATGATTGAAGAACAGGACTTTGGCTTGAATGAAGACTTTGTTTTCTTCCCTTTTTCACATGCTGAGCACATTTTGTCCTTGACAAATTGCATCTTAGGAATTCCTCTCACAAGCTGCTTCCCTACAATCGTTGTGATGTTCTTGAGGTTCAGATGTGATAGCCTTTTGTGCCATAGCCAATTTAGATGAGACTAAGCACGAGAGAAGAAGCAACGATGAAGAGAGTTGTCAAAAAAAAACATATCCAGAACATAGATATTGTTTTGTCAGTTTGTAGTAAGAATAATGATGTTCTTTTGAGCAACAATTCTTCCTTCTCTCTTGTTAAATAGAACTTCATAGCCCGCATCACACAGTTGACTGATAGAAATGAAATGATATTGAAGACCTTTCACATAAGAGACATTCTTGAAAACAACAAAATTGCACTTTATGGATCCATATCCCTTTGTAGCTCCCTTGCCATTATCTCCATATGTAACAAACAGACCATCCTTCTTTATGAAATCTTCTAGGAGAAATTGGAATCTTGTCATTTATCTTGAGCAGCCGCTGTCTAAATACCAAATATGCTATTTACCCAAAAACTAAGATGTATAGTAAGTCCAAAAAGGAAAATATACACTGACCCACTTGCAAAGGATAACTAAGAAAAGATGTTATAACAATCATTAGGGAGACAGTTCAACGATTTTCCTTTTTGGTCCACTTTTCATTTCGAGTCATGATATTATCAGCGCGGACATTTTTCTTTTCAAAAGTGAATTCGCTGACTTTGTGAGAGGCATCACCGCATCGATAAGAAACTTTAATTCCAGGATTCGTTCATTTAACATTAGATTTTGATTTCTTTTCAATTGCTGAATCTGAAGAACTTTGATTATTTTGCTTAAGAGTTCTTGATTTAGTTCTAGAACAAGGAATTTTATCAATGGTATGCTCATATACTACCTTGTCATGAGACTCGTGATCCTTTGAAGAGCTATCAGGAGTAGAAGGCTTTGATTGATCTTTAGGTTCAGAATTGCTAACTGAGCACTAAGAGAACTTTCTAAAAATTTCGTTTATAGAATGAACTTCACCATTACATATTCGAAACTTTGGTAAAGTCTTAGTAGAGGGAATAACAAACTCACAGTGAGAAGGTTGGAAAGAAGGATCAAGAATAGATAATTTATAAACACATTTAGTAATGCCATTAGAACCAGTAGAGTAATGAGTATTGATTAAAGTTTGATTTATAAAGTAAGAACTCACAAATTTACTTTTAAAGCGGTCTTTTTAAGAAGCTAGCTTCATAAAACGTTTGTTTAGTTTCAACTTTGGTTAAAGAAACAACACCTTCTATATCACCTCTAAGAATTTTACTACATTGGTCTGAAATCTGAGCATTAATGATTCTTATGACATTAAAGTGAGAGGATGACTAGAAATTCAAAATAAGTTGAGTGCATTTAGCATGATCAACAACTTTTTCTTTTTTAATGTGAAGAAAATTATTAGCTAGCGAGATACAAGTGTTTTCCTATTTTTAAAATAGAAAGTGATTTTTCTAACGAGAGGAGTTTTTCTTTGAGAATATTTAGATCAAGACTAAGAGAAAGTTTTTCTTTATTTAAGATCAATACTTTGAAACATAAGAGATCGACTGTATCATCTTTTTTGATGTTATCAATAGAGGAAAGACTGATATGGTTTTTTACCTGATACATTGATGCATCGTCCCATTTTGACTTCAGGTCATTAGCAGTGTAAGGAAAATCAACGTTAAGAATCCCAAAATTGTCATGTGAAGTGACAGTGTAAGATTCAAAAATCTGAGCCATGAGACACTTAACTTCATCGTTTAAAGAGATTTCATTTTCAAAAGCAGATGATAAAGTGCTCATCATCTCTTGAGAAGTTAAGCAGTTTTGAACCAAACGATAGACTGAAAAAAGGGAGTGAGTTTCCAATAGTACCTCTAGCCTTTACATCGAGATTTAACATCCTTTTGCTTCCTTCTTATAACAAGGAACAAATTTCCCTTTCAACTTACTACTAGATACTCCATCATTAGATGATTTATGAATAGCAACTAAAGGATCTTTGTTGACATGTAACATCCCGATGTCAAGGTAATTTCTATTTCAATCCTATGTTTGAATAATATTGTATTTTATCCCTTGTGTTTGAAAGGATTGCAAAATAGCCTATAGTGGCAATATGGTAATTCTATCTGTTGGAACCTGAAAGTGAACCTCTAGCAATCCGAAATCCATTTGTCAATTCCGAAGTCAAGCTAGTTCTAAAGTGAAGTCAGCTCCAGAATTCTTTTGTGTCCGGATCTTATGTCAAGTTGGTGAAGTGTAGATTGAGAGCGAAGGCATTCGGGAATGGACTTTATGTCCCGAATGTTTACTAATCTAGAATCTATGTTTTGTCTCTTTACATTAATTGTATTTGTCTTTTGTTTTCTTTAACTTGTCATAGGACTTAGCTTTATTTGTCAAACATGGATATTCAGAGTGTCAGATGTAACTCTTTTATCCAGTCCCCTGATTGTAATTGGTTAGTACCATGTTTCATGTACTCCTATTTATAGGAGATTTCAATGTTAAATCAATGACAGGTTATTCAAACCTTTTAGCAATATTTCATTCACTTTCTTTACAACATTCTCTTTGTTCTTCATTTATTAACTTTACCTTGATCTTTATTCTCATTCATCATATATGGCTTGAACATTTGTTGAATACTTTATCTCAGACTTAACTGGTCTATCCAGACTTGACTGGAACATTTATTGGCAAGCAGACATTGATCTTAAGCATTCACTCAAGGTTTGAGTTTTCAAATCTTGTCCCTGCGCATCAGATCGTTCTTGATCTCGCAATTGGTATTAGAGCTTGAGTGGTTGTCCTTTGAATCCATAAGATCAAATTATAGTTGGTTTGAAATTACCTTGGTGTTTCAATTAATTATGTGTTAAGGATAAAAGTTCTTCTATATACCACGTTTGCTTAAAGATATCTTAATTTCAATGGCTACTTCTAATCCTCAACAAATGATTTCAATGTAAATATTAAATAGCGTGGGTGGTCCTACACGTGCCCCATTGCTAGTTGTGGAAGAATATGATCACTAGAAAGTTAGAATGGAAAGATTTTTATTAGACAAAGAGAAAGGTGATGCGATTTGGAGATCCGTCAAAGAAGGCACTCATGTTCCTGTAAGAACAGTTGTAAGAGATGTTGTTGCTCAACATATGGGTCAAGATGAGACTCTTCCAACTCCTCTGACAGCTGGTGATATTGAGAAGTTGCATGCTGATCAGGTTGCCTTCTCTGAAATGGTGTTTGGTGTTCCTCCTTCACTCTTTAAACACATGAAGTTGTATAAATCAACAAAAGAAATTTGGGACACTCTCCAAGATTTGATTGAAGGTTCGGAAAACATGAAAGATAAGCGTCTCACTTTGGTTGTCAATGACTTTGATACCTTCACTACCACTCCTGGTGAATCAGTAGCCTCAACCTCTAACCGTTACCCAATCGTAGTCAACAACATGACTGCGCATGGGATTGTCCGAACTCCCTTAGAGTACAATCTCAAGTTCAGTAACACCTCGGTAAAGGATGGGGAAATGTGAAATCTTGTTTTCAAAGTAATGGCTCCTTGAAAAAGTTAAAGCTCTATCAACTTTTTGATGAACTTCAAGGACACGAATCCAATGTTGCTCAGACCATAAGGGAACTCTCCGAAGGTCCTCTTGCTCTTATCAGTTCCTATGAACCAACCATTTCAAACCCTTCCACCTCGGATCCTTTCAAACCCGTTGTTCCATCAATTCAATCTTCCTTACCTGTTTTACCTACACAAAACTATCCTGTTGATGACTCTGAAGCTATAGATTCTGAACTCCGTTTCCAACGAGAATTTGCTCTACTCTCCATAAAATACAAGCGTCCTTTCAATCCATCTTATAACCCATAACAAAATTGATTCCATGCTTCTCACCAAAATAATCCTCAACCCTACTCTCCTCTGGAATCTCAACCAACTTCGGAAAATGCTCCCTCATACAAACCAAACATTACTTTGGAATCACCGCAGAATCGAAAATCCTACAAGACAAAAATTGTGTGCCATAAGTGTGGACATGCAAACCACTTTGCAAAAGATTGCTTGGCTGAAGCTCAACAAAAACCAAAGATCAAGGACTCTACATACTACGCCCGAAGAGCTCAAGAGATGGAAGAAAGTGAAAAAGCTTTTGTAACAACTGTATCAAGAGATGTAGAAGGATATTGGTCATCCAGAGATGATGATGACATGGTGACCGGAAGAAACATGTGCTTGATGGAAAGACAAACTGTTGAATGTGATGAAGGTTATTAGTCCTCTGGGTCTAAAGATGAAGATGATGACATGGCGACTGGAAGAAACATGTGTTGCATGGCCACCAACGATTCACCTGGTCGAAGCATCGTTCAGTAGGTAAAATCTATGATTACTGATAATAATTTTGATTTGTCTCTTTGTGAACCTTACCTAACCCATATCCAAACAGATATGAGCACCATCTATAAAGCCTATGAGTCAGCCATAGAAGCCAGTGAGAAGAAGGAGTGTGAGTTAAATCATCTTAGGTTACGTTTTGAGGATAAAAAGTTGAAAATCAAGTCGTTAGAGCATGAGCTTGTGATGTCAAAAGATGAATGTATCATTTTAAAAGACAAATGTGAAATTACCTATTCCGAAAGAAACATCTTGATTTCTGATAACAAATGTCTCAATGCTAAGATAGATGCTTTGAATAATTCTATTGACATACTTGAATCAAATCTACAAATGACTCCTAACTTTCGTCATCCGTGGTCAAAAGCTCCTGGTCTCAGAAGCGAGTTTCCGAAACCAATTGCTCGTCCCTTGAAGGAATTGCAAAATTTGACATTTATGGGAGAGGTTCCGAACATCAAACATTCGGACACCCCTGTTTCTCCCCTGTCACCCCTTCCTGAGACCATAGACCACTTTGCATCCTTAATTCATTAGTTTCAACCCATAGTTGTTAAGAGTCCTGATTCCATGGAATTTCCGCCTCTGATAAGCCTGGACCTGAATCAGACCTCTAGCACTCAAAAGTCTGTTGTTCAAAATATGAACCTCACTCCTCCTAACAACTGTGTTGTTGAGGAAATATTTCCTGAATCAACTTCTTCTGAACCATTAGAGTGTGTTTGGGCATCCCTAGATAGTGAAGGTGATGAGACAATCTCATGTGATTCTGAACCACAAGTAATTTCGAAAACAAATATGGTTCCCATTAAGCCGGTGTTCAACAATCCTTCAGTAGGACAGACATCAAAACCCTCGTCTCAAACCAAAATAAAGCCAATGTTAAATGGGAAGGATATAGTAGACCCTAAGGTGGAAGATCAACATGCTCACAAAAAAGAAGCTAAGACTAGACAGAATTCAAGATTCCTTAAAAACTCCAAAAATATTGTGTCTCAGAATTCTCATTCGTCAACCCATAGTCAAAATTCCTTCACACCCACTAAGATTCTCAAGAGACATTCTAACTCTCTTAGTCCTGTAGAACCAAAGAAAGTGATCAGCACCAATTAGCCCAAATCTTGTGTGAATACCATGTCCGTCCAAAACACCTCTCTTCGGACTGTTTCATCCGCTTTCATTGCTAAATTTGATGGCACAATTTTTAAACCTAAATTTTCAAAAACAAATGTGTCATCAAGCAAATCAAAAGTTGCTAAGAAAACAAAATCTTCAAAATCTTCAAAGCAGTGTCTTATATGGAAAGTCAAATTTCACATTGATAAAACAACAGTTCCGAAGATCACAGTTGCTCCCACCACTTCAGAAACTCAATGTCTGGAGAAAACTGTTTTGAACCCTCAAGTCACTAAATATGACTAATGGATAGATGAAAAGACATTAACATTTTGTCTATTTCCTAAGAACTCAAAAGAAATTCCCAAGAAACACAAAGTTGTTCCAAAGTGACAATCCAAGACCAAAGACCATGCCTATATCCCTAAACCTAACTCGGAGCCTAAAAAGTCCACCACTCACTAATTTTGCAGGCACTTTGTGCTTCGGAGCAAGAAACAATATGCTATATTGATAGTGCTTACTCCATGCACATGACGGGCAGAAAGATTTTCTGCGAGATCTAAAGCTTTCTCCTAATGCTGGTTACGTGACCTATGGAAACAACTCAAATTCTCAAATTTGTGGTTATGGAATTCTCACCTATGGAAACTTCTCTATCTCAAATATGGCTTATGTAGCTGATCTGAAACATAATTTGATAAGTGTTGCTCAGCTCACTAATTTAAATCGACGTGTTGAATTTTTTTTAAAAGCACAATTATGTAATGACTGAAGATCGAAAAGAATGTTTAATCAAGTTAAATCGTAACAAGAACATGTACCCACTCGACATCAACATGATTATTGGCAAATCGCAACTCTGCCTTCTCTCTAAATCCGTTCCTGACGTTAGTTGGTTATGGCATCGAAGGCTTGCCCATCTGAATTTTTGGTACATGAATGATCTTGTATCATGTTAAATGGTAAGAGGTTTACCTCTTCTCAAATTTGAAAATGATCATTTGTGTGTTGCTTGTGAGTGTGAGAAGAAATCAAAGAAGGGTCATTCGGTTATTATCGAAAAATCAATCTCGAAACCATTGGAGCTACTACACATTGATCTTTGTTGACCATCCATTGTAGAGAGTCTTCATCATAAAAAATACATTCTTGTGATTGTTGATGATTTTACAAGGTTCACTTGGGTTTTCTTCCTAAGTCTGAAATCGGAAATAGCCTCTGAGCTCATCAATTTTATCAAAGGAATATAAGTACTCATAAAACTCCCAGTTAGGAGAATCTGAAGTGACAATGGCTCGAAATTCACTAACTCCACCATTGAGAGATTTCTCACCAAGAAAGGAATTGACCACAACTTTTCAGGTCCTTACACTCCACAACAGAGCAGTGTAGTTGAAAGACACAAAAGAACTCTTGTTGAAGCTGCTCGATCCATGCTAAACTTCGCAAATCTACCACTCTATCTCTGGGCTGAAGCCCTATCAACTACATGATTCACTCAAAATAAGAGTATCATCAATTGACGTCTCAACATGACTCCTTATGAAGGAATGAACTGTCAGAAGCCAAGTATTTCGTTTCTCCATGTCTTCGTATGTCGATGTTTCATCAAAAATAATCGTGATCAGCTTACAAAGTTCCAACCCAAAGCTGATGAATCAATATTTCTTGGGTACTCTTCAAAGTCAAAGGCATATCGAGTTCTCAACCGTAGAAGTCAAATTATTGAAGAGAGTTTTGATGTCATCTTTGATGACAACTTCGTTCGAAATTCTGCTCCTTCGCATGTTGCAACTCACATTATGGAGTCCGATGCTCCAACCTCAGAATGTTCGAATATTCAGATAATTAATGAAGTTGATTTTGAAACTTTATTTGGACCTTATGAAACAACACTTGATTCAGAATCTCAATCAAGTCAACCCTCCTCATCCGTTCCTACCTTGCAACCTGTTTCCGGTCCTCTACCATCTCTTTCTCCATTTGATTCGGAACCATTTCAACCTTCTCAGGTTGAGGGGGAGAATGGTCAACCCTCACTGGAATCAAATGTAGATGGTTTCCAAGATGCAGCTGTTGATTTTGACGACTCCAATCCTATCAACATTGATGACAATGGAAATTTCTTTAAGTTTGCCTCTAATGATGATGTCAACCTCTCTGGTTCAGAAATTCAAGGGGAGCATAACCCTCAAATTCAAACTATTCAGGGGGGGGGGGAACTTAATCCTAATGTTAATATTCGATCATCTGCTACTCAAGAACTTCCAATGTTACACGCTTGGACCAAGGATCATCCTTCGAACCAAGTAATCGGAAATCCAAATGTTGGTGTTCAAACTCGATCTACTTCAAGTGTTCAAAATGAACTCCATGGTTGAACCCAAATCCATCAAGGAAGCATTAGAGCATGCTGACTGGATTACAACCATATAGGAAGAATTGGTAGAATTCGATAGAAATGAAGTATGGACTCTCGTGCCTCCTCCTCCAGATCACCCTATTGTTGGTACTAGATGGGTGTTTCGCAACAAGTTAGATGACATAGGAGTTATTAATCAAAATAAAGAAAGATTGGTGGCTAAAGGATTTAATCAGATCGAATGCCGCGACTACGATGAGACTTTTGATCCTGTTGCATGTCTTGAAGCCATCAGAATCTTTCTTGCTTATGTCGCTCACAAAGGCTTCAAAGTTTACTAAATGGATGTTAAGAGCGCTTTTCTTAATGGTGAAATTAACACTGAAGTGTATCTTCAACAACCTCCAGGTTTTCTTAATCTTTCATATCCGAACTACTGCTACAAACTCCGGAAAGCTGTCTACGGCCTAAAGCAAGCTCCTCGCATATGGTACGAGACCCTCACAGATTTTCTCAAGTGTTCAGGTTTTCAATGAAGAATTTTAGATCCCAATCTATTATGAAGATCAAATCATAACTATCTCATGCTGGTACAAATTTACGTTGACGACATCATTTTTGGATCTACGGATTCATCAATGGTTGTTGACTTTGAAAAACTTATCATTAATCGATTCCAAATGAGCATGAATCGGGAGTTAAGCTTCTTTCTTGGTCTCCAAGTCAAACAGAGTAACAGAGGAATTTTCATTCACCAAGAGAAGTACATTTCAGAACTCCTCAAAAAGTACTTAATGGACACCTGTGCCTCAGCGAAGGTACCAATGGGCTTCGGAGACAAGATCTTTGCCGACCCTTCAGGTGCAGCAGTTGATGAAAAGAAGTATAGAGGAATGATTGGATCTCTGCTATGTCTCACAGCGAGTCGTCCGGGCATCATGTTTGCAACATGTTTGTGTGCCAGATTTCAAGTCAACCCAAAGATGTCTCATCTCTTGGTTGTGAAACAAATTTTCCTTTTGCCTCAAAGGTACAAATAGTCTCGGAATATGGTACCCAGCAAATGAAAGCTTCCTTCTTCAAGCATATTTAGATTCAAGCTATGGTGGTCTTCAACATGATAGAAAAAGCACATCAGGTGGTTGTCAATTTTTAGGTGGTCGATTTGGTTATCGAAGAAACAGAACTGCATTGCACTCTTTACAGCCGAAGCAGAATACATTGTTGCTGCCAACTGTACCTCTCAAGTTCTATGAATGAAGTCTCAACTATTGGATTATGGTTATCTTTTTCAACGCATTCCTATATATTGTGATTCTCAAAGTGCCATTGCAATTTCACAGATTCCAATTCAGCAGTCCATGACGAAGCACATTGACATATAGTACCATTTCATAAAACATCATGTTTAAAATGGTAACATTGAACTCATTTTTGTTCCATCTAATGATGAGATTTCTGATGTCTTTACTAAGGAATTAGACGAAACCAAGTTCAATTGTTTTCTAAAAAAAAGATGGGCATGATGATGCCAAATCCCCAGTTCTTCCAAGAGACTTGTTCTCTTTGATGGAAGTATTTGAAATAAAATTGGTTCCGATCTCAAAAGTATTTTTTCTTTTCATAACTATTCTCTCTCAAAATAAAAAGGATCATTTTACTTGTCTTTATTTCTAACCATCACTTAGATCTTAAGTTGTACAGCTCATCTTGATTATTTGTTGTTCTAATTCCACATAGTCATCTTGATCACATTTTGCATCTCAGAATATACTTCACAATGACATCCCGGAATCCCACTACGGAAAGGTATTGCATTCTATACATCAAAATTTTCAAAATTTCACTCTGAAAGTCTTTCAAACCTTGTTCCGGAATGTTCTGCAAATCGTTTTCCGGAAGTCTTTACAATTTTCACTCCGGAGCTCAAAAATTATCGTTATAGAATTTTTGCTCCGAATTTTTTAAATTTGTACTCCGGAATCACAAGAATTTTTTTTTACTCCTGAATCGCAAAGTATTTTTTGACTCCGGAATTTCAAGCTTCACTCCGGACTGATCTCATTCCAGACCATTTCTTCAATTGTTCAAAATCCGGAACTCACCTTTTTACCCTCCGGATTTCAAACTGTCCGGAATCGATCATTCGGAAACCCAAGAGTCAATAAGGTGAAACGTTTTCTATGTAACGGTAACTTATAAGGATCCTTATCTTCCTTGGAATTCGTGCCACGATCGCACGTCTCCAAAAAGCAACCATAAAATCGTTGTTTGGGATTTCCTTTCTATGCTCTAAAACATCCCTATCTTTCCTTTACCTTGTCATCTCATTACCAAAAACGGTTATCCATTAAATGCAACACGGGTTGGCTTCGGATACTCATCATTACCTTTCTTAACTTGACTCGTTTCACTTACATATATAAACCTTTCTTAAACCCCTTTTACCTCTTTACGTGCTCAAACACTCAAAAAAATTAAAATTTTCTATGTGTTCATCGTGCTCGTGAAGCTCTCTTAACTGCTCATAAATGGCTTCCTAATCTTCATCCCAAATGTTTGTTGCAACCTCCTCCACACCTAAGAAATCAATTGCAAAGAAGAAACCATCCAAGGGATCATCATCATCACCATTGCCTGAGCCCTTTCTCAGAGATACGACTCAATTGTTTTCACTAAACCCTATTGATTACAATGAATCCATTAGAGTCATGATCGAGTTTATGGCACACCACCCCATCTCCATCCCTCTCACCAAAGTCCCTGAACCACCTCTCCGAATTCATCTCCTTCACACAGCCTTCACTAGAATCAAAATTGATAACGATGTGCTGGAAACAAAAATCAAAGGCGACAAAAATAGTACCCGTCCACAAATCCACATTCCTGAGGGCAATCGGTGTAAAAGAAAACCCCAAGGGGTTCAAGGTACAAGAACCAATTCCATAGGAATTTCAACTGTTTTTGAACCACATTGGGTACAACCAAGACTACAGGGCAAAGGATTTTAGGAAGTCGGCTGTCTCTGTCTTATGGAATGTGTTAATGCACTTCATTATTCGTGGGTTATCCGATAAGCACGGTGGAACAGATACCCTCAGCAAAGATTGGCTATATGTTGTATACAACATCTATTCCGGACGCAAAAATGTTGTTAACCATCCAGAGGTGCTATGGCAGGACTTCCGGAAATTTTCTATCAAAAGGAAGACCAACGAGATGTCAAGCCCTAGGTTCTGGGCTTTGACAATTCAGGAACTCTACAAGGAATATTCCGAACCTATTTCAGTTTCCACGATTCCTATGGAGGTATACGTTTCTTTTAAAGCTGTTAAATCTTATAGAATTCCAGACCAATATTCATTTGGTCCTGTCCGAAGGTTCCCTCAACATATGTTGGACCTTATCCCTTCCGGATCAATCCATTTGCAAAAACATTTAGAGACTTCGACTATGTAAATCCCAACACAGTCTTCCCAAGTCCCCTTTGAGCCCACTCCAGAAGTGGCCAAGCCAACATCATCTGGTCCTAAGAAAACCAAAAGTTTGCCAAAAGGAAGACTTCTCCTTCAAAGCCAAAGCCTAAAAAGAAAACCGAAGTCAGTCCCTCCTCTAAACAGGAAGGAACACATAACATTCAGGCTGATTCTGGCCTTCCGCACACCCTTCCCATCCACTCATCCAAGGTACCCCTCGATTTTTCATAAACACATGCACACACACACATAGGGAGTCCGCATATAATCCACCCTCACCTTTTCAAAAAGGTGATACCAATGTTGAACATAGTTCCTTGCCCCTGGAACAAACCTGCGTGTCACTTTTGCTATCCCAACTCCTTCTACATGCACACACTCCGGATCCCCTGTTCTGGACCCCAAGCATTCTGAGGCTGGAGTTGTCCCTCCAACCTCAGGTGCCTCAACTGGTTTGATACTCGGTAAGGGTACAAGACGACCAGGAACTAATGATCCTTTATGGGAAGACTTTGTGAATAGGTCACACTCCATGCATCCGGAACTTACAAGATCCCAAGTGGAAGCCACTCTCATCTCCATGCGGAACCGGGCCATTCAAAGCAACCTTGCCTATGTTGTTCCTACAGATGAGCTTGCAGATCTTGAATTCACATCCAGAGAAACATTAATGACTGCTCCTTATACTTTCGTTCCTTAAACCTCATATGATGAAGTTTCCAAAGAAGTGATGCTTATCGCAGATGATGCACATGTTGCGGATGCCAATGTGCCTTCCTCAGTTCAACTTCCCTTGAAGCCATCTTCTTCCAAGCCCTCTTTTGATTTCAGATCCTCATCCTCCACAAAGGATGAATCAGAATCAACACAAAAGCTTCATGATGATACCACCAACAAATCCGGTCCTTCGGTCACTCCAATAAATCCGGAATCTCCGGAACCCAATCCTCAACCTTCCAGTTCTGACAACGGATCCTCAGTAGGAAATCATATAGATCTGTTTGCCCTTTTGGATATTCAATCCAACATTTTGGACATAATGTAGAAGGTTACCACTCTCGAGACTTCCGTGGCTGGGCTAAACACCAAACTTGATGAAAAGGTGTCCGGACTGGACTCCAAGCTAGACGCCATTCTCCAGTCCTTATCTAATCAGTCTGGACCTTCCATGGCTGAACGAGAAGGTCAATTAGATCAACTGATCTCCATCCGGATCAAGCATTCGATCGAAGAAGTTGAAGCAAAGTATGATGCTTCTGTTGAGTATTATCTCGACACCATCACCACAATGCACAAAGTCCATGATGACTTGGTTGCTGCTACCAATGATCTTATCAAGAAGACCCATGTTCTTCATGAGAAACAAATTCAGAGGCTGGAGACGGAAATCAAGAAAAAGGATGAAATGAACCTGATCATCCATCAAGTACTCATCAAACTGATCCGCTCCACTGGGAACATTGTTGACGTTTCGAATCGCAAGTTTGATGAGATGCTTGCTATCCTTGGACATCTATTTGGTCATCTCTCCTCCCAAGTGCCTACTACTGAAGCGTATGATGCTCTTACTCGTCAACTCAACACCGGTCTTTAAAAGGTTTTTACCAAATTTGATGATCTTAAGGACTCTTTGATGCTTGAACTGGTTCACAAGGCCACCACTGCAAGAGGGGGAGAAGGTCCAAGTCAACTGTGGAAGCCTGCCTCAGTTTTTCAACTTAGAGATGAAGATCTTGTTTCCGATGATGAACTCCAAGTTCTCACTAGACTTCTAGGAAACAATGATGATGTTAATGATGATGAAGACAGTGATGAAGAACTTTATGTCACTAAGGGAGTTTTTGCGATTGAAGCTCCACGGAAGCTTTTTCCCAAGCCAATGAAAGAGGAAGAGCAAAGCATTTGGTCGACATCTTTGATATGATATTATCTTCTTGTAAGCCATTAGCGTGTTTTGGTGGTGTTCTTGAAGAAGAAGAAGAAGGTGGTGAGAAGATCTTAGAGCTTGGAAGCATATTTGATATGAGATTATCTTCTTGTTAGCAACCTCCTGGAGGTATAACGTTCATAACATGATCACTCCATCATGTAGACCTAGACATTTCTTCATTTAGGGAACTTTTGATCCAAATATGGTGATTCTTGAGCATAGCATGTTCTTGACCAAATAATTCGTCCTTTCAGAACTTAGGAGGGGCCCTAGGTCATAAAAATGTGGTTTTGATGTTTAGCTTTGCTCCATGCTTGCTATAGAAGGTATAAAGGCATTAAGATGTTGAGATTTTGTGTATTAAGAACTTAATGGGAATGTAAAGTCATAAAGTTGGTACTTTGTTACTCTTGAGGGTATTTTGGCTTTGGATCTAACTTTGGACGTGAAGAATTGGAGCATTAAGATCATAATGGGGAAAGGGATGAACTGGCTCATACATTTGGCATACCAAGTGGTATGTTACGTGTATGCGGTCAACATCTTGTAATCTGGTCAACCACCGAGTACGCCCGTGTACAGAAGAGTATGCCCAATGTTGACCTGTTTTGACCAAGGGCATTTTGGGGAAAATATTATTAATGGATAATGTTTTGGCATTTAGGATTTGGGTTGATTCGGTACTTAGGACTAGATTATTGATCAACTATTCGTCAGATTGTAAGGTGAGTTTTCCTCACTGTACTTATGGGTCGAAGGCATACCGGCTGGCCCGTTGGATAGATATCTTGTTATACATTGACTAATGATATGCTAAGTATGGGGTAGATCTGTAGGATTGGATGATAGATGCTGATATGCGTAGACCGGTAGATCTGTAGGACTACCTGTGATTTCTATATGCATGATTATTTGTCTGTTGAATATGTTTGTTATCTGTTATATGTCGATATATTGTGTTGGGTTAAGACTTTACTGCTATGTACATCATTCAACAAACTGTGGGTATTCCAATATGATGACTGAGTGGACCCAAGAGTATTCCAGTCTGATGACTAAGTGGGAATGTTGTATATTGGTATTCCAATCCGGTGACTAAGTGGACATGTTGTATATTTTCATTCCAGTCTGATGATTGATTGGGCCAGGGGTAATCCAACTTGATGGCTATGGACCTTTGGGTATTCCAGTCTAATGACTGATCGGACCCAACATGTTTGTTTGTATGTGATATGTGTATTATGTGGTGGTACCTTGGGGGAACGCACTAAGTGTTGGCTTACATATTTAGTTTTGGATTTTATGTTGTTGATCTTAGGAGACCCTGATTTTAAATAATGTTTTGGTAACAATGGTTTTGTAAACACTTTTATTAGTAAATGGGTTGTTTTTAAAAGATTGAATTGGTTATGATTTTTTGATATGTTACAAGTATTGGATTAGGTGTCTAAGCCCACAACTATAATTGGTATGTACTTGACCTGATTGTAGCATGGTCCTTTTGGGTTTCCTTCACCAAAGCAATTTGATAGGATGGACTTTTTAGAAGAGGTTATTTGTGGTTTATTAATATATTATAAGTATAATATATTAATTGAGAAATCATATTATTTAATTAGTATTGATCAACAATTATTTGGAATTAATTTAGTGATCAAATGAGACTGATTAAATATATGGGGATTATTTATGTAAATCGATAATACTTATAGTTAGGCTAATGATCCATGGTTGGTTAGGGTGGGTTAAACATATGTGATAGTCTATAAAGGATTAACCTATGTAACCCATGAGATATGAAGAGTCATGTGAATTTGGGTTTGTATGGATATAACCCTAGAGTTTTCCACATTATAAAATGATCCCCAAGGTCACCAAAAGCAGACCCTAAGCATTTCCAAGAAGAACACAACCGATTTTGAGCTTTCTAGCCACTTCTCAAAAGCCTACTTTTGCACTTGGTGTTTGTGACACATTATAGGTATCACATTTGAGGTCCTAAAGCTTTTGAAGGCCAAGAACTCTAAGCTACACTAAGAGGTATTCATCTACTTTGGTTTTATGTTGTATATCTCAAAGTTTTGTATGATAGTTTAGGCTTTATGATTTGGAAACAATATTGCATGTATAATAGAGAAATCTTAGATCCAAAGCATCTAGGGTTGCATGTGCACCATAGGGGTGTTATATTGCCCAAAACCCAACAACAAGCTGCTATCAGAGCCTTGGTTTGAGTGAATTGGAGGAACACACGTGCAAATTTGAGATGTTAAACGTTGCTATCTGAGCCTTTGTTGTGATTTTTGGTCTATCAAGACCGTCATCATGAAGTTCTTTGATGACTGATACGCTGCACTTTGAGATATTGTTGCTACTGCAACCATATCGGTCGTTGTTGCTGTGGGGACTGAGGGGGGAGAGCCTTTCAGTATTGAGACTTCGACAATATGAAGCCCTAGATGTTTGATGGGTTCAGGATCCGATCATTTCCATGTGGTAACTATCAGATGTTGAGGGATGTTTCTTTACTTGCTCCGGCCTAGTTGACCAGAAGGTCAAGTGAGCTCTGAACATTCTTAGCTCCAGAGAAAAGGATTGGTGGAGACGGATTACTAGTTCATACACTCTAGAGCAGCGAGCTTCAATATCATGGGAGAAGTTCTTTGAGATGTTTCGCTCGAGGTATGTTCCATTATTGGAGCAGGAGATGCTGGCTCATAACTACTTGGATTCGAGGCAGAGGATCGATTCGGTGACAAAGATCACCGAGATGCTTACTGAGAAAGCTATGTATTTCCCTATGTTTGTTGCTTTTGAGCAAGCTCAGATGAACCAGTACTTAAGCATGATTAAGACGGACATTCTTCAGTTTGTGTCTACACAACGCTATGGTTCACTAGTGGAGTTGCATGAGGCTGTTAGGCGATGGGAGATCGAGATGGAGCTCCATAAAAAGGAGTAGAGCAAGGCCCCAATGCAGTCAGAACCTATGGTGATGCAGTTCAAGGCTGCTGATATGAGATCTAGGAGTCAGAAGGGCCGTACTTGTAGGAAGTGTGGAAAGGTTCATGATGGTGCTTGTCGATCTTTTCTGGATACCAAAAATGTGGCAGGCAGAGCCACATTACGAGGGACTGCAGTCAGTAGTCTCATATACCCAACACTAGAATTTTCTATCACTGTAACCAAGTGGGCAATGTGAAGGCCAACTGTCCCTTGCTTGCTAAACCGACGCAGGCTCCAGCACCGGCTACTCTGAGGATCACTGATAGGAGTCGGGGCAGGGCGGAGTCCCTGAGGGCTCGATGTCGTGCTTTTTAGCTAACGGTAGAGGAGGCCAGGGCTGCGCCATACATCATGAATGGTGTGTTGCTATTTATTGTTATGTCGATTATTTAATGGTATGCTTATGTTTATGTTTCTAATAGGTACGTTCTTAGTGAACTCTTTTCCTACTCTTGTGTTATTTGACTCTGGCGCAAGTCGGTCCATCGTGTCTTGTTCTTTTAGAAGGGATTTTGGTATGACCCTTAGCGAGTTGGAGTGTCTGTTGCGGGTTTCTATCACCAACGAACACGGGGTTTCTGCATCTAGGGTTTATCAGGTTTGTGTACTGGAGATCTTAGCGGTGCCTTATCCTATTGTTCTGATCCTTATCCCCATGGGGGATGTATGCGTGATAGTAAAAATGGAATGGTTAAGCAATTTTGGTGCTATAATAGTCTGCGGGGGCCAGCGACAAGTATTTCGAACCCCAAGTGGGGGAGAACTGGTTATCTATGGATAGGGTACCAGGGGTTGGATTAGGGTTTTGTTCAGTGGCCAGGGCCTAACAGTATATTCTGTGGGTTAGGTGTCTAAGCCCATAACTATAATTGGTATGTACTTGACCCGAGAGTAGCATGGTCCATTTCGGGTTTGCCTTCACCAGAACAATTTGATTGGAAGGATATTTGAGAAAAAGGTTATTTGTGATCTATTAATATATTATAAGTATAATATATTAATTGATAAATCATATTATTTAATTGGTATTGATCAATAATTAATTTAGTGATCAAAAGAGACTAATTAAATTATCGGGGACTGATTAGGTAAATCAGTATTACATATAGTTTGGGCTAATGATCCATGTTGATTAGAATGGACTAAGAGTTAGTCCAAAGGGCTTATCATATGGATTATTGGATTCTAGGCCCAAGGAAGTGAATTAGGGTTTACAAGCTGAAACCCTAGGATTTCCACACTATAAATGTTACCCCTAATGCACCTAAAATTGGCCTAATGATTCCTAGTTGAACCCTAGCCGATTTTAGTGCTTCATAACCTCTCTCTCATAATTCTCCATTTGATCATGGTGTTTGTTACTTGTTTGAGGCATCACACTTGGGGTGCTAAGTTCTTAAAAGGCCAAGACGTACAAGGTACAAATAAAAGGTATTCTTCTATCTAGTTTTTATGTTTCATCAATCAATATTGCATGGTAGTTAGGCTTCATGCTTTGGAAAATGAAGAGTGCATGTATAACTATAGAAATCTTAGATCCAAAGCATTAGGGTTGTATGTGAACCATAGGAGTGTTATAATACATAAAACCCAACAGTGGTATCAGAGCCATGAGTGTTTTTTGTTATATAGATGTATTGGTTGATTATTCAAAGAAAGAGAAAATCATTTTTTGGAATCTGATAGATGACCACAACGTGGTCAAAGTTACCACGACGTGTTGGACCATCTATGTGCAGATTTTCAAGTTTTTGGCCAATTTTGGATTAGGATCATTATCACAAACTGTTTTTTACTGTTAAAATTCATTTTTCTTATAAGGTAATGATTTTCCTCATCCAATTGAAAGATAAATTGTCAAATTATAAAATAATTACTAGATTATATGATAAGCTAATTATTTGTATAATTTGATTTATCTACATGAATTGTAATTAGGTCAAATTGGTAAAAGATAATATGATTATTTTAAATATTGGTTAAAATTTGATCTAAATGGTTTTGAGAGGTTACAAAACTTGCCATCAAATTTTGGAACTCAAAAAGTATTTTTTAAGGAGTTACAAAACTTGCCCTCAAGTTTTGGAACTTAAAAGGTCTCTTTTATGAAACATTAACTCTAGTAATTAAAAGGTTTCAAAATTGTGCAACTCTTGGGTTCATAACTTAAAAAATTAATTAAATAGTTTTAATTTTAAATTTCGTATTAAGAGCCTTGATGTTTCCTTTGAATAGTTCAATTACACTCTTATGGATTTTATTAAGTTAATTAAATGTTTAATTAAGAGAGTATTATTAAATCCATAATGATATGGTTTAAGTTTAATTAAATTAAGAGTATAATTTATTAATAGTTTAAACCAACTAGTATTTTAAAAGTGTAAAATACACCCTTATACTATATAAAATTAAAAGTTTAATATATTATATACGTATAAGTAAAAAGTCAGTCTTACTGTTAGTAGGCCTCATTCACGAAGCTAGTCTATAAGGGTGTTTAAGGAAGCGGCCTATAAAATGACCACCATTGGGTATCCATTCTTACCCACCGCACCCTTGACCAATGAAGGGTCGTTATCCAAACGGGTTTGATAGGACACTTAAATCCTCATTAAAAGTATAAAGAAATACAAAGTAACTAAACACTTTATAAAATCCAAATCTTAGTTACTTTAGGAAAAATGTGAATTTGGTGCTAACCCATGAAATTGCACATTGCACCTTATTGGTCATTTAGTGCAGCGTGTGTGGTTAACCGGCACACCGATGTGGACTAATGAAGGATGGAAATGGGTTTATCGTAAATTATCATTGATCAATAGAGCGTGTGTGGTTAACCGGTATATTGATTAGGTTATTAATGACATCGAGAGTACCAAGTGAATTAGCATGGTTATTCACACCTTGTTTGTGATCCTCAGTATCTCAGTCACAAACTTGAAGGGAATAATTGAGATTAAAAATGCCATTGAAAATTTCAATGAATCTCAAAGAATCTACGAATTTCAATTCATTTAAAACCTAATGTTAATTTTCGTTTTTCATGGTGGAAATTAGTAAATCGTCATTTACCTACCTTCAAATATTTTACAATTGGATTACGACATCTCTCTTCCGAATTGTAGAATATTATGTTGGGTCCTAGCCTTAATATTTCATTTGGGTGTTATATTAAGAACTTAAATCAACTAAACTTGAATTTCTCCCTTGTAGATGTCTAGTTCTGATAACTATTGTCTTCCTGAATCTTTTGGAAAAAGCTTTCCTCGTGAAGATGATGTTCCATGCTTCGATCATGAAAATGGAAATCATTCTTCACTTCCTCCACCTCCTCCAATAATTATTCCTGACCCACATGTTCGTCAACTTGAAAAGTTTAAGATCACTCAAGCCCTATTGGCAAGCAAACACGAAGATAGAAAGCCTGTATGTGCTCACGTCTTGGAGATGAAGTTGCATATTGACAGGCTTTAAATGTTGGGTGTCGTTTTCCGGAGGAAGTTGGTTGTTGACTTGGTTCTTCGGTCACTCCCTGAGTCGTATGGTCAGTTTGTTAAAGACTACTATGTGACAGATCACGACGTGACCCTTATTGATCTTACATATTTGCTAACTGCTGCTGAATTAGTAATGATTTGGTGCACTGGTAAAGCAAATTTTATTGGAAGATCTGTTTCCCAAACTTCCGTGGACATTGAAAATGGAAACATTGGAAGTCTAGAAAAGTCTTCCCAATGGAAAGCGAAAGTCTAAGTTTGAGATTGTCCCGTGTGTCATTCTGAAAGAGTCTGTTTGTTTCTATTGGCAAGAGAAGGGGCACTGGATGCGAAGCTGCCGTATCTACCTGAAGGATGGAAAGGAAAGGTCAAAAAGTATGACTCTACTTCAGGTAAGTCCACTATCTAACTGTATTAAGTTCCTATTTGTAGATTCTTAATACATGATGTGATAAGATTACATTTTGATATTTTGAAGGATCGAAGAAGAGAAAGGAAGCTTAAAGAAAGAGCAGGCTGAGTTTGATCACGAAGAAATGGATTTCGATCACATGATTCGATGATCAGAATTGTGAGATGCTACTTAAGAGTTATAATAGATTGCTTAGAAATATGTGGCAACATAGTTTTCATATGTATTTGCATTGTAAGGACAAGTTATTCGCGTTTTATAAATAAAGAAAAATTTTGATTTTATCTTATTTTATATTTGCTTGCAATGACATTTGTGAAAATTAATGTTTGTATGTTTCTATTTTTAGCAATATGGATTTCATTCTTTCGTTTGTAGTAGTGCCTAAATTTATCAAATAAGGAAACATTCTCATCACCAAAGTTTCAGTTGGACAGAAACTGGGAATCATGCAACTTGTATTGTATGATGAATGAGAACCTTCATCTTTGGGAAATTAAGACTAATTCCGTGTTCACGTATAGATATGAGTCAAGTGAAGGACTAAGGGATCTAGTATAAATTGTTATGCACTGGTCGGGTCCACCCCAAAGAACGACAAGACTATTCGTCATGATTTACTAAAAGCTTAGTGAATATGATTATGCTTACAGGATTAAGTGTAATTTTGAATATTTGAAAAAGTTTCAATGTATAGCAGAATGAATAAGAAGAATCAATTAGGCAGAAAGATAAAAGTTTCTCCAATATGAAAGGAAATGAGATTACTTTAATATCATGTTTTATGATCATCTTAATGATTATGAAAACCATATCACAATTGATCATCTAAGAACACCTTAGTGCACTTGTATGGCTAAGAAGATGAATTGGGAATTGTTGAAATGGTTAAATCAAAAAGGTGAATCATACTTCGTTCCAAAATCGAGTCTTAGAATCGTACTCCAAGATTGTGCATTGAGTGACATATCTTAAGTAGGTTTATAACACATTTGAAATTGGTAGTTGTGATGTTTTAGATAAGACAAAGACCAACTAAGACCAATTATATGAAGTGTCATTCTTGATATATACGAATCCACACTAACTCTTGGATATTTCTTTATCAAGAAATGTTTCTTGACAAGAGAATCTTATATGTCAAGAAGTCAGTGGGAGTCTTAAAAGATCTTGAATAGCTTCAAGAACTAATCAAGAATAAACCTATTGTTTATTACTAGCACACGACTTGAGGTTCATAACCTATCGTGTTGAGATATTCTTGTTTCTATGCCTATTCTAGTTAAAGTTGATTATGCATGTGAGTTTTATGAGTTCTCAATTGTTTGCATAAGGCAAAGCGCCTTGATCTGTGAAAGTTCATTGATCAGTATGGGTGATCTGCTCAACAACTTGGAAGACATGGTAGGACCTTCTGCTGCCAAGTGGCAAGAAATTAAGATTGAACAAGTTTTGTCCATATGAGTTTGAATCTACCATAGACCTTATCTAATGATAATGGTTGCAAATGACAGTTTCACATGGATAGGAACACATACACCATAAAATCTAAGTGACATAAGGTCTCTCTCCAATTCATGAAAATGATTGTGAGGAAACGCTTTCACTAAGTAGATTTTAAGGAGATAGCAGTTGTGTTAATTGCGTTCTCAATTCGATTACGATTACGACATCCCTCTTCAAAGTTCAAATTATGAGAAATGGAAAATAGTTTGAACATTCGAGACTTACTGCTATAAGTTCTGAAATAGTTTAGACACACATGAGCTTTCTAATAAAAGGTGTATGAGCTTAGATAAAGACTTATCGAAGCATCTCGTATCAAAAATCTAAACTTTGGTAAGAACGTCAATAAGTATTGATTTCTAGAAGTCCAGTTGATTTCTGAGTACTTGTCAAATCTAATGGGAGCATAAATGTTATGCTAGTAAGAATATAATTATCATGATAGTGGGAGCATGATTATTATGTGAAGTGTTGCAAGTTAGCAATACTAGTTATAGGAAACAAAGGTTACAAATTTGCAAAGTTGCAAAATTTGAAAAAAGTTATTTCGCTATAATAAGGGAGAGGATACTTATACTTTATTTCAAATCTTAAAGTTTAGATTGAAGTCTTAGACTTAGTCATGGATATATATATATATATATATATATATATATATATATATATATATATATATATATATATATATATATATGATTACCATATTGGAATGTTTCAACATGGGAATTCTATATATGGAAGTGTTATAGCAAGAGACTGGTCTAGTATCATGTATTTATGTAAGACATTATGAATCATATCCCATATGCTTCATGTATAGGATCGATTGCATATGCTATAATATTCTCGTGTTCTAATTATCCAAATTCCTAGTGCATTAAAAGGGAAAAAAAGACTAGAACCAGATACGACTAAAGTTATTAAACAACTGTCAAGGACAATCTAAGGTTAGCTAAGAATTGGTCGCTTGTAGTTGGGAGTATAGTAATAGATGGACAATGGTGACAATATTATGAATAGACAGGATTCTATTAATAATGAGTTGTCATATGGCAAATATGGAAATGTTTCTATAATGGGAGATGGATATTAAGAATCTATTTATGCAAGAGGGGTGTTCAAAGGAATGTACTTTGAATTTGAGACTTCGCTTCCTTGTAAATGTTTTGTTGTCGATCTCCAAAGGAATACTTTGTAATATCGTTGGAAAAGTCTCGGTGACTTTTGTACCTCGACATTACAAAAGGATCATTGCATGATAGTGGCAAGAATTAGATGTTCTTACACTAAGGATTTGGAATTGTGTAATGAGCATCATTGAAATGTTTTCAACTGATCTATTTCACAAAGTAAGGACCATAGGTAAACATAGTGTGCATGCTTGGAGCATAGGATAACTATTGTTTTAATTCAAGTATTAAGTTGATTAATAGAAGCATTATACAATGAGTAATGTGAAATCAATATGGTGATTAAATAAAAGGTGTTTTATTTATATTTAAAAGTTTTGAGACCATATTGGATTCAATTATTCTTGTGCTTCACTTCACATGTTTTGACTTCCCAAATAATAAGATTATCCAAACCATCCACGGTCAATCATACTTTGGAAGTAGTTATTGAGGCAAAATTGTCATGAATCTGACTGTATATTGTCTAAAGTGCTTAGACATAGCAAAGTTTGTTGCAGTGTTCATGAGTACTCTTGTAATAAGATTTGAGTATTGGATTAAACCCACGCTCATCTAAATCACTTCATGGATTTCATCATGGGTGATTGTGAGACGATAATATCTTATATTCTTGAAACGAAGACATATAGTTGCATTTTACAAGTCGGTTGCACATTGATGATATGTAAACACACCAGTAACTTGGTGTTATAAAACATATTTATTTTATGTGATTTGATGAGTAAATAGAGTAAGAATATGAGTCGAAGTTTATCCGTTCCATTTACCCTAAGAGGGATAAAAGCGATATATGTGGGGACCTTGATGATTTACTGATGACAACCTTAAGAACTTGGCCAAGTCGGGACTGATTTGATTTGTTTAATTAGTTAGTCGTCATAAATCGGAAATCGGGAAACAACACATGGATAGAGAGAATGATTATAATCCATGTCTCATGTCCATACGATATCTAGAATGAAGGAATATATGATCCCTTATCTAATGGATGCGTCAGAGTTCGACAACAGCTTTTTGGGAGCTACGAATGCTAGTTGGGCTTTGAAGTCGTACCTGCAATTATAGTTATTAGACTTATCCAAGTGGGAGACTGTTGGATTAGGTGTCTAAGCCCATAACTATACTTGGTATGTACTTGACCCGAGATTGGCATGGTCTATTTCGGGTTGCCTTCACCAGAACAATTTGATAGGAAGGATATTTGAGAAAAAGGTTATTTTTGATTTATTAATATATTATAAGTATAATATATTAATTGAGAAATCATATTATTTAATTGGTATTGATCAAGAATTAATTTAGTGATCAAAAGAGACTAATTAAATTAACGGGGACTGATTAGGTAAATCGGTATTACATATAGTTTGGGCTAATGATCCATGTTGATTAGAATGGACTAAGAGTTAGTCCAAAGGGCTTATCATATGGATTATTGGATTCTAGGCCCAAGGAGGTGAATTAGGGTTTACAATTTGAAACCCTAGGAATTCCACACTATAAATATAACCCCTAATGCACCTAAAATTGGCCTAATGATTCCTAGTTGAACCCTAGCCGATTTTAGTGATTCATGAACTCTCTCTCATAAATCTACATTTGTTCATGGTGTTTGTGACTTGTTTGAGGCATTACACTTGGGGTGCTAAGCTCTTAAAAGGCCAAGCACTACAAGCTACAAATAAAAGGTATTCTTCTAACTAGTTTTTATGTTTCATGAATCAATATTGCATGCTAGTTAGACTTCATACTTTGGAAAATGAATATTGCATGTATAACTAGAGAAAACTTAGATCCAAAGAATTAAGGTTGTATATACACCATAGGAGTGTTATAGTACATAAAACCCAACATATTCAACATATGTGTGCGAGCTATCTTGCATATATGGTTGATACTCAGGCGGGGGAATAGCTCTTGATTTCAAATGTGCTAGTTGTTAGGGAGTTTTCCGATGTATTCCCACAGGAGTTACCTGGTGTTAAGGCAGATTGAGTTCAGGATTGATCTAGTTCTAGGTGCGGCCCCGTTTGCCAAGGTGATGTACTGCTTGTCACCACCCGAGATGCAGGAGTTGTCCTCTTAGCTTCAGGAGCTGTTAGGTAAGGAGTTCATCAAGCCGAGCGGTTTTTCGTAGGGAGCGCCAATACTGTTCTTCAAGAAGAAGGATGGTTTACACTAGATATGCATTAATTACCGAGAGTTGAACAAGTTAACAGTAAAAAACCGTTAACCCCTTTCACTGATTTATGACCTCTTTGATCTGTTTCAGAGTGCATCTTGGTTCTCCAAGATTGTTCTGAGGTCTGAATATCATCAGGTGAGAGTGAGAGATGAGGATATGGCAAAGACAACATTTTAGACTCGTTATGGGCATTATGAATTTGTGGTGATGCCATTTGGGCTTACCAATACGCCTGCGGTTTTTGTGGACTAGATGAATCGGGTGTGCAGGTCGATGCTCAACCGATCTGTTATTGTGCTAATTATGATATCTTCGTGTATTTGAACACCAAAAAGCAGCATGAGGAGCACCTTCAAGAGCTTTTGGGAGTATTGAGGCGGGAACGACTGTATGAAAAGTTATCGAAGTGTGAGTTTTGGTTACGAGAGGTACAGTTCCTGGGTCATCTTGTTAACCAAGAATAGATTTTCGTCTATCCAGCCAAAATTGAGGTTGTGATGCAGTGGGACGTTCCTAAATCTCCCTCATAGAATAGTAGTTTCTTGGGTTTGGCAGGATTATATCGGATATTTATTCATAACTTCTTCAAGATCAAAGTATTCCTCACTCGTATGACGAGGAAGGGAGTGGACTTCTGATGGGGCCCTAAGCAGCAGGTTGCTTTTGAGACGTTGCGACCGAGGTTATGTGAGGCCCCAGTGTTGCTCTTCCATAGGGCGTCGAGGAGTGGTATTTTGTGATGCATCCATCATTGATTTGGGGGCGGTCCTTATACGGAGGGGACGAGTGATTTCTTATGCTTCTCGGCGGTTGAAGCCACATGAGGCATGATATCCTACTCATGACCTGGAGTTGGGGGCAGTAGTGTTTGCCCTCAAGATTTGGAGATATTATCTTTATGGGGTTTGTTGTACCGTTTACACGGATCACAAGAGTTTGTGATATCTTATGGACCAGCTAAACCTAAATATGAGGCAGCGCAGATAGCTGGATGTGGTCAAGGATTATGACTGTGAGATCCTTTACCATCCGGGTAAAGTGAATGTGGTAGAGGATGCTTTGAGCCGCATGTCGGGTAGATCGTTAGCTGGAGAGATGTTTATGAGGATGTCCGTTGATTCTCCACTTTTGGGTTTGATCAGAGAGGCAATTGCGGAGGGAGTTAGGAAGGAGACTGGAAGCAGTAGATGATTAGGAGCGAGATCGATAGGTTTGTCACCAATAGTCGAGGTTTGTTGACCTAGTGTGGTTAGGTTTGGGTTCCAATTTCTTGCGGGATCAGGTAGATATTTCTAGAGGCTACTCATAAGTCTCGCTTTTCTATACACCCGGGAGTCACCAAGATGTATCAGGATTTCAGATTAATTTACTTGTGGTCGTGTATGAAGAGGGATATAGCCTGGTATGTTGAGAGGTGCTTGACTTGTAGGATGGTCAAGGTCAAGCATCAGAGGCCACTTAGCAAGTTGCAGCCTTTGGAGGTTCCCATGTGGAAGTTGGAACAGATCACCATGGATTCCTCACCAAATTACCGAAGACTGTTAAGGGATTTGATGTTATATGGGTCATCATGGATTGAATGACCATGAGTGCACACTTTTTGGCCCTCCGGAAGAGCTCTACGGCCGAAAAATTGGTTGATGTGTATGTCCGGGAGATTGTTGCTCGTCATGGGGTTCCTGTCTCCATTGTTTCAGACTGAGATGTTCGGTTCACTTCCATATTTTAGCAGAAGTTCCACGAGGAGTTGGGCACGAGGCTACATTTCAGCACTACTTATCATTTGCAGACTGACAGTCAGAGTGAGCGGACCATCCCGAAACTTGAGGATATGTTGCGGGCTTGTGTCATAGATTTGGGGGGGGGGGGAGTTGGGATTCCTACCTACCCCTTGAGAAGTTTTGTTACAACAATAGCCATCACTCAAGTATTGGTACCTCACCATTT
This sequence comes from Lactuca serriola, assembly GCF_051521515.1. Taxonomy (NCBI): domain Eukaryota; kingdom Viridiplantae; phylum Streptophyta; class Magnoliopsida; order Asterales; family Asteraceae; genus Lactuca; species Lactuca serriola. The sequence goes on along the minus strand of NC_136412.1, from coordinate 270,805,706 downwards.
AAGCTTTTGTATGGTCAGAGATGTCGTACCCCGGTATGTTGGGGAGAGGTTGGTCAAAGGGTCATGGGAAGGACCGAACTAGTCCTTCGGTCCACAGAGCTTATTCAGAAGATCAGGTAGAGACTGTACACAGCTTAGAGTCGGCAAAAGAGTTATGTCGGCCGACGTCGATCGGAGTTGGAATTTTAGGCCGGCGATATGGTATTACTAAAGGTCTCACCTTGGAATAGTGTGATACGCTTTAGGAAGAGGGCAAATTGGGTCCCTGGTATATTGGACCGTTCCGTGTGATCGCCAGGGTAGGAAGAGTGGCCTACCGGTTGGATTTCCTAAGTGGGCTCAATCAGATCCTTTAGCACCGTAAATTTTTAATCAAATTTTCATTTTAAAACATAATTATCTCATTTCCAAAATCACTAAAATCCCACAACCATCAAGTTATCAAAACACATGTCCCAAAACTATTTACAACACAAATCCAGAATCCTCCAAAAACGTATCTCCAACTTGGGTGTGTGTAAAATCAAGTCGGTGCCTTCCCGTGATCCTGAAAGGTACCTGAAACACATAACACAAACATGGTAAGCACGAAGCTTAGTGATTTCCCTAAAATACCACACACATCACATTAGCCACTCAAGGTTAACTCAATACAACCCTCCAGTCAATGTGTCTTAGTGGAGACCCTTCGGTCCCACAACTCGGGTGAACCCTCCGGTCCTAACTCAATAAGCTCATAATAATAATACTCAGCATAAATCACAAAGACATAGTGTAGAATATCACAATAAACAAGGAAGCACATAAGACAACTTGGTCACACACAGATACCGCTCATGGTAAGTATAGTGAGAAGAGTCACCTCGCAAGAAATCGGATAACCTGGAACTCAAATCACCGGTCTAGCCTCTGCCTAACACATACGAAAATTATCCCTAATTAATAATGGATCTCAATGAAGCTAGACTAACCCTTCTACAAACTCATAGAAGGGTAAAAGATCATTTTACCCCTCCATGGCCTTAATAGTCCACAAATTGACCAGACCCTAAAGGTCAACCAAAAGTCAACGGCAACGCATATGCTACGCGTACAAGCTCTCTACGTTGGGCATACTCTGATGTCCTTATGTTGCGCGTACTGGGATTACGCTCGGCGTATGCCCTAGTTTTGCTCTTCCTACTCGTTTGGTCTTAATCAGTTAAGACCTTAGCTCATATCCCAGATCTGGACTCCCTAAAGGCTCTTACTCCACAAAGTCTATGACTTTAAGCCTTTGCATGGCTGATAAAATCATAAACACCTAAAACTCTTATTCTCTTATCTCAAAATATTCATATCTCATGCATGGGTTGATTCATACGTCCAAGTCTCGATTTTTATGACACTATACCACTAAAGACACTCAAAGGAGCTGGTCATAGTCTCTGGAGCTCAATATCTCATAAAGAATCCAACTTTGGGACCAAAACCCTAAAATGATCTAATATGATGCACAAATCAAAAGAGTGAGAAAGCATTGAGCTTTATACCTCAAAATGAAGCTCCACACTTAGATAAGCTCAGATCCAAAGCATGGAATCCCACTCCTTCTTCTTCAAGGCTCCTTATTCACCCCAAAGAAACACAAGATCACTCAATAGCTCACAAACGGACACACAAACTCAATGGGCGAGTATTTAGGGTTTGAGAGGGTTGTTTGTCTGCGGATGATGGCCAGGAATGACGCCATCATATCCTTTATATAGGGACACACCCTAAATTAAGGTTTTCACTCTGGTCCTAGTATGCCCAACGTACCCTCTGGTATGCCCAGCGTACTCTGGTCCTAGGGACCAGCTTTATGTTCAGCAGCGAGAGCTAGGCGCTATCTACAACATGGGTGCCCAGGGTATGTCACCTATGTCATGGATACCTAGGAGGCGGGTAAGGCGACGGAGAGTGATGTGCCAGTGGTACGAGAGTTCGCGGATGTATTTCCAGAGGATTTTCCTGGAATACCTCCGGAGAGGCAGGTAGAGTTTAGGATTGACCTAGTCCCTGGTGTGGCTCTGATAGCCAAGGAACCATATCAGTTGGCTCCTCCTGAGATGCAGGAGTTGTCTACAGAGCTGTGAGAGCTGTTAGATAAGGGATTCATTAGATCGAGCATATCTCCTTGGGGAGTCTTGATTTTATTTGTGAACAAGAAGGACGGGTCGCATCGGATGTGTATAGATTACCAGGTGTTGAATAAGGTAACGGTGAAGAACCATTACCCACTCCCGAGGATTAATGATCTCTTTGACCAGATTCAGGGAGCATCTTGTTTCTCCAAGATTGATTTGAGTTTGGGTTATCATCAGATGAGAGTCAGAGAGGACGATGTGCAGAAGACTGCTTTTTGGACGCGATTTGGTCACTATGAGTTTCTGGTGATGCCTTTTGGGCTCACCAATGCTCCTGCCTTGTTGATGGATCTCAAGAACCGCGTGTGCAGGATGATTATGGATAGGTCTGTGATCATTTTCATTGATGACATATTGGTTTATTCCAAGACGCAGGAGCAGCATGAGGAGCACTTGTAGGAGGTTCTAGATACTTTGAGGAGGGAGAGCTTGTATGCTAAGGTCTCTAAGTGCGAGTTCTGGTTATGCGAGGTGCAGTTTCTTCGGCACCTTGTCAATCAGAACGGGATTTTGGTTGACCCGACCAAGGTGGAAGCCTTGATGAGGTGGGAGGTTTTGAGGTCTCCATCTGAGATTTGGAGCTTTCTGGGACTGGCAGGCTATTATCAGAGATTCATTCAAGACTTCTCCAAGATAGTCGTGCCCCTGACCCGGCTGACGAGGAAAGTCGTTGCCTTCCACTGGGGGCCTGAGCATCAGGCCGCATTGAAGACGTTGAGACAGAGATCGTGCGAGGCGCCAATCTTAGCCCTGCCAGAGGGCATGGATGATTTTGAAGTATATTACGATGCATCCATCTCGGGTTTGGGCGCGGTATTGATGCAGAGAGGGCATGTTATCACTTACGCTTCGAGGCAGCTGAAGCCTCACGAGGCGAACTATCCGACGCATGATTTGGAGCTTGGAACTGTTGTTTTTGCCCTCAAGATTTGGTGTTATTACCTCTATGGGGTTCATTTTACCATTAACACGGACCGCAAGAGCCTGAGGTACCTTATGGATCAGCCGAATCTGAGTATGAGGCAGCGTCGGTGGCTTGATGTGGTAAAGGATTATGATTGCGAGATCCTCTACCACCCAGGGAAGGCCAATGTCATGGTCGATGCGTTTAGCTGCAAGGCAGCGCCAATCAGGGATATATGTATGAGGATGACGGTTGTGACTCCGCTGTTGGAGCGGATTCGGGAGGCCCAACAGGAGACCGTGGAGAAAGAACACCGTAAGAGTGAGCGTATTGTTTGTCAGGTTTCCTCCTTTGATTATGATAGTCGTGGATTGTTTACGCTAGACCATAGAGTGTAGGTCCCATATCATGGGGGTGTGCACCAGGTATTGTTGGAGGAAGCGCACAAATCTAGGTTTTCTATTCATCCCGGGGCGACGAAGATGTACAGGAATCTTCGTCTTGACTATTGGTGTCCCTGTATAAAGAGGGACGTAGCTTGGTTTGTGGAGAGATGCCTGACCTAAAGGAAGGTCAAGGCAGAGCACCAGAGGCCTCACGGCAAGATCCAGCCGTTGGATGTCTGCTGAGGAAATGGGAGGATATCGCTATGGATTTTATCAAGAAGTTTCCTAGGACCGCGCGAGGAAGGGATTCGATTTGGTTCATCGTTAATCGATTGACCAAGAGCGCTCATTTTATTCCAATTTAGGAGAGCATTTCGGTCGAAAATTTTGCTAACATTTATATCAGGGAGGTAGTGGCACGACACGGGGTGCTAGTCTCAGTGATTTCCGACAGGGATGTGCGGTTCACTTCCGGGTTCTGGAAGAAGTTTCATGATGAGCTGGGTACTCGTCTGCAATTTAGCACCGCCTTTCACCCGCAGACGGATGGTCAGAGCGAGCGGACCATCTAGACTCTGGAGGATATGCTGTGGGCGTGTGTTTTAGACTTCGGAGGTAGTTGGGATACTTACCTTCCTCTGGCGGAGTTTTCCTATGATAACAACTATCATGCGAGTATCGACTGTCCTCCCTTCAAGATGTTGTATGGGAGGAAATATAGGACCCCAATATGTTGCAGTGAGGTTGGTCAGAGGGTCCTGGGGAGTACTGAAGTGGTGCTCCAGACTACAGAGAGGATCCAGCAGGTTCGGAGCAGGCTTCAGACTGCTCAGAGTAGGCAGAAAATTTATGCCGACAAGCATCGATCGGACCTGGAGTTCCAGGTCGAGGATATGGTACTCCTAAAAGTGTTGCCTTGGAAGGGCGTCATTCGATTCAGGAAGCGGGGCAAGTTGGGCCCTAGGAATATTGGACCTTTTAGGAGTGTAGCCCGGGTGGGCAAGGTGGCGTATAGGCTGGACCTACTAGCCGAACCCAGTCAAATTCATAGCACTTTTCACATCTCCCAATTACGGAAATGTCTGGTGGACGACTCAGCAGTGGTGCCCTTGGAGGATATTCAGGTAGATGACAACCTGAACTACATCGAGCGGCCAGTGGTGATCCTCGACAAGAAGTCGAAGGATCTGAGGAACAAGAGGGTGGAGCTGGTGAAGGTGTAGTGGCAGTACTGCAAGGGCTGGAGTGGACCTGGGAGACGGAGGACGAGATGAGGAAGAACTACCCCGAGCTTTTCTAGGACTCAGCAGCAGACTTCTAGGACGAAGTCTAAGATAAGTGGGTGAGATTTGTAACATCCGATTCCTGGTACGTATTTAATTCAATAAAACTTCGAGTTTTACTCTGGGACTTGACGAGTTGGAGGCCCAACTCGTCAAGTAGACTCGTCTTTCTTCGGGGGTTTAAGTGACCTACTCGACGATTCGGGAGACCGACTCGGCGAGTAGGTGCTGTTTGAGTGAAACCCTAAATTTGAGGGTTTGCACCCTATTTAAACAACTTATTTCCTCCCATATCAGCCTCCATCGTTCCTCACACTTCCAGAAGACCTTAAACTGAAACCCAAGCCTTGTTTAAGTGCTCCTAAGCCATTTTGTGCATTTTTGGTGGTTGTGAAAGCTTAAGAAGAAGAAAGGAGCTTGGGAGTTCAATTTGAAGCTAGAAGATCCAGAGATTGTGTTCCATTTCCAGCTCATTTAAGGTAAAAAGCTTCAATCTTGACCTTCCATGTGTTTAATCAACTTTAGGGCTTGGATTTTGGTATCTTTAGGGCATTTCTAAGCCATTATCGGGCTGTGGGGTGTAATGTGGAGATATGGCTTCAGATCTTGGACTTTGGAAGGTGCCAAATCTATGGCCATGAGAGTCCCATGCATCTTGTAGGTCTCATTTTTGGTCCTTTTGAGCTTAAAGACCCATGCATGGACGTAAAGTTCGTAACTTTATGTTTTATATCGACCCTAGGAGGTCAGATCTACCCTTTAGATGAGATGAGCTCAACAGAAATCGAGTTTATGGACATGGACTTTAGGGGACTCGGTGAGTTGTTCATGGGACTCGGCGAGTTGAGCGTTGTTTCCCCCAACCTTTTGTTTCGGAGGAATCTGGTTGAGTCTAGAAGGGAGACTCAGCAAAGATGGGCGTGAATATAGACCTGGAAATCTTAGGACTCGACAAGTGTATGAACAAACTCGGCGAGTCCAAGGCAATCTCCCAAACCATGAAGATGGTCTCGACGAGTTGTTCATACAACTCGGCGAGTCATAGACTGATCACATTCTTATGAGGGAGATGAACTCGACGACTTCAATGGGAACTCGGCGAGTCGGTTGAAGATGGTCCCGATTTTATGGTTGAAGGAGGACCCGTCGAGTTGTTGCTAGACTCGATGAGTGGAGTTGGGGGTTGGATCATTTTGAAGGATTAGGTACCCGACGATTTTGTAGGCCAACTCAGCGAGTCAAGTCAACTGGAGGTTGACTTTGACCAAAGTTGACTTTGACCAGGATTTGGGTTGACCCCTTGTGAGGTTGTGAGTACGAGTTGATAACTTAGTAGAGTTGTCATCTAGTGATTAAGGATTCAAGGAAAGTCGATTTTCACGTCGGGGACAGTGCATACACTACGCGACATTGAGGTGAGTTACCTTCCAGTAGAAGTGGGTCTAAGGCATCAAGGCCAGCCCACTAGTAGTTGATTACAGTTGAGATGATTGTCTTTGTGATAATTGTTTGGTTTGCTATTGCTTTAAGTGTTCTATGTGCCAGTATGTTATGTTCTATGTGATAGTGGTATTAGGAGGGGAATAGTCCCCCGAACGGTTGTTAGGACCGAAGGGTAGGTCGGACACCCCATATATGTCTGACAGTACGTTTATGATATGTTATTATGTGATAGTTATAGGGGAGAAATAGTCCCCGTGACCGGGTGAGATAGACCGGAGGGTAGGCAGGCACCCCAGAATGGCATGGCATGGTAGTCAGCACCCCAGAATGGCTTGACACGGGTATTCAACACCCCATAATGGCTTGACACGGGTAGTCAGCACCCTAAAATGGCTTGACATGGGTAGGTCGGGCACCCCATAATTGCCCAACAACATGTATGATTGTATAGTATGTGGTATGATGGGGGAACTCACTAAGCTTTGTGCTTACACATTCAGTTTTGGTTTCAGGTACCTCTTCATCCAAGGGGAAAGAGTCGGCGGTGTACTAGCGCATCACACACACACATAATTTCCGTAATGACTTTTCTAGGATTGTACTCAGATTTATATTATTGTTCGATGTTTTGATTTGAGACATGTTCATGATGGTTTATGGATTGATATGATATTGACAATGTTTTCAGTAAACGATTTTATAAATTACTTATTTACAAACAAAATTTTTGAACTCGAAATTTGGAATGTTACAGTTGGAGAGAAGGATCAAGATCATATATTTTAGAAACACATTTAGTAATGCCATTAAAATCAATAGAGCGGTGACTATTGATTAAAGTTGGATTTATAAAGTAAGAACTCGCAAATCTACTTTTAAAGTTATCTTTTAAGCGGTTAGCTTCATATAAGGTTTGTTTAGTTTCAACTTTGGTTAAAGAAACAACACCTTCTATACAACCTCTAAGAATTTTACTACATTGATCTCGAATCTGAGCATTAGTGATTCTTGTGACATTAAAGTGAGAGGATGCCCATAAATTCAAAATAAGTTGTGTGCGTTTAGCATGATCAAAAACTTTTTCTTTTTTTAATGTGAAGATAATTATTGGTTAGCGAGATACAAGTGTTTTCTTGTTTAAAATAGAAAGATATTTTTCTAACGAGAGGAGTTTTTCTTTGAGTATATTTAGCTCAAGACCGAGAGAAAGTTTTTCTTTTTTTGAGATCAATAAGTTGAAACATAAGAGAACTGTTGTTTCATCTTTTTCAATATTATCAATAAAGGAAAGATTGATATGATTTTTTACCTGATACACTGACGCATCTTCCTATTTTGACTTCAGGTCATTAACAATGTAAGGAGAATCAACGTTAAGAAACCCAACATTTTCATGTGAAGTGTCAGTGTGAAATTCAAAAATCTGATCCATGAGACACTTAACTTCATCGTCTGAAGAGATTTCTTTTTCAAAAGTAGATGATAGAGTGGTCATCATCTCTTGAGAAGTTAAGCAGTTTTGAACCAACCAATAGACAGAGATGGGAGTGAGTTTCCAATAGCACTTATATCCTTTACATCGAGATTCAACATCCTTTTTTCGTACTTCTTATAACAAGGAACATATTTCACTTTTAGCTTACTGCTAGATACACCATCATTAGATGATTTATGAATAGCAACTAAAGTATCTTAATTTGTTAACGTGTAACATCCTGATGTCAATGTAATTTCTATTTCAACACTATGTTTGAATAATATTGTATTTTAGCCCTTTTGTTTCAAAAGATTGCAAAACGGACCATAGTGGAAATATGGAAATTTTGTACAGGAGTAGTACGCTGAACATACGTTGTGTACGCTAGGCATATTAGGGCGCGCCCTAGTACGCTGGGCGTACACCTCATACACGGAGCCTACATGAAGAAAGTGCAAACCCCAATTTTTAGGGATTTGGTCCATATTTAAACACCATTATAGCCTCATTTCTCATGCCTTCATCAGCCTCCCTTTGTGAAAAATGACCCCAAGCAAACCCTAAGTGAGAAGGGTGTGTTTTGAGCCTATTAGAGTGTTTTGGTGGTGTCCTTGAAGAAGAAGAAGAAGAAGGTGATAAGAAGAGCTTAGAGCTTGGAAGCATCTTGGATATGATATTATCTTCATGTAAGCAACCTCTATGAGGTATAAAGTTCAAAACTTGATCACTCCATCTTATAGATCTAGACATTTCTTCATTTAGGGCACTTTTGGTCCCAAATATGGTGATTCTTGAGCATAGCATGTCCTTGACCAAATAAGTCGTCCTTTTAGACCTTAGGAGGGGGGGGGGTCTTAAGTCATAAAAATGTGGTCTTGATGGTTAATTTTGCTCCATGCATGCTATAGAAGGTCTTAAGGCATTAAGACTTTGAGATTTTGTATATTAAGCACTTAATGGGCATGAAAAGTCATAAAGTTGGAAACTTTATGATTCTTGAGGGTATTTTGGCTTTGTATCTGACTTTGGACATGAAAAATTTGAGTATTAAGCTCTTAATCAGGAATGGGTTGAACTGGCGCATACGCTGGGCATACCAAGTGGTACGCTGCACGTACGCAGGTCAACATCCCGTAATATGATCAACCACCGAGTACGCCCCACATACAGTAGAGTACGCCCAATGTACTCGATTGGGTTGACTTCGTTGGGTTGGCTCGGCTAGGTGTTAACTTGACTTCTGACCATTGACCTGGTTTGACCACGTGCATTTTTAGGAAAATATAATTAATGGATAATGTTTTGACATTTAGGATTTAGGTTGAGCCGGAATTTGGGAGCAGTGTATTGATTAGCTATTCGTCAGATTGCTTGGTATGTTTTCCTCACTGTAGTTACGAGTCGAAGGCACCAACCCTGGCCCATTGGATTGATATCCCGTTATATATTGATTAATGATATGCTAAGTATAGGGTAGATTTGTAGCATTGTAAGATAGTTGTTGATATATGTAGAGCGTTAGATCTGTACGACTTCTTGTGATTTCTGTTTGCATGATTATATGTCTGTTCAATATGTTTATTATTTGTTATATCTCAACATATTTTGTTGGGTTGAAACTTTACTGCTCTGTGTGTGAGTCAACAGACTGGGGGTATTCCATTCGATGACTGAGTGGACCCAAGGGTATTCCAAACTGATGATTGAGTAGGACCGCTGTATATTGGTATTCCAGTCCAATAATTGAGTGGACCTATTGTATATTGGCATTCTAGTCCGATGACTAACTGAGCCAGGGTAATACAACCCAATAGCTATAGACTTGTGGGTATTCCAGTCCAATGACTGATCGGACCCAACATGCTTGTTTGTATGTGATATGTGTATTGTGTGGTGGTACCTTGGGGGAACTCACCAAGTGTTGGCTTTCAATTTTAATTTTATTTCAGGTATTTCTGAGGACCATGGCAAGGTGAACGCGGGACCATACACTTCCTTGGATTTTAACTTGCTGATCTTGGGATAATCTAATTTTAAATAATGTTTTGGAAATAATGGTTTTGTAAACACTTTTATTTGAAAATGGGTTGTTTTGAAAAGTTTATATTGGTTGTGATTTTTCATATGTTACATGATGAAATCAAGCATATAGAAATCCATGAACTCTAGAACTGCCATAGACTTTGATTTCCAATCAGAGAAGTTGTGTTTATCAAATGGAGGGATCTTGTTACAGACATTTGATTTTAGAATGAAAACGTCGACATGATTACTTGAGTGTATCAAAAAATTTCTTTGATACCACTTGAAGTGTAACATCCCGGAATATCAAGAGTAAAGTTGAAGGGCTAAAAGAGTAAATTGGGAAGGGGAACTCGGCGAGTCCATGGGGGGACTCGGCGAGTAGGGTCGCGACTTTGGTCACGTGTTAAGTGGCCGACTCGGCGAGTAGGCGCTGAATGGAGAAAACCCTAAATCCGGAGGATGAGCCCTATGTAAAGGACATTATACCCTCTCCCCAGCCTCTTTACCCTCTGTAGAAGTCCAGAAAGCCCTAAGACGTGATTGTGAGGGATTAGAGTGCATTTGGAGCATGGAGAAGTGATTGTTGAAGAAATCTAAAAGGAGAAGAGACTTGGATCAAAGGGCTTTGCAAGGATTCAGATTAATCTTCTCTTGGAGCTTCCTTTTGAGGTAGTATTTCATTGTTTGAGCTGCTATTATCTAGATTCATCATTTTTGGGGGTGTTAGAGATCATATCTTTTGATGTATTGGAGTTTAGAGGTTAGATTTGAGGTTGCTACCTCAGATCTGGAATGGAGAAGGGTTAGAATGCATAAAAGTCCCTGTTTTTGAGTGATTGATGGAGCTATCTTGTCCCAAACCCAAACCCTAGCGTGAAAATGCCTAGATCTCCTTGGATTCACGTAAAGATTGCCACTTTACGTGATAGATGACCTTAGGAAGGGTAGATCTATGGTTTGGATCATCTGCATGGCTTGGAAATCCTATGTATGGATTCAGATCCGGTGGTACTCGGCGAGTCACATGGGTGGACTCGGCGAGTTGCTTGAAAATAGGCTGGAACTCGACGAGTTGGAAGAACAACTCGGCGAGTAGGTTGAAGATAGTCGTAGATTCGGCGAGTCTGTTCTTGGACTCGGCGAGTATGGTCGTGTGGTCTAAGTTTCTTTTGGTAGAGTTGTGACTCGGTGAGTTGTGTGCGAGTGGACTCAGAGTTGCTGAACTCGGCGAGTCTCGGGGTGACTCGGCGAGTTGAGTCGCAGATTGGGGAAGTTCTGTGTATGGGGACTCGGCGAGTCATCGGGTTGACTCGGCGAGTAGAGTCAGTCAGGGGTTGACTTTGACCTTGTCTTTGACCAAGGGTTCACCAGTTGATTTCCAGGGGCATTTTGGTAATTGTTGTTTGGACTGGAGTTGGGTTGAGGTGGGTCCTGCTTTGTGCGGTAGGCCAAGATACCCAGGGCGGACCGATTGTCCCGAAGGCCCAGCGAGCGGTCCTGATAGGCTGTAGGCCCCAAGAGGGCGGACCAGACGTGTCGAGGCTCGGAGAGTGGACCAGGCCGACTAAAGGCCCAGTGCGGGCGGACCAGTCATACTGTAGACTCAGAGAGTGGACCAGGTGGATTGAAGGCCCGGTGCGGGCGGACCAATCACACTGCAAACTCGATGTATATGGCTAGACTCGGAGGGTGGACCAGGTGGACTGTTGGCCGGTGTGGCGGACCAGTCACACAGTAGACCCGCAGTGCATGGGAGTTCTGTGATCAGATATGTTATGGCATGTTATGCGTGTATGGTATATGTGGTTGGTATTTTGGGGATATCTCACTAAGCTTTCGGGCTTACAGTTGTGGTTTAATGTTTTTCAGGTTCTTCAGGAGACCGTGGCAAGGCGAAGGCGTGATCGTACCGCTCCTCATGTTTACGTTGTGATGTGATTCTGGGAATACTCTAAATAAATTGTATTGAAAACCTTTTTGTAATAACTTAATGAAATCGGGTTGTTTTTGAAAAGTTTAAATTGGTTGGAATTTTTCGGTCGTTACATGAAGGTTTGTGATGAGCGGATACACTTCAAGTCTGAATATGAAACGTAAAACTCTTCTAAGAAAAAATAATCAACAAAAAGTAAATAACACAAAAGTTATCCAAATTATTATTTTTACCAAGAAAAGAGGTTTTGCCTTCACCAATAATACAAGTTTGTCACTAAGATGAATGACATAATGCCACAATCATAACCACGATGAACACTAAATTAGGGTTTACCCTAATATTGTGTGTGTGTATATATATATATATATATATATATATATATATATATATATATATATATATATATATGGCTTGATTAATGTGTTTCTTACATTTATTGTGTGCTAGAATGCACCAATAGCAATTTAGTAAAATTAAATAATTATTTAATTAAATAAAGATAGATATTAAATGATTTCTATAATTGTATATATATTAAATGATATCCATAATTATAATTCTCCATTTATGGAAATTAATTAAATTCGTCATTAATGTTCGCAATAAAATTCTTTTAGATTGAATTCACATCTAGGTTTTTATGTATGGATTTGTGTTTTGTTTTAGGACACACTCACTAAAAATACAATAAAGTTGCATGGAATATGAAGAACGATAGTGTATTTTACTAGAACACACTCTCACACACTCTCATTCTTCTAGAATACAATGTTATTCTTGTAGATACGAATTCATTCTGAAAGAATATTATTGCTGACATTAATAATGAATATAATTAGTTTCCATAAAAAAAACAAATTTTAATTATGGATATCATTTAATATACATATAATTATGGAAATTGTTTAATATCTATCTTTATTTGATTAAATAATAATTTAACTTTTGGTAAATTCTTATTGGTACATTCTAGCACACAATAGATGTGAGAAACATTTAAACCAGACTCTCTCTCTCTCTCTCTCTCTCTCTCTCTTTATATATATATATATATACACACACACACACAAGTATATCCCTTGACTTAAGGAATTTCGTCTAACCTATACTAAGAATCAATATTATCACAAAGATATTGGATCTGTGATCTACTCTATATTTATCTATATCTTTACCTAATATACAAAAAAATTACAATCAAATAACTAAATTGTAAGTTGATGTTGATAAGCTTGATACGCTGGCGCTGTCAATGTCTATATGTTGACACTGATAGATCAGCATATCATGCGTTTGACTCATCATATCATAATGTGTAACGTTACAGATTTGGTTATGATAGCTTTGCTTTGCTAGGGGTCGTTTGGATTAATAGGGAAGTAATTTGAGGTATTCAGGGAGATCTTTGACGAAAGTACACATAGATGTGGAAGGTAGTATGGGCCCGTACTATGGAAGCAGAGGATCCATACTCGAGTCAAGGGAAGTTAGAATGATAGCAGGAAGCTTGTAGAATGTAGGATTCTTCGAGTATATTCGTATGGTTTATATTGTTTATTTTCAGTATGATGGTCATTCTTGGAGGTTCTAGTAGTGGTTTTGGTACTAGTGATGGTTCGGGTTCAGGCTCTTGGGGGGTTTATGGATGATCATATGCAGGAGTTAATTTCATCATAGATTACCTACAATATTCTTGAACAGACTCATGTGATCTTTGGTATGATCAAGGAGGATATTATGGAGATTCTGGATGGGTGATTGGGTGCTTTTTGTTCTAAGATGGTGGCGATGATGGGAGCCCACTATTTGACTTTTCAATAGTTTTGGGCATGCGGGGCACTAGAGTTCGTCGGGAAGAAAGACTCGATTGTGAGCAGACATTGGTTAGCGCATGTCACGAACACCCTTTATACTAGTTGTTGCCCCGAGGGGGTAAAGGACAGACTTGCATTATGTATTCTGAAATGGAGTCACGAGCTCGAGATTGGTGGGAAGAGGTTGGCCATGCCTTGGGAGGCGAGGCGGTTGATTTGATGACTAGGGAGGATTTCTTGACGAGGTTTCATGTTGAATTTTCACCTATGCTTGAGGTCCAACAGTTGGCGAGGGAGTTTCAGGACCTTTGCCAGACGATTGAGATGGTGGCGAAGATCACTGCTATGTTCCGTTATAGGGAATTATTGGTTCTGCAGTATGTGGAGGACAAGGAGATGAAGAAGGAGAGATACCACCATATGTTAAGGAGCGATATCAGAAATTTTGTGAGCAAACCATTTTCAAGACATTGGACGATATGGTGGTTCGAGCTAGAGAAAGGGAGATTGATCTGGACATGGAGAAGAAGAGGATGTCGGATCAGCTTCAGAGTTCTGAGGGTTCAGGCAAGAAGCCCAAGGTTTTTGATTCGAGAACGAGGGGCCATCAAGGTCGAGGCCACTGTGGAAAGTATGGCAAGATGCACGATAGAGATTGCAGGGGGGTGGTTTGGGCTGCTACAAGTACGGAAAGACTGGGCACTTTAGTCGGGATTGCATAGCTACCACCCAAGTATCAAGTTTGATTGTTTTGATTTCAATCAAATGGGCTACAAAAAGGTAGATTATCTGAGTATAGAAACAGCAGGACCAGTTATAGCACCCGCTCCGGAAACCTTGGGGATTACAGATGGCTGTCAGGGCAAGGCAGAGGCACCTATTGTGACACTACAAGAAAAACATCCTTTTATGACACGCAATGTGTATTGTAAAATTCTCAGACGATACGTAAATGCTTGTCAAGGAAGGCCCTGTCATAACGAAAGATGACATGCTTTTGCACGTCGTCTATTTACGACACGCATTTATGACGCGCGGTTACAACTTACATTTACGATGCTTATTTACGACACACAATGTGTATCAAGGAAGGCCATGTCATAAAGGAAGATGACAAGCATTTGTGTGTCGTAACCTTACGACACGCATTTACGACTCGCATTGCGTATCATTAAAGCCCCTGTCAAGAAAGGTCATGTCATAAATGAAGTAATTTTAAATGTTTAAAAAAATATTATTTATAGATTTACTAATTTTCAAATTAAATTTGCATTTAATGTCTCATAATAGAAAATAAAATATCATATACAAAAAATACAATCCATTGCATAAAATTTAATGTCATACAAATAATCATTCCATGGAAAGATAAAACAAATCAATAGAAATTGTAACAAAAATTTACAAACTAATTAGATATATAAATATGAAAATACTGGAATCCCTGAGATTAATAGTTCTAACAGAAGCTTCATGTGAGATACATACAGTTGGACCAGTAAGCAAGGATGTTCCCGAATCCACAATAGTAGCACAAGAAAACGTATACAATATCTTCTGCTAGAAGGTGTCGATCCAAAACTATTATGCTTCTATCCTGCAAAAAAGAAATGTAAGGGTAAAATGGTCGTTTAGTGATTTAGTCTCATACAAACACTTTCTTGTTTATTTTGGCAAGAAAAGAAACATACCTAAAAGTACTATATAAACAAACTAATAATGACTATTTCTTTTTGGGACTGTATGAATGATCTGAATATGAAGAAGGTAAAATGAACATTTTACCCTTCTTGCTAGAAAAAACAAACCTGCAACCAAGCTCGTTTGGTGCTCTGCATGACATCTTGAACTGTATTAAAATCATAGCAAACATGTTGTGATAGCCTTCTGATTTCTTGGTTAAGGATTATAATGAAAAGATCCAAATCTTCATTGTGTTTCTTATTAATGAACTTCAGTTCCACTTCATCAGCTTCCTCAAATATAGACATCTGAAATAATATGAACATTAAAAGAAACAACAATTTCCTAGATAAAGGGTAAGTTGTTAATTAGCTAAAAATAAATAAAATATGAGGACAAAACCAGAAAGGCAAATAGGTGAAGGGTTAATGTCTTGATTTAGAATGTCTTCCTCATCCACATTCTCATCATAGAAGTTAGAAAACATAATGTAAATTACAACTTTAATCTATGTGTTATATCAAAACTTATAGATTTTATCCAATTGTTTCATTTGTTGCATTGGTAGTTGCTAAAGTTTGGTTTGGTTGCAAATTAAGTCCCTGACACTAATAGTGTACTAGGTATGAACTTTGCAACAAAACCAAACTTTAATGACCACATGTGCAAGAGTTTGTCTGGTGTGGTCATGTGTAATGAAAGCAAAGATTCTAGTTTTGATCTCATTTATAAGTATAATGTTGTGTTGATGGACTTACAATTTTTAGTTGTTCATTGTCACACCCCCAAACCAGAACGGTGGAAACATTCGTGGGTGGAGGAATTCATGTATATTATCACAACATTGTATAATAGTAATCAAAGTACAACAACAACCATTGTATTTAGAAAGTTATAAGTTTTACAACTGTGATCAAAACATAATGTATATGAACTCAAAAATATTAGTTTAAAAGACACGAGTTTATACATCACCGTCTTCTCAAAAAGTTGTGGTTGTACCTGTATCACTGTTTCCCTAAGAATACAATTAAATTTTGAAAAGGTGTCAACAATTAAGTTGGTGAGTTCATAAATATTTTTGCATCTGAAATCTGTTTTCTTGTTTATTGATAAAGTAAACATGTTTTCCCAGATAATCCTATGTTTTCTGCTATGTTATTCTGTAGGAAAATTGTGTGATACTTTATGTATTGTGAGTTTGTAAAATGTAGTTTAGTTCTCATAAAACCATGAAAGTATGTTTTCTCTTTGTTGAAATAGTAATCTGTGTTTATACTTGTAAAATATTATATTATAATTTTATAATTATATAAAACTATGTGAAGTGTTACTTCTTCATACACTAATCATTTTGTTTAAAACCAATTTGTGAGTTATTATAACCATACCAGATGACCTAGGATCGCCTGAACACGACGTTCTTAAGGTGTCGTAATATGTAAGACATTTGTCACCCCAGGCATGCCTTTCTAACTGTAGCTAGCAGTTTAGGTGTGGGATTTTCAGTCCCATACAGGTCTATATTCAAGTGTCGTGCTCTCCCTCCAGGAGACTCTGGTTATAATTTCAGGACTTGGTTGGTACTTAGAAAAGTACATGAATGTAGTCTTACAAATGCTATATTGATGATTATGCGTAGAACATTGAAAAGTTACTATGTAATAAATACGCTGTAAATAAGTTTCATAAACTATATAGAATGTAGTTTATAGGTTTGTTTTAAGTAAAGTAATATGTTTGTTTTCTAAAAGTTATCCTCTGTTTGTTTTCTGTTATGTACTATATTTATTTTCCTGTTATGTACTTCGAAACTTAAAGCGAATGAATGAGTCCTCTAAACTATACCTATTATAGTTTAGCTGTTTGTTTTATTGTTAGAGTCTGTAATACTGTATTCCATGAAATTCCATGTTTGTACCCATGTAGCATCAAACAGTTTGAAAACCATTTTATATTTATATAAATGTAATATTTATAAAATTGTGATTTAGTAGATCTTTGATTAAATAACTTTACCCGAAGCCCACAACCAGACAAGGATCAGGAAATGGGGTCAAATTACATATTCTAAATCTTCTGAACCCAAATTATATAATTAACACAAATATAAATATGTAATTTTTAACAATTATAACAATTTGAAATATACTAAAACATTTAAAAATCTTTTGAGATATTAACACAATTTAATTGTGTGTTACTTGTATTCCCCCCTTGAAATAGTTAAAAATCATAAAAATGTAGGGGTATGAACTCACATGATAGGTGGTGATTCAGGCAGCGTTTCATTTATGGGAAGGAGTTTACTTGACGAAACTGAGAGTTTTTGATGAAAAATCGGGCTTCAAACGGGCAGAGTTTAGACTGGAGAAGGTTGTTTTTCTAGAGGATCTCGGGGCTTTGGGCTTTCTTCGGGCGTTAGATATGTCATCGAGGCTTCGGGGTAGTTTAGAGAGGCTTAAAAGTGAGTAAAAGTAGGAGAGAGGTTGAGAATTTGCAACATAATCTGGAGGCCTCGCTTACTATTTATAAGATGTTTCTGACCTTGGTACGTAGGGCATTCCTGCGAGGAACGCGGAGCATTCCGGAGCGCAGGGTGTTCCTTTGTACGCAACGCGTTCGGAGTGAGGCGTGGCTTCGGACGTGTCAAGATGCGAGATACGTGTCACTGTATGCGAACGTGGGGTGTTCCCTCGGACGCATGACGTTCCCCTTCGGATAAGCTTCGAAATGTGTGTCCAAATCTTCAAAAATTCAAAACTTTTGCATACAAACTCCGTTTTTGACGTTCTTTACATCCACGCATAGGTGAGACCGTAATCTACGACTTTCGTTTAGACTTCGTCGGCTGATTTTGAAATTATTTTTAATATTATATTTTTAACAGGTCGGGACAGGAAAATCCATTAAAAAAATCATATATTCTTCGTTCGACATCCATTTTCGTCTGTCTTTTTACCGTTGAACTACTATTGACGAGAGCTTCGACTCTCGTTTAGATTGTGTCGACCGTTGAACTACTATTGACGAGAGCTTCGACTCTCATTTAGATTGTATCGGCTAAAAATCGCTTGATCTATAATTAAATTTTTGGGTTGTACACTGCTGTGTTGATTCTTAGAAAAATCATAACTTCCTCATACGAAGTCAGATTTGAATGTTCTTTTTATGCACACTCTCGGTTTAACGTATACTAAAATTTTCATTTAGATATGTAAGGCTAAAAATCATTTTATTGTAAAGTCACTTTTTACATTATACAATGTTTTGCCAGTTTTGTCGTAGATCTTCAGTATGTCATAACTTCTTTGTTATAACCTGGATTACAGTGTTCTTTATATTTTCGGAAACCTTGTTACAATTTCTACCACTTTATTCATCCCAATTAAGATTATTGATCATTTCATTTTTGAGGGTCGATTATGTAAATGTACATAGTATACAAAAATTTGTCTTTATTATTTTAAAATGAACTACAAATTGATCTATACTATTACATGGATTTGAAATAACGGGTTGTTACATTCATGAACAAAGTCTACAAGTTGCTGGCTTGACATGCAGTCCTGTATAATAATAAACAAAAAAAAACTTTAATCAATACATGAATTTTATAATATATTGGTCATGAGATCTGGAAAAATACAAATCATGTTATCTGGACCCAAAATAATAAGCATTTCATCAGCAAATTTTATGTTTTTAATTAACTTATGATGCTAATTGTTACCTACGTACAGCCTGAAAGTCATAATGTCAATGCCTCAACATATCATGTTTATATCAGGATTTGTAGTTAGAATTTGTTTTTCAGGGGGAAGTGTTTTATTGTTTTTCAGCTCTATATCACATGAACGATATAATGGTAATCAGAAAGGTTTTCTAAGAAATTAAAAAAAAATAAATAAATAAAAGTGAGAACTACCAATAGCTAGAAGAGGGACAACAATCAATGTAAGTATCAAGGATCCCACAAAGCGTCCCGGAATATTGCCAATACCCAACGAGATAGCACCTTCAACTTGCTGACACCAATAGTATCAATTTTGTTGAATGAAAAAACGGTTAATAATGGAAATTATGCTATCAAATAATTGAAAGAAGTCATAACACCACACTAGCTACAGATAGAGAGGGAAAAAATATAAATGGGCCCAAACTGTAGGGACCAGAACTGTTGCAAGGAAAAAAATTGTACAACGACCAAAAATGTAGGGACGAAAATTGTTACAGTAACACTTCAATTTAATTAATTCTTTGTTAGTGATCAACAAAATATCAAAATAGTTATAGCATAGTAAATAGTGTTTTGGACTTACTAAGTTGAAATACCTCACTTTAATTCCCTATTACCTATAGATGGCCATGTTAACAAAACAATTGATTAAATTAATCTTTTAAAAGACTATCACTTGTTTTTTCAATATTCACCACGTTCTATTTATCATTTCCTTTAAGCAACAATGTAAATAAAAATTTACCCATTTAAAAAAAAGCAGCTCAATTCGCCTCGTAAGAGTTTTCATTAAAAAAGAAATAATTGATTTTCACGTATTAAGTATGATGTTTATTACAAAAAAGGTATTTAAGCTCAAAAAAAAAAATTTGAAAAAATTATTAATCAATTTTAAGAAAAGGGTTTTTGATCTGACCACGAAAACCAACACTTTTGCTAAGAATGAGAATGAAAAATGGAAATTCAAGAAAATAGTATTTAATTTTCATGTATCAGGTTTGATGACTTCTTTAGGGTTTGTTTTAATAAGAACTTGCATGCCACCAATATAAGCAATGATAGTAATATTTGTTCATTGAAAGTAAACTCAACCTGATCGTTGCTATTCCTGCATGATCCATTCTAGATACCCATAAGGTATTGTATCCTAACATTCTCCTCCAACGAATAATCGTATCCTACAATGATCATCAATATCAAATAAAATTGACTAAAAATATGAACTGTAAAATTCATAAAAGATGAGGGTAAGTCATGAAACCTGCATAGCAGCAGTTTAAGCCTGACCAATTTGTTGAGCTCCAGTCACCCATCATTGTCTGGGCAGACAACCTGTCAAATGTTGATTTCACCATTGTAATTACAGAATCCAAAAGCTCTAAGAAGTTTAGTGTTACATTACTTCCATCACTTGGCATAAGGGTCCAACATGCAAACTTCGGGTAATCTTGGATACACGAGCTTCCCGAATATCAGACAAAACAAGACGTATCTCTCACAATGCTAAAGAAAACCATTTTAACAAACCTTGCAAGTAGGACATAACTGAGACCAATTTCCACTCCAATAACCAGTATCCAAGAGTTGTGAATCAGGGGAATATGCAAGAGTGTAAAAATCTTTTAGTCTTACAATCTTTTACCCGTAAAACAAAGATAAGAAAACAAAAGAAATGACTTAGACATTTCAATAAATACATGGTGGACATCATTGGACAAATCATCCAAGTACAAAAGCATCAACGTATGTTCCACCATCTTCTACTGTCAATTCTTCTGCTCCAATTCTCGTCGATGCTCTAACAATCAAATCGATTTTTGCATCCAGGGTTAGAACGAAGAAGGAGGTGTGGTTACAGGGGATGTATGAAGTAAATATGAGCAATCGACCCTAACAAAAGAGCCCAAGGGAACCCCGACGTCAAAATGCCCAAGGGTACCTGACGTCAAAATGTGGCCACCAATTAGGGTTTTTTTTTAATGTGGAGGATGTAGTTGGAGGTTTTCTTGTAGAGAAAGCTTGAGATGTGATGGATGAACGAATAAGGTTTGGAGGCACTAGAGGTGGGTGAAGACGAAGGACCTAGGGCTTATTTCTTGCAGAAGATGGAGGCATCAGTAAAGGGAACAAGGAACACTGAGGTCCCGTTTGATAGTTGTTGTCTAGGAAAGTGTTGTCCGGGAAAGTTTTCTGACTGGGAAAGAAACCATGATGTTTGACTATACATCTGACTGACTGAGCTATATGTTGAAAAATAACCATATTACCCTGTTGTTCTATTCTGTGATGGATGAAGTTGTTGAATAATTATAAAAACATACACATTATCATACAAAATCAAAATTACACAATAATCATTTAAAAATCCAAATACAAATTGTCTTACAAAGTAATTAAATATAAATCAATTAAAATCCACATAGAAACATACTGAAATTGAAAATAACATACTAATTTGCATACAACTCGAAAGTAAATCAAGTGAAAGTAGTTGATTAGCAATTTGATCATGCAAAGTATCCATGTATTCAACGGCTTCTGAAGCCCATTCTATGCCTTGTGTGTTTTCTCCCTCAATTCCTCCACCGTGCATCTTGTGTGTTTTCTCCCTCAATTCCTCAAAATTTTCAAATAACTCATCTTGGATATTGTATTTCCTTATAAAATTATGGACCGCGACACAAGCAATGATTATGTCTCATTGTATCCGAAAAGGATAATGAGCCATTTTTTAAGTTTGGTAATCTCACCTTCAATACACCATAAGCACGCTCAATAACATTTATAAGCTATGCATGAGCAAGATGGAACCTTTCTTCGTTAGTTAAAGGTCGACGTCCTCGAAAATCGACTAACCAATACCTAGTGCCACGGTACGGACCCATGAACCCGCAAGTGTTGGTATATGCGGTGTCATAAAGGTAATATTTATCTGTAGGTGAGTGACATTTATTATATAAAGAATATAGACAATAAAACTTATATAAAGAATATAGATTAACTTATATAAAGATTAGAAACCTGGTGTTGGGAATGAAAATTCGGAAGTCGGAATAAATGCAACTTCTTTCAAAACTCTTGAATCATGTGCTATGCCCTCCCATCAACCCATACAAAGGTGAATATCATATCAAAATCACAAATTACTAATACATTTTGATAACATTCACCTTTTCCTCTCCCCCTATACCACATTTGTTGATCAACGGGCACAACTGCATGTACAAGAGTTCAACCTAGTGCACTTATTACTCCGGAAAATATAGTTTTTAACCGTCTTTGTCGTTTTGAGGCATGTCTTGTTGGATTAGGATTTTTTGGTACTATAATTTCTTTTGCAAAACACATCATTACAGTTAGGACCTCATGAAAACATTGATGAATGGTTGGTGTGGAGTGATAAAATCTTCCTTTAACCGCTCGAAAACGTTCATTACGTCCTATAACATGTAAAAACATAGCCATCTTCTCTTCAGTGCTTATTTTCCTACTAGCTTGCAACCAACTTCTTTCCGTAAAATGATTGCATAATAATGCAAATGCCTCTTGTGTAAGACACATCATATCGTAACATTCTGTAGGGTCCTCGTGTATCAGATCTTGCGTATACGCATACCCGCTCGAATCATTATCTCTTATTCTATGATTGTTTTTAGACATGGTCGGTTTAACCTCAACCAATACAAGACAAGCAAAAGAAAAGTTAAAGTTTCACAATTAGAAATCAGATTTGACTTGTAAAAAACAATTACATATAACATGTCAAATATAAAATAAACAACAACCAAAATATTTATAGCATGTCAAATATAAAGTGAATAACAAGCAAAATATTTATCTAATAACAAAACTCATGCACAAAAAATTATCCAATAACAAAAGTCGTGCATATAAAATTCATCAAACGTAACATAACAAAAGTCATAGAAAAAGTCATCAAACCTAACATCCAAAAGTCATGCAAAAAATAACTAGTAAAAGTAATCAAATGTAACATCTAAAGAAATTATAGTACCAAAAAAACAACATATATAACCAAAATTCAGCATACATATACAAAAAAAAAACAACATATATAACCAAAATTCAGCATGTATATACAAAAAAAAACAGCATATATAACCAAAATTCAGCATGTGTGCACAAAAAACAACATATATATATATATATATATATATATATATATATATATATATATATATATATATATATATATATATATATATATATATATATAACCAAATTATGCATTTACATACAAAAAACAACATATATGTTCATAAATTCAGCATGTATGTAAAAAACAACATTTTCATAACCAAAATTCTGCATTTTTATACACAAAACAGCATTTACAACCAAAATTTTACATATATATACAAAAAAACAGCATATATGTTCATAAATTTAGCATGTATGTTCAAAAAAACAGCATATATGCTCATAAATTCAGCATGTATGTCCAATAATCGGCATATTTGAACAAAAATCAACATGTTTGAACAACCCACAACATGAATATATGCCTCAATAACCACAAAAACATGTTTTGATTTTGATTTTAACCACAAAAACAAGTATAATTCACCAATTCTGAAAAACAAGAAATTCTGGAAAAAAAAAACTTGTTCACAAAAACAAGTTTTGATTTCACTCATAATTTCAAAAATCGGGAAAAGGAATGATTAATCGAAAACCCATGTTGATGGATCGAAAAAAAAAGATGAGAAACTTGTTGATGGATCGACAAAAGAAGAAGATGATGAAACATGTGGGGCGAAGCTGTGGGGCGAAGCTGTGGGGCGGCGGTGGGCTGCTTGGCGTGAGGAGGTTGGCCGGCAATGGACGATGGAGGCAATGGAAGGTGGGTAGAGCCGATGATGGGATGATCGAAGATGGAGACGGTTGATGTGTGCGTTTTTTTATGTTAGGGCACAAATGTCCAACGCGGTCTTTTTTCCATTCAGACTTGTTTTGTGGCTTTGTGGGAAAGACCAATCTTACCGGGAAAGACGGGGTTTTTTGTGCAAATCAAACGGTCTTTCCGGGCCATTCAGCCGGAAAGATCTTTTTGGGGCTGGAAAGTCATTTATCTAATAGCACCTGAGATTGGATAGAATAGGCGGGGGTTTAAAATTTTGGGGATTCCATTTCCCCCAAGCTATTAAAACGCGCGTTTCAATAAAAATTAAAAAACGACATGCTTAGAGACACACATTTTATAATAAGCGCCTTCCATGTTTTTTTTTCTGACACTAATTTTAGGGCACGCAAAAATGTGCGTCCTAAATCCTTTAATTTTTTGGAGAGCTGACAACCGAGGAGACTCGCGGAGCACCTGATGCAGTGATGGTCTTTATCTTCTCCTTACCTCTTTATTTATATTGATTTTCCCTGCTTGTATTTGTTTCTTGCTTTTAGGGTCGTTCCATGGGAACAATATCTCTGCTCTAGTTTTATTTCATTCGGGGGAAACTCGATCATTTGTATCTCTCATGCTCAACAATAGATTTCTGATGCTCCGGGGGAGCAGAAGTATCCATTAGACGTTGAGATTGTTGATGATCGACCTATGTTCGTACCGAGGCTTTATCGAGGTTGTATATTGGAGTTCTTTAATGAGCGTTACCTAATTGATTTGGTTCTCATTCCTTTGCGTGAGAGCAAGGTTATTCTAGGGATGGATTGGTTGAGCCCCAATGGGACAATTATTGATTATGAGCATCAGTTGGTGTGTATTCGGACCCCAAGTGGGGGAGAGTTAGTGATTCAATGAGAGGGTGTTCAGCATGGGTTGGCTCTCTGTTCAGCAACCAGGGCCAGATGTATATTCATCAGGGTTGTTCTGGGTTTGTAGCTTATGTGATGTATACGTGAGAGAAGGATAAGACAACGATGGGTGATGTACTGATTGTTCAGGAATACTTTGATATGTTCCTAAAGGATTTTCCTGAAGTGCCACCGGAGAGGCAGGTGGAGTTTCAGATTGATTTGGTTCCAATTGCGGCTCCAATAGCCAAAGCACCTTATCATTAGCACCTCCAGAGATGCATCATTTGTCTACACATTTGCAGGAGCTGTTAGACAAGGGATTCATTCGGCTTATTATTTCACCATGGGGAGCGATGATCTTGTTTGTGAAGAAGAAAAATGGGTCACATCGAATGTGTATGAATTATCGGGAGCTGAATAAGCTAATGGTGAAGAACCGTTATCTGCTCTCGAAGATAGACAATTTATTTTACCATCTCCAGGGTGCATCTTGGTTTTCCAAAATTGATTTGGGTTTGGATTATCATCAGCTGAGGGTTAGAGAGGAGGATACGCAGAAGACGACCTTCCAAAATCGTTACGGTCATTACGAGTGCATGGTGATGCCCTTTGGGCTCACCAATGCTCCAGTTGTATTCATGGATCTCATGAATTGTGTATACATGCCAATGCTGAATCGGTCTATGATTGTGTTTATTGATGACATCATGGTCTATTCCAAGACCCAGGAGCAGCATGAGGAGCATCTCAGGGAGGTATTGGAGACTCCAAGGAGGGAGAGATTTGTATACGAAATTCTCCAAGTGTGAGTTCTGGTTGCACGAGGTGCAGTTTTTTGGGGCACCTTGTCAACCAAAATGGTATTCTGTTCAACCCGGCCAAGGTCGAGGCGGTGACGAGGTGCGAATTTCCAAGGCCTCCATTTGAGATTTGGAGTTTCCTTGGATTAGTAGGTTACTATCGGATATTCCTTCTGGATTTCTCCAAGATAGCAGTTCCTTTGACCAAGTTGATGAATAAGACTATCATGTTTTGTTGGGGGCCTAAGCAGCAGACAACTTTTGAGACTCTGAGACGAAGATTGTATGAGGTGTCGATTTTGACCCTACCAGAGGGCGTTGAGTATTTTTTTAGTGTACCGTGATGCATCAATCATGGGTTTGGGTGAAGTGTTGATCCAACGGGGTCATGTGATTGCTTACGCTTCGAAGCAGCTAAAGCCTCGTGAGGTGAATTATCCTACGCATGATGTTGAGTTAGGGGTTGTTGTGTTCGCCCTCAAGATTTGATGACATTACCTCTATGGGGTCTGTTGTACTATCTATACGGATCACAAGAGTCTAAGGTATCTGATGAATCAGCTAAATTTGAAAATGTGGCAGCATAGATGGTTGGATGTGTGAAGGATTATGATTGTGAGATCCATTATCACCCGGGGAAGGCTAACGTGGTGGCCGATGCTCTCAGCCGCAAGGTGGTTGTTGCCCCGATCAGGGATGTATGTTTGATGACGACCGTAATTTCCCCACACTTGTAGGGGATTCGAGAGGCTCGGGTTGAGGCTATGAAGGAAGAACACCGGAAGAGAGATCACATAGTAGGTCAAATGGCTTCCTTTGATTATGATAGTCGAGGATTATTGACCCTTCATCGGAGGGTGTAGGTTCCATATTAGGGAGGTGTGCATCAAGTTTTGATGGAGGAGGTGCAAAAGTCGAGATTCTCTATTCATCTCGGAGCGACAAAGATCTATAGAGATCTTCGGCCTGATTATTGGTGGCCATGTATGAAGCGAGATGTGGCCTGGTATATGGAGAGGTGCTTGACTTGCAGGAAAGTCAAGGCCGAGCATCAGCGACCCCATGACAAAATGGAGTAATTGGAAGTTTCTGTTTGGAAATGGGAAGAGATTACGATGGAATTTATCACCAAATTGCCTAGAACGGCACACAAAGTGGATTCGATATGGCTCATCGTGGATCGATTGACCAAGAGCGCGTATTTTATTTTGATCTAGGAGAGCATTTCGGTGAAGAAGCTAGCCAATTTCTACATTCGGGAAGTGGTGGCACGACATTGGGAGCCGATTTCTATGGTCTCTGATAGGGATGTTTTGTTTACCTCCAGGTTCTGGAAGAGATTCAATGAGGAGTTGGGTACTCGTCTGCATTTCAACTTGACTTTCCATCCACAGACTGATGGCCAGAGTGAGCGGATTATCCAGACATTGGAGGACATGCTACGGGCATGTGTATTGGATTTTGGTGGTAGTTGGGATACGTATCTTCCTTTGGTGGAATTTTCATATAACAACAGTTATCACAACAACATTGATCGGCCTCCTTTCGAGCTTCTCTACAGGAGGAAGTATAGGACCCCGATATGTTGGGCGTGAGGTTGGTCAGCAGGTCATAAGGAGTACGAAGGAAGTACTCAAGATGATAGAAATGATTCATCAGGTTCATGGTAGACTTCAGACAGCACAAGGCCGACAAAAGAGTTACACATATAAACGTTGGTTAGACTTGGAGTTCCAGGTTGGGGACATGGGGCTCCTGAAGGTGTCACATTGGAAATGTGTCATCCGATTCAGGAAGTGAGGCAAGTTGGGCCCCAGGTAAATTGGTCCTTTCAAGGTGTTAGCCCGGGTGGGCAGGGATGCGTATCGTTTGGATCTGCCATTGGAGCTCAGTCAGATTCATAACACTTTTCATGTGCCTCAGCTACGGAAATGTTTGGTTGATGATTCCACAATGGTTCCATTGGAGGAAATTCAGGTGGTTGACAGCCTGAAATGTATAGAGACACCAGTGGCGATCCTGATGGGTTTTGAGCATTCTAACACTTCCTAAGTATACATGCAACCCTAATAACCTTGGATCTATGTTTGTCTAATTATCATGCAAAGTTGAATTCCAAGGTTATATTCCTATCTAGCATACATGGGGAACAATTTTTAACTTGAATGAAAGATAGAATTACTTACCTTGTTGTTGCTTATGTTCCTTGAAACCTTGTGAGCCTAGCACCCCAAGTGTGATGCCTCAAATGCTTCACACAACACCAAATGCTCTTGGAAAGACTTTTGAGAGAATACACACTTCTTGAAATCGGCCTAGCCCTCTAGTTTATTATGTGTAGCCGATTTTGGTGGAGAATGGGACTCTTATATAGTGTTGACACATCTAGGGTTACACCATGTAAACCCTAATGTGTCATGACTCTTCATTTCCATGATCCATGGGTTTGTAACTCCCATGGAGCATCCTATGGGTAGAACCCAACTTGATAATCCATGGAGCCTCTTAGCCCACTATACAAGATATGAATGATTTACATAATCAACCCATATATTTAATTAGTTATCTTTTGATCACTTAATTAATTCTAAATTAATTCTTTGATCAAACTAATCAAATAATATTATTAATATATTAGAACTTATAATATATTAATAATCTCCAAGTGTTATTTCTCTCATTTAGTCTATCCAATTGCATGGTGCCATGCAACCCAAATGGACCATGCCGGGTCGGGTCAAGTACTGACCAAAAATAGTTATGGACTTAGACACCTTATCCAACAGTCTCCCACTTGGATAAGTCTAATAACTATAACTCTAGTACTTCAGGAACCAACCGGCAATCGTAGCTCTTTCAAGGTCTCTCAGAACTGAGAAGATGTTGATACGCCATTTAAGATAAGTGATCATATAATCCTATGTTCTAGATATCAGCTGGACAAATACATGGAACAATGTCTTACTTATTGTCTAGCAGTTTGTTTCCCGATTTCCGATTTGTTTGACAAGAACTTAATTGAACACATCAACTTAGTTCTGACCGGGCCCGGTACATAGGTCAAAACAAAATCATCGAGGGGCCCAGATATCAGCTTCTAATCCAAGAAGGAATAGATAAACTTCGACTCATATGTTTGTTCTACCACTCATTGAATTATACACAAAAGCATGTTTTATAACATCGAGTTACCAATGCGTTTTCGTACAATCAATGCATAACCAACTTGTAAGTAACAAATTATATCTCTAGGTTTGAAGACTTATATGATATTACCGTCTCACGATCACTCGAGATAAATTCCATGAAGTGATTCCAGTGAGCGTGGGTTGAGTCCAATGCTCAGAACTTATGAGCACTCATGATTGTTGTAGCCTTGTCCAACACCTTAGACCTCTGCAACCAATCATGACAGTCTTGATTCATACATACTTCCGACATATGACCGATTGTGGAGGTTTGAATAATATGTTATACCAAACAAAATTATTCTGGAAGTCAAAACATGCAAAAGAAATATAGTAAACGATCGACAAGAGATCGCAACACTTTACTCATAAATAAAACACCTTTTATTCATCATCTAATGTCAATTACACTTTACAAATTTCTAGGTTATCTAACTACTAAATCTAATATCATCCTTCAGCCCTATGCTCCTAGCATGCTGGAGATGCTTAACCCCGAGTCAGTCCCTTCGTGAGGGGATCTGCTGGGTTCTCATCCGATGATACCCTCTTTTCCACGAGGAGTCCTTCTTCTATCCGATGTCTAATAAAATGGTATTTTCTGTCGATGTGTCTGGATCTCCCGTGATCCCTTGGTTCCTTGGCTAAGGCAACAGCACTTTCACTATCACAGAAAATTTCCATTGGCTCTTTAATAGCTGGTACAACTCCAAGGTCTCCAATGAAGTTCTTCAGCCATATCGCCTCCTTTGCCGCCTCGCTAGCTGCATTATACTCTGATTCACAAGTTGAATCAGCCACTGTCTCTTGCTTGGAACTCTTCCAAGAAATTGTTCCTCCATTTAGGGTAAAGACCCAGCCCGACTGAGAGCGGAAATTATCCCTATCAGTCTGGAAGCTAGCATCACTATACCCTACAACTCTCAAGTCATCACTCCCACCGAGGGTAAGGACCCAGTCCTTAGTCCTCCGCAGGTACTTGAGGATATTCTTTACCGCAGTCCAATGTGCATTGCCAGGGTTCCCCTGATACCTTATGCTTCGGCTGTAGGATCGATCATCACTGATAAGTGTATCTCCTTCTGCAGTAATATGGAACCCATAGTAATGCTCAGGAGCATTCCTAACCCTTGTGGAACGCCTCAGAGGTACAGACTTGTCAATTGGCTCAACAGGAGTTTCCTCCTCAAGTTGAGTGCTAGAGTTTGAAGTTCCTTCACCGCTTGACTCTTGAATTTCTTCAAGATCAACTTGCCTCCCACTGTTTCCTTGGCTTATAAACTCTCTTTCTCTAAAGAAAGCCCTCCTAGCTACAAAGACCACATTTTCACTAGGTCTGTAGAAGAGGTAACCAATGGATTGCTGTGGGTAGCCGATGAAAATACACCTCTCGCTTCGGGGTTTGAGCTTATCATGAGTCTCGCGTCTCACGAAAGCCTCACAACCCCAAATCTTGATGTGGTCTAGTTTGGGTACTTTACCAGTCCACATCTCGTGAGGAGTTTTGGCAACTTTCTTTGTAGGGACTAGATTAAGGATATGGGCGGCAGTCTCTAAGGCATACCCCCAGAATGAGATTGGTAGCGAAGCTCGACTCATCATGGAACGAACCATATCCAACAAGGTTCGATTACGCCTCTCAGCCACACCATTCAACTGTGGTGTCCTGGGCGGTGTCAATTGTGAGACTATCCCACATTCCCTTAGATAGTCAAGGAACTCTGAACTAAGATACTCACCACCACGATCGGATCGAAGCATCTTAATGTTCCTGCCCAATTGATTCTCGACTTCCTGTTTAAATTCCTTAAACCTTTTGAAAGTCTCTGACTTATGCTTGATTAAGTAGACATATCCATATCTACTGTAATCATCAGTAAAAGTCAAATAATAACGATTAGCATCCCTTGTGGCATGTTTGAATGGTCCACACACATCCGTGTGTACAAGGTCCAACAAACCTTCACCCCTCTCACACGAGCCTGTGAAGGGTGACTTTGTCATTTTTCCAAGTAAGCATGATTCGCAACTATCATCTGACTTTAGGTCAAATGACTCCAAGACTCCATCCTTTTGGAGTTAGCCTATGCGTTTCTTGCTTATATGTCCAAGACGACAATGCCATAATGATGCTTTATCCAAGTTATTATTATCTGAATCAATACACAATACATTATTTCCTAAGTTATCAACCACAGATACTGTTTCATACACGCCATCACAAGGTAATGCTTTAAAATAAAGAACATTATTAAAGAAAGCATTAATCGAACCAACTTCATTATCGAATGAAAAGGTGAAACCTTGTTTATACAATGCATGAAAGGAAATAATATTTCTTGCCATTTCTGGAGAATAACAACACTTATTCAAATCTAAACTAAACCCACTACTTAGCGATAAAGTATAAACTCCAATCTTGGTGACAGGTAAAGCTTTCCTATTCCCCATGATTAGGTTTATTCTTCCTTGCTCCACATTCTCACTTCTTCTTAGTCCCTGCAAGTCACAACAAATATGAATACCACAACCGGTATCAAGGACCCAAGATTTAGAATGGGGTGAGTTATTAGAAATGATAGTGTAAATACCTGCATGGTTGGGTTTTACTTTCCCATCCTTCACATCTTGCTGGTATTTTGGGTAGTTCCGCTTCCAATGTGATTTTTCATGGCAATAGAAGCATTCAGCCTCTTTTGGGTCAGAAGAAGGAGTAACGAAACCTTTCTTGGTTCCACTTGAAGAAGAGCCATCAAGGGTCCGAGCCTTGGTACCCTTTGAAGAGCTCTTTCTCTTCTTCCCTCGACTTTTCCCGATTGCCAAAACCGGAGTAGAGTTTGGAGTAGGAGTGTTAACAACCGACTTCCCCTTAAGACCTGTTTATGCGGTCTCGAGAAGTCCCTGAAGTTTGCTGAGTGTGACCTCTTCCTTATTCATGTGATATGTCATGCGGAATTGATCATAGCACGATGGTAAGGAGTGCAAAATGATATCTATTGCAAGCTCCTCAGGGAAGTTCACATTAAGCTTCAGCAATCGATCCACATACCTTTGCATTTTCTGCATGTGGCTCGTGACGGATTCCCCGTCCTTCATCATGGTTGTTATCATGGAGCAGATGATTTCATACCTCTCTTGTCGTGCACTTTGATGGTATCTTCCCATCAGATCTTGGTGCATTTCATAAGGGTAGAAATCCTCATAGGACTTTTGGAGTTCAGCTGTCATCGTGGCCATCATGATGCATGCCACTTTCGTAGCATCCCTTTCATGTGACTGAAAGTTAGCGATCTCCTGGGGAGTTGCAGTGGTCTCATCAATCTCCTTAAGATCCTTGTCAAGGACATATTATTTGTCCTCGTAGCGGGTAATCATCCTGATGTTTCTGATCCACTCATTGAAGTTGGATCCATCAAAAGTGATTTTCCCACACAAGTTCATAAGGGTAAAGGAGCCATTAGGATTAGAGCCAGAAGCAGCATTGTTTGAAGACATCTGAAGGAAGAGGACAAGATTAGTTTAGATATTAAGAGAGTCCTTAATAAAACACCCAAATGTAATATTAAGGCTAGGATCCAATCACAATATATTATAACTTAGAAGAGGTATGCCGTAATCCAAGCTATAACATATTTGAAAGGTAGGTGAATGACGATTCACCAATTTCCACCACGAAAAACGAAATATTAAATATTAGGTTTTTGATTGGTTCTTAGAAATTCCTAGATTCTTTGAGATTCAATGAACTTTTCAAAGGCATGTTTCAATCTCGAGTGTGCCCTCCAAGTTTTGTGACTGGGATACCGAGGATCACAAAACGAGGTGTGAAGTAACCATGCAAATCACTTGGTACCCTTAAACTTTATCACTCAATCGATGTGTCGGTAAACCACACATGCTCCACCGATACTATAATAAACCTTAAGTCACCCTTTACCTACCTTGTTAAGTCCAAGTTAGTGTGTCGGTTAACCACGCACGCTCCACCAACGACTTAAACAAAGTGTAAAGTGTAATTTCATGGATTAGCACCTTATTCACATTTTTCCTAAAGTAACTAAGATTGGGAATTAAATAAAACATTTAGTTACTTTATAATATTCATCATACTTTTAATGAGAATTCATAAGTCCTTGTCTTACCCGTTCGGCTAACGACCCTCCACCGGTCAAGCAAGCGGTGGGTGAGAGTGGACACCCATTAAGTTGCCATTTTATAGGCAACAACCTTATACCCACCTTATAGACCGGCTTCGTGAATGAGGCGTACTAGCGGTAAGACGACTTTAATCTTATATATATATATATATATATATATATATATATATATATATATATATATATATATATATATATATATATATATATATATATATATATATATATATATATTATTGACTTATAATATTATAAGTATAAGGGTAGAATTTTAACTTTTAAAATTCTAAGGGTTGGAACTAAAGTTTTAGCATGACTTTACTTGTTCCAAAACTTGAGGGCAAGTTTTTGTAAACTTTCAAAACTTTTCATTTCTTGTAACTTATAAGTTTATTAGAGTAATAAAAATGAAGACTCTTCATTTTTCTAACTCTTGTGTTCTTTTAATGGTTTTAACTCAAGTGACTTTTGGTTTTCCATAACTTGAGGACAAGTTATGGACTCCATTAAAACACATTATGATCAAGAATTAAACTACCACATAGGTTACAAATAATTCCTATGATCATCTAAACATCATAAGATCAAGAACATGAACATGAACACTTTCATGAATCAAAATTACACTTAAAACTTTGTAATTTTGATAACTAGTTATTGTAAATGGATTAGCAAAGACATTACACCATCTAAAACAAGTTTTCAAGTACCAAAACAGTTTAGGGTAATGTTTCTAGTCCATTTCCAACAACTAAAGTCGAAAATCTGCACTCTGTGGCTCCTACTCGCCGAGTGCATGAACCTACTCGGCGAGTAGGTTGAAGATACAAGTGAACTCGGCGAGTCTCCCCATGGACTCGGTGAGTTCATCAGGCAGACAACAAGTTTTTTGACTTTTTTCAACTTTTAAGCACAAATAACAAACAAACAAGCCTAGTCTCTGATACCACTGATGGGTTTTAAGCACTATAACACTTCCTAAGTGTACATGCAACCCTAATAACCTTGGATCTATGTTTGTCTAATTATCATGCGAAGTTGAATTCCAAGGTTATATTCCTATCTAACATACATAGGGAACAATTTTTAACTTGAATGAAAGATAGAATTACTTACCTTGTTGTTGCTTATGTTCCTTGAAACCTTGTGAGCCTAGCACCCCAAGTGTGATGCCTCAAATGCTTCACACAACACCAAATGCTCTTGGAAAGACTTTTGAGAGAATACACACTTCTTGAAATCGACCTAGCCCTCTAGTTTCTTATGTGTAGTCGATTTTAGTGGAGAATGGGACTCTTATATAGTGTTGACACATCTAGGGTTACACCATGTAAACCCTAATGCGTCATGACTCTTCATTTCCATGATCCATGGGTTTGTAACTCCCATGGAGCATCCATGGAGCATCCTATGGGTAGAACCCAACTTGATAATCCATGGAGCCTCTTAGCCCACTATACAAGATATGAATGATTTACATAATCAACCCATATATTTAATTAGTTATCTTTTGATCACTTAATTAATTCTAAATTAATTCTTTGATCAAACTAATCAAATAATATTATTAATATATTAGAACTTATAATATATTAATAATCTCCTAGTGTTATTTCTCTCATTTAGTCTATCCAATTACATGGTGTCATGCAACCCAAATGGACCATGCCGGGTCGGGTCAACTACTGACCATAAATAGTTATGGACTTAGACACCTTATCCAACAGATCCTTCATAGGAGGACGAAAACTCTACGAAACAAGGTAGTGGATGTTTTGAAGGTGCGGTGGTAGCACGAAAAGGGTTCAGAGTGGATGTGGGATCTTGAGGACGAGATGATGGAGCATTACCCAAAGTTATTTGTGGCAACAGACTTCAAGGACAAAGTCTAATTCAAGTGGGGGAGAATTGTAACATCTGGTTCAAGGTATTTTCATCTTTACCCTTGGTGTGTAATTAGTTTACAATTTTGGTCCTTAGGGGCATTATTGTAATTTTAAAGAGGATAGTGCGTACACTGGTCATACCTCATGTACGCTGGGTGTACGTAATAAGGGGACAACCCTTAATTTTAGAGTTTTGACCGCATTTAAGCAACCTTATGCCCCAAGGTTCTCTCATTTATAAACCTCCATTGCCCTTTTTAGCCTCATTTCAAAACCCTAGCTTATCAAGAGAGATTTGACCCCCTTTTGTGTGTGTTTTAGTGGGTGTTTGGTGAATCTTGAAGAAGAAAAAGCTTGGAGAAGGATCATTAATCAAGGAGGAGCTTGTAGATCCAGATTCCACTCATCATTTTTTGCTCCATAAAGGTATAAAGCTTGGGTGTTGCTCATTTTATGCTTAGATCTAGTTGTTCTGGAGTTTTGGACACTTTTTGGCCCCATGAATAAGATCTAGTCAAATTCTTCCACTCAAGAAGTTAGGACTTGCTCCTCTTGATCTTTCTGAGATCCTTAGTCCATAAAGTTAGCATGTTGATGGTTGAGGATCAACCATGCATGAGTATATGTCCATTTGGTGAAAATAGGATGCTAAATCTAAGTTTTGGGTCCATTTGAGTTATGCAAAGTCACGAAGTTAGTGACTTTATGGATGAATACGTTCCCCAAGGATTGGATCTGAAATTTGGACATTTAGTCTTAACAATAAGGACATAATGGATGAAGTGGCTGAAGGGGGCATACGTCGAGCGTACGAATACGTACACTATGTGTACGTGGCTGGATCGCCAAATCTGTGTAGTGAACTAGTACGCCAGGCATACTAGGGGAACGCTTAGCGTACGTGACCTGGTCATGGGCTTTGATGTTGGGCCACCTTTGTACTTTAGGGTTTTGGGCTCTTGTTGGGCCATAAGTCTTTCTAATTATGGGTTGTTCTTAGGGCTTGGGCCTTTTTAGATTTGGGCCTATATTGGTGTTTGAGTGTCCTTTAGGAATTGGGCCATTATTTTGTGACAACCCCAAATTTAACTCCGTTACAAACCCCGTTTTCACTAACGGAACGTGTCACTATACGTTATTTTATGTAATATTTGAAATCGTCAATATCCGAATGTCTAAATTTAAACATGGCTTGATATTATTATAAGAAATATACCTCGTATGTGTTAACCCCGTTTAACCTAATAGAGTTGTATTACCTTTTCAACCACTTCACCCGGGTAAAAAAAAAAAGTTTTAACCCAGTTAACTTTAAACATCGGGTAGCCGTGTATCGGGTGCGATTCCCGAGACATATGCAATGGGTGTGCACAACATTTGAACACTCATTTACTACACACCCACTCTCTCTCACTACCTTCTCTCTCTAGACTCGAAAACGACCCCGATTCCGCTAATTTCCGACTTCCAAACGTAAGTACTCATCCTCTATCTTATTCTAGACATGCTTCATTGAATTTGAGGGCCAAAAATCATAGGAATCAAGGTCCAAAGAGGAGTTTACGGCCTAAGAAGCTCCTTAGGCCGTAAACCCCCAAAACCAAGCCAAAGACCAAGTTTTTCCTTCTTGTGAGTTAGTATACTAATTAAGGCCTATAACTAGAAGAGTTTGGACATTAAAACACTAGAAATTGATGCTTAAAAAGGAGTTTACGGCCCAAGCATGTGCTTAGGCCGTAAACACCTCAAACACCCCAAAAATCTATGTTTTAACCCCAAAAACACTCCTAGGATGTTTGGTAAATTAGACTTGACTCCAAGGAACACTTAAATGCATCAAACAACTCCATTTGAGGCCAAAAAGAGGAGTTTACGGCCTAGCTTAAGCTTGGGCCGTCAACACCCAAGAAATTGTGTCAAACAAGTCCCTAAACTACCCTAATGCATGAAAGGAATTTACCTAAGGCCTTTGGAAGAGTGTTGTACCATTAAACACCTCATTTTGATACCAAATGAAGAGTTTACGGCCAAGGATGTTCTTGGGCCGTAAACTCCCCAAAAATGTATGCCAAATTGTTCCAAACTCACTATAGGGCTTTCTAGGATTTTTCTAAGACATATGGGACAATGTTGTACAAGTAAAACATTCATCTTGAAGGATTTATAGGAGTTTACGGCCCAAGAACAAGTCTTGGCCGTAAACTCCCCAAAAATGTTACAAATTTTGATGTTAATCCTTCTCTTTTGGTCCAAAACACCCACCACTAAATTAAGGAAGTGAGATAAGGCCCTAAACACACATTTTGGAGTGTCACAAGAGTTTACGGCCAAGCCTAGGGGGCTTACGGCCGTAAACTCCCAAATAATGGCTTTTAGGCCATAAACTATAAGTGAGTGAACTCCAGGACCCTCCCGTAAATCATCCATGGCCTCGTACCACTCCCGGGAACCCTTTTTAGGCCTTAAAACCCCGAAAACGACACTAGAATGTCCAAATACTATAATGAAAAGCACAAGATGATTAACTTCTTGTAAAATACATATTTCATATGACATTAGGGTCCTAAAAGGTGCTCAAGTGGTTATTTGGTACCAAACGCTCAATCGACACCATTACCCGATTTACCCGATTCACCCGATTTCTGCGATTTCAGGTGAGTTCATACCCCTTTAATGAATCTTTCAAGTGTTTTACATGTTTTAGGGGGGAGATACAAGTTGCTTATAAATTTTTATGTAAAGTTTTACAGAACGATTTCCGAGTTACAAGGATTAATCACATGTGATTCACTACTCTTAGTTCAAATCACATGTGATTTGTCCCTATGCCTTATAAACGGGTTTCACCCCTTTTCAAACTATTTTTAAACAGTGAGTCAGATAATAAATGTTCTTTTGGAAAAATACTTTTATAAAATCAATTTACTTATAAAATGTAACCACTCGGATATATTTATATAAATAAGACTTGGAGGACTTAGGACCGATATCTCGCCTTATTTCCTGTTCTTGTTTGATTGTGGGCTTAGGGTAGTAGTTATCCATCCGACTGTCGTTGACTTCTTACTTATATAATTTGTATATCAGTATGGGATACGAACATTACTGCTTTCACTTAATGCTAAAGTCACTAACGTGCTAAGAAACATCCCCACTAAGATAACCATAATAGGTATGGTTAGGGTCGCTACCGCTACTACTCGCTAAAGTTATTACTAACTACACTATAATACTCACTATTACTAGACGATGCACTAGTAAGAGAATACACTATGATCATACTGAAAGATTACTACACTATAACTATAGAGAAAACACTAAACAAACAATAATACACTAACCCGCTATGAGATACTCTATTCGCTATTCACTACGCCTGGAGTGTTCCAGCAGGAGACGACTCTACATGTATAGATCTATACGGGGCAGACGCTATTACATCCCGACTGTTAATCTCAGTCTGCGCCGTGCAGGCCTAGGGATGCCATTACTCACTATATTGTGCATGATCGGGAAGGTCATGGGATCCTCTATTATCCTCACTATTAGTAATATACAAGTAATACGCTACAACTACTCTAAAATACCACACTAAATGCTAAACTGCATCCCGAAGTAAGTAAGTATCTATCACTAAAGGAAGCTTGCACCTCTATCACTGATTACAGGCTCAACCTATTCCATCACACTTGTTATTTGGAGATTTGCCAATGTATTTTTAAAATAAACTGTTTTCAAAGGAATAAAGAATGCGTACTTTTCACAGATTGTCACTTACAATGTATTTCCTGGAAAATATGGGATTTTCTAAGTTTCTACTACTTATGAACATAAATGATACATCTTAACACTAATGCTTTGTATACAAAAACTCACACTAAACTCTTATGAACTCACCAGCTTTATGCTGATAATTGTTTTCAAAATAACTTGTATCTTCAGGTCAAAGATAGACAGGTTCAGACGCGGCATTTTTGGAGAAGATGGAGTACTCAAGATCCATCTCTTATTTTTGATTTACTTTTGGGTGATTGTTAAACATTACAAAACACGCATGTAATTAAACTCACTATGTAATTCTATGGTTGTATGTTTCTTGTTTCTACTATTATGCAATTGTGATGATACTGTTCACTACGTCATCCACCCCGAAACGTATTCCGCCGTTATCGGTTTTGGGGTGTGACACATTATTTGGACTTTTGTGCCATCGAGTTTGGGCTTCGGCTTTTAGGCCAATTGAGGGAAGGGTAAAATGTTCTTTTACCATGGGGGTCAGGATTAGTTAATTAAAGTCCTAATTATGGTTTATGAACCAATTATTTATTAGGGTTTTATTTGATTGGTTAGTGCAAGGATTCTCCGGTTCAGCAGCCCGAGCATTTATTTGATTGATAGTAAACTGAGGTGAGTTTGCTCACTATATTGTAGGACACTAGGGATTGTATGTGCTTGTAGTCTTTATGATTCTTGTTGTATGTGTCGTATGCCTATGTTTCTGTTTTCTATATGTATGTGGGTGTTGGGTGCAAAGTTATGCATGTATGACTTTGTAATGGTTTGACTGTAGACCCAATGTGGTAGAGTAGCCTTGTGACATGAGAGATAAATAGAGAGAGAGAGAGATGTATACACCTCTATATATAGTGGGTTTCATACCACTTGTAGAGGTGTGCTTGAGAGATGTAGTTTAAGTGACTAGTGAGTGAGGTATTTATGAAGTTCTAGTCTAGTACCCTTTTTGTACACATTTACTATGATCGAATACATCTTTTAGCACCCAAATCACCGTGTTCATTGTGTTCATTTAATTCTGCATGCCAAACCAAATCTCATAATTCACATCAATTGGTATCAGAGCGGGTTTTCGATGATCAAATTGATTTTTTGAATAAACGTTCTCGGTTCGGCTACATTTAACACAACTGGAACGTTTATGGTGAGTCTCTCGATGATCTCTCTAAATCTATTTGATTCGTGCTTGCGTTCTTGAATTTTTTTGATCATTTGGATTTGTTGGATCTATTTCGTTTCAAACCTCATTGTTGATCCATTTATTATTTTAAAGATTTGTCATATTTTTTTGTTCATTACTTCATATTTCGAAGCCCAAATAATCAATTTTACTATTCATCGATCCATATTAAACCCAAAACATTAATTTCTTCATTTTAAGCCCAAATTGCAATCCAATATCGTTCATCATTGGTTCACTTTAAGCCCATTTATATTTGTTTTTGATCTGATCTCTTTGATTGAGTTCAAAAGTCATCAATTATGATTACTCTAAAAACGTTGTTCATAGTTCGACATGTATGCATGCTTACCCAGTTGTACCATCAAAGACTTATGTCTTAGTTCTTAATCGATATTGTTCAAGAAGTGTTATCGCATTGTTTCATCTATGTCTGTTGATATTCTCTTGATTAATCACATGTTTAGAATCGTTTGAGTTAATGATCGAAATCATTGAAGTATAATAAATGTTCCTCGATTCTAACTCATATGGAATCAATTTTGATCTGAAATTGTTCTAAAAATTGTTGATTTAGTGTTTGTCGATTTTGACATGAGATCATTAATATCGAATAGGACTGAGATGGATGTATGATTCCCGATTCGATTTTTGATTCTGATTCAATGACAAAGTTAAATCTAAAAGTCAAAATTCATGTTGTTGGATGTCGAATGATCGCTACTTGGGTTGATTGATTTCGAAATCATGTTTTGGATGTCGATATGTGCTTGATAATTTCGACATGTGAGCTGGAATCTAATGGTATTGGAGACGAACTTGGGTTTCTATGCGTATGTACTTTGTTAGAGTCAAATTGAATTTATGGGTACTATGTTTGAAGGTTTCGTTATGGGTAGATCAATTTGGACTTCGCTTTGTGTCGATATCTCAATGACGAATAGCTGACTGAATTTAGTATTTAATGAAAATTGTTTGGGTTGGAACAGTTTTGATGGGTGGGTTAAAGGTCAAGGGTCGAGCATTGAGTGGCTGAAATCAAAGGCTTATTTGCAAGTAAAGTGGAATCGAACCCTGTTGGTTTGAAATTGGTTCGATGTATTGGAGTCGAGCATCGATGTGACGAATTGAAGGTTTAAATTTGATGGTCGATGGGTTCGTCAATGGCATCGATATCGATGGTCGCTAGTTCGATTTCAAAGGATTGACTAGACTCGATGTCAAGGATCCTTTGTTGAGTCTCGATGTCGAGAATCCTTTGCCACACATCGATGTCAAGGACCTAACTCGATTTCGATATCGATTTTGGTGGTTATGCCCAGTTTTTCAATTGGGTTAAAGTTTTGCATCTTAGGCTATTTTGGGCGCACCGGGTCACTACAGAGTTTCGAAATTGACAGTTTCTACCCAAATTTGTGAAATTTCGCCAAAGGCAGTCCGTGAACAAATTCGAAAATTGAGATTTTTTGGATTTTCTGGATTCATGCAAAATGTTTATGCCATGTGTTAAGGGGGAGTTTTGGATAGAAAATTTCCAAATTGAGCATTTTCTCATTCCCTTTTTGGTTTAATAATCATTTTTTTTTATTATAAAAAGGGGGAGAGAATTAAATATGCGAATTCGAAAGTTGAACTTTTCATATTATGCGGAATTGAAGACCGAAGTGACCTTGAGCATTTGATGTTTATGAAGTGATTCAATTGGAGATTCAGAAGTGATTAGCTCATGATGGGTTTGGACTTATTGATGATTTTTGGGGAGTACTTTTATGATCAAAATTCGGTAATTTTGTGGAGATTTGGATACTCCTAATTTCCTTTCGATGTTCGGTTTGGAAGGACTCACACTCTAGAACCCGGATTGGAATGTCATTGAAGAATGGATGAATAGAAGTTCATTCTTATATGTGTCATGCTTAAGGTTTGGTTCGTGAAGTTGCTCGATTTTGGAAGACTGAAGCAGGTTATCCATTCCTAACTTTGAGGGGGAGAATGTTGAAGTGCAAAGTTATGCATGTATGATTTTGTTATGGTTTGACTCTTGTAGATCCACTTGCATGTGGTAGAGTAGCCTTGTGACATGAGATATATAGAGAGAAAGAGACATCTATACACCTTTATATGTAGTGGGTTTCATAACACTTGTAGAGGTGTGATTGAGAGATGTAGTGCATACTGAATAGTGAGTGAGGTATTTATGAAGTTCTAGTCTTGTACCCTTTTTGTACTCATTTACTATGATCGAATACTTCTTTTAGCACCCAAATCACCGTGTTATTTGTGTTCATTTAATTCTTCATGCCAAATCAAAGCTCATAATTCACATCAGTGGGGTAAAATAGACTCGTTACAACCTTGTGCTGACATATGAGTTGAAATAGACTCGGGGGTGAAATAGACCCGGTACAACCTTGTGCTGACATATGAGTTGAAATAGAATCGTGCATGAAATAGACCCGGCATAGCCTTGAGCTGGCATATATGTATGGTATGCGGTATTTCAAGATGATCGCACTGCACACACCATGATTTTCCCGCTTATTGACTCTGGTGTACTTTTGGGATGTTATTTGATTTACTCTAAATACTTTATGGTTTAGACAAACATGTTTGGTTGATGGTTTATTCAACATAAAAACAAAACTATTTGGTTCTGATTTTTGGGACGTTACAAATGAGGGCATGGAGAATAAAAACACAATTAACCGTCGAGCAATGTTTACGTATATTACATGTGTCACCGGTATAGTTATACATTTCTTATAATGTTATATATAGTTAAAAATCACAAAAATTATATGTAGTTAAAGTTAATGTTTTTTTGCAGGAAAACAACATTCCATGTGCCGTTGAAGCAACGGATTTTAAGATCCAATTGCCACTCTATATGCGTTATCTAATTTGGACTTTGCACGGAGTAGAGTCTCCACCAGTGCAACAGAGTCCCCCTACAACACGGTCTCCATCACCTTAACCCTCTTAGTTTCGACAAGCAAACTACATCATCTCACCCTCTCATGTTTGGGAAGCAAATCACATCACCTCACAAGACAATAAAATAAACAAGTTAATACCATAATCGAGCACTTTACGAAGTAAATTGACAAATGGGAAAATGAAAGACAATTTGGAGTGAATGATATTGATAATGTGGATGGCCAGAAAACCATTTTGGTGGTTTTGAACCGGTGCCACTCCATACGTATGCGAAATCGCCACTGGTTGCTGTTAAATTTAACTATAAGACAGTTACACCGATAAAGAGAGGGAATATGAAATCCACGTATTTTAGGAAGCCTTACGTACATGTATTAAATTAATTACTTTCTATTTATAAATTATATCATCGTTCAAAATTAATTAACATTTTGATTCTATAGGTTCTGTCCACAAAACTATTGAAGAAAAAAGGAAGAAAACTTCAGAAGGACGGTACTGTAGAGAGCGTAGAATTATTATTGGAGCATTACATGCCTACTGATGAGGAATATTGGAAATTATGGGGGAAAGAACCAGGCGACGCTTTTTTTGGAACATAAGCAATATAAAGGTTTTGAGATGAATTAGGAATTTTGGGAAACTTTACTTGGTATGTATGGACGTGGGTGGTTGGACACTATCGTAAGATATATCCCTTATTTCATAGCACAAAACATTTTGGATAATTAATTGTACAAAATGTATCTTCTTATCTTATAACACACAACATTTGGTAATATGAGCATTGTTGCTCAAGGAAATCAATCCCTCGAATGATATGTGGATGATTACGAAATCCTCAAGGCACCACTTTGGAAGATTAGAAAGAAGTTTATTTAAGGTGTATAGCAGTGAGGATGGTTGGCGGACCTCATTGAAAGGATATTGATCGAGATAGTATATTTATTTATATATCATATAATTTTAAAATTGTATATATATATATATATATATATATATATATATATATATATAATTTTAAATTTGCATATATATAATTTAACATTTTGTATAGGTTTTAATTCCCATCAACGTTGTGGCACTTCATTGATTTTTGGAAAAGTTGAATCTCATTACATGGAAAGTGACCATATATGATTCAACAAAATAATGTGGTTACTTTAAAAATTAGGGGAATAACGGTTGTTTCAAAACCTTGGGTGATAGTATTTTAAGTGAACTAAACAACATTTCATATTGGCAGCATTTTCCCGATAGACAAAAACCTATTGAAGTGGAATTTGTTGAAGGTGAAAACGTGTCACAACATGAAAAAGGAGATCTAGGAGATTGTGAAGTATTTTTGTGCATGTTCATGGAAATGCTTGCATCGGGGGGTGGAAGTGGAGACACACCAGCCAACTAGAGTTACAGGATTTAATTACCGTAATAGGATTGCATAAATTATTTGGGCAACTAGAGGTTGATTGTGTAGTTTTATTACTGTTTTTAAGACTATTTGGTTATGTTATGATTATATTAGTGCATCATTACCAGTAGAGTTAATCTCATAAACTAAAGAAAATTCGAAGATAATACATATAACAAACCTAAGAGCACATAATAAACGTACAACAATAATGATTAATTTAAGGGAACTACAATGGATACTTCTCTTTCTCCAGTGTTATATAGTCATCCCTAATTCGTATTTTATCTTCAAAACGATCTTTTTGCCGACAAAGATCTATCATTTTTGCATCA
Organism: Lactuca serriola; assembly: GCF_051521515.1. Classification (NCBI taxonomy): domain Eukaryota; kingdom Viridiplantae; phylum Streptophyta; class Magnoliopsida; order Asterales; family Asteraceae; genus Lactuca; species Lactuca serriola. The sequence continues at coordinate 270,761,387 of NC_136412.1, read as the reverse complement.
TTGTCAACAAGCCATTTTCCAGTCATTTAGATAGTCTTTTTTATCCATTGTTCATGCTCTTTGATTTTCTTTTTTATTAATCCATGTACATTCTTCAGCCTCCTTCCACTTTGGCGTAATGACGTCACGACGTTCAGTGAGAGTCCGAGATGACTCTTTATCTATTTTCTGTTGTTTTGCATCCCATTTTAATTGTTTCAAAGATTCATCAGACATATATCGCTATTTCGAAGAGGATGCAACAAAAGTGTTAATTGGATCACAATAGTAACAATCAACTTCCTCGCATGAGCAAATTTGGAAATTTGAAGATGAACTCATATTAAAATTCAAAAAAGATCGAACTCTTTACCAAGAATTCAACGATCATCTATGTAAATTTATTAACCCTTCCACTCCACATAGTTATTTGTCATTCCTCAGATCCGTTTTTCAGTCCACAGAGATGTTACCCATTGCGCATAGTTGTTCTTCAGTCCGTAGAGTTGTTTATCATTCTGCAGAACTGTTTGTTATTCCGCAGAACCAACTATCAATTGTTTTTCTTATTTAATTAAACATTTATTCTTCGAAAATCTAACACCTCTATTCTAAAATGGACGAAAATGTACCTACTTCTTCAAATGCAGTAACATCATCCGATGCTCCACGTCCATGGACGACAAAAAAGGTGATGGTCCTAACATGATGTTGGACAAATGGAGGAATTCAGACATAATTTGAGGGCCAATGAAAAACACACACTTTCTCTCAAAAATCTTCTTCATATCAAATGGATCATGGTGAATTTTGACAGATTCATGATATGTTCTTGTATTGGTTGTTGTATCCTCAAGACAAACCCATTCCAGGGCAATTCTGTCTTAGGACACCTCAATTTCAGGCCTCAATCTACTATTTCGAGTTTCTATTTTCTTTTGTAAACATCAACATTCAAGTATATATTATGATTTGTAAATCTTTGATATATATAAATTCGATTTATTTATGTTTCTGTTTGTCCAATTTAATATTTGATTACTTTTTTCATAATAGGAAGTGAGTTCGAATATGAGGACGTTTGGAATGTGGTTAAAAATAACCAATATTTCATGTAAGCAGTTGTTTTATTTGTAATATTTTTTGTAATTTTTGCTACTACTTTATCTTATTATTTGTAATGTTTTATGTTTCCATGTATTGTAATATTTGTGTTTTTTGTTTCCATGTATTTGTAATGTTTGTATTTTCTTTTCCATGGAATAAAGTAGAAAATAACCCAACTTATTTTGTAAATAACCTAATACAAACCAAATACACAAAAATAACCTAACACAAAGCATTACATATAAATAACGTAATAAAAACGAAGTACATAGAAATAACGTACTACAAACACAATACAACTTAAAAATACAAGAGATCTTTTATAAGATTCCAAGGTGCTTCATACTCAAATTCCGACCAATCGTTAATGGATTTGTATTCCTCTTTCGCCGCCTCCAAGATCACTTCCTCATTTTTATTCAGACATGCATCATCACTTTTGTTATAAAGATCGTTGAATAACAAGATTTCTATTTTGTTACTTTATACCGTTTTGTTGTGATATCAAGCGTGTTACTGGTGAGTGAAAATATGAAGGGTAATTTTTTAGAAAAATGGATTGAAGAAAGGATACAAAGTAGATGAAATGCTACACATTCTAAAGTGATTTTATAGTAAAATCCTTACCAGTGAAACCATACTTTTAAAATAATAAAAAACTATAAAACTGCGAAACTAACACTATTTAAGGCAGAGTAGATGAAACAGTACTGCGTAAGCACTACATTGCTGCAGAGTTAATGAAATAGTAATGCAAAATTTTGTTGGAAAACTCAATTTTTTGTCTTATACAAACTTCATAGTAAATAGATTTTAAAATAAACTTCATTCGTTCAAATTGAACCACAGAAAGTATGCTCCGTCTTCGTACTTCGTCCAATGGTTTTGTGAGGCTTTCATCCCTTGGTTTTCTATTGCTTGCGTCCCTAGGTTCTCTGACTCATGTGTCCCTTGGTTTTCTGGGTCCTGCTTCCATTGGTTTTCTGTCGCTTACATCTCTTTGTCTTCTGTCGCTTTCGTCCCACATCCAGGCGCCCCACTACATTTTCTACTTTTATTTTGCTTATTTGGGACAATTTTCTCACACGTCCTTGCATTATGTGTTATATTATGGCATCTACTACATCTTCTTATTTTTGGCTCCTCACCTTGTGATGGGATACGGTTGGTGTTTTTCGTTCTACCCGCTTGACGTATTTCCATTACAGGAGGGTTAACAAACATAAGGTCATTAGGAACCTCCCAATCATGATTAACTGGAAGAGGGTAGATGACCCCTCATACGTTCTTCGATATGTTTCAATTATATAAATATCTGAAGCCATATGCCCACAGTTTTCATTTTTCAAGTGCATTAAAACCGTTATCTCAAGACTACAAGACAAACCAATTAGTTGCCAATAATTCAAAGAATATGTATTTTGCCTCAAATTAACTATGCTACCACTTTTGAAGTCATGGACTTGATATGTCACCTTGTCAACACCAAATACCGAACATCCTGTTATCCCCTCTTTATTTTTATTAACCATAGCTTCAGCCAACTTCGTAAGTATTGTTGTACTTTTTCTGTTAAAAAAATGATATATCATTATATATCACATTTATCATACAATTTGTAAAAATTTTAGTCATACCTACAGCCACCCCGATGTTGGTAAAACCATTTCTGCATAAGCACGCGGAAGAACTCAAGAAGTATTAATATAGGCAACTTCCTTAAATTTGTTATACAACATTCATAGACTTCGCACTATTTGAGGTCAAGTAATCGTACCTCATAGTAGGGCAATGTGATCTAGTCCATTTATCGCGTGTAATTTAACTAATGTACACCTCTACATCTGGTCTAAGAGTACAAAGTCTCGCTTATATTGTTCAAACTCAGTAGTCTTGTAAGCTCTAACAAGTTGCCAACACAAAATTGTTGTTTTTTTTTCAAAGGTGTGCACTATGTTTCCTATTAGATGAAAACCACACAATCCGTGTTGAGAATTTGGAAAAACATTTTGAATACTTACGACATTTGATGCAGCTTTATCCATTACCAATGTCATACCTTCCAAATCACCAATGCTTTCATGTAGTTTTTCAAGAAACCATGTCCAAGAATTTGTTGTCTCTTTTGGGAAAATTCCATAACCAATAGGCAATATCTGATTGTTGCCATCCATTACTACTTCATGCAATATGGTGCCTTTGTACTTTCCCTTCAGGTGGGCAGCATCCATAATAATATTTTTCTACAAAACCCTATGAAAGCATGTATATGCAACAATTTTGTAACAACCATGAATATATTACCAATATATTTTGTTTATAAGCACTATATATTTGCAAAGTTTTAAATTTAATTTATTTATTTACTGCACAACCAATAGCGAAAAAACAATACTCGAAGCGAACCTCAAAATCAGTTTGTATGTACGCCACAGTCGCAACATTATGTTTCTTCAAGTTGTGAAAATGAATTGAAAGTTTGGAGAAACTTTCTTCGGGGATCCTCTTCATCAATCCTTTAGAACATTATCTAGCTTGCCATACTTGTGAATAACTTAAATTATTTTGTAGCAACGAATTCATATCTCTAATTATATCTTTAGGACTCCAAACTCTCAAACTACATTGACCCAAAATGTCATGTATTATGGTTCCCACGACTTCACTATTTGTTTGCCTATGATTTGGGTGTATAAGTAATGAAGAACATTTTTTCTCATCATTAAACATATTAATTTCAAATATTTCAGTTCCTTTAATTACAATTGTATTTAAACGTCAATGGCGGTTTTCTTGCAAACAAACAACCTGGTACCGAGATTTGGTTGATTTTTCTACCTTAATCTGAAACTTTTCTTTAACGACTTTGAATTTAACAATAGATGCTAGGTTTTTTTTGGTGTTGTAGGTTTGATTCACAAATATTTTATCATTCAGACCTAAACTTTGAAATGGTCCAGATTAAAGAATAGGTTCTGGACAATCAGGAATGGGAGGAATAAAATACCATGGGTTAAAAGCAATTTTTTTGTTGCGTGTACTCATCTTCCAACCAACCTTCGTTTGATTTTTTATCAGATTATCGATCATCAAAATCAGGTACTTTTCCAAACTTTAATAAATTTTGTTGTTCTAATTTTGTCATGCACAAATTTGGTTCTTGATCATTATCTCATACAAAGTTATCAGGAACTGAAGCTCTCTTTTGATAACCCACTCCTACGTCATTTCCTCGTCTACATGAAAGGTTTCCACCAGATTGTCTTTCTCCACAGCCTCGACTACTTTTTGATCCAATAAATTGGTTGTTCTTCCACTTCACCACTGGCTGTTCTTCAACTTCTTCACCAAGCACCGAAAAATACAAATGCACTGTCTGATTTATTTAAAATATTACATGTCTCAGTTTAAATACATTTTATTCATCTACAAGCTCCATAACATACGCACAATCCAGGTGTTTAAAAGGAAAAGATATATGACTATTGAGCACACTTGCCTGATTTCTAACCATTTGTAATAACATATGATGGTCATAGTTAAGAGGAAGATTTAAATCAAAGTTTTTAACATTATTTCTAACATAAACCTCATCTCCATTAACCAACTACCACAAACCTCCCATACACAGAATAATAAAACTGATTCTTTCAATACACTCTCCATATGGATAATGAAAAAACGAGTTCTAATGATTAAAGCATTCACAAAAACGGGAAAAAAGGGTTTCTAGTCAGTAAAAGTGTTAAAATACTGATAATACCATTAAAAACGAAAAAAAAATGTCATTTGTTGTTCAAAATCGCTCCACCAACCATTTCTGCAGAAGAGTAATCGTTCCTCAGAGGTGTACATGCATTCCGTAGAGACCCTCTCAATGGAAATGTTGGAAAATATTTAATGCTTTCAGCTACCACTGCAGAGGCATATTCATTTCCAAAGAGGCATACTCATTTCCGCAGAGACATCGTCTGCAGAACAATGTAAAATCATGATTTTTTTTTGTCTTTTTACCTCACGAGTCCAACTCCATAGAGTATAAGGTCTTCCGCAAATACCCTCTCTGTGAAAGTTGTGGTCATTTAATAAACTTGTGTTTTTCATGGTCATTTATGATGGGTTTTGAGCATAACTACAACATATGTGTTCATGCAGCCCTAATTGCTTTGCATCTAAGTTTTTCACTAGTTGAACATGCAAATTGAATACCAAAGCAAAACCCGAGATCTAGCATATATAAATCGAAAATCACATAATAAAAGGGCTTTGATGTTTACCTTACTTGTTATGTAGTAATAACAAGAACACCTTGTAGATCCTTGACTCTTGAAAGCTTTGTGCCTCAAATGTTGCACCTCTAATGGCTTACAAACACCACTAGCAAGAGGATGAGAGGAGAGAGGAGGGAATCTTTCTGAACTTCGACTAGGGTTTGTAGCAATAATGCATTTTCCAAAAATCATATGAGGTGGGGTCTTTATATAGTTGTGGGCTGCTAGGGTTTGCTAAAGGAAACCCTAATTTCCTGCTTAACGCTTAAGCGGCCCATGGACCCTTATTAAGGAGCCTTGGATGAAATCTATAGGGCCTCCCTATAGTTTTTGTCCACTTTATTCTAAGGAGTCCAGTAGCCTAGTTTTAGAACTATCAATGATTTGTATAACCCCTGTTCCTTTAATTGGTTTCTTTAATCCCAAAATTAATTCCAAATCAATTTCTAATTAAATGCTAATTAAATAACATGATCTCTAATTAATATATTATTTTCATAATACATTAATAAATCAATTTATTATTCCAAACAATAAATTCACCCTCTCTTTCCAAAAGTCATCATGTCCAGTTGCTAGAGTGAAGGCAACCCAGAAGGACCATGCTACTATCAAATCAAATGAATACCAATTATAGTTATGGGCTTAGACACCTAATCCAATGTCACACCGCCAAACCAAGGATGGCGGAAACGTCCAGGGGTGGAGGACTTCATGTGTAGTATCACAACCATGAGTATAATAGTGCTCAAAGTAATTACAACCATCATAAATATAATTGAAAAAGTTACACCAAAGTATATGTTTACATGATTCGAATCAATTACATTATGATACAAAATGAACTGTTTGATGATTTATCGTCCCATCCTCAAAACGTTGTTGATTTCCTGTTTTCACTGAATTCCTGAGAATACAAGTAGTTTTGAAAAGTGTCAACACAAAGGTTGGTGAGTTCATAAGCTTTTGACAGTAAAAGTTTGAAAATCGATCTTTGTAAGGAGATGTATGTTACCAAGAAAAATCCAATATTTTCCTTATAAAAGTTATGTAGTCCTAAATACCAGGACCGAAATGAACAAGTATTTGTCATACTTAAAGATATAAATGTGGTTTTAAATTGGCGTAAAACCCTTTCTGATTTGAGAAAAATCCCGTAATGAATGATGTGTGGTCTTAAATACCAAGACTAAAAATATACCATAATATCTGTAATTATTGATATAAAAAGTGATTTTAAATTGACATAAAACCCCTTTTGATTTATGAAAATCCATGTAAACTTTATGTTGTTAAATCCCTATGTGAGCCGCTATAATCATACTAATGACTGAATAAACCTGCCACAACGTTTCTCAGGCGTTGCGAAACTGAAATGACACTTGTCACCTCAGACCTACCAGTCTAGCTGTTGCAAGCAGCTCTGGTGTGGGTTTGTCAAACCCAATATAGATCTATACACAACTATCACGTTCTCCCTCCAGGAGACTCTGATTATAACTACCAGGAATTTAGATTCCGCACTCGGACGTACGGAAGAGATTGTTTCACAATTTAGGTTAACAAGTTTACGTGTGGTGTGCATGAGTGTAAAACCTTTTCCTGTGGGAATAAAACCTTCCGAAATGTGTTTGTTGTGTTAATGGAAACATAAACCATACCTATTATAGTTTATCCCAAAACGTTTGTAATGTATAAGAACTCATTTATGAAAACGCATTTGTGTTATGAATCCAAAAACTGTGCTTATTATAGCTTAATATACGTGTTCTAAATGAATGAATAATCTTATCATGAACGACTAAGTTTCAGTTTATGATGATAAACTAACAAGGAAACACATTCAATATTTAGAACTTATTGTTATACACTTTGCTCAACATAATACAAAGTGTTATGAAATTTATATGCTGTTAACTAAATTTAACCTTCCTGTGCTGTTTTAGAAAAGTCATAGAAAAATTATACGAAGTCAAAAACTAAATCTGTAAATTCTGAGAGTTCCCAAAATGTGTCTAGTTTACTCATAATTTTTATCATGATTTTTAATGACCTCCAACTTGGGTGAAATAGTCCATAATCACAGACTGGTCCGGATTGGTGTTTGAAATGATAGGGAGTTTTGTAAAAATCACCATAAATCGTAGAAAAATCGTATAGAGGTGTGCAAGTAGTCATTTTAAAGCTAAGAACTGGAGCTACTTACACCTAAAACATTTTTTCAAACAAAAATGTTTAAGTTGTCCAAAACATTCCGTGAATGGAGTCCAACGTTTCTGATGAAAGCTGTTAGAAAATTTTAGTTATGTTCTTGGTGTTTTAACTTGTATTCCCCCCCCCCCCCCCCCTAAAAACTTGATAAAACATGAAAATGTAGGGGTATGAACTCACCTTGAGTGATTTCAGTAGATGGATGATGGAGAAAAGAATTTCTCAACTCAAGAACACTTGGGAGGTGCTTGAAGATTCGAAGATCTACCACAAATATGACGATATTTGTGTATTCAATCTATGATTGGAGTAGAAGGAAGTGTAAAAATCATAAGGATAATGAACATACTCAACAAAAGTAGAAGGAAAGCCTTGGAAATCTCGAAATTGAGAGAGAAGAGTTGAGAGAAAAGTGTTTGATCTTGTGGCGAAAATGAGAGAAAATGAGTGAAGTGAGGAGAGAGGGTGGATGTTCCAGCTCTAAGAACGTGGGAAATGGCTGGAAATGATGATAAAGTACATTAGCATGACTTAGGTATGGTGGAAGGACAAGGGGTTGTACCATGGAGGTATGGGGAGGTTGCTTGTGTCACGCACTGAGGCAAAGTCAACACTCCACCCATAAATCTTACCTACTAGATTTTATTCTTAGACAAGGATTTTCCCCAAAATATAATTAAAATATGAATATTTGGGGCTTATTATGTTAAAATATGAGTTTGTGAGAAAATCCTGCGTTAAAATCTCGAAAAACAGGCTCAAAACGCTAAAGATATCGAAAATTGGGTGAAAACTGTCAAAATCCGAAGTTCTGGCCGAGGGTTCGGTCCTAGCCGCTAGAACCGAGAGCATGAGAAGGAACCGAGAGCAGGAGGAGGAACCGAGAGTGGGGCTCGGATGCGCAGGCTTGCTCCTCGGCTCAAGTCCTCGGATGCGCAGGTTCGCCTCTCGTACCGAAGTGGAGTCTCTTCTGACTGAAGGTGAGAAGGGGAGTCGAAAGTCAGGTTCGGTTTGGAATGATCAGGAGACTGAAATAAACAGAGCACTCGGTCCATTTCGGTTGAGAGGGTCTCGGCTCCTAAAAGGTTTCGGTTCCTGAGAGGGTTTCGGTTCCTTGAGAGGGGTTTCGGTTCCTAAAAGGAGTTCCGGCTCCTTAAGTCTGTTTTTCGCGTAGACTTTCATTTTTTGGGCTGTTTTCGCCAAATTTGAGGGTCGGGATGCCCCGAGTGATTATAGAAAGTTGAGAGAGATTTTGAGAGAGATTAGGGAGAGATTTGTCATACTTGGAGAGATTTGGCATACTTATAGAGATTTGACATACTTGGAGAGATTTCTCATACAAAGAGAGATTTCACATTCTTGGAGAGATTTCTCATACAAAGAGAGTTTTGGGAGAGATTTCACATTCTTGGAGAGATTTGGGAGAGATTAAATATTCTTGGAGAGATTTCTCATACAAAGAGAGTTTTGGGATAGATTTCACATACTTAGAGAGATTTGGGAGAGATTTCATATTCTTGGAGAGATTCTCGATAAAGAGATATAGAGTGAAAACGATTGAGAGAGGTTTCGTGTGTGGCCAATGCGAGTGTCCGGCTTCGCAATGCAAGGTTCGTAACCCCTGTTAAGCCTTGTTTAAGGATCTTACACACTCCCGATGAGTATGCAACATTGTTTTATCGGTTTGGCTCGCCATGTACCATAGTTTTAGGTTAAGGAGATCTAGATGTATGCACTTTTCGATTTATGATCTCTCATTAGAATAGCGAGTTGTTTAGAAATTACATAACGTAAACTCTAGTACCCATGGGCAAATTGAGTCGAATGGTTTGACTTGTTGACTTCAGTTGACTTTGACTTGACCGGAAATTGACGGTTGTCACATCCAATAGTCTCCCACTTGGATAAGTCTAATAACTATAGTTGCAAGTACGACTTCAAAATTTGACTAGCAATCGTAGCTTTAAAAAGTCGTTGTCGAACTCTAACCTAGTCAGTTACAAGTCTTAAGATAAGGGATCATATAATCTTTCACTGCAAGATATCATGTGGATAAAGACTTGGAAAAAATCATTCTCATTGTCCAACATTTTGTTTCTCGATTTCTGATTTGTATGACAAAGAACTTAATTGGACACATCACTTCAGTCCTGACCAGGCCCGACACATAAGTCAACACAAAATCATCGAGGGGCCCAAGATATCGCTTTTACCCCTTGGGATAAAAGGAAGAGATAAACTTTGACTTATATGCTTGTACTATTTACTCATCAAATCATACACAACAATACGTTTTATAACATCAAGTTACTAATGCGTTTACGCATTATCAATGCACAACCAACTCGTAAACAGCAACTCATATATCTCTGTTTAAAGATTATACGATATTATCATCTCATAATTACTCGTGATACATTCCATGAAGTAATTCTATGAGCATGTGTTTAATACAATACTTAAATCCCCATTTTATGAGTACTCATGAACGTTGCAACAAACATTTGCTAAGTCTAAACACTTAGAAAACCTACAAGCCAATTGATGACAGTCTTAATTCAATACTTACTTCCAATGTATGATCGACTGTGGATAATTTGAATAATCTAATTATTCTGGAAGTAAAACATGCAAAGTTGAAACACAAAAAAAATGACATAAGATAGTAAACAATTCTCATAAATAAATCTCCATTACTTAATCATCAAATGTCAATTACATTTATATTGTTACAAGTTTCTAAAATATCTATCTAATCACTAAAACTAATATCGTCCTTCATACCACTGCTCCTTGCATGTTGAACATGCTTAATCCTACTTAGACCCTTAGTGAGGGGATCGACAGGATTATCTTTTGAAGATACCCTTTTTTTACTTCGAGGAGTCCTTCTTCTACCCGATGTCTGATAAAGTGGTATTTTCTGTCGATATGTATGGATCTTCCATGATCCTTTGGTTCCTTGGTCAAGGAAACCGCTCCTTCATTATCGCAAAAAATCTCCATGGGCTCCTTTATAGTTCGTACAACTCCAAGGTCTCCAATGAAGTTCTTCAACCATATTGCCTCCTTTGACGCTTCATTGGAATATATATATATATATATATATATATATATATATATATATATATACATACACACACACACACACACATATATATATATATATATATATATATTCTGACTCACATGTTGAATCAACCATGGTCTCCTGATTGGAACTTTTCCAAGTCACTACTCCTCCATTGAGTGTAAACACCCAACCAGACTAAGAATAGAAATTGTCTCAGTCTGTCTGAAAACTGGCGTCACTATAACAAGTAACTCTCAAGTCATCACTGCCACGAAGAACAAGGACACATTCCTTAGTTCTTTACAGATACTTAAGAACGTTCTTGACTGCTATCAACATAGCTTTACCTGGGTCCCCTTGATATCGACTTACCATGCTCAAAGCAAAAGCCACATCAGGTCGAGTACATGTCGTGGCATACATGATCGTGCCAACGACAGAAGCATATGGAACTTGACTCATTTCTGCTATCTCGGCATCGGTACTCAGACTCTGAATCATATTAACTTGGTGTTGCTCTGGATATGTAATTCTCCTTTCTTGGAATTCTCCATGCTAAAACACTTCAACACTTTATCCAAGTAAGTAATTTGACTAATTCCAACTAGTCTTCTACTCCTATTTCTCAAAATCCTTATTCCCATAATATAAGCAGCCTCTCCTAGATCCTTCATAGCGAAACACTTTCCAAGCCATGACTTAACTTCCTACAAGGTTGGAACGTCGTTTCCTATGAGCAGTACGTCATCAACATACACTACTTGAAAGCTTACTATACTCCCAATAGCATTGACATATACACATGACTCATCCTCACTCCTAGAGAAACCAAACTTTTTGACTTTCTCATCGAAGAAAAGATTCCATCTGCGAGAAGCTTGCTTAAATCCATAGATTGACTTCTCAACCTTACACACTCTATAGGGTACTTAGCATCCACAAAACCCTTTGGCTGACTCATGTAAACATCTTCAGCCAACTTTCCATTAAGGAAAGCGGTTGTGACATCCATCTGCCATATTTCATAATCATGAAACGCAGCTATGCCTAACATAACCCAAATAGATTTTATCTTAGCCACCGGTTTGAGTAAAGCCCTTCGCAACCAGCCGTGCCTTGAACATGTGTACCTTTCCATCCATATCAATCTTCTTCTTGAAGAGCCATTTGCACCCAAATGTCTTACGACTTGGTACATTGTCAACCAAGTTCCAAACTTTATTGCCCTACATGGACTGGATCTCGCTGTCCGTTGCCTCTTTCCGTTTAGCAGACTCAGGGCCCGCCACGGATTCCTTGTAGCTAGAAGGCTCATCCAAATTTACCAGTGTACTATCACTGATAAACATATCACCATCCGTACTAATATGAAAACCATAAAACTCTAGTGTCATTCTAACTCAAGTGGAACTCCTAAGAGGTAACGAATCGTCAATAGGTTCAACATGAATTTCTTCCTCGGGTTGAGTGCTAGTGTTATAGGTTCCTTCACCGCTTGACTCTTGAATCTCTTCAAGATCAATTATACTTCCACTGTCCTCTTTGCATATGAGTTCCCTACGGCGGAAAACTCCCCTTCGTGCTACGAAGACCATGTTCTCACTAGGTCTATAGAACAAGTATCCAAAGGACTTCTGTAGGTAGCCGATGAAAATACATCGCTCACTTCGAGGTTCAAGATTGTTGTCAGTCACTCGTCTAACGAAAGCTTCACAACCCCAAACCTTGATATGTGCTAACGAGGGAACCTTCCCTGTCCACATCTCGTGATGTGTTTTGGAAAACTTCTTTGTTGGGACTAGATTAAGGATATGGGCGGCAGTCTCTAAGGCATACCCCCAGAACGATATCAGAAGCAAATCTTGACACATCATGGAACGAACCATGTCCAACAAGGTTCGATTATGCCTCTTAGATACACCATTAATTCGTGGTTTCCTGGGAGGTGTCAATTTTGAAACAATTCCACATTCCTTGAGGTAGTCGTGGAACTCGTTACTAAGATACTCACCACCTCTATCAGATTTAAGCATCTTGATCTTCTTGCCTAGTTGATTTTCGACTTCATGTTTAAACTCTTTGAACTTTTCAAAGGTTTTTGACTTATGCTTGATTTATTAGATATATCCATATCTGCTATAATCATCAGTAAAAGTAACATAAAATCGATTTGCATCCCTTGTGGTGGATCTAAAGGACCCACACACATCAGTGTGTATGAGATCCAACAATCCCTCACCTCTTTCACAAAAACCCGTGAAAGGTGATTTAGTCATCTTTCCAAGAAAAGAAGACTCTCATGTATCATCCGACCTTAGGTCAAATGATTCCAACACTCTATCCTTTTGGAGTTGGGCAATGCGTTTCTTGTTGACATGTCCAAGATGACAATGCAACAAGCATGCTTTGTCTAAACCATTAGATGAATCAATATGCAATACACTATTTCTTAAATTGTCTATAACCATCACATTTTCATATACACCATCACAAGGCAATGCATCAAAATAAAATACACCATTATAATAAGCATTAATAGATCCATTCTCATTATTAAAAGAATATCTAAAACTTTGTCTGTACAAACCATGAAAAGAAATAATATTCCTTGTCATTTCTGACAAGTAGCAACAATTATTCAAGTCTAAACACAACCCACTACTAAGCATTAAAGAATAAACATCTATCTTAGTAACATGTGACGATCTCCTATTGGCCATTATCAGGTTCATCTTCCCAAGCTCCACATTCATACTCTCTTTTAGTCTCTACAAGTCAGAGCAAATGTGAAAACCACATCTTGTATCAAGGACCCAAGAATTCGAATGCGATGAGTTTTTAGAAAAAATAGTGTAAATACCTGCCAAGTAGGCTTGATCTTGCCATCCTTAATGTCCTGCGGGTACTTGGGGCAACTTCTCTTCCAATTCCCTTTGTCTTGGTAGTAGACGCACGTTGCTTCTTTTGGATCTGAGGCAAGAGGAGCAGAACTGGTTTTTCCTTTGGGTCCACTACTAGAAGACCCATCATGAGACTTTTCCTTCCATCTTTGCTTTGGGGGAGCTTTCCTCTTTTTCCCCTTTCCTTGTCCAATAGCCATGACTGGAGCAACAGTAGTAGGGAGAGTGAATTCAACAGCCTTTCCTTTCAATCCACTTTCAACAATTCTCAGTAATCCATGAAGTTTACTCAACGTGACTTACTTTTTTCTCAAATGATAAGTCATCTTGAACTGATCATAGAAAGGAGGTAAAGAGTGCAAGACTATGTCGATAACCAAATCTTCATCAAAGTTCACATTAAGCTTCAAGAGACGATCCACATAGCGCTGCATGTGTTGCAGGTGGGTCGTGATGGACCATCCATCCTTTATCTTGGTGGTTATGAGTGACCTGACTATCTCATACCTTTCTTGACGTGCTCTTTGATGGTACTTCTCCATCAAGTCCTTGCATATCTCATAATGCCAATAGTCCTCATAGAACCGCTACAGCTCAGAAGTCATAGTGGCCACCATAATGCAAGATACTTTGGTAGTATCCTTTTAGTGGGCTCTATACTTAGCCATTTCTTCAGGAGTAGCTTGTGATTCATCTATCTCATTCAAATCTTTGTTGAGGACGTATTCCTTGTCCGCAAAATGCAAGGCCATTATGATGTTACAAATCCAATTATTAAAATTGGATCGATCAAATGTCACCTTGGCACAAATGCTCATGAGCGAGAAAGTGTTGGAGGAACCGGAAGCGTTGTTTGAGGTAGACATATGCAAAAGAAGAAGGACAAGTTTTGATTAGATAAGGAATCCTTAATATAACACCCAAAATGAAATATTAAGGCTAGGACCCAACACAATAATTCACAATTCAGAAAAGGGATGTTGTAATCCAATTGTAAATTTTTTTAAGGTAGGTAAATGACGATTTACCAATTCCACCATGAAAACGAAATTTTAAATGAATTAGGTTTTAAATGAAATTCCAAGATCTTTTGAGATTCATTGAACTATTCAATGACATGTTAAATCTCGATTATGCCTTTTTCATTTGTGACTGGGATACCGAGGATCATAAACAAGGGGTGAATAACCATGAAAATTAGTTTGGTACTCTCGATGTCATTTATCACTTAATCAATGTGTCGGTTAAGCACACACGCTCCATTGATCAATGATAATTTACGAGCTACCCATTGCCACCCTTTGTTAATCCATGTTAATGTATCGGTTAACCACACATGCTCTACTAACGACTTTTACAAAGTGCAATGTGCAATTTCATGGATTAGCATCAAATTCACATTTTCCTAAAGTAACTAAGATTGAGAAATTTATAAACATTTAGTTACCTTATATTTATCATTATACTTATTAATGAAAGATTAATGTCCTATCCTACCCGTTCGCTAACGACCCTCCACTAGTCAAGAGTGCGGTGGGCAAGAATGGATACACAATGGCGGTCATTTTATAGGTCACTTCCATAAACACCCCTTATGGACCAACTTCGTGAATAAGGCTTACTACGGTAAGACTC
This sequence comes from Lactuca serriola, assembly GCF_051521515.1. Lineage (NCBI taxonomy): Eukaryota > Viridiplantae > Streptophyta > Magnoliopsida > Asterales > Asteraceae > Lactuca > Lactuca serriola. The sequence continues at coordinate 270,746,211 of NC_136412.1, read as the reverse complement.
AATTTTCTTATAGATATATATAAATTAAACTTTTAACTTTATAATAGTATAGGGTGTATTTTAAACTTTTAAAATACTAGTGTTCTAAATTTAAGATTTCAAAATTAAACTATTTAATCGAATTTTAAATTATAAAACCAAATGGTGTATTTTTAAAACTTTTACAAAAAATACTAGATCAAATTTTAAATAATTAAATTAATAAATTAATTTTGTCTTTATCTTAAAATTTGACCAAATCACTTAATTTGATAAGGATATACATTTACCTTTTCAGAAAATTCAATTTCAAGCAATTAAAACGAAATAAGGTAATTATTCTAATCAAATCAAGATATCAAAATCGGAAAATTAGGGATCGGATGAGTCAACTCGTCAAGTCAGGCGATGAACTCGTCGAGTTCATAATTAACTCGTCGAGTCTGATGAACAGATTGACGAAGCTATTCCCCCATCTTTTGGACAATTCACTATTGCATCAAATTCAACTGAAAAACAACCTAGGCTCTGATACCACTGATGGGTTTTGAGCATAACTACAATCTATATGTTCATGCAACCCTAACTGCTTTGGATATAAGTTTTTCACTAGTTGAACATGCAAATTGAATACCAAAGCAAAACCCTAGATCTAGCATATATAAATCGATAATCACATAATAAAAGGGTTTTGATGTTTGCCTTACTTGTTATGTAGTAATAACAAGAACACCTTGTAGATCCTTGACTCTTGAAAGCTTAGTGCCTCAAATGTTGCACCTCTAATGGCTTACAAACACCACTAGCAAGAGGATGAGAGGAGAGAGGATGGAATCTTTCTGAATTTCGACTAGGGTTTGTAGCAACAATGCATTTTCCGAAAATCCTATGAGGTAGGGTCTTTTTATAGTTATGGGTCGCTAGGGTTTGCTGAAGGAAACCCTAATTTCTTGCTTAAGGCTTAAGCAACCCATGGACCCTTATTAAGGAGCCTTGGACGAAATCTATAGGGCCTCCCTATAGTTTTCGTCCACTCTATTCTAAGGAGTCCAGTAGCCCAGTTTCACAACTATTAATGATTTGCATAGCCACTGTTCCGTTAATCAGTTTCTTTAATCCCAAAATTAATTTTTGATTAAATACTAATTAAATAACATGATTTCTAATTAATATATTATTTTCATCATACACGCCCTCATTTTGGTTATTTGATGAATTTCTCTCTCTCTCTCTCTCTCTCTCTCTCTCTATATATATATATATATATATATATATATATATATATATATATATATATAGATTCTATGGAAAACAAGAAACCTAAAAAAACCCTAAAAATCATAAAAATGCATAAAAAAATACTTAGACATCACAAATCTTTTATTCGATTTTATATTATGAATTTTCGCAGCTTTTTCTTTATTTTCGCTGAAATTTTTTTTGAAAAAAAACTAAAAAACCAAAAAAAAATCGATTTTTTTTATTTTTTTCAGCGATTTTGTAAATAAACCTACAATTTTTAGGTAAAAAATGTCAAAAAAATATTTGTGATCTCTAAGTATTTTTTTTATGCATTTTTAGGGTTTTTTTTGTTTTCCATATAACCCTTCCTATATATATATATATATATATATATATATATATATATATATATATATATATATATATATATATATATATATATATATATATATATATATATATATATATATATATATATATATATATATATATATATCTTTTAAAATTCCACCAACCAATCACACAATCGACTGCGTTTAAATCCATCTAAATCCAAATGGTTAATATGATTAAATGGTGATACTTTCATACTCTCTTTTAAGACAAAAGATTGACTTTTGTTTATCAAAGCTTTAGAGCTTAATTTACAAGAATGATTAACATCAAAGTCAAGTTGGTTATTATTTGATTTAGATGGATTTAAAGTTTTCAAGTACTTAATGTATTTTTTCCTATATGAGCTCTTATTTGTGTTTTTATCATCTTCGTCAATTTCTAACTTTCCAAAAAGAATTAAAGTTTTCAAAGACTTAATGTATTTTTTCCTATATGGTTGTCTTAATCTTTCGTTTGATTGTGTGAGGATTCTTGATGAGAAATAAACTTGTTTATGATATTCATTTTAAAATGAACATGTTACTAAACTTGAGTTTTTGAAACCAGAGGTGTATCTAAGTTAAGGGAAGATAGGTCCTAGGACCTACATTTTTTTAAAATTTTAATAGAGGTATAAATATAAAAAATAAAAAAAATAAAAAAATAAAAAAATTAGGAACTACCTTATTATATAAAGGAACTACCTAATAATTTTTTTTAAGAAATGAATATCAATGAACCCAGATTTTTTTTACCTAATAACCATTTAGAAGAAGTCCAATGTGTAAATATAGTTCAATCCATCTAAAATTAAACAAAAAAAAGAATTGGAAACGTCATTCAACGATTCAACGACTCCCGTTCCCTGTGGCCTCAAGCCGTAAACTGTTGCACCTGCCGACTTCAATTTGCCAGACGGTACCGTCTGACCTGGCCATTGCCTAGTCGCCCTTTTTTGCCGTTCATCCTCTCCATCGACAGTAATCAATCCACAGGTTTAAAATCTTAGTTTTCTTGTATATGTAAAAAAAAGTGACTAATTTTTGAGTGATAGTTAAGTAACGTATACTCCGAAAAAAAATATTTAAAAGATATCCACGACAAGAAAATTATGAATATGTTTCAAAATTTAAGATTACATATGGTTCATTTGTAAGAATTTTATTAGAACTATTAAAGTGATTTTTAAATATTTGAAGGCATACAACATGACCTGATCCGACCCGCAGTATAACCTTTTACTCTTTCATATTTTTTCAAATTCATTTACATTAGAAACCACCGTGTAATTTTTTATTTTAAATTTGCTTTGAAAGTAACTTTAAATATAAACTCTAACAATCAACACACTGGAATTATGTAACTAGCGAGTTTTATGTATGACACTCCATATTTAAATTTACATTCAAAAAGATTATTTCAAGATACAGACATAATTTACTTAGAAAAATTAAGTATTTCAAATTAAAAAGAAAATATAAAGTAATGTATTAAAGTCAACTAAAGGTACCTGTGAGCACCCTTGTCGATAGGGGTGAGCATAATAACCGAAAAGTCGAACCAAAACCAAATTAATCGATATAACCGAACCATTTTAAAAACCGTTGGTTCGGTTTCTAATTTTTGTTAACCAATAACTAACGGTTTGGTTATGGTTTGATAGGTTAACCGAACCATTATTAACCAAACCGCTAACTTATATTTTAATATATAAAAATTATAGATTATATATAAAATAATATAGTCAAACTTATTTAAGATCTATTAAAATATTGAGAATAAAATCCATAAATTCTCACTTATCAGGAGACGAACGAGCAATCAAACCATCAAAGGTTGATCACATAGACACACACAATCTTTCAATCATGCATTGAGTTAGATTATTGATTAATGTTGTAATTCATAATCGGCTAATTCTACAATTTGTAAACATTATTCATAATTAGTTTAATCTTCACACTCATAATCATAAACGAAGGCTTCTCACACCGTTAATCCTAATCAAAGATTGTTTTGACTTTATAGTCCTATTCGAAGGATTTTTTGACTTTATAATCAAGACTTTTAGGTAAGTTAAGTTTTGATTCTTCTTGACTCTGTGATATATTAAGGATGTATTTTTTGAAATTTTATGGTTTTTTTTTTATTTCCTGTTTTTGACTTCACATTGAATGTATATGAGTGATTGTCTTTTTTTATCCAATAACACATAATATGAATGTTTGACTTTTTTATTTTATAGTTTTTGATTTAATCGTATTGGACGTGTATGAATGTTTGGCTTTATTTTAACATTAATGTCAATTATCAATATATGAAATTATTAATGTCAATTTTTTTAATCTTTTATATTTTTATTGAATGTTTTTTATTTTGAATGTGACTATGTATTATCTCAATCTAAGTATTAAATGTACACATTTTATTCTATTACTATAAGTTAGGTTACAAATATTGACATCAAAGACTTTTTGGTATTCTATCTTCATTTTTTATGCCAATATATTTTGGTCATTTATATTATTTTGAACATTAACCAATATTAACCATATCCAAAACTGTTAACCGATAAAAACCATTAACCATAACCAATGGCTACCAAAATGAATTAACCAATCATAATGGTTATGGTTCGGTTTTAACCAATAACCGAACCAAACCGTCTCATACACACCCCTACTTGTCGAATTTAAGAATACATTATTTAAATACATGAAGATTTTTAGCACTTAATTTATACAACTTAGGTCTCGTCCTTTACTTGATTCAAATAAAAACATTCGTTTATATAAAACGAACAAGAAAAAAAATATTTTATAAAGTATGGCACTAACTCGTTTACACTTTAAAAGAATAGATGAAATATGGATTATCGAATAAAAATGTTAGACTTGGACAGACCACTTAGACAAGATACAAATTTTGTATTTATGAAATATTTATTTAGGATGAGGAGAAATAATATATCCATGGAAGCGTGTGCAACACGTGTTAAAGAAGGGTCCATGTAGGATGTGAAGTGGCAATGATTAATATGAGGTGTGCACTGGGGAATCGTGGCTCCCTACGTGCGTGCATTCTTCCCACTTGTCGTCTGCAAGTTTGGATCGGATAATAGAGATTTTTGCTTCTACATAGCTTGGTAAAAAAAGAGTATATGCCCGTGTAACTTCAATCATCGATCGATGATCCCATTTTAGGGGTCATTATGGTATGTCTTGTTGCAATAGATTTGGTTTTTAATGGTCGATTAAAAAGACATTTTATTTTATCATTTCGACATCTTATCTAATTATTAAATTATTTTATTAATTGAAAACTAGATATGAGACCCATGTGTTACATGAGTTTATTTAAAAGAAAAAAACTAAATATAAAATTTTAAACATTTAAAAAGTTTGAATTTTTAAGAAAAATAAGAAAAATATTGAATTATAAAAATTAAAGTGATTTTTTTTCTATAAATTCAAACAAATAATTTAGATAATTAAATAAAGAAAATTAATGAAGTTTTAGTTTATTAATTTTGAAAACTAAAAGTAAAGTTCATTAAGGAAATTAATATGCATTTATTATTGCATTTAAATAGTATGTGAAATTAATAAAATGGAAAAACTATAAAATCACATGCGGAATAAAAATTAATTCAAAATAACCATAAAATAATATTTACAAAATTGAATGAGAGTGTAACAAATAGAGGCGCACATAGAAACCGGATCCACCAAATGAAACCGATCCGATCCGAAAACCGATTTTGGTCAAAACCGGTTTTGACCAAACCGGATCGGATTAAACCGGTGACCGGATTCAAACCGGTTTGACTTTTCGGACTTAAAATCGGATTTACCCCCGGATCACAAACCGGATTCTACATAAACCGGTTCTTAAACCGTTGAAAAATCTGGTAAAACTTAAAAAATCTGGATCAAACCGGTTTCAAATCGGATTCGGATTATTGACCAGATTCAGATCGGATTTTGACGGATTCAGATCGGATTTTACCGGATCGGATTGTTGACCAGATCGGATCGGATCGGATCCTGGGTTTGTGCATCTCTAGTAACAAATGACAAAAAAACATTCATTTATTATAGTTGATGTGTTGTTTTCGAAAAGAGAAATTAAATTACCTCTTACTTTTCATGCCTACAAATGTTCCTACCCAATAAAATTATGACAAGTGTCATTATTCCATATTTTTTTAACTAACTCATTAAGGTTATATTAAAACGAGGGTTCTTAACTTTTTTTGTTCTTATTTGAACCACTCCTTATATATATATATATATATATATATATATATATATATATATATATATATATATATATATATATATATATATATAATACAATTATTGTCTAAAGATATGTTAATGATGATCCAAAGCTTTCAAATGTATTATTTTTGCTTTTCACTTAATTTGCATCATAAATGTTTTTGTTGTAGAACACTTTTTACGATTGATTTAATTTTGATATGAAACAAAAGATATTATAAAAGAATATTATATTAATCGGTGAATTCTACAATATTACTAATTCATTACCTAAACTCTTTATCAATATAACTAAAATAAAATACATGAAAATTTAACAAATAAATTTAATTTGGAGGATATAATATTTGTGTATATATCTATATGGTAAATCATTTGTACCTCTAATTATAACTTTTGATAGTAGAATACATATATATATATATATATATATATATATATATATATATATATATATATATATATATATATATATATATTCATTCTAATAAAAGAGTACTTTTATTTGACATGTGTCACCATATTAAGCCTCATAATCAATGCAAATTTTATTTTTCTTTTGTCATGTTTCACCTTATTATGTCTCATAATTAATGCATATCATGTGTTAACATATTGATTCTCCATTTCAAATTTCAAATTTTAAATTACCATTCTAATTACATTAAATTAACAACATTAAAATAAAAATTAAAATAAAATTAATACAAATTATAAAGTGATATAATTTTACATATTTATTTAAATCAATGATTATAATTTTATATAACTAAAAAAACCCTTTAATTAATAATTTATTTAAAATAAGTTATTAAAAATTTTAAATTTTAACTATTAATGTTTAATTAATTTTATAACCATGGTTCCCACGGGTTATAAACTAGTATATATATATATATATATATATATATATATATATATATATATATAGAGAGAGAGAGAGAGAGAGAGAGAGAAAGAGAGGAAGAAAAAAAAAGTTCAATAAAGAACCCTTATTAATCAAGGAACTAAGGTGTCAATCTAGAATGTCAGAATTTAAAGGGATCAACGATAAAATAAAAGGTTGTAGACTTTACAATGGACGTACATACACCAGATTATAACAAAATGCACTTCATTTTCTTTTTATTTAATATTTATACCAAGTTTTTTATCAAAAAAAGCTAAATATAATATTATTTTCATGGTTTTTCGTCCTCTTTCCATACAGATCTATATTGATATACAAAAAATGATTTTTTTTCAGAAAAACCAACTTCATTTCTTTGGTTTTTTTTTTTTGAAAAGTTAAGGTCTATTTTTTATCGAAAACTTTAATAAATATATTAAAATTCATATTTTTTGGTACTCTTTAAATATAGATTCATACTGATCTAAAAAAACGAATTTTCAGTTCAAATTCATATTGTAAACCTGTTCATATTCACATTGCGAATCTACTCAGATTCATTTTACGAATCTGTTCAGATTCACACTGTGAATAATAATAAGTCAAATTCTTATTGTGAATTCTAAAAACTAAATTATATACAGTTCAGCTTCACAAGGTGAATAATTCTGTTTGTTGATTTTATAAAATTAATTAATTAGTAATCAAAACGTCACAATATTATAAAGTTACATGAAAATATATTTTGTTTCATATGTAAATTTCAATAAATTAATTTGTGAATGATCAAAGAGTTGAAATAGTAATTCAAATTCACATTTTAAATGTTAAAACTTGAATTTTTTCAGTTCAAATTCACAGTATGAACCGGAATTGATCAAGTTTCTTTTTTCTTTTATTTTTCCGGTCGATGTTGTTGTAAATTGATAGAGGATAAAAAATTCAGACTTTTAGTATAGTAAGTTTTTTGGTTAAAAAGAATATATATATATATATATATATATATATATATATATATATATATATATATATATATATATATTGTACAAAAATAACAAAACAAAGTTAGGTTTTTTTTTTAAATGTTTGCTTTTATATATCAATATGGATCTCTATGGAAAGAGGATGAACAATTTTGAACAACGGTATATTCGGTTTTTTTTATAAAAAAATGTTACCTGAAAAACAAAAATGAAAGAAGTGGGTTTTTGGTAAAGAGGTAGATTTTTTCGTGTAATTGAGTATATGTGCGTCCAGTGTACAAATATACAACCATCCATTGGCCGTTGCTTTTTATGATTTTCGACACTCATAATTGGTTCATTGGTTTCTTGTTAATAATGATTCTCTATTTAACTTTACCCCCTCTCTCTCTCTCTCTCTCTCTCTCTATATATATATATATATATATATATATATATATATATATATATATATATATATATATATATAACATAAAGGTACATCATAGTATAAACTCTATTAATATAAAGATGACCCATATAAATTATATTAACAAAAGGGATTATTTACTAAATTTGCATTTTCCACATTAGTAAGTTGTTCTTCATGTATCCACACTCTCAAAATGTAAAAAGAACTTTATATGTTCATATAAAGGCTATTTCTCCATCTCATTTTCCAAACTTTAGCAACATCATCTACATACGTGAAATATATATATATATATATATATATATATATATATATATATATATATATATATATATATATATATATGATTAGGATTAAATGTGAATGTTAAATATAGTGTGAATGTATGACTGAATTTAGACCGTTAGATCAGAAAAATCAAGTGGTTAAAAATGGGTCCTTGTTCTTAATTTCCAATTAATTTTTTTAATTAAATAGTTGATAATAACGTTATTTCTGGAAATTGAGTCATTCTTGGTCTATTTTAAAAATGGAAGTCAACATATTAAATGCGTACAACCCGATTCTTTTGTTTGACCGGCTAACATCATTCCATGTTAGAAGGGAGAAAGCAATCAAGCTCAAGATTACTGGAGTACGGGAATGAGAAGGCGATCAAGCTTAATATTACACGAGAAATTCTAATAGAAGTTCACAAACACAACATCTGCTCCATTGATGCTCGGTGATGACAACAATGATTTTGTCGCTTCACCACCAGTAGGTTTTTGTCTCTTTTTTGCAGTTTATATATCCAAAATAAGTTTAAGAAATATACATTCTTTACGAATTTACACGTATTGTTTTAGAATGTTGTATGAAATTTTAGTTTATAACAAGCTAGGGTTTTCAATTTTTTTTACAATGTTAAGCAAATTTTGGGTTTATTCTTTCATAATAAGGTTAAGACGTATTGTTGGCGAATGTGGTATGAAATTTTAGTTTATAACATGTTAGGGTTTGAACAAGTTTGGGTTCGAACAAGTTAGGGTTTTCAAAAAGTTTTATTTTTTTTACAATGTGAAGAAAATTTTGGGTTTGTTGATGTTGTTGGTAATAGTAGTAGTTCTTCAAATATTCTATTATGCTTGTATAATTAATTCTCTAATAATAAATGGTTAATTAAAATGTTTTTGTTTGTTCAGATGAATTGGTTTTATTATTATTGGATTGTACATTGATTTTGGTTGTACAAGGTTAATATTAGAGAACAATTGGGTTATAAAATGGTTGTGTTTGTAATATGTATACATGAAAATGGTTTTGGTTGTCAGGTTAATTGTGTAGAAGCGTGCTCTTATGATTTTGTATTCATTGATGGGTTAGTAGATTGTTTTTTTTGTGCACAGTTTATTTAGTTATGTATTCTATTATAATATAGGAAATTAAACAATTATTTAAGAAAACAGTAGGGTAGTAATTGAAGTCAACTATTCCTTAAGAATACTGTGATAAAAAGTACATAACTAGACATTAATTTTTTTTGTTGTGAATACCCGTAGGTTAGTAGAATAGCTTACTTTAAATTATTCTAAAAGAATTTTAATATTTCAGCTAACTAATACTCATTTTATAAATTGTTTTCATTAAGCGAAGGTGTCGTAATATAACAACCTCCCAAGCAGAACCAAAAGATGAAGAAGAATTGCCAATGGTAGAACTCATTGAAGAACAGGAAGCAGCTATGATTGAAGGGGGAAATGTAAAAAAAACAAAAACAAAAACAAAAAACAACAAAAACAAAAAACAACGTAGAATCAACAAAGAAGGAAAGAAAGTATGGACCTACCTTCATGTAAGACGGATAATCCAATACTTGAAGAAAGAAAGGTCAATATACAATAAAAGTGTTTTCAAGTACATCATATTTGAAAAAAAAAATAAAGGATTTGACGGTGGATGTCATTCTCTTTAGACTTAATTTTATTATACTGTTTATCAACACTTTGATTGAGTCAAAGAAAATGAGGAAAAGTCAAATAAAAGATGTTAAGAGGTTAATTATGTTAGAAGACTATTCAACTATCGATTGGTGTTGGCCCATGGTTGATAGCTTTCTGACAAGGAATCAATTGTGGAATCGAGACAACCGATTTTCCTATTTTTGGGGCATATTACCGTATTGTTGGTATGAATGTCATTTGTAAATACTCTTTGAGGAGATTGCGAATGATCTTGGGATGGGACGGGTTATTGGAAGAGAGGATGATGAGCAGGAAGATGAATGTAGTGACAGAGAAAAGGAGTGGGATATGGTTGAAAGAGAGATTGTTGATCAGGAGGTAAACAATATTCTTTTCTATCCATTTAACATTATAAATTGTTAAATTATCTTTTCAACTGATTTCATAAAGAATGATTACATATTTTAAAATTTTATTTAAGAATACACACATGATAATGAACTTTGTAATTTTGTAATGCACATCTTTATGAAGGTAGTGTTTATGTCATAAGGTTTCTAAATAATGATTATGTGTGATGTCGTATATGAGGTTGTAACGAATTATAAAATTACTTAATTCTTAAAGATTGAAGTATTATGAGATTTTCCTAGTATCAAATATTCTAAAAGAATTCTTGGCTATCCATGTAAGATTCTACATTGTTAATTTATTTTTGCCAACTTATTCATAAAGAATAATTACAAAATTTGCAATTTTATTTAAGAATGTATACATGATAATGAACTTTGTAACTTTGTAATACACATTCTTTTAAAAGGTGATGTTTATGTTATAAGGTTCCTAAAGAATGATTATGTGTTATGAGGTATATGAGGTAGTAATGAGTTATAAAATTACTTAATTTTTAATGATAGAAGTAATATAAGATTTGTATAGTGTCTTAAAATATGAAAAAAATTCTTATCTCTCCATTTAACATTTTGCATTATTAATTTCTCTTTTTCAACTGCTTCGTAAAGAATTATTGCGAATTCTACAATTTTATTTAAGAATGCATGCATGACAATGAACTTTGTGTTTTTGTAATGCACATTCTTAAAGAAGGTGTTGTCTATGTTTAAGGTTGCTAAAGAATGATTAGTTGTTATGAAGTAATGATGTTATAATGAGTTATAAGATTACTTATTCTTAAAGATGATAGTAATATGAGATCTTCCTATTATCAAATATTCTAAAAGAATGAGCAACTAGTAGTATTTGATTTTGACACTTTAAATATTTTCTACTTGCAGCCTTATTGTGCAATTTTTGACGTCGGGTATAATAAAATATTGATTAAAAAAAAGCACAAAGAAGAAGGCATTAATTGGAGGACTAGAAAATTTTCCCGAAAGTGAATTTTTTGAACGATGTTAAATATATTAACATTTGAAACGTTTATAGATTTTCTTCCATATAAGATCAATGATTGAAGTCTAGTCATACATTCACGCAGTAATTAAGGTTCATATATGAACCTAACTCTCTCTCTCTCTCTCTCTCTCTCTCTCTCTATATATATATATATATATATATATATATATATATATATATATATATATATATATACATATGTGTGTGTGTATCAATGTTGTAAAAATCTCTCGACGTTAGCTGGTCGGTGGACTGGGTTAAGGGATTAATCGACTAGGCGGAGATTAATCGGGGACCATTAATTGCTAATTTGTTAGATATTAAAAAATAAAATATGAGTAATATCATATAAAAGTTTTTAAATATCATCAATATCATAACAAAATAGGTTAATATGATAAATACAACACTAATCATACATCAAATAGTTTCTGCTGAGATATAACTTCTTCAAAAAGTTAAAATTTCACCAGGTTCTACTGTTTCAGTCATTGTGTATGCAGAGATTAATCGCTAGGTGCTCTATAATCGGTCGAGTAGCGCCAAGGGATTTATCGGAGATTAATCGGGACCTAATCGAGATTTTTACAACAATGATATATATATATATATATATATATATATATATATATATATATATATATATATATATATATATATATATATATATATATATATATAGAGAGAGAGAGAGAGAGATGAGCGTTCAATCGAGAACATTTCTTATTGCGAGAACATGTGATAACAAATTTGGACCACCTAATTTTTTAATTAAAACTATAAAATAATATTCATAAAATCAATAAATTGTTACAAACAATTGAAAACCCCACTAACAAAAACCACTCACCACCCAACCAACCTCACACATCACCACTACCTACCAACTACCACCACTTCCACCACCACCCGTCACCACCACCAACCACCATACCCACCACCATGCACCACCACTCATCATTACCGACCACCACCACCCACCTCCACCACCGCCTGTTACCACTAGCCCCACCCATCACCCACCAAAACCACCAACCATCACAACCATCATCACCTACCTCCACCAGCCATCACCACCAACCTTACCCACCTCAATCACCTATCATCACCATGTGCCACCACCTACCATCACCCATCACCAACCACCAACCTTACCCATCACCAACCACCACCTACCATCACCTAATCACCACCACCCGCCACCACCACCCACCACCAATACCTACCACCCACCACCCGCCACCACCACCAACCACCACACCACCACCACCCACCCACCGCCATGCACCACCATTCATCACTACCGACCACCACAACTCATTGCCACCACCCATCTCCACCACCAACTAATACCACCAGCCCTACCCATCACTCATAAAAACCACCACCTGCCACCACCATTACCACCTACCTCCAATACCTATCACCACCTTCCCCACCCACCTTAATCACCCATCACCACCAAACACTACCTACCACCTACCACCATCACCACCTATCACACCCACCACCCACCACCACCATCCCTCACCACCGAACACCACCACCTATCACCACCACCCGCCACCACCACCTGCCCCCATCACCCCACCTACCACCCACGTCAACCACCTATCACTAACACCCACCCACTACCCACCATTATGATAACCACCTGCCATTACCACCAACCACTCATCACCATCACCCGCCTCCACCATCCATAACCACCACCCCCAACACCACCACCTACCCCACCACGTATCACTACCACCCACCACCTATCACCACCACTCGCCTCCACCACCCATCACCACCCCACCTATCACCCACCAAAACCAACATACACCATCACCACCCACACCACCAACCGCCACCGACCCACCCACCACCACTACCTATCACCTTTTCCCGTCTCCACCACCAACCGCCACCGCCACCTGTCGCCCACTATAATCACCACACTACATGTCAGCCCCACCATCCTTCACCACCACCACCTAACACCTATCACCACCAGACATCACTACATACCACCACCACCTGTGATTATATGTATATAATCACATGTAATTATTTGTATTTAATCACATATGATTTGTATGGGAAATATTCTTTTTTGTCCATATAAATTATATGATTAGATACATATAATCACATGTTATTAGATATATTTAAATGTGATTAGATATATTTAATCAAATATATCATTATTGCATTCTCGATTCAATAATTATTTTTTCTCAACTTTAATCATATGTGATTAGATACATATAATCTCATGTGATTATATGTATCCAATCACATATGATTTACATGAACAATATTCATTTTTGATTTTTCGTTTCAATAATTTTTCTCATATATTTAATCACATGTGATTATAAGTATTTAATCACTTATGATTAATGTGAACATAAATTTGTTTTAATGTTCTTTATTCAATAGTTGTTCTCGTGTATATAATTACATGTGATTATATATATATATATATATATATATATATATATATATATCATCACATATGATTTATTGAATCAAGAACATGAAAACACATACTTTTCACATAAATCGTATGTGATTAAATACATATAATGACATGTGATTATATGTACCTAATTACATATGATTTATGTGGACACGATTCGTTATTTCTTTCTTAATTCAATAGTTGTATTCATGTACTTAATCACATGTGATTATATGTATCAAATCACATATGATTTATATTGATAATATTTGTTTTCACATTTTTTATTCAATATTTTTTTCTAATGTATTTAATCGTATGTGATTGTATGTATTTAATCAAAATATGATTAATGTGGAAAAAGAAAAACTATTGAATAAAAAACGCAAAAATGAATCATATGTATAGAAATCATATGTGACTAAATGTATAAGAACTAATCAACAAGAATACAAAAATGAATATTTTCCATATAAATCATATCTTATTAGATACATATAATCTCATGTAATTAAATACACAAGAACAACAACTGAATCGAGAACGCGAAAATGAATATTTTCCATATAAATTATATGTGATTAGATACATATAATCACATATGATTATATGAGTTTAATCACATATGATATATGTAGACAATATTTATCTTTGTGTTCTTGATTCAATAGTTGTTCTCGTGTATATAATCATATGTGATTATATGTATCTAATCACTAATGATTTATATAGACATCATTATTTTTTCCATATAAATCATATGTGATTAGATACATATAATCACATGTAATTATATGTATTTAATCACATATGATTACAGTTGACAAAGAACAATTACCGAATCGAGAATGTGACAATGAATCTTATCCACATAAATCATAAATGATTGGATACATATAATCACATGTGATTATATGTATTTAATCAGATATGATTTATGTAGACAATATTTATTTTTGCTATTTCGATTGAATAATTGATTTATTGTATTTAATCACATATGATTATATGTATATAATCACATCTGATTTGAGGTGGAAAAGATTCATTTTTGCCTTATCGATTCAATAGTTGTGCTCATGTATTTAATCACATACAATTATACATATAATCACATGTGAGAAAATACATGAGAACAACTATTGAATCGACAAAGCAAAAATGAATTGTATCCACATAAATCATATGTGATTAGATTCATATAATCACATGTGATTAGATTCATATAATCACATGTGATTAGATTTATTTAGTCACATATGATTAATGTGGAAAAAGAAAAACTATTGAATCGAAAACACGAAAATAAATCTTGTGTACATAAATCATATGTGACTAAATATAAAAGAGGAACTATTTAACGATATTCTGAAAAAGAATATTGTCCATATAAATCATATCCTGTTAGATACATATAATCTCATTTAATTAAATACACAAGAACAACTGAACCGAGAATGCGAAAATGAATACTTTCCATATAAATTCTATGTGATTAGATACATATAATCACATGTGATTATATGTATTTATTCACATATGATTAAAGTTGACAAAGAACAATTACTAAATCGAGAATGTGATGATGAATCTTATCCACATAAATCATATGTGATTAGATACATATAATCACATGTGATTATATGTATTTAATCGTATATGATTTATGTAGACAATATATATTTTTTCGGTTTCGATTAAATAATTGGTTTTCTGTATTTAATCACATGTAATTATATTTATATATAATCACATATGATTTGAGGCGGACAAGATTTATTTTTGCCTTCTCGATTCAATAATTGTGCTCTTGTACTTAATCACATGCGATTATACATATAATCATATGTGATAAAATATACAAGAACAACTATTGAACTAACAAAGCGAAAATGAATTGTGTCCACATAAATTATATGTGATTAGATCCAGATAATCACATGCGATTAGATGTATTTAGTCACATATGTTGAATGTGGATGAATATTTGTTTTCGTGTATATAATCAGATGTCGTTATATATATATATATATATATATATATATATATATATATATATATAATCACATATGATTAGATACGTAAAAATGAATCTTAACCATATAAATCATAAGTGATTAGATACATATAATCATATATGATTATATGTATCTAATCACATATGATTTATGTGGACAATATTCAATTTGGTGTTCTTGATTCAATAATTGTTCTCGTGTATTTAATCACATGTGATTATACGTATCTAATCACATATGATTTATGTAAATAAGATTCAAATTCGCGTTTTGAATTCAAAAGTTGTTATCATGTATTTAATCTAGTTGCTATTATGTATTTAATCACGTGTCATTTTATGTATTTAATCACATACAATTAATATGGACAAAGAACAACTGTTGAATCGAAACCATAAAAATGAATTTTGTGCATATAAGTCATAATCACATGTGATTTAATACACGAGAACAATTAACAAATCAAGAGCATGAAAATGAATCTTGTCTGCTTGTCTCACTAGAGAACAAACTACATTGTGTCTTTCCTTGTTCACTCTACCGGGTTAAGGTATCCGTAGACAATAACATAAAAAAAGTAATGCCTATATAATAGGAGAGTTAGTGTAACTCACCTCCTTGAACTTGAACATTAGCTAGCTTGAGCTAGATGGACCATTTCCTTTTCGAGAATCTACACAACAATCATAACATTATTTAGCTTGGGCTTTGTTGTATTACTCTTATAAAACTTATGTATATATTTCCTTATTTTCTCTTTGATTGTAGTGCTCTCTTTGCGATCTGGTTTCTTACCTTTCAATCGATTCTTAAATTTCAATAAAATAATATTGGTAAAGTACCCCCTTTTATGTATTCATAAATATAAATATCTCGTTCTAAAGATTTTCGGTTGATTTTATATTAAATTTACAAGTTAGTAACTTTAATCTGTCACTTTCTAGACGACTCAACACTATTGGAATAAACTGTACCAATCTACTAAGAATTACATCAGTTGCTGTAAGGATTTTCACATAAAATGCCATTTTCACACTTATTAGGTTCTTTCAGACAATATGACAAACACCTGGTGTGCATGAAATCCTACAGTGACCATCCATTCTCTAATGGACTCCAATTCAGCCCCTAGAGCTTACAATTTTCAATAAAGACAATCTAACTATACATATAATTCATCACAAAAGCAAGTAAATGAACAAGCAAGTTCGTAATTCATCAAGAACATGAAAACATAAGGGAATTTTTCAAGTAGAATGTCTTCTATGATGTGAAATCAAGTATTAGACATCGATTAGTCGTTCATTATAGGCTTAGTTTCATGAAGTTCGTGAGAAATCTACTCAACTTAGGTTGAAAAAACACAGGTGTATACACTGAAAAATTACTACCTGGAAGCTCTCATAGACCTTCTTTGTAGAGATCAATTTCACTATCGATTGGGACTTACCAGAGAAATAGTTAACGATGAGCTCCATCAATGGTGATGTTGTTCTCAAATGTTCTCGATTGAACATACTTATATATATATATATATATATATATATATATATATATATATATATATATATATATATATGGGATTATTTCACTAAATTATCATTTTCCACATTCGTACGTTGTTCTTCATGTATCGACACTCTCAAAATGTAAAAAGAATTTTATATGTTCATATAAAAGGCTATTTCTCCATCTCAGTTTCCAAACTTTAGCAACACCCTCTACATACCTGATATATATATATATATATATATATATATATATATATATATATATATATATATATATATATATATGACGAATCATTTGAGATTAAAAAAAGTTAAAGATCTTGACATTCAACCTCAGCCACATATTTTTTATTTGCCGTTTTAACGCTCCAACGTACTGGCAGCAGTGAGGTATGCCTAATCATAAATGATTATATATATATATATATATATATATATATATATATATATATGTTCACAGATTGAGTAATCATATATGATTATCATAGTTGATTGTAGAAGAGGTGGTGATGGTAGAAGTGACAGTGATATAAGTGACGGAGGTGACAATATTGGGGTCAGATGGTGTCATAGATGGTGGTAGTGGTGGTGGCGGTGGTGTTTGTGATTGTGGTGGTAGGGATGGTGGCGGAGGAGAAAGGCACACGCGGCACTATATAATCATTTATGATTATAACATGCTTTCCGCGCCAGTACGCTGGATGGTTAGTGCGACAGATGTGAAATATGTGGCTGAGGTTTAATCTCAAAATCTTTATTTTATTTTTCATCTCAATAGAACCTATATATATATATATATATATATATATATATATATATATATATATATATATATATATATATATATATATATATATATATATATAAAGGTGAAATTTCTACCCATAA
Source organism: Lactuca serriola (assembly GCF_051521515.1). Classification (NCBI taxonomy): domain Eukaryota; kingdom Viridiplantae; phylum Streptophyta; class Magnoliopsida; order Asterales; family Asteraceae; genus Lactuca; species Lactuca serriola. The sequence goes on along the minus strand of NC_136412.1, from coordinate 270,727,823 downwards.
AACACCTAACCATAGTAACACACGAAAATGATGAACATTCATTTATCAACACAAGTAATTTTCAAATTCATACATGAACATATATTCATAAATAAACACCATTCATTTTCATATGGTTATTTTGTTAAATCATAGAATTTGTTTATGTGTTGAACTTACCTCTCTCTCTCTCTATATATATATATATATATATATATATATATATATATATATAGCCTTAAGTAGAAAAAGGTCATACCAAGTCAAAGGGTACGTGGTCAAAGGAAAAGAGACGTTGAAGTCTTTCCTAAATATTGAGTCAATCGAAGATCAATGAAGATCCTGATGGGTTTTGGTCCTAAAAACATCCTATGTGCTCATACAAACCCTAATGCTTAGATCTAGGCTTCTCTATTGTACATGCAAGTTATACAATACCATAAACCCTAATTCTCACATTCAAGTAATCATATTAACATGAGAATAGGTTTAAGATGTTACCTTGATTGTTATGTAGCAATAACAATCCCAAATCTCCTTGTATTGACTTTAGAAAGCTTAGAGTCACAAATGTCACTCCTCTAATGGTTCACAAACACCATAAGCAAGAGGATGAAGAGGAGAGAGGATGGAGGTTGCCCAAAAACGTGTGAAACCCTAGAATAAAGCTTAGGCACGTTTTTGGGTCATAAGGGATCTATATATATATATATATATATATATATATATATATATATATATATATATATATATATATATATATATATATAGGAGGCTATTAGGGTTATCTAACAAGGAAACCCTAATTTGGATGCTTAAGCCCTAAGCAACCCATGGATCCCTTTCTTTAAGGCCTTGGACGATTTCCATATGGGCTTCCCCATAGAATTCGTCTAGTCCTTAATACAAGGCAATCCATGGCCCAAATTACAATTATCTTATAATTATAATTCAAGTCCCTTAAGTTTAATTAATCTCTTTTAGTCACAAAACTAATTACCAATTAATTATTGACTAATATTAATTAAACAATATGATTTCTCCTTTAATATATTATTCTCATAATATATTAATAAATCATATTTAATCCTTTCTCTCCATAATTCATCCTATCAAGTTGCTTTGGTGAAGGCAACCCAAAAGGACCATGCACCATCGGGTCAAGTACATACCAAAATAGTTATGGACTTAGACACTAATCCAACAGTCTCCCACTTGGATAAGTCTAATAACTTTTATGCGTATGACTTCAGATCCTGATCTGCAATCGTAGCTTTCCAAAGCCGCTGTCAACTCTGATCCTATCAGATACGCGTGTCCTTAGATAAGGTATCATATATTCCTCAATTCTAGATATCATATGAGATATGATTTCAAATCATTCTCTTTGTACTATATCTCGATTCCCGATTTATGACGACTGACTAATTGAACCAATCAAATTAGCCCTAGCCCGGCCGAGCATTTACGTTTGTCATCACAAAATCATCGAGGGGCCCAAAGATATCGCTTTTATCCTACTTTGGATAAAAGGAACGGATAAACTTTGATACAATGCTTGCTTGCACTCACTCACCGAATCACACACAACAATATGTTTTATAACACCAAGTTACTAGTGCATTTACATATTATCAATGTGCAACCGATTTGCAAGATACAACTCACACATCTCGGTTTCAAGAATATAAGATGTTATCGTCTCACCAATCACTCATGATGTCACACCCCAAAACCAAGAACGGCGGAAACGTTCTGGGGCGGAGGACGTCATGTATAGTATCACAACACAGTAAATGTAAATAAGCAAACAACATCATCCATTGCATTAAATATATAATTTTAATACAAGCGTGTTCTGTACAGTTTTAGACACCAAAAATATAATGTAAATCAAAATAATAAGATGAGTCTTGAATGCGCTCCATCTTCTCAAAAGCTGGCCTCGGTACCTGTCTACTGATGACCTGAGAATACAAGTTATTTTGAAAGAGTTTATCAGCATTAAGCTGGTGAGCTCATAAGTATTTTAGTGTCGGTGTTTGTTATCAAAAACGTTTGAACCTGTCTCAAGTATAAGTTGTAAAATGTAAGCAATTGTTTGTAAGTATTTGTAAGAGTTTGAATTTCTCACAAAAACCTATATTTTCTATTAAAGTAGCCTTCTACCAAGGCTTAACTGTTTTGTATGCTCGTTTGTTGTAAAAGTGTGTAATTTCCCAAGTGTAACTATCATTTAACAAATATAGTTTGTACATTAATTTTTAAGTGAAATAATCACTAAAAATATGTAATGGGTAAATCATTGTAGTATTGTAGTTTTGTATTATAAGAACTATTGCTGTACTAACTACCTTAAGCCGGAATTATATTAAGGTATAATGTGATAATTGCACCATACTATCGACCGGTAACAACGACATACGAATGGTCGTAATAACGGAATGATGTTTGGCACCCGCAGACCTGCAGGTTCGGCTGTAGCTAGCAGCAAGGTGTAGGATAGTCAATCCAATATAGATCTATACGCAAACTCACGCTCTCCCTCCAAGAGAATTCTGGCTACAACTCGGGCCATGACATTTAAGGTATGCTCTGATACAGTGGATCACAATTGTTAACGTATTCTTGTATATGTAGTGTAATGTTTCTCGTCTAGTATAGTTGTATATGTTCTCCTCCTAGTATAGTTGTATATGTTCTCTTTCTAGTATAGTTGTATATGTTCTCGTAGTAATGTAATGTATATGTTCTCATAGTAATGTAAAGTATAGACTCATGAATGAACTGACTCATTGATCTAGAAGTTGTAGTAGTATGATCCTATGTTACCCCGATGGTAACTTACTAATGATGTGTATAGTACGCATGAATATGGAAGTACTTTTATGTCTATATATGTATATTTGATATATAACTAATATTGAAACGACCTTCGGACGGTTACCCGAAATCCCACCAGACCACATCCAAATCGAGAAAAAGGAAATAGGGCGGATGGCCTTCCTATGCCCTTTAAAAATTACCTATATATCTATACATATATGGGCATGAAATTTATAAGAAGTAAAACAAAGTTTAATAAAAGCATTTGATAAGTAAAAGAGTTTGTAAAACATTTTGAAGTAAAACAGTTTGATAAACAATTTGAACAGTGATAAAATCATTGGTTTTCTAGTTATTAATCACATATGATTAATGTAATCACATGTGATTGATACAATAACTATAAGCATTTAACTTGTATTCCCCCCATAAAGTATTTAAAACATTTAAAGTATTTCAAAGGTTAATTAAAGGGGTATGAACTCACTTGTGGTGAGTGGTTTGGATTGTAGTGTCGGATACCGTGCTAGGTGGCAAACGGAGACTTGCTCACACGCACGAGCCTAGTTATCATATAATGAGCATATATATAACTAATTAGCCAAATAATAACTTAATGAAATAAGTTGGGACACTCAGGAACATGTAAACACTTGGTATAAGTGTTATAGGTCCTAATGGTTGCCTCTAAGTTGCTATGGGACAAGGCTAAAGGGGTTTAATGCACCAAAGGACCTTGTATAAGAGTTTACTACCCAATAAATCCCACACAAGGAGTTTACAGTAGTAAACCCTTGAGTTTACGGCCGTGAACTCCAATCTTGGTGGTTTTGGGTGTTTTAAGGTGCTAAATGATTTCTAGAATAAGCCTAGCTTGGTGTTTTAATCCTTTGGGTAGTTTAGGGCATAGATAATACTCCTTTGAGGATTTTACGGCCAAAAGACCATATCCCTTAGAGTTTACGGCCGTAAACTCTCATGGGATGGATGTTTTAATTCTTTCAAGTCTCTTGCACAAGTAGGATAATTTCTAGGCTTTTGATTTAGGCTAAGGGGAACCCTAGGCACACTTTGGTGCCCTTACTTGGAGTTTACAGCCCAAGATCATTTCTTGGCCGTAAACTCCCGTTTAGGGGTGATTTTGATGTGTTAAAGTCCCCATTTTAGCTACAAGTAATTGAGGGTTAAAGTCTAAAGCCTTAGGAGGTGATTAGGGCACATTAAGCCCTTGAAAATGGTGTTAACGGTCCAAGAAACTCTTGGGCCGTAAACTCCTAAAACTATGTGTTCTTGATTGTTTTCTAGTCTCAAATGATCATACATATTATCCTAAGCTAGCTACCTAACAAGGAAATGGGACTAGATAGCCTTAAAGCTTCATTTTGGAGTTTACTCCCCAAGAACGTTTTTGGGCGGTAAACTCCCGGATCTCACATATTTGACATGTAATCTATGTTAATAAGCATAAAACAAACATTATAACACAACTAGAGAAGTGTACTCACGATTTGGTATGAAAACCCGAAGATCCGTGAGAGAGAAAATGGCTTTTCTCTAGTTGGAAATGTGAATAATGAATGAATTTAGTTCAGAAATATATTTATAGTCCTGAAATATTTTGGCAGAAAATATTTTTATTCCAGAATTGGACTCTAACATTATGAAGTTTTGAAATGCTCAAGTTTCACAAACCCACGAGCATCCACTCTCCTGATATCTCCTTAAACGTAAACCCTAATGTACACAAACTTATTCGGAAAAGTCTGAAATTCATTGAAACTGGACTAGCTTCTATTGAATAGATAATGTTCGTACAAAATGGAAATTTCGGGTTGTCACACATGATACAATTCATGGAGTGATCCAAGTGAGTGTGGGTTTAATCCAATGCTCAAATTCATATTCATAAGCACTCATGAACGTTGCAGCAAACATTTGCTTATGTCTAATGCTATTTAGACAATCCACACACCAATTCACGACAATCTTCATTCATACCTACTTCCAACATATGAACGACTGTGGCCCGTTCGAATAATTTAACTGTTCTTAACCAATTAAATTATTCAGGAAGTCAAAACATGCAAATGTGAAACACAAGAATAATACTAATCCCATATGGCCTCAAACCTTTGAGTATAAATAAAACTCCTTTTTATTTATCACCATATCGATTACTCATTATTTGTCGTTTCGGGTAATGAACTTCTTATTTGAATTACAACACTTGTCCCATGCTTCTTAGCATGCACACAATGTTTACTTATGGTTCTTTCTTTGTGAAATAGATCAAATTAAACACATTTCCAATCATTCTCATTTCACAACTCCTAATCATTTTTCATAAGTGTAAGAATATCAAATTCTTGCTACTTAGAGAATATGCTAGATTCTAACATTTTAAGCAATGATCCTTTCGTAATATCACTGCACCAAAGTCACAAAGACTATTGCCAATGAGATTACAAAGTCCTCTATCGGAGATTGTTACAATACAATTCCTTAGATATGATGTCTCTCACTCAAAGTACATTCCTTTGAACATCCTTTTGCATAAAAGTTTCTAATCTAGTCATAGATTTTCAATATTCAATTCCCAATATGGACACATTTCCATAATTTCCGTATGACAACTCATTCTTAGTAGAATCTTATCTATTCATAATAATGTCGATATGGTCCATCCAATATGGAACCATTTCCATATCTTCCAATACTATACTTCCAACTACTCACAAGCGACCAATCCTCAGCGAACTTTGGATTGTCCTTTGATAGTTGTTTAATTATCTTATTCAAAACCGATTCTTGTCCTTTTTCCCTCTAAATGCGCTAGACATTTGAAAAATTTTAGAATGGTCAAATATTATAGCATTTGCAATCGATCCTATACCCGAAGCGTATGGGACACAATGCATAAAGATTTGATACTTCATCAATCTTCTGCCATAATATTTTATTTGCTATGTTCTCAAAATTCGAATTGTGAAGAGGAATGCCGTAATCATAATCGAAATTTTAAGAACACACTATGTACCTTTGACTAAATTTATTAACATTCCACAACCTAAGCCTTTAGATTTGAAATGAAGCATAATATTCTCTCCCTTAATTATAGCAAAACAACTTTTCAACTATTGCGACTTTGCAAAGTATGACTCTTGTTTTCTATAATTAATATTGCTAACCTTGCAATACTTTTCTTAATAATCATACAATCATAAGATTTATGCTCCCACTATCATGATGATTATTATAAACATAACACTTATGCTCCCACTAGCTTTGACATGTATTCAGAAACAGCTTAACTTTCAGAAAAACAATGCTTATTGAATTTCTTAAGTTCATGTTTCTAATACTTAGTGCTTTGATAATCTTTTATCAAGGCTTCTTGAACTTACACACCTTTGCCTTAGATAGTTCATATGTGTGTCTAAAAAATTGCCAAACCTCACAATTCAAATCATGGAAAGGGATACCGTAACCATGATCGAATTCGAGAATGCAATTTTACAATCAATATCTTCTTAAAATCTTTCTTAGTGATAGCATTTCCTCACAATCATTTTCATGAAAGAGGAAATCTTATGATACTTAGATTTAAACGGTGTATGTGTTCCTATCCATGTGAATTTGTTAAAACTAAAGTTCACGACAAATTCAAACTCATATGGACCGAACTTTCTCAATCTTTATTTCTTGCCTTATGGTAGCACAACTGCCCACCATGTCTTCCAAGTAGTTAAGCAGCTCACCCTTTCCTATCAATGTACTTTCCATTGATCAAGGTGCCTTGCCTTTTATGCGTTCAAATGAGAACTCATAGAACTCACATGCATAATTAACTCAATTGGAACAACACAGAAACAAAATAATGTCAACACGATAGGTTGTAAACCTCAACTCGTGTGCTAGTGATGATCGATAAGGTTTATTTGATTTGTTCTTGAATCCTTTCAAGACCATTAAGACTCCCACTGACTCCTTGACATATACGATTCTCTTGTTAATAACCATTTCTTAACAAACAAATATTCAAGAGTTAGTGTAGCTTTTATCAAAACACTTCATAAATTGGTCCTAGTTGGTCTTTGTCTTATCCAAGACATCACAACTTTCCACATTTGATGAATGTTATAAACCTTCTTAATACTTATCACTTAATGTCACAATCTTAACTTTAAGACTTGTTTTGGAACGAAGTATGATTGACTTCTTGATTTAACCATTTCTTCAATCCTTGGTTCCTCTTCTTAACCATACAATTGTACTAAGACTCACTTAGAGGATCAATTGAGATATGGTTCTTAATCATTAAGACCTATCATAAAGCATAAAAGGTACTCTCCCTTTCTTCTTAGAATGGAGAAACTTTTATCTTTCTGCCTACTTGATTCTTCTTATTCGTTCTGCTATTGATTTAAACTTTTTCAATCAATTCATAATTACACTTAATCTTGTAAGTATAATCATATTTACTAAACCTTTAGTAAATCATGACGAATATCATTGTTACTCTTATGGTGGACTTGATTAACATGCAACTTTGTGTGCTCGATCTCCTAGTCCTTCACTTGACACTTTGTCAATGAATTAGTCTAATTTCCAAATATGAAATTTCTCATTCATCGTGCAACCAAGTTGCATGATTCCAAGTTTCTGTCCAATTGAAACTTGGGCGATGAGAAACTCTTCCTATTTGGTAAACTCTCGACTTTCCATAAATAACATAATAAGAACCAAATCCATTATTGCTAATAATAGAAACATTCAAACATCAATTTTTCATATACGCCATTGCAATGATAAATAAATAATATAAAATCAAAATTTATTTTATTGCGGAAAATTTTTGTCCTTACAATGCAATTCATTGAAAAACTATGCTAATACAACTTTCTTAGCAATCTAATTCTAACTCTAAGTAGTAGCTCAAGAATCTAATCTTAGAGAAATGCGATCGAAATCCATTCCTTCACGGTTAGATTCCGCTCACTTCTTTCCTTAAGCTTCCTTTCTTTTCTTAGATCCTACAAAACATCAATTGTAATCTTATCACATTATGTATTAAAAATCTAGAATAGGAGCTTAAAGGAGTTAGTCAATGGATTTTACCTAAAGCAAAGCCATATGTTTTGACTCTCCCATCTCTTAGATCTCTTAGGTAAATGGGGCAGCTTCGTCTCCAATGCCCTTTCTCTTGGCAATAAAAGCAAATTGACTCTTTTGGAATAGGACACAGAACTAGTTTAGACATTGCCTTTCTCTTATGATCAAACTTTTCGATCATAGCATGTCTTTCGTTGCCATTGTCTATATCCATAGAGGTCTTGAAGGTAGATTCACTAATCAACTTTGCTTTTCTATTGCGCCAAACCATTTCTGATTCAGCAGCAATAAGCATATAGGTGTGATCTACAAGAGTCACGTCGCAGTTCATCATATAGTACTCTCTTACGAACTTACTATATGAGTTAGGAAGTGACTGAAGAACCCAATCAACAGCCATCTCCTCCTAGACAACGGATCCCAACATTCTTAACCTATCAATGTGTGACTTCATCCCGAGGACGTGTGCACACACTGACTTTCCTTCTTTATGTTTACTTGCCAAAAGGGCTTGAGTGAGTTTGAACTTTTCAAGCCTTCGAACTTGTGGGTTAGGGAGAGTAATTGGAGGAGGTGGAGGAAGTGGAGAATATCATCTTCATGTGGAATGCTCGTTCCACGGGATTTGGGAAGACCACAGGTGTCGAACTTTGACATCTACAAAACGGGAGAAAACAAATTCAAGTTAGTTGATAGATTGAGTCCTTAGTAAATCACCCAAATGAGATACTAAGGCTAGGACCCAACACAATACGCTACAACCTAGAAAAGGGATGCCGTAATCTAGTTGCAGAATATTTAAAGGTAAGTGAATGACGATTCACCAATTTCCACCATGAAAAACGAAAAACAAATTTAAGTTTTAAATCTATGAAAACTCCTAGATCCTTTGAGATTCATTGAACATTTCAATGGAATGTTTAAATCTCGATATGCCCCTCTTGTTTGTGACTGGGATGCTGAGGATCACAAAGCGGGTGTGAATAACCATGCAAACTTACATGGTGCCCTCACATGTTACAGTCACCTATTCGATGTGCCGGTAAACCACACACGCTCCACCGAACTATTACAAACATTGAGTCACCCTTTGCTACCTTTGCTTAGAACCATTTAGTGTGCCGGTAAACCACACACGCTCCACTAACGTCTTCGCAAGGGCACAAAGTGTAATTTCATGGAATTGGGTCAATTCACTTTTGCCTAAGTAACTAAGATTGGGAATTTGTAAAACATTTAGTTACTTTTGTATATCATTATACTTATAATGGAAGGTTTTGTCCTATCCTACCCGTTCGGCTAACGACCCTCCACTAGTCAAGAGTGCGGTGGGTAAGAGTGGATACCCATTCAATCGCCATTTTATAGGCAATTTCCTTAAACACCCCTTATAGACTAGCTTCGTGAATGAGGCCTACTAACGGTAAGACTAACTTTTACTCATACATATATATATATATATATATATATATATATATATATATATATATATATAATGTTAGACTTTTAATGTTATATATAGTATATGGTGTATTTTACACTTTTAAAATACTAGGTGGTCTAATTTAACAATTATACTTTTAATTCAATTAAATTGTAAACCTAAACTTTTATTGATTTATTAAACCTCTTTTAATTATACACCTTAATTAATTAATAAAACCATAAGGGTGTGATTTGAACTTTTCAAAACAATACTAGGGTTTTAGAATTTAACATTCCTAATTAAACTTTTAATCAACTTTTAAATTCCAAAACTTGAGGGCAAGTTTTGAAACATTTCAAAACATTAGGGTTTAGAATTTAAATATACATCAAAATTAAACAATTAATCAAAATTTAAATTCCAAAACTTGAGGGCAAGTTTTGAAACCTTTTTCAAAACATTAGGGTTTTAACTATTTAAATTTCAAAACAACAAAACTTTTGGGTTCAAATTTAAACTATAAAACCTAGAGGGGAAAATATGAAACTTTTCATAACACAAGGATCAAATAACAAATAATCTAAATTAACAAGTAATCACATAATTATCCATATTTGATTTATTTAATGATTTCTTGCAAAACAATTTATCAATTTAATCAAAATAATTAATCAATTATCACATAGGGAAACAAATATTTTATTAATTCATAAATATCTTCAGTTAGATTAAGAATATAGTCAAATATATCATAAAATCGGATTTATATTGATCTAATATGATAAGGCAACTATCCTTAAGCAAAAACAACAAGAAATCCCGATTTTCCCTCCTTCTGACGAGCCGACTCGCCGAGTCAGCATGGACTCGGCGAGTCCAGCCTCCAGAACCACAAAAATCGAATTTTTCAATCATACAATGCATCAATACAATAGAAACCAGTCTAGGCTCTGATACCACTGATGAGTTTTGGTCCTAAAAACATCCTATGTGCTCATACAAACCCTAATGCTTGGATCTAGATTTCTCTATTGTACATGCAATAGAGAAAGTTTCCAAAACTCCTCACGAGATGTGGACTGGTAACGTTCCTAAACTAGACCACATCAAGATGTGGGGTTGCAAGGCTTTTATGAGGCGCGTGTCTCATGATAAGCTAGAACCCCGAAGCGAGAGGTGTATTTTCATCGGCTACCCACAAAGATCCTTTGGTTACCTCTTCTACAGACCTAGTGATAATGTGGTCTTTGTAGCAAGAAGAGGATTCTTTCGAGAGAGAGAGAATTTATAAGCCAAGGAGACAGTGGGAGGCAAATTGACCTTGAAGAACTTCAAGAGTCAAGTGGTGAAGGAACTTCAAAACCTAGCCCTCAACTTGAGGAGGAAACTCCTATTGAGCCAATTGACGAGCCTGTACCTCTGAGGCATTCCACGAGAGTTAGGAATGCACCTGAGAATTACTATGGTTTCCATATTATTGCGGAAGGTGACACACTTATTAGTGATGAGACACTAGTAGGTTTGGATGAACCTAACAGCTACACGGAAGCCATGGCAGGCCCTGAGTCTGCTAAATGGAAAGAGGCTATGGATAGCGAGATACAATCCATGTATGACAATCAAGTTTGGAACTTGGTTGAGAATGTACCGGGTTGTAAGACTGTAGGGTGCAAATGGATCTTCAAGAAGAAGACCGACGTGGATGGTAATGTACACACTTATAAGGCTCGACTGGTTGCAAAGGGCTTCTCTCAAATTCCTGGAGTGGACTATGATGAGACCTTTTCTCCAGTAGCCAAGATTAAGTCTATTAGGGTTATGTTAGCCATAGCTGCATTTCATGACTATGAAATTTGGCAAATGGATATCAAAACCGCTTTCCTTAATGGAAAGTTGACTGAAGATGTTTACATGAGTCAGCCAGAAGGTTTTATCAGCAACGAGTACCCTAATAGAGTGTGTAAGGTTGAGAAATCCATTTATGGATTAAAGCAAGCACCTCGCAGATGGAATCTTTGCTTTGATGAAAAGGTCAAGGAATTTGGCTTTTCTAGGAGTGTAGATGAATCTTGTGTGTATGTCAAGGCTAGTGGGAGTATATTTAGTTTTTTGGTATTGTATGTGGATGACATACTACTCATAAGAAATGACATCCCAACTCTGCAGGAAGTTAAGTCCTGGCTTGGGAAGTGTTTCTCTATGAAGGACCTAGGAGAAGCTGCCTATATTCTAGGGATAAGGATTTTGAGAAACCGAAGTAAGAGACTAATTGGACTTAGTCAAAGTACATACTTGGACAAGGTGTTGAAGAGATTCAACATGCAGAACTCCAAGAAAGGAGAGTTACCCATCCAGAGTAACGCCAGATTGAGTAAGACACAAAGCCCAAGTATCGAGGCTGAGATAGCAGAAATGAGTCAAGTACCTTATGCTTCAGCAGTAGGCTCGATCATGTATGCTATGACTTGTACTCGAACTGATATAGCCTTTGCCTTGAGCATGGTTAGCAGGTATCAGGGGAACCCTGGCAAGGCTCACTGGACTGCGGTAAAGAATATCCTCAAGTACCTACGGAGGACTAAGGACTGGGTCCTTACCCTCGGTGGGAGTGATGACTTGAGAGTTGTAGGGTATAGTGATGCTAGCTTCCAGACTGATAGGGATAATTTCCGCTCTCAGTCGGGCTGGGTCTTTACCTTAAACGGAGGAGCAATCACTTGGAAGAGTTCCAAGCAAGAGACAGTGGCTGATTCCACTTGTGAATCAGAGTATATAGCGGCAAACGAGGCAGCAAAGGAGGTAATATGGCTAAAGAACTTCATTGGAGACCTTGGAGTTGTACCAGCTATAAAGGAGCCCATGGAAATTTTCAGTGATAGTGAAAGTGTTGTTGCCTTAGCCAAGGAACCAAGGGATCACGGGAGATCTAGACACATCGACAGAAAATATCATTTTATCAGACATCGCATAGAAGAAGGAATCCTCGTGGCAAAGAGGGTATCATCAGATGAGAACCCAGAAGATCCCCTCACGAAGGGACTGAGTAGGGTTAAGCATCTCCAGCATGCTCGGAGCATAGGGCTGAAGGATGATATAAGTTTTAGTAGTTAGATAAATTATGAAATTTGTAAAGTGTAATTGACATTTGATTATGAATAAAAGTTGTGTTTATTTATGAGTAAAGTGTTACTATCTTTTTTCAATTGTTTACTATAATTTCTTTTGCATGTTTTGACTTCCAGAATAGTATGTTGTGGTTTCACATATTATTCAAACTTTCCACAGTCAGTCATATGTTGGAAGTATATATGAAGTAAGACTGTCATGAAGTTAGTTGTAGGTGTCAGGATATCAGACAACACTTCATGAGTGCTCATAAGTTCTGAGTATTGGAATCAACCCAAGCTCACTGGAATCACTTCATGGAATTTTATCTCGAGTGATCGTGAGACGATAATATCATATAAGTCTTCAAACCTAGAGATATGATTTGTTACTTACGAGTTGGTTATGCATTGATTATATGAAAACGCATTGGTAACTCGATGTTATAAAACGTGCTTTTGTGTGTAATTCAATGAGTGGTAGAACAAACATATGAGTCGAAGTTTATATGTTCCTTCTTGGATTAGAAGCTGATATCTGGGCCCCTCGATGATTTTGTTTTGACCTATGTACTGGGCCAGTCAGAACTAAGTTGATGTGTTCAATTAAGTTCTTTTTCAAACAAATCGGAAATCGGGAAACAAACTGCTGGACAATAAGTAAGACATTGTTCCATGTATTTTTCCGGCTGATATCTAGAACAGAGGATTATACGATCACTTATCTTAAATGGTGTATCAACATCTTCTCAGTTCCAAGAGACCTTGAAAGAGCTACAATTGCCGATCGGTTCCTGAAGTATTGCAGTTAAAGTTATTAGACTTATCCAAGTGGGAGACTGTTGGATAAGGTGTCTAAGTCCACAACTATTTCTGGTAAATACTTGACCCGACCCGGCATGGTCCATTTGGGTTGCATGGCACCATGCAATTGGATAAACTAAATGAGAGAAATAACACATATGGTTTATTAATATATTATAAGCTCTAATATATTAATAATATTATTTAATTAGTTTTGATCAAGAATTAATTTAGAATTAATTAAGTGATCAAAAGAATAACTAATTAAATATATGGGTAGATTATGTAAATTTTCATATCTTATATAGTGGGCTAAAAGGCTCCATGGATTATCAAGTTGGGTTCCACCCATAGGATGCTCCATGGAGTTAACCCATGGATTGAGAAATGAAGAGTCATGTTACATTAGGGTTTTACCTAATGCAACACACTATATAAGGACCATGTCTCTCCCCAAAATCAGCTACACTAGAGAAACAAGAGGGCTTGGCCAATTTTGAGTGTGTTAAAGTATTCTCTCAAGTTTATACTTTGCATTTGGTGTTGTGTGAAGCATTTGAGGCATCACACTTAAGGTGCTAGGCTCACAAGGTTTCAAGGAACACTTACAACAACAAGGTATGTAGTTCTATCTATTATTCAAGTTAAAATTGTTCCCCATGTATGTTAGATAGGATCATAGCCTTGGAAATCAACTTTACATGATAATTAGACAAACATAGATCCAAGGTTATTAGGGTTGCATGTATACTTAGGAAGTGTTAGAATGCTCAAAACCCAACATTTATTAACCAAGTAATAAATTAACAAATCAATCTCTCTCTAAAAGTTATCATATTCAATTGCTAGGTTTGAGGGAAACCCAAAGGGACTGTGCTACCATCAATTCAAGTGTATACCAATTATAGCTATGGCTTAGACACCTAATCTAACAAAATCTTGGCAGACCCAACATCCAGGAGGAGAAATTCAAGAAATGTCGATCACAGTCTTTGTTATGGGTACAAAATTTACTTATAAGTTTTAATATCTTGAACTTATGCTAGCATCCTGGGTGACCTCGGGACCTTAGATTTAGTCAATATCTTGGGACTAGCTTCAATTTCTTGTAATATCTTATGCAAGTATCTCGGGATTGACTAGAAAGGGAGAGATCATGTCAAAAACATATGGTCAAAAGTCGTGTGAACGTTGAATACCATTGAGAAAATCGGGTCAATCATGGATCAAGGAAGATCCCAAGAAAATCAGAATATTTGTTATTGTGACTATGTATAAAAAGCATAGTTGATCATCGTACACGGAAAGATTCTAACTTCTACTATCATTTTCATTCTTTCGACACTTAAGCTCTCTTACACTCACATCACGATCACCTAACACTTGTAATTTTATTTTGATTAATATAAATTCTAATGAAGGTGATTTCATCACCTCCACTACTAGAATATAGGCCTTTAATGACACACGAACCATGACACACGACGATTTATGATACGCAAAAGTGCAAGCCTTAAAAATAATGTCATCTCCCAAAAAATGTTAAGGATTTAGGACATGCATTTTTGCATTACCTAAAACTAGTGTCAGAAAAAAACACGGAAGGCGGCCATTAAAAAAGGTGTGTCATGCAGGCATGTCGCTTTAAATTCTTAAAATGAACACTCTGACTATTTATCTTATAACAAAATTGCAGGGGATCTATGGTTTTTTAAAAGGATGCGCTCTATAAGGTTCGCTACATCTACTCACTTCCGCTCATCTCCGCTTACCTCTTCCCACCGGCGACCTCCGCTTACCTCTTCCCACCAGCATCCTCTAGCTCACCTCACTTCACCGAGAATGCAACGACTGCTCAAGTTTACAAGCCCTTGTTTAAGATCCAACCATTTACAGATCCTCACACTCACAAGACTACGATTTAGGACTCGTTACATTGTGCATGTGTCTGAATTACCAGGAGATTAAGGGTTTTACAACTTCTCCCTGTCAGTGTCTAGCTATGAACTAATGAAGCCCTAGATAGGTATGATTCAAGCATCGTGTAAGGTAGAGGGTTTTACAAATTCTCCCTATTACCTAATATGCGACTCCCATGAAATCGAGTTGCTCAATAGGATGAAACTCTGCATATCCGATCCGATCTTTGTCCGATTTTGATTATTAAAAGCCAACTATAAACATCGCACCACATGGTCAACAATCGTCATACTCTTTGTCTCCATGTCGACTCCCTTTTTGTCTCTGTTAAGTTTTAAGGGCGTATAAAAGGGATATCAATATTACTTTTTTTAACATTCACTTGATTATTGGAGCTTTTTCACTAAAATATAGGAGAAGATGAATAATCTATTTCGAAGGGTTGCATCATAGGTTAGGCCCTCTTATTAGTTATTGCTCTCGTGTTTACTTAATTGTTTATCTAATTTTATCGTCAAAACCACCATGATATTTTGTGGTATCTTGGTACTTTTTTTAGTATCTTAAGATTAATAGTCTAAATTCTTTTATACATGAATTTAACACTATTATTGTCCCAAAAACTACAACTACTCTTATTTGCATTACAAAATAAATTAACTTTATTAAACAGTTTGTTGCATTTAAAAAACGACAACCAATATCTTCAACATATATCAAGATCTTAAGCACTTTAATTATAAACATTTTATTTTAAAAATCACACCGCATTTACTAATTTGGTTACGAATTCAGCTTATCAAATTTTGACCAAAACAATTTGGCATCATCATTTGGACAAGTGGTGTTATTACATTTCTTCTTGAGTTTATTCAAAAAAGATTTTTATTGGATTTTGAACCACTTAAACATTTTGAACTAAAATGTCTTCTTTACCAAAATCCTCGTCTAGCATTATTTCATCTATCTTTATTAGTCAGAGCTTACCCCTATCTCCGGTTGTCAACCCACAAAGAAGGAACGTCAAAATCCGTAGGAGGATTGTCTCGACATCTTCACTAGTCCAATATTTAGGAGGCACAACCCAAGAAATACTAGTTATGATCTCAAACAATGAGATCATATCCATGATGACTAGAATGGATCGCCATATCACTGAGCGAAGTGAAAGCAAGAAGATGTTGTTCGAAAGAATGGAGAGATTGACTTTAGATTAAAGAAGACCTATAGAAACTACACTAAATCCATCTTCATTCTTATAGCCCAGGATCCTACACTTCAAAACTAGTGCATCTTCAGAATGCCAAGCAGGAGACTTCATTTCAAGATAGGTGCCTATCTTCACAGATGGTGTGACTCATAGTATAGGATGTCTTTCCTCCCAATAGGTGTCACCTATCAGCCATAGGGTCTCAAGATTGTCACAAATTATATGTGACATTAAAGTTCAATAGAGGATTCAGACGCCCAACATGAAGATGTGTGATGAGACCATGGATCCTAAAGAGCACAATGCCCAATATAGAGAAGCATGGAGATAGTTCCAATTCCTAAACATCCTAAGGAGGCTTTGTTTCATAAGGGTTTTGTGGTTCAATCATTATAAGATCGACACTGAAATGACTCTTAAATAGTAAATCAAGGCAATGATGAATCCTTGAGGGATTATGTTAGTAGCTCTATTTTGTTCAATGCAAAATCTTAAGGACAAAGAAACATGTCCTATGAAAGCTAATAAAACACCAAGATGGAAAGATAAATCCAAGTGGTGTGCATACCATGAAGATTTTGGCATCATTCCGAAGATTGCTTCACCCTCAGAATAGAGATTAGTTACCTGTTAGGAAATGTACATTAAAAGGAACTCTTGGGAAGAAGGAAAGACAAAATCAGTCAAAAAGCCCAAGATCCTAAAATCATTCCGCAAAGAATAGCTTATTCACCTTCAGCCTCCAAGTTAATTAACTTTATCTATGGTGAATCTGACATCTGTGGAACCTCTTATTCTGCAGCCAAGAGACATGCGAAAAGTTCTAAGATGGAAAGAGAAGATAGGCCAAGAAACAAGGCATTCTTAACCAACAAAAGGTAGATATTTTTAAAAAAAGATGATAGGGAAGATGTGCTAGACCCACACCATGATGGTCTAGTTATAACACTGTATGTTCCTAACCAACTTGTTCGAATAAACCTTATAAATGGTGGCAGTTCACTCAACTTCGTTCTCCTTGAAACACTCAACAAAATGAACATCCCAGACTCTGAGACAGTTAGAAGATCTTTAGTCCTAGTGGGATTCAGTGGCGAGACCAAGAATACATTATAGAGATTATCTTTCCTATATATATATATATATATATATATATATATATATATATATAGAGAGAGAGAGAGAGAGAGGGAGAGGGTGTTTACTTTATTTAATGTTTTTGTGTTATTGATTCTTTTTCTTGATATAATATTATCTTAGGCAGGCCTTGGATCCATGACATAAAAGTTATCCCCTCAACTTACCATCAATGTATGAAGATTCCAAAACCATGGGGAGTGGTCAAGATCAACAATGACCAACAAGAATCTAAATATTTCTATAGCACATCAATGAAAAACTCAGCCATACCCAGTCAAGCCTAACGGTTAAAGAAAAAGGCATAAGAGGTTCTAGAGACCAAATAAGTGAAGTCAAAGAAGTCATACTAACCCCGAAGGATTCTGACATCAAAGTCCTGCTAGACATAGATCTTGACCAAGATCTTAAGCAAAACCTCACCATGTTCCTGTATGATAGAAAATCAACATTTTCTTGGAGACGTGAGGATATGACAAGTATATCCAAAGATATAATAATCAATAAATTAAATGTTGATCCAATTTTCAAGCCAATACATAAAAAACGAAGAAAATTTTCCCCTGAGAGGAACTCGATCATCCATGAAGAAGTTGAAAGATTTCTCAAGGCTAAAATGATCAAAGAAGTAAAATTCCCACGATGCCAACATGGTAGTGGTCGAAAAGACGAATAGGAAGTGGAGATTTTGTGTAGATTTCATGGATCTCAACAAAGCTTTTCCCAAACATCCATTTTCACTCCCCCACATAGACTCTTTGGTAGATGTAATCGCGGGTTATGAAATTCTTATCTTCATGGATGATTTAGCAGGATTTCAGCAAATCCAGATAGAGTATTCTGACTGAGAAGATACAACTTTCATAACGCTAACATTTATATATTGTTATATAGTAATGCCTTTTGGTTTAAAATAAGCATGAGCCACATATCAAATGTTTTTGAAAAAAATGTTCAAGCAACAGCTTGATAAGACCATGGAAGCCTGCATAGATGACATGGTAGTAAAGTCCAAGAAAGCTAAGAATCATATCCAAGATCTTGAAGAAGCGTTCGGTATCTTAGATGAGTTAAGCATGAAGCTCACCCCTTTTAAGTGACACTTCGGTGTAAAGGTGGGGAAGTTTCTAGGCTACATGGTGATAAAAAGAGGGTTTGAGGCCAGTCCAGAATGGATCAAGGCTATTTTGAATCTTCAATTCCCGTCTTCGACCGAAGATATTTAAAGGTTTATAGGTAGAGTTGCAACCCTAAATATGTTTATCTCTTAAGAAAGAACAAAATTTTCGAATGGATGATAGATCATGAGAAAGCGTTCCAAGAGCTGAAGAATTTTCTATCTTCCGCTCCCTTGCTGGCTAAACCTAAAGGTGGAGAATCTTTTTTCCTATATCTAGTTGTAATGAAGAATACAAAAAGCATATTCTTGATCAAGGAACAATATGGTGCTCAAGATCTAGTGTATTACATAAATAGGAGTTTCTTGGATGCTGAGACAAGGTACTCACATCTTGAAAAACTAATCTTATCTCTTGTTCGTGCTTCAACTAAATTTCGTCAATATTTTGAAACTCATCCTATTTGTGTAATATTTAACTTTCGAATTAAGAATGTGATGAGAAAGCCTAAAATGTCAGGTAGGATGGACAAGTAGTTTGTACAATTAAGTACATATGACTTAAGATACGAGCCAAGATCAACTATAAAATCATAGACATTAGCAGACTTTTTGGCTGCTTTTAGTTCGCATTTTAAACCTGAAGGAGAAGAAGAAGTTAAATGGATTTAAGATACAAAAAACTAGAGAATACCCTCTTGAGAAACAAAACTTCTAATTCTAAAGGATCATATTTAGGAGTCATACTAAAATCTCCATAAGGGGACTTTATACCCTATAGGCACAATATGAAGCACTAATATTGGGTTACAAATTGCCCTAGATATTGGGATTCAAAATCTTGATGTACATATGGATTCATTATTAGTTACAACCTAATTTAGTGAAACTTAGATGTAGTGTGTTGGAATCGAGTATTAAGAACGAAATAAAAAACAGAAAGCTTTAAGAAAACAGATGTACATAAATTTTGTTTGGCTCGTTGATTATGACTGAACAAGTACAAAAAAACACAAAAGGGTAAAAGCACAAAAGCTCCAAAAGCTAACATCGACTCCTATATCTACCTTATTTATAGGGTGTTACAGACACATACAAAAAATATGTAAGGGATGGCATAAACGTTTTACATAAATCCAAAAATATCTCAATTTTTGAATTTTTTTTCTCGAACCGCCTTTGACGAATTTTCAAAAATTTTAGTAGAAACTACTAATTTCAAAATTCTGCAGTGATCCGATGCGCCCAAAACAGCCTCAAATGAGAAACTCTATCTTAATTGCGAAAATGGGCATAAAGTGTCAATTCACATTAACTGCAGGGACCTGTTTCGAAAATATTCCCATTTCTCAGAATTTTTGGCCCAATGTCGAAACTGGATAAATTCTGACAACTTGTGAAAACTGCAGGTATGCGAAATGGAAATTCAACAATTGTGCACATTTTATGACTCCATGTCGAAGGTGGGTTAATACTTCCAATTCGTTGAAAGTTGATGGATTCGAATCGACACATTTGCTTTCTTCTTCACTTCGCTATGCAATAGTGAATGTCGAGAATTCAAACATCGAAGGTGTGTTCGGCATCAACCTTGATTAACCCATAGCGAAGGTATCTTCGACATCTAAACCAAATCACAATATGTAGATGTAGAACTCGTCAATTTTCCTATTCGTTATCAAACCAAAATCACCTTCCCAATAACAATATCTTTCGTTATCAACCTACTCATATCGACGCATTCGATATCCAAGATCAAGAAGCTATCATATCAATGAGTCAAGCAATTACGAGACTCATCTGTTGCAAACTTAAATTGCGATTCCAAAATCAAACTTCACCATAAAATCTAATTTCGACCATTAGATTGGTTGACAACCCAAAATCGATAACTTGTAACAAAATCGAACAACCAATATCAAGCAGCCTCCAATCAAGTCTTCACACACTCATTACTATTACGAGTACCAGCTTCAACCACTCGATATCGAAATCCCATTCACAAATTGTCGAAATAACGAATCCTTCGATCTTTAACCCATAGCATCAAAAGTGAAATCACTTGTCTAACATCGAACTGGCCAAGATTCATTCGACATCAAGGTCACAACCTTCAATATCAAGAATAAGAACACAACCAATTTTTGAAATTAAACCTCACATTATTTTGACATCAACTACCCAACTTCAGCTTGTATCAACCAACATCAGCCTTCAATTCATAGAATCAACACTTCAAAATCAAGTTTACCTTCTTATGAGTTTGACTTTTCAAAATCAAAGGTCGACAAACATGAAATTAATGAATCTAACATCAAATTTCAGATCAAAAACTGATTGTTCCACCGTTCTAAATCACATTCAAGTGTTCTTGGTCAATTTCTTCAAAATCAAAGAACCAATTGACGATTTATTAACAATAACTTGATCATTATCGATTTGTAATAGAAAAAATAAAATAAAATCGGTTCACAAGTTCAGATTAACAAATAACACTTAATCGGTTAATAGGAACATTGAATTGAATATGAAATTCAAGAACAAAACGCTTAAGAACTGAGACATGAGTATCCGATGGTACATGTAATACCCATAAAATTACAGCCAATTTAAAACTTTTTAAATCATTTGAAACCATTAAATTATTACAATTTGTTATCAAAAAATTCTATACATCAGAGTTCCCAGAATTCATAATCATCAATCAAGGAAGTGTACGGTCACGCCTTCACCTACCCGCGGCCATCCGCTGAACCTGAAACAATAAACTGGAACTGTAAGCCCGAATGCTTAGTGATTTACCCCCAAAATAGCAACCTCATATACCCATAATCATATCATATCAACAAATACAAAACAACATGCATAATGAGCCAGCAGTCTGACAGGACCGAATTCCCGGTCCTCGGTCTATCTGGACCGCTCTCCGAGCCCTCGGCACGTCTGGACCGCCCTCCTCGGAGCCTTCAGCCTATCCGGACCGCTTGATGGGCCTTCGGCCTGACTAGATTTGCCCGGCACGGGCCTGCAGTCTACCCAGTCCGCCCAGGGTGTCTTGGCCTACGGCACACAGCAGGACTTGCCTCAACCCTTTCCCCAAACCAATAAACATATGCACATAAATATCATACGCTAGCATGCAATAACAGATAGTCATACAGATCTAACAGGTCACTAACATGTCAACCATCCTACAACCAGGATATCAATCGAACAGATTACTAGCATAGAAATCATCCTAAACGATGATGAAATCTAACATAGCAACCATCCAAAACCAGGATACCGACCTAACCGGTCACTAACATAACATCATCTGATATACCAGGATACCAACCTAAACCAGGTCACTAACATAATACCATCCTAACTACCAGGATGCAGATCTAGCAAATCAACAAACATATCAAACAAATACCCGAATACAAATCCGATAAAAGGTCGGCCTTGGTGCCGTAGACCTTGTTGATATAGTGATGATAACTCACCTCTCTAGCAGCTCGAATCGATAAAGTCAACTCAACCAAGTGCAAATCCAAATCCAAGACCTACATCCACCGATGACTTGCTTCCATAAATTCCTAAATTACGAAAATACCACCAGGGTCAAGTTGGTCAACCCTTGGTCCAAGTCAAAGTCAACTGCCAAGGTCAACAGTCCATGTTGACCTCAACTCGTCGATTACCCTCAGCTACTCGCCGAGTTCCTTGCATAACTTGTCAACTCGCCGAGTCACTCGTCTGACACGCCAAGCCCAAGGCAATCTTCATCGGACTCGCCGAGTCACTCTACTGACTCGCCGACTCTACGACAATATTCATCGGACTCGCCTAGTCCCTTCTGTCGTTCATCCATACAAAAGCTTCTTCGTGAAACCAAGGCTCCAAACTGTTGATCTAGGCTCCGAAGGTGTTGTTATCATGTAAATTTTCAAACTTTATGTGCATACAAGGCTCTATGGAACTAAAACACTCATAACTAGCATTTGGAGAAGGTTTTGGACATGAAGGAGGGTCAAAGCTTCATAAAGCTTGAGGCTTTCTGTCCATAAAGCCGAGGGGAGTCAAGATCTGAAACTTTTCCCTTGTGACAAGCTCAAACCCGAAAACGAATCTATCTTGCCATAGAAATGACCATTTCTTCCACAAAGGGGAGATCTAAGCAATGAATAGTAAAGGTTATAGCTTTATTCCTTAATCTTGATGACACAATACCGGAAAGGCTGGATCTACAAGCTCTTTCTTGTCCCATGCTCTCAACTCTTCAAGAAATGCTCCAATACACTCTCTTTTGGTCTCACACACTCAAGAATAGAGACTAGCTGGCTATTAGGGTTTCTTTGGACATGAAGGTGACAAGGGAGGCTAGGAAGGAAATTTAAGGACCTTTAAATAGGGTGCAAAACCCCGGAATTAGGGTTTCATCCTCCAGCTCATACTCGTCGAGTTCCTTCTTGGACTCGGTGAGTAGGTCACTTAAACACGTGGACCAACCCGCTGCCACTCGGCGAGTTAGGAAACCAACTCGCCGATTAGACCTTGAAATCATCAGAAATAATAACCACAACTTGATACTCAGGAATCGGGGCGTTACAATTCTCCCCCACTTGAACTAGACTTCGTCCTCGAACTCTGTTGCAGTGAACAACCTTGGATAATGCTCCTGCATCTCTGCCTCCGGCTCCCACGTCCACTCAGACCCTCTTTGGGGCTCCCACCGCATCTTTTCCGAAGGTACCTCCTTGTTCCGTAAAACCTTCACCCTTCTCTCCAGAATGGCCACAGGCCTCTCAACATAACAAAGGCGCTCACCGACCTGAATGTCATCCAACGATACTACCGCCTTCTGATCCATGATGCACTTTTGCAACTGTGAAACGTGAAAGAAGTGTGAAACCCCAACCAAACTTTTTTTAAAAAAAAAGTCTATCCTACAAGCCACTTTGCCAACTGATAGAATTTTGATGATCCAACGTATTGGAAACCCAACTTTCCCTCTTCTTGAGGCGAACCCTTTGTGCTGACGGGATACTTGCCCCAAAACATCATACAAAAATCAATCCACTGAAACACGAACACCCATGCCCGGCCTAATCAGCCTCGGGCTGGAATACCAAGAATGCCTACGACGGGTCCAGTCATCCCTAGGATGGAATACCCTCACACCCTGCACACAAATCCCAATTCATACACCTACTTCAACTCTTCCTGCTACCATATGATGTTTCCTAGACAAATTCGAAACCTCCCTGGTCTCACTTGTCTGTCCACTACCTGCAACACTGGACGCCTCACCGATTACTGAACCAAAAGACCCACACAAACAGCAATCCCACAAGTCTCCCGAGAAAAAACCGACTGGTTGGACTTTCTTCCACGTCCTGCCACCAACTCCTGCCAACATAATAAATGTTACATGACTCACGTCAGCCTCACATCCTACCTGGTCTTCAATGACCCATCTTCTCCTTACTTCAGACACACTATGGCCCTTTCGCAGATGAAACCAACCCAAGACACATCACAATAACTCAAACCATCATCACCACACCTACCACTACCGGCCATCCGGTACGACACTCATATCTAACCTATATCACCCCCCTTTCGGGTTGGAATACCAACATGTCTAATTAATTCAACAATCGAGTTGAAATCCTCAGGGTTTGTTGGCCTACCGCCTCAACCCTACCGCTCCCCTTAAGCCTTTCAGTCGTCCCGCACCGGGTATCTTGGCCTACCACATAAAGCAGGACCATCTTAACCCTATCCAAATGCCATAGACGATCATTAGAAAGATCTAACCTGGTTACTAGAACCTAAATGACAGAACATTCTAATCCCAAGTCTTCCTAAATCTTATCAATACCCATTCGGATCTACTTCCAGTCCCCAACTGGAATTTTACCCGATCCAAGAAGATTAATCCTATGAGACACTATGAACTGATGAGATCACCAAGATCCTTTATACTCCATCCGACCTCTAGCAACAACTTCCAATCAAACCAAAATACATCGGAGTCTTCAGCCTACTCCAGCAACATGTTTAGTACTTGGGGACAGACCTACTGATTGATATAGCATAGCAGCATACTCAATACTCGCACATAGATCTACAAACACATACAAAGTCTTCAGCATGACTAGACTGCCTTACCAGACCTTTAGTCTATCTGGACCACTCTCAGAACCTTCATCATGTCTGGACCACCTCTCTGGGCCTTCAGCCTGTCTAGACCATTCTCCGAGCCTTCGGCCTGACTGGTACACCCTACTGGCCTTCAGTCTATCTGGACCGCTCTAAACTCTTGTGCATCTCCCTGGACCACCCCTCTCGGTGATCCTTCCCATGCAGACTGTTCTCACCCATTTGGGGTTCCGAACTCTTGATTCATTCTATGGACTCTAACCCCGGCCTAACCCTAGGCCTCATGTCGATCTCTTACCCCCTTATGTAACGCCCGTAGATCTGGGCTAGTCAATTTAGAGATAATAGGGGTCGAAAACGAATTTTCGACAAAAGATTATTTAGAAAAAACAATCTTAACCAAGTTTTATAATATGTCTCAAGGGTTTCGTACATATAAAGAATGCCGAAATCCGAGTGATAACGTCGAAGTTTTACGGCAAAACCGGCACGACACCCGGAGACGTAAATAGTGAATTTTTGATAAAGGGCTTTTTATCCTTATCGATCCAAATAAAAGTTGTAGTATATGCTAAACCGAGAACATACAAAAAAAAGAACGCCCAAATCTGACTTCGTATGAGGAAGTTATGAATTTTCTAAGATTTGGAATAGCAGTGCACGACCCGAAACTCGAATTTTTGTTCAGGCGGTTTTTGGCCTATGCGACCTAAATGAGAATTGAATATCTCATTAAAAGGAACTCAACGGTAAAAAGACGGACGAAAACAGAGTCCGTATGTAGAAGTTCTGAATTTTACGCGGACATTTAATAGTATAATATCCTCGTACTGTTAAATTTAAGATTAGTCAAGAATTAGCAGACAAAGTTAAAATAAAAGTTGTAGATCTTATTTTTACCTACTCGTGGATATAAAGAACGTCAAAAATGGAGGTCGTATGTGAAAGTTACGAACTTTAGAAGTCGTAAGTGTGCTGTGCGAAAATGGGTGATGTGGCACAATCTTGACAATTGCTTTCTCCCTAAGACTTGCCACTAGATGGTGACAAGTGGCACCAAGTTCAGTCATTTTTTTCACCCTATAAATAGAACCTCTCCCACCCTCATTTTCTTCACACCTTTCCCATTCTTTCTTCTTTTTACTCTCTTTCTAGAACCTCTCTCTAGCCCTGAAACCCCCCAAAAAGCCTAGGGAACCTCCCTAGCACGAGGCAGAAGCCCCGGAGTGCTTGACGGCTCCGAGAAGAAAAGCTTTTCGGCTCGGGAACGCTGCTCCAAGCAAAGCCCGGTTTTCTATAAAACCCGCTGTAAGTGAGCTATGCCTACGCTATTTTTAATATATCGTTTATTTAATTATAGTAACATTATTAGGAACTTATAATAAGTACTTTGGCTATTATTATGGGTTATATAAGTATTGTTTAACACTTATATAATAGTAATAATAACTAGAGTATTAATTAGTCTCGAAAAATAATAGACTAAACTCTAGTGGTAATAATACTAGGTTTCGTCGAAGGAAATTATTTTTAAGAAGCGAAGCGCTGTCTGAGTTCGGAATCACCACCTTTTCAAGTGAGTGCATAGTCCCTTTCATGAACATGATTTTAATACAAGTATTGATTGAAGTATTAATTATATGTTTATGTGTGAGTTACTTGATGTTGCACGAAATACGTGTTAAAGAACATACCTGGTTATATATGATGATTTAGGATAAAGAGTAAACCTAAATTAATTATGAGGAATATTGGGTAGTATTTTCTTACGAGTACAAGTGAGTTATACTCAGAGAATAGAACTTTAGTAAATGTCAATGATCCGGGAGCATGGATTAGACACAGTCATTGTCCCTAGTCCGAGAGTATGGATTGGACATAGTCAACTGTCATTAATCCGGGAGCATGGATTAAGACATAGTCAATTGTCCTTAGTCCGGGAGTATGGATTAAGATATAGTCAGTCGTCCTCAGTCCGGGAGTATGGATAGGACATAGACATTCATCGTTAATCCAGGAGAATGGATTTACACATAGATACTTGTCCCTAATCCGAGAGTATGGAATAGGCACAATTATTAATCCGAGAGCAGGAATTAGATCCGAGATTATGGGTTAAGTAAAAGGTAAAATTTAAGGTCCGAGAGTATGGATAGTCTCGTTGTAAGGATTAACGGGGCGGGGTAAGAGTTACTTATGTATATATGGTGAAATTGTATATTTTGTGAGTTCTAAATTATATATATGATATAACATTGTGTGATTGAAATCTCTATGTACTCACCAGGTTTCCCAACCTGACCCACTCAGTTTATTTATATCACACGTGTTGATATGAAGTCACATTATACTGAGAGATTAAAGAGATGTAGCTCACTAGTGTAAATGAATGTAAGTTCTGTTTATGCTTATGTTTCTGTATTGACGATGACATCCCAAATGTTTTAAAATGAATAAAAATACATTTCCTCATAAATGCTTTGATAACGTATTTATCATGTTTTACTGGGAACAAATTCTGCAACACTTTTATTTAAAATGTTACTTTGATTTTCAAACAAAGCATAAACAAAATCGGTCTTTTCTGGTCGTGAAAATGGGGATGTCACACCTTAGAATTTTGTGGTCTGTTCCCTGACCTGCGTATCTACCACATACGCTAAATAACCCGCATACTCGTGCTGAAAGTGTTGCCGAGCCCTGTCAGCTAACAAAACCTTCAATCTATCAATCCAAAAACCCTCAGAGTCGAGCACACCCTCAACCGAATACTCGAACTGAACTCAAATAATGACCAGAACTCCAACCTGATTCCCTAAATTATGTTATCAACCAACGAGAAGACATGATACCCATGCTGGGGAGCTTTACCGAACTCCCAACTCACACAATACTCAAACCAAACGGCCACTTGGGTTGTCTTCCATCCCAACAACGATGCGAGACTTACCCCATTTTCAACACCACTCCTGCTTCTATATCCCGGGACGATTCTCCCCCACTTAGATTCGACTAAGTCTTCACAATACATGGACATTGGAGAATTCCCAACCCTTCTCACCTCCCCACGATCGATCCGATGACAACCAACTCTTTCCCAGTTGATCACACACTTCTAATAACCAGATGAACACATCCTGAATCCCAGTGAAACCGACATCCACTAATGCTTGAATGACCCCACACACATGTCCTAAAGACCAAAAGATAAATTCTCCAACTAATACCTCAGCAAAGAACCACTTCCCTTGGCGCTTTCGTTCGTCAATCACGAACAGTTGCTGAAACCACTGATTCCTGACAATGTTGAATAACCCTTCTGTGGGACCCTATCTGCAGACTACCCACATAATACCCTTTTTCCAAAGGTGCTCCAAACAAGTCTCCCGCTCTTGGGATCTAGAGATCATTCGATTCAGGGTTTACACCCTGACTCGCTCACCCGCTCAAACATCCACAGCTGAACTGTAGTAGCTGAAGCAACCGATACCCTAAATTTGGCTACAAACTACTCCCAAGACATAGTCTACTATCCCAACAGTGCAATAGACCGCACAATCACTCCTTACCACCTGATACAAGAGAGCCAAGGAAAAACGGACCTCAGATAATACTTAAACCATATCGACCCACATGCGCTCACCGGCGCTGAAATAATGTCGCCAATCCCTGCAACCAACTTACCCCGAGTTGGAATACAACCCGATCCTGGGGTCAGAAGCCTACTCCAGCACGAAAAACTGAAAGGGCACAATCTTTGCCCTATAAAACGACAGTCTGATCCATCAATCAACCATTCCACTTCGAGCTGCAAAACTCCAGCTGAACATAATCATCACTCCTTTCTGGAGTCCCCACAACTCGCATTCCGGCCTCTAGAAAACCCCGAAGCCTTAAATCCAGAAACTCTTGCGCTAGTATCCCTGATCTCAAGTAACTGCAGTCCTCTGCTCATCATAATATGTCCTAGAAACGAGTCTCGATACTTGAAAGCTCAACCAGCTCCTCCCCAGCCGTCGTTACAGCTGTTGAAGCTATTGCTGCAGCTGTCTCAGCAAGGTTGCATAGCGCTCGGAAAAATACTCAACCATGACGGTCTTAAAAGACCCAATCATCTCCGGAATCTGTCCCCGAATGATCTCGATCACCTACTCCCGAATGATCCCCCTGACACGATCCTCTAACAATACTGGCCTATCCTGGCTGCCAGCTCTCGATCCTGATCCGGATCCGATCTTAAAATGACTCGAATAATCCATACCATAATCATTGGATCGACTTCCAACTAAACCCCAGGGGTTGTGACTTCCTTGCTACGCGTATGGGTCCTGTGCTTTCAGTAGTACGGGCCCATACTAGCTGCCACACCTACCCATATTTGTCTCAAGTATCATCACAATACCCTAACAATATACATAATTATAGTGACCGCTCAATCCTCACTCCAAGAGGAATGCTAAAATATCTCATAACTGGCCTCCCGGCCTCACACAACCCAACCATCCATGAAACTTCCACCAACCTTGCAGCACTAATGTATGCTGGCCATACATAACGTTGGACCCTATAGACGTTCGAATATCTAATCCTACCCTAAGCCCTTCATCATACAAGAGCATGAAATAAAGCCAAACCAAACATTCTCAGTCTATAAGATTTTAGTTAGGTACGACCGTGATACATACACAAGCAACTACAGTAATGATGTCAATCTCATACAAGGAAAACTCTAGGCTATCAGGCATCATCTAATCAGGCAATTCTATCATTCAATTCTTGAAGATCCCTAGCCTAGTACTAGCATGCTGTTCTAGCATATCTCATAATCAAATAACTGCATGGTATTTGGGGGTCTACTTACTGGCTCCGGCTGATCGTACACTTCACATCCTCTTTTTCTCATTTTGAAAACCATTTGAAAATCTTTCCTTGATTTGAGACTGGATTCACACGAGTGTTCCTCCAATTCACTCAAACCAAGGCTCTAATACCAACTTGTAACACCCATAAAATTAAAGCCAATTTAAAACTTTTTAAATCATTTGAAACCATTCAATTATTACAATTTGTTTTCAAAATAGTTTATACATCAGAGTTCCCAGAAATCATAATCATCAGTCAAGGAAGTGTACGGTCCCGCCTTCGCCTACCCGCAGCCATCCGCTAAACCTGAAAGAATAAACTGTAACTATAAGCCCGAAAGCTTAGTGAGTTACCCCCAAAATACCAACCTCATATAACCATAATCATATCATATCAATAAATACCGAACAACACGTATAATGAGCCATCAGTCTGACTGGACCGAATTCCCGGTCCTCAGTCTATCTGGACCGCTCTCTGAGCCCTCGGCACGTTTGGACTGCCCTCAACGGGGCCTTCAGCCTATTCGGACCGCTCGTTGGGCCTTCGACTTGACTAGCTTTTCTCAGCCCGGGCCTGCAGTCTACCCGGTCCGCCTAGGGTGTCCTGGCCTACTGCATACAACAGGACCTGCCTCAACCCTTTCCCCAAACCAATAAACATGTGCACATAAATATTATATGCAAGCATGAAATAACAGATAGTCATACATATTTAACAGATCACTAACATGGCAACCATCCTACAACCAGGATATCAATCTAACAGATTACTAGCATAACAACCATCCTAAACCATGTTGAAATCTAACATAGCAACCATCCAAAACCAGGATACCGACCTAACCGGTCACTAACATAACATCATCTGATATACCAAGATACCAACCTAAACCAGGTCACTAACATAATACCATCCTAACTACCAGGATGCAGATCTAGCAGATCAATAAACATATCAAACAAATAACCGGATACAAATCCGAAAAAGGGTCGGCCTTGGTGCCTTAGACCCTGTTGATATAGTGAGGATAACTCACCTCTCTAGCAGCTCGAATCTATAAAGTGAACTCAACCAAGTGAAGCTCCAAATCCAACACCTACATCCACCGATGACTTGCTTCCATAAATTCCCAAATTACGAAAATACCCCCAGGGTCAAGTTGGTCAACCCTGGGTCCAAGTCAAAGTCAACTGCCAAGGTCAACAGTCCATGTTGACCTCAACTCGTCGATTACCCTCAGCTACTCGCCGAGTTCCTTGCATAACTTGTCAACTCGCCGAGTCACTCGTCTGACACGCCGAGCCCAAGGCAATCTTCATCGAAATCACCGAGTCTACGACAATCTTCATCGGACTCGCCGAGTTGACCATGCAACTTGCCAAGTCCCTTCAGTCCTTCATCCGTACAAAAGCTTCTTCGTGAAACCAAGGCTCCAAACTGTTGATCTAGGCTCCTAAGGTATTGTTATCACATAAAGTTTCTAACTTTAAGTGAATACAAGGCTCTATGGAGCTAAAACACTCATAACTAGCATTAGGAGAAGGTTTTGGACATAAAGGAGGGTCAAAGCTTCATAAAGCTTGAGGCTCTCTGTCCACAAAGCCTATGGGAGTCAAGATCTAAAACTTTGCCCTTGTGACAAGCTCAAACCCAAAAATGACTCTATCTTGCCCTGGAAATGACCATTTCTTCCACAAAGGGGAGATCTAAGCAATGAAAAGTAAAGATGGTAGCTTTATACCTTAATCTTGATGTCACAATACCGGAAAGGCTGGATCTACAAGCTCATTCTTGTCTCAAGCTCTCAACTCTTCAAGAAATGCTCCAATACACTCTCTTTTCGTCTCACATACTCAAGAATAGAGACTAGCTGGCTATTAGGGTTTCTCTGGACATGAAGGTGACAAGGGAGGCAAGCAAGGAAAATTGTGGACCTTTAAATAGGGTGCAAAACCCCTGAATTAGGGTTTCATCCTCCAGCTCCTACTTGTCAAGTCCCTTCTTGGACTCAGCGAGTAGGTCACTTAAACACGTGAACCAAACCACTGCTACTCGGAGAGTCAGGCAACTAACTCACCGAGCAGATTTTGAAATCATGAGAAATAATAACCACAAATTTATACTTGTACACCTAGGTAAGTGTATGACGACGAACAATGAACAACGATTTAGAGTGGAATACATTTAATGACTTTTGGGCTCAGACAACAATATCAGATTCAATTGCCTATGGGCTAAAAA
The DNA here is from genome assembly GCF_051521515.1 of Lactuca serriola. NCBI lineage: Eukaryota > Viridiplantae > Streptophyta > Magnoliopsida > Asterales > Asteraceae > Lactuca > Lactuca serriola. The sequence goes on along the minus strand of NC_136412.1, from coordinate 270,695,931 downwards.
GTGGACATGAACATTAATCGACATATTATTGGGCTTACTTTATTTAGTTCAAAATTTTGGATTAAACTCTTCAAACAATTTGATCAAAAGAACAGTAACAAATATTTGAATTAATTCATTTAGAACTAAATTTGGATTCAAATGAACAATTGCAAATTTAGAGTCAAATCAAACACATGAATATTGGATTGGGTTAGGCTTGATCAATGAAAAAATTTATTGGATCATAACAAATGGGTTTTTGAAAAAAAACAATTTGATACAATGATTCAAAATGATCAAAAATTCAAAACACACGCACGAATCAAAGATATTTTGAGAGATCATTGAGAGACTCACCATAAACATTCCAATTGTGGTTAATGTTGCCAAACCGAGAACCGTTTCCTCAAAAAATTGCTTTGATCTTCAAAGACCCGCTCTGATACAAGTTGATGTGAATTATGAGCATTTGATTTGGTATGTAGAATTAAAAGAACACAAAGAACACGGTGATTTGGGTGCTAAAAGATGCATTTGATCATAGGAATTGGTACAAAAAAGGAACTAGACTAGATCTCCATAAATATCCCACTCACTAGTCACTATCAACTACATTTCTAAATCACACCTCTACAAATGGTATGTAGCCCATTATATATAGAGGTGTTTACATCTTTCTCTTTCTCTCTCTCTCTCTCTCTCTCTATCTATCTCTCTATCTATCTATCTATCTATCTATCTATATATATATATATATATATATATATATATATATATATATATATATCTCATGTCACAAGGCATCAATACAATGTGAAGTGGGTCTACAAGAGTCAAACCATTACAAAGTCATTCATGAATAACTTTGCACCCCAACATTAGGGAGTAAAAATCAAAAGACTAGCTTCATACATGAAGATAGTAAAAAACTTGGCATCCAAGTTTCAAGATTTTAACATAAAACAGGTACGTACAAAAGTTAATATAGAAGCAGAGGCATGAGTCAATCTTGGTTCTACCTTAAAGATTCATCAAAACATTAAGATTACAATATCGCATGTCCTTAAACCTGCAATAGAAGAAATCAAGGAAGAAGTGGTGCCTGTTGAAGATCATAGAGCCAAAAATCCTGAGCTCGAAGGATCTTCGCATTCCACCATATCTTGGACCTCACCCATACTACAATATATAAAACATGGATCCATTCTTGAAAGTGAAAAATACCAAAAAAACCTTAGAAACAAAGCTTCTAGTTTCAACATAATTGCAGATACCTTGTTCAAAAAATCGGCAGAACGTCCTTATCTTACGTGTCTTGAAGATAATGCAGCTAAGATCATCCTCAGAGAAATCCATTAAGGAGAATGCAGAAACCATACATGGGGTAGGGCACTCTTCTCCAATATCCTAAGGACAGGTTATTACTGCCAAACAATTAAGAAAGACGAGATGGAATATGACCAAAAATGTGATGCATGCCAAAGATAGAGCAATATCTTGGGCCAACTAGTTAAACCTCTACACCCAATTATATCTGCATGACAATTAATAAGATAAGGCATGGAAATTGTTGGAAAACTTCCCATAACACCAGGTGGTAAAGTTTTCATGCTAAAATGACTGATTACTTCTTCAAATAGTTAAAAACTGAAGCCTTTGTCTAAGTTAGAGAAATAGATGTGATGTCCTTCATCAAGCACAACATACTGACTAGGTTTGGCATCCCATCTGAAATTATATGTGATAATGGTTCTCAATTTATAGATAAAATGACACAAAACTTCGGTGCAAGTTTGGGAATCAATATGATCACTTCCACACATGTTCATCCTCAAGCTAATGGTCAAGCCAATGCGAGCAATAATATTATTTTCAACAACCTAAACAAAAGGCTCACAGAAAAAAAGAGAAAGGCGGGTTGAAGAATTACCCTTAGTTCTTCAGGCAGATAGGACCACAACCAAGAATTCTAGATGATAAACACCATATTTTTTTGGTATTTGGAACTAAGCTTGTGATTCCCCTATAAGTCATGATCCTTACATATAGGACAAGATTCTACAATAAAAAAGAAAATGATAAGATCTTGGTTAAAGATCTGGACATAATAGACGAACTTAGGGATCATCTCAATATAAGGATAATAGCTTACCAGTAAAGGATTGCCAAATCATATAACAAGAATATCAAAATAAGAAGATTATAGGTAGGGGATCTTCTCCTTAGAAAGTTTTTCCAAAACACATTGGAACTTAGTGCAGGAAAACATTCCCCAAATGGGGAACGTCCTTACCTTATAGATTAAGAAGTTGGAAAGGGGACATACTAGATTGTCACAACCGAGAGGATTCCTTCATTAACTACTGATAAGAAAGAGTAGAAAAAAATATATTTAATAGCTTAATATTGTAATATTTGATTTAGGAGATAATAAGAATCAAATGCGCCATTACATTTATAGTTAAATCGACTGTCAGGCTTGAAAATAAGCGTCCAAAAAGTTGTACAATATTAAAATCTAGTTAATGTATTTGGAAAGTACTCACTAACATTGTTCCAAGGAAATAAGATTCGTAAAAATGCTATTCCAAATATCAGAGTTATAGATTTTATAAAATAAAAATCTACCGCGTAATTAGAGTTAATTACGCCGAAATGGTACCTAGATATTGGTTGAATTTTGACTAAAAGTGCAAATAGGAGATTCGTAGTTTTCCCTGAGATAAAAATAATTTAGGACAAAGAATGCCAATAATAAAATCCGTATGAGAGAGATATGATTTTTGTAAAATAATTTATTTTTACCCCGTTAGGCACAATAATGAAAGTCAAAATTAGCTAAAACAACCTAAAGGAGAGTTGTAGTACTCCTTGAGATCTTCACATATATATAAAAAAGGGCTTAGATCGGAGCTTACACGAAAGAGTTACGATTTTTACAAAATCATTTCATGCACGCGAGGTGCATGCATCTACTCACCACGCACCTAACACTTTATTCGAGTAGATTGAAAGTGATGTGACCAATTGAGGAAGTAACATGTGGCCTTCTCTGGATGGTGCCATGATAATTATATGTGACATGCAAGATCCTTGCGCCGCTTGCACCAAAATTTTATGCCTATAGATAGCAGACAATGAAGATCCCCCTCTGCACATCTATCTCTGAATCACTCTCTCAATCCTCAAAGTTGCTACCCCTTGGAGCGATCCCCGGAGTCCCGAGCCCGATTCAACCCTACACCGACGGTGTCATGCATCAAGGGTGAGTTCATGACCCCATTTCACTATTTAAAGGTTTTAGGGGATGGGTGGATGAATACATGCTTCTCAAACAAGTTTATTAAAATATATTTATATCTATAAATATCAATAGTTATATAAAGGATGAAACCTGAGGATAATATAGCCATAGATAGTATACCTAGTTGTGAGCGATGATATTATGCCTAAGAGTTATGATGCCCGACAGTCTTGGAAGAGATATAACCTAGATGTTATGATAACCAATTCTCTAGGATAACATAGTACCTAGAATTAATGTTGCTCAACTATAGGGATATGCATTGTACGTAATCGTTACGCTGCCCAATTATCCTATTTTCAAATTAACCATAATTAGGGTATATATAAATGGCAAAGTAATATATATATATATATATATATATATATATATATATATATATATATATACACACACACATACAAGATAAGTATGAGATCTAAAATTATAACTATCAAATATAAAATAAAAGATTTATATTGTGATAGTTATAAGAAATAGCTAAGTAAGAAATATAAGACATAAAATACCTAAGGTTAATGCGTTAGTGAATTGTTAATATTCATCCTTAGCCTGATTAAATACGGTGACTCTGAACTTGTAATCGTTAATCTTGAGAGAGCCAGAAAGATATGTACAACCCTAACCTACGATTGCTAGCCATAATTACGACATGATAACTTTTTTTATTATTCAAACACTATTCGACATCCAATGAAGCGTCGTGCAGGCAAATTATTAGTCAAACAACGCCGATTATGGGGGCTCATGTTAATACATTACAACCACCTTAGATATCCGAATACCTAGAGGGACGCCTTCAAGTAGTAAATATATTACGTTAAGATTGATAAAATATCCTAAAAAGATAGTATCATAGGATTGATAAAATATCCTGATAGATAATAAGATAGGATTGGTAAAATATCCTATTAAGATAGTAATATAGGGTTAATAATATATCCTAAAAGATAATAAGATAGGATTGGTAATGTATCCTATAAATATAGTAAGCTAGGGTTGGCAACATATCTTAATAAATGTTTCTCTAAACGAAAAAGGTTTCTTGATTTAATACAACCATTTAAAGCAGAAACTATAAAAACTTGTGGACTCACCAAAATTATGTTGACGTTTTTAAAATTACATGTATTCTCATGGATATGAGTGTGGAAGATCGTCGTGATGATGATGATTTCGTTAAGGAAGCATGCTACAGTTATCCTGTTTGTTTACCTTCTAGTTATGTTTAGGTTGTGTGCTTGATCTACCAAACAATGTAACCAAAGAAAAATTCATAATAAATAAAAGTATCGTTTTTTTTATATAATTATGTGTATTGTTCAATATTGTTTTTCCTCGATCCAATTGTCCCTACGTCGCACAACCCGATGTTTCTGCCACTGATCGCGGTTGTGACAGATTGGTATTCAAGCTATAGGTTATAGTGAACCAGTAATTCCTTAGGAACTACGACTATAACCTAGGGCATATATTCTAAGTTAGTTAAGACTAATAAAAATATTACTCTTAATAACTATACAGATAGACTACTTACGAGAGAGGTGACTAGTTTGAACTCTTGCTTGGGTTGTTGGATTTTAGAACAGCTATATGCTCTAATGATCCGACCTTCCGACATTTTTCACCTTGCCAATCCTTACTTCATAATCTTGAAGTACAAAAACATAGAATTAATAAAATACCTCTAATCAAACACTAATCAGATAAAGAGTTATACAAACTCTTACAAATATACCTATATATATTATAAAACTATCCATTTAAATCATAACTTAAGATTTTTGGTCAAAAATGAATCCTATCATTAGTCTTACTGCGACCATACCACAACTAGACCTAGAATGCGCAACTAAGTTTTATTATGGTTCGAATGACGCAAACTTAAACCTTTATGTCGTATTTGGCAATCTAAACGCTTGAGGATTTATGGATCAATAGTTTAGTACGATTAGGTAAGAGATTAGGATGAGGCCTGCGACTTGAGAATCTTCGGATCAGTAGCATTGATCGACTTCCTGAAGACTAGAGACTTAGATCAAGATCTAATGCAAGAGAATTCAACACATATTGGAATGGTACACCTTGAGGATATCCGAATTAGAGACATGTATCCAACATATATCCTCCATATATATATATATATATATATATATATATATATATATATATATATAAGAAATTATATGCATTATATATTATCTCTCATAAACATCTTCCTGTTTGATGTCTTATGTGGGATATCAAAGTGATATGGAGGATATATGGGACTGGGTGTCGCATCCTTACCCAGAAGAAGACCAAGTGGTGCTACACATGCCTGAGGAAGAGAGCGATTACGATTTGACAATGCCCCTACCACCTACCCTAGTATCAGCTGATGATGAGCCATTTGAAGATGAAGAAGATGCCATCAAGGAAGAGGAGTAACATAATGAAGAGTTTGGTGGAGTACCACAGATAGCTCACCCTTGCTGGATTCATCTTCCCACCAGGACCTTGTGTAGACTCAGGTGTCGGACCCTACCAAGTTGGAGTCATCGCAAGAGATTGTTTCTTCACTACCCTATTCTTCAAGTTGATCTTTCAGTATTCATACTTCAGGACCCAAGAGTCTAACCACCCCCAGAAAGTCCATTCTTATTCCATCCCGTAAGAGAGCAACCTCACCGCCATTATCACTGAGATCATCAAAGAACCCTTAACCCACCCACAAATTGACTCCACAAGTGGATGAGTGGATTGGGGATGAGAGTATTGGGTTTTATGATATCGGAGAGTCCTCCTAGGAACCTAGACACGATCTCATTCCAGAGGATTCCACTGATAGAGTGATCTCAGTGTTAGTCCCGCAAGTAGCACGACATAGATATCGTATACATCATATGGAGGAGGATCAAGATTTGTTGAGAAGGGAGATCAGATTACTGGCTGGTAGAGTTAGAAAATTGGAGCATGGGAGGGGTATAAAAAAGATAAGGATCCTCCACATATACGATCATCTGGAGGAGACCCATTCTCTAGTGCACTAGCAACAGATTGTGATAGAGGGTTTAGAGCAGGGTGTAAGGGAGACAGAGTTGAGATTGATGGTGTCAGAGATAGGTGCAACCACTATGGAAGTTATAATTAGTTGCCTACATCACCAACTAGCACATATAATAGTTTGGATGGTGGTTTGTTTTGGCGTGTGGCTGGTAGCTCTAGTTCCCATTCCTTTTTGTGGGAATAAGGTTATCATGGGCATGGATTGGTTGAGCCCTAATGGGGAAGTGATCGACTGTGAGCAACAGTTAGTTTGAGTTCAGATCCTAAGTGGGGGAGAGTTAGTAATTCAGGGTGAGAGACTGTAGTGTGGATAGATTATGTGTTCTACATCGAGGGCCAGCCACTATCCTCATCAGGGCTATTCGGGTTTTGTTGCTTATGTTATGGATACCCGAGATATGGGTACGACGACCGTGCATGATGTGTCGATTACGAGGGATTATCCGGATGTGTTCCCGAAGGATTTTGTAGGGGTACCTCCAGAAAGACAAGTGGAGTTCAGGATTGATTTGGTTCCGGGTGCGCCTCCAATAGGCAAAGAACCGTATTGGTTGGCTCCTCCTGAGATGAAGGAGTTGTCTACACAGTTGCATGAGCTGTTAGACAAGGGATTTATTAGGCCGAGCAGTTTTCCTTGGGCAAGCCTCATTTTTGTTTGTGAAGAAGGACGGGTCTCATCATGTGTGTATCGACTATCGAGAGTTGAATAAGGTAACGGTGAAGAACTGTTATCCTCTCCCAAGGATTGATGATCTTTTTGACCAACTTCAGGGAGGATCTTAGTTCTCCAAAATTGATTGATGATCGGTTTATCATCAGATGGGGGTCCAGGATGAGGATGTGCAGAAGATAGCTTCCCAGACTCGATATGGTCATTATGAGTTCGTGGTGATGCCTTTTGGGCTCACCAATGCTCCAGCCACGTTCATGGATCTCATAAACCGTGTGTGGAGACCGATGTTGGATCGGTCTGTGATAATATTTATTGATGATATCTTGGTTTATTCCAGGACTCCGGAGCAGCACGAAGAGCACCTGAGGGAGGTGCTGGAGACACTGAGGAGGGAGAGACTTTTTGTAGAGTTCTCTAAGTGCATGTTCTGGTTGCACGAGGTGTAGTTTCTAGGGCACCTTGTCAACCAGAAGGGTATTCTAGTCAATCTTGCCAAGGTCAAGGCCATGATGCAGTGGGAGGTTCTGAGGTCTCCATCTGAGATTCAGATCTTTATTGGTTTGGCTGGTTATTATCAGAGAGTCATTCAGGATTTCTCCAAAATCTTTGTTCCCTTGACACGACTGACCAAGAAGTTGGTGACTTTTTACTGGGGGCCTGAGCAGTAGGCAGCTTTTGAGATTCTTAGAATTCGGTTGTGTGAGGCGCCGATTCTGACCCTGCCGGAGGGTGTCTATGATTTATTGTGATGCATCGATCACAGTTTTGAGGGCAATGTTGATGCAGCGGGGTCGTGTGATCGCCAAAGCTTCAAGGCAGCTGAAGCCTCATGATGGGAATTATCCAACGCAATATTTGGATTTGGGGGTTATAGACTTCACCCTCAAGATTTGGCGGAATTACCTCTATGGGGTCATGTGTACCATCTACATGGATCACAAGAGCCTAAGGTAGTCGATGGATCAGCCGAATCTGAATATGAGGCAGCGTCGATAGTTGGATGTGTTGAAGGATTATGATTGTGAGATCCTTCACCACCCGGGGAAGGCCAATGTGGTGGCCGATGCTCTCAGCTGCAAGGCGGTCGCGGCTCCGATCAGAGACCTATGTTTGAGGATGATCGTGATTACTCCATTGTTGGAGCGGATTCATGAGGCACAGGTTGAAGCTATGAAGGAAGAGAACCGGAAGAGCGAGATGATTGTGGGTCATGTCTCTTCCTTCAAGAATGATAGCCACAGATTGTTGACTCTTCATCAGGAGTCTAGGTTCCATATTGGGGTGGTGTGTGCCAGATTCTGATGGAGGAGGCTCACAAGTCGAGCTTCTCCATCCATCCTGGGGCGAAGAATATGTGTAGGGATCTATGTCCTGATCATTGGTGGCCTTGCATGAAGCAGGATGTGGCATGGTACGTGGAGAGGTGCATGACATGTAGGAAAGTCAAGGTCGAGCATCAACGACCTCACGACAAGATACAGCCGTTGGAGATTTTCGTTTGGAAATGGGAAGACATCACTACAGATTTTATCACGAAGCTTCCCAAGACTTCACACAGAGTGGATTCTATCTGGGTCATCATGGATCGATTGACCAAGAGCGCGCATTTCATTCCGATCCAGAAGCGTATTTCTACAGAGAAGTTGGCCGAGATTTATGTCCAGGAGATGGTGCCACGTCATGGGGTGCCGATATCAATGGTTTCAGACCGGTATGTTTGTTTTACTTTCAAACTTTGGAAGCTGTTTCACGAATATATGGGTACTCGTCTCCATTTCAGTATAACATTTCATCCGCAGACTGACAGTCAGAGTGAGCGGACTATTAAGACTCTTGACGATATGGTGCGTGCGTGCGTGTTGGATTTTAGTGGGAGTTGGGATACGTATCTTCTACTAGCGGAATATTCATATAACAACAGTTATTAGGCTAGCATTGATCTACCTCCTTTCGAGTTTCTCCACGGAAGGAAATATAGGACCCCGATTTGATAGGGCAAGGTTGGTCAGCGAGTAATGGGGAGTATCGAGGTGGTACTCAAGACCACTAAGCAGATTCGACAAGTTCAGAGCAGGCTTCAAATAGCTCAGATTCTGCAGAAGAGTTATGCTGACGGACGTCGGTCACACTTGGAGTTCCAGGAGGGAGATATGGTTCTCCTAAGGTGTCACCTTGGAAAGGTGTCATCCTGGTCAAGAAACGGGGCAAGTTGGGGCCAAGGTATATTGGTTCCTTTAGGGTATTCGCTCGGGTGGTCCGAGTTACATATCATTTAGATCTACCAGTCGAGCTCAGCCAAATTCATAGCACGTTTCATGTCTCTCAGTTGCAAAAGTGTTTAGTGGATGATTCCATAGTTGTACCTTTGGAGGATATTTAGGTGGATGACCACCTGAATTATATTGAGAAACTGGTGGAAATTTTAGATTGGAAGATGAAGATCTTGAGGAACAAGGTTATGGAGCTGGTGAAGGTGCAGTGGTTGCACCGCAAAGGGTCTGACTGGACTTGGGAACCTGAGGAGGAGATGAGGAAGCACTATCCAGACTTGTCCGGGGTAGTGGACTTTGAGGACGAAATCTGATCCAAGTAGGGGAGAATTGTAACACTCGATGGTTCTAAGGTATTATTTATTTAATTGTTTAAATTAGCTATGTTTCTTTGGGCTTAGTGTTTTTGGCCTTTTATGTGTGGGCTAGTCGAGGTTGTACGCTAGGCATAAGCCTGGTGTACGTGGGGCGTAGTTGGTCTAAATGGATCGCGGAGGCATGCACATATGTGTTGCATACAAGGATGTATGTGCAGTGTATGTAATCAGACCCAAAACCCTAATTTTTAGGGTTCAATCCTTATATAATGTCATTAAGTTCCAAGTGTTAGCCTCCCTATCAGCCTCTATTGTCCAGAAACCCTAGAATCGAGTCTTAGCTCCCATTGTTGGGTGTGTGAGCCTTTGGAGAGCTTTTGGTGTTCATTTTTGTGCATTTTGAAGGATTTGAAGAAGCTATAAGTTGCTTAGCTTGAGTAGGAGGTCTTGGATCCAGAATCACCACCTTATTTTCCAAGCTTTTGAGGTATCAAGTTCCCATCTTAATTACTAGATCCTTAGATCTCTTTTTGGATTACATTGTTATGTTTTTAGCCATGGTTTGGATGGATGATGGGATTAGGACGTCCCAAAGGCTTATTTTTTCATATCTAAGGTCTTCATGGACTCCTTTGGCATAAAGGTTCCAACTTTATGGAGTTTAGGGTCCTCATGCATTCATTATGTCCTTGTTGAGCTTTAGAGCTTCTTATGGTCATGCACGGATGACAAGTTAGCAAATTTACGTGATATTTCAGCTTAAGGAGGTTAGATCTGCATTTTGGAACAAATTCCTAATGGGTTAGGAACTAAATCTAGAAGTTGGCTTACTTGGAAGAGTACATTGGGCGTACAAGCCTGCACGCGCAGCGTCCAAGACTTCGAGCCAGTACACTTAGCGTACCTGCAGCGTTCGCCCAACATACTCAGTCTGATGGTATTTTGATATTGGGCCTTCAGTTTGGGCCTCGTTTAGGCTTAAAAGGTTAGGGTTTAGTTGGGCCATCCGATTTTGGGAGTTTTTGGGTCAGGAACATTATTGGGCCTTGGGCTAAGGCCCATGTGAATGGATTGGGCCCAATTGGAAATTAGGCCATATTTTAGGCCTTGATAGATTGTTAAAATCTTTGGCCCATTGGATTGTGGTTATGGGCTTTATTCTATGACCAAGCTAGGTTAGGGGTTAGGGATCATTCATTTCATTCATTTCAAGTTATGCTAAGCTAGGCTAGGGATTTTTGGTTATGATGTGGATCCCAAATGTTAATTGGTTTATTCATCCTTCTAAGGTGAGTTTCCTCACTGGGTTTAGCGGGTCTAAGGCACCAAGGCCGACCCATGATTGGTTATGTCGATATACTTGTTGTCTGTGTGATACTTGTATGTGCTTGTAAATGTATGTTTATTGGGCGGGGCCCATTATGCGAGTGTGGGCGGGGCCCGTTATGCGAGTGTGGGCGGGGCCCGTTATGCGAGTGTGGGCGGGGCCCGTTATGCGAGTGTGGGCAGGGCCCGTATTTCTTTGGGCGGGGCCCATTATATGTTATGTTTGGTATGTGATATCTTGGGGAACTCACTAAGCTTTGTGATTATGGTTTGTAGTTTATGTAACAACGTAAATTTTCAAACAAAATTTTTCCTTTTTAATTATTATAAAAACACATATCACATTTCTCAAAACACCAATTATCCATCAACAATATAGTTTTCAAAAGTATTTATCACAATCCAGGATCCATAAAACATATAACTCCGGCTCAGTGGGAGTGTGTGCAATCAAGCCGGTGCCTCCCCGCGATCCTCGGAAGTACCTGAAACTCATAAACACATAACACGGTAAGCATGAATGCTTAGTGAGTTCCCCAAAACACCACGTACAAATAATTAGCCACTCGAGGCTATAGCTCTAGAAGACCCTCTTGGTCAATGTGTCTCAGTAGGAACCTCCGGTCCCATAGCTCGTTGGACCCTCTGGTCCGGTCTGATTGAGAACCCTCCAGCCTCATAGTTCGTTGGACCCTCCGGTCCGGTCTAAGCAACAAATAATGTAGCATAAAATACATATCACACAAACATGCATAACTCAAGCAAGCACATAAGACCCTCTGGTCACACATAGCTACCACTCTAGGTAAATTATAGTGAGAAGACTCACCTTGAAGTAAGCAAGCTAGTACACCGCATACACGAATCACCAAATCAGCCTCCGCCTAATACGTATGGTGATGATCTCTAATTAGACCAATTATTCTAATAAGCTTCTACTAACCCCTCTCTAAGTCTTAGTAAGGGTAAAATAATATTCTACCCCTCCATGGTCTCCATTACTCATAATTGGCCTAAGCTCCAAAAGTCAACGGAAGTCAACTTGAGTCAACAGTCCATGTTGGCTCAACTCGTCGAGTGTACTGGGAGAACTCGTCGAGTCCCCTCGATCCCTCAGGGGCCTTATGAAAATAAACTCTACTCGCAGAGTAGTCCTGCCTACTCGTCGAGTTACAGCGCATAGACTTTATCGAGTAAACATTATTCGACTTGTCGAGTCTGCACATGGACTCGGTGAGTCCATCCAGTCCAAACACCTATTCAGACGTTTTTGGGCAGATCTATCACTCCAAACACTAGATCTAGACTCCCTAGGCTTGAATGTCACGTAAAGCTTCGATCTTTACGTTCATGCATGGCATATATGCCCCATAACGCCATTACAAGCTCCAATAAGGGTTAAATGCTCATGAGCTTCCCTCCAGCTCAATAAAGCTCGAATATTTGGACTCTTAAGACCTTCTCTGGTCCAGATCTAAGGTTCTAACCTCAACCATGCTCAAATAACTCAAAAGCACAAGGTGATTTGGGAGAAAACCCTAGAAACTCCCCAAAATGAGATCTAACAAATATGACGCCAAGGTAATAGCTTTTTACCTCAGAAGAGAAGCTAATGACAGAAGAATGCAAGATCCACAACCTCCTCTTGATTAGATCCACCAAGCTCTTCAAATCTTTCCTCCAAAATTCACAAGAATGCTCAAAAAGGACTCTCTCTCTACACAACGAAAGGCATGTTAGGGTTTCTCTCTGGGAAGGTGGCCGCAAAGGGAGGCCATAAGGGCCTTTAAATAGGCCACAGAACCCATGAAATTAGGGTTTCCTCTAACAGCGCTGACTCGACGAGTCGTCTCACGGACTCATCGAGTCCATTCATTAATCCACGTCACCAATCGCGACTCTACTCGACGAGTTGAGGCACCAACTCATCGAGTCACTACACATATCTCAAAATAAAATGCATAAAATATTATACTTGGAAATATGGATGTCAGAATTCTCCCCCACTAGAATCAGACTTCGCCCTCGAAGTCCTGACTCCCAAATAGCTCAGGATACTGCTCCCGCGTCTCTAACTCCGGCTCCCAAGTCAAATCGGATCCCCTCCGATGCTACCACTGGACCTAAACCAGGGGCACTTCTTTGTTCCTTAGAACCTTCACCTTTCGGTCTAAAATCGTGATCGGCCTCTCAATGTAATTCAAGCTCGCATCCACCTAAATGTCTTCCAGCGGTACTACTGTCGTCTCGTCGGCCACACACTTCCTCAGCTGGGATACGTGGAAGGTGTTATGAATTTGACTTAACTCTATAGATAGCTCCAACTGGTATGCTACCCTACCCACTCTAGCGGTCACTCTAAAAGGGTTGATATATCGGGGCCCCAGCTTGCCCCACTTCCTGAACCGGATCACCACTTTCCATGGGGATACCTTCAGGAGTACGAAATCTCCGACCTGAAACTCTAGCTCGGATCGCCGCCTATCTGCATAACTCTTATGGCAACTCCGGACTGTTAGTAACCTCTGTATGACCTGCTGAATCTGCTCGGTTTTCTTCAGCACTATCTATGTGCTGCCCATCACCCTCTGCCCCACATCTCCCCAACAAATGGGAGTTTGATACCTCCTCACATACAGGAGCTCGAAATGAGGCATACCAATACTCAAATGTGTTGGGTTTTGAGCAATCTAACACTCCTAAGTGTACATGCAACCATAAATACCTTGGATCTATGTTTTCTCTATTATACGTGCAAATATCAACTTTCCATGGTATTGTTCTATTCTAGCATACAAAACTTTGAATAACACAAGTTAGAATAACATACCTTTTGTTGGTGCTTGTCTTTATGAAGCTTGAGTGCCTAGTTCCCCAAGTGTGACACCTCAAATGGTTCACACAACACCATAAGCACTTGGAATAACTTAGAGAGAAATTAGAACACTTCAAGAATCGGCTTGCCCTCCATGCATATCATAGTCGCCGATTTTCCCAAGAAAGAGATCATTATATAGTGTGTTACAATTAGGGTAAACCCTAATTGTCATGGCTATCCATTTCCATGGATCCATGGGTTCAAATACACCATGGAGCATCCAAGGGGTTTTAGCCCAACTTGATAATCCATGGAGCATTAGCCCACTATATTTGTATGGATGATTTACACAATCAACCCATATATTTAATTAGTCTTATTTTGATCACATAATTAATTCTAAATTAATTATTGATCAATACTAATTAAATAATCATATTAATATATTAGAACATATAATATATTAATAAACCTTAAGTGTTATTTCTCTCATTTTAGTCTATCCAAGTGCATGATGCCATGCAACCCAAATGGACCATGTCGGGTCGGGTCAAGTCTTACCAATTATAGTTATGGACTTAGACATTAATCCAACAGTCTCCCACTTAGATAATTCTAAAACTATTATTGCAAGTATGACTTCAGAACCTGACTAGCAATCGTAGCTCTCAAAAGCTTTTGTCGATCTCTGACCTTGTCGATGAACTCTGACCTCTGTCGATGACTTGTCCATTAGATAAGTGATCTTATATTCCTCCATTCTAGATTTCATATGGACTGAGACATGGATTATAATCATTCTCTCTGTCCATTTGTTGTTTCCCGATTTCTGATTTATGATGACTGACTAATTGAACAAATCAAATCAGTCCAGGCCCGGCCGAGCACTTACTTTTGTCATCACTAAATCATCGAGGGCCCCACAGATATCTCTTTTATCCCTTTGAGGGTAAAAGGAATGGATAAACTTCAACTCATATGCTTGTACTGACTACTTGTTGAATCATACACAAAGGCACGTTTTATAGCATCGAGTTACCAATGCGTTTTCGTACAATCAATGTATAACCAACTCATAGGCACAACTCATATCTCTAGGTTTGAAGAATATAAGATATTATCGTCTCATGATTCACTCGTGATAAAATCCATGAAGTGAATCCAAATGAGCGTGGGTTGAATCCAATATTCAGCCCTTATGAGTACTCATGAACGTTGTAGCAACCATTTCATTGTCTAAAGATCTTTAGACAAATCATACAAGCCAAATTCATGACAGTCTTGATTCATATCTACTTCCAACATATGACCGACTGTGGATGGTTTGAATAACTTGGACATTCAGGAGAATGACCTAGTTATTCTGGAAGTCAAAACATGCAAAGTGAAACACAAAATAATACTAGTCCTATATGGCCTCAACACTTTGAGCGTAAATAAAACACCTTTTATCTAAGCACCATATTGATCACTCATTATTTATGTTTCGATTAATTAACTTAATACTTGAATTGAAACAGTAGTGATGCCATGCTCCAAGCATGCATACTATGTTTCTCTAAACAATAGCTATGCCATACTCCAAGTATGCACACTATGTTTACATATGTTCATCTCTTTGTGAAATGTATATCAATTGAACATGACTTCAATGATTCTCATTTCACAATCCCAATCCTTATTGTAAATGTAAGAATACCAAGTTCTTGTCATTTACCGTAATCTATGCAATGATCCTCTTGTAATGATATTCACACAAGTCACAAAGACTTGGCAACAAACATTACAAAGTATTCCAATGGAAATCAATTCCATGGAGATGAAGTCTCAAATTCAAAGTACATTCCTTTGAACATCCTTCTTTGCATTAAGTTCTTTAATCTTACACAGATTCAAAGAATAACTTCCACCTATGGAAACAATTCCATATTCCCATATTGACCATCACTTTTGAACAAGAGTTGCCTCTTTCCAAAATATGTCAATACAATCCTTACTCTATACTTCCAATTGTCCATGAGTAACCAAACTTTGGAAAACCCCAAATTGTTCTCGATAATTGCTTAATCATCTTAGTCATATCCAGTTCTAATCCCTTTTCCCTTCTTAACGCCCTAAGCATTAGGAAAATTTAGAATGGATGAATATTATAACACATGCAATCGATCCTATATCCGAAGCATATGGGATACGATTCATGCTATAAATTTTTTATTTGCCATGTTCTCATAATTCAAACTATGAAGAGGGATGCCGTAATCATAATCGAATTTTGAGAAAGCAACATATATAGAAATTCCTTATGTTGAACCATTCCAACATAACATTCATATATATTCTTGACTTAGAAATTCCTTATGTTGAACCATTCCAACATAACATTCATATATATTCTTGACTAAAGTTGATTAAAATCTCAATCTAAGCTTGTAGAATTGGAATGAAGTATAAATTTCTCTCCCTTAATTATAGTAAAACAACTTTTTCAAAGCGAGTTGAAACTTTTGTTTTCTATAATTAACATTGCTAACTTGCAACATAATCATCATGCTCCCACTAGCATAATGATTATTATCTAACTAGCATAACACTTTATGCTCCCACTAGCTTTGATATGTACCTAGAAATCAGTCAGATTTTTGATACTAGATTGCCTTGATAAGACTTTATTAAATCATACACCTGGAGTCTAAACCTTTCCTTAGATAGCTCACATGTGAGTCTAAACCTTTGTCATTCTCATTAGTTAGTGTGCCGGTTAACCACACACGCTCCACTAACGACATGAGAATGCAAACTTCACACTTGCTATCCACTTAAATCTACTTAGTGAAAGAGTTTCCTCACTATCATTTTCATGAATCGGAGAGAAACCTTATGAAACTTAGATTTTGATGGTGTATGTGTTCCTATCCATGTGAATTTGACATAACCATAATCACACGACAAGGTTAATGACAAATCCAAATTCATATGGACTGAACTTGTGCAGTCTTAATTTCTTGCCACCTGGTAGCACAAGGGCCCGCCATTGCTTCCAAGTTGTTATGCAACCACTTGAGAACTCTCAGAACTCCAATGCAAAACCAACTTTAACTGGAATGGGCACAGAATATGTCAACACGACAGGTTACAAACCTCAAGTCGTGGTCTAGTGATTAACAAAACTCTTGATTATTTCTTGAATCTATCTTAAGATCCTTTTAAAACTCCCACTTACCTCTTGACATATAAGATTCTCTTTTTCAAGAACCATTCCTTGACAAAAACGAATATTCAAGAGTTAGTGCAGATTCTTATCAAGTTAAACACTTCTCACAATTGGTTTTAGTTGGTCTTTGTTTTATCCAAAACATCACAACTTACCAATTTCAAATGTACAAGAGTAAGAACACATTTTACTCTACATTTAACAAGTGTTTTAAACCTTTCTTAAGATTATGTCACTCAAGGCTTAATCTTGGAGTGTGACTCTAAGATTTAATTTTGGAACGAAGTATAATTTATCTTTTGATCTAACCATTTCAACAATTCACGATTCCTCTCCTTAGCCAAACAAAATGAACTAAGGTGTCCTTAGAGGATCAATTGTGACATGGTTTCATAATCACTGAGATAATCATAAAACAAGATACTCAAGTACTCTCCCATATCTTCAGATTAGAGAAACTTTTATCTTTCTGCCTTATTTGATTCTTCTTACTCATTATGTCTACCATTGAAACTTCTCCAATGATCCAGAACTATACTTAAACTTGTAAGTATAACCATATTTACTAAACTTTAGTAAATCATAATGAATAATCTTATCAACTTTGTGGTGGACCTGATCAACGCACACCCAAGTGTATCCGATCCCTTTGTCCTTCACTTGATTCACATATACATGTGAACAAGGAATTAGACTTAATTTCCCAAATATATAAAAAAATTCTCATGATCATACAATACAAGTTGCAAGATTCCAAGTTTCTATCCAACTAAAACTTGGGTGATGAGAATCTTTCCTTATTTGGTAAATTATGACACTTCCACTAATGAAAGAATCAAATCCATTTACCCATATTGCTTATCAATGGAAACATATAATCAACATTTTTTTTCACAAATGCCATTGTAAGGATACTTAAAATAAATAAAATCAAAACCATTTTTCTTTTATTTTAAAAATTTGCGGAAAAATTTATCCTTACAATCCATATGAAAACTTGTTGTTATCTATTCCTAAGAAATATATCATAACTCTTAAGTAACAACTCAAAATTCCGATCACCGAACCATGCGATCGAAATCCATTTTCGCGATTAGAATCAGCATATACTTCCTTTAAGTTTCTTCACTTTTTCTTTGATTCTTAAAACATCAACATGTGACCTCGTCACATTATGCAATAAGAATCTCAGAATAGAAACTTAATAGAGTTAGACAATGGACTTTACCTGAAGTAGAGTCAAACCTATTGACTTTACCATCCTTAAGATGTTTCAGGTAAATTTAGCAGCTTCGCAACCAATGTCTTTCCTTCGGCAACAGAATCATATGGACTCTTTGGAAACGGTACATGGGACTATCACAGACTTAACCTTTCTCTTTACCATTTGGTCAACCGAGTTGACTATGGCCGATCCCTTTCCATTGGGAAGAGAGTTTTTCCTGGACCTCCTATGTCACCATTTTCAATGTCCAAATAGGTTAATCCAATTTTCTTTACTAATACTCCAAATCACTGCTGATTTAGCATCATCAATCAAAAAGGTAAGATCATTAAGGGTCTTGTCGCGACCTGTCATCAGGGAGTGACTGAAGAACCAAGTCAGCAGCCAGCTACCTCGAGACTTCGACACCCGACTCTCCCGACTTGTCAAAATGTGGCATAATCCCCAAGATCTAAGCACATATAGACTTTGCTTGCCAATAGGGATTGAGTGACTTAGAACTTATCAAGTCTTAAAACTTGTGGGATAGGGAGATTTATTGGAGGAGGTGGATGAAGTGAAGTATGATTTCTAGTCCCACAAATGCCCAACAAAGAGATTGATCTTTCACCTTCATTGCCATTTGGGATATCATCTTCATTAGGAAGCTTGTTCCTAAAGATTTGGGAAGACCATAGCTGTCTAAACTAGACATCTATAATGGGAGAAATTCAAGTTAGTTAATTTAAAGTCCTTAATATAACACCCAATATGAAATATTGAGGCTAGGACCCAACAACCTATTTATAACTGGAAGAGGGATGCCGTAATCCAAATTATAAAATAGTTGAAGGTAGGTAAATGACGATTTACCAATTTCCACCATGAAAATGAAATATTTTATTATTAGGTTTTATTAGTTTTGAAACTCCTAGATCTTTTGAGATACATTGAACTTTTCAATGGCATGTTTGAATCTCAAATTTGTGACTGGGATGCCGAGGATCACAAACAAGGTGTGAATAACCATACAAATTGACTTGGTACCCTTAACAATATTACCTAATCGATGTGTCGGTTAACCACACACGCTCCACCGATCTATAATAAAGTCAAGTTACCATTTGCCACTCTTACTAGTCCATGTTAGTGTGTCGGTTAACCACACACGCTCCACTAACGACTTGGTAAGGTACAAAGTGTAATTTTATGGGCTAGCACCTT
Organism: Lactuca serriola; assembly: GCF_051521515.1. Classification (NCBI taxonomy): domain Eukaryota; kingdom Viridiplantae; phylum Streptophyta; class Magnoliopsida; order Asterales; family Asteraceae; genus Lactuca; species Lactuca serriola. The sequence continues at coordinate 270,676,554 of NC_136412.1, read as the reverse complement.
TTCACATTTTCCTAAGTAACTAAGATTGGGAATTTATAAGTGTTTAGTTACTTAGTATTTTTCAATATACTTTTAATGAAGGGAGAATTATAGTCCATTCCTACCCGTTCGGCTAACGACCCTCCACCAGTCAAGGAAGCGGTGGGTGAGAGTGGACACCCATTAAACTGCCATTTTATAGGCAGTAACCTTATACCCCCCTTATAGACCAACTTCATGAATGAGGCCTACTAACGGTAACATTGACTTCCTCTTATACATATCTATATAATTAAAATTATAATAATAGTATAAGGGTTGAATTTTAAACTTTTTAAATTTCAATGTTCAATTTGGAATTAAAGTATACATGAGGAGTAACTTTTCAAATTCCAAAACTTGAGGGCAAGTTTTGAAACTATTTCAAGAGTCTTTAAATCATAACTTATGAGTTTAATGGTTCATTAAAATGAAGACTCTTCATTTTAATGTAACCCCTTATTCTTTAAAAACACTTTAAAGAAGTGTCTCTTCAACATCCATAACTTGAGGACAAGTTATGGAGTCATTAAACTATTTAATGGAAAAAACTCTTACATTTTATGTAACCTACAAAACTTTTATGAGTTTTTAAGATTCATAAATATGAATTTTCACATAACTTGAAGACAAGTTACAAAAACATATTTTATGAACTTCTTGTAGACTAATATGGATTGAAAACAACTAAAACACAATTTTTTCATTATCAATCTAAACTAACTCATAAATCAAGGAAACATAAAATTCTTGAAAATTCATAACTTGAGGACAAGTTATGAACTCCATGCAATTTTCAACAAGATCAAGAATTATATCACCAAACAATTTGCACACAATTCCTATGATCTAGCAAAACTCATAAGCATGATCATTCATAATCAACAATTTTCAAGAATAACATGAACACATATAAACTTGAAACTTTTATTATAGCATTGAAATTGGTTTAACATAATCATCACCACATTCAAAACAAGTTTTATAAGCCCAAACAGTCAAAGGTAATGATTCTAGACCAATTCCAACACCAAAACTCGAAAATATGCTGTCTGGGGGTCCAACTCGTCGAGTGCATGAACAAACTCGGCGAGTTGGATGCATTTTTCCTTGGACTCGTCGAGTCCCTTCATGGACTCGGCGAGTCTGCCGGGCAGACAGCACCAAAAGTCGATTTTTAAGCAGTTTAAGCAAGTACGACAGGAAAACAATCCTAGGCTCTGATACCACTGTTGGGTTTTGAGCAATCTAACACTCCTAAGTGTACATGCAACCCTAAATACCTTGGATCTATGTTTTCTCTATTATACGTGCAAATATCAACTTTACAAGGTATTGTTCTATTCTAGCATACAAAACTTTGAATAACACAAGTTAGAATAACATACCTTTTGTTGGTGCTTGTCTTTATGAAGCTTGAGTGCCTAGTGCCCCAAGTGTGACACCTCAAATGGTTCACACAACACCATAAGCACTTGGAATAACTTAGAGAGAAATTAGAACACTTCAAGAATCGGCTTGCCCTCCATGCATATCATAGTCGCCGATTTTCCCAAGAAAGAGATCATTATATAGTGTGTTACAATTAGGGTAAACCCTAATTGTCATGGCTATCCATTTCCATGGATCCATGGGTTCAAATACACCATGGAGCATCCAATGGGTTTTAGCCCAACTTGATAATCCATGGAGCATTAGCCCACTATATAAGTATGGATGATTTACACAACCAACCCATATATTTAATTAGCCTTCTTTTGATCACATAATTAATTCTAAATTAATTATTGATCAATACTAATTAAATAATCTTATTAATATATTAGAACTTATAATATATTAATAAACCTTAAGTGTTATTTCTCTCATTTTAGTCTATCCAAGTGCATGATGCCATGCAACCCAAATGGACCATGCCGGGTCGGGTCAAGTCTTACCAATTATAGTTATGGACTTAGACATTAATCCAACAAAATGATGGATGTTGTTGTAGGAGAACTCAGCTAAAGGTATGTAGGTGTCTCAACTTCCTCCGAAGTCCATGACACATGCCCACAACATGTCCTCGAGCGTCTGGATCGTCCGCTCGCTCTGGCCGTCTGTCTGAGGGTGATATGCAGTACTGAAAATCAAACGCGTGCCCACCTCCTCATGAGTTTTCTTCCAAAACCTGGAAGTAAAATGCACATCTCGATCTGACACGATAGAGATCAGCACTCCATGCCATGCTACCACTTCCCTCACATAGATCTCAGCCAAATGCTCCACATAAGAGCTCTCACTGATAGCATGGAAGTGAGCACTCTTCGTCAGTCGGTCCACAATCACCCAGATCGCGTCAACCCCATGCGCAGTTCTCGATAACTTGGTGATGAAATCCATCGAGATCTGATCCCATTTCCATTGGGGAATCTCCAGAGGCTGTAATGGACCATGCGGATGCTGGTGTTCCGCCTTGACCCGGCGGCAGGTCAAGCATCTCTCAACTATCCATGCCATGTCCCTCTTCATACATGGCCACCAATAATCTCTCTTCAAGTCCAAATACATCTTAGTGGCCCCAGGGTGGATCGAGAACCTCGATCTATGCGCCTCCTCCATCAGTATACCCCGAGCTCCACCCATATAAGGCAAGCAAATTCGCCCTCAGAAATTCGTAAGTCCTCGTATTTCCATCATAAACTCGGACACCTGCCCAAATGCGGTTCTTCAGTCTCACGGCCTCCACCTGGGCCTCTCGTATGGTATCCAAGACCGGCGCCATCACGGTCACCCTCATACACACATCATAGATGGGGCGCACTCTGATCTTTGGCTTAGGGCGTCGGCTACCACGTTAGCCTTGCCTGGATGATACATGATCTCACAGCCATAGTCTTTCACCACATCCAACCACCTCCTCTGGTGCATATTTAGGTTGGTCTGATCCATGATATACTTCAGGCTCTTATGGTCTGTGTAAATGGTACACCGAGCCCCGTAGAAGTAGTGGCGCCAGATTTTGTGGGAGAACACCACCGCCCCCAACTCTAGATCGTGGGTGGGATACCTCGTCTCGTGAGGCTTCAACTGCCTCGATGCATAGGCTATCACGTACCCTCTTTGCATTAACACCATACCCAACCCATATATGGATGCATCGCAATAAACCACAAAATCCTCCATCCCCTCGGGAAGGGCTAACACCGGGGCTTCGCATAACTTTTGGCGAAGAGTCTCGAATGAGGTCTGCTGCTCAGGACCCCATGTAAAAGCAACGCCCTTCTGGGTCAATCAAGTGAGGGGGACAGCAATATTGGATAAAGCCCTGATAAATCTCCGATAGTAGCCTGCCAAACCCAGAAACCTCCAGATCTCGGTAGGGGATTTTGACACTTCCCACCTCATAACTGCCTCAATCTTGGCCGGATCGACCAATATCCCATTTTGGTTAATGACGTTCCCCAGGAAATAGACCTCTCGTAACCATAAATCACACTTGGAGAATTTGGCATAAAGCCTCTCCAATCTCAATACTCCAAAAATCTCTCGCAAATGCTCCTCATGCTGCTCTCTGGATCTTGAATACACCAAGATATCATCGATGAGCACGTTCACCGAACGATCCAACATAGGCCTACACACTCGGTTCATTAGATCCATGAACGCTTCCAGTGCGTTGGTGAGGCCAAAAGGCATCACCACGTACTCGTAGTGCCCATAGCGAGTCGTGAAGGCCGTTTTCTGAACATCCTCCTTGCGGACTCTCATCTGATTGTATCCGGACCTCAAATCGATCTTGGAAAACCAAGATGCACCATGCAACTGATCGAACAGATCGTTGATCCTCGAAAGCAGATAACGGTTCTTGACCGTCAGCTTGTTCAAATCCTGGTAATCAATGCACATCCGGTGTGAACCATCATTTTTCTTGAAAAAAAGGATCGGCGCTCCCCACGACGAGCTACTTGGTCGGATGAATCCCTTCCCCAACAGCTCCTGAAGCTGCGAGGATAACTCCTGCATCTCAGGCAGCGGAAGACGATAAGGGACCTTGGCAATAGGCACCGCTCCCGGGACCAAATCGATCTGGAACTCCACCTGCCTCTTGGGAGGCACACCTGATAACTCCTCTGGAAAAACATCTGGCAACTCCCTCACTTTCGGAACCTCAGCGATAGAACTCGATCTCTTGGTAGCAACTCGCATATCCAAAACATACGCTACAAAACTCTTACAACCCTGTTGCAGACTCTGTCTCGCTCTGGAAGCCGAGCAAAATGTCGACCCAGATCGGGTACCCTCGCCGTATATTGTAAGCACTCCCCCACTAGGGTATCGTATGGTCACCAAATAACGCTCGCAATCGATCATAGCTCTGAATCGACTCAACCAGTCCATGCCTACGATGACACAGACATCCCCCATCACAATCGGTACCAGATCTATTGGAAACTCAACTCCAAAAATCTCAAGTACACATCTCGGATCACATCAGTTGCAAACACCGCACACTCATCGGCTATGGAGACTCTCAGAGGTCGACTCAGCGCCTCTCGTCAAATACTGATGTGATGACTAAATGCTAATGATACGAAGGATTGACTTGCAGCCGAGTCAAATAACACCAATGCAGGTACAGAACTCAAAAAATGCTAATGATACGAAGGATCATGGACTGTAGTTATAACCAGAGTCTCCTAAAAGGAGAGCGAAAGTTTGTGTATAGATCTATACGGGGTGACTCCCCACACCTGAGTTGTTCGCTACAGCTAGACTAGGCTAGTCTAGGGTGACAAACCTTACCATAAATCAAACCGGCGCCTAAGAACGCCACGACAGGAGAACTCGTCAAAAATCAAGTATGGTTAAAACAGTTTATGTAGAAATCCTCTCCAACATAATTTTATAGATTACCTATAAAATCTTGTGGATACAAAAACATACATATACTGATATTCGGTCTTAGGTTTGAGACCACAACGCTTTTATAAACAGAAAATATCAGATTTTCTGGGGTAGTACCCGTTAAACAATATATTTTACGTACTACAGAAAATACAGGGTTTTTATCTGGATTAACTTTTATACATTCCAAGTATAGAAAACACACATGCATTAATACTTGATTTCGATACATAACGTTCAAACCATTTTCAGAAAATATCGGATTTTCTGGTATTTAAAAACAATTCAAAAGTTTTCATTCAAATATGCTTATTAACTCACCAACATTATATATATTGACGTTTTTCAAAATGATTTGTATTCTTAGGGAATCGTTAAGAAGAAAGGTCAGCATGAAATGGAGAAATTTGTTATATTTTGTTATCATCATACATTAAATATTTTGAACATGTAATTTATGATATTATACTTGATGTAAACAATGTTGGTTATATTTGATATGTATGATGATGGTGTTATATTGTTTCAATTATTTACATTGTGATGATATTACAAGATGAAGTCACGCCAAGCCCCCAGACGTTTCCGCCGTCTGGTTCGGGGGTGTGACAAGATCCTATTAAAGAGATCTTCAATTCTCATTTAGGTTGTGTCGGCTTAAAATCGATCGATCTAAAATTCGAATTTCGGGTTGTGCACTGCTATTATAAATCTTAGAAAAATCATAACTACCTCATACGAAGTCATATTTGGACGTTCTGTTTATGCATTTTCTCAGTTTAACGTATACTATGACTTTCGTATAGATCGCTAAGGCTAAAAAGTAATTTATCAAAAATTCACTTTTTACGTTACGTGGTGTCGTGCCGGTTTTGTCGTAAAACTTCGACGGGTCATAACTTCTCCATTTTAAGTTGGATTTCGGCGTTCTTTATATGTACGAAAACCTTGTGACATATACTATAACTTGGTTAAGATTATTTATTCTAAATAATCTTCCATAAAAAAGTAATTTTTGATGCTTATTGTCTCTAAATTGACCAGCCCGAATATACGGACGTTTCACCTGCACACCCGTGTTGAATATACTGGTGAGCCCTAGCTGCAGAACAAAAACCTGAACGCATCCTGGTGCCCTCTCCTTAAATAACCAGTTCTCCCCCACTTGTCATTCAAACTACTATGCGCTGACCCTCGCAATCGATCAAAGCACCAAAACGGCTCAGCCAATCCATACCCACAATCACGCAGACATCCCCCAGAGGGATAGTGATCAAATCGATGGAAAAGATACCCCGAAGATCTCCAGAACACAACCCTGATACACCGAATAAGTAGAAACCTCGTGTTTCTTGGCGATAGAAACTCGCAACGGACACTCCAACTCGCCTAAGGGCATAGCAAAATCTCTACTAAAATACCGAGAACCAAAGGACGGACTCGAACCCGAGTCAAATAACACTAAAGCAGGAAAGGAGCTCACTACCAACGTACCTACCAAAGGTCTAAATATATGAGCATAATACAAACATCATCAATAAGATAAGGGATAGAAACATACCAGTCACAACATTTGGTGCTACCTTGGCCTCCTTGGCAGCAAGCTGGAAAGCGCGACCTCGAGCCCTCGGGGGCTCCGCCCTGCCCTAACTCTCTTCAGTGATCCTCAAAGTAGTTGGTGCTGGAGCCTGCACCGGCCTGGCAGCTAGCAAGGGACATTGGTCCTTCATATGGCCCACCTGATCACAATGGTAACAGAGCCTGACACCAGAAGCTGTAGTTTGCTGCCGATAATCCCTCACAATATGGCCCTGCTTGCAACATTTGTGGCAGCCTAAAGTAGACCGAAAAACTCCATCATTGTCACACCCCATGCTTGCAACATTTTACAATGTCTTACACCCCTCGTGCAGACTCTATGACCAGATTTCATCATCCTGGAGATCCCTATTTCCCCAATCAGGGAAATGGTGGATGGTTAGAACCCGAGGAAGAACCTGATGAAGAACTAGAATAAGAGCATGAAGAAGAACCCGTGGAAGGACCGGCAGAACCGATAGCTGACTCGGACAAGGAGGAGACAGAGGGCAGCGAAACATATGACTTGGACATGGGGTCTGATGTAATCAATCCTCCGTACATGGCGAGGGTGCCCCTATACCGGATGGGCCCATATGGACCTACGCCCCCATGGGCACACGATATCTGGAGATGGATCTGCCACCAAGGGGTGCGGCCCCCATTTGGTATGAACCGGGACTACTACGAACTGAGTCACGGTGGACCCGCCGATCGAGCCTTATATGTGATAGCGAGGAGGACTCGCGACATCAGCGAGCAGGCGTAGGCGACCGCTGGCCAAATGGTGGCCATGAGAGCCGCAATGGAGCGCACGGAGAGGATGATGCACGAGGTAGTTAGGGACTACCAGATGCGTCAGGCAGCTTTGGAAGCCCGGCTTTGGGACGCCGAGCGCCACCTGGCTAGACTTTAGGGCGCATCCACCTCATCGTCAGCACCACCAGATCCACCCTATCGCGACTAACACCTGTTCATGTACTATCATTATGATATTCTTATTATGTTTTACTCTATGTACTATCGACCATATGTTTAAGTGATTACACTACTCATAGGTTCGTCATGTTGTCGGATCATATGTTTCCCCATGTACTATATGCCTTTGGCAAATTTTCATGTATTAAAAACGATTATCATTAATGGAAATGCTCTATGTTTTATCGTGATGTTGTTACCTGCTATGTGTTTTATTTCCTTGTTTTATGTTAATACATGGAATCACTTAGATGCATAAATTGATTCGTCGAGTCTGTGACATTCTAAGTAGGGAATGCGATATGAACTTAACATCTTTCCGTTATTTGACAGAAAGATGCCTCAAATACCAAACCGTGGAATCAACGCAACACCAACCCACCAGAAATAAACTCAGTTGCATTCCCAGCGGCAGTGTCTGATGCGGTCACTGCAGCACTTGCGCAGATTTGCAACGGAAACAACGGAGAAGGCAACGGACAGGAACCAGAAGCACAAATCAAGGAACAAACCACGGGACCGCAAGAACCTACACCTACAAGGACTTCACCAACGCCAAACCTCAAACCTTCAACGGGACGAGAGGCGTAATAACCTTGAAACGATGGATAGAGAAGGTGGAATCAGTGTTTGAAATCTGCAGATGTCTGGATGGGTGCAAGGTCAAGTTTGCGGCCTGGACGTTCGTCGATCAAGCTCTCTCCTGGTATAATGGTCACGTAAAGGCCATGACACTCCCGGTAGAAAACACGATGCCATGGGAGGAGCTTAAGGAAATGTTGTTGGCTGAATACTATCCAAGAGGAGAAATCTAGAAAATGGAACAAGAGCAGTGGAACCTCACGGTTCAAAACTCCGACATCGATGCATAGATATCAAGGTTTATTGAGTTGTCTCTCTTGTGTCCTGGAATGATCACATCTGAGGGGAAGAAGATTGAGAGATTCATCTGGGATTAACCGGGCCAATCCAAGGGAATGTAATTACAGCAAACCCTGAGACATATGATAGTGCAAAGAGGCTGGCCAAGAAATTGTACGATCATCGCAACAAAAAGGGTGCCAAAACAAGAGAAGCGGAAATTAAGAAAGAAGGTGAGAACAAGAAAGGGAAAAACAACAAGCAAAAGGGAAAACAAAATTCTTAATCATCAAAGAAACAACAAACAATGATTGTCCATGCTAGTACTCAAGCTACCACCACACCACATGTTCCAGCCTCATCCACAACAAATAATCCCAAACGATACTCAGGGAACCTAACTAAGTGCAGCAAATGCAATTTTCATCATCAGGGAGAATGTAGAGAGATGAAGTGCACAAGATGCAACTGACAGGGTCACACTACAAGGTACTGCAGAACATATCCGCAGCAAAACCAAGAGTCAAACAACAACAACAAAAACAACCACAACAACAAAAAACAACAACAACAATGTTGGGGCCAGTTACACCTGCTATGGGTGTGGAGAAACCGACCATTTCCGGCGTAACTGCCCCAAAGCAAACAATCAGGGGGCAGGAGCAGCAGGAAGAGTATTGACAATGGGTCAGGGAGAAGTAGTGTTGGACCCAACAGTTGTTACTGGTACGTTCCTACTTAACAACTCGTATGCATGCGTCTTATTTGATAGTGGGGCAGAGCGAAGTTTCATTAGTAATAAATTCAAACACTTACTAAATCAACAACCCCAGAAGCTCAACGAAGCCTTCATCGTGGAAATGGCTAATGGGAAAACTGAAACAACCAAATATATCTATGTAGGGTGCACATTAACACTAAAAAATCACTCCTTTCAAATAGACTTGATTCCCGTAAATATTAGGAGTTTTGATGTGATAATCGGCATGGATTGGTTAAGCCCCCGCCATGTTGATATTATGTGTTACGAGAAGGCCGTTCGCCTTCATCTCCGCAATCACGAAACCCTAATAATCTATGGCGATAAACCCGGCGCTAACCTTCGCCTTATCTCGTGCATCAAGGCAAGAAAGTGCCTACACAAGAAGAACTACGCATTGCTTGATCATATGGTGGATATGACCAAAGAATAAGTAAACATTCAAGACATTCCAGTGGCATGTGACTTCCCGGATGTATTTCCAGAAGATCTTCTGGGAATACCCCCAGAAAGACAGGTCAAATTCCGAATCGACCTAATAACAGGAGCCACACCAATTGCCAAATCACCCAACAGGTTAGCTCCCACCAAAATGCAGGAGTTATCTAGCCAACTAAGTGAGTTGTTGAGCAAAGGATTCATCCGACCAAGCTTCTCACCCTGGGGAGCTCCGGTCTTGTTCGTCAAGAAAAAGGTCGGATCCTTTAGGATGTACATCGGTTATAGAGAATTAAACAAGCTCACCATCAAAAATCGGTACCCATTTCCACAAAACGACGATCTATTTGATCAGCTTCAAGGAGCTAGTTATTTCTCTAAAATAGGTCTGAGATCCGGTTATCATCAACTTCGAGTTCGGGAAGAGGATATTCCCAAAACTGCTTTTCAAACACGATACGGTCATTATGAATTTGTCGTGATGACCTTTGGTCTAACAAATGCCCCCGTTGCATTTATGGACCTCATGAATCGAATCCGTCGTCCATTCCTTGATAAATTCATGATTGTCTTCATCGACGATATTCTTATCTACTCTTGAAGCAAAGAAGAGCATGATCAACATCTCCGTCAAATCTTAGAAACCCTAAGAGCTGAGAAACTTTATGCGAAGCTTTCCAAATGCGAATTCTGGATCCGCAATGTAAACTTTTTGGTTCATGTAGTCAGCAAGGAAGGGATTCACGTAGATCCTTCCAAGATAAAGGCCATTAAAGGCTAGGCTATCTCGAGAACCCCAATAGAAATCCGTCAATTTTTGGGTCTCGCAGGCTACTACAGGAGGTTTATCCAGAATTTCTCTAAGATAGTCAAACCCCTTACCACATTGACACAAAAGGGTGTGTCTTTCAACTGGACAGAAAAGAAAGAAACAACCTTCCAAACCCTGAAGTGAGCCCTTTGTAGTGCACCCGTGTTATCCTTACCAGAGGGAACTGAAGATTTCGTGGTCTACTGCGATGCTTCGAATCAAGGGTTAGGATGTGTCCTCATGCAGCGTGGAAAGGTGATACCCTACGCATCCAGGCAACTAAAGACACACGAAGTAAATTACACCACTCGTGATCTCGAGCTAGGAGCGGTGGTCTTCGCCCTAAAGATTTGGAGGCACTACCTCTACGGTACAAAGTGCACCATTTTCACAGACCACAAAAGCCTCTAGCACATTCTGAATTAGAAGGAATTAAACATGAGGCAACGAAGATGGGTTGAGCTGCTAAATGATTATAAATGTGAGATCAAGTACCACCCGGGTAAGGCTAACGTGGTAGCCGATGTCTTGAGTTGGAAAGAGTACTCGGGTCATCGAGTGAAAACCTTAACAATAACAATCCAATCCCTCCTAACCTCGCAAATCAAGGAAGCCCAAACAGATGAATTGAAGCCGGAGAATGTCGCAAATGAAACGATCCATGGGATGGACAGGTATTTTGAAGTCAAGGAGGACGGAGCTTATTACTTAATGAACAGAATATGGGTCCCTAAACATGGAAAATTCTGAGAAATAATCATGAATGAAGCCCACAAGATGCGATATTCCATCCATCCGGGTTCAGATAAGATGTACCTGGACATAAGGCAGCATTATTGGTGGCCAAATATGAAGGCAGAGATCGCCACTTACGTGGGCAAGTGTCTCACTTGCGCCAAGGTGAAAGTGGAATACCAAAAGCCCTTGAGGCTATTGCAATAGCCAACGATACCAGAGTGGAAATGGGAAAGAATTACCATGGACTTCGTGACCAAATTACCAAAGACAGCAGACAGATTGGATGCTATCCAGGTAATCGTCTATAGGTTAACAAAATTCGTTCATTTCCTGCCAATAAAAGAAACATACAAGATGGAAAGGTTGACGCGAATCTACATCAAGGAGATCGTAACACTTCATGAAGTGCCAATGTCTATTATCTCGGATCGAGATAGTAGGTTTACCTCACAGTTTTGGCAGTCACTTCAGAAGGCAATGGGAACACAATTAGACATGAGCACCGTTTATCACCCTCAAACCAATGGCCAAAGTGAACGAACCATAAAAACACTCGAGGACATGATACGAGCCTGTGTGATTGACTTCGGAAAGTCATGGGATACCCACTTTCCCTTGGTTGAATTCTCATACAACAATAGTTATCACACGAGCATCAAGGTTGCTCCTTTTGAGGCTCTTTATATTCGTAAATGCAGATCACCTCTATGTTGGGCTGAGGTGGGTGACACCCAACTAGCGAAAGGACAATCACCATACAACACTTTCACAGGGACAGAGATCATTCGGGAAATGACCGAAAAGATAATCCAAATCAAAGCCCGACTTCAAGCATCACGAGACCGACAGAATATGCCGACAAACAACGAAAGCCTATGGAATTCCAAGTCGGCGACTGGGTACTATTGAAAGTCTCTCCCTGGAAAGGAATGATTCGCTTTGGGAAACAGAGAAAACTAAACTTGCGGTACATCAGAACGTTCGAGATTCTTGCCTGAATTGGTCTGGTAGCCTATAAGTTGCAGCTAACTTCGGATCTCGACAATGTACAACCCGTGTTCCACGTCTCGAATTTGAAAAACTGCTTATCAGATGAAACTCTTGTCATTCCTTTGGAAGAGATTGAGATAAACGAGAATCTCCTGTTCATCGAAGAACCAGTCGAGATATTGGATAGAGAAGTGAAGCGTACGAAGAAGAGCCGCATTCCGATTGTGAAGGTTCGTTGGAACGCTAAGCATGGATCGGAATTCACATAGGAACATGAAGACCAGATGAAGCAGAAGTACCCTCACCTATTCTCTCATTCGTAAACCTATCTTTCGAAAGAACTTCGGGACGAAATTCCCTATAATGGGGGATGATGTCACAACTAGCATTTTAGCTAGGAAATTATATTCTCATGTAAACATTCATCTAGTAATAACTTGTATTTTAAATGAATATCATACTCTATGATCATTCAAATACATCTCATATGTTCAATTAAGGGTTGGAAACCCTATAAATCCCGGTTCTAGATTAATATGAGCTAGGATTCTATTATTGGGCCTAATGGACCAATAAACCTTTTAACCTGACTATGTTGGGCCTAGGAACTCTAGTTAGGCTCTAAATGGACGACATTCGTAAAACTTTAGCATTTTGGACCATGTGGGCCTAAAATAATCCATTTTTATCTCTAATAGGTCCTGTTGGGCCATAAATGGTCTCATTTGAATTAATGGGCCATAAACCCTTTTTATAGGGGTTCATTGGGCCGTGAACCTTAATAAGGGCCCAATGGGCCGAAAATTTATTTTTGGGCTTCATAAATTCGAACAATTCAAGTAAAGGCCCAAATCTCCTCAATTTCTTTCTTCCTAGCCCAAATCTCGGCCCAACCCACATTAACATATATATATATATATATATATATATATATATATATATATATATATATATATATATATAAGGAAAAGAGAGGAATTTTCCTACCTTGACACCTCATGTTTGCATGTTGGGTATCCATGCAAACATCACCTCAATCTTTTCTTCTCCTCCCCTCTTCTACCTCTCGGCCGAACCATCCTCCCTCACCATCTCTATTTCTTTCAAAAGTCTCTAAAGAAATCTCTCAAGAACACCTCCTTCCTCCTCTTCGTTTTCGAGATTTTGTGTGTGTCTTCAAGAGGATTTTTCATCAAGATCATCATCCTAGGTAAGATCTTACAAACCTAAGTTAATTTAATACATCTTTACAATTAAATCACTCATCTTACACCCATGTTTTTGTGGATCATGTTTCCTAGAACCATCCAAGTTCAAAACCTCCTCAAGAGGCTTGCTAAAGCTGAGATCTTCTCATTTCTCCATCCAAAAACCGGATCCAAACCTCAATGTGAGTTCATACCCCTTGTTTTTCGGTTTTACTTTGTTTTTGGGGGAGAATAAAAGTTTTTATATGTTAGATCTATGTATTTGTGCATGTTTATGTGTGTTTTCTAAGTGTATGTTGTGACTGTGTAAAGAACTTCATAGATCTAGATAATATTTGGAAACTACAACACTTTATACAACTTACCATAAGGATAAATGTGCTAAACATGTGAAGATTCATAAAAAACTAAACAAAATCTTGGAAAAGGGCCATTTTAGACAAATAACCAAAAAGATGAGACTTTCTTGGCATTTACGGTTTTATAAGGACTAAAGGAGTCATTTTTATAAAAGAAATGGGTTTTTATGATATTTTGGTGATAAAGGGGCCAAAAACGTAAATTTTTGCATAATGGGCCTTAAAAATGGGCTTTTCGGTTTTAGTGGGGCAAAGTTGTGAAAATTCCGATTTGCATGGATTAAATTGCTATTTTACACAATTTTGAGGCTAAAATGTAAACCTTACGGTTTTATGGGTTGAAAATGCCACATTATTTGGATTTGGGCTAAAAATGCAAAATTTCCAAAACTAGGACCAAAAATGCCATTTTTATCAAAAATGGGCTGAAAATGTAAATCTTGATAAAAATGGGCTGAAAATAATATTTCATATATATTTGGGCCAAAAACGACCTTTATTAGAAAATTTAGGCCTTTTATGTTATTGTTAGGGGTGTCAAACCCAACAAATAATAGGGGTACAATAGACTCCAAATACACTGCTTTAATGCACTAAAAAGTAGTACAAGGCAAGCAGGGTCGAACCACAGAGACACGGGACAAAAGTCTATACCTTTTTGTGCAAGGTACTTTGGTCACAAAGGGGGGGGGGGTTTGTTTGCAAAAGTAAATAACTAAATAACAATCTACTTTAAAAGCATGCACAAAATGAAATAGATTTGTAAACAAATTGATTGAATGGTTCTAGTTCTAGTTCTCAATGTTGTTGTTCAACTTGATTATGACTTGATGTAATTCAAGATTGCTATTCTATGTTGGTACTGAAAGATATTAACACGCTCTAATAACTCTCGCTTGCCAAATTATCTAACCAAAACACGCTCTTTGATTAGACCTAGCTTTACTAATTCAACCTAAACACGCTCTTAGATTGTATTGAAAAACCGCATTAAGTTTTGTACAAGCTTCCCAACAATGTTCATTTCTTCTCATACGCTCGGAAGTGTGAAAACATGTGATATATGTTTTACAATAAGAAAACTTATTGCTTGTTACCAATTATTAACTCAATAGAACGATTAGGTGCCCTAAAAGTTAATTAACTGCACAAAAATTCAATTCATGAAAGTGGCCAATCAAACACAAATCAAATTCAAGGATTCTAGTTAAACAAAAACATAATCACTAGAATAGAATCACAAATCAAACATCAAATCATATGCTTCAAGTCAAGCAATCAACATGTTTTGAACAAGAACTAGAAACTAGGGTTTCTTAGCCACACATGGCTAAGAACAAATCAAACAAGAATAAAGATGGAATTGGAATGTTTAATCCTTACAAAAATGAAATCCAAATGTTTGCAATGATTAAGTCTTCTCAAAAGCTCCAAGAATTCTCCCAAAATCTCCCTAGATCGCCAGAAACTGCTCCAAAAACCGTTCTCCCCTTCAAAATGATGTCTCTTGCTCTTTTATTAAAGTTCACGTGACATGCCATGAGGCCATGCGTTTTTTGGCATGGCCATGCCTTTTGCCCATGTGTTTTTGGCATGGCCATTTGTCTTGACCATGTGTTTTTGGCATGGCCCATGCTTTTTGCTAAAATTCCAAAACGTCTTCACTGTTGACTCCATCTTCAATCTAGCTTCACCACGAGTCATGTTGCTCAAATATGAGATGATAAAGGACAAACACGACCCGTGTCAAAGTGACAAGGACCGCGTTTCAAACGTAATCCTTTGCTATGAAGATAATGCAACAACGACTCGGGTTATGTCTTCATGCTTTCCTCCATGGAATGACCGGTTCATCTTCTCTGCATGCTCCAATGCTCCAAGAATCCAAGCTCCATATTTCATGTTCCATAATGCCTGCAAAATAAATCAAATATAGTGAAGTACCAGACATTCTTAATGAAATATGCAACTACCCTAATAATCAACTAAATGCAAGAATTATGAAGTAAAATGCTATAAAAAGACGGAAATAATCATGCAAAATAGGTGCATAAAATGCACCTATCAGTTATTTTGGTAAACAAATGAGCTAACACATACAACGAAATCACAAACGAACTAAAAACATTGATTACTCGTTGATTGGGCCTATCATATTCATTACATGTTTATGGGGCCTTTGTGGTCCATTTACATTTTATTGGGCCTAATTTATTCATTTCATGTTTATTTGGGCCTTAGTGGTCCTTTTACATGCTTATTGGGTCCGGATTATACCTTTTATGTTTATTGGGCCTTAGTGGCCCATATACATGCTTACTAGACCTAAACTATACGTTACATGTTTATCGGGCCTTAGTGGCCATTTTACATGTCTGTTGGACCTCGTACATTCATATACATACTTGTTTGTTTTATTTCAAACATAAAACATACATGTAAACATTATATAATATAGTATAATACAAAACTCGCGTAAACTCAGTCAAGGTTGCTAGTGAGACATGTCGGTTGACACCTCTAGAGTGTATGACCGTAGTCTGTAGTTATAACCAAAGTCTCCTGGAATGAGAGCGAGAGTTTGTGTATAGATCTATACGGGGTGACTCCTCACACCTGAGCTATTCGCTACAGCTAGACTAGGCCAGTCTAGGGTGACAAACCTTACCGTAAATCAAACCGGCGCATAAGAACGCCATGACAGGTGAACTCATCTAAAATCAAGTATGGTTAAAACGGCTCACCTAGAAATCCTCTCCAACATAATTTTATAGATTACCTATAAAATCTTGTGGATACAAAAACATACATATACTATTATTCGGTTTTAGGGTTGAGACCACAACGCTTTTATAAACAGAAAATATCGGATTTTCTGGGGTAATACCCGTTAAAAAATATGTTTTATGTACTACAGAAAATACAGGGTTTTTATCTGGATAACCTTTTTATACATTCCAAATACAGAAAACACACATGCATTAATACTTGATTTCGATACATCACATTCAAACAATTTTCAGAAAAAATCGGATTTTCTGGTGTTTACAAACAATTCAAAAGTTTTCATTCAAATATGCTTATGAACTCACCAACATTATATATGTTGACGTTTTTCAAAATAAATTATATTCTCAGGGAATCGTTAAGAAGAAAGGTCAGCAGGAAATGGAGAAATTTGTTATATTTTGTTATCATCATACATTAAATATTTTGAACATGTAATTTATGATATTATACTTGATGTAAACAATGTTGGTTATATTTGATATGTATGATGATGGTGTTGTCTTGTTTCAATTATTTACATTGTGATGATATTACAAGATGAAGTCACGCCAAGCCCCCAGACGTTTCCGCCGTCTGGTTCGGGGGTGTGACAAGCTCCTATTAAAGAGATCTTCAATTCTCATTTAGGTTGTGTCGGCTAAAAATCAATCAATCTAAAATTCGAATTTCGGGTTGTGCACTGCTATTATAAATCTTAGAAAAATCATAACTACCTCATACGAAGTCATATTTGGACGTTTTGTTTATGCATTTTCTCGGTTTAACGTATATTATGACTTTCGTATAGATCACTAAGGCTAAAAAGTAATTTATCAAAAATTCACTTTTTACGTTACGTGGTGTCGTGCCGGTTTTGTCGTAAAACTTCGACGGGTCATAACTTCTCCGTTTTAAGTTGGATTTCGGCGTTCTTTATATGCACGAAAACCTTGTGATATATACTATAACTTGGTTAAGATTATTTACTCTAAATAATCTTCCATCAAAAAGTAATTTGTGATGCTTATTGTCTCTAAATTGACCAGCCCGAATCTACGGGCGTTTAACCTGCACACCCGTGCTGAATATACTGCTTAGCCCTAGCTGCAGAACAAAAACATGAACCCATCCTGGTGCCCTCTCCATAAATAACCAGTTTTCCCCCACTTGGCATTCAAACTACTAGGCGTTGACCCTCGCAATCGATCATAGCACCAAAACGGCTCAGCCAATCCATACCTACAATCACGCAGACATCCCCTAGAGGGATAGTGATCAAATCGATCGGAAAAGATACCCTGAAGATCTCCAGAACATAACCCAAATACACCGAATAAGTAGAAACCTCGTGTTTGTTGGTGATAGAAACTTGCAACGGACACTCCAACTCCCCTTAGGGCATAGCAAAATCTCTACTAAATGACCGAGAAACAAAGGACGGACTTGAAACCAAGTCAAATACCACTAAAGCAGGAAATGAGATCACTACCAACGTACCTACCAAAGGTATAAATATATGAGCATAATACAAACATAATCAATAAGATAAGGGATAAGAACATCCCAGTCACAACATATGGTGCTACCATGGCCTCCTCGACAGTAAGCTGGAAAGCACGACCTTGAGCCCTCGGGGGCCCCGCCCTTCCCTAACTCTCGTCAGTGATCCTCAACGTAGTCGGCGTTGGAGCCTGCTCCGGCCTGGCAGCTAGTAATGGACATTGGGCCTTCATATGGCCCACCTGATCATAATGGTAACAAAGTTTGACGTCGGAAGCTGTAGTCTATTGCTGACAATCCCTCGCAATGTGGCCCTACTTGCAACATTTGTGGCAGCCCGAAGTAGACCGAAAAACTCCATCATTGTCACACCCTAGACCAGAATGGCGGAAACGTATGGGGGCGGATGACTTCATGTACAGTATCATAACAATTGAATAATAGAGATCAAAGCATTACAACCATTACATTGATAAATAATATGTTTACATTGTACTCAAAAACATTGTTCACATGATATCAAATGCATATGACAAAACACAAGTAACGTGATGTGACAACGTCCCATCCACCAAAAACTCTTGTAGTTACCTGTTTACTGGTTTCCTGAGAATACAAGTGATTTTGAAAAGTGTCAACAACTAAGTTGGTGAGTTCATAAGCGTTTTGTATGTGAAGGAGTTTGTAACTATTTCGAGTAAAATGATGGTGTATACTTCCAGAAAATCCAATATTTTCTTTGAAATTAACTATAAGTCTTAATCCAAAGAATAAAAAAGTAAGTAATGTTGTACTGTAAAATGGTGTTATGAAGCTTTATCTTTATATAAAACTACTTGAATGTACGTTGAACCCGTAAACCAATTGTTTTTTTAATACCCTATATGAGTTATTATAACCATAATAATGCGACTAGTTGCCCGAATGACGTACATCGGACGTCGAAACTGTTACGACATTTGTCACCCTAGACCAGCCGGTCTGACTGTAGCTAACAACTGAGGTGTTGGGTTGTCAATCCCGTATAGATCTATACACAAGTTTCACAATCTCCCTACAAGAGACTCTAGTTATATTGCAAGTCTTGGTTGTGTACTCTGATAGGTATGGTGAAGCCAAATGTCTCACAACCAGTATCAACCGATTTACGTGAACTGAAAACTCCTTTTTCTTGTAAATGAAATAATTATACCTTTAAATAATTATATGTTTCTTCTGAAATGATAGTGTAGTATTTGTGACCCATAAACTATACCAATTATAGTTTATTATGAATGTTTTGTCAAGTCCATTTATAAAATCAAATATATAAACACATGTAAGTTATAATGTCTAGATGTTTTAATAGATTATAACATATAAACTTTGTAACAACGTAATTTTTCAACCTAAATTTTCATTTTTAACACAATAAAACTTGTATCATAATTCTCAAAACACTTATTTCACAAATGTCAACAAAAGGAAACACAATCCCAGAATCATAAAAACAATCTGCTATTGGTGTGTACAATCATGTCGGTGCCTTGCCGCGATCCTCGGAACTACCTGAAACACATAACACATAACATGGTAAGCATAAAAGCTTAGTGAGTTCCCCAAAATACCACACACACCACAATAGCCACTCAAGACTATAACTCAGTTAGACCCTCTGGTCGATGTGTCTCAGTGGGACCCTCTAGTCCTACAACTCATATGGACCCTCCGGTCCCTCAACTCAGCATCACAATATAATACTCATAAAGCATAACACAAGTGAATAGAAGGATATCTCATTACATAGTTCATGCACATAAGACCCTTTGGTCACACATAAGGTTTACCATACAAGGTAAGTATAGTGAGATGACTCACCTCGTAAGCTAATGAATGAAAATCTCATAATCAGGATCATGATCTCTACTCCCGGGTCTAGCTCCTGCCTAACACATAATAATTATCCCTAATTAATATTAGCCCTCAAGAAGCTGGATTAATCCCTTCCTATAATCTCACAGAAGGGGAAAAGACCATTTTACCCCTCCAATGGTCCAAATGTCCAAATGTTGACCAAACCATAAAGTCAACGAAAGTCAACTCCAGTCAACGGCCCAACTTTGACCAGACTCGTCGAGTGCACTCGGGTGATTCGGTGAGTCCATGTGTGTCCTTTGAATCCTCCTAAGGCCTCAATCGACTCGTCAAGTTGACCTTTCACTCGACGGGTTACCATTGATCACGAAACGCGGAGCAACCCAATCCGACTCGTCGAGTCCTTCCATGGACTCGGTGAGTTTCCTCCATGGAAATGCTTAAACGACCTTCTGAGGTCAGATCTATTTCTCTAAATTATAGATCTGACCTTCTAACACCCAAAAGTCACGTAAAGGTCTGAACTTGGCGTTCATGCATGGTGTATTTTGCATAATATACCATAAAAACCCTATAAATGCCTCTTAGCTTCAAACCCAAAGGTTTATTCAACTAAAGCTTCATATTCGTGGCTCTCTGGACCTATAAGGGTCCAGATCTATAACACAAACTAGCAAGAGGGGTTTTAGGCATTCAAAACCCCAAAGATGAAGTGATTCAAGCCCTAACCCCAAAATGGAATCTACACAATAGGGAAGGAAAGGGGTTCAATTTTGTACCTCAGAATCAAGCTCCTTGCTTGAATGACTTAGAACAATAACTTTCCTTGATCCCTCTTGCTGGAACTCTCCTCCTTACTTGCAAAATCACACCAAAAAGCTCAAGATAGCTCTTCCTCTCACTCAACACACTCAAGCTCGCTAGGGTTCTCTCTTCTGGGAAGGTAGCCGCTAATGAAGGCCATAAATGCCTTTAAATAGGGCTCAGGCCCAAATATTTAGGGTTTCTGCCAACAGCGCGGACTCTTTGAGTCGCCTCACCGACTCGTCGAGTCCATTCATTAATGCGAGTCATCAGTCGCGATCATACTCGACGAGTTTAGGCGTCAACTCGTCGAGTCCCTCTTCTTAACTCAAAAGAAATACTTAAATTATGATACCTGGAAATCCGGATGTTACAACTCTCCCCCACTAGAATCAGACTTCGCCCTTGAAGTCTCACTCAACAAACAACTCTGGATGCTGCTCCCGCATCTCTGTCTCCGGCTCCCAAGTCAGCTCGGACCCTCTCCGATGTTGCCACTGGACCTGAACCAGGGGCACCTCTTTGTTCCTCAGAACCTTGATCTTCCGATCCAAGATCACGATCGGCTTCTCAATGTAATTCAGGCTTGCATCCACCTGAATATCGTCTAGTGGTACCACTGTCGTCTCATCGGCCACACACTTCCTCAACTGGGATACATGGAAGGTGTTACGGATCTGACTCAACTCCTCGGGTAGCTCCAAACGGTATGCTACCTTGCCTACTCTCACGGTCATCCTGAAAGGACCAATGTATCGGGGCCCCAGCTTGCCCCTCTTCCTGAATCGGATGACTCCTTTCCAAGGAGATACCTTCATGAGAACAAAGTCTCCAACCTGGAACTCAAGCTCGGATCGCCGCCTATCCGCCTAACTCTTCTGGCGGCTCTAGGCTGTCAGTAACCTCTGTCTGACCTGTTGTATCTGCTCAGTTGTCTTAAGAACTATCTTCGTGCTTCCCATCACTCAATGCCCTACCTCTCCCCAACAGATGGGGGTCCGACACCTCCTCCCATATAAAAGCTCAAAGGGAGGCATCCCAATACTCGAATGATGGCTGTTGTTGTATAAAAATTCAGCCAAAGGTAGGTATGTGTCCAAACCTCCACCAAAGTCCATAACACATGCTTGAAGCATGTCCTCGAGCGTCTGAATTGTTATCTCATTCTGTTCGTCTGTCTAGAGGTGGTAGGCGGTGCTAAAGTGCAATCTCGTACCCAACTCCTAATGGAACTTCTTCCAGAACTTGGAAGTAAAACGTACATCTTAGTCTGACACAATCGAGATCGAAACTCCATGCCGCGACACCACCTCTCTCACATATACCGCTTCCAGTCTCTCTGCAAAAGAGCTCTCACTAATAGCAAGGAAGTGAGCGCTCTTCGTCAACCGATCCACAATCACCCAAATTGCATCAACACCCCTCACGGTCCTCGGCAATTCGGTGATGAAATCCATAGAAATATGTTTCCACTTCCACTGGGGAACCTCTAACGGTTGCAACTTGTTGTGCGGACGTTGGAGCTCGGCCTTGACCCGGCAACAGGTCAAGCACTTTTCTACAACCCACGCAACATCCCTCTTCATACAAGGCCACCAGTAATCTCTCTTCAGATCAAAATACATCTTAGTGGCCCCAGGATGGGTTGAGAATCTCGATCTGTGTGCCTCCTCTATCAATATGCTACGTGCCCCGCCCATAAACGGCACCCAAACCCGACCTTAAAAGGTCATAAGCCCTCGGCTATCATTAACAAACTTGGACATCTGCCCAATCACCCGTTCTCTATTGCGGTTCTCCGACCTCACAGCCTCTGCCTGGGCCTCTCGGATGGTATTCAATACCGAAGTCATCACCGTCATCCTCATGCATATATCCCGAATCGGGGCACTCTCCGCTGTAACAACGCAAATTTTTAAACAAAATTTTCATTTAAAATAAAGTGATTTTACTCAACCAATAGCATTTATTCCATGTTTCATATCAAATACATATATAAAATCCCCAAGATCTCAAATAGCAGCAGTGTGTATGCATCATGTCGGCGCCTTCCCACGGTCCTCGCTAGTACCTGAAACACATACATAACAACTTGTAAGCATAAATGCTTAGTGAGTTCCCCAGTATACGACTTACACATATACGCCTTTCCAGGCCCTGACCTTCCGGTCCACAATACATTGCCTTCCGGCCCGTAACATAATCGCCTTCCGGCCCATAACATATTGCCTTCCGGCCCGTAACATATTGCCTTCCGGCCCATAACATATTGCCTTCTGGCCCATAACATTTATGACACATAATACATTTAATCTAGCACACATAGCACATATATCCTACATCATACCTGACCTTTCTGTCACATAACATATCGCCTTCCGGCCCGTATAAACATACATATCATGCATAGCAACTACCTTTCTATTTATAGCATAAATAACACATATCATATTCGACCTTCCGGTCTCACAGTCAAACCCTTCCGGGTGTAGTATAGTGAGAAGACTCACCTCGTGGTAATGAAAACTATCAACTCTTGAAACCACTCGCACTCGATCCGCCGATCTGCAGACTCCCTATAATACCATATACCCTTATTAATACTCTTACCATCCAAGACAACTGACCCTAAGAAATTACATGCAGGTCAACTATGGTCAACGGTCAACTTGACCGGACTCGTCGAGTGCAAAGGCGACTCGACGAGTCTAGACGTCCTCCCCAACTTTCCCTGTTGTTCCCCTTTCTACTCGTCGAGTATCCCCCTTGACTCGACGAGATCCACGTGGAAGAATCGCGGGGCCACCCCGACTCCACTCACCGAGTCTGAAGAACAACTCGGCGAGTCTCAATGAATCTTCAAGCTACTCGCCGAGTCTGAAGAACAACTCGGCGAGTCCCAGTAAATCTTCAAGCTACTCGCCGAATCTGATCATTGGACTCGGCGAGTCCATGCCATGCAGACGAGCAACTGCTTCCTGAAATACGTATGGTCCCGAGATATACAATCATGGGACTTTCTGGACTTCTAAACATCTTATTACTGGGGTATAAACGTCTGGGTAATAACATAATAACCCATCTAATCACTAAATGGGTTTCATAAACCCTAGATTCGTATACACATCAAAATAACAGAAATGGTCCGAGTATTACCTGAAGACGCACTCTCTGTGTCCCCAAACCTCAGGACTCGATCCTCCTTGATATTCCTTTGGCCAAACTCTTCTTCTTCTTTCCTAACAAGTTCCTCCAAGTTCCAATAGCTTTCTCTCCTGCTCTAGACGTCCACAACGATTAGGGTTCTTCTCAATCGGCCAAAAGACGGACAATGACGGCCTAAGAGGCGTTATATACGATCCAAAACCAAACGGCTAGGGTTTCTGCTGAACAGCGTCGACTCGCCGAGTCCATATCTGGACTCGTCGAGTCCAGTCGTGAACCCGCGACCAAATCTGCGGTCCTACTCGGCGAGTCTGGCTCCAACTCGCCGATTCCCTTCCTAAAATCCCCCCAAAAATAGTTTTAAAGCAATACCTGAAATTCCGGGTTGTTACAACTCTCCCCCACTAGAACTAGACTTCGCCCTCGAAGTCTCACTCTGCGAATGACTCCGGATGTTGCTCCCGCATCTCACGTTCCGGCTCCCAAGTCATCTCCGATCCCTTCCGGTGTTGCCACTGAACCAACACCAGAGGTACCTCCTTGTTTCGCAGAACCTTGATCTTCCGATCCCTGATAGCTACTGGTCTCTCGACGTAATTCAGACTCGCATCCACCTGAATATCCTCTAACGGAACCACTGCCGATTCATCGGCTATACACTTCCTCAACTGTGATACGTGAAAGGTATTGTGAATCTGTCCCAACTCTGCTGGCAACTCTAGCCGATAAGCTACCCGACCTACTCTTGCAATTACCCGAAATGGACCTATGAACCGGGGTCCCAACTTGCCCCTCTTTCTGAACCGGATCACTCCTTTCCAAGGAGAAACCTTCAGGAGAACGAAGTCGCCAACCTGGAATTCAAGCTCGGACCGGCGTCTGTCCGCATAACTCTTCTGTCGGCTCTGGGCGGTCAATAACCTCTGCCTAACCTGCTGAATCTGCTCTGTCGTCTGGAGTACGATCTCTGTACTGCCCATCACTCTCTGTCCCACCTCTCCCCAACAAATGGGAGTCCGACACCTCCTACCATACAACAACTCAAAAGGTGGCATACCAATGCTCGAATGATGGCTGTTGTTGTAGGAAAACTCAGCCAAGGGTAAATGTGCATCCCAGCTACCCCCGAAGTCTAACACACACGCTCTAAGCATGTCTTCCAATGTCTGAATCGTCCGCTCGCTCTGACCGTCTGTCTGGGGATGGTATGCGGTACTAAAATGTAGTTTAGTACCCAGCTCCTCATGGAATTTCTTCCAGAACCTGGAAGTGAAACGTACATCACGGTCTGAAACAATCGAGATCGGCACTCCATGCCGAGATATTACCTCTCTCACGTATAACTCTGCCAACTTCTCCGCTGATGAACTCTCGCTAATGGCGAGGAAATGTGCACTCTTCGTCAATCTATCCACAATCACCCAAATTGCATCGACTCCCCTGGCAGTTCTCGGCAATTTGGTGATGAAATCCATAGTAATATGTTCCCACTTCCACTCGGGAATCTCCAAGGGCTGCAACTTACCATGCGGTCTCTGGTGCTCGGCCTTAACCCTACGGCAGGTCAAACACCTCTCAACGAACCATGTGACGTCTCTCTTCATACAAGGCCACCAATATTCCTTCCTCAAGTCCAAATACATCTTCGTAGGATCGGGATGGATCGAGAATTTCGATCTATGAGCCTCCTCCATCAAAGTAGTACGCGTACCGCCCACGAATGGTACCCAAATCCGACCTTGAAACGTCAGAAGTCCTCGTCCATCCTTAACGAACCCTGAAATTAACCCAACGACCCGCTCTTTCTTCTGCATCTTGGATCTCACAACCTCGGCCTGCGCCCCACGAATAGCATCCAATACCGGAGTCATCACCGTCAGTCTCAGACATACATCTCGCAATGGAGTGCTCTCCGCCTTACGACTCAATGCATCGGCTACCACATTAGCCTTGCCTGGGTGGTATAGGATCTCACAGTCATAATCCTTAACCACGTCCAACCATCTCCTCTGACGCATATTTAGGTTGGGTTGATCCATCAAATACTTCAAACTCTTATGGTCCGTGTATATAGTACAACGAACCCCATACAGGTAGTGACGCCAAATCTTGAGAGCGAACACTACTGCCCCCAATTCCAAGTCATGCGTGGGATATCTCGCCTCGTGAGGCTTTAATTGCCTCGATGCATAAGCTACCACATGGCCCCTCTGCATCAACACTGCACCGAGTCCCGAAATCGATGCGTCGCAATATACAACAAAATCTTCCATCCCTTCCGGGAGGGCTAATACCGGGGCTTCGCACAGTCTCTGGCGTAGTGTCTCGAAGGAAGTCTGTTGCTCGGGTCCCCATGAGAATGTAACACCCTTCCGGGTCAATCTGGTGAGCGGTATTGCGATCTTGGAGAAGTCCCTAATAAACCTCCGATAGTACCCCGCCAACCCAAGGAAACTCCTGATCTCGGAAGGTGACTTCGGTGCTTCCCAACTCATCACTGCTTCCACCTTGGCCGGATCGACCAATATCCCTGACTGATTAACAACATGACCAAGAAATTGGACCTCCCGCAACCAGAAGTCACATTTGGAGAATTTCGCATATAGCTTCTCCGACCTCAGTACCTCAAGGACCTCTCTCAAATGTCCCTCATGTTGCTCTCTAGTTCGCGAATACACTAGGATGTCGTCGATAAATACAATCACAGACCGATCCAGCATCGGCCTGCATACCCTGTTCATGAGGTCCATGAACACTGCCGGGGCATTGGTGAGCCCGAAAGGCATCACCACGAACTCATAATGCCCATACCGCGTCCTGAATGCTGTCTTCTGAACGTCCTTATCCCGTACTCTTACCTGATGGTACCCTGATCTCAAATCGATCTTGGAAAACCAAGATGCCCCTTGCAACTGATCGAATAGATCATCGATCCTCGGTAACGGATAGCGGTTCTTGACCGTCACCTTGTTCAACTCCCGGTAATCAATACACATCCGGTGTGAACCATCCTTCTTCTTGACGAACAGAATCGGTGCTCCCCACGGCGAGCTACTCGGCCGAATAAATCCCTTCCCCAGCAACTCCTGGAGTTGCGAGGACAACTCTTGCATCTCTGGAGGTGCAAGACGATAAGGCACCTTCGCAATAGGCGCAGCCCCCGGAATCAGATCGATACCAAACTCCACTTGCCTTGCAGGAGGTACTCCCGGCAACTCCTCGGGAAAAACATCTGAAAACTCACGCACCACTGGAACCTCCTCCACTGTCCTCGGTCTCTCGGAAGCCTCCCGCGTATCCATCACATACGCCACAAAACCTTTACATCCCTGCTGTAGGCATTGCCTCGCCCTAGCGGCCGAACAAAAAGCTGATCCTGAACGGGTACCCTCGCCGTATACCGTAAGAACTCCCCCACTAGGGTCTCGTATAGTCACCAGCTGGCGCTCACAGTCGATGACAGCGCTGACTCGGCTCAACCAGTCCATGCCCACGATGACACAGACATCCCCCATCGCAATAGGAATTAGGTCAATCGGAAACGCAACCCCGAAAATCTCTAGTACGCATCCCCGAAGAACCTCCGTGGCACAAACCACCCTCTCGGCCGCTATAGAAACGCTCAGAGGCCGACTTAACGGCTCACGACTAATGCTGATATGCTGACTAAAAGCTAAAGATACAAAGGATCTACTCGCACCCGAATCAAATAACACTAGAGCAGGCATAGAGTTCACAAGAAAAGTACCTACACATACATTAACATAAGCATAACATTTCGACTTTAAAGTAAATACGTGAATTACAGCATACCTGCCACAACATCGGGCGCAGCGCGGACCTCCTCCGCAGTCAGCTGAAAGGCTCTCCCGCGAGCCCTCGGGGCCTCGACCTTCGCCGGTCGGGTCTCAGTAGTCCTGGTAGTCGGTGTAGATCCCTGACGAAGCTGGGGGCACTCGGCCTTCCGATGGCCTGTCTGGTTGCAGTGAAAGCAAACCATAAACCCCTTAGGGCAATCCCTGGCAATGTGTCCCTCCTTACCACACTTGTAACAACCACCAGCTCGACACGCCCCCTCATGACTCTTGCCGCACTTTCCGCAAGTGCGGCCCTTCGGACCTCCCATCCTCGAATCAGCGGACTTGATCCGCTTGGCTGCCGGCTGAGACTGAGCCGGCCGCCGATCCACCTGCCGAGGCTCGGCCTCCTCCCTGGCCTGGGTCTCCAACTCGATCTCACGCTTCCTGGCGTTCGCCTGAAGCTCAGTGAAAGTACGATAGGTGGAGTTTGACACAAACTCCCGGATATCCCTCCTCAAAACGCCTAAATACCGGCTCATCCGTGACTGCTCCGAAGACACCAGCTCTGGGCAGAACATCGCCCTCTCGTGAAACTTCCGTGTGACCACCGCAACGGAATCAGTACCCTGCTTAAGGGTCAAGAACTCCTGAATCAACCGTTCCCTCTCCACTGGGGGAACATACTCGTCCCTGAACATCTCAGTAAACCTCTCCCATGTCACCGTTGTAATCTCCGCCAGAGTGAAGTTCGCCGTCACGAACTTCCACCAATCCTTCGCTCCCAGACGGAGCTGGTTCAAGGCGAACCGTACCCTCAGATGCTCCGGGCATGAGCAAGTGTAGAAGCATCCCTCAATGTCGGCGATCCACCTCATCGCAGCAATCGGATCCTGCGTCCCATCGAACTCAGGGGGTTTCGTGTTGCTGAATTCCCGGAACCACAGCGAATCGCCCCCTTGCGACCTGGCAGCGGCCACAGCTGCGGTAGCGGCAGCGGCTGCAGCATCAGTCAGTGCGGCGTACCACTCCTCGAACGTCTCCATCAATGTGGTCTTAATAGACCCAAACATCTCCGGGATCTCGGCCCGGATCGCTGCAGCTACCTCTTCCTGGATCATCTGACGAATATCCTCGTCACTCACGGTGCTCGAACTCGCCCCATGACGTGTGGTAACCATGATGTCTCTGAAATACAACATAAAATTATCAGAGACTCCATCAAGTACTATTGTACTCGATAACGCAACCCTACTCAGTCTCCGATATCCAGGGATTCTTACTTGGGTCTTCCACCGACCCGATGCCTTCGGTAGTACGGGCCAGTTACACCTGCTATGGGTGTGGAGAAACCGACCATTTCCGGCGTAACTGCCCCAAAGCAAACAATCAGGGGGCAGGAGCAGCAGGAAGAGTATTGACAATGGGTCAGGGAGAAGTAGTGTTGGACCCAACAGTTGTTACTGGTACGTTCCTACTTAACAACTCGTATGCATGCGTCTTATTTGATTGTGGGGCAGAGCGAAGTTTCATTAGTAATAAATTCAAACACTTACTAAATCAACAACCCCAGAAGCTCAACGAAGCCTTCATCGTGGAAATGGCTAATGGGAAAACTGAAACAACCAAATATATCTATGTAGGGTGCACATTAACACTAAAAAATCACTCCTTTCAAATAGACTTGATTCCCGTAAATATTAGGAGTTTTGATGTGATAATCGGCATGGATTGGTTAAGCCCCCGCCATGTTGATATTATGTGTTACGAGAAGGCCGTTCGCCTTCATCTCCGCAATCACGAAACCCTAATAATCTATGGCGATAAACCCGGCGCTAACCTTCGCCTTATCTCGTGCATCAAGGCAAGAAAGTGCCTACACAAGAAGAACTACGCATTGCTTGATCATATGGTGGATATGACCAAAGAATAAGTAAACATTCAAGACATTCCAGTGGCATGTGACTTCCCGGATGTATTTCCAGAAGATCTTCTGGGAATACCCCCAGAAAGACAGGTCAAATTCCGAATCGACCTAATAACAGGAGCCACACCAATTGCCAAATCACCCAACAGGTTAGCTCCCACCAAAATGCAGGAGTTATCTAGCCAACTAAGTGAGTTGTTGAGCAAAGGATTCATCCGACCAAGCTTCTCACCCTGGGGAGCTCCGGTCTTGTTCGTCAAGAAAAAGGTCGGATCCTTTAGGATGTGCATCGATTATAGAGAATTAAACAAGCTCACCATCAAAAATCGGTACCCATTTCCACAAAACGACGATCTATTTGATCAGCTTCAAGGAGCTAGTTATTTCTCTAAAATAGGTCTGAGATCCGGTTATCATCAACTTCGAGTTCGGGAAGAGGATATTCCCAAAACTGCTTTTCAAACACGATACGGTCATTATGAATTTGTCGTGATGACCTTTGGTCTAACAAATGCCCCCGTTGCATTTATGGACCTCATGAATCGAATCCGTCGTCCATTCCTTGATAAATTCATGATTGTCTTCATCGACGATATTCTTATCTACTCTTGAAGCAAAGAAGAGCATGATCAACATCTCCGTCAAATCTTAGAAACCCTAAGAGCTGAGAAACTTTATGCGAAGCTTTCCAAATGCGAATTCTGGATCCGCAATGTAAACTTTTTGGTTCATGTAGTCAGCAAGGAAGGGATTCACGTAGATCCTTCCAAGATAAAGGCCATTAAAGGCTAGGCTATCTCGAGAACCCCAATAGAAATCCGTCAATTTTTGGGTCTCGCAGGCTACTACAGGAGGTTTATCCAGAATTTCTCTAAGATAGTCAAACCCCTTACCACATTGACACAAAAGGGTGTGTCTTTCAACTGGACAGAAAAGAAAGAAACAACCTTCCAAACCCTGAAGTGAGCCCTTTGTAGTGCACCCGTGTTATCCTTACCAGAGGGAACTGAAGATTTCGTGGTCTACTGCGATGCTTCGAATCAAGGGTTAGGATGTGTCCTCATGCAGCGTGGAAAGGTGATACCCTACGCATCCAGGCAACTAAAGACACACGAAGTAAATTACACCACTCGTGATCTCGAGCTAGGAGCGGTGGTCTTCGCCCTAAAGATTTGGAGGCACTACCTCTACGGTACAAAGTGCACCATTTTCACAGACCACAAAAGCCTCTAGCACATTCTGAATTAGAAGGAATTAAACATGAGGCAACGAAGATGGGTTGAGCTGCTAAATGATTATGAATGTGAGATCAAGTACCACCCGGGTAAGGCTAACGTGGTAGCCGATGTCTTGAGCTGGAAAGAGTACTCGGGTCATCGAGTGAAAACCTTAACAATAACAATCCAATCCCTCCTAACCTCGCAAATCAAGGAAGCCCAAACAGATGAATTGAAGCCGGAGAATGTCGCAAATGAAACGATCCATGGGATGGACAGGTATTTTGAAGTCAAGGAGGACGGAGCTTATTACTTAATGAACAGAATATGGGTCCCTAAACATGGAAAATTCTGAGAAATAATCATGAATGAAGCCCACAAGATGCGATATTCCATCCATCCGGGTTCAGATAAGATGTACCTGGACATAAGGCAGCATTATTGGTGGCCAAATATGAAGGCAGAGATCGCCACTTACGTGGGCAAGTGTCTCACTTGCGCCAAGGTGAAAGTGGAATACCAAAAGCCCTTGAGGCTATTGCAATAGCCAACGATACCAGAGTGGAAATGGGAAAGAATTACCATGGACTTCGTGACCAAATTACCAAAGACAGCAGACAGATTGGATGCTATCCAGGTAATCGTCTATAGGTTAACAAAATTCGTTCATTTCCTGCCAATAAAAGAAACATACAAGATGGAAAGGTTGACGCGAATCTACATCAAGGAGATCGTAACACTTCATGAAGTGCCAATGTCTATTATCTCGGATCGAGATAGTAGGTTTACCTCACAGTTTTGGCAGTCACTTCAGAAGGCAATGGGAACACAATTAGACATGAGCACCGTTTATCACCCTCAAACCAATGGCCAAAGTGAACGAACCATAAAAACACTCGAGGACATGATACGAGCCTGTGTGATTGACTTCGGAAAGTCATGGGATACCCACTTTCCCTTGGTTGAATTCTCATACAACAATAGTTATCACACGAGCATCAAGGTTGCTCCTTTTGAGGCTCTTTATATTCGTAAATGCAGATCACCTCTATGTTGGGCTGAGGTGGGTGACACCCAACTAGCGAAAGGACAATCACCATACAACACTTTCACAGGGACAGAGATCATTCGGGAAATGACCGAAAAGATAATCCAAATCAAAGCCCGACTTCAAGCATCACGAGACCGACAGAATATGCCGACAAACAACGAAAGCCTATGGAATTCCAAGTCGGCGACTGGGTACTATTGAAAGTCTCTCCCTGGAAAGGAATGATTCGCTTTGGGAAACAGAGAAAACTAAACTTGCGGTACATCAGAACGTTCGAGATTCTTGCCTGAATTGGTCTGGTAGCCTATAAGTTGCAGCTAACTTCGGATCTCGACAATGTACACCCCGTGTTCCACGTCTCGAATTTGAAAAACTGCTTATCAGATGAAACTCTTGTCATTCCTTTGGAAGAGATTGAGATAAACGAGAATCTCCTGTTCATCGAAGAACCAGTCGAGATATTGGATAGAGAAGTGAAGCGTACGAAGAAGAGCCGCATTCCGATTGTGAAGGTTCGTTGGAACGCTAAGCATGGATCGGAATTCACATAGGAACACGAAGACCAGATGAAGCAGAAGTACCCTCACCTATTCTCTCATTCGTAAACCTATCTTTCGAAAGAACTTCGGGACGAAATTCCCTATAATGGGGGATGATGTCACAACTAGCATTTTAGCTAGGAAATTATATTCTCATGTAAACATTCATCTAGTAATAACTTGTATTTTAAATGAATATCATACTCTATGATCATTCAAATACATCTCATATGTTCAATTAAGGGTTGGAAACCCTATAAATCCCGGTTCTAGATTAATATGAGCTAGGATTCTATTATTGGGCCTAATGGACCAATAAACCTTTTAACCTGACTATGTTGGGCCTAGGAACTCTAGTTAGGCTCTAAATGGACGACATTCGTAAAACTTTAGCATTTTGGACCATGTGGGCCTAAAATAATCCATTTTTATCTCTAATAGGTCCTGTTGGGCCATAAATGGTCTCATTTGAATTAATGGGCCATAAACCCTTTTTATAGGGGTTCATTGGGCCGTGAACCTTAATAAGGGCCCAATGGGCCGAAAATTTATTTTTGGGCTTCATAAATTCGAACAATTCAAGTAAAGGCCCAAATCTCCTCAATTTCTTTCTTCCTAGCCCAAATCTCGGCCCAACCCACATTAACATATATATATATATATATATATATATATATATATATATATATATATATATATATATATATATATAAGGAAAAGAGAGGAATTTTCCTACCTTGACACCTCATGTTTGCATGTTGGGTATCCATGCAAACATCACCTCAATCTTTTCTTCTCCTCCCCTCTTCTACCTCTCGGCCGAACCATCCTCCCTCACCATCTCTATTTCTTTCAAAAGTCTCTAAAGAAATCTCTCAAGAACACCTCCTTCCTCCTCTTCGTTTTCGAGATTTTGTGTGTGTCTTCAAGAGGATTTTTCATCAAGATCATCATCCTAGGTAAGATCTTACAAACCTAAGTTAATTTAATACATCTTTACAATTAAATCACTCATCTTACACCCATGTTTTTGTGGATCATGTTTCCTAGAACCATCCAAGTTCAAAACCTCCTCAAGAGGCTTGCTAAAGCTGAGATCTTCTCATTTCTCCATCCAAAAACCGGATCCAAACCTC
Organism: Lactuca serriola; assembly: GCF_051521515.1. Taxonomy (NCBI): domain Eukaryota; kingdom Viridiplantae; phylum Streptophyta; class Magnoliopsida; order Asterales; family Asteraceae; genus Lactuca; species Lactuca serriola. The sequence continues at coordinate 270,643,169 of NC_136412.1, read as the reverse complement.
AATGTGAGTTCATACCCCTTGTTTTTCGGTTTTACTTTGTTTTTGGGGGAGAATAAAAGTTTTTATATGTTAGATCTATGTATTTGTGCATGTTTATGTGTGTTTTCTAAGTGTATGTTGTGACTGTGTAAAGAACTTCATAGATCTAGATAATATTTGGAAACTACAACACTTTATACAACTTACCATAAGGATAAATGTGCTAAACATGTGAAGATTCATAAAAAACTAAACAAAATCTTGGAAAAGGGCCATTTTAGACAAATAACCAAAAAGATGAGACTTTCTTGGCATTTACGGTTTTATAAGGACTAAAGGAGTCATTTTTATAAAAGAAATGGGTTTTTATGATATTTTGGTGATAAAGGGGCCAAAAACGTAAATTTTTGCATAATGGGCCTTAAAAATGGGCTTTTCGGTTTTAGTGGGGCAAAGTTGTGAAAATTCCGATTTGCATGGATTAAATTGCTATTTTACACAATTTTGAGGCTAAAATGTAAACCTTACGGTTTTATGGGTTGAAAATGCCACATTATTTGGATTTGGGCTAAAAATGCAAAATTTCCAAAACTAGGACCAAAAATGCCATTTTTATCAAAAATGGGCTGAAAATGTAAATCTTGATAAAAATGGGCTGAAAATAATATTTCATATATATTTGGGCCAAAAACGACCTTTATTAGAAAATTTAGGCCTTTTATGTTATTGTTAGGGGTGTCAAACCCAACAAATAATAGGGGTACAATAGACTCCAAATACACTGCTTTAATGCACTAAAAAGTAGTACAAGGCAAGCAGGGTCGAACCACAGAGACACGGGACAAAAGTCTATACCTTTTTGTGCAAGGTACTTTGGTCACAAAGGGGGGGGGGGTTTGTTTGCAAAAGTAAATAACTAAATAACAATCTACTTTAAAAGCATGCACAAAATGAAATAGATTTGTAAACAAATTGATTGAATGGTTCTAGTTCTAGTTCTCAATGTTGTTGTTCAACTTGATTATGACTTGATGTAATTCAAGATTGCTATTCTATGTTGGTACTGAAAGATATTAACACGCTCTAATAACTCTCGCTTGCCAAATTATCTAACCAAAACACGCTCTTTGATTAGACCTAGCTTTACTAATTCAACCTAAACACGCTCTTAGATTGTATTGAAAAACCGCATTAAGTTTTGTACAAGCTTCCCAACAATGTTCATTTCTTCTCATACGCTCGGAAGTGTGAAAACATGTGATATATGTTTTACAATAAGAAAACTTATTGCTTGTTACCAATTATTAACTCAATAGAACGATTAGGTGCCCTAAAAGTTAATTAACTGCACAAAAATTCAATTCATGAAAGTGGCCAATCAAACACAAATCAAATTCAAGGATTCTAGTTAAACAAAAACATAATCACTAGAATAGAATCACAAATCAAACATCAAATCATATGCTTCAAGTCAAGCAATCAACATGTTTTGAACAAGAACTAGAAACTAGGGTTTCTTAGCCACACATGGCTAAGAACAAATCAAACAAGAATAAAGATGGAATTGGAATGTTTAATCCTTACAAAAATGAAATCCAAATGTTTGCAATGATTAAGTCTTCTCAAAAGCTCCAAGAATTCTCCCAAAATCTCCCTAGATCGCCAGAAACTGCTCCAAAAACCGTTCTCCCCTTCAAAATGATGTCTCTTGCTCTTTTATTAAAGTTCACGTGACATGCCATGAGGCCATGCGTTTTTTGGCATGGCCATGCCTTTTGCCCATGTGTTTTTGGCATGGCCATTTGTCTTGACCATGTGTTTTTGGCATGGCCCATGCTTTTTGCTAAAATTCCAAAACGTCTTCACTGTTGACTCCATCTTCAATCTAGCTTCACCACGAGTCATGTTGCTCAAATATGAGATGATAAAGGACAAACACGACCCGTGTCAAAGTGACAAGGACCGCGTTTCAAACGTAATCCTTTGCTATGAAGATAATGCAACAACGACTCGGGTTATGTCTTCATGCTTTCCTCCATGGAATGACCGGTTCATCTTCTCTGCATGCTCCAATGCTCCAAGAATCCAAGCTCCATATTTCATGTTCCATAATGCCTGCAAAATAAATCAAATATAGTGAAGTACCAGACATTCTTAATGAAATATGCAACTACCCTAATAATCAACTAAATGCAAGAATTATGAAGTAAAATGCTATAAAAAGACGGAAATAATCATGCAAAATAGGTGCATAAAATGCACCTATCAGTTATTTTGGTAAACAAATGAGCTAACACATACAACGAAATCACAAACGAACTAAAAACATTGATTACTCGTTGATTGGGCCTATCATATTCATTACATGTTTATGGGGCCTTTGTGGTCCATTTACATTTTATTGGGCCTAATTTATTCATTTCATGTTTATTTGGGCCTTAGTGGTCCTTTTACATGCTTATTGGGTCCGGATTATACCTTTTATGTTTATTGGGCCTTAGTGGCCCATATACATGCTTACTAGACCTAAACTATACGTTACATGTTTATTGGGCCTTAGTGGCCATTTTACATGTCTGTTGGACCTCGTACATTCATATACATACTTGTTTGTTTTATTTCAAACATAAAACATACATGTAAACATTATATAATATAGTATAATACAAAACTCGCGTAAACTCAGTCAAGGTTGCTAGTGAGACATGTCGGTTGACACCTCTAGAGTGTATGACCGTAGTCTGTAGTTATAACCAAAGTCTCCTGGAATGAGAGCGAGAGTTTGTGTATAGATCTATACGGGGTGACTCCTCACACCTGAGCTATTCGCTACAGCTAGACTAGGCCAGTCTAGGGTGACAAACCTTACCGTAAATCAAACCGACGCATAAGAACGCCATGACAGGTGAACTCATCTAAAATCAAGTATGGTTAAAACGGCTCACCTAGAAATCCTCTCCAACATAATTTTATAGATTACCTATAAAATCTTGTGGATACAAAAACATACATATACTATTATTCGGTTTTAGGGTTGAGACCACAACGCTTTTATAAACAGAAAATATCGGATTTTCTGGGGTAATACCCGTTAAAAAATATGTTTTATGTACTACAGAAAATACAGGGTTTTTATCTGGATAACCTTTTTATACATTCCAAATACAGAAAACACACATGCATTAATACTTGATTTCGATACATCACATTCAAACAATTTTCAGAAAAAATCGGATTTTCTGGTGTTTACAAACAATTCAAAAGTTTTCATTCAAATATGCTTATGAACTCACCAACATTATATATGTTGACGTTTTTCAAAATAAATTATATTCTCAGGGAATCGTTAAGAAGAAAGGTCAGCAGGAAATGGAGAAATTTGTTATATTTTGTTATCATCATACATTAAATATTTTGAACATGTAATTTATGATATTATACTTGATGTAAACAATGTTGGTTATATTTGATATGTATGATGATGGTGTTGTCTTGTTTCAATTATTTACATTGTGATGATATTACAAGATGAAGTCACGCCAAGCCCCCAGACGTTTCCGCCGTCTGGTTCGGGGGTGTGACAAGCTCCTATTAAAGAGATCTTCAATTCTCATTTAGGTTGTGTCGGCTAAAAATCAATCAATCTAAAATTCGAATTTCGGGTTGTGCACTGCTATTATAAATCTTAGAAAAATCATAACTACCTCATACGAAGTCATATTTGGACATTTTGTTTATGCATTTTCTCGGTTTAACGTATATTATGACTTTCGTATAGATCACTAAGGCTAAAAAGTAATTTATCAAAAATTCACTTTTTACGTTACGTGGTGTCGTGCCGGTTTTGTCGTAAAACTTCGACGGGTCATAACTTCTCCGTTTTAAGTTGGATTTCGGCGTTCTTTATATGCACGAAAACCTTGTGATATATACTATAACTTGGTTAAGATTATTTACTCTAAATAATCTTCCATCAAAAAGTAATTTGTGATGCTTATTGTCTCTAAATTGACCAGCCCGAATCTACGGGCGTTTAACCTGCACACCCGTGCTGAATATACTGCTTAGCCCTAGCTGCAGAACAAAAACATGAACCCATCCTGGTGCCCTCTCCATAAATAACCAGTTTTCCCCCACTTGGCATTCAAACTACTAGGCGTTGACCCTCGCAATCGATCATAGCACCGAAACGGCTCAGCCAATCCATACCTACAATCACGTAGACATCCCCTAGAGGGATAGTGATCAAATCGATCGGAAAAGATACCCTGAAGATCTCCAGAACATAACCCAAATACACCGAATAAGTAGAAACCTCGTGTTTGTTGGTGATAGAAACTTGCAACGGACACTCCAACTCCCCTTAGGGCATAGCAAAATCTCTACTAAATGACCGAGAAACAAAGGACGGACTTGAAACTAAGTCAAATACCACTAAAGCAGGAAATGAGATCACTACCAACGTACCTACCAAAGGTATAAATATATGAGCATAATACAAACATAATCAATAAGATAAGGGATAAGAACATCCCAGTCACAACATATGGTGCTACCATGGCCTCCTCGACAGTAAGCTGGAAAGCACGACCTTGAGCCCTCGGGGGCCCCGCCCTTCCCTAACTCTCGTCAGTGATCCTCAACGTAGTCGGCGTTGGAGCCTGCTCCGGCCTGGCAGCTAGTAATGGACATTGGGCCTTCATATGGCCCACCTGATCATAATGGTAACAAAGTTTGACGTCGGAAGCTGTAGTCTATTGCTGACAATCCCTCGCAATGTGGCCCTACTTGCAACATTTGTGGCAGCCCGAAGTAGACCGAAAAACTCCATCATTGTCACACCCTAGACCAGAATGGCGGAAACGTATGGGGGCGGATGACTTCATGTACAGTATCATAACAATTGAATAATAGAGATCAAAGCATTACAACCATTACATTGATAAATAATATGTTTACATTGTACTCAAAAACATTGTTCACATGATATCAAATGCATATGACAAAACACAAGTAACGTGATGTGACAACGTCCCATCCACCAAAAACTCTTGTAGTTACCTGTTTACTGGTTTCCTGAGAATACAAGTGATTTTGAAAAGTGTCAACAACTAAGTTGGTGAGTTCATAAGCGTTTTGTATGTGAAGGAGTTTGTAACTATTTCGAGTAAAATGATGGTGTATACTTCCAGAAAATCCAATATTTTCTTTGAAATTAACTATAAGTCTTAATCCAAAGAATAAAAAAGTAAGTAATGTTGTACTGTAAAATGGTGTTATGAAGCTTTATCTTTATATAAAACTACTTGAATGTACGTTGAACCCGTAAACCAATTGTTTTTTTAATACCCTATATGAGTTATTATAACCATAATAATGCGACTAGTTGCCCGAATGACGTACATCGGACGTCGAAACTGTTACGACATTTGTCACCCTAGACCAGCCGGTCTGACTGTAGCTAACAACTTAGGTGTTGGGTTGTCAATCCCGTATAGATCTATACACAAGTTTCACAATCTCCCTACAAGAGACTCTAGTTATATTGCAAGTCTTGGTTGTGTACTCTGATAGGTATGGTGAAGCCAAATGTCTCACAACCAGTATCAACCGATTTACGTGAACTGAAAACTCCTTTTTCTTGTAAATGAAATAATTATACCTTTAAATAATTATATGTTTCTTCTGAAATGATAGTGTAGTATTTGTGACCCATAAACTATACCAATTATAGTTTATTATGAATGTTTTGTCAAGTCCATTTATAAAATCAAATATATAAACACATGTAAGTTATAATGTCTAGATGTTTTAATAGATTATAACATATAAACTTTGTAACAACGTAATTTTTCAACCTAAATTTTCATTTTTAACACAATAAAACTTGTATCATAATTCTCAAAACACTTATTTCACAAATGTCAACAAAAGGAAACACAATCCCAGAATCATAAAAACAATCTGCTATTGGTGTGTACAATCATGTCGGTGCCTTGCCGCGATCCTCGGAACTACCTGAAACACATAACACATAACATGGTAAGCATAAAAGCTTAGTGAGTTCCCCAAAATACCACACACACCACAATAGCCACTCAAGACTATAACTCAGTTAGACCCTCTGGTCGATGTGTCTCAGTGGGACCCTCTAGTCCTACAACTCATATGGACCCTCCGGTCCCTCAACTCAGCATCACAATATAATACTCATAAAGCATAACACAAGTGAATAGAAGGATATCTCATTACATAGTTCATGCACATAAGACCCTTTGGTCACACATAAGGTTTACCATACAAGGTAAGTATAGTGAGATGACTCACCTCGTAAGCTAATGAATGAAAATCTCATAATCAGGATCATGATCTCTACTCCCGGGTCTAGCTCCTGCCTAACACATAATAATTATCCCTAATTAATATTAGCCCTCAAGAAGCTGGATTAATCCCTTCCTATAATCTCACAGAAGGGGAAAAGACCATTTTACCCCTCCAATGGTCCAAATGTCCAAATGTTGACCAAACCATAAAGTCAACGAAAGTCAACTCCAGTCAACGGCCCAACTTTGACCAGACTCGTCGAGTGCACTCGGGTGATTCGGTGAGTCCATGTGTGTCCTTTGAATCCTCCTAAGGCCTCAATCGACTCGTCAAGTTGACCTTTCACTCGACGGGTTACCATTGATCACGAAACGCGGAGCAACCCAATCCGACTCGTCGAGTCCTTCCATGGACTCGGTGAGTTTCCTCCATGGAAATGCTTAAACGACCTTCTGAGGTCAGATCTATTTCTCTAAATTATAGATCTGACCTTCTAACACCCAAAAGTCACGTAAAGGTCTGAACTTGGCGTTCATGCATGGTGTATTTTGCATAATATACCATAAAAACCCTATAAATGCCTCTTAGCTTCAAACCCAAAGGTTTATTCAACTAAAGCTTCATATTCGTGGCTCTCTGGACCTATAAGGGTCCAGATCTATAACACAAACTAGCAAGAGGGGTTTTAGGCATTCAAAACCCCAAAGATGAAGTGATTCAAGCCCTAACCCCAAAATGGAATCTACACAATAGGGAAGGAAAGGGGTTCAATTTTGTACCTCAGAATCAAGCTCCTTGCTTGAATGACTTAGAACAATAACTTTCCTTGATCCCTCTTGCTGGAACTCTCCTCCTTACTTGCAAAATCACACCAAAAAGCTCAAGATAGCTCTTCCTCTCACTCAACACACTCAAGCTCGCTAGGGTTCTCTCTTCTGGGAAGGTAGCCGCTAATGAAGGCCATAAATGCCTTTAAATAGGGCTCAGGCCCAAATATTTAGGGTTTCTGCCAACAGCGCGGACTCTTTGAGTCGCCTCACCGACTCGTCGAGTCCATTCATTAATGCGAGTCATCAGTCGCGATCATACTCGACGAGTTTAGGCGTCAACTCGTCGAGTCCCTCTTCTTAACTCAAAAGAAATACTTAAATTATGATACCTGGAAATCCGGATGTTACAACTCTCCCCCACTAGAATCAGACTTCGCCCTTGAAGTCTCACTCAACAAACAACTCTGGATGCTGCTCCCGCATCTCTGTCTCCGGCTCCCAAGTCAGCTCGGACCCTCTCCGATGTTGCCACTGGACCTGAACCAGGGGCACCTCTTTGTTCCTCAGAACCTTGATCTTCCGATCCAAGATCGCGATCGGCTTCTCAATGTAATTCAGGCTTGCATCCACCTGAATATCGTCTAGTGGTACCACTGTCGTCTCATCGGCCACACACTTCCTCAACTGGGATACATGGAAGGTGTTACGGATCTGACTCAACTCCTCGGGTAGCTCCAAACGGTATGCTACCTTGCCTACTCTCACGGTCACCCTGAAAGGACCAATGTATCGGGGCCCCAGCTTGCCCCTCTTCCTGAATCGGATGACTCCTTTCCAAGGAGATACCTTCATGAGAACAAAGTCTCCAACCTGGAACTCAAGCTCGGATCGCCGCCTATCCGCCTAACTCTTCTGGCGGCTCTAGGCTGTCAGTAACCTCTGTCTGACCTGTTGTATCTGCTCAGTTGTCTTAAGAACTATCTTCGTGCTTCCCATCACTCAATGCCCTACCTCTCCCCAACAGATGGGGGTCCGACACCTCCTCCCATATAAAAGCTCAAAGGGAGGCATCCCAATACTCGAATGATGGCTGTTGTTGTATAAAAATTCAGCCAAAGGTAGGTATGTGTCCAAACCTCCACCGAAGTCCATAACACATGCTTGAAGCATGTCCTCGAGCGTCTGAATTGTTATCTCATTCTGTTCGTCTGTCTAGAGGTGGTAGGCGGTGCTAAAGTGCAATCTCGTACCCAACTCCTAATGGAACTTCTTCCAGAACTTGGAAGTAAAACGTACATCTTAGTCTGACACAATCGAGATCGAAACTCCATGCCGCGACACCACCTCTCTCACATATACCGCTTCCAGTCTCTCTGCAAAAGAGCTCTCACTAATAGCAAGGAAGTGAGCGCTCTTCGTCAACCGATCCACAATCACCCAAATTGCATCAACACCCCTCACGGTCCTCGGCAATTCGGTGATGAAATCCATAGAAATATGTTTCCACTTCCACTGGGGAACCTCTAACGATTGCAACTTGTTGTGCGGACGTTGGAGCTCGGCCTTGACCCGGCAACAGGTCAAGCACTTTTCTACAACCCATGCAACATCCCTCTTCATACAAGGCCACCAGTAATCTCTCTTCAGATCAAAATACATCTTAGTGGCCCCAGGATGGGTTGAGAATCTCGATCTGTGTGCCTCCTCTATCAATATGCTACGTGCCCCGCCCATAAACGGCACCCAAACCCGACCTTAAAAGGTCATAAGCCCTCGGCTATCATTAACAAACTTGGACATCTGCCCAATCACCCGTTCTCTATTGCGGTTCTCCGACCTCACAGCCTCTGCTTGGGCCTCTCGGATGGTATTCAATACCGAAGTCATCACCGTCATCCTCATGCATATATCCCAAATCGGGGCACTCTCCGCTGTAACAACGCAAATTTTTAAACAAAATTTTCATTTAAAATAAAGTGATTTTACTCAACCAATAGCATTTATTCCATGTTTCATATCAAATACATATATAAAATCCCCAAGATGTCAAATAGCAGCAGTGTGTATGCATCATGTCGGCGCCTTCCCACGGTCCTCGCTAGTACCTGAAACACATACATAACAACTTGTAAGCATAAATGCTTAGTGAGTTCCCCAGTATACGACTTACACATATACGCCTTTCCAGGCCCTGACCTTCCGGTCCACAATACATTGCCTTCCGGCCCGTAACATAATCGCCTTCCGGCCCATAACATATTGCCTTCCGGCCCGTAACATATTGCCTTCCAGCCCATAACATATTGCCTTCCGGCCCATAACATTTATGACACATAATACATTTAATCTAGCACACATAGCACATATATCCTACATCATACCTGACCTTTCTGTCACATAACATATCGCCTTCCGGCCCGTATAAACATACATATCATGCATAGCAACTACCTTTCTATTTATAGCATAAATAACACATATCATATTCGACCTTCCGGTCTCACAGTCAAACCCTTCCGGGTGTAGTATAGTGAGAAGACTCACCTCGTGGTAATGAAAACTATCAACTCTTGAAACCACTCGCACTCGATCCGCCGATCTGCAGACTCCCTATAATACCATATACCCTTATTAATACTCTTATCATCCAAGACAACTGACCCTAAGAAATTACATGCAGGTCAACTCTGGTCAACGGTCAACTTGACCGGACTCGTCGAGTGCAAAGGCGACTCGACGAGTCTAGACGTCCTCCCCAACTTTCCCTGTTGTTCCCCTTTCTACTCGTCGAGTATCCCCCTTGACTCGACGAGATCCACGTGGAAGAATCGCGGGGCCACCCCGACTCCACTCGCCGAGTCTGAAGAACAACTCGGCGAGTCTCAGTGAATCTTCAAGCTACTCGCCGAGTCTGAAGAACAACTCGGCGAGTCCCAGTAAATCTTCAAGCTACTCGCCGAATCTGATCATTGGACTCGGCGAGTCCATGCCATGCAGACGAGCAACTGCTTCCTGAAATACGTATGGTCCCGAGATATACAATCATGGGACTTTCTGGACTTCTAAACATCTTATTACTGGGGTATAAACGTCTGGGTAATAACATAATAACCCATCTAATCACTAAATGGGTTTCATAAACCCTAGATTCGTATACACATCAAAATAACAGAAATGGTCCGAGTATTACCTGAAGACGCACTCTCTGTGTCCCCAAACCTCAGGACTCGATCCTCCTTGATATTCCTTTGGCCAAACTCTTCTTCTTCTTGCCTAACAAGTTCCTCCAAGTTCCAATAGCTTTCTCTCCTGCTCTAGACGTCCACAACGATTAGGGTTCTTCTCAATCGGCCAAAAGACGGACAATGACGGCCTAAGAGGCGTTATATACGATCCAAAACCAAACGGCTAGGGTTTCTGCTGAACAGCGTCGACTCGCCGAGTCCATATCTGGACTCGTCGAGTCCAGTCGTGAACCCGCGACCAAATCTGCGGTCCTACTCGGCGAGTCTGGCTCCAACTCGCCGAGTCCCTTCCTAAAATCCCCCCAAAAATAGTTTTAAAGCAATACCTGAAATTCCGGGTTGTTACAACTCTCCCCCACTAGAACTAGACTTCGCCCTCGAAGTCTCACTCTGCGAATGACTCCGGATGTTGCTCCCGCATCTCACGTTCCGGCTCCCAAGTCATCTCCGATCCCTTCCGGTGTTGCCACTGAACCAACACCAGAGGTACCTCCTTGTTTCGCAGAACCTTGATCTTCCGATCCCTGATAGCTACTGGTCTCTCGACGTAATTCAGACTCGCATCCACCTGAATATCCTCTAACGGAACCACTGCCGATTCATCGGCTATACACTTCCTCAACTGTGATACGTGAAAGGTATTGTGAATCTGTCCCAACTCTGCTGGCAACTCTAGCCGATAAGCTACCCGACCTACTCTTGCAATTACCCGAAATGGACCTATGAACCGGGGTCCCAACTTGCCCCTCTTTCTGAACCGGATCACTCCTTTCCAAGGAGAAACCTTCAGGAGAACGAAGTCGCCAACCTGGAATTCAAGCTCGGACCGGCGTCTGTCCGCATAACTCTTCTGTCGGCTCTGGGCGGTCAATAACCTCTGCCTAACCTGCTGAATCTGCTCTGTCGTCTGGAGTACGATCTCTGTACTGCCCATCACTCTCTGTCCCACCTCTCCCCAACAAATGGGAGTCCGACACCTCCTACCATACAACAACTCAAAAGGTGGCATACCAATGCTCGAATGATGGCTGTTGTTGTAGGAAAACTCAGCCAAGGGTAAATGCGCATCCCAGCTACCCCCGAAGTCTAACACACACGCTCTAAGCATGTCTTCCAATGTCTGAATCGTCCGCTCGCTCTGACCGTCTGTCTGGGGATGGTATGCGGTACTAAAATGTAGTTTAGTACCCAGCTCCTCATGGAATTTCTTCCAGAACCTGGAAGTGAAACGTACATCACGGTCTGAAACAATCGAGATCGGCACTCCATGCCGAGATATTACCTCTCTCACGTATAACTCTGCCAACTTCTCCGCTGATGAACTCTCGCTAATGGCGAGGAAATGTGCACTCTTCGTCAATCTATCCACAATCACCCAAATTGCATCGACTCCCCTGGCAGTTCTCGGCAATTTGGTGATGAAATCCATAGTAATATGTTCCCACTTCCACTCGGGAATCTCCAAGGGCTGCAACTTACCATGCGGTCTCTGGTGCTTGGCCTTAACCCTACGGCAGGTCAAACACCTCTCAACGAACCATGCGACGTCTCTCTTCATACAAGGCCACCAATATTCCTTCCTCAAGTCCAAATACATCTTCGTAGCACCGGGATGGATCGAGAATTTCGATCTATGAGCCTCCTCCATCAAAGTAGTACGCGTACCGCCCACGAATGGTACCCAAATCCGACCTTGAAACGTCAGAAGTCCTCGTCCATCCTTAACGAACCCTGAAATTAACCCAATGACCCGCTCTTTCTTCTGCATCTCGGATCTCACAACCTCGGCCTGCGCCCCACGAATAGCATCCAATACCGGAGTCATCACCGTCAGTCTCAGACATACATCTCGCAATGGAGTGCTCTCCGCCTTACGACTCAATGCATCGGCTACCACATTAGCCTTGTCTGGGTGGTATAGGATCTCACAGTCATAATCCTTAACCACGTCCAACCATCTCCTCTGACGCATATTTAGGTTGGGTTGATCCATCAAATACTTCAAACTCTTATGGTCCGTGTATATAGTACAACGAACCCCATACAGGTAGTGACGCCAAATCTTGAGAGCGAACACTACTGCCCCCAATTCCAAGTCATGCGTGGGATATCTCGCCTCGTGAGGCTTTAATTGCCTCGATGCATAAGCTACCACATGGCCCCTCTGCATCAACACTGCACCGAGTCCCGAAATCGATGCGTCGCAATATACAACAAAATCTTCCATCCCTTCCGGGAGGGCTAATACCGGGGCTTCGCACAGTCTCTGGCGTAGTGTCTCGAAGGAAGTCTGTTGCTCGGGTCCCCATGAGAATGTAACACCCTTCCGGGTCAATCTGGTGAGCGGTATTGCGATCTTGGAGAAGTCCCTAATAAACCTCCGATAGTACCCCGCCAACCCAAGGAAACTCCTGATCTCGGAAGGTGACTTCGGTGCTTCCCAACTCATCACTGCTTCCACCTTGGCCGGATCGACCAATATCCCTGACTGATTAACAACATGACCAAGAAATTGGACCTCCCGCAACCAGAAGTCACATTTGGAGAATTTCGCATATAGCTTCTCCGACCTCAGTACCTCAAGGACCTCTCTCAAATGTCCCTCATGCTGCTCTCTAGTTCGCGAATACACTAGGATGTCGTCGATAAATACAATCACAGACCGATCCAGCATCGGCCTGCATACCCTGTTCATGAGGTCCATGAACACTGCCGGGGCATTGGTGAGCCCGAAAGGCATCACCACGAACTCATAATGCCCATACCGCGTCCTGAATGCTGTCTTCTGAACGTCCTCATCCCGTACTCTTACCTGATGGTACCCTGATCTCAAATCGATCTTGGAAAACCAAGATGCCCCTTGCAACTGATCGAATAGATCATCGATCCTCGGTAACGGATAGCGGTTCTTGACCGTCACCTTGTTCAACTCCCGGTAATCAATACACATCCGGTGTGAACCATCCTTCTTCTTGACGAACAGAATCGGTGCTCCCCACGGCGAGCTACTCGGCCGAATAAATCCCTTCCCCAGCAACTCCTGGAGTTGCGAGGACAACTCTTGCATCTCTGGAGGTGCAAGACGATAAGGCACCTTCGCAATAGGCGCAGCCCCCGGAATCAGATCGATACCAAACTCCACTTGCCTTGCAGGAGGTACTCCCGGCAACTCCTCGGGAAAAACATCTGAAAACTCACGCACCACTGGAACCTCCTCCACTGTCCTCGGTCTCTCGGAAGCCTCCCGCGTATCCATCACATACGCCACAAAACCTTTACATCCCTGCTGTAGGCATTGCCTCGCCCTAGCGGCCGAACAAAAAGCTGATCCTGAACGGGTACCCTCGCCGTATACCGTAAGAACTCCCCCACTAGGGTCTCGTATAGTCACCAGCTGGCGCTCACAGTCGATGACAGCGCTGACTCGGCTCAACCAGTCCATGCCCACGATGACACAGACATCCCCCATCGCAATAGGAATTAGGTCAATCGGAAACGCAACCCCGAAAATCTCTAGTACGCATCCCCGAAGAACCTCCGTGGCACAAACCACCCTCTCGGCCGCTATAGAAACGCTCAGAGGCCGACTTAACGGCTCACGACTAATGCTGATATGCTGACTAAAAGCTAAAGATACAAAGGATCTACTCGCACCCGAATCAAATAACACTAGAGCAGGCATAGAGTTCACAAGAAAAGTACCTACACATACATTAACATAAGCATAACATTTCGACTTTAAAGTAAATACGTGAATTACAGCATACCTGCCACAACATCGGGCGCAGCGCGGACCTCCTCCGCAGTCAGCTGAAAGGCTCTCCCGCGAGCCCTCGGGGCCTCGACCTTCGCCGGTCGGGTCTCAGTAGTCCTGGTAGTCGGTGTAGATCCCTGACGAAGCTGGGGGCACTCGGCCTTCCGATGGCCTGTCTGGTTGCAGTGAAAGCAAACCATAAACCCCTTAGGGCAATCCCTGGCAATGTGTCCCTCCTTACCACACTTGTAACAACCACCAGCTCGACACGCCCCCTCATGACTCTTGCCGCACTTTCCGCAAGTGCGGCCCTTCGGACCTCCCATCCTCGAATCAGCGGACTTGATCCGCTTGGCTGCCGGCTGAGACTGAGCCGGCCGCCGATCCACCTGCCGAGGCTCGGCCTCCTCCCTGGCCTGGGTCTCCAACTCGATCTCACGCTTCCTGGCGTTCGCCTGAAGCTCAGTGAAAGTACGATAGGTGGAGTTTGACACAAACTCCCGGATATCCCTCCTCAAAACGCCTAAATACCGGCTCATCCGTGACTGCTCCGAAGACACCAGCTCTGGGCAGAACATCGCCCTCTCGTGAAACTTCCGTGTGACCACCGCAACGGAATCAGTACCCTGCTTAAGGGTCAAGAACTCCTGAATCAACCGTTCCCTCTCCACTGGGGGAACATACTCGTCCCTGAACATCTCAGTAAACCTCTCCCATGTCACCGTTGTAATCTCCGCCAGAGTGAAGTTCGCCGTCACGAACTTCCACCAATCCTTCGCTCCCAGACGGAGCTGGTTCAAGGCGAACCGTACCCTCAGATGCTCCGGGCATGAGCAAGTGTAGAAGCATCCCTCAATGTCGGCGATCCACCTCATCGCAGCAATCGGATCCTGCGTCCCATCGAACTCAGGGGGTTTCGTGTTGCTGAATTCCCGGAACCACAACGAATCGCCCCCTTGCGACCTGGCAGCGGCCACAGCTGCGGTAGCGGCAGCGGCTGCATCATCAGTCAGTGCGGCGTACCACTCCTCGAACGTCTCCATCAATGTGGTCTTAATAGACCCAAACATCTCCGGGATCTCGGCCCGGATCGCTGCAGCTACCTCTTCCTGGATCATCTGACGAATATCCTCGTCACTCACGGTGCTCGAACTCGCCCCATGACGTGTGGTAACCATGATGTCTCTGAAATACAACATAAAATTATCAGAGACTCCATCAAGTACTATTGTACTCGATAACGCAACCCTACTCAGTCTCCGATATCCAGGGATTCTTACTTGGGTCTTCCACCGACCCGATGCCTTCGGTAGTACGGGCCCAATACTACCGACCACACCGTATCAGTATTCGTCCCAAATCTTCCTCCCCAAACCCCGAATAATGAGTACTCTACTCCTAGTATGCACTATCTACTTGCACGCTACCGAATATCTCATATATGTAATCTCCCTAGACTAAGACATCACAAAACAGGCCATTCTAGTCCTATCATGTATACCTAGTCTTCTAGCATGCATAACAATTCATAATTCAGTGCATAACATAACATTGTAAGGTATTCTGGGGATCTTTACCATTCGGGCGCTGGCTGGTCGTACACACTGCTCCGTTCTAGTTTACCACTTTACCATTTATAAAAATTTATGTCTTTATTATTTTTAAAAGATTTTTCCTCAAATCCTCGGTTTGAGTTCAGTTACACCCGAAGGTACACCCGAATCCCTCAAACCAAGGCTCTGATACCAATTGTAACAACGCAAATTTTTAAACAAAATTTTCATTTAAAATAAAGTGATTTTACTCAACCAATAGCATTTATTCCATGTTTCATATCAAATACATATATAAAATCCCCAAGATCTCAAATAGCAGCAGTGTGTATGCATCATGTCGGCGCCTTCCCACGGTCCTCGCTAGTACCTGAAACACATACATAACAACTTGTAAGCATAAATGCTTAGTGAGTTCCCCAGTATACGACTTACACATATACGCCTTTCCAGGCCCTGACCTTCCGGTCCACAGTACATTGCCTTCCGGCCCGTAACATAATCGCCTTCCGGCCCATAACATATTGCCTTCCGGCCTGTAACATATTGCCTTCCGGCCCATAACATATTGCCTTCCGGCCCATAACATATTGCCTTCCGGCCCATAACATTTATGACACATAATACATTTAATCTAGCACACATAGCACATATATCCTACATCATACCTGACCTTTCTGTCACATAACATATCGCCTTCCGGCCCGTATAAACATACATATCATGCATAGCAACTACCTTTCTATTTATAGCATAAATAACACATATCATATTCGACCTTCCGGTCTCACAGTCAAACCCTTCCGGGTGTAGTATAGTGAGAAGACTCACCTCGTGGTAATGAAAACTATCAACTCTTGAAACCACTCGCACTCGATCCGCCGATCTGCAGACTCCCTATAATGCCATATACCCTTATTAATACTCTTATCATCCAAGACAACTGACCCTAAGAAATTACATGCAGGTCAACTCTGGTCAACGGTCAACTTGACCGGACTCGTCGAGTGCAAAGGCGACTCGACGAGTCTAGACGTCCTCCCCAACTTTCCCTGTTGTTCCCCTTTCTACTCGTTGAGTATCCCCCTTGACTCGACGAGATCCACGTGGAAGAATCGCGGGGCCACCCCGACTCCACTCGCCGAGTCTGAAGAACAACTCGGCGAGTCTCAGTGAATCTTCAAGCTACTCGCCGAGTCTGAAGAACAACTCGGCGAGTCCCAGTAAATCTTCAAGCTACTCGCCGAGTCTGATCATTGGACTCGGCGAGTCCATGCCATGCAGACGAGCAACTGCTTCCTGAAATACATATGGTCCCGAGATATACAATCATGGGACTTTCTGGACTTCTAAACATCTTATTACTGGGGTATAAACGTCTGGGTAATAACATAATAACCCATCTAATCACTAAATGGGTTTCATAAACCCTAGATTCGTATACACATCAAAATAACAGAAATGGTCCGAGTATTACCTGAAGACGCACTCTCTGTGTCCCCAAACCTCAGGACTCGATCCTCCTTGATATTCCTTTGGCCAAACTCTTCTTCTTCTTGCCTAACAAGTTCCTCCAAGTTCCAATAGCTTTCTCTCCTGCTCTAGACGTCCACAACGATTAGGGTTCTTCTCAATCGGCCAAAAGACGGACAATGACGGCCTAAGAGGCGTTATATACGATCCAAAACCAAACGGCTAGGGTTTCTGCTGAACAGCGTCGACTCGCCGAGTCCATATCTGGACTCGTCGAGTCCAGTCGCGAACCCGCGACCAAATCTGCGGTCCTACTCGGCGAGTCTGGCTCCAACTCGCCGAGTCCCTTCCTAAAATGCCCCCAAAAATAGTTTTAAAGCAATACCTGAAATTCCGGGCTGTTACATCCGCCCTGCGGCTCAGAGCATCAACTACCACGTTATCCTTGCCCGGGTGGTACATGATCTCACAGTCATAGTCCTTTACCACATCCAACCATCTCGTCTGACGCATGTTCAAGTTGGGCTGATCCATCAGATACTTCAAACTCTTGTGGTCCGTGTATATGGTACACCGAACCCCATACAAAAAATGGCGCCATATCTTGAGGGCAAACACTACTGCCCTCAACTCCAAATCGTGGGTGGGATACCTCATCTCATGAGGCTTCGGCTGCCTCGATGCGTATGCTATCACGTGCCCTCTCTGCATAAGCACCGCACCCAACCCTGATATGGACACGTCACAGTACACCACAAAATCCTCCATTCCCTCCGGAAGGGCTAACACCGTGGCTTCGCATAATCTCTGGCGAATAGACTCAAACAAGGTCTGCTGCTTGGGACCCCAAGAAAAAGCAACTCCCTTCCGGGTCAATCTGGTGAGGGGAACGGCAATCTTGGAGAAATCCCTGATAAATCTCCAATAGTAGCCGGCCAACCCCAAAAAACTCCTAATCTTAGTGGGGGATCTCGGCACCTCCCAACTCATAACAGCCTCAATCTTGACCGGATCGACCAATATCCTAATTAACGAGATGTCCCAAATATTGGACCTATCGTAACCAGAAATCACACCTGGAGAATTTGGCATAAAGCCTCTCCGATCTCAATACCCCAAGAATCTCCCTCAAATGCTCCTCATGTTGCTCCCTCGACCTCGAATACACTAGAATATCGTTAATGAACACGATCACCGATCGATCCAACATCGGCATGCATACTCGGTTCATGAGATCCATGAACGCTGCTGGTGCATTGGTGAGCCCGAAAGGCATCACCACGAACTCGTAATTCCCATAAGGAGTCCTAAACGCCGTCTTCTGGATATCCTCATCCTGCACCCTCATCTAGTGATATCCCGACCTCAAGTCTATCTTGGAGAACCAAGATGCTCCCTGCAACTGATCAAACAAATCATCGATCCTCGGAAGTGGGTAACGGTTTTTGACTGTAAATTTGTTCACACTACTAGAAAATAGACCTTTAATGACGCGCTTTTTACGACACGCGTTGATTAACGATACGCAATAGGACGTGCCCTTAAAATAGTGTTATCTCTCCAAAAAATTTAAGGATTTACGTCACGCATTATTGCGTGCCCTTAATTTAGTGTCTCAAGAAAAAAAATTAGAAACACGGAGGGCGCTTTATCTTAAACGCGCGTCGTCTGTACATGTCGCTTTATAATTTTAATGAAACGCGCTTTTAGTTAATGAAGGGGGAAACGAAATACCCAAATTTTTGAAAACCCGCCTTGTTTTTTCTATCTTCTATCTATTTTTCATCCTTGCAATCCACTCTCCCCTCTCTGATACTCTCTCCTCTAGATCTCCCTTCATTCTCTACCTCCCGTCTCTCTGTAAACCTCGAAGGTGAATCGTAATTGATCTGCGAGGTCTCCTTCTTTTTCTTTGTTTTCTCAGGTACAGCATCATCCTAATCCCTTAACCCCTTTCATTTTTCATTAAAAAAACCCCTAATTAACTTGGCAAGTTCATGAACCAGATGTACCACATTCCGAACTGGGGATTTAACCAAACCCGATAGAGCCATTGACGGAATCTTTGGATCCGGTCAACAAGGACTCTCTGTAATCGCGCAGCTTTCTTCACAAGGGATCGCTCCAGGTCTTTAATCTATCAATCTACAATGTCCACTGTCAAGTTACATCGAATCAAGGTCTAGGGTTTCAAATGCTTCAAGTTCTTCCCAAATAATTTCCCCTCTCAAGACGATTTTCCTCGATCGTATCTTTATGGCGATGATTCTCTCTCGATCGGATCGAACACCGCTCACTCTCTCCTTAGATCTCCATGTGAGTCTGATCCCCCCTCTTTGTAACAGCCTCGCTTCCTTCCAAAAATCGAAGACCATTCTCTCTCGATGGTCTCTTTATAGCGTGATGGGATTAAAACAACTTTTAATCTATGAAGATCGATTAGATCTTGAACAAGTATATGAATATGAAACAGCAAGAACACAATATTAAAAACAAAGCAGAACGCAATATTAAGAACAAAACAGCTTGAATCAATCGTGTCGAATGATTAAATAAAATCCTTAGAAGAGCTCGATTAAGAACATCAACTGTAAAGGAATGGAAGATTACAAGAACGATTACTGGAAAATATTGTACTCTTGATAAATCGCTATATCGATAATCTCTAGAATCTTAACCTAATATGCATGCAAGCATTAACTTGAATACTATACATAAAAGGCTCTCGGTTGGACAGGCCCAAACCGGAGAATAAAAGGCTAATCTACCGAGCCCAAAAGACGCAACATCAAAACTCTTTTCAGCCCAACAATCTCCCCCTTTGCGTCAATTTGGAGCGAGACCTTCACTTCCTACTTGGGCCGGCGGCTGAAACTGGTACCTTCTTCTTCACGGTACTAAACAGACACTTGGTTATGGAAAGGATGGTCTGTCTAAACCGGATGTACCAATTGATCATATCATTGAAGTACTTGATATCATCAGCCGAATTGTCTTTACACTGTTTGATGATGAATAAGATGTGCTCCAAGCAAGTTGTAGTGTAAAGATGTTTGTCAGCTAAAGCGAAGAGACATTTCTGTCCTTCGGCTCTAGTGAACATCACAGAGTTTCGCCTCGAATCTATCTTGCCCATTTGCATTTGATTCAGATCACTGGCCGATCCCACAGGCTTGACTTTCGGTTTCTTCTTAAAAACTGTGGCAACCTCCTGATCCATTAGGGCCACCTCCATGATATAGCATGCCAGCATCCTTTTGACATGGTCTAAGATGGGACCATATTCGGCTTCGTTTGTCAGCAGGATATTGTACAAGACTATCCAATCATGAGGGTTCAGATTGGGCAGATCCGCCAGAGAGATCATGTGAGTAGTTCTTGCAGATCCTCGGATAAGCTTGAACTTGACGTTTGTGAATCTCCCCACGGCAAAAGGCTTCATCACCCGAACATTGACAATCTTCTGGGCGCTCCATGTAAGGTATTGAGGGCGAGCGGCCTCCAGGTAGAAGTCAATGAGCTCCCTGTCAAGCTCATCGTTCGGATGCGGGACTTCAAAAATATTAGAGAAGGCGTGGAAGATGAACGCCTTTCGAGTTAGTGGCATATCGAACTGCGAATCGATGGTGTTGTTGCAGTCGAACGATATCACCGGCTCGAGCCATAGTATGCTTGGAGTCTCTATGGCCTCTTTTATCAAACGATCCCTGGTCCAGGCAGGGAAGAGCAACTTTCGGCTCTCAAGGAGATCGTGGGCTTCTTTTTGCTTTCGTTCGGCTTCTTCAGCCTCACGCGCCACACGACTGACATCGCCTTCAGCATTGCGACTGTTTTTCCGTTTCAACAAGTCGGCAATGGTCTCCTTGTCTTCATCTTCATCTTCATCTCCATCCTCTGCTATGTGTTTGCCCTTGTTCTTCACACCCGAACCCGAGGCATGACCAGTTGGGGGTGGTTCGGTTGTGTGAGTAGCTTTGGAGGAAGGAGGTGGTTTCGATCCTTTCTTCTCATCTCCCCCTTGTTTCGGAATGGACACGAAACTGGGTAGGCCTTCAATTTTGCTTAAGAGGTCCATGGCCGGGGAGAGCTTTTCAGCGAGGGTGCGCCTCACCGAATGATTAAGGATGGGGTCGTGTGCTTCCAGGATGTTGGATAGAGCTGCGTGGACATCCGAAACACACGTGTTTATGACTTCCCTCTCGGATCGAAGAGCTTCCAATTGTTGTTCGGAGTTGGAAAGTTGCGTGCTCTTGACCTTTAGGGCAGTTGTTTTACTCGCCAGAACGTCCATCAGAGAGTTCTCTGCCGCAAGATCCTCTTGTAGTTTTGCCAGACGGGCATCGATGGAGGCACGGAGTGCCGAGTTGTCGTCGCTGATATTTTGTCGGAGGGTAGCGAACGAAGTCAACTCCGTCGAGACGAACTTGGCCAATTGCTGAACAATCGGTTCCAGAGTTGTCTTTGTGGCATTGGCGCTTTCCTGCAGAGACTTTAGCAGGTCAGAAGCGTCGGAGAATAGTTTATCGACTTTTTCGGTCGCAGCCTCACAAGCTCGGGTGGAGGCGTCTATAGCAGCAGTAGCTGAGGCCACTGAGTCATGTTGAGCCCTGGAGAAGGCATCAACTATCTTCTGAAGGGCAGCTTCAGACAAGGATGACTGCTGGTTGGAAGAGGAGGCGAGAAGTTGATCAACCTTCTCGTTAAGCTCGCGGAGATGCTTCTTTGTCACTGGAGCATCATCCTCCTCATCACTCTGAACTTGAAACGGACTATAGTAGACCAAATCAAAGTTCATGTGATCACCACCAAGGTATTGATCATCGCCATCGGAGGCGTCTTCTGGAGATTGAGGTGGTGGTGAAGGTGGGGGTGTTGTGGGTTTGGTTGGTTCAGGTTGAGTGGGTGGGGGGTTAGTTTCGGGTGGTGGTGGTGTATGGGTTTCGGATTGTGGAGGTTTGGTTACGGGAGGGGTTTCGGTTACTGGTGGTGTTTCGGTTGATGTGGTGAATATGGGTGGAGGTATAGGGAATGAGGTTGGTGGTATAGAAGGGTTTATGGTGGGAATGGAAATAGGTATTGTGGGTGGAGGGGAAGGAACTGGGGATTGGTGAAGTTCCATCTCCGGGGTTGGGGACCGAGGGGGTGTGTTGCCTCGTTGTGGAGATTCGTCTCCTTGTGAGCCCTCAGAGTCCGAACTCCCACCTTCGAATTCGCTTGAAGAGGAGGGTATGAGGAACTTTCGTTTCGGTTGGGTCTTCCTCCTTTTCGGTTGTGGGGATGAAGCAGGTTTCTGTTGTTTACGCTTCTTTGGAGAAGATCCCTTTGGAGCTTTGGACACTTGCTTTCCCTTGTCACCCTTTTTGCCCCTGGCCACCGGTTTGTCGGCATCATGAATTGATCGCAGCATGTCCGGTGTCAGTTCCCTCGGACCAGTTTGGCGAAACTCCATGATCGTTCTGATCAATCTGCTATCTGCTGGCACATCAGCATACATCGACTCCGGGATAGAGCCAATGAAGGAGAATTTCGATGCATCGGATACGATGATCTTCTTGGTATGAAAGGTACCAATAGAAGACATCGGTGCACCGTCGGCTGTGGGAACGTTAAACTTGTCCATAGCCCATCTGGTGATCAAGATCCAGAACCGGGCCAGCGACACCTCGGAGTGTCGGGAAGAGGAAGAGAGGCTCTGAATCAGTTGTTGCCAAAGGACAAATCCATAGTCCAGATTGATCCCGTTGTACACTCCATACATAATTGTCAGGAAAAGACGACTGGCCCCGTCCGATCCTGAGCTCCTTTATGACAGTCCCTTGAAGAGAACTGTGAATAACCCATTCCACTGGGGCGGTAGGCAGGACTTCTTGAACCTTGCGACGGAGGTAAGAACTTCCATGTAGCCCATGTTGTAGAACATGTTGTAGAGCATACCAACTGGAATCGTCTCCGGGTGAACACGTGATGGGTCAGTGGCAAACCCTAACAACGTGCAGAAACGGGGGCGAGAAATGGAAGTCTTGTGATCTCCCACTTCAAAGAATACCCGGTCGACGCCCTTGTCGTAGTAGGCCGTCGCATAGACCTGAGATAGAGCCACCAGTGGCACCGTTTCAATTCTGGACAATGCCGGAGCAAGCTGGGAGTACTTGAGGCATTCGATAACCGGCGACATGTAGGGATCATAGGCCAGTGGGTTCAGATCAATCACGAGGCATTGTTGAGGTCTGATGGGAAGAATCTGAGAAGTGGCATGAACAGATGAAGATTCAGCCATTGTTGCAGGTGAGGAGAAGAAGAAGAACGGGAGAGTGTTTTGGGGGTAATTTTGCTTTGGGAATTATGGGGGCAGTAAAGAGGTAAAAGGTGGTGTTGATGGGTTTTTATAGTGGGTGATAGGAGAGAGAAAGATCGTTTCAAATCTCTTATGGAAATACGAAACGGGTTTTTGGTAGTGACTGATTGGTGACAGTTGGGACGTGCGATGATCACGTAGGAGAGAGAGTGTCAGATTCCTAGGATCACGCCGCCCAATAAGCGCCGGTTCAGAGAAAAAAATCGTTTCCATTTCCACACGCGCCTGTAACTTCAGAGATATGACGCTTCGACATTGCACACGCGTCCTCAAGTGTCAGAAAAAGCGCGGCCGTTTCAAATTCACGCGCCCTCCTTTTTACCGTCGTTTGAATTTCTATCCATTTAACTCCCGCCGAGTCAGCAACTTTTTGTCTTTTCCCCTTTTTAATCAGCTGTTTCCAATTAATGATCCACGTGGCTTATTTTTGACCACAACTTCATTTGTAACCATCCAGTAAATATCCAGCCTGTAAAATAACTAGTAATGGAATTTTTGAAAATCTTGGATTTTCGTGCAAAGAGTGTAAAAGAAAAGGAAATAAAGCAACTCTTTTTAGGATAATCTGTGATGTCAATAATGACACGAAACTGATGATCCCGGGCACGAATCTCTTCCTTCAAGGTCCAGAAGAACCTCAAAGTGTTAATGTGGAATCCCGTTGAATTACGATCAAACATTTATTAAGAAATGTTGAAAGGCATCTTTTAATAAGGCAAATTAATGGTGGTTTCGCTTTGATTCAACAATGCAATTCTTGATATAAGAACGAATGTGAACAAAGTACTTGTGAGACCGGTGTAGTCTGTTGAACAAATAGGTTTGAGTTGATTTTGTAGTGGCTTGGATTAATATGAAATCTCAGATAGAAATTTAAAACTGGATCCCTTGGGAAGAAATGTCATGGTGTGTAACAATTTCATTGGAACCACGCAAAAAGAAAAGAAATTGAGATTTCATGAAGGTACATTCGTCAATTCATTGGTGAATACTTGATCAAGTTAATTGGTCACCGTCAATTCGTTGGTGTTGAATTTTGGGTTTCACTCAGCTCGTAGTGGCACGAAGCTAGGATCATAAACACAGATGTTGTGTAACCATAAACCTCAGTGGTAGTTTCTGAGAGTCTCAAGGGTTACAGTGATGAAACGAATGTAATGGAGAAGTGTAATGGAGATGGTGAAAGAAGACATAGTACCTCTGCTGCGAACAAAAGGACCAAGCAGGAGACTCTGAACTCATGTGAGAAAAGAGTGAGGTAGCTCACGATTAGAATAAATGAGTTAGCCTTATTGGGAAGACAAGGTTTGTGTATACCAGGTCATGAAGGCTATTATTCAAAATCTTATGAGGCTTGGGACACATACAGCAGCATACTTCTAGGGACACTTAAGTAAGGCATCGAATATATTCCCATAAACAAATTAGCACACAATAAAAAAAAACATTTTTGGATCTTTGATATTATTGGAAAAAAAATATTTTTGGATTTGTGATAGATAATAAAAATAAAAGAGTGAAAAGAAAAAAAAACTTTGGTGAAAAAGAAAAACCGAACCCGAACGTTCGGTTGGAAGTGGTTGTAGAAAATTTTGGGAAACCGAACCCGAACGTTCGGTTGGTTTCGGTTGCACAAAATTTTGAAAAACCGAACCCGAACCTTCGGTTGGTTTCGGTTCAGGAAAATTTTGAAAAACCGAACCCGAACCTTCGGTTGGTTTCGGTTCTTGAAAATTTTGAAAAACCGAACCCGAACCTTCAGTTGGTTTCGGTTCTTGAAAATTTTGAAAAACCGAACCCGAACCTTCTGGAGGTTTCGGTTTTGGAAAATTTTTAAGAAACCAAGGAGTTTAGATATGCAATAAAAAAAAACTTTTTACATAAAGAAAAACAAATTTTGCACAAGAAATATACAACATAGAAAAACTACCTTTGAAGTAATGAGCGAGTCAGATGGTTGAACCGAACCCGAACGTTCGGTTGGTTTCGCTTCTTACGTTTGAGATTGAGAGGTAGTGTGGGGTACTGACTCTGATTCCATCATTCCTAGCCCTTGCAATATTTTATTGAACGATGCTTCTGGAAGAGCTTTGGTAAAGACGTCAGCCAGTTGATCAGTGGTTCTTACGAAGTGAACTTCGACATTTCCATCTTCCACATGATCTTTGATGAAGTGATACCTCAGTGCTATGTGTTTGGTTTTAGAGTGTTGCACCGGGTTATGACAGATCCTAATTGCACTTTCAGAGTCACAATATAGAGGGATCTTCTTCATATTGAGTCCATAGTCTCGAAGTTGACTCTGGATCCAAATCACTTGTGATGTGCAGGATGCAGCGGCAATGTATTCCGCTTCAGCAGTAGACAGCGACACACATGTTTGTTTCTTGGATTGCCAGCTGACCAACTTCCTATCAAGAAATTGACAACCACCAGTTGTGCTTTTGCGGTCGAGTCCACATCCTCCAAGGTCAGCATCAGAATAGGTTTGAACGAAGAAGCCTGAATTGGATGGATACCATAGACCTAAGGAGGCGGTTTGCTTGAGATAGCGTAGGATGTTCTTCACTGCCAGCATGTGAGGTTCGCGTGGATTAGCCTGAAATCGAGCACAATAACACACAGAAAACATGATATCAGGCCTGCTAGCAGTTAGATACATCAGTGAGCCTATCATTTGACGATAGAGCGTGATGTCGACAGCCGGTTTATCTAGTGAAGGTGTAAGTTTGGTGCCGAATGCCATTGGGACTTTGACTTTTGAGTCTCCCATCATGCCAAACTTTGCTAGGAGAGTCTTCGTGTAAGCTTCCTAATTGACAAAGATGCCTTCGGGTCCCTGTCTTATATTTAAACCAAGGAAAAAATTAATAGGACCCATTGAGCTCATTTCAAACTTAGTCTCCATCAACTTTCTGAATTCAACAGTTAAGCTGGGATTCGTAGAGCCAAAGATGATGTCATCGACATAAATTTGAACTATCATAAGGTGGTTACCTTCCTTTTTGCGAAAGAAGGTTGGGTCAACCGAACCTTGTTTGAATTTGGACATCTTTAAAAATTTTGTAAGCGTTTCATACCAGGCTCTCGGAGCTTGTTTGAGGCCGTACACAGCTTTATCTAGAAGATAGCAATGATTTGGATACTTTTCGTTGACGAACCCAAGAGGTTGCTCCACATACATAGTTTCTTCAAGTTCTCCATTGAGAAATGCACACTTGACGTCCATTTGGAAGACCTCAAAGTTTTTGTGAGCAGCATAGGCCAGAAATATTCTAACCGATTCTAGCCTAGCTACTGGAGCGAACGTCTCTTCGTAATCTATCCCTTCCTCCTGACAGTATCCCTTGACAACCAGACGAGCCTTGTTCCTTATGACATTACCTTCCTTGTCCATTTTGTTTCTAAAAACCCATTTGAGACCAACAACTGAAGCATCCGGAGGAGTTGGAATGAGGCGCCAGACTTTGTTCCTTTCGAACTCGTTCAATTCGTCTTGCATTGCTTGAACCCAATCAGAGTGATCGAGGGCAGTGTTCACTGTCTTCGGTTCAACTTTTGATACGAATGAGTTAAACATACAAACTCAACCTTTGAGAATAAGGATGTCTGTTTTGCCTTCAGTTGAGATCGGGTCAGAACCTTTTCAGATACATCACCAACTACTTGAGAGATAGGATGATCTCTGGTCCATTTTGTGAGAGGAGGGTAATTCGGATCGAAGGTTGGATCTAGTTCAGCATTGATCATCTCTTCGGGCTCAGATTGGCTATCGTCATCAAGCTTCATATCATCATGCTCCCCCTCAATTGATGAATCTTGAGAAACATGAGGCTCAGGGGTTTCTTGCGGTGCTGGACTTTCAGGCATTGAAGCACCTTCGTTTGGAGGGGCACCTTCGGTTGGAGAGGTACCTTCGGTTGGTGAAGGACCTTCGGGTGAAGTGGCAGAGCTTTGGTCCCCCTGGACTTGTGAGCTTAGCTCCCCCTCGTCATGAGAACTTGGCTCCCCCTCGACAGAAGCATTGTTGGTTGGAGGGTCATCAGTGGGCGATTCTCCTTCATGCATTCTTCTTGCAGCATCTTCGACAATCTGCTTCATATGATCTATTTTGTTGTCAGCTGCACCTGCTTCGGAGAGAGAAGCTTTTTCCGGTTCGTCAAATAGTTCCAGAAATTTCTCGTACAAATTGGCGATTGAGACTGTGACTTGGCCAGTTTGAGGAAATATTTCCCCGGCAGTGTCATCTATGGCCTGTAGCTTCTTGACGTAGTTATCGTCGAAGGTCACATAGTATGTCTCTTCAATCCTTCTTGATCGTTTGTTTAGGACCCTGTACGCCTTGGATGTGAGAGAGTAACCCAGAAAAATTCCCTCGTCGGCTTTGACATCAAACTTGTTGCGGAGTTCTTTAGAGTTAAAGATGAAACACCTTGAGCCAAAAACGTGGAAAAATTTCACATTGGGCTTCCTGTTGTTTAATATCTCATATGGTGTGAGCGTGAATCGCTTGTTGAGATAGGACTTGTTTTGTGTATAACAAGCAGCAGAAATAGCGTCAGCCCAAAAATAAAGAGGTAAGGAAGCGAAACTTAACATAGTCCGGGCAGCTTCACACAGAGATCGGTTTCGTCTTTCGACTATCCCGTTCTGTTGTGGTGTGTAGGGAGCTGAGAAATTATGGCTAATTCCCTTTTCTGCAAGAAACTCTTCAAACTCCCTGTTCTTGAATTCGAGACCATTGTCGCTCCTGATGTTGCGAACGACCTTCTTGAGCTGGACTTCAATTTGCTTGATAAACACTTTCAGCTTTTGAGTCGCTTCAGATTTGAGCTTTAGAAAGAACACCCATGTAAATCGAGAGAAGTCATCAACGATAACAAGAATGTACTTGCTACCACCGATGCTTTCAATAGATGAAGGACCACACAAATCGATATGAAGCAATTCGAGTGGTTCAACAACTTTTGTGTTAATTATGGATGGGTGACTTTGACGACTCTGCTTTCCCATTTCGCATGCAGCACATAAATGCTCTCTGTCAAACTTGAGCAATGGAAGACCCCTAATGTGACCTCCAGTGACAAGTCGGTTGATATCTTTGAAATTGAGATGAGAGAGTCTTCTGTGCCACAACCAGCTTTCGTCGGATTGAGCTTTTGATAGCAGACATATGGCTGGGTTTCCTTTGATGGGTTTCATGTTTATAGGAAACATTTCACCCTTTCGCTCTGACTTCAGAATCACTTTCTTTGTCTTTTTCTCTATGATTTCAGAACCTTCATCATCGAATGAAACTTTGAGACCTGTACCTCCAACAAGCTGAGATACACTGATGAGGTTGTGTTGAAGTCCTTCCACATAGGCCACCTTCCTTATGGTAAAATCACCATTCGTTATCATCCCATATCCCTTTTATGGTGCCGAAAGAGTTATTTCCAAACTTAACGTTACCACCATTTGCAAGAGATCTGTATTCCCTGAGCTCCTCTTTTCTCCCTGTCATGTGACGCGAGCAGCCACTGTCGATGTACCATTCTTCGTCAAACTGCTCGTCACTTATAACCTGCAAAAATTAAGCAGATTTAGGAACCCAAAGTTTCTTGGGTCCATGTGAGATTTTCATGGGAACGGGAATAGTAAGAGAGATGTCAACTAGATATGTTCTTTTAATTAGAGTTGTTTCATCTTTCTTTTTAATGGTGTAGACTTTTATTTTGTTAAGATTAGGAATGTTCGTTTTGGATTCATCGACCTTCTGCTTTCCCTTCTGTTCAGCTGAAGAATGAGGTTTTTGAGGGCAAGCGGGATTAGTTTTGGAACTAGATGGAGATGAATGAGTGGAAGTGGAAGAACGAGAAGAATTAGAACGAGAGGATTTGGATTTCGATGGAGAAGTCTCCCTTGCTGATGACTCTAGGTGACCCTTTTGCTTTTGATCGTTGATGGGGCGGACCTTCGAGTCTTGTTCTCTTTTTACTTCAGAGCCGAACCTCTGCATTCGGTTGGAGTTGCTCTTGGAACCGAACCTTCGGTTTCGGTTGGAATCCTTTTCAGAACCGAACCTTGGCTTTCGGTTGGTATCTTCTTGTGAACCGAACCTTGACTTTCGGTTAGTATCTTCTTGTGAACCGAACCTTGGCTTTCGGTTGGTATCTTCTTGTGAACCGAACCTTGGCTTTCGGTTGTTGTTTTCATACTTCAGATTCTTGTCTTTGTGTGAATAGTATGCATTCTGTGAGTGCCAGAATTGTTTCCTTTCAGAAAGATTTTTCCTGTATCTTTGGTTCCTCTCTATCTTCTTATCCCTCATCTGCTTAGGTTGAAGATGAACGTTCGCTTTCGTTTTTGATGTCACCTTGGCTGGTTCCTTTTGAACTTCAGGAGTTTTTCTTTGAGCCGAGGGAGCAGAGGGAATATCTAAAGAAGATTCAGTTTGCCCTGAGGAAGTGGAAGGAGTATCTGATGAAGTTTCGCTTCGAGCTGTAGGTGTTGAAGGAATGTCTTCTTTTGCTAAACGATCATCCTCTTGAGGAATTTCTTTGGTACCACTGGTGCTTGGTTCACTGAAATTATCGGGCTTGTTCAAGGGTTCAGGTATGTACCTCCCTTTCTTCATCCAGGAGGTTCTTTCAGATAGGCCGACGGTTTCGTTTCCATTATCAATAGGAGCTTCCCAGAAATACTCATCACAGCCATCAGCATTGTCTTCGTTAACAATAGCTGTGAGTTCAGCTGTTTGATGTTCGGTTACTCCAGTTACCTTGTATACCTGATTTGGAGTGGTCCTTACCTTTTGATACACAACAGCTTTTTCTACTAATTTCGGGGACTTTTGTTGGGACAATCTAGCGAATTCCACAGAATTTTCAGAAATAAGATTTTTGTGGTTTTCAGTTTCGCTTTTAACAAATTCTGAGCAGTCAACCGTATCCTCTACAGAAATTTCACTCATGTTTTCGTCCTCGTTAAGCTCAGATGTATTTTCAACATCGA
Source organism: Lactuca serriola (assembly GCF_051521515.1). Classification (NCBI taxonomy): domain Eukaryota; kingdom Viridiplantae; phylum Streptophyta; class Magnoliopsida; order Asterales; family Asteraceae; genus Lactuca; species Lactuca serriola. Next base: position 270,612,720 of record NC_136412.1, on the reverse strand, counting down.
TTTTATTTTCTGAGCTTACTTTGGCGTTTAGAGAGTCAAACTTTTGTATGGTTTCGGTTCTCAGTTTAAGTCGGTCATTTTCGTCCAAAAGGTTTTTGAGCATGTCCTTGTGGTCTTTGGACTTAATGAAGGACTCAATTTTGTCCAGTCCAATTTTATAAGTTGGGTTGACATCATCAGACGATATCACACTCTCACAATTGTAAGCTTCGGCATCGATTTCATCCTCCTTAAATTCTAGGAAGGGCAAAATCATACGATGAATCTTTTGGCCTATCTCACAGTCCAAGTGAAGTTGAGTAATATTGGAATATAAACGTTTAGCTATTAAACAAAAAACATTTCGTTGTTTTAACAATTTCAAATTGTCTCTCTGCAAATAAATGTTTTCGTCTTTAACTTTAATTAATTCCGACTCTTTTAACTCAATCCACATTCGCCGCTCCTCACTCTTCGACGCCACCCTGCTTAATTGATCAGTCAGCTTAGAATTGGTGACTCGAGTTTGAGTTAAGCTACTATCTAAATGAGAAATTCTTGTGTTAACGTTTTTTAGTTCTTTCTCATATGAGGATGATGGTACTTTAGATGAAATAAAAGCAGATTGTACCTTCTTTATAAGTTCATCAAGTTCATTGAACTGCTGGCTGAGTGGTTTGGCCGTAAAGCACATATCCTCCTGCACCTTCGGTCCATTGCTTCCTCCATCGGTATTGTATCCCCTCATCTGAGATACGCCAGACACCATGAAGCATTTTCCACCACTGCTTTCCTCCTTAGCCATATAAGCCTTTCCATGAGAAGGCTTCCTCACTTCTTCGTCTTCTGAGTCAGTAGACCAAACTTCGGTGCTACCGAACTCATCGTCATTAACCGAACCCTGCACAATAAGAGCATTAATAGAAGGGTTAGCGGTAGACTTTTTCTTTCTCAACTCATCCAATCTCTTCTGCAGCACGGCTTCCTCATCCTTTCCATCGTCCTTTTCAGCCATCTTCTTAAGAACACAGTCCTTAGCATAGTGGTTCTTGCCACCACAGTAGAAGCAGCTTACTCCGGAATCGCCATCTGCCTTCGGTTCCTTCTTGGGCTCCTCAGCTTTCGGTTCATTGTTTGCTTTTTCTGAGCTGTAACTCCCCTGCCAGTTTCGGTTTTTGTTGTTGGGGAATCTCTTCTTTATGAACCTCTTAGGATTTGATACCATCATGGCATAATCCTCAGATGAGAGGTCATATTCTTCCAAGTTGAGCTCTTCATCCTCCATCACGGCTTTACTTTTGGATAGGAGGGCCAACGAACCAAGACTGGAGACAACATTCTTCTCTTGAACCACAATCTTCTCTTGGGATTTTAGAATACCCACCAGTTTCGCCAAAGAATATGATTTAAACTGTTCATGGGCTTTGACTGTGGAAACAACTGTTCTCCATTCAGATCGTAGTCCGTTCAAGAAAGTAACCTTTTGTTCGATGAGCTTCCTTTCAATGTCGTGTTTGATCATCTTGCTGAGAAGATGATTGAAGCGATCAAACGTCTGGGTCACAGTTTCTTCGGCCCCTTGCCAGAATTCACCAAATTCAGATAGAAGCAAGGTTTGGATGGAATGTTCAAGATCTTCGTCTGTGGAATACAGTTCGCGAAGTCTATCCCACACTTCCTTCTCCGTAGTGCATGAGCTGACCAGCCTGAATGTGTCGGACTGAAGGGCGAATCTGATCAACCTTAGTGCCTTAATATTGCACTGAAATTTATCTTTTTCATCTTGCGCAATATTCGTCACGTCCTTAAGCAGATCGTTATACTCTTTTTGCGTCTTAATGATTCTGGATGTAGCAGAATGAGAAAACGGTCCATTGATGATGGCTTCCCATATGAGAAAACCATTGTCCTCCGATCCAATCACGTAATCTTCAAAATGATGCGCCCATACTTCATAGTCATGGGTGTATAAGATTGGAATCTTTGTCGTCGAACCGATGCTGTTGGAAATATTAATAGGGTTTGATTGCGTTGCGTCCATAATGATCATAAAAACCTGTTCAAAGATCAGACTTGTAATAAAGCAGATTAGGGCAAAACAATAAATACTAAGATACGTCAATTAAGATGACGGCTCAATAAATATCGATGATTGCGGAAAACCCTAATGGAAATCTTTTTCATAGAAAAGATGTGTATCGATTACACAGCCTCCTGCTCTGATACCAATTGATGGGATTAAAACAACTTTTAATCTATGAAGATCGATTAGATCTTGAACAAGTATATGAATATGAAACAGCAAGAACACAATATTAAAAACAAAGCAGAACGCAATATTAAGAACAAAACAGCTTGAATCAATCGTGTCGAATGATTAAATAAAATCCTTAGAAGAGCTCGATTAAGAACATCAACTGTAAAGGATTGGAAGATTACAAGAACGATTACTGGAAAATATTGTACTCTTGATAAATCGCTATATCGATAATCTCTAGAATCTTAACCTAATATGCATGCAAGCATTAACTTAAATACTATACATAAAAGGCTCTCGGTTGGACAGGCCCAAACCGGAGAATAAAAGGCTAATCTACCGAGCCCAAAAGACGCAACATCAAAACTCTTTTCAGCCCAACATAGCGAAATTTAGACACAATAATCTCAACATAAAATTCGTAACTGAACTCCTCTTCACCTCTACCCTACTCCATCTACAACGACTCCTTAAATTTACAAACCCTAGTCCAGGTGTGCTTCTAGTCAAATCAGGTACCTATCTATCTACTTTCTGAATTCTCCTGGATTGGAAATTTCTTGATACTTCGCTAGCTTTTAAACAAACAAAAATCAGTTTTTCTCTCAATAATCCGTTGGATTTTTCATTGGTGTTCCCCTTACTGGTTTCGATAACCTCTCTAATATGTGAGGTTTGTGTTTACTTTCTTGCCCTCCCTCTCTCTAAGAATTAAACGCAGCCTCATCGCCTTCAATCAGCCAACGACATAGGTGAAACTCAAACTTCTCAGACCAAAAGAAATATTGTACAAAAGAAAAGATGTCCATTAATGGAAGAAGTGCAGGGGGGTTGCTTATTGGTGCTGTTGTGAACATGAGACCTGATTTATTTAAGGCTATTGTAGCTGGAGTACCATTTGTAGATGTTGTGACTACAATGCTTGGTCCAACTATTCCTCTTACAACTGTAGAATGGGAGGTGATTTATATATAATATTTTTTGTTTTGGAAACTCAAAGCAGGATGCTATGATAATATTAGTATGTTTCTTTCTAAATGTGAATGACTTGCTCTATTGCAGGAATGGGGTGATCCTCGGAAAGAAGAGTTCTACTTTTACATGAAATCATATTCACCAGTTGACAATGTGAGTGCCAATGTATCTTGTTTCAGTTTAACTGACATAAATCCATCTGACAGATCATCAAATGAAAATGTTGAAGTTAATTACTGATGGGTGTCTATTTTGAATAGGTAAAAGCTTAGAATTATCCAGCCATAGTTGTTACTGCTGGAATAATGGTAGGTTGTCAAGAGTGATATTCAGGATGTGATTGATAAAGATGGTGAGGGGTTCACTATGGTCACAAAAAAAGCTGGAAATGCAGGGACTGCTACTGTGAAGGGGTACGGTACAGGTGATATTCATCCCAATGTTTCTGGAAGCAAAGGTAGTAATTGGAATGGAGGGAATAACAAAAGAGGAAGCTATAATAGTGTTAATAAGGGTAATAAAGGTTGGAATAACATAAGTCATAGTGGGAATTGGAATAGGGGGAGTGTTAGCCATTGGAATCATCAAAATAAACAGGAGTTTGTTGCTGCAAATAATAAATCTTTCATTGTAGATAAGCAGGGGCATAATGGGAAAGAGAGTGTGGATTCTAGGAAAAAAGAGGAAAAATTGGAGAAGGGAAAGGATTTAAAGGGTAGCCAAATTATAAATCTTTCATTGTAGATAAGCAGGGGCAGTCTTCTCCTGATTCTATGGAAAAGGTTGTCACATAATCAACTTTGTGATTGTATATTGATGATTATAGATTGGTGGCTTTGAGAATCTAACAATAACTTTAACTTTTTTTTCATGCAGATATCAGCAGAATCCTGTCCTGCTTCTGATCTGTTGGTCAATAATTCTGACAGTGGTCAAACTGAGGCTATAGAATCTAAGTGTGATACCAGGGTGAATTCCAATCTTGGGAACCATGATTGTTTAAATCCTATGAATGACATCCTTGATACCATGTAAGTTTGAAAATTTAATCATTGCAACTTACTAAGTATCAAAATAAGAAGGTTGGATGTTTTACTTTGTGATGTTTTTTTATTTATTGTTTTAGATGATTTGATTTCAAAGGTGATCAAGGTTCTTCTAGAAGAGATTAAGACACTAAGAAAATGAAACCGGGATGCTGTGTTGGTGAGCCAATATCTTTCAGATCTTAGAGAAGTCAAGAAACAGGGGAGAAAAGTGAGAAGGCACAAGGAAGCCCAGGATGTGCTTGCAGCTGCAACTACTGCTGCTGCAGCTTCTTCCAGGCTTTCATCTTTCAGGAAAGATACAATTGAAGAATCCGCTCACCATGAGGTAGTTAACTCTCATTTTGTTAGATAACATTTTTTAGGGGTAATTTCGTCATTAAAAACCGTTCTTATAATGTGATTTCTCTAAAAATTATCATTTCAGGGTGTTGAAAGTTCGTGCACACAGTGAATCTTGTAGAGCTGTTAGATCTATCAATGAAGGACTTGGTAATGAACCAACATTGTTTATACTTTATATACTCTTGAACCATGCAATTTACTTTTTACCTTAGTAGCAACATAGTTGTTGTTTCTTTAAACTTGATTTTGAATGTGTGTTTTTGTCATCAGTGATCCTCACTGATTCTCCAGATTGTTCTATTCTTGCAATTGATATTGAAACAGGATCTCCAGTTAGTTATGGATGGATGTCCATACAATTAGGTATTATTTTCAATATTCATACAGTTAGTTATGGATGGATGTTCCAGGTGGGGGTAGATGTGCCTGCGCAAATCTTTAAGATGTCTCCCCGTTGATCGTATCTTTGTGAGGATGGGTGCAAAAGACCATATTATGGTAGGCCATGTGACTTTTATGATGCAAAGAGAGAGCTTCTGTGAATAGGTGGGGGTAGATATTACTTCATAAATTATTGTTTTATATATATATATATATATATATATATATATATATATATATATATAATATAATATAATATTAATTAACAAGTTTGACTTGTCAACACGTGTAGAATGCAAATGATCCCACAAATACATTGTAGGTGAGGGTATAAAATGTTTAATTACCTTTTTACCCTTGAGGCTCGGGTTTAAATATTTACACAATGTTTTTACAGCTGTGAGAGGGTATGGTTTATCCTACCCGTCATCTTTAGCGGTCCGCGTCCGGTTTTTACTGAATACACCTAGCATGCTGAATCTTAACCAAGAATCATTCTTTTTACTTCACAGACATCTGAACATTTCTATTTGTTATCAGAATTGTTACTTTGCTCTAAGAAATAATTGTCATAAACGGATTACTCTACCATACACAGGGGACAAATACCTGCTTCATAAACAAAGCACAAAATGGATCACAGTTATGACAATGGCGCCTCCAAGGCTGGAAAAGGGTTCTGGGGTGTTAGATAAGCCAGTAATAGAGAAAACAACTCCTGGAAGAGAGTCTGAGTTTGACTTGAGGTATTGTATCACTTTTAATGAAGTTTGAAATGCATATAGTAAAAGATTAGGTCGATTTACCTTTTTTTTTGTTTTTTTAGGAAATCAAGGAAAATGGCACCACCATATAGAGTGATGCTACACAATGACAATTACAATAAGAGGGAATATGTTGTGCAAGTGTTGATGAAGGTTATACCTGGAATGACAGTTGACAATGCAGTTAATATCATGCTCTTGACCTGGACACCACTCTAAATTGTAACTTACTCTAAATTTTATATGTAAATTTTATTTTATCTTTTGAAGGGAAATTTACTGAATATTGATTGGTTGATGCAGTTAACTAGAATTGGTCGAGATGCAGTTTTATATGTTGAGTCGCTCATTGAGTCAATCATGGGAGGATTGGAAGGGCTAATCAACATTCTTGATTCTGAAGGAGGTTTTGGCTCTTTGGAGACACATGTTCTTTCTATTTTATCAATTTCCTTAAAAAGTTACCAAATTCATGTATTAAATTTGATAAAGCTAACTTAATTGTTTTTTTTAAATCCTAGCTTCTACCAGAAGTCAGCTGAAACTACAAATGGCTTTTGATGGGCAGGAAAGATATATGAAGGTATGATCTATATTGTAATTCAGATTCTATAACTTTTATTATGTAATCTCTTAAGTCTTAATACCCATTATTCCTTATGCATGTAGAGATCTTGGGAGCCAAGTGATAAAGCTGATCTTCACTTTGTCTACAAAGATGTTGAAGGAGTATCAACTCAATGGGATGATATTCAAAGAAAACTCAGGAACTTACCTCCCAAACCCTCTGCCTTCAAACCCGATCCCTTCACTCCTGCAGAAGACGAAGATTCCAAACCTAAAACCAAATCTCGGATCGATAACAAGACAGAAGAACTCAAAGATTTAGAAGATGATCTTGATGATAGTTGTTTCCTCGAAGAATACAAGTACCTTCAACTCCCTTAATCCTAATATCATTTTATGAGGGTATTAAATTTCATGTGATATTTTCATGGTTTCATTTTCTTTTGTGTTCTTCAAGCAGAAAGAGGTTAGCAGAGATGAAGCAAACAATGGAAGTTTGAACTCGGAAGTTCGGGCAGCATCTATGGTGGCCCGGGCAGCATCTATTTCAATATTGATTGTGTGAAAGTCATCTACTAAAGCAAGGTTGGTGTCAGAGTTAATGATGAGAACATTGTTCCAAGACCTTCAGTGAGTTATGATGATGTCCCTTAATAGCAATGTAGTATTAGGTTATATAGTTACCGATGATTATTTGTATTTGACATTTTATGCAATGAATTATCTTACTTATTTATTGTATTTTATTTTGTATCTTGTATGACATTAATTTTTGTGCAATGGATTGTATTTTTTGTATATGGTGTTTTATTTCTATTATGAGAAATTAAATGCAAATTTAATTTAAAATTAATAAATATATAAATTTATTTTTTTAAACATTTAAATTTACGATACGCAAAAATGTGTGTCATCTTCATTTATGACATGGCCTTTCTTGACGAGGGCTTTCTTGATACGCATTGCGTGTCATTAACACGCGGGTCGTAAGGTTACGACACGCGAACACGTGTTGTCTTCCTTTATGACAGGGCCTTCCTTGAAACTCATTGTGTGTCGTAACGCGCGTCCTAATTGCGCATCGTAAATGAGCGTCGTAAAAGCGTGTCGTCTCTCTTTATGACAGGGCCTTCCTTAACGCGCATTTGCGCGTCGTCTGAGCCTTTTACGACGCGCAATGAGCGTCGTAAAAGGCTGTTTTTCTAGTAGTGTCAACTCCTGGTAATCAATGCACATCCGGTGTGAACCATCCTTTTTCTTGACAAAAAGGATCGGCGCTCCCCACGGCGAGCTACTCGGTCGAATGAATCCCTTCCCCAACAGCTCCTGAAGCTGCGAGGATAACTCCTGCATCTCTGGTGCCACAAGGCGATAAGGTGCCTTGGCAATAGGCGCCGCACCCGGAACCAAATCAATGTGAAACTTCACCTGCCTCTCAGGAGGCACACCCGGTAACTCCTCGGGGAAAACATCTGGAAACTCTCGTACTATAGGAACCTCACTGACCGAGCTCGGCCTCTCTGTGGTAGCTCGTGTATCCATCACATAGGCTACAAAACCTCTACAGTCCTGCTATAGGCTCTGCCTCACTCTAGAAGCCGAGCAAAATGCTAACCTAGATTGGGTACCCCTCGCCATATACTGTAAGTACTCCCCCACTAGGGTCTCATATGGTCACCAACTGATGCTCGCAGTCGATAATAGCTCTGAGTCGACTCAACCAGTCCATGCCCGCGATGACACAGACATCCCCCATCGCAATAGGTACCAAATCTATTGGGAACTCGACACCGAAAATCTCGAGTATACATCCTCGAATCTCCTCAGCAGCAAAAACCACTCGCTCGTTAGCTATAGAAACTCACAGAGGTCGACTCAACGCCTCTTGTCGGATACTGATGTGCTGAATAAAGGCTAATGACACGAAAGATCGACTCGCACCCGGGTCAAATAACACCAAAGCAGGTATAGAATTCACAAGGAAAGTACCTAAACACATCACAATATAAGCATAATATCTCAAACTCGGCATAAGTAAATAAAAGAATACATACCAATCACGACATCGGGCGCTGCACGGACCTCCTCTGTTGTCAACTGAAAGGCTCTCTCGCGAGCCCTCGATGTCTCGGCCTTCACTGGCCGGCTCTCAGAAGCATGCACAGAGGTAGGTGTAGATCCCTGCGCTGGTCCCTACACTAGTTGGGGGCACTCGGCCTTCCGGTGGTCGGTCTGGTTGCAATGAAAGCAAACAGAGAATCCAAGGGGCAATCCTTCGCCATGTGCCCCTCCTTACCGCATTTGTAGCAGATCCCCGCTCGGCAAGAACCCTCATGGCTCTTGCCACACTTGCCACAAGTGCAGCCCTTCTGGCCCCCAACTCTGGAATTAGTGGCTTAGCCCACTTCATCGCCGGCTGCGACTGCACCGGACTTCGGTCCCTCCCCCGGGACTCCTCTTCATCCTCCCTTGTATGTAACTCAAGCTCTATCTCTCTCCTCCTGGCATTGGCCTGAAGCTCGGCCAATGTACAGTATGACGATTTCGCCACGAACTCTCGTATATCCCTCCTCAGTATGCTCAGATATCGGCTCACACATGCCTACTCAGTGGACACGTGTTCAGGGCAAAACATCGCCCTCTCATGGAACATCCTCGAGATCTCAGTCACTGACTCTGTCTTCTGCATGAGAGATAGAAACTCCTGCGTTAAACGTTCCCTCTCCACCGGAGGAACATACTCGTCTCGAAACATCTGAACAAACATGTCCCATGTCACTACAGCATCATCTGCAGTGGTAAAGCCAGCTGTCACGAACTTCCACTAGTCCTTCGCTCCCAAGCGAAGCTGGTTCAGCACAAACCGAACTCTCAAATGGTCAGGACAGGAGCACGTGTAAAAACACCCCTCGATATCGTAGATCCACCTCATAGCCGTAATCGGATCCTGCGTCCCATCAAACTCTGGTGGCTTCGTGTTGCTGACCTCTCAGAACAGCAACGAGTCACCTCCTTGTGTCCTAGCAGCGGAAACAGTTGCAGTGGCGGCGGCAGCAGCAGCCTCAGTGATAGCAGCATAACGCTCGTATAGCCCAAACATCTCCGGAATCTCTGCTCAGATAACTGCAACCACCTCCTCATGGATCATCCTCCGTATCTCCTCATCGCTACTCCCACTACTCCCAGGGTTGTGGCGTGTCCCCACCATGATGTCTCTGAAACATAACACAATATTATCAGAGACTCGCTTGAGCATACTCACACTCGATCACCCGACCCTACTTGTTCTTTAGCATCCCTAGGATTCTTACTTGGGCTGCTCACTGATCTAGTGCTTCCAGTAGTACGAGCCCATTACTACCTTCCACACTACATCAATGTTCACCCCTAGTCCTCCTCCTCGGATCCCAATTTACCAGTACTCTATGCCTCACAATCTACTCTCACAGAAGTTCTCTCATTGGCTCGTTCCTGCTAGGTACTCATACTCAAGCTAAACACTAATATCAGAAATCCCTAGGCTAAAGCATCACAAATCAGGCCACCCTAGTCCTAATATACGAATCACCTAGCCTACTCTCTAGCATGCATCATATCACATAAAATATCTCATAACACAAAAAGAGGGTATTTTGGGAAATCACCGCTCGGCTCTGGATGATTGTACACACTGATCCGGCTCGACTTCTCTTAGACTCTTGCTCATTTTTAGAAAATTTTATCTCTTTTTGAAAATCCTTCTCAACTCCTCAGTTTGAGTCCACACACACCCGAGGGTGTATCCGAATCCCTCAAACCAAGGCTCTGATACCAACTTGTAACAACGTAATTTTTCAACCAAAATTTTCATTTTTAACACAATAAAACTTGAATCATAATTCTCAAACACTTATTTCTCAAATGTCAACAAAAGGAAACACAATCCCAAAATCATAAAAAAAAAATCTTCTGCCGGTGTGTACAATCATGTCGGTGCCTTGTCGCGATCCTCGGAACTACCTGAAACACATAACATGGTAAGCATAAAAGCTTAGTGAGTTCCCCAAAATACCACACATAGCACAATATCCACTCAAGACTATAACTTAGTTAGACCCTCTGGTCGATGTGTCTCAGTGGGACCCTCTGGTCCCACAACTCATATGGACCCTCCGGTCCCTCAACTCAACATCACAATATAATACTCATAAAGCATAACACAAGTGAATAGCAGTATATCTCATTACAAAGTTCATGCACATAAGACCCTCTAGTCACACATAAGGTTTACCACACAAGGTAAGTATAGTGAGAAGACTCACCTCGTAAGCTAATGAATGAAAATATCATAATCAAGATCATGATCTCTACTCCCGGGTCTAGTTCCTGCCTAACACATAATAATTATCCCTAATTAATATTAGCCCTAAAGAAGCTGGACTAATCCCTTCCTATAATCTCACATAAGGGGAAAAGATCATTTTACCCCTCCAATGGTCCAAATATCCAAATGTTGACCAAACCCTAAAAGCCAACGAAAGTCAACTCCAGTCAACGGCCCAACTCTGACCAGACTCATCGAGTGCACTCGGGTGACTCGGCGAGTCCATGCGTGTCCTCTGAATCCTCCTAAGGACTCACACGACTCTTCGAGTTGACCTTTCACTCGAAGGGTTACCACTGATCACGAAACACGGAGCAACCCGATCTGACTCGTCGAGCCCTTCCATGGACTCGGCGAGTTTCCTCCATGGAAATGCTCAAACGACCTTCTGAGGTCAGATCTATTTGTCTAAATTATAGATCTGACCTTCTAACACCCAAAAGTCATGTAAAGGTCTGAACTTGGCGTTCATGCATGGTGTATTTTGCATAACATACCATAAAACCCCATAAATGCCTCTTAGCATCAAACCCAAAGTTTTACTCAACTAAATCTTCATATTATTGGCTCTCTAGACCTAGAAGGGTCCAGATCTATAACACAAACTAGTAAGAGGGGTTTGACGCATTCAAAACCCAAAAGACGAAGCGATTCAAGCGCTAACCCCAAAATGGAATCTACACAATAGGGAAGGAAAGGGGATCAATTTTGTACCTCAGAATGAAGCTCCTTGCTTGAATGACTCAAAACAATAACCTTCCTTGATCCCTCTTGTTGGAACTCTCCTCCTTCCTTGCAAAATCACACCAAAAAGTTCAAGATAGCTCTTCCTTTCACTCAACACACTCAAGCTCGTTAGGGTTCTCTCTTCTGGGAAGGTAGTCGCTAATGAAGGCCATAAATGCCTTTAAATACAACTCATGCCCAAAGATTTAGGGTTTCTGGAAACAGCGCGGACTCGTCGAGTCGCCTCACCGACTCGTCGAGTCCATTCATTAATCCGAGTCATCAATCGCGATCATACTCGACGAGTTTAGGCATCAACTCGTCGAGTCCCTCTTCTTAACTCAGAAGAAATACTTAAATTATGATACCTGGAAATCCGGATGTTACAAACTTACATCTAAACACAAGTATAAAACATTCAGTATGATAAACACAATTTCTAGTTTTTGACTCTTCTGTCCATGTTTTTAGAAAAATTAAAGAAAAATCATTGTAAGTCAATATTTGAATCCGTAAACTCTCAGGGCTTAGAAAGTGAGTCTAATTTGTCCATAATATTTTTCCCTGGCCTTAAAGTGTTCCTAACCGAAGTGAAAATGTTCATTTTTACAGACTGATCTGAAAATGTTCTGAAATGATAGGCAGTTTTGTAAAAATCACCGTAAATTGTAAAAAAATCGTATGAATGCATGCGAGTAGTCCTTAAATTGATATAGACCTGAACTATTTCCATATTAAACAGTTTTTAAATATACGAAGCTTAAGCAGGGAAAAACAGCCGGTGAACAGACCACAACTTTTCTGTAATAAGCTGATTTTTAAGCTTAAATATGTTTTAGTGTCATAACTAGTATTTTTAGTTTGCAAAGCCTTTAGATCTTCCAAATAGGATTTGTTTACTTGTATTCTGCCCTAAAACTTGGATAAAAGCAAATATGAGGGGTATGAACTCACCTTGAGTGGATTTCTTAGTGGATAAAGAGATGAAGATGAAGATCCTCAAGCTTTGAACACTTGAACATGGTATTACCCTATGGATAATAACAAATATAAATGTGTGTAAATGTAAGAAAACTAGTATTTATGTGTCTAAAATCACTAGATCTATGGAGGAAAGCTTACCAAAAATTGAAGAACCAACTTAGGAGGAATTATCCTCGAGAAAGATGGAGAGTTCTTGAGAGAAAATGAGTGAATGAAGAAACCGAAGAAGATGAAGTGAAGAGGGGAGAGGGTTGGACGAAATATTATGGGGAGGGAAAGGGAGGGTGAGGTGGGGGTGGGGTGAGGTGAGGTGATGTTTGCTTGGTTGTATGTTGCTTAAAGGCCTTGATACATGTTGTGCAATATGTCTTGTGGGGAGGTGGAACTAGATGTGACCAAAGTTGGGGCTTTCCATGCACCCAAAGTCAACTCTTTTATATTTTATAAAAATGTTGGACTTTTAAAAATGACGTAGAAAAGGTTTAGTATAAAATTATTAATTATCTCAGTTGAATCCTAAATGTTTGATAATTAGCGGAAGGAGAGGCACCTCGTATTTACAGCCATCCCAACCAAAAACACCTTAAAATCCACCAAAATCATATGGTGATTTTAGTCCAAGAATCCACCAAGATCCTATAGATTTCGGTCCAAGACTCCACCGAGATCCTAGAGATTTCGGTCCTAACCAAGAACTCTGAAGGAAAAGAATAATTTACATATTTATATCCTACTAGTTTGACCTTTGTTGACTTGTTTACTTTTGTTGACTTGTTGACTTTGCTTGACTATTGTTGGATCCAAAATTGGCAGTTGTCACATCATCCCCCCGTTAGTAGGAATTTCGTCCTGAAATTCTCACTTTGAGTAGCTTCTCACGAGCTAAGGAAAGGATGTTGGTAATCCTGTTTCATTTGGTCCTTCCGTTCCTAAGTGAATCCAAGCCCTCACATGGCGTTCTAACAAACCTTCACTATGGGTATGCGGGTTTGTTTCGTTATGTTGATCTCCCTGTCCATGATTTCCACAGGTTCCTCTATAAAGTGTAGAATCTCGTTTACGTCGATTTCATCGAGTGGGACTACAAGAGTCTTGTCAGACAGACACTTCTTTAGGTTAGATACGTGGAAGGTGGGATGAACGTTACTGACTTCCTATGGTAGTTGAAGTTTGTAGGCTACCGGGTCGATTCTTGAAAGGATCTCCAATGGACCGATATACCTTGGATTTATATTCCCACGTTTGCCAAAATGTATCATTCCCTTCTAGCATGAGACCTTCAACAGCACATGATCACCAACCTAGAACTCCAAGGGTTTTCGTCGCTTATCAACATAGCTCTTTCGCCAATCCCAGGATACCTTTAATCGTTCACGGATCTGAGTGATCTTCTCTGTAGTTTCCCGTATGATTTACGGGCCGGTGAGAGTGCTATTAGTCACTTGTCCACTTGCTAGCTGTGTGTCACCCACTTCAGCCCAACACAGAGGTGATCTGCACTTGCGCCCATAGAGAGCTTCAAATGGCACGACTTTGACTCTAGTGTGATAACTGTTATTGTATGAGAAATCGATTACTGGTAAATAGGTATCCCAGGCTTTACCAAAGTCTATCACACAAGCTCTTAACATGTATTCTAGCGTTTTTATGGTCCCCTGCTTTGCCCATCAGTTTGAGGGTGATAGGTTGTACTCATGTCGAGTTTGGTTCCCAAGGACTTCTATAGGGATTGCTAAAACTACAATGTGAATCTATTATCTCTGTCGAAGATGATGGATATTGGCACCCCATGTAGTCGTACGATTTCTTTAATGTACGTCCTTATTAGCTTCTCCATTTTGTCGGTCTCTTTTATTGGTAGGAAGTGTGCGGATTTTGTTAGCATGTCAACGATCACCCAAATGGTGTCAATTCTAACCGTTATCTTGGGTAACTTGGTTATGAAGTCCATGGTTATCCGCTCCCACTTTCACTCGGGTATATCTGGTTACTGGCGCAAACTCGAGGGCTTTTGGTACTCTACTTTGACCTTGGCACAAGTTAGGAACTTGCCGACATAGGTAGCGATCTATGCCTTCATGTTTGGCCACTAATATGTTTCTCGAGGTCCAAATACATCTTGTCTGAACCGGGATGAACGGAGTATTTGGTATTGTGAGCTTCATTCCTGACCACATCTTTGTACCCTCTAAATTTCGGTGTCCAGATTCGGTTCATGAAATAATAAGCCCCGTCCTCCTTGGCTTCATGGTTTTTATCCATTCCCCACAGTTCTTCACCTGCGACGGTCTCGGGTTTCAAGGCTTCAAGTTGCGCCTCCTTGATCTGTGTGGATATGTGTGAATGGATGGCCATGGTTAATGATTTTACTCGGCGGTCCAAGTATTCCTTCCGACTTAGGGCGTCTGCTAATACGTTGGCCTTACCCGGATGATAACGAATTCCACATTTGTAGTCATTTAGCAGTTCTACCCAACGTCATTGTCTCATGTTGAGCTCCTTTTAATTGAGAATGTGTTGAAGGCTCTTATGATCGGTGAAGATGGTGCATTTTGTGCCGTAAAGGTAGTGTCTCCAGATCTTCAGGGCGAACACCACTGTTCCTAGTTCGAGGTCATGCGTGGTGTAGTTGACCTCATGAGTCTTGAGTTGTCTTGGGAACCTCTTTGTCCGGAACTATGAGCTGATTGTATCACCTTGGACCAACTTTCTGTGAAATAGCTCATTCTTTGAAGTTGGTTGTACAGTTCATCGATTCGGGGAAGGGGGTATCGTTCCTTAATAGTTAGTCCGTTCAACTCATGACAGTTAACGCACATATGGAATGATCCGCCTTTCTTCTTTGCGAACAAGACTGGCGCTCCCCAAGGTGAGAAGCTTGGCCTGATAATTTCTTTACTCATTAGATCGTTCCATTAACTGGACAGTTCCTGCATTTCCGTTGGCGTTGATCGATATGGGGATTGAGCTATGAGAGTGAATTCAGGAAATCAAGTCAATTCTGGACTTGTCTTGGCGTACGAGTGGTATTTCTGGAAGGTCTTTTGGGAATACATAGGGAAGTTACAGATTTCTAGAATATTCCTGGATGTCCTTCACTTCCTGATTCGTATTCCTATCGTGGCCTAAGGAAGATAGTGTTACTTCTTGCCTAGGTACTTTTGAGCCTTGATGAAAGGTACGATTCGAAGGTTTGTGTCGTATTTTTCATCATAGATAACAAGGATTTTGTTATTTGGTAAGTTAAGTTAAACGGCCTTTTCGTAACATATGGTATTGGTATAGTGAGGATTTAACCAAAACATGTAAATAGTTGCGTCAAAGTTTCCTATTATCACCGATATTAGGTCGATTTAGAAGGAATGTTTGCTTAGAGTTAAAGTGCATCCTAGTTATGTGTTGTTGGTGGTTTCGATTGTTCCCCTAGCCATCTCTACCGGAAATGTTTTCGTGAATGCTTGGGGGTTTTTTTTGAGTATGTATTTATACTTTGTGAGCCACGAGCCTCCTCTCCGCACCCCTATTGTAATGTATGAATGCATATGAGTCATTTAAGGAGAAACGTAACAGTAATCATAGTGGGGTCCCTCGTCGCTTTCTCATATCCCGTTGTTTGAACTCTTCCCATGCTTCCAACGTTCCTGTTATTGACTTTTGGGCACTCCCTCTTGAAATTCCCCATTTCTCCATATCTATAACAAGTCTAACCCAATCCAGCATTAGTGGATTGGGTGGTCTGTTGAGTTGGCACCCTACAAAAGTGAGCGGTGTGCCCCTTTTTGTTACAATTGTTGTAGCGCATCTCTCGGCATATCCCAAAGTGATGGAACTTACACTTGTTGCACTTAGGCAGGTTCCTAGCATATGTTTTCATCGGCACGGAGGCAGTGGGGATAGTGATGGTATAGGTTGTCACAGTTCGTTGTCTTTTGGAAGGCTCCTGAGTCGAACGGCCCCTTTTCTTATTCCAGAACTTTCATTTCTTGGGTAGTACCCCCTCCATTGTTGTGGGAGTTATTAGGTTAGTAGCTTGATGTGTCCTTGCAGGAACACACGTGTTGGCATTCTTGGTTGCCACTGTGATTGGAACTGTTGGCACTGTTCCCGCTTCCGTTTGCATTGTTAATGCTAAGTTGTACCATGACGGCTGCCACAACGGCTTGAAATGTAGCGGGGTCCATTCGTAGAATTGGTATTACGCCGGTATGCTGGCTACTTCCACGTTTCAGCATGTGTTTTCGGTACTACGAGCCTATACTGCCTTCCACACCTACCCGTAGTTGTCTTAGGGAGTCATCACAACACCCTAACAATACTGCTAGCAAACTCATACACTCAATCCCCACATCCTAGAGGAATTCTATATATATATATATATATATATATATATATATCAAAATTGGCCTGCTGACCCCACACGACTCATTGATAAAACTTCCACCAACCCTGAAGCACTCGTATATGCTAGCCATAAATAACACTGGACCCTATAGACATTCAAATATACGATCCTATCCTAAGCCTTTAATCAAACAAGAACAGGAAATAAGGCCAAATCAAACATTTTCAGGCTATAAGATTCGAGTCTGATATAACCATGATGCATACACTAAGCAATTACAGTAATGATGTCAATTCCATTAGAGAAGAATGCTAGGCTAATATGCATCATATAATCAGATAACTCTATCATGCAAAACCTGAAGATCCCTAGCCTATTACTAGCATGTTGTTCTAACATATCACAATATCTGATAACAATAAGGTATTTTAGGGTCTACTTACTGGCTCCGGCTGATTGTACACATCGCATCCTCCTTGATTATTTTGAAAGTCGTTTGATTTTTTTTAAATATTTTTCCTTGGATTGAGTCTGGATTCACAATATTGTTCCTCCAAATCTCTCAAACTATGGCTCTGATACCAACTTGTAACATTCATAAAATTCTCAAAAATTTTAAACTTTCAAATTTACTCAAAACCATCATTGTTTACAAATTGTTTTCAAAATAAGTTCAACATCAGAGAAATCCCAAAATCATGAAATAAAATATGATGAGGTGCACGATCACGCCTTCACCTTCTCACGATCCTTAGAAGTACCTAAAACACAATCCAAAACTGCAAGCCCAAAGCTTAGTAAGTTTCCCCCAAAATACCAATACATAACAACATACTATGGGCCCAATCATCCATCGGGTTGGAATACCCCATGCCCCTCAACCATCTGGTTGGAATGCCAAATACTATGGGTCCAATTATCCTCAGGATTGAATACCCTAGGCCCTCAACCATCGGGCTAGAATGTGTCGGCCTGTTGGCTTACGCACAAAGCGGTGAAGCCTCAGCCACCAACTAATCATGTGCACATAATACAGATAATCATACTATGAACCAGCAGTCAGCAACAGACAGAAAGATCTTACAGATCAATAAGCATAACAACATCCTAAATACCAAGATACTGATCTAACAGATCACAACGATACTCAATCATGCAATAATCAGGATAACAATCCAAAAGGGTCGGTCGTGGTGCCTTCGACCCAACAAGCATAGTGAGGAACACTCATATCTCAAGTACTGCATAACTGATAAGATATTACTCCGAATCGAAGCTCCCGACTCAAATGCCTACAACCACCATGTGACCAATTCCATCAAAATCCAGGAATACCCAAAATGCCCTTAAAAGTCAACTTGGCCAACCATGGTTAAAGTCAAGGTCAACAGTCCACGTTGACCCAACTCGTCGAGTGCACCAATAAACTCATCGAGTTCCTACAATAATCAGAAGGTCGGGAAAATCCCAGCCAACACGCCAAGTTAGCTTGCAAACTCGCCGAGTTTGTCCGAGCTTAATGCATTCAGCTGGTCCTACGATTCTAGGGACTCCAAGACTCAGATCTAACCTCAAATTCTATCAAAAAGGGTAAATTTTCCAACTTTATCCTTTGGGGATACTCCAAGTGCTCAAGAACCAACTCACAAGGCTTGAAGATTCAAGGGCTTAACCAATAAGCACAAAATCCTTGAGATCTGGAACCCAACCTTTCCAGAAGAGATTAAAGCCTCAAAATTGACCCATAGGTTGGTGCTTTATAGACATGCATGTCCAATGCATGTATTGAACCCAAAATGGGTCAAAAGGAGGAAAATATGGCTTAACTCCATGCATGGCATCAAAGCTTGACTAAAGGCCAAATCCAAACCACTACAAAGTCATCTTAACCTTGAGATTCATAAAGTTGCAAACTTTATGAGGTCCATCCATTGCAACATCCAAGAATAAGGAGAAAAAAAGGACAAAACTCAATATCTAGCTACATATAGGAATAAAAATCAGATTTTAGACACTTACAAAGGTCCAGAAGAGGGTCAACTGAAGATGAGAGCTTTGCTTGCCAGATCCTTACTTCCTTCTTCCAACTTTCTTCTGCTTTTGCTCCAAAATGCCACACTAGTTCACAATATGAGAGGCAATGATGATTTGGGTTTACAAGGGTCGATATGAGGGTTTGGAGGTTGATTAAAGATCAGCCCTAGAGACTTAAGGGGATTATATAGGGTGCAAAACCCTAAAATTTAGGGTTTCTCATCCAACCATCAACAAGTCAAGTTCCCCCCCCCCCCCCACCAACTCGCCGAGTTGGTCCATAAAAATATGCGGCCTAAAAGCCCTTCAACACGTCGTGTTGAGGCTATCAATACGCCGAGTTCAAAAGGAAAACATACTTACGGGAATAAATCTCATACCTGGGAATCAGGATGTTACAACATCCAGTGCAAGAAGAATACATTGCACTGGTATCTAATTTGGACAAGTTCAACATGTATAAAGTTATTAAAGTTAAAATTATAATTTTATATCACATGATTCCCATAATTTATTATTATAAAATGCAAATTAGTGACACAGTTACCCTTGGGGAAGAGTTATATAGGATTACACAAACAAACGGTTGTCTACTTAGGCAGAGTGTGATGCTTTGTGGTAGGCTAAGAGTTGGCCTTGGATAAACATTGCATATTTACATGTTTGATTTGTGATTTTTCAGCATGTTAGGGAAAATTTTGTTTTGCTGTTATAATATGAACAACTATGTTTGACTGAAAAAGAAGTTTAATATAATTTTAGAAGTTGCAAAGTTGGTACAAACATGACTAAGGGTTTTTTAGATCAACAATGTCATGCTCTTGACTTTTTTTTACTAACTATAACATTGAACTTAACATTAGAATTATCCTCAGTTTTGAGACTTAACTTAGTCATACTTGATGATTCAATACTTTTTGAATCTACGGGATACTGAGCGTCATAACTTCTATATGTGTGACCCACCCTTTGGCAAAAGATGCGTTTTTTCTGAATCAGATATTAACGTTGGGATGGCATATGGTTATGGCTTCATGGACGATTGGTTTTTCGTTTTTCCATCAATGGTGGTAGTATAACCATGACTTCATTCGGTTGTTCATATTCAGATGGAACTAGCACATGAAACACCACCTCTCTATATGTTGCATTATGGTAAACTCAATTGAAAGAACTTTAATTTTTTTTAAATACCTCCAACATTAGGTCGTTGACACCACCATTGTTGCATTGTTGCTCGAAAAAGTAAATCAACATTGTTATTGGTAGTTTTCGTGTGTCTTTTTATAACGCGTTAATAGCCTCAACGTTGTTTGATGTCATTAAATTATAACGAACCATAGAGAAACACAGCTTGGCCCATTTATGGTTACGATTATGTATATCCATGTATCACAATCATTAGATAGATCAAGTCGTAGTATACCCAAGCTATCTTTAAAATCAAACTCTCGATAAGCTTTGGTTGCCTCCTAAAACAAAATTTGGATTTTGTCTTGTTTTATGATCTTTGCTCCCATATATCATCAACAAATGTCAACAACACAGTCCATGACTTGCGTTTTGGAACATGGCTTGAATGTCCATTTCAGTGGAATTGAATCTATCATATATGATAGCCAGAGAGGCCATGTCCCCAACACATTCGTTTAGTCTTGATAAAAACCATATCTATGATTCCCCGATTTTTGTTTTTCTAATGCCAAATGATATTGGCAGGATTTGGTTATTACTGTCCATACCTACTGCTAGGAACATCATGCCCAAATATTCTCCTTTAAGGTGGGCTCCATCAATGATAATAATAGGACGTAAACATGTTTGAAACACTCAAATCTACACAATAATTTAATAAATTACTCATTAAATCGAATACATGTATGGCAAGTAGAAAAGTATTTAAATTAAGCATAATATGGATTAGGCATTTTATAAAAATTATTACCGTGCAATCGATAGTCATGAAAAAGTCATCAAATTCGTTTCCATTATCTGTCTTTATATGTGTAACGGTCCCTACATTCTTCCTTTATAAACTATAGCAATATAAAAGAAGTATTTGAAATCTTTCTTCAGGGTTCCCTCTCAACATATTTAGGGCATATATTTTTGCACTCCATGCTTGCCAATATGAAATGTGTATACTAAGATGGTCATTTAAAGTGCGTTAGATATGTTTTCCCCACAACATATTTTCTTCATCATCTAATATGGCCTTCAAGAAGTGCCCCAACACTATTTGGTTGGCTTTGCGATGATGGGGAATGAGTCGTGTGTTTGAGCAAATGTAGCTATCCGATAGTTTAATGGCTTGAAATGAATTAGTGTCTTTATCCTTCGTAGCCCTTAACCGCCATTTACAATTTCTCACAAGGAAAATAGCTTCATACATGTCATTTGTAGATTTGCTCTCTCTTATTTGAAAGCCCTCAGTAACACATTTGAATCCCAATTTAAGCTTAAGATCTTCTTTTCTTTTGAAGAGTTAATAAAGCTTCACATAAGAAGAATAATTGTGGGATACAACACCTTTACGTTTTTTTTCTGATAATTCGAGCAATGGTAAGGGTTCAGGCACCCCCAATGAGTGGTTTGTGTTTCTTCATAATGTAAAAAAAATAAAAAGGGAACTGTTCCTGTCGGGATTTTCGAGCTTGTCGGGGCTCAAATTCCTCCTGTTCATATTTGGTCTCATCCCTAACAAATTCAGTGAAACTCTTGAATTGTTCAACTGACTCTCCATGTGGAATTATATTACCATCATCAACCAACAATATTAGATTTGCCTGATCATTTGGAGATTCATCAAATGTTGGTGCAACATCAACAACATTCTTACCTTTATACATATAATCACTCTCATCCACAGGGTCATTGTAAGAAGGAACATGATTCAATGTCATAGGTAATAAATTACAAATTTGGTTACTTCCAACACTAGAAGACCCATTGCCACTAGAATGTTTTTCCACTGGAAATCGATTAATACTACTTTACATAACATGATTAACAACAAACAACTATACGGTGTTAGGAGACATACTACTAACAAAATTAAGAAAATATTTGACATCACTATCGTCAAGAACCTGTATAACTATGGTTGATCTAGGACATTGTAAAGATATACGTATTTGATTAGTGTGTAAGTTGGACTTTGAAGCAACCAATGTAACTAACCACAAAAATTGATATCATTGCTTATATCTACACTAAAACGTGTGTAGTCTGGAACAATATATTACATAGATCCATCAATTTGTTGTCATTACTCTCCACTAGAAATTGATCCTCTAGAAACATTTCTTATACAAACTCATTTTTTAGTATCCAAAAGCTTCATGGGGTTATGCTAAAAGAATGACAATACAAATACATGAATATTACAAGTCTGGAACATTGGTCTGAAACGTCTGTACTTTTGTACTTTGCAGACTAGTCTCCAAAATACACTTTCTTCGGTATATGGACAATACTACTACTAACCATCACTAACTCCGGAATGGCCATGAGTACTCTGAAATATGATATTCTGAAGTAAGTGATTATTTTTCAAAATATAAAAAATAATGTTTTTGTTAAATACCTCCTTTATAATTGCTAGTTATAATTGTTATTTTAATGAATTTTTCTAAAAAAACAATCAATTTCTTCAAACCACAAGGTTTAATAGAATTAAAGAAGAGAAATTAAATATATTCTTATTTTTTATTCATACTAAAATATTCATACATATTTAAATAATGACATGTGTCATATTAATATACAAAAATATCAATAAATAAGCATTAAATATTACAAATGTCACAATTTAATTGGATATGAGGATTTAGAGGAAAAAAAATAAAAATATATTTAAATTCTCATTAAAAAAATTCCAAAATTTTTATTTTGCAAATGGAACCCAATTTTTTCAATTATCCAAATCCATTCAAAATCCATGAACAAAACATGCTCTAAGACTTTTATCGGTGGAATGGTGAATAAGATGAAAAGGAAAAGTCTAATTAATTTTTTATTAAATTTACAATTAAAAAAAAATAAATAAATAAAAATAAAAATAAAAATAAAAATAAAAAATAAATAAATAAAAAAAAATAAAAAAAGCTCCTCTACTCTCCTACAAATACCAAGCAAATGCCTTTATGCGCTGTGTTCTTCTTCTTTCTTAAATATTCAAATTAATTTCTTCTTTTAATTCTCTGTAATTTTCACGATAATCAAGAATGGTGGTTTTCCCAAACCCCACAACCGAACAGTTCGATGTTAAAACCTGCAAACCAGTAAACCGTTTGACTTATCCTGCAATTCCTCTCATTGACCTTTCCAAACCTGATTCAAAACACCTTCTTGTTAAAGCATGCCAAGATTTTGGATTCTTTAAAGTCGTTAATCATGGAATCCCAATGAAATTGATCAATAAGCTCGAATCAGAAGCCACAGAATTCTTCTCGTCTCCTCAATCTGTCAAAGAAAAAGCTGGCCCACCTAACCCGTTTGGTTATGGTAACAAGAACATTGGTCGAAATGGCGATGTTGGTTGGGTGGAATACCTTCTCCTCAACACAAAACCTGAATCTGATTACAATAAGATTATCTCCAGTTTTGAAGAACACCCAGAAAGTTTCCGGTATGAATGAATTAAAATCAATATTTTATGAGAACTTCATGCTCTGTTTTCTGATCGATGTGAATTTTGGTTTTTTCAGGTGTGTCGTGGATGATTACGTGAGAGCTGTGAAGAAAATGGCGTGTGAACTTCTAGAATTTATGGCGGATGAACTGAAATTGGAGCAGAGAAATGTCTTTAGTAAGCTGTTAATGGATGAGCAGAGCGACTCTGTTTTCAGGCTCAACTACTATCCGCCATGTCCAGAGCTTCAAGAACATGAAATCAAAGGAGGGAATTTGATTGGATTTGGAGAACACACAGACCCACAAATCATTTCTGTTTTGAGATCCAATAACACTTCTGGACTCGAAATTTCGTTAAGAGATGGGAGTTGGATGTCTGTTCCTCCGGATTCAGAGTCGTTTTTCATCAATGTTGGTGACTCTTTACAGGTACATATTCTTATACATTCACACACACACACACAAACTTTGTAATATTTGAAACCTGAAAAGGCATTACAAGATTTGTTGCGATTTCGAAGGATACGATATGAAACCAAACCGTATCTGAGTTTTCCCCAATCGAATTTACCATTTTCTTAAAAGACTTATTGTTGATATTTTTATTAATATTATAATGATTAAAAGATTGGCTAAATTTTATAAATGAAAGTGAAGTGTTAGTTAATATATAGTTTCATCACGTATTGCTTATCAATCTATATTGTTTTTTAAATTGATGTATATAATTTCAATAACTACTTTTTTGCTTATAGAATTATCACCAGATTAATTTTTTTAACAAATTATCTATATATTAAAAATTACATTAATCAAATAAAGAGGTGGGAAAAACATACATTTATGCAAGGGCCCATTACACAAACCTTTTTTAAAAATGATTACCAAAAGGGTTGTACTTTGTGAGAAAATATAGAAGTTGTTAAAGCATAATAAGAGAAGGTCATATGACTCCTATATATGTAGATTCCCCATCAAAATAGCATATTTGCTTTCCTAGTCCTAATCAATCTTTTTCCCAACGTCCTCAAGTCACTTTCTACCTACAAATTTAGACAAAATAATAGAATAATCATTACACTATTATTAGTCTTTAATTTATATATTATGATATAAACATTTATATGACAAACATTGACATGGTAGTAGAGATGATTCTAGAATGACATACTTATAAAAATATAAAGTTTTAAAAGAGAGAATTTTAACAGGATAAATTAATGTCAACTTTGAATAGTGCTATTGTTGACATTTAAAGCCTTCCACATCACTCTCATGAAGTCATGACCTTTAAGCATGGCAGAAACAGTAGCAACACAACTTGTTTGAACACCACATTATTAACTTGAAAGATATATCATGTATATGTATTTGTTTAAAGGTGATGACAAATGGAAGATTCAAGAGCATAAAGCATAGGGTGGTGGCAAATAGCAAAAAAAGCAGGATGTCAATGATATATTTTGGAGGGCCACCATTAAATGAGAAGATAACACCATTGGCATCACTCCTTGAAAGGGATGAAGAAAGTTTGTACAAAGAGTTTACTTGGTTTGAGTACAAAAAATTTTCCTTTAACTGTCCATTGTCTCATAATAGGTTGGGATTCTTTGAAAAAATTTCTTCTAGATATTAATTTAATTTTTAATTTCTTTACAGAAATATATATATATATATATATATATATATATATATATATATATATATATATATATATATATATATATATATATATATATATATGTAATATTGTCGTTTAAAGAAAAGAAATTAAATTTCTATTTATTTGTTGTAACAACTCAACACACATTAATAGAAGAATGACGAATCAAAAGCTAAAGGAGATCGGAACCATTTATTTCATTTGAATAGAAACGGGAGATGTATAACAAATTGCAAACAAATATATTTATGTCTTTATATTGCCAACAAACAATTACAATAAATGTTTTCAAATTGCCAACAAACTGAATATATTATATAAAAGTAAAATATATATTTTTTAAATTTCTTTTACTATTTTGGTCTAAGTTTCTTTTTACAAATTTGTCTTAAAATTAGTTTTTTTTTTTTTTTTTGGAAAATGACTCTTGAGGGTATTTAACTTTTACGTTTGTAATCATTTGGTCCCTTTCTTTTTTTTGTATTCAATATATCATTGAACTTGTTGTTTGTGTCCACCATAACCATTTTGACCGGCTTTTGACCTGTGATAGTCGGTCAAAGGGTTATGGTGAACATAAATAACAAGTTCGATGGTATATTGAGTACAAAAAAAGGAAAGGGACCAAATGAGAACAAACTCAACAGTTGGTTATCCTCCTGAGTCATTTTCCCCGAAAAGTTAAATGAAATTAAAGTTGCAAAATTTCATAGACTGCAACCTTCTTTGGCCATAACGTATATGAAGAGCGTTTCAGAGGGGTAACTTCGTTAAAACATGGTCTATGCTATGCTTACTGTGGTTAGCTGTCAACACTTCTCTTCAAAAGGATATGATCTTGTATGAGAGGTATATTTATCAACATAAACGTTTACCTCAAGGTATATTATGGTGATGTGTCTGCAAAAACAACATGATATTGTACATATTGATGTTGTATCTCATCCATGAATTCGATCTTAAAGCTAAGTAAACTAAAAAATCACAGCACTTGTGATTCCACTCGTTTGTAGACTTGTCTAGAATCCATGATACGATAAATCATTCGATTGGAAATGTGAATGTAGTCATGAAATGCGACTGCTTAGTCAAGATTTCCCTAATAAATACTCAAGTGCATTACAAAGTTGTACATGTATGAATAGTGTTCTTTCGTAGGTCATGTTTGAAGAAAAGCAAGAATGAATCTCATAAAGTCATTAATATCAGTAGGAGATGACGTGTAGGGGTGGCAAATCGGGCCATCGTGTCGTGTTTTTGTCTGACACGACACGACACGACAAGGTTTTATGTAACACGAACACGACACGACACGATATCGTGTTTTTTTTAACTAACACGAAAACGAACTGATTAAAACACGACACGACACGACAAATATAACATAATGAAAAAAATAGTTTATTTAATTAATATTTAATCATACATAACACGAAAAACACGACAAATAAATGCTAAATCGTGTCAATTTCGTGTCGAATTTTAAACACGAACACGACACGACACGACATCGTGTTATTTACACTTAACACGAACACGACACGAACACGAATTTGAATTTCACTTTTGTCCCAAATTCGTTTCGTGTCGTGTTTATTTGTCGTGTCGTGTCAACAATTGTCACCCCTAATGACGTGAGATTTGTTGTAAATGAGTAAAGGGAAAATGACTCAGGATGGTAACCAACTGTTTAATTTGTTCTCATTTGGTCTATTTCCTTTTTTTTGTACTCAATATACCATCGAACTTGTTGTTTGTGTTCACCATAACCCTTTGATCGGCTATCACATGTCAAAAGTCGGTCAAAAGGGTTATGATAAACACAAACAACAGGTTCGATGGTATATTGAATACAAAAAGGGGACCAAATGAGTACAAACGCAAAAGTTAATTACCGTCAAGAGTCATTTTCACTTTTTTTTTTCAAATTAATTGTTTTTACACTTTTTTTCAATATTTTTAACTTTTTTATGCTATTTTTATAATGTTTTCTGTTACAATTTTAGAAAGTTTTTTTATATTTTTTTACAATCAAAACAAAAAGTAGATCAAATATAGATGTAGATCAAAACCCATAAAACAAATAAACACAAAAAACAGTTTGAAACTTATAAATCCAACTTTGTTATTCAATCGTCTATTTTTTGTGTTGATTGGTTCTTTGGGTTTCAATCTATTTCTTATGTTGGTTGTAAAACAATTGAAAATTTGTTCTTAAAAAAAATTAAAAAGGTTCTAAAAAACTTGTAAAAAAGTCATAAAAATAGTTAAACATATTGCACAAAAAAGTTGTAAAGAGTGTAAAAAAAATTTAAGGTTATACAAAAAGTTGTAAATTTTTTTATAAAAAGTTAAAAAAAAATGGTTGTAAAAATTTTTTTTTAAAAAATATTTTTAGACGAAATTGTAAAAGAAAGTTTGGACCAAAATAATAATAAATTTTAACACTTGGGTAAAAAATATAAAATTGTAAAATAACATGTTATACCTAATATAGCATGAAAAAAGCAAAAATATAAAAAGAAAAAAAAAGTTTGTTTACATTTTATTTAAATCGTTTGTTAGCAACTTTAAAGACATTATAAATATTTTGTTTTTTAAAAATAATGTAAGGACTAGATTAAATTTCATCATTTTTTCATGTAGTTTTACCATTTAGTTTTTATAATGATTTTTACAAAGTTTAATGAAATGTTATTTAAATTTTTTTAAATCTATTCGAATTGAAAAGTTTAATGGTTATTTAGGGACCGAGCCAAAATTTTAGAATAAGAAAGGCTTCTGTTATATTAAAATATTAAAATGCATTTATAAGCTTTTGATTCCTTCTTGTTTGCTATTAAAACAATTACAATGAAATACAAATACCACCTAGCATTTCTTATTCAATTCCCAATCATCTATAAATATGAAAGTATAAAATTGGTAGAAAAAGTTCACATATTTATTGTTTCCGAAAGACAATAAATAAACCACTAAACAACCAATAGTTATCATTAAAAAAAAATAAAAAAAAAACACTATGTTTGGATCTCTCATTCAACAAACCATAACCATAACCAATTAATAATAGTTTGTGGTTTTAAAAATTTGAAACAATAAACTAATAAAAAGCTAAACAACTAATCAATTAACCTATAAATAATCTATTGGAACTTAGAAAATTGATAATATTTAAAAATAACTCAACGAATATACAACAAAGCCGTCAAAACATTATGTCTAGACATTAAAAACCGAAAATTAATAAACAATTGAAAGTTATATGTAAGGAAAAAACCGTTGGATCGACTCAAAGCTATACACAATATACCTCATCATCAAAGTAAAAACAGAACAGAAAGATAAAACAAATAATAAATGGAGATTTGGAGACGATTTCTTACTAGGGGCTTTGAGTTCTGGGGCGTCGACACCATGAGAAAAGGAGGAGGCATAGACAACAACAACACAATTTAAATTAACTCTTAGGTGTTGTTTGTTTTTTTGAAGTCAAAATGTCTGCAGTCTGCGGACCACATCTGCAAGCCTCTGCGACAGAAGAGGTGGACCAAATGTCTGCAGTCTGCAATAAGAGGACTGTTTGTTTTTAACGTCTGCGGGTTGTTAAAATAAATTGATTTTTTAAACTTAATTTCATGTCATAAA
Source organism: Lactuca serriola (assembly GCF_051521515.1). Lineage (NCBI taxonomy): Eukaryota > Viridiplantae > Streptophyta > Magnoliopsida > Asterales > Asteraceae > Lactuca > Lactuca serriola. The sequence goes on along the minus strand of NC_136412.1, from coordinate 270,584,011 downwards.
CATTAAAAATACATTTTTAACAAAAAAAAAAAACTGCACGGTGGCCCATGTTTTTTTTTGGTTTAGGTTAAAATGAGGTCTGAACACCTTTGAAGACAGTGGCCCATGTCTGCGCCAGGAAGATCTCGCGCAGACGTTTTCTGATCTGCGCACTTCCAAAAAACAAACAATCTGCGAGGGCATATGTCTGCGCGGCGCAGACAAAAGTAGTTGCGCAGATCTTCACACAAAAAACAAACAGCCCCTTAGTCTTGAGATAACCTTCCATAATTAATAGCGATGACATGATTTCAATTTTCGTTCAAATTGATTTTCATAACAATTTTTGTCACTCGTTTACACTAGGATTTGGACTTTTGAGAGCATATCAAATGCAAGTTCTTTAATATTTATTATGGGTGGGGTTTAGAATCATTGACCAAATTCGCGATATAATCACATAACTAATTAAGGATTTAAGGTGTAATCATGCGTGTAAATTAGTGGTGAGCTTTAATTGGAATCGGCCACAATTAAATGAGATAACAGGGGTGGTGGGCTAAATAGAAACCAACCAATCGAATTTTAGGCTATGTTTAGCGGACTAGCTGAAAAACTAGCTGTTAGCTGAAAAGCTAGCTGATGGCTGAAAAGCTAACTGTTAAATAAAAAACTAGCTGGTAGCTAAAAAGCTAACTAATAAAAAATAACGTTTGGTAAAACTAGCTGAAAAGCTAGCTGAAATATATAAAATTACATAAAAGGACATGTAAGAATATGTGTTTCTATAATTAATTAAGGGGTGTATTTGGAAAAAATTTAAAAAGCTCCTAAAAAGCTAATCTAAGTAGCTTTTCAAAAAGCTAGCTTATAAGCTCCTTATGGTAAAGTAATTAGATGGGGATTACTGATTATGGGGGCAGAGTACCCGTTTGCCCCTGTATTGCCTCCGACACTGTGGTTATTGAATGTCAACTTGAAATCCTATTATGATTGAATATAACATATTGAATGTTAACTAAATGACAAAATTGTAAAAATGGTCCCTGTGGTTGACAATTTTATGTGTCTTTGGTCCAAAGCGAAACATTGGTGCACCACTGATCCAAAATTGGATCTTTCTATTGTTTTTGGTCCCTATCTACTGGAGAAGACCATTATGGCCTTATAATTTGTTTTTCCGTTTTTTATTATCAATTTTTATTCAAAAAAAAACCCACCACCATCCCGTTCACTCTCTCATACACACAAACATATCTCTCTCTGTCTCTAACTAACTAAATCTTCATCTGGGTTCTTTAACTTCGTCTTCTTAAACACACACACACATACATAATTATGAAGATACATACTCAAGAATAACACACATTAGAGGAGTTTTATATATATGCACTAGGAGTTTTCCTAGTTTTACCGAGTGTCACCACTGTCCTCCATCACCACCTACAAGCACCTCCATCTCCACCTAGAAATCATCGGACGCCACCTAGTGATAGGGTTTTTGATGGGTTTTGGTCATAAGAACATCCTATGTGCTCATGCAAACCCTAGTGCTTGGATCTAGGTTTCTCTATTATACATGCAATGTATCCAAGACTTACAATCTTAGATCTAACATATTATAAACTGAAAGTAGGGTTTAGAGAATTACCTTTGATTGTTATGTAGCAATAACAATCTCAAATCCTCCTTGTGATGACTTTAGAAAGCTTAGAGTCACAACTGTCACTCCTCTAATGGCTCACAAACACCAAGAGCAAGAGGATGAAGAATAAGGAGAGAGGAGGCTGCCCAAAACGTCCAGAAACCCTAGTGAAACTCTAAGCCACGTTTTTGGGGTTTAAGGGTACTATATATACATGTAGGCTATTAGGGTTTTCAACTAGGAAACCCTAATTTGACTGCTTAAGCCCTAAGCAACCCATGGACCCTTTTAGAATATCCCTTGGACGATTTCTAATGGGTTTCCCCATAGAATTCGTCAACCTATTATCCCAAGGTAATCCATAGCCCAAATGCAATTATCTTATAATTACAGTTCCAGTCCCTTAAGTTTAATTAATCTCTTTTAGTCACAAAATTAATTATCAATTAATTCTTGACTAATATTAATTAAACAATATGATTTCTCCTTTAATATATTTTTCTCATAATATATTAATAAATCATAATTAATCTTCTCTCTCCATAATTCATCCTATCAAGTTGCTTTGGTGAAGGCAACCCAAAAGGACCATGCACCATCGGGTCAAGTACATACCAAAATAGTTATGGACTTAGACACTAATCCAACAGTCTCCCACTTGGATAACTCTAATAATTATTATGCGTATGACTTCATATCCTGATCTGTAATCGTAGCTTTCAAAAGCCGCTGTCAACCCTGATCTTATCAGACACGCGTCCTTTAGATAAGGGATCATATATTCCTCCATTCTAGATATCGTATAGACTGATACATGGATTTAAATCATTCTCTATGTCTATGTGTTGTTTCTCGATTTCCGATTTATGACGACTGACAACAAACTACAATTGAACACATCAAATTAGTCCCGGCTTGGCCAAGCACTTAGTGTCATCACTAAATCATCGAGGGGCCCACAGATATCGCTTTCATCCTACTTTGGATAAAAGGAACGGATAAAATTTGATTCAATGCTTGCTTGCACTTACTCACCGAATAACATACAATAATATGTGTTATAACACCAAGTTACTGGTGCGTTTACATATTATCAATGTGTAACCGACTCGCAAGATACAACTCACACATCTCGGTTTCAAGAATATAAGATATTATCGTCTCACCAATCACTCGTGATAAAATCCATGAAGTGATCCAAGTGAGCGTGGGTTTAATCCAATGCTCAAACTCATATTCATAAGCACTCATGAACGTTGCAACAAACATTTGCTTATGTCTAATACACTTTAGACAATCCACACACCAATTCACGACAGTCTTCATTCATACCTACTTCCAACATATGAACGATGTGGCCCGTTCGAATAATTTGATTGTTCTGAACCAATTTAATTATTCAGGAAGTCAAAACATGCAAAGTGAAACACAAGAATAATACTAATCCCATATGGCACCAAACTCTGGGTATACATAAAACATTTTATTTAATCACTATATTGATTACTCATTATTTGTTGTTTCGGGTAATCAACTTCTTACTTGAATTATTACTACACTTGTCCCATGCTCTCAGCATGCACACAATGTTTACCTACGGTCCTTACTTTGTGAAATAGATCAAATGAACACATTTCCAATCATGCTCATTTCACAACTCCCAATCCTTATCATAAGTATAAGAATATCAAATTCTTGCCACATATAGAATATGCTAGATTCTAACATTTTATGCAATGTTCCTTTCGTAAATTCATAGCTCAAAATCATCAAGACTTGGCCATTCTCTATCAGAAGCAATTCTATAGATATGATGTCTTTCATTCAAAGTACATTCCTTTGAACATCCTTCTTGCATAAAAGTTTCTAATCCAGACATAGATTCTCGATATCCAACTCCCAATATAGAAACATTTCCATATTTTGTCATACGACAACTTATTGTTAATAGAATCTTATCTATTCATAATAATGTCGATATGGTCCATCCAATACAATACTTCCAACTACTCACAAGCGACCAATCCTCAGCGAGCTTTGGATCGTCCTTTGATAGTTGTTTAATTATTTTAGTCAAAACTGATTCTAGTCCTTTTCCCTCTAAATGCGCTAGACCTTTGGAAAATTTTAGAATGGTCAAATATAATAGCACTAGCAATCAATCCTATACCCGAAGCGTATGGGATACGATGCATAATGTCTTACATAAAGATATGATACTTTATCAATCTTCTGCCATAATATTTAATGTGCCACGTTATCACAATTCGAACAATGCCATAACACTATGTATCATTGACTAAATTTATTAACATTTCACAACCTAAGCCTTTAGATTAGAAATGAAGCATAATATTCTCTCCCTTAATTATAGCAAAACAACTATTCAACCCTTACGACTTTTCAAAGTATAACTCTTGTTTTCTATAATTAATATTGCTAACTTGCAATACTTGTTTTAATAATCATACAAGCACAACATTTATGCTCCGACTATCATGATCATTATTATCAAATAAGCATAACACTTATGCTCCCACTAGCTTTGACATGATAATCATTTATCTAAGCTTCTTAAACTTATACACTTTTGCCTTAGATAGCTCATATGTGTGTCTAAACAATTCAGACTAATTGTCAAATCTCACAATTCGAATTATGAAAGGGATACCGTAACCATAATCGAATTCGAGAATACAATTTCACAATCACTATCTTCTTAAAATCTCTCTTAGTGAAAGCATTTCCTCACAGTCATTTTCATGAAGGAGGGAATCTTATGACACTTAGGTTTTAATGGTGTATGTGTTCCTATCCATGCGAATTTGCCCAAAACCAAAGTTTGCGACAAATCCAGACTCATATGGACCGACCTTTCTTAATCTTGATTTCTTGTCTTATGGTAACACGAGTGCCCACCATGTCTTCCAAGTAGTTAAGCAGCTCATCCTTTCTTATCAATGTACTTTTCATTGATCAAGGTCCTTGCTTTTTATGCATTCAAATGAGAACTCATAGAACTCACATGCATAATTAACTCAATTGGAATGGCACATAAACAAAATAATGTCAACACAATGGGTTGTAAACCTCAAGTCGTGTGCTAGTGATGATCGATAAGGTTTATTCTTGATTTGTTCTTGAAACCTTTCAAGACCATTGAGACTCCCACTGACTCCTTGACATATAAGATTCTCTTGTCAATAAACATTTCTTGACAAACAAATATTCAAGAGTTAGTGTAGCTTTTATCAAGACAAAACACTTCACAAAATTGGTCTTAGTTGGTCTTTGTCTTATCCAAGACATCACAACTTTCCAATTTCAAATGTGCAAGAATAAGAAAACCTTTTTCAAATTCTACATTCGATGAATGTTATAAACCTTCTTAAGACTTGTCACTCAATGTCACAATCTTAACTCTAAGACTTGTTTTGGAATGAAGTATGATTGACTTCTTGATTTAACCATTTCTTCAATTCTTGATTCCTCTTCTCAGACATACAATTGCACTGAGACTCACTTACAGGATCAATTAAGATATGATTCTTAATCATTAAGACCTATCATAAAACATAATAAAAGTACTCTCCCTTCTTCTTAGAATAGAGAAACTTTTATCTTTCTGCCTACTTGATTCTTCTTTATTCGTTATGCTATTTATTGAAACTCTTTCAATCAACTGAGAATTACACTTAATCTCATAAGTATAATCATATTTAATTAACCTTAGTAAATCATGACGAATATCTTTGTCACTCTTGTGGTGGACTTGATCAACACACAACCTTGTGTACTCGATCTCCTAGTCCTTCACTTGACACTTTGTCAACGAATTAGTCTAATTTTCAAATATGAAATTTCTTATTCATCATGCAACCAAGTTGTATGATTCCAAGTTTCTGTCCAATTGAAACTTGGGCGATGAGAAACTTTCCCTATTTGGTAAATTCTTGACATTTCCACAAATAACATAATTAAGAAACAAATCCATTATTGCTAATAACAGAAACATTCAAACATCAATTTTTCATACACGCCATTGCAAGGATAAATATAAAAACAAAATCTATTTTATTGCGGAAAAATTTATCCTTACAATGCAATTCATTGAAAAACTATGTTAATACATATTTCTTAGCAATCTATTCTAACTCTAAGTAGTAGCTCAAGAATCCAAACTTCAAGCAATGCGATCGAAATCCATTTCTTTACGATTAGATTCTGCTCACTTCTTCCCTTAAGTTTCATTTCCTTTCTTCGATCCTACAAAACATCAATTGTAATCTTATCACATCATGTATCAAGAATCTAGAATAGGAACTTAAAAGAGTTAGTTAATGGATTTTACCTAAAGCAGAGCCATATGTTTTGACTCTCCTATCTCTTAGATCTCTTAGGTAAATAGGGCAGCTTCGTCTCTAATGCCCCTTCTCTTGGCAATAAAAGCAAATTAACTCTTTTGGAACAGCACATGGAACTACTTCTGACTTTGCCTTTCTCTTATGATCAAACTTTTCGATCATGGCATGCATTTCGTTGCCATTGCATATATCCATAGAGGTCTGGAAGGCAGATCCACAAATTAACTTTGCTTTTCCAGTACGCCAAATCATTGCTGATTCAGCAGCAATGAGCATATAGGTGAGATCGATGAGGGTTACATCGTGGCTCATCATATAGTACTCTCTTACGAACTCACTATATGAGTCAGGAAGTGATTGAAGAACCCAATCAACAGCCAACTCCTCACAAACAACAGATCCCAACATTATTAACCTATCAATGTGTGACTTCATCTCTAGTACGTGTGCACACACTGACTTTCCTTCTACATGTTTTCTTGCCAAAAGGGCTTGAGTGAGTTTGAATTTTTCAATCTTATGAACTCGTGGGTTAGGGAGAACAATAGGAGGAGGTGGAGGAAGTGAAGCATGATCTTGTGTTCCTCGATCGAATCGTGGAATATCATCTTCATGTGAAAAACTTGTTCCACAGGATTTGGGAAGACCATAGTTATCATACTTTGACATCTACAAAACGGGAGAAAAATTAAATTCAAGTTAGTTGATTGATTGAGTCCTTAATAAATCACCCAAATGAGATATTAAGGCTAGGACCCAACACAATACTCTACAACCTAGAAAAGGGATGCCGTAATCTAGTTGCAGAATATTTGAAGGTAAGTGAATGACGATTCACTAATTTCCACCATGAAAAACGAAAAAGAAATTTAAGTTTTAAATCTATTAAAAATTCCTAGATCTTTTGAGATTCAATGAACTTTTCAATGGCATGTTTAAATCTCGATATGCCCCTCTAGTTTGTGACTGGGATACCGAGGATCACAAAGCGGGTGTGAATAACCATGCAGACTTACATGGTGCCCCCACATGTTACAGTCACCTATTCGATGTGCCGGTTAACCACACACGCTCCACCGAACTATGAAAAACATTGAGTCACCCTTTGCTACCTTTGCTTAGAACCATTTAGTGTTCCGGTTAACCACACACTCTCCACTAACGTCTTCGCAAGGGCACAAAGTGTAATTTTATGGAATTGCATCAATTCGCTTTTGCTTAAAGTAACTAAGATTGGGAATTTGTAAAAGCATTTAGTTACTTTTGTGCTTCATTATACTTATAATGGAAGGTTTCTGTCATATCCTACCCGTTCGGCTAACGACCCTCCACTAGTCAAGAGTGCGGTGGGTAAGAGTGGATAACCATTCAATCGCCATTTTATTGGCAATTTCCTTAAACACCCCTTATAGACCAGCTTCGTGAATGAGGCCTACTAACGGTAAGACTGACTTTTACTCATACATATATATTAGACTTTTAATGTTATATATAGTATAGAGTGTATTTTACACTTTTAAAATACTAGGTGGTCAAATTTAATAATTATACACTTTAATTAACTAATAAAACCATAAAGGTGTGATTTGAACTTTTCAAAACAATACTAGGGTTTTAGAATTTAACATTTCTAAATTAAACTTTTAATCAACTTTTAAATTCCAAAACTTGAGGGCAAGTTTTGAAACATTTCAAAACATTAGGGTTTCAACTATTTAAATTTCAAAACAAAACCTTTAAGTTCAAATTTAAACCATAAAACTTACATGGGCACAAATGAAACTATTTCATAACACAAGGATCAAATAACAAATAATAGAAATTAAACAATTAATTTTGTCGTTATCTATATTTGACCTAATTTCAATTTCTTGCAAGATAAGTTACCAAATTAATACAAATAATCAATCTTAAATCATATAAGGAAGTTATTATCTAATCAATTGGTAATTATCTTGTGTTTTGGCAAGGATAATCTTTTAGAAACATTAAAAATCGTATTTTATAAGTTTAAAACGAATATGGTAATTATCCTTAAGCAAAACAGCAATAAAATCTGAAATTCCCTCTGTCTGACGCTCCGACTAGCCGAGTCACACATTGGAACTCGTCGAGTCCATGTAGTGACTCGCCGAGTCAGTTCGAACAGAAGGCCAGAATTCGATTTTCAGTTAATAATTCAACATAGCATCACATACAACAGAAACCAACCTGGCTCTGATACCATTGATGGGTTTTGGCTATAAGAACATCCTATGTGCTCATGCAAACCCTATTGCTTGGATCTAGGTTTCTCTATTGTACATGCAATGTATCCAAGACTTACAATCCTAGATCTAACATATTATAAACTGAAAGTAGGGTTTAGAGAATTACCTTTGATTGTTATGTAGCAATAACAATCTCAAATCCTCCTTGTGATGACTTTAGAAAGCTTAGAGTCACAATTGTCACTCCTCTAATGGCTCACAAACACCAAGAGCAAGAGGATGAAGAATAAGGAGAGAGGAGGCTGCCCAAAACGTCCAGAAACCCTAGTGAAACTCTTAGCCACGTTTTTGGAGTTTAAGGGTACTATATATACATGTAGGCTATTAGGGTTTTCAACTAGGAAACCCTAATTTGACTGCTTAAGCCCTAAGCAGCCCATGGACCCTTTTAGAATATCCCTTGGACGATTTCTAATGGGTTTCCCCATAGAATTCGTCAACCTATTATCCCAAGGTAATCCATAGCCCAAATGCAATTATCTTATAATTACAGTTCCAGTCCCTTAAGTTTAATTAATCTCTTTTAGTCATAAAATTAATTATCAATTAATTCTTGACTAATATTAATTAAACAATATGATTTCTCCTCTAATATATTTTTCTCATAATATATTAATAAATCATAATTAATCTTCTATCTCCATAATTCATCCTATCAAGTTGCTTTGGTGAAGGCAACCCAAAAGGACCATGCACCATCGGGTCAAGTACATACCAAAATAGTTGTGGACTTAGACACTAATCCAACAGTTTTAAACCAGAGGAGTTTTCTAGATCTGCACTTGGGTTAAGGTTATTCAAACAGTGGCGGTAGCAGCGTTGATATCTGAAAAATGAAGATATCGACTCCATCATCAATTGTTTATCCCTAATCACATAACTTCACATGAACATTGCCATTTTTTATGGTTTCATCGATTTCAGATAATCAATTCCACTGAAAGGAATATCGATTTTTACTGAAAGTAAGATCGAATTTTGGAAAACTCATGTAAAATTGATAGATAAGAAATTGATGATTTTTGGTCAAAAACTTATCGTAAAAGTGAAATCAACACCTGGAGCTTAATGAAATTAGGGCTCATAAGCCCCCGTCTCTTGTTTTAATCGGGATAAAGAGGGGACGAACAAGGCAGTCGAACGAGGCGATTTGAAAAGAACATGAGGGCTCGTTGTGTTCATTGTGAGGAAGAAGGGAAACAAGGCAGAGGTCCTTCCGTCGAGAGGGATGAAACATTTCTTCAAGACCGGTGACCCTTCGTGGGTTTTTCTTCCTCATCTTCAGCAACGATCTAAGAGACGCAAAGCAGCAGAATTGTCGACCTTGGGTCGCTCAAAGAAAGAAGAATGGAGGCGGCATCCAACGATGAAACTCGAAGGGAAGGTGGACAGAAGAATGGTCTGGTGGAACAATGTAAGCAGGTGGGGTTCAGTGGAGTTTGCTCGATGGGAGGAGAAGAGAAGTGCAAGAGATGACGTTGTTGTTGTCTTGGTGGCTCACTGACGCACCACCATAGCCCATGGTTCATGGCATATGAAGATATATATATATATATATATATATATATATATATATATATATATAGAGAGAGAGAGAGAGAGCATCATCTCTCTCTTGGAGGACAAGAAAAGTGTGAGAGATGAGGCTGTTGTGGACACACCACCACAACCCATGGTTCTAGGGATGTCAAAAAGTCTCGTGGGACCCTGATCCCGTAGGAGCCCCGTCCCGTATATTTATATAAATTGGCATATATTAATTATATAAATATAATAAATAATAAAATGATTTTTACGTACAAAAATTCAACAAAAACATGTTTTAAAGTTGTTTGTAACATGTAAAATTATGTTATAAATATCTATTTGTTACCCAAAAAATAGTTTCTTTTAGCTCAAATAAGGTAGCCCAAAATCAATCGGGGACGGAGGAACGGGGGCGGGGGTGGGGGTCAGAAGGGGAATTCGGGGGCGGAGGCGGGGGAACGGGAAAATTTTGGGGGCGGGGGATGCAATCCCTGTCCCGTTTGTCTCCGTTGACATCCCTACATGGTTCGTGGCAGATGAAGAGAGAGAGAGAGAGAGAGAGGGAGGGAGAGAAGGAGAGAGATGGAGTGCGTGAGAGTGGTGGGTTTACTTATTTTTGTTTTTCATTTTTATAAGAATAAGAAAATAAATAAAAGAAATTAAAATATAATTATTTAAGAGGCATATCAAAAACACAAGAAAATACAAACATAGGGACCAAAACCACAAAATGTATCTAAAATTTGACCAGTGATGCACCAACATTTCGTTTTGGACCAAAACTATAGAATTTTGCGAACCACATGGACCATTTTTGAAATTTTGTCTAACTAAACATTCACATATCAGGAGTCGGTAAAGAGTGACCCTCTCAAATTAGAAGTCATGAGTTCAAGTTTCACTATGAGACATAGATGATATTTAGAATTAAGTTAGTTTACCTTTGAGTTGAAAGAAAACAGCAAACCATATTATTTATAATGTATGCTTTTAGAATGAAAGGTCCAGTCAATATATGATAAGATAGTTTAATTTCACAGTGATTAAAAGGAGACTAAATGAATTGTTCTAATAATTTATATAAAAATTGAAAAGGGATGCTAAACTTTTAACATATTTTATAGAATATATTGTTTACATACAAACATAAACTAAAGGGTTTGTAGTCCAACGGTATCAAGTGATATTCTTCTTCTGTGAGGTCGAGGGTTCAAGTATCGTCGTGAATATATGTGGAATAGGTGTTGTTAGCTTAAGAGAATATTAAAATTTTCTGTTAAAAAACATACAAACACAAGAAAATGAAAGAGGAAGATCCTTTCGGCCTAGAGTGCCTCTCGTATAGTGAGTTTAAAGACGATGGTTGTAGGTTTAAACCTACAAATAATATCCAAATATAATAAGTAAACGACTTATGTTTAGTGTCATACATAATTGTATCAAAATACTTTAATTCATGATTTATGCATGAACGTTTAGTCGTTCGGTATGTAATTTTTTTTTAGTGTTTTAACTAGTTTTTAGACTGTTGAGTATTATAACAGTGGCAGATCTATAATCAAAATAAAGAGGTATCCCCGACAAATAAATGGTATCCCCGTAAAAAAAATAGCATAGTACACAATAAGAAAAAGAATTATGAAAAAAATTACAATGTTAAAATTTTTTTGAGGGGCATTCCGGCCTACCCCGAGATATATACTAGATCTGTCAATACATTATAATCCAATCAACCTAAATTAAAATTAAAAATAATATATAAAGTACTATATCAATATTAATCTAGAAAAAAATTATATATTTTATTATAGTTTGTTTTACTTTCTAATAAAGATAAAGTATAATTATTCATAAAATTATCTATATAATTATAAAACATAATTTAGCCCCACCATGAAATGATGGGCACGTGTGCATAGGGAGATCAAAAAAAGAACGAGTTGGGTATGTGGGCATGAGCTGATTGTGGAAGATTGTACAGTTTCTTTCTTGACAAAATGTTATAAATAGTGTCTGTGTTTTTTAAAAAGTAATATTTTTAGGATAATTTTAGAAAAACGTTATAACGATGGTCTTGCTTTCAAAACATCGTTGGTTTTTCTTAATTCTAACTTTTTACATGTTAATATTTTTAAAATGACACATTTATTTTGGATCAAATCTAAAAGATATAATATACCATAAGGATTGCTTTTGTAATTTGATTAAAACCGCTTTGCCACGTAAATTGGTTGGGAGTCTATTTATATCTAACTAGTTTATATTTGTGATAATCATGGTTATAAAATTAATTAAACTTATATATTAAAAAATCAAAATTATTAATAAATTATTATTTAAGAGATATTTTTTGTTATATAAAATTATAATCGTTAATTTAAATAAATACGTGAAGGTATATCATCTTATAATCTGCATTAATTTTATTAATTTAATATAATTAGAGAGAAATTTTGAAATTTGAAATTTAAAATGAAAAATCAATTGTTAATTTAATGTAATTAGAGTGAGAAAATTTTAAATTAAAAATTTAAAATGGATAATCAATTATTAATTTAATATAATTAGAGTGAGAATTTAAAATTTAAAATTTAAAATGGACAATTAATAGGTTGACAAGAGAATGATATGTGATATAATATTAATTATCAGTTCTAATAATATAACACTTGTCGATACGAAAATAAACATATTCTTTTATTAGAATAGGAAGACTTACATGATGCTTAATCTTGAAATTTTTTATTATGCAGAGATCAAACCTTTCAACATACGAAATATGCCCAAATTCTAAAACGCAAACGTAAAAAAATAGACATGCTGTAAATTATAGGGACAATTTTTATAATTTATTCTTTTACATAAAAACCAAATTTACCAACATAGGAAACTATTGTGGCAAAAGTCTAAAAGTAAAAACCATTATAGCGGAAATTAAAAAGGCAAAAATAAAGTACTCATAATTATTTTCGTCGAAATCTAATAACCAAAAACTATTATAAAAAAATCCAAAAAAAAACAAAGATTTACTATTCATACTTGTTGTTTTCTTATATATAATAAAATAATAAATAAAATCTCATCTTTATTATTTATTTTAGAAAAAAAAAAAAAAAAAAACTTACTTCCCGAGAAATACGTGTCCAGCTGAGTGGGGTGCTTTAGCGCGTCGGTGCGTTTCCTCAGATTAATCGATCGTGAGGTCTTTGCAATTTTCACTCTTACCCTTAAACATTACAAAAATGGCCCCTCCTTTCAGAGAAATACATAATTACACCCTCAAATTTTTAACTTATTTGTTTTTATCCTATTAAATCTCAACCATTAAATTTCAGCAATAATCAGCTTAGATTTGTCATCGCATTCCTCACCGTAATTGGAGTCCTCACCCGGTAGGACTTATATATATATGAAACATGAATAATATAGTTTGTTGGTTTAGTTTTCTATATTGACAGTTTTGGTCCTTATATTTTTGGGTTTCAAACTTGGCCCATAAGACTTTTGTATATTGACATGTATGATCTTTATATTTTCATATATTTTCATATTTCATCCCTAGACTTTTTGAGTTTCACACTTTGGCCACAAAACCTTTGTATATTTATAGGTTTATTCCCTATACTTCCGTAGTTATGCAAGTTCAATCCCTTGTACGAAACATAAGTAGTAAGTTACTAGTTATGATTAATTATAAAGAGATTATAAAAGCATTTTTTTTAATATAATGTTGAACTATATAAACTTAATGTTTGAAATTTTATTCTTATCATTTATAAAAATACTCTACGCATTAACTTTATAAGAAACATCATAATCCTAATAAATGAAACCTTTTCAGCCACGTGTCATTATACTTTACCATTTCATATGAAAGTTAAATTACCTTCTTACCCCTAATAATATTTAATTGCATTGACCAATAAAAATCTATTTAAATTAGGAACTAATAAAGAAGTAAATGGTAAAAAATATATTTGCCATATATAAATTGATATCCCTTAACATCAGCTGTTGGTTTAAATTCATATTTCAAATTTGAAATTTTTTATCAATATTTCCGGAAATTATCTTTAATATGTAAAACAATAATAGACTTACCCATTTTATTTAGTCACTATATATTATATTCAATTCAATAAAACACAATAACCATATACTATTCATCAGAGAAATCGTCTCATGTGTATCAAAAATATTCTTCTCCAGTTTTTTTTTTTGCTTTTGTAGTTTTGTATTTGTGTGTGTATGTGTTATTGTGTCATTGTAGTTGGTTGTTTGTTTCTATTGTTTTTTGTTACTACCGCTGTTCTTTTTTTTCCCTTCACCACAGAAACATTCTACATCACAAAAAACAGTTACCTTATTACCTTATGATTCCTAATTTTCAATTAATTCTTTATTTGTTGTCTATTCGAAAAAGAGTTTTCATTGTAGGAACCCACAAAATAATATTTATAAATAATTTTGGGTACTTTTCGAAATAGAGTTTCCAACTTAAAATTTGATATTTTATGCCTATTATTTTTTGACCAATTATTCATTAACAATTAAACATATAATCATAATAAAACTTATAACAACTCTAGGAATGTTCATCGGTGTTTTTTTATTGCATTAAATTGCTATTTTTTTTACAATTCAAATAATATTTATTATATTGGTGGCGCTCAAGACAATAAAAAATTTAAAGAACTATATTTGAACAACATAAAATCTAATAAAACGTCTGCAACATTAAACGATCAAAGTTCATTTACACACTTCCTTATATACATGTAGTTTTGTTACATTACCTCATTTTTCAGATTTAAAATTTCATTTTAATACAATGTATGATTGTCGTTCTTATTTTGACTTTTTCAAAATTTATTTTTCTATGTACACTATTATCATTTTCTTATTAATCATCATTCAAATAACATTTATTACAATTTTGAACCATTTGATATAGAGATTGTAGATAAAGATATTGTATCAAAAGAAGCATTTATAAATCTATCATTTTATTATTATTATCTAAGTTATTCTAATTTGTTACCGTTAACATATCAAATTTTATAAAAATATTAATATTTGCAAATATATGATTAATGATTATTTTTGTGTATAAATAAGTTTTTTAAAAATTCGTAAACAATTTGTAGAATTTTTTTATATAATATTGTTTTTATTATTAGTAGAACACATTTTATTCATCATTTGAATTTGTAATTTATTTTATTGTGTTCATATAAGTATCTTAATTTTTTATTTGCATATAACAATGCCGTTTTCATGATTCGATGCGTTTGCTTCTTCTTTATTTTTTTTCTTCAGTCTATTCAGTTTTATATTCATTATACACAATTATCATTTTTTTTATTTATCTACACATAAAAAAACATTGCTCCTACCTTCAAACCATTTTACATATTAATTTGAACTAACCATTGAAGTTACCGAGAAAACATGATTTAATTCATTTTGAATTATCAATATTCTTTTACTTTATCTCCCGTGGATTCCACGGGTTGTAACCTAGTAACTTATATTTTTGTTTTTTAACTATTCGACTTTAATAAAACATATAATTAACTCATTATTTAACAACCAAATAATTACATTATCATTATTAAATTAAGTTAAACCATTATATTATTGTTTTTCTAAACAATCAACTATAAGAAAACATATAATTTTGACTATCATGATTTGATTTTTTTTAATTAAACAATGATATATCATAAAGTGGCTTGATCCTCCATCTTAGATACAAAGTTTCACACTTTGGCCAAAGTGTGAAACTTTGTATCTAACATGAATACATCATCTTCATTCTAGACATGTTTTACAGTTTGTGTCATGTTCGGGTCGTGTAAATTTGTATCTAACACAAATACATGAATATATGGATAATAGGAAAAACATAGTAGGGAAATCGAGATAGAAAAACATAGTATATATGGATAAACAAACAAAGAATCATCAACAAAAAAGACAATTAATTTTGAAATAAATTTTATCCAGATTAAAAATAAGTATGATGCTATTTTGGGTAAAAATGTATGTATATTGCTATCGTGGATAGAAATATGAAGTATGTTGTCTATATTGGTAGTAAAAGTACATTGTTATTATGAGGTAAATATTGCTACTATTGTAAGTACATTGATATTATGGATAAAAAATGATGTGTGTTTCCTATATTCGTGGAAAGAGTTAAGTACCTTAGTATTTTTATTTAATTACTCTTATATTAATATATATATATATATATATATATGTGTGTGTGTGTGTGTGTGTGTGTGTGTTATGATCTAGGATAGACAAATCTCAAGTCAAATGATATATAAATTGTCACACCCCAAAACCGGAACGGCGGAAACGTTCTAGGGTGGATGACGTCATGTCAAGTATCACAACACATGCATTATAGTAATCAAAGTACAACAAAACATTGCATTAATAGTAATAGTTTTACATGGTTACATTAATACATCAATTCAAGTAATACAAGTAATAGAATAGATACAACATGATACTAAGCTATCTTCATCAACAGCTCTGAGATGTTCCTGTCTAATGCTAACCTGAGAATACAAGTTATTTGAAAAGCGAGTATCAACATTTTTACAAATGCTGGTGAGTTCATAAGTATTTAGTGACATTTCATTCAAATAACTTTATAAAGTAATAGTTTAAGTGTTTACAGTGTATTAGAGTTCTTTCCAGAAAATCCTATATTTTCTTTAATCAAAGCAGCCTTCTACCAAGACTGGTCAGTGTTATGTGGTAAAAAGTGGTTTTCCCTTAATTGCTATTATTATCAAAATTTTGAATTTGATTATTAAAGAAAGCAAGAGACAACAGGGAAATAACATATGCCTCAGCAGTGGGGACTGTTGACTAAGGCAAAGTAATCATAGACTCCAAGAGAGTATCGAACGAACGACACGTCTGGTTAAGTCTAACAAATAGAGACACAGACCCCAGAAGGTACCAAATGAAAGGTACAGCTGGTAAGGTCCAAAACAGTGAATACAGACCGCAGACAATATCAAATGAAAGATATGTCTAGCAAGGTTTAAAACAGTGAATACAGACCCCAGACAACATCAAACGGGAGATACGTCTTGTAAGGTCAAAACAGAGGAGACAGACCCCAGACGGTATCAAATGAAAGATACGTCTTGTAAGGTCAAAACAGTGTGACTCTGAAATTGAATTACCAGCATACAGTGTAGATTGCCGGTGAATACTGTTACCTTAAGGCCATGAATTATAAGGTAACCCGGGATACTCGTAACCATACTAACCGACACTAGAGTACCAGACGCCCTACAAGCGTCTATATAATGTGACATTTGTCACCCCTTGGCTTGGTGAGCCGTGGACTGTAGCTAGCAGTCAGGGTGCGGGGGTGTCAATCCCGTATAGATCTATACACACAATGTCCGCTCTCCCTACAGGAGACTCTGGTTACCAACTAGACGACGGAGAAGGCCGTGTCCTGAAGATGCATCCCAAATAGTGGGTAGAGACTTCTAACTAGTGGGTTTCTAATGTAGGTGCTGACCTAGAGGTAGAGACTCATAACTGAATTGACTGAAGAAAACCCGTATGTCTATGCTTGTGTACATAATATATAACTAATGAATCAAACGACCTTCGGATGGACATCCGATCCCATCAGACCACATCTCAACGAAGAAAAGGAAATAGGGCGGACAAGCCTTCCTAAGTCCTTCAATCATTATTTATATGCATCTATACAAGCACAAACATACATCTAACTACGCTTGAGTGTGTATCAAGTGAAATCATACAGTGAAGTATAAGTGTACAGTGTGGAATAACCGACTTGTGAAGTATAAGCATACAGTGAAATATCCGAGTCGTGAAGTATAAGCGTACAGTGGAACATCCGAGTCGTGAAGTATAAGCGTACAGTGGAACATCCGAGTCGTGAAGTATAAGCGTACAGAGTGGGATAATCGAATCGTGAAGTATAAGTGTATCAAGTGTAAGTGTATCACGAAGTGGAAACGACGATAAGTGAAGTAAGAACGTCTATCAAGTATAAGCGACTACAAGTATAAGCGAAGTAGAGACAATAACAAGTATAAACGCATCACAAAGTGAAAGCGTTATCAAGTAGGAGTTTAAAAATAAGTATAAGTGAAGCAGCAGTAACTAACAAGTAAAAGTAAACATGAAAACCTTGGAAAAACCGTTATACTCAGGAAAATCGCATTTGTATTCTTTGGTAAAATAAGTGGGAAAACCTTTAGAAATCTTTGGAACCTTTATAAACCAGTTTGAAATGATTTTAAATAAAAAAATATAAGTAAGAGTTTGAAATAGTTTGAAAACCTTATTGAAAGTCATCATAGTATCCTACTCGATAAAACAGTGTAAAGTGTGGTAAAATCTTGTGCATGCGGGTTATCAATCACATGTGATTGATATGATAACTGGCATGTTTAACTTGTATTCCCCCCCCCCCTATAAAACATGTAAAAACATTGAAAGGTTCATTCAGGGGTATGAACTCACCTGGTGTAAGTAGGTCCGACGAAGGTGTCGTTTGGGCGTTCGGTGTCACGCAAGGACTTGAACACACACAATGACCTATTTAACATATGATAACATATGTTCACATACAATTAGTATGTTTAATAATAATTAAACAAATATACGCACTCAAATGAGCGGAAAACACTTTGGTTAAGTGTTTGGGTGTCCCGGGTAGCGTCTAAGGGTGTGTATGACTTAGGAATGGAGTTTACTCTCCGAGAGTAAACCCTTAACACTTAGTTTACGGCCCAGGGACTACTCACCATGAGTTTACGGCCATAAACTCATGGTGAGGGTATCTAGTGTGCTAAAATGCCTCATATCAATTGTGGGATTTTTCCTAGGTCCAAATATAAAAGGTGTGAATGGATTTATGGCATCATATGGACCATTGAGGAGTTTACGGCCCTAAGCAAGGGAGCTTACGGCCGTAAGCTCCTATACCCTCTTTCTTTTGGTGTTTTCAAGTCTTAAATGGTGGAGGGTAAATTCCTAGGCATTTTTCTAAGTCATATTGAGAGTTTTGGGCATCACTTGGGCACTAATTGGGAGTTTACGGCCCATGAACCACCCCTATGGGAGTTCACGGCCGTGAACTCCTATCCCTTAGGTTTCATTGAAGTTTAAGGCCCTTGGTTCAATTCTAGTGATTTATAATGAAGTATGATGCCATTTGGGGGGTTAAAACCATCATTTGACATGGTTTGGAGGTGTTTACGGCCTAGGCATGTGCTTGGTTCGTAAACTCCTTTTTACCCCTCAAATCTATGTGTTTAATTGGGTTTAAGTTCCCTAGCTTGTTGGTGGTCAATTCTAGAATTTAATCCAAGGTCATAGGTGTGTTTAAGGGCATTTTTAACACACAAATATGAGTTTACTCCCCATGAAGAGGAGTTTACGGCCCAAGCATGTTCTTGGGCAGTAAACTCATGTTTACTCTTCAAAATGCTAGTTCAAGGTGTTCTAAGTCCGAATATGCATGCCTAAAAATTATATCTAAGCCTTAGGGGCAATTTGGAGGGGTTTTGGGGCTTAAAACCCCAATAATTGGTGTTTACAGTCCAAGAGTGTTCTTGGGCCGTAAACACATGATTATGTCCCTATTTTATGTTTTAAACTCGAAATTGCAGGCTAGATAATTCATACAACGAGTTAGGATAGTTTACCTACTCGTTTGAGGCTCGAAACGGACGATTTTTGGCTCGAAATTGAGTTGTAGAGAGAGGAGGTTTGGGGAGTGTAAAAAGTCTCCAATGGACTCCACTCACCCTTATATAGGGTTTTGAGTCGGGGCTCAGTGGAATTCTACCCGATACTGTCGTTATATGGGGCTTTTGGTCGCACCCGATTTAGTGGTCGTAATAATAAAAACTAACTTTTCCAACTAAATGGAAATGTGTATTTTGAGTTTTTATTTCTCTTATCACGACTTAACGACATAAATAAATGAAAAATTTATTTATTTGACGACTCTTTATTAACGGAACTTTTACAACTGGAATATTCCATTAACGGTAACGGGGAAAGGTAACGGAACAACTTGGGTTGTCACATAAATGGAGGAAATATGAAAATAAAAGTATTAAACAACTTTTAAGCATGAATGAAATATTTTGTGGTGAAAAAATGTCACGTCTACCACATTCCTAATTTTAAGTTATATTTATTATTTTGTTAAAAAACAAAAGAAAGTGTGAAACTCTTTCTTGTATTTTGTCCAATTAATTGAAATTATATTTTCTCTATTATAGTAATTTACTTTGAAAATCTACCCATTTAAAGCATATCAATCTTTTTGATATCTACTACAAACCCAATATATTTTGTATTTATTCCTATATTTCTACTTTGTATCATTGAATCAATGATAGTATGGATTTCCTCTATTAAAAGATCTTGTATTCTTGAAGGTTTTATGAATCAATGAGTGTCTACTATTAAGTTTATTATCTAAAGAATGTAATGATAGTTTATGTTACGTTATGTTGATTATCATAAGAATATGGATTATTGATGATGGGGTTATGTAATTATCTAAACAAATAAACAAAACTAACCCTCAATTATGAAACTAAATACAAAGTACGTCTCTAGGGTTCACAACACAGGCCTCCAAATTGTCCTAGTATACCTATAAGGAAATGCAAATGGTTGAGAGCCCTTCATTTTAGCCTTGGTTTCTTTAGGCCAAATTTTTTCCAATAGGAATTCGTTGTCGATATACTCTCGTTGCCTCATGCATCCTTCATGTTGTCGTCTTCATCCCTAGAAATTGAATTGAAAGCTCCTTGACACCCCTTTCTTTTGTTGACTGATGAGTCATTCTTAGTTTTTTCTCCATGTTTCATTGGTTGATTCTTAACTAATATCCAAGTTTATGAAGCAAGTACATCTCTTTCTCCTAATCCTTTTCTTCCTCATTTTGTCATATGTTTTCTAATTACACCATTGCCTCTTATTATTGATATAATTTTGATTTTTATTTCATTTTTCTTAAAATTTCATGATTTTTGGTTTTGATTCTCCTATAATTTCAAATTTTATGGGGTTGGTTACGATGATTAGGTATGAAATCATCATTTTATTATGCAACAAATATATCCATGGATTTGCTTGAAGGATATTGCTCAATTTGAAGCAATTTGATATATAGGAAGAACTTATTGTGATTCCAATCAAGCCATTGATTATGAACTGATTACGGTTCTTATCAAATAATTGATTATTTTGACCCGACGCTCAAGAATTGTTATTACATTCACACAATAATTGGTTCTTATCAAATAATTGATTATTTTGACCCGACGCTCAAGAATTGTTATTACATTCACACAACAATTGTGATTCTCAAAATAACACTTCTTTTAAAACACCTCTCGTAACTCAACCCCTATATCCCATATACTAGTACGACTTTACGATAACAATTCTTTTGAAACACCTCATGAACCTCTCTCTTATTCATGTGTGCCAAACACCCCTCAAACGACACAAAACACATATATTTATACCCTTGCGCCACCATGACGTAATAGGATGTTGGCCGCATCACGGTGATAAGGATTGTCCCATTTTCGCCATGTGTTCATTGTTGTTCGCCATATTTCCTAATCATTCGACGCATCAATTCAGCATGAGCACGCTGTGCTTTTTAAAGGGCGCTCCGCATCCTTCAGCTTTTCCTGATATGCAACGTACTTTTCTAACGATCATAACTTTCTCATACAAACTCCATTTTCGACGATCTTTATGTCCACATAATCGTCTCAGAGTGAACTATCATTTTGTTCCACTAATTCCCATCCATTATTATATAATAATACATGTTATAAAATTCATGGTGTTACAAGTTCTCCTCTCCTTAAAAAGATTTCATCCTTGGAATCTCGTTAAAATAACTATAACTAAGTTATAATGACATACTTTATCATTCTCGTGCATTCACATGCAAGTATAACCCATTTTTCTATCAATGATTACTATATCATATCTCAGTACACTTTTAATTTAATCACAATTTCTCCAACATGCTTGCAACATCTATCATACCTTTCACCATTCTTTCTCTACTAACATACATTTTAATCAATGGCATTGTAGTCACCAAGACTACCATGATCAATAGTTTGCAATATTGTGAAATTTCAGTCACTAAGATTACCACTAAATTCAATAGTTTGTATTCTAGATATTATGACCACCAAGACTACCCTGCAGTATGAAGTCATTGTGAACCATAACATTACAGTCACGAAGAGTACTAGGTTCCATTCTCCAACTTTATTTAACATGAATATCTTATCAACAAATTATATACAAGTAATCATAATTGGTGTTAGGGGCAAGATCCTTGACTCATATCCAAGATCCTCACATACTTCTGAAGCCTCAGGATCCTTAAACATGTATTGGGATCCTGATTATCACCACTAATATTTCTAACACTTGTAAATATTATATTCTCTTTATTTTTCTCACATGTGCAGAACGAGTCAACACGAGACCCATTCTCAACGGAGAGTCATCTCAACCAGGCAAAAGACCCAGAATACCAAGTCAAATAGCGTTCATATACTAATTCTGGAGGAACCTAGAATTATCAGACTTCTTGTTATTAACATTAAACTATAAAAATCAAATGTAACTAGAACACTAGGGACACACTTAGCTCATCCTTGTACTTACATTTACACATTAACCTTTGTATTCAACATTTTTATATCAATAAAATCATCAAGGAGAGTGATCATTATCACCTCCCAAGTTTTTATGCGGGAGATCCTATCAAGGCTCAAGGGTTTTCCTTGTAACTCACGTGTGTCACTTTGATTATCATTTCTTACTGGATTTACCACAAACATCACAGCCTCTCATATAATTTGGTTAGATGCTACTTAGTTGATTTTTGACCAAAAAAATTTAGTGCCTACCGTAGGACCATGGTGTTCAAAACCTTTCGGAAAATCATATCTACACAACCGACCATATGTTCCTCCTCCATTCCTCCCATTTCTTCTAAAACCTTCCTCCACCCCCAAGGGAAGCACCCAAGAAAGCCTCTAAGGCACCAAAGAAAAACACCTCTTCGGTTACTACCCAAGGACTTCAGGATCCTCCTATGTTGATTTCCAATAATGAAATATTTTCTATGATGAAGAGACTAGAACGACAAGTCACTCGATAGCAGGAGGATAACAGGACAATACTTAAGGAAGTGGAGAGAATGAGGGAAAAAATCCACAAACCTCAAGAAGCATCACCCTCGATCTTCCAGTCCAAGATCCTGAACTTTGATAACATAGGATCCTCAACAAATCGTTGCGAGATAGGATCCCCAATACCGACTTGTATTCCCGCTTGGGGCGCAACTCCAAGTGAGCAAGCCCATACGACCCAGGATCCCAACGAAACCTTCATTACTCCTAATAACAAGGATACTGGTAATTTCGTCGATAATAATATATTTACTACTTATTCTATGGACCCTGATACAAGTTTAAGCCCGATCATGGCTAAGAAGCTTCAACAATTAAGACAAATGATCTTCAGCGTGCATGGGGTAGTTCAACATATACTGGAAGTATCCCCTACAAGTTATAGGATCTCGAGATTAGTTCCTGTAATCACTGACACTGAGGTCCCAAAGAACTTCCAAACGCCCAACATGAAGCCTTATGACGGGACCACGAATCCTGAGGAGCATGTCGCATAGTATAGGGAAGGAATGGAGATCATCCCTATTCCCACACACTTGAAGAAAGCCTTCCTGTGCAAGGGTTTTGGTTCGACCCTCACAGGATCAGCCTTAAAGTGGCTCCTTAACGTTCCTCCCGACTCTATTACTTCATTTGCTCACCTAGTTAATTTTTTTAAAAATCAATTTTCTTGTACCAGAACATTCGAGAAGATGACTAATGATCTTTATCGAGTGGTTCAGGATCCTAAGGAATCCCTCAAGACTTTTGTGAACTAGTTTGGCACGGAAGCTCTGAGTATCCCCAACATTGATAGGATGACTTCAGTTGAAGCCTTTTAAAATGGGCTTAAAAAGGACTCTCCTTTCTACGAAGACCTTGTAATGACCCCATGCAAGAGAATTGATGAGGTCTGAAGCAGATCATTAAGATTCATAAGGCTCGAAGAAGACAAGGAGATCCAAAAAAAAGGAGCAACCCACCAAGATCATACGATCACCCTAATAGGAAGGTCGACTCATCGGCACAAAGATCGTACATGTCAAAACCATATTCCAAACTTGATCATCACAAGGTTAATGCCCTTGAAGATGAAGGAGGGGAAGACTAATTTCCTAAGATTACTGACTATTGCTTTTCTGTGGATATTTCAGGTATAATATTTACTATGAAGGATCTTGGAGATAAAGCAAGATGGCCAAGGAAGGGAGAAAAATCCACCACTTGGAAAGACAAATCCAAATTGTGTACATACCATGAAGACTTTGGTAATATCACAGAGGATTGCATAGATCTCAAGAAGGAGATCAGCTACCTTTTGAGCAAAGGATACCTCAAAGAAATCCTTGGAAGAAGAAAGGAAATATCCAAAGAGAAAGATCATGATCCTTAGAAGATCCTCGATAAACTAGGATCCCCTCTTGTTGACACCAAGGTAATCAATGTGATCTCTAGAGGATCAGACATTTTTGGTGCCTCTTATTCTGCAACAAAAAGGCACGTCAAGGTGTCAAAAATAGAAAAATAAGAAAGGCCACGGAAGAATACATCAATCACAAACGAGAAGGAGATTACATTCGACAAAGTAGATAGACAAGACATACAGGATCCTCACCACGACGGATTGGTGATCACTCTTTACTCACCAACCATTATGTCAAAAGGATCCTTTTCGATGAAGGATCCTCAGCAACATTATACTCTTGGATGCTTTGAGAGAACAAATAGATATGATGCGCAGGGACAAGGTTTGAAAACTCAAACCTTGAGTGAATGCTTAAGGTCAATGTCTGCTTGCTAATAAATGTTCTAGTCAAGTCTGGATAGACCAGTCAAGTCTGAGTTTATATATTCAACAAATGATCAAGTCATAAATGAAGAATGAGAATGAAATATCAATGTAAAGTTAATAAATGAAGAACAAGAAGAATGTTTGAAAGAGAATTGAAGTAACTTAGTAAATGCCAAGAATAAGTGAATGATCCATATTTTGACTTTGTATTGAAAGCTCCTTTAAATAGGAGTGAGTGAAACATCGTACAAACCAATAAACATACATATGACCGGATAAAAGGAATAATTCTTACATGCTGATTGTCCAAGTTGACAAACAAACTAAGTCCTATGAAATGTCTAATCATGCAAAGAGACAAAAGTAATTAATACATAAAGAGATAAAAAAAAAGCGACTCCAGAACAACATACATTCCAGACATAATGTCCATTCCGGAATGTCTTCACTACTGAACTCCTCATCTTCTTCTCTTCAGGTCCGGACATATTCTAGACTACTCTTTACTTTGGAACTCATACCGACTTCAGAATTATCACTTAGACTTAGGATTGCTAGAGGTTCACTTTCATGTTCCAACAATCTCCCCCTAAGTGAACTTAGCAATCCATTCAATTTATACAGCTTCATCCTTGATGAAAGTGTAGGCACAAAATAACCATTCTCTGACTTTGATGTACCAGAATAGTTGATTTACAAACTTCGCTTTGATCTGTTCCAGAGCTTCAGACTTGGATGCTCGAGAAATGAACTTCTTGAGGGATTTGGTAGGAACTAGGTGTTTGTCAAGGACTCAGAAAAAGTCTTTCTTGTTAGTCTTTCTGGTTGTGTAGACAAACCCTAGAACTGGTTCATCAATTGGGCCATCTACAAGTAGTTCAGCTTCCGGAAGAACAAAATCGATTTTCACAACGAATTCTTCTGTTCCGTATAGGTGTGCCAGCTCATAGTCGCATCTGCAAAACTCTGTGACAAAATCCTTGAGGAAGCTTAGAGCAGCATGGTAAGCACCCATACTGATATCATTGTTATGAAGTCCTAGGAAGTAAGCAGTCAATGTGAGAATGTCATTAGGATTCATCGAGGGGAAATCAGCATCAGTGATGGTCTGGGGTGTTGGTTTGTTCTGGAGGATGTGAAATCGAAACAATGGGCAATTAAGTTCGAAATTTACTAGAATTTGTCTTCCAAATCCCTCGACTATGGTAGTTCTCTTCCTTGTCCACACTTCCTTAAGATGTTGTGCATTCTTGGAATAGAATGTTTCGAGCCTTTCTCACTCAGTCCGGAAAGTCACTCCGGATTGTCATAGGGGTGAAGAGGAGCAAACTTGATGTAGTATTTGCTGTAAGGGGAGAGATGAAGATCGAGCTGTTCAGAGTCATTTGAAGGAACATCGTAATACATGAATGGAATGATTTCATGATTATGAAGAACTCCTTCTCGGCATAGAGGAGATATTACACGCATCGGATCAGGATTGTCCTTGAGAGCTTGGATATGTATGCTGTCCTCTAGTACCTGGTTGATTTCCTCCTGAGACCATCCATATTTTTTCTTTGGAGGAGGTCCGGAGTGGAAGGCTTGTTGTTCGGCTGTCATAGGCTTTTTGTCTTTGTCATTCTTCAGT
Organism: Lactuca serriola; assembly: GCF_051521515.1. Taxonomy (NCBI): domain Eukaryota; kingdom Viridiplantae; phylum Streptophyta; class Magnoliopsida; order Asterales; family Asteraceae; genus Lactuca; species Lactuca serriola. Next base: position 270,557,551 of record NC_136412.1, on the reverse strand, counting down.
GCAGACATGTTGAGCTTCATGTTTTCATCAACAGCAAATTCCAGAATAGGATTCGGAAGAGGTTCTTCCGGAATGTCATCATGGATCCAGAGTGGAGAACCCTGGTCTATAGCAGCAATCTTTGGGGCCGGAATAGGAGGAAGAATTGAAGGAGTGGCTCGAAAGGCTTGAGATGTAAGTAGGGACTTCGCCTTTGCCATTTGAATTCCCATATGAAGAGCATCAGGTAGAGAAGATGGCCAGGAGACAGCGAACCAAATTCTTTTTGCTTCATCTGTCATAACTTTCTGAAAAAGCTTCTTCGTAGCCTCGAGTCCAAGAACTCCATCCATAACATACTTCTCTTCATCATTATCAGAATTGTTTCCTAGAAGTCTGGAAACAACATGGACTTCATCATCGAAACTAAGATCTTCATCTCAGAGTTGAAAAATTGAGGCAAACTTCCATGGTTGGTTGGGACCTTCTTGACTGGGACCTTCTCCCCCTCTTGCATCGGTGAACCGAGGAACCGGTGCAAGCAATAAAGAATCTTGTAACCCATCAAATTTCTCAAACACCTTTTGAAGACCGGTTTTGAGTTTACGGGTAAGCGCATCATATGCTACAGAAGTGGGAGCTTGAGCAGCAAGATGATCGAACAAGTGTCCGAGGATGGCTAACATCTCATCAAACTTTCGATTCGGAACATAAACAATGTTCCAAGTTAATCGAAGGAGCTTGATGAGGACTTCTTGAATTATCAGATTCATCTTGTACTTCTGCTTAATTTCCTTCTCCAATCGCTGAATTTGCTTCTCATTACGAACATGGGTCTGCATAATAAGATCATTGGTAGTAGACACCAAGTCATCATGGACCTTTAGCATTGAGGTGATTATGTCTAGATAATGCTCAACCGAAGCATCATACTTAGCTTCAACCTCTTCTATGGAGTGCTTGAGCCGAAGAGAGATGAGTTGATCTAACCAACCTTCTCTTGCCGCAATTGAAGTTCCGGACTGATTGGATGATGATTGAATGATAGCATCAAGCTTGGAATCCAATCTGGAAACCTTTTGATCTAATTTGGTGTTGAGATCAGTTACGGAGATTTCGATTGAAGAGACTTTCTTCATGTTATCGGACACGTTGGTTTGAATTTCGAGGCGAGCGAATGGATCTACATAATCACCAGCTGAGGATTCGGAGTCTGAATTGGAGTGTTGTGGCTTTGCTTGATGCAAGGAGGGATTTATAGATGGACCAGGTTGAGTGGTGGCATCATCTTCATGTAGCTTGATGTTGGAGTTTGATTCATCATTAGGAGTGGTTGAGGAGGATGATCTGAAGTCAAAAGCGGTTTTGGAGGATGATGGCTTAGATTGAAATCGAACAGAAGACATGAAGTTGGGATCCGGAACTATTTTTCCTTCATCAATTAGCATTATTTCTTCAGAGAGTTCTTCATCCAGATTGGTTTGGATGAAGTTGTTTTGAGGGTTGACTGGTGGTTGTTCCGAAGCAAGCTCATTGTCGACATCAGCATCAGTGGGAGGAACGTATGGAAGATTGCGTTGAATATCTTTGTTACACATTGAAATAAGCGTAGCTTCCACCTGAGCTCTTTTAAGATCCAAACGCCTGGATACAGCCATGCTCACATAATCTTCCCATTTAGGATCGTTAGCTCATGGTCGTCCTGTACACCGTTCGGGTATCAGACTAGTTGTGGCTTCCAAAGTCGGAGGGACTACTCCAACTTCGAAATGCTTAGGGTTCGGAACATGGGTTCCGGAGTGTGTGCGTGAAGGAGAAACAATAGGAATATCAAAAGTGACTCGTGGGTGTGTTCCAGGGGGTGCAAGGAACTATGTTCAACACCGGCAACACCTTTTTGAGAAGGTGAGGGTGGATTATATGGAGACTCCCTGTGAGTGTGTGCTTGTGATTTTGAATCATCAAGGGGTCCCTCAGATGAGTGGGCAGGAGGGGTGTTCGGATGGCCAGAATCAGCCTGAATTTCATGTGTTCTTTCCTGTTGAGAGGAGGAACTGACTTTGGATTTCTTTTTAGGCTTTGACTTAGTAGGGGAAGTTTTCCTCTTGGCGGACTTCTTGGTCTTCCTTGGTCCATACATGGAAGGATTGGCCTCTTCCAAAGTGGGCTCAACTGAGACTGGGGCAGGTTTTGTTGGGGCAAACACAATCGAATTCTCTAGATGTTGTTTCAAATGAATAGAATCGGAAGGGATAAACGCCAAATATGGTCCGGAAGTCGTCTAACCGGACCAACAGAGGATTGGTCCGGAATCCTATATGTCATGATAAATTTGAAAGAAACACATACCTCCAGATGAATCACAAATATAGGAAGCAGTTCGAAAAGCTCTTGGAAGAGTTGTTGAATAGTCAGAGCCTAGAACCTAGGGTTTGAAATCTTGTTGTCCTTTCTCTTGATGGCAAACTTGCAGAAGTCTTGCCGTAGCACTTCCGGAAGATCAACCGCATTGTTGCATCCGGAAAAGATGTTGTATACCACATAGAGCCAGTCCTTGCTGAGAGTATCTGTACTGCCATGCTTTCTGGAAAGTCCTCGAATGATAAGATCCAGCACGGTCCAGAGTCTAGAAACGGATGATTTCTTGAAGTCTTTTGCCTTGTAGTCCTGGTTGTACCCAATGTGATTCAAGAATATTAGAACTCTTCTGGAGTGGGTTCTTGAACTTTGAAACCTCTGGGGTTTTCATTAACACCAATTGCTTTGAGGAACGTCGACTTGTAGATGGGTACGATTATGTCGCCAATGATTTTGGTTTCCAATACACCGTCTTCTTCTTTGATGTGACATCCCCAAAATCACGGCCAGAAAAGACCAGTTTTGTTTATACTTTATTTTAAAATCAGAGTAATCTTTTAATAAAAGAGTTGCGGAATTTGTTCCCAGAAAAATACGATAAATACGTTATCAAAACATTTTCGAAGAAACGTATTTTATTCATTTTAAAACTTTTGGGATGTCATTGTCTATACAGGAATATAAGCATAAACAGAACTTACATTTATTTACACTAGTGATCTACATCTCTTTTAATCTCTCAGTGTAATGTGACTTCGTATCAACACCTGTGATATAAATAATCTGAGTGGGTCAGGTTGGGAAACCTGGTGAGTACATAGGGTTTTCAACCCACAATAATATAATTATTATGTTTAAACAATCAAATAATCAACCCAATTACCCATCCCCATTATCTTCTTTATCCTTAGGGTCTACCCTAAGAATCAGCTATTTCTCGTTCATTTATTCCTAAGGAGTATCCTAAGGAATAGGTATGAATTCCATCGTTGTAAGTGACCCATCTGTCAAACACAACTACTAATTCTGTCACTAGGGCGCAGTTGCCAAAATTGTGACATTCTCTATGGGGCGCATCTGCCGGAATAGTCCTTAAGGCGCATCTGCCGAGATTATGAGGTTCTCTATTAGGCGCTTCTGCCGGTAGAGTCCTTTAGGCGCTTCTGCCGGTAGAGTCCTTTAGGCGCTTCTGCCGGGTTTTATTGACAGTATTGTTTTCGAGAGTCCACTCGCAATACATATCAATGGGTTTTTAGAGTACACCAGTGAACACGTCGTTCACAACACCTACAGGTTGCGAGCCTGCTAGTGTTCCACTGGACTGTCTAGAATAGTCTGTGGTTGTCATCCATACTCTGCTGAATGACGGGGCCATCATTTGGGAAAAAGGCTTCTCACATCGTCTACCTCTCACCCTCACCTTACGGTCTATTTCACCTCTCAACTTATCATCCAACTCATATTTCATCTATTACATCTACCCATGTATTACCCCAACATTTTCGTAGATATAAAATACATATACAATTTAAATCATTTAAAACATGTATAAAATCGTTCACCGAACATAGACAGCAAGTAAACAGACAATATGCACACATAACACGTAGTAAATACTTCATATCTATGTCTAAGTTAAAGGGGACCATGCACTCACCTGAAAGGTGATGACTCAGCACTCAGACAGCGCTTCGATACTCTCAAAACAATTTCCTTCGATAAAACCTAGTATCAATACCACTGGGGTTTAGTCTAACGATAACCGCGACAAATTAATAGTCTGACTATTATTATTATTATATAAGCGTTAAATAACACTCAATATAACTCATAATAATAGCCCAAATAATTATTTTAAGGACCTACTAACATTCCTATAATTATTTGAAAGCTATATTAAAAATTACGTAAGTGTAGCACACTTACAATGAATTTTATCGAAAACCGGAACTTAATTGGAGCAGAGTTTCGAAACCGAAAGACACTTTTTCTCGGGACTCCGGAAGCCTCGGGGCTTCCCTTGGGAGCTAAGGGGGTTTACCTAGGGTTTTGGGAGGTTTAGGGGAGCTAGAGAGAGAAACTAGTGAGAGAAAGAAGGTGGAAATGAGTGAGAAATCTGGAACACCTCGCATGGCTTTTATAGGCGCCTGACTTCGGACTGCGTTGGGCGTAACTCCGGATAGGGTTGCCAGCTCGTACCAGCTGGCTCGCACATTGGACTCGGACGGATAAGAACCGAGGTACGTTGGGCGTACCGAACTCGGACGCGGGGCGTAAAGCGAAGGGCGACGTGTCAAGATCCGAAGTGAGGCTTTCTTCAGCGATGGACGGTTCAGAACGCGCCACGTCATCGATCATTCATCAGGTCTCGCAATTTCATGCTTCAACTTTAAAAATTCGTAACTTTCGCGTACGAGCTCCGTTTTTTACGTTCTTTATATCCACGCGAAGGTGGGAACGTACTCTACAACTTTCATTTAGACTTTGTCGGCTAATTTTGACTCGATCTTAAATTTTATATTATTAACGGGCCGGGACACGAGTGGTCCGTTAAATTCTCATAACTTCTTCATCCGATGTCCGTTTTTTCCCATACTTTTCTCGTTACGCTACTCTTAACAAGATCTTCGATTCTCGTTTAGGTCGTGTCGGCTAAAAACCGCTCGATCTAACATTCGAATTTCGGGCTGTACACTACTAATCCGAAACTTCGAAAAATCATAACTTCTTCATACGAAGTCAGATTTGGGCGTTCTTTTTATCGATGTTCTTAGTTTAACATATTCTACGACTTTCATTTAGAGCACTAAGGCTAAATCTCGCTCTATCATAAATTCACTATTTACGCTTCCTGGTGCTGTGCCGGTTCCGACGCGAAACTTCGACGGGTCATAACTTCTTCGTTATAACTCGGATTTCGGCGTTCTTGATATGTACGGAAACCTTGTGACATATTATACAACTTGGTTAAGATTATTTATTCTAAATAATCTTTTGTCGAAAAGTCATTTTCGACCCCTATTGCCTCTAATTGACTAGCCCGGATTTGCGAGCGTTACAATTATCTCCCCCTTAGGATGATTACTTCCCGGAATCATCAACGAAACAGGGTCGTATAATGACTCCATCCGTCATCTCTTCATCCTAGGTAATAATTATAACTTTTACATTCCTTCAAGTCTATCTCTTAAACTCATTGACTGTAAGAGTACTCGATCGTGCACCAGCTCTCTACCTCAGGCTAGACTCCCAATTATGACCTTCAAGTCACAATCTCGATCCTTACTGGATACGGACTTGAGATGAGTTCTTTTATTACTAGTATGGATCAATGTGTCATATTCTAATGACTTATCATCGTATATTGCAACACTTAGACTTAGGTCTCTTAGAGTTAAATTCTAAAACAGACTATGCCTTCCTTCATGTTCTAATGTGATATAATCACACTTTAACATTAGGAATTTCTAGCTACCAACTTCTTTAACAACGAGCGCGATATTTCTATTGATCGCTTTGATTTCAATCGTTTGGTTTAAGTCGGACGCTACATCGATCTTGATTTTCTAAACCACATAGCATACTTAGCGTAGTCGGACTCAATTCGATATGACCACTAGGGTCGGAATATCAACAATCTTCTTAGTCATTACCGAAGCGATGGTAACAACACACTTGAATAAAACGAAATCAGTTACTAGTTTCTTGGTAACCTTGTGACTTTCCCTGATCCAAGTGTGAGTCATGTGCTTCCGGTAGTATAGGCCTCTACTACCATTCACACCTACTCATACTCGTCCCAAGTATTGTCCCGCAGTTTCCCAAGTCACCATCACATAACAACTTAACACATCAAATATCAAAACGAAGGTTTTATTTTATTACTTGAAACGATTACATGGGTGTTCAAGTTCACTCTAGATTATGCCTCTAATAGGCTACATCATATGACACTATCTATATGGCTTCTTCATAACTCGATCTCTATATATCCATCCTTACTCCTGATTCCTTGCATCGTCAGCTGCTTCGTCAAGGATCATTTGAAATGTTCTTGCCTTTGGTTTTGGTGGCACGTTTGGCTTTGTAGCCCCTTCTCTCTTTGGGCAATCTTGCTTGAAGTGCCCTTCCTCGTTATATTCATAACACACCCTTTTGTTGAATTTACACTCGTTGTCATAATGCCCATGCTTCCCACACTTGAAACAAGTCACCTCCTCACCGCATTTTCCAGAGTGTTTCTTTTTGCACTTCTCGCACCATCTTTCTTCACTCCCTCCTCTAAACTTCCTGGTACTGGTCTTGCTTCTCTCATCGGGCTTCGCAGACCCCTCAAACTTCCTCTTTTCGCCAACCTCGGTCTTGTTGGCAGCTCTTCCCTTGATCATCTCCTCAACCGACTTAGTAGCCCAAATAGCTGCCTCCAAAGTAGGTGCCTGACGCACTGGCACCGCGTACTCCCATGGAAGTCCTTTTGCATACTTGTCAACTTTCGTCAGTTCATCTGGAACAAGACGTAAGACGAAATCCATCTTCTCTGTGAAGTTGTTGGTGTATTCATCAACAGACATGCTTCCTATCTTCAAGGTAAGGAATTGGTTTTCTAGCTCGAGCAGATTTTGGGCTGAGCAGTACCTACGTTTGAATTGCACCAGAAATTCTGCCCATGTCAGTTGCAGGGGCTCATTGGGGCTCAGAGTCTTCCCCAAGGTATTCCACCAATGCACAACGCCTCCTCGAAACTGACGCACTGCAAATATGGTCTGTTGTTTTCCCTTGCAACTGCACGTCATGAAAGCTAATTCCATCTTCGAGATCCAATCCATGACCCTGATCGGATCCTCCTTTCCAGTGAAAGTCGATGGCTTGCAAGTCAGAAAATCCTTATACTTGCATCCATTCCTCTCGACTTCGCCATCTTGGTTATTTTGTCGAACTATTGGTGGGTTGACTTGACCAACAGTCCCACTGTAGTTTCCTGCCTCAGTCTGCCCTTCGTTCAACTCGGGCTGTTCGACCTGAATGGTCGCTTCCTCTTGATTTTGCTGGAGCAAACGTCTGGTTTCCTCCATTTGACGATCCAACATCGCCTGGATCATTGCTTGCACTCCGACCATTGTTATTGGCTCAGCAGTGGCTACCACAACCGGTATTTGCTCAATCACTGGGGGTTGGTTTCGGTTCCCATTTGCATTCACGTTTCCGCTACGGGTTCTTGCCATCTTGATCTATACACCGAATAGGGTGAATCTAGACCTTTACTTAGGATTGACGTTTTAAATCATCCTTATCACTCCGAAACGTTTACATGCTAGTTCTAATATCGTAGTCGTATATTTAGAATCCTAAACACATAAGGTTTCCAGATCCGGTCGGCAACAGACCATAGATCCGAGCAATTAACAACATATCATGCCCAAAGCATTTAGCACATAAATGCATTTTAGGCATAATTCCTAAAATAAGCTAGTGCTCACACCTCACAATCATCGCTTAGCATTCTAAGTTTAAGTCTAGAAATAAATCCATATTCCTAGTTCGCTTAAACTAATGCTCTGATATCAACTGTGACATCCCCAAAATCATGGCCAGAAAAGACCGGTTTTGTTTATACTTTATTTTAAAATTAGAGTAATCTTTTAATAAAAGAGTTGCGGAATTTGTTCCCAAAAAATACGATAAATACGTTATCAAAACATTTTCGAAGAAACGTATTTTATTCATTTTGAAACTTTTGGGATGTCATTGTCCATACAGGAACATAAGCATAAACGGAACTTACATTTATTTACACTAGTGATCTACATCTCTTTTAATCTCTCAGTGTAATGTGACTTCGTATCAACACCTATGATATAAATAAACTTAGTGGGTCAGATTGGGAAACCTGGTGAGTACATAGGGTTTTCAACCCACAATAATATAATTATTATGTTTAAATAATCAAATAATCAACCCAATTACCCATCCCCATTATCTTCTTTATCCTTAGGGTCTAACCTAAGAATCAATTATTTCTCATTCATTTATTCCTAAGGAGTATCCTAAGGAATAGGTATGAATTCCATCGTTGTAAATGACCCATCTGTCAAACACAACTACTAATTCTGTCACTAGGGCGCAGTTGCCAAAATTGTGACATTCTCTATGGGGTGCATCTGCCGGAATAGTCCTTAAGGCGCATCTGCCGGGATTATGAGGTTCTCTATTAGGCGCTTCTGCCGGTAGAGTCCTTTAGGCGCTTCTGTCGGGTTTTATTGACAGTATCGTTTTTGAGAGTCCACTCGCAATACATATCAATGGGTTTTTAGAGTACACCAGTGAACACGTCGTTCACAACACCTATAGGTTGCGAGCCTGCTAGTGTTCCACTGGACTGTCTAGAATAGTCCGTGGTTGTCATCCATACTTTGCTGAATGACGGGGCCATCATTTGGGAAAAAGGCTTCTCACATCGTCCACCTCTCACCTTCACCTTACGGTCTATTTCACCTCTCAACTCATCATCCAAATCATATTTCATCTATTACACCTACCCATGTATTACCCTAACATTTTCGTAGATATAAAATACATATACAGTTTAAATCATTTAAAACATGTATAAAATCGTTCACCGAACATAGACAGCAAGTAAACAGACAATATGCACACATAGCACGTAGTAAATACTTCATATCTATGTGTAAGTTGAAGGGGACCATGCACTCACCTGAAAGGTGATGACTCGGCACTTGGACAGCACTTTGATACTCTCAAAACAATTTCCTTCGATAAAACCTAGTATCAATACCACTTAGGTTTAGTCTAACGATAACCGCGACAAATTAATAGTCTGACTATTATTATTATTATTATATAAGCGTTAAATAACACTCAATATAACTCATAATAATAGCCCAAATAATTATTTTAAGGACCTACTAACATTCCTATAATTATTTGAAAGCTATATTAAAAATTGCATAAGTGTAGCACACTTACAGCGAATTTTATCGAAAACCGGAACTTAATTGGAGTAGCGTTTCGAAACCGAAAGACACTTTTTCTCGGGACTCCAGAAGCCTCGGGGTTTCCCTCGGGAGCTAAGGGGGTTTACCTAGGGTTTTGGGAGGTTTAGGGGAGCTAGAGAGAGAAACTAGTGAGAGAAAGAAGGTGGAAATGAGTGAGAAATCCGGAACACCTCGCATGGCTTTTATAGGCGCCTGAGTTCGGACTACGCTGGGCGTAGCCTTCGGTTATGCTGGGCGTAACTCCGGATAGGGTTGCCAGCTCGCACCAGCTGGCTAGCACATCGGACTCGGACGGATAAGAACCGAGGTACACTAGGCGTACCGAACTCGGACGCGGGGCGTAAAGCGAAGGGCGACATGTCAAGATCCGAAGTGAGGCTTTCTTCAGCGATGGACGGTTCAGAACGCGCCACGTCATCGATCCTTCATCAGGTTTCGCAATTTCATGCTTCAACTTTAAAAATTCGTAAATTTCGCGTACGAGCTCCGTTTTTGACGTTCTTTATATCCACGCGAAGGTGGGAACATACTCTACAACTTTTGTTTAGACTTCATCGGCTAATTTTGACTCGATCTTAAATTTTATATTATTAACGGGCCGAGACAGGATTGGTTCGTTAAATTCTCATAACTTCTTCATCCGACGTCCGTTTTCGCCCATCTTTTTCTCATTACGCTACTCTTAACAAGATCTTCGATTCTCGTTTAGGTCATGTTGGCTAAAAACCGCTCGATCTAACATTCGAATTTCGGGTTGTACACTACTAATCCGAAACTTCAAAAAATCATAACTTCTTCATACGAAGTCAGATTTGGGCGTTCTTTTTATCGATGTTCTTAGCTTAACATATTCTACGACTTTCATTTAGATCGCTAAGGCTAAATCTCGCTCTATCGTAAATTCACTATTTACGTTTCCCGGTGTCGTGCCGGTTCCGACGCGAAACTTCGACGGGTCATAACTTCTTCGTTATAACTCGGATTTCGGCGTTCTTTATATGTACGGAAACCTTGTGACATATTCTACAACTTGGTTAAGATTATTTATTTTGAATAATCTTTTGTCGAAAAGTCGTTTTCGACTCCTATTGCCTCTAATTGACTAGCCCAGATTTACGGGCGTTACATTTGATCCTTGTGAAAGCCCTGTGGAGATGATGAAGTGGAAGAGGTGGTTCATGGACTTCAGTGAGAGGGATGGAGATGGGATGGTTTGCAATGAACTTGATCATAAATCTAATGGATTCATTGTAATCCATAGGGTTTAGTGAAAACAACTAAGTTGTATCCCTGAGAAAGGGTTCAGGCGATGTAGACGATGATGATCCCTCGGAAGATTTCTTCTTCCTTGTGATCGATTTCTTGGGAGTGGAGTCATTTTGTGCATTTTTCTGTGGAGAAGATTGGGAGGCCATTGTTGCAGACAAATGAGTGCTTGAAGAACACGATGAACATTGAGAGGGTTTAAAGGCTTAGAGGGTTTGAGTGCGTAAAGAGGTAAAAGGGGGTTTATGATGGGTATATATAGGTAAAGGAAATGGTTCGGGTTAAGGATGGTAATGATGAGGGTACGAATTTGAACCAGGTTGCATTAATGAGAAACGGCTTTTGGAGGTTGAGGTGACTTGGGAAGGGAAAGAGAGGGTTGTTTTAAGCTTGAAATAGAAAACCTAAACTGCGATTGGATGGTTGCTTTTGAAGACGTGCATTCATGGCATGAAAATCAAGGAAGATTGGATAAGGATCCTCACAAAGTAACTGTTGTAGCAGAAAAATTTCGCCTTATAAACCTTTGGTATTCCGGATGAGCGATTTCAAACGGTGTGAGATCCGGAGGATAAAGAGTTGAGCTCCGGAACATGGTCTTTTGAAAAATGGTCCAGAATGAGAAATAATTTGGATGAGAGTTTCAGTTTGAAAGATGGTCCGAAATAAAAAAAGTTTATGATTCCGGAGCAAAAATTCTGAAATACTGATTTTAAAGAATTTCCGAAAGGGATTTGAAGAAGTTTCCGTAGCATGATTTGTAAAACATTCTGGAGCAAGATTTGAGAAAACTTCTGGAGTAAAATTTGAATTTCCGAAGTGCAGAATGCAATACCTTTCCAGAGTGGAATTCCGGGATGCCATTATGAAGTATATTCCGAGATGAAAATTTGATCACTATGACTATGTGGACTTTGATCAACAAATAATCAGGATGAACTGTACAGCTTAAAACTTAAGTGATGGTCAGAGATAAAGACAAGTAAAGTGATCCTATGTATTCCGAGAGAAAATAGCTCCGAGATGAAAAATGCTTTTTAAGATCGGAACTAATTCTCTTTCGAATACTTCCATCAAAGAGAACAAGTCTCTTGAAGGAACCGAGGATCTGGCATCGTCATACCCATCTTGTTCAAAAAAGTATTGAATTTGGTTTCGTCTAATGCCTTAGTAAAGACATAAGCAATCTCATTGTCAGGTTGAACAAATATGAGTTCAATGTTACCATTTAGAACATGATCTTTTATAAAATGGTACCTTATATCAATGTGCTTAGCCATTGAGTGTTGAATTGGATTGTGTGAAATTGTAATGGCACTTTGAGAATCACAATAGATAGGAATGCGTTGAAAGCGTTCACCGTAATCCAAAAGTTGAGATTTCATCCATAGAACTTAAGATGTACAGCTGACAGCAGTAATGTATTCAGCTTCGGCTGTTGAGAGTGCAATGTAGTTCTATTTCTTGGATGACCAACTAACCAAATGACCACCTAAGAACTGATAGCCACCTGATGTGCTTTTTCTATCAAGTTGAAGACCACTATAGTTTGAATCTAAATATGCTTGAAGTAGGAAGCTCTCGTTTGCTGGGTACCAGATTTCGAGATTCTTTGTACCTATGAGGTATCGGAAAATTTGTTTCACAGCAAGATATAAGACATCTTTGGGTTGACTTGAAATCTGGCACACAGGCATGTGGAAAACATGATATCCAGACGACTTGCTATGAGATAGAGCAGAGATCCAATCATTCCTCGATACCTCTTTTCATCAACTGATACACACGAAGGGTCGGAAAAGATCTTGTGTCCGAAGCCCATTGGTACCTTGACTGAGGCACAGGTGTCCATTGAGTATTTCTTGAGGAGTTCTGAAATGTACTTATCTTGGTAAATGAAGATTCCTCTATTAGTCTGTTTGACTTAGAGACCAAGGAAGAAGCTTAACTACCGATTCATGCTCATTTGGAAGCGATTGATCATGAGTTTAGCAAAGTCAGCAACCATAGATGAATCCGTAGATCCAAAAATGATGTCATCCACATAAATTTCAACCAGCATGAGATGCTTTCCATTTGATCTTCGGAACAGGGTAGGATCTAGAATTCCTCTTTGGAAACTGGAGCACTTGAGAAAGTCAGTGAGGGTCTCGTACCATGCCCAAGGAGCCTGCTTGAGGTCGTAGACTGCCTTCCGGAGTTTGTAACAGTAGTTTGGAAAGGAGAGATTAACAAAACCGGGGGGCTGTTGAAGATATACTTTAGTGTCAAGTTCACCATTAAGAAAATCACTCTTAACATCCATTTGGTAAATTTTGAAGCCTTTGTGAGCAGCATAAGCAAGAAAGATTTTGATGGCTTTAGGACGTGCAACAGGAGCAAAGGTCTCATCGTAGTCGAGCCCTTCAATCTGTGTAAATCCTTTTGACACCAATCTTGCTTTATTTCGAATCATAACTCTTGTGTCATCTAGCTTGTTGCGAAATACCCATCGCGTACCGACTATGCGATGATTATGAGGAGGAGGCACAAGAGTCCATACTTTATTTCTATCGAATTCTGCCAATTCTTCTTGTATGGCTGTAATCCAATCAACATGCTCTAATGCTTCCTTGATGGATTTAGGTTCAACCATGGATATAAATGTCGAGAAATGGCATTCATTTTGAATACATGTAGCAGAACGAGTTTGTACACTAGCGTTAAGGTTTCGATTACTTGGTTCGGAGGATGATCCTTTGTCCAGACGTGTAACCTTGGGAGTTCTTGTGCAGCAGGCGATCTGATATCAACAGTAGGATTGAGTTGCTCCCCCTGAATGGTTTGAATATAAGGATGATGCCCCCCTGAACTTTTGAACCGGAGAGGTTGACATTATCATCAGAAGGGAACTCAAAGAAATTTTCATTTTCATCATTGTTGATAGCATTGGAGTCATCGAAATCAGCAGCTGCATCTAGGAAGCCATCCACATTTGATTCAAGAGAGGGATGAGCATTCTCCCCCTCAACCTAAGAAGGTTGAAACGGTTCAGAATCAAATGGAGGGAGGCTTGGGATTGGACCAGAGACATTTTAAGAGATAGGAACTTCCAAAGGAGAGATAGGAGTGGGGATTGGCCTTGTTCGAGATTCCGAATCAAGGGCAGTTCCAGAAGGTCCAAATAGAGTTTCAAAGTCAACTTTAAAAATTGTTTACGGATTCGGACATCCTGGCGGTGGAGCATCAGACTCCATAATGTGAGTTGTAACGTGGGTTGGGCCTGAATTCCGAAAAAAGTTGTCATCGAAAGTAACATCAAAGCTTTCTTCCAGTACACGAGTTCTCCGATTAAGAACTCTGTAAGCTTTTGATTTAGAAGAGTACCCAAGGAAGATGGCTGCATCAGCTTTAAGTTGGAACTTGGTAAGCTGATCTCGGTTGTTCTTGATGAAGCATCTACATCCAAAAATATGAAGAAACGAGATTGTTGGCTTCCGACCATTCATTTCTTCGTACGGTGTCATGTTGAGGCGTCGATTGATGATACTCCAATTTTGAGTGAAGCAGACAATTGATATGACTTCATCCTAGAGGTAGAGTGGTAGATTTGTGAAGTTTAGCATGGATCAGGCAGCTTCAACAAGAGTTCTATTGCATCTTTCGAATACACTGTTGTGTTGTGGAGTGTAAGGAGCTGAGAAGTTGTGGTCAATTCCTTTCTCGGTGAGGAATTTATCAATGGCGGAATTAGTGAATTCTGAGCCATTGTCACTACGGATTCTCCTAACTAGGAGTTTGATAAGAACTTCTATTCCTTTGATAAAATTGATGAGTTCTGAGGCTGTTTCAGATTTCAGTCTTAGGAAGAAGACCCAAGTGAACCTTGTAAAGTCATCAACAATCACAATAATGTATTTCTTATGATGAAGACTTTCTACAATGGATGGTCCACAAAGATCGATGTGTAGAAGCTCCAATGGTTCCGATATGGATTTTTTGATGATAACAGGATGACCCTTCTTCGATTGCTTTCCACACTCACAAGCAGCACACAAATGATCATATTCAAATTTGAGGAGAGGTAAACTTCTCACCATTTCACCGGATACGAGATCATTCATGTTCCGAAAGTTCAGATGAGCAAGCCTTCGGTGCCATAACCAGCTGCCATCAGGAACGGCTTTTGGAAAGAGGCAGAGTTGCGGTTTACCAATAATCATGTTGATGTCGAGCGGGTACATGTTCTTGTTGCGAAGTGACTTGATTAAACATTCTTTCTGGTCTTCAGTCATTACATAGCTGTACTTCTTGCAAAATTCTACACGTCGATTTGAATCAGTAAGTTGAGCTACACTTATCAAATTATGTTTCAGATTAGCTACATAAGCCACATTTGAGATAGAGAAGTTTCCATTGGTGAGAATTCCGTAACCACGAATTTGAGAGTTGGAGTTGTTGCCATATGTCACGTAACCAGTGTTTGGAGAAAGCTTTAGATCTCGCAGAAAGTCTTTATACCCCGTCATGTGCATGGAGCAAGCACTATCAATATACCAAATTTTTTCTTGCTCCGAAGCACAGAGTGACTGCAAAATTAGTGAGTGATGGAGTTTTTAGGCTCCGAGTTAGACTTTGGCACATAGGCACGGGCTTTGGACTTGGATTGTGACTTTGGAACAACTTTTTGTTTCCTGGTGGTACTTTTTGAGTTCTTTGGAAACAGATAGAATGTTAATGTCTTTTCATCTATGCAATAATCATATTCAATGACTTGAGGGTTGCGAACAGTCTTCTTCGGACCATACACTTCTGGAGCGTTGGAAACAGTTGTAACCTCTGGAACTGTTGTTTCATCAATGTGAGATTTGACTTTCCACACAAGATTTTTCTTTGAAGATTTTGAAAACTTTATTTTCTTAGTAGTTGTTGATTTTCTTGATGACACATTGTTTTTCGAAAGATTAGGTTTAAAAATTTGTGTCATCGGATTTAGCAATAAAAACAGATGAAACGGTTCGAGGAGAAGTGTCATCAAGAAAATCACTTGTACTTAAACGTATTTTCATTTCAAATGTTTTATTTCATGTATGATTTTAATAATGAAAATTGTGATAACTAATGGTTCGAATTGCAGGTTAAACAGTTAGACTAAACATAGATTTCTTTTAAAAGTGTTATAACTATATTCTCTTTGAATAAGAAATCATACTAATCATAACTAGGATTAATACTACACGAATACGAATATAACTAATAGGATAGAACGAATACGAATATAACTATTAGGTTAGTACGAATACGAATGCGAATACGAATATAACTAATAGGATAGAACGAATACGAACATGAATCTAACCAATAGCATAATACGAATATAACTAATAGGACAGAACGAATACGAATATAACTAATAGGATAGAACAAATACGAATACGAATCTAACAAATAGCATAGTACGAATACGAATAGAAATAGGAATACGAATGCGAATTAACGCCTTTGGATGACATCAAGACTTCAAATATACAGCTAGTGTACCCCTTGAGTGTCACCAGAGTTTCGAATTAAATACGAAAATACGCCTCTGGACCTCTTCTGAGTTTCGAATATATCCGCCTCAAAATGTCGACAGAGCTTCGATTATACAACTAATGTACTCTTTTGGAACTCAACAGAACTTCAAAAATAATGTAATGTATGCTTCTGTGTGATTCCAAATATTCGAAAATACAACTAAGTTAGTAGATAATAGTCATTCGAATGTAGAATATCTAAGGGTTTAGAATACTTAACTAATACTATACACATGGTAATTACTAGTACTTCGAAATCAATCCTAAGAACCAACCAGTAATGAACTTAGATACAAATAGGCAACTCAACACATAGGAAAATATGGGATTTTCCTGGGATAACATAACAACCAGTAACGAACTTAGATACAAATAGGCAACTCAACACATAGGAAAATATGGGATTTTCCTGGGTAGCACATCAACTCATAAACGGATAAAGTAACAAACGAATAACTAAAACTATAAGGAAAATATGGGATTTTCCTGGAATGATATAACCAACCATTTTCGAATTGTAACAAAGGAAACTCGATCTTTTCAAAACTAAACCGCTTATGAACTCACCAGCTTTATGCTGATTTTCAAACCGCTTGTATTCTCAGGTCAGCGTTAGACAGGTACACCGCCACCTTTTGGAGAAGACGGAGCGTTCCGATGACTCGTCTTTACTTTGTTCATATTACATATGTAAAACACTTGTACAACTTTACTTTCAAACAGATGTAAACAATATTATGTAATGTAATGTTTTGTGATTACTATTTTACTATGTGCATTGGATTTGATACTCAATGTGGAGTCAACCCCGAAAATGTTTCCGCCTTTGGTTTTCAGGGTGTGACACCTATCACTGTCTAACCAACACTAACATGCAGCTCGATAAACACATATAATAGTCATATAAGGAATCCTTTCTAGATCCTCAGATCTAAATCTATCATGTTGATCACATAATCATAACATAACTTGTATGGGTAATTTGGGAGAACTTACTTTAGATCGGCTGATTGCATGAACCACACCCTTTTCTCTTTTCAAAACTCTTCTCTTTTTCTCAAAACGCATTTCTATAATAAAAAATGAATTTCTTTTGAAAATTTTCATACCATGTCCTCAGTTTGAGTTCAGTCACACCCGAGAGTGTGCCTGAATCCCTCAAACAAAGGCTCTGATACCAACTTGTAACATCCCAAAAATCATGACCAAAAATTCCCTTTTTAAAGACATTAAATATGCCATAAGTATCAAATCATTTCATTCTTAAGCAAAGGTTTATATCAAATTAGAGTATCATCTCAAAACATATTCTTTTTATCAGAGTAAACATCCCATGCTAAAACTTATTGCTATGTGTGTCATGCGATCATCCCGAGCTCTTCCCTCCTTTACCGGAAGTACCTAAAACCAAAACTGAAAACCGTAAGGACAAAGCTTAGTGAGCTCCCCAAACTACCACATACCCCATACACATAACCACATACTGGGCCCCCGCCCGCTGCATCGGACCTTTCCCGGCATCGGGCCCCGCCCGACATCAGGCCCCGGCTAGCATCGAGCCCTGCTCGGTATACAAATCTGTCTTTCTTAGGCCCCACCTATCTTTGGGACTTGCCCGATATACACATACATGAAATCAAATAACATACTAGCGCATAACGAAAACATACTCTATTGTACTCCTGTACTAAGGCCTCACCTATCTTGGGCCCCGCTCCTGGTCTGCTACTGATGAGTTGTGGAACCCCGTCCATACTCTTGTTGTTAGTGAGATACAGTCCCCCGCCCATACTCACTTCTCTCCTATCACGGGCCTCGCCCCTACTCTGCTAATATTGAGATATGGAACCCCATCCATACTCAGCTAGTGATGAGATACGAGACCTCGCCCACACTTACCTCCCTACCAGACACATACAAGTATCACAAAGACAACAAGTATAATCTAACATGCACTTATAAATCTTCCTCGCGCCTCGCCCGACATCGGACCCTAGTCCGGAATATACTACCATATAAACATACTTCGGGCTTACCCCGACATCAAACCTTGGTCCGGATCCTATCGTACCAACACATACAAGAATCACAAACGCTTCTAGCATACAAAATTCCTTGGGCCTTGCCTGACATCGGATCATAACACAAAACATATACAATAAGTGCCTAGGGCTAACCCCCGGGTCATCCTACAATACATAAACATAATGGGCCGACATTGTGGTCGTTGACCCATGCACACAATGAGGAGACTCACCTCGCACAGCTAAAGACTAGCTGAACACTTCTGACAGCTAACCGCCAACTCCTGAACTACTGATCCTTCAGCTCCCCGAACTATCAATACCCAAAATAACACCTAGACCACAATACCCTCAAAAGTCAAACAGGTCAAAGTCAATACTCCAAGTTGAATCAACTCGCTGAGTTGACCCACCAACTCGTCGAGTCACACAATTCACATGTAACTCTGGACTTCGGTCCTACTTGCCGAGTCTTCCTTGAGCTCGTCAAGTTCACCTTCAAATACATCGGGACCCTTGTTCAACTGACTCAACGAGTTCACATTTGAACTCGTCGAGTCCATCTTCATAAGTTAGGGATTTTTCCTTGGACTCTCTGAGTTCATTCCATGAACTCGTTGAGTATGATGATCTTCAAGTCCATAATGAACCCAACTAGCTGAGTCCCCTACCAACTTAACACACGCCCACTATCCAAAGGGTTTTGGGCAAGAAAACGGCCTGACTCGCCGAGTCCTAAGAGTAACTCGTCGGTTCCTCCTAAGTCTAATTCTATCCATATGATTTTAGTCGAACACAAAGCATCCATGACTCAGATCTAACCTTCTAGGGTCGAAATAACATGCAAAGCCTCTGCCTTTACATCCATGTATGGCCCTTTTTGCTCAAAAGGACATAACGACCTCTTTAACCTTACATGGCGAGTTCTAATGGCATAAAGCTTGCACCTTTATGCCTTAACCACCCTAAATACATCCAGATCTGAAAGGATCTTGCTTGGGGATTTCTAAATACCAAAAGCAACCATTCTTGGACTAAAGTCTTCAAAAAGGGGAAAACAGTAGATCTAATGAACTAATGATCAAGTTAGTGACTTGATTACCAGAAAATGATGAGATTGAGAAGCTACTTCTAGATCCATAAGCCTTTCCTTGAGCCTTCAAGTTTCCTCTTCTTTTTCTTGACTTCAAGAACACACAACACTCTTAAAAATTTCTCACAAGCATTAGGGTTTCGAGATCTAGGGTTCTGGTCTTGGAGGCTGGAGGAGAGACCAAGAGGAGGGGAATAAGATCCTTAAATAGGGTACCAAGTCCCGAATTTAGGGTTTTCCAAACCCAGAACAACTCGTCGAGTAGGTCACTTAACCTGCGGCCCAACATGTGTTCGTACTCTTCGAGTCATCCAATCAACTCGACGAGTCGCTTCCTGATTTTGAGGTTTTTCTGTCCTTTCTAGGTTTTTCTGAATTCGGGGTGTTACAATCAGCTCTATAATTTCTCTTGTGAAGGCCTGACAACTATGGAGAGGTGCCTTATAAATGCTTCCAGTGGTGGTTCCTTGGGTGATATGACACCAACTGAAATCTGGGAGCTGATCGAGAAGCTCGCGATAGAGTCCAAGTATTCCAGAAATGAAGACGAGTGGTATCCAGATCAACTAAGGGGTATCAAGGAAGTCAGCAATGCTCATTGGAGTCTCAAATATCCGAACTGACAAAAGTTGTTATGCTCTTCACAAAGTGAAAAACAATTGCAAAGAAACCGTCTGGAATTAGCTTGAAGACAGACCATCCTACTGATATCTATCCAATTCTACAAGAGGATGTTGCTCCAGTCAAAGCTGTCGGAGGATACCATCAACAGAAGACTTATAATCATCCTCCAAACTATTATCAGAATAATAATTTTCAGCCAAGACATCGATTTCATACACCACCAAGTTTTCAGCAGACGAACTTTCAATAGAATTCTCATTTTCAGCCCAACTTCCAAATCCCGAATTTCCACAATCAATCTTCAAAACAACAACCCAGTAGTTCCAACGTGTCCTTCGAAGATATAGTGAAGATTCTTGTCACGACCACCCAAGCATTCCAGACGAAACCTGAGCTAGTATCAAGAATCCGGGACAACAGGTGTCTCGGCTTGCCACTTCTGTGGGTCGTCTGGAATCTCAAGGAAAGTTACCAGGACACACAAAAAATAATTCAAAGCACAACTTTAGTGCTACTTCCTTGAGAAGTGGGAATATTTATGGAGGCCCAAGCTCATCAAAACTAGAAAACAAAGCTGAAAAGGAATATGAAGAAGTTCTGGTAGAAGAAGAAAAATTAAAAGAGCCTGAAAAAGAAGAGGAAGAGTACGAAGAGGTGTTGGTTGAAGAAGAAGTTGAAGAAGGTAAAGAAAAAGAGTCCCCAAGATCAATCCAATAGAATCTAAAGGAGTACAAGCCAATTGTACCCTTTCCATCAAGACTAAAGAGCTCGAAGCGCGAAAGAGAGGAAGAAGACATCATGGAAATTTTTCGCAAGGATGAGATAAATCTTCCACTTTTAGATATTATCCAACATATCCCTCGCTATCCCAAGTTTCTTAAAAATTTATGCAACTAAAAAAATGAAATTTATTGAAACTATAAAATTTAGCGAAAATATTTATGCCATTTTGCAAAAAGGTTTGCCTCCAAAGTGCAAGGATCTGCAAATTTTCTCGATTCGTTGTAAATTGGGGAACCTTAATTTTAAAAAAACCATGCTTAACTTAGGAGCTTCAGTCAATGTCATTCCCTTTTCTGTCTTTGAAAAATTAAAAGTGGGAACTTTACAAAATATCGGGACAATTATCCAATTGGCTGACCACTCGACGGTACACCCAAAAGGTGTACCGGAGGATGTTCTTGTCCAGGTGGATAATCTAATTTTCCCCACTGATTTTTTTATATTTTGTACATGGGCATTGTAGATGTATCAAATAAAAACTCAATCAATCTAGGAAGACCTTTTCTGAAAACGACTAAAACAAATTGATGTTTTTGTTGGTACACTTTCACTGGAATTTGATGGGAATATGGTGAACTTTAATATTAATGTGTAACGACCCAGTTTTCATGTCCAAAAATTTCGTTATAAAACATTACTTGGAAAACATTAATAATTAAAACATTGTTTGATTAAACCATTTCAAATCGAAAACCAAATTGAAATCCACAACATTTAAACAACCAGAATATCAGAGTGTCAATCCCAAAATAAACTCATAACTGCGGAAACAAGAGTGTGTGTGATGAGCCGCTACCGCGCCTGCTCCTTCCCCTTGGCTGAAGAGGTACCTGAAACAACAACTGAAAAACGTAAGCACAAAGCTTAGTGAGTTCCCCCTCTGTACCA
The DNA here is from genome assembly GCF_051521515.1 of Lactuca serriola. Lineage (NCBI taxonomy): Eukaryota > Viridiplantae > Streptophyta > Magnoliopsida > Asterales > Asteraceae > Lactuca > Lactuca serriola. Next base: position 270,535,968 of record NC_136412.1, on the reverse strand, counting down.
CATACCAATAAAAATCACATAACATACATATATTGTCAGGCATATCTGGGCGCCCGACCTACCCCTTCGGTCCTCTTGACCGGATATTGCCTAGCATACCTGGGTGCTGGCCTCCCCCTTCGGTCCTCTCGACCGGATACTGCCTAGCAAATCTGGGTGCTGGCCTCCCCTTTGGTCCTCTCGACCGGGTACTGGAGACTACTTCTCCCCTCTACTACTACCACATAACATGTACCACAATATCAGAATCTATCTAGCATGACTAGGTATAACTACCCCTTCGGCCCTATCGACCGGTTATCTTGGGGACTATCTCCCCTACTGCCACTAACACATAGCATCATATCATACTAGCACATAAACATAGCACAGGTAGTAGTAACCCTAGATGAATATCACGAAGACAATCATCCACATACAACTCCTACTGGTGGGTCGGCATTCTGGCCGTAGACCCACCGCTACTGGAAGGTAACTCACCTTGAAGTAGCTGCTGATCTGGTCGGGAAATGACTGCCTACTGCTGCTCCGGAAATCCTCTGGCTGCAATTCCCACAACATACTCAATCAATCACTGCTAACTGTCCTTTGGGTAAAATGACCATTTTACCCATGATCATGTCATAAGTCAAAGTCAGAGTCAACTTTCAGTTGACCCGACTCGCCGAGTTGGCTCTCCAACTCGCCGAGTCCCTATCCAATCGATTGCTCTGAATCCCGTCCCTACTCGTCGAGTTAGACGTTGACTCGACGAGTTCTCCTTCTAAACTGAGGTTCAAGTCCTTCATCCTACTCGCCGAGTTGTATGAACAACTCACCGAGTTCATCTTCATCCGAAGAACACATATGCTGTGACTCGCCGAGTTGTATGACCAACTCGCCGAGTCTGTTCTTGATCTAAGGAGATTGCCTTGAACTTGCCGAGTCAGGGCATTGACTCGCCGAGTTCCTCCATGGATGAGTTTGGCTTCCAACTCACTGAGTCACACCCCGTGACTCACTACTCCCACTCAAACAATGAAAAGGGGACAAACTCGGAGACTCACGAGCAGACTCGCCGAGTCAGATGAACGACTCGCTGAGTCGTTACCATGCAATCACTATATGCTGGATTCTGCTTGAATCCAGCTTATGCTATCCACAGATCTGGGTTCCTAGAGCATGAGTAACACGTAAAGTTTTTAGGGTTCAAAATGCACCAAATGAGTAGATCTAGGGTCTTCATGCAATATGGGTCCATAAAGGCAGTAGATCTGAGCTCCTGGAGCTCAACCATGCCTAGATCTAGAGGCCAATCAGCTTATTACGAATTATATTGCACATGCAAGCTTGGGAAAGGGCTCAAGAATGACTTTAATGGAGTAACAAGCATAGAAACAGAGGGAAAACGAGTTATACCTCCAAGAAATTACTGAGAGAACACGAAGATGCTTGACTTCCTTCCCTTCCTCTTGATCTACTCCTCTTCCTTCTCAAAATCTTCAAGAAAACACACAAAAGGCCTCAAACTCACAAGAACAAGGGGTTAGAATGTATGGAGAGCTCCTGAGGGTGAAGGAGGCTGGCTTGGGGCGAAAATGAGGGCTTAAATAAGGTGCAAACCCCTGAAACTTAGGGTTTCATCAAACAGCGGTGACTCGCTGAGTCCAGGATATGGACTCGCCGAGTCGCCAACTTAAACATGTCCCGGGTCCGGTCTCTACTCGGCGATTCGGACCTATGACTCACCGAGTCCAAGGCTAAAAATGGAAATTACTCAAATAAGATTTACGTACTAGGAACCAGGTGCTACATAATGATGATAATTTTCCTTCTGATAATACTTATGTCAATTATATGGGTACCAGCAGTCCTTTATCTGAGGGTTATTGTGAGTTTTCTAATATTCATGTGCAAGGAATATTTGTAGATAACAATTTATCAGACATATCAGAAGAGCTGGAAAAGGAAAATCTTGGGGAAATCAAAGGAGGGAAATTGGTTGTTAAAAAGAAATTAGTAGAAGCTGATAAAACTGAGAAGTAGAAAGAAGATGTAATTCCTATTGAAGAAGTATCAGAGAAGGTGTTGGCAGAGAAAGATAAGCTTGGGGAGGAGGAAAAAAAGATTTATGGGAAAAGGATTAAAGAAAAAGTGGTGATTTCAGAGACAAAATTGAAAAGAAGAAAGCTTGAAGAAGAAGAATTTTAGAAAGTAACAGATCAGAAAACGAAAGAAATCAAATCATCGGAAGAATTTATCTAAAGACAATATGGAGTCTTTCTAGTTTGCTGAACAAGTTCCAAATCCACCCATATTGCCATATTTGAAGGGATCTAGAGTCACAAGAAATAGAGTTGAGCTTTAGAGAAGTCCCAACCACACTAGTTAGTTAACCTGGTTGGGCAAAGTCGAGCCAACGACTTTAAAATTGGGCGGCTTTCCGGGAGGAAACTCGATAAGTAGTTTCAGTTTTTTACGCTTTCAATAAAGAGATGGTCGCAGTTCCAAGCAAGCTCGGGGAAATCAGAGGATCGACAGAGTTGCTGAAATTCAGATTTTTCGTCAACATTCATTGTCAAAATCAGAACTTTTGCAAACTTATCATGTACATTCATTCCTAGTTGCACCCTTTTATTTTTATTTGCTTTATTGAGTTGTTCATTCCTCTCTAAGCATTGAGGACAATGCATCAGCTTAAACTTGTGATGGGGGTTAGTGTAAAAATTTGAATTAATGTTTTTTTCAGTTTTTAGGCTAAGTTTTTCAAATTTTATCTTTCTTTTTGCATTTTATTTTTTGCATTGCATTTGCATATAAAAAATTCGAAAATCCAAAAAGTATTTTCCTTTTTATTTTTTTGCATTCATAAAAAAAACCCCAAAAAGATTTTATTTCTAGTTTTTTTTTTTATTTTTTTTTATTTTCTGCATATTTAAATTTTTTTTAAAAAAAATCAAAAATTTTAAAATTGTCTACATGAGATGAGGATATCTTTTTACATTCGATAGCTCTATTAAGATGAAGTCTGATAGTTACCGAAAATAACAGTCTTATTACAATCAATTTTTAAAAATTATCTTTTCAAGTGTTTTAAATGTTTTCAATAAGAACCAACATAAGAGTCAGATAATTTTTACAATGGAAGTGTGAGATGGAAAACGAACAGTGTTTTGAAAATAATTTACTTAGATGCCTTAAAAAGAACCTAGATTGGATAACCCTTATCATTTCTTAATGTATTGAACCCTATAGTTTCTGCGCCTTTTGATGTTGGGAGGAAACTCTTGTTATACCCACAATTTATTATCATTTTTGAAGTATTGAATATATGGTGGGCCTCAAAGTAAAATTTGCACCTGGTCGATATATATATATATATATATATATATATATATATATATATATATATATATATATATATATATATATATATATATTAGAAATGGTACATCAAACAACTTGAAGAAATCTGCAATTCAAAGTTAAATCCAAGTCAAGTTCAAGTCGAAATCAAGAAGCAAGCAAAGTTAAATCTGAAGAGTTGATCAAGACAAAGAAGATGTGTTGTATAATGAGATTTATCCCTCGATAGTGGAATCATAGGGGTAAGCTTGGATTTTCTGTCCATAATGGAGCTTACCGCGTTTACCGGACGATTTTAGAAAAAAAAAGGAGAGGTTGGTCAACTTGAATTTTATAAACGAATTTTCGTGAAATGATTTTTTTAAAAATACATTGTTTTCACAAATTTAATTTGGCATAAAAGTTATTTGCTCAAGCTTGGTTTGACTTCTTTAATATGAATCTTGAATCTGCAAAAAAAAAGTATTGACACTATTGTCTAAGTAGTGATTTCATTGGAGCTTCCTTGTTGTGAAATTTGATCTTGTGAACAATTAAAAAAAAGTGTAATATTTTTATTTTCCTTTATCTTATTCTAAATTCTTATTAGGTCATCTACATCTTTTCATTTGTTTATGAGGTTTTATCTTACTTGAGGACAAGTAATGTTCAAGCTTAGGGATATTTGTTGTTATGGTAGTTTTCATTAGCATTTAGGATCACATTTTGTACTATTGCATGTCTTTTATTTAAATAATGTTCAACTCATTTATTTTTTTAGAACTCCCATACTGTTCATGTTTTTATGCCAATTTCTGATAGTTCGAGTGGAGAAGTGCTTTAGGTGCAGTTGGGTGCGCGTTTTGAGCTTAAAATGGAGTTATAACAGAAGAAGGATGCTAAGGAATAATTGTTGGGTTATTTAATGTGTTATGTCAAATTTGTTATGTACGTATTTAGTCTTTATTAATGGATTGGGCATGTCCATATGTCATTATGATGCTAGGGTTAGACTATTTATAGTGCATGCATGTATTGTTTTAGGGTTAATCGATTGTATTGCCCACTTAGCTTTTACAAAAAACTCCATGTAGAACTCTTCTAAAGCTTTGATAATATTAAGCATTCGACACATCTTTGATCATTGTTCTTGTTATTTGATTCACTTTACTGTTAAGAATCTATCGATCTTAAGTTTATTGTTTCAACAATTGGTATCAGAGCCAGTGGCGAGGGTTCGATTCTCTTAGGGAGCAATTTCGAAGGGGGGGGGGTTGTTGGGGGTCAGAAATGGCATCGACCAAGTCCTCACACGATGACCTGGAGTGCCGTAATCGAATGCCTAGTTCTGGAGGGCTGAATGCACTATACGGGTAAGGTTGCACCCTTTCTAACACCAATTGGATTTAGATCAGCTGGTAGCGCTGATGCTCCCTATCAATTAATACTTGCACGGTCTTGTCGAAACTCGTGATTCGATGCTCCCTATCTCTGTCCGTCAGCACTTCTTTGAAAAACTCAAGTCGATCTTCATATTGCTTAACTAGTTAGAGGGTGTTTCGGGAAGCAGTGCTCTTCCGAAACAAGGGGGAGATCAGGTTACCTAAGAAACTTAAAAAGAAGAACTCCAACCCCAATATATGCCAAAATCTGATGAGCATCATGAAGAAAAACCGACAGTTGGAAAAGGAAAAATGATCGATGATGATGAAGAAGAAGAGGTGTTATTTGAAGGAGTGAAGCTTTTCAGGAAAACGAGGGATAAAGAGCTCGATGAAATTGAGCGTGTTCGTAAAGAACTAGAAGCTCAAGAAAGGGATGTTATGGCTGCAAAAGTTACTTTGAAAACTCAAGAGTCCCTTTTTCCTCCATGGACAATGGAAAGGATTCTGAATGAGGTTGTCGACAATCCAAGTTTGCATTGGTTGGAGCCTTTAGTTTCGTTAGATTTGGTGAATTCAGGTGAGTCTTAGTTTGACATTCCAGTCACTCCGAGAGCATTCTTATTCAGATGCTTTGAGCATATTGAGAGAGCACCACTCTCGGATTATGATGTCAATCACATGCCCTTCTTGTTCTACATCAAGTATGGAAAGCCTCAAATTCAGATTTGGAGCTTGTAGAAGTTGTTACAGTCAAGGTTTATGCAACTTTTCCTGTTGAGAACTTCGTAAATGTCAGGTTTAAAGGTTTTAGAGGATCAAGTTGTATCGAAGTCGAGTTCACTTTTGCAGATTTGCCATGTATGAATCTGAATGATTGGGTCTCTTTATTTCTAATTTTATTTAAGGATGAACAGAAGTACAAAACCAATGATTAATCACCTAAAAAGAATGTTGATTTTCTACATTCACGAAGTGGCAAAGATGGATGTAGAAATTGTTGATGTTTTGAAGAAGAAGCCTGTTATGAATCCAGAACCAAAACCGAAGGAATTCCGAAAGTTGAAACTAGGGCAGATTAATAAGGAAAACTAGAACGTTGTGTATCAACGAAGAGAAGGCGAAAAGGTTGTGAAAATCATGTTTTTCTTGCTTAACAAGCATTTATACCATACAGCTACTTCGAACAACATTTTAGGTCCGGTTGCAGCCACCAAGTCAAACAACGTTGATGATCTGAAGTGCTTCGCTGACATGATCAAGTGGTATCTCACGTTCCGAAATACTCTTTTGAATATGATGGCAAAGCTGTTCCAGGTTCAGAAAGTGCAACATTGAAGAATCTCTACTCCTTATTTGACACAAAGGGGGAGATTATTGGGTTATTTAATGTGTTGTGTCAAATTTATTATGTATGTATTTAGTCTTTATTAACGGATTGGGCTTCTCCATCTGTCATTATGATGCTAGGGTTAGACTATTTATAGTGCATGCATATATTGTTTTAAGGTTAATCGATGTATTGCCCACTTAGCTTTTACAGAAAATTTCACGTTGAAATCTTCTAAAGCTTTGATAATATTAAGCATTCACCACATCTTTGATCATTGTTCTTGTTATTTGATTCACTTTACTGTTAAGAATCTATCGATCATAAGTTTATTGTTTCAACAATAACAAGGAATGCTTAAACCGAAGAATCACGTCCGAAACAAGCAGAAAACACATATATGCGATCGCATATAAGGAACCTGCGATCGTAGGTTGGTCGCATCTTGTTCGCATATCAGTTTCAAGGGTTTTTCATGTCGATAATTAAAAAAAAAGGTACATGTGATCGCATGTTTGGGTCGTAACTATGGAACTTTCAAATTTGAATTTGGGCTTCAATCAGATGCAATGCTATAAGATTTTAAAGAAGTTGTGATTAACCTGCGACAACATGTTTGTCCAAAAAGCCCAGAATAGCAATGCACGTTATTAAATCGGCCCGGTACACGTTTTTAAGGGAACCTATGATCGCATATAGGGAACCTGCGATCGCATGTTATTAGATTCTTGGTCCAAAAGCTTCCATCTTGAGTATAGAGAAAACCCTCATAATCAGTTGTAAGGGTTGGACGATTCCAGAAAACAAAAACCAATTTAGAAGGCGGTTTTTGGATTCTTTCAGCGAATTTTGAAGATCTGAAGAGTGCGAATCATCTCATTTGTTTAGTTTAGAAGATTGATTAGTAAATGTTTGTTTTATCTAGTTTAGTTTCGTTTTAAGCCATGTCTGGCTAAACTTTAGTTTTTAGGTCTGCATAAACTACTACTTTTCATGTGATTAGTTTTCAGATCTAATTTACGTTTTGTGTTTCTATCTAGATTTTCCAGTTTTGAGCTTAATGAATGTTTGATTTAATTCTTGTTAGTCTGATCACCTAGCTAGGGTTTTATCATTCCATTTAACCAGTTAATAGAATCCATAATTGTTCTTGTCAACTGTTAAAAAGTAACAAGTATCATAGTGGTTCCGTGTTTGGGATTTAACTCTAATATAAACTGAAAAGTCATATCTTTACGCTTCCGAGCTTGAGAGAAGTATTGGGTATTGTTGAGAATTTTATACATAACTTACTGCAAATTTTTTGATTTAATTAAGAGCTTATTTAAATGAACATTAAAAAGTTAGGGTTAATTCAAAGAGCTTGTTTTGGTTAACTAATTTAGCTAAAAGAGATTATACCAGAGCTTGTTAGTTTTTCTCAGTACCATCTTAGATATAACGCATTCTGAATAACCGGATCTAAACTGATTGCATGATCAAGGAAAGTCGCAGCAAACTGAAATCAGTTTTAATATTGATTTTCATTTAATTTAAAATCACTGCATTTTTTAGTTTTTAGTTTAGTTTAAACACCCCTTTCTTGATAATTTCTTTTTTGACTAGAATGTGTCTGATGCAAAAAGGAATTGAGTTTTAGGCTGTGTCCCTGAGGATTCAACCCTGCTTCTCTATGTTATATTTTCAGTGCAACCAACAGTGATGAGTTTATTTGTTTGAATCGGGTGCGACAACCAGTCCTAACACTGAGAGTTATAGGTTTTCTGCTAGCAGCAGTGATGATACTTTTAAAAGCATTCAAAAAGTATTTTCATTATAAGTAAACCATATTTAAATAAGCTTTGAAAAATCCAAAATATGTCTTGGTATAAGTAAATTTATGCTTTAAAATGGTTTCGAAATAATTAATTTTATGAGTGGTAGTATGAGTGAGAGAGATTCGAGTTAATGTTTATAGTGAGTTCTATAACCGAGCTATGTGACTAAGTGTACCGTGATGTAACGCTTCATTGGACGTTGCAGTAACAATCGTAAACACCTATCACCCACTTTGATTAATCGGTCGAGGTTATAGCTAGCAACCGCATGTGGGGATGTCAACCCCATATAGATCTATAGTAGTATGGGTATGCTAAGTGTTTAGGCTCAGTTATAGTCGAGCATAATTAATATCCATGTACAGTATAAGGCACTAGCTTTTATAACAAAGTAGGTTTCTTATATGAACTCAATAGTAAAAGACATATGTTATTTCAATAGTTGTATTATTCCAACAACATAACATACTAGGATATTGAATGTAACATACACGTTTTGAAATCGAGTTTTGTAATGACTAATATTGTGTGATATTGAGCATTGAATTCTAACAGATAGTTTTTACTAGAGATGAAGTAAAACTATGGTTAGAATCAATCGAAAAATATTGGAAGTCTTATGAGATTCCAATCTAATATTGAAGTTTAACGAAAATATAAAATTTGAAATAAGTAATATTTTATTATTCAAAGTTGTAGAGAATTCCGTTAGAAACATTTAGGCAAAAACCTCATCGAAATCCGAGTTATAATGAAAAAGTTATGACTAATTAAAATTTCACGACAGAACTGGAACGACGTTGTATAGAGTAAAAAGTGAGTTTTTAATAAACTACTTTTTAGCCCTTATGATCTAAACAAAAGTCATAGTATTCGTTAAACCAAGAACTTTCATAAAAAGAACGTCTAAATCTGACTTCGTATAAGGAAGTTATGATTTTTCTAAGTTTTGGTATAACAGTAGAAAGCTAAAAACTCGAAATAAAGATCGAGTGATTTTTAGTTAACACAACCTAAATGAGAATCGAAGGTCTTGTTAATAGTAGTACAACGGTAAAAAGACAGATGAAAACGGACGTCGGATGAAGAAGTTATGAAATTTTAACGGACTTTTCCTGTCTCGACCCGTTAAAAATATAATATTAATATAATATTAAAAATAAAGTCAAAATTAGCCAACGGAGTCTAAATGAAAGATATATATCATAATCTCACCTACGCGTGGATATAAAGAACGTAAAAAACGGAGCTCGTATGCAAAGCATATGGATTTTTGAAGTCCGGGGCACAAACTTCGAGACCTTCACGAGGTGAATTCGTTGCATGACACCTTTCGAGCCTAGAAGATACACGGCAATCCTAGGAGATGATCAAGATCGAATTCACGAGGTGAATCTCAAATTTTCACCCTATAAATAGATGCAAAGGCAGCTGTATTTTGGTTACATTTTCTCATTTCTCTCACTCTAAAACACTCCTTTAGCCCACTTTTAAACCCCCCCCCCCCCGAAGCCCCGGTATCATCCCCAACACTCGAAGCAAGTCCCGATGCCCCGAAGTTCTCGAAAAAATCATATTTTCAAGTCGAAACTCTGCCCGTGTAAGGCCGGTTTTCATCTAAAATTCCCGGTATCGTCACAAACAGTCATATTTAGAGCCATAGTGCTGCCCAAATTATCATTTAATCCTCCATTATTTCACGGTGAGTTCAATATAAGGACAATTTTATGTTGTGTTATATGTTCAATGTGCGTTCCCATGTTATTATGATAATGAGCTATACCTTTGACCACGAAGTGTATGACATAAGCATCACTTGGGTTCTGGTATGTAGCATTTAGCCATGAAGTGCATGACATAAGCATCACTTTGGCATTAGTAGAATACAAAGATAGGGCTGAAAGCTTGTGTATTCTAGCAAAATAATATTCTGAATTTATATTTTCTGCACCACTTGGGCTAAAGTCTTATTGGTGTATATCAAGTATTGAAATTGTTATGTCTCACTGATTACAAATCTTTGAATCAGATTATTCTTTGATATGGAAAGCCTGTCATATGATACTCATGTGTCTTTCTTGTTCCTTGTCCCTCTTTGCTTCTGTCATATTGATATGTATATGGCATAATGTTATATTGTAACTGTTATTGAACTCTCTAAGCGTCACCTGCTTATCCCTCTCAATGTTTAAACTTTTGCAGGTGATAAGCATCCAATATAGTTTTATACTGGTAGAAGATGTAGAATAGATAATATTATAACTTTTGTAATGTATTCCTAGGAAAAATATGTAATATATAAAATATTGTAAAAATCTTAATAGTCGGTTTGTATCCAGTCTATGTAAATAAATTATCAATGTAAAATATTGTTTTATGAATATGCATGTAGCATATTTTGGAGTAACAATTGTCTAATATGAAAGTTAGGGTCTTTCATTGAAGTTTAAAACTAGTTCATGTGTTCATAAGATATAAAAGTTAATCCAATAATTTATAAACAAGTTATGGTTTATAAAATAATACTTTAGGTGTATTTTTTGTATTATCTAGCATAAGTAGTACATGTATTCACCCCCGAAAATATATAAAATAGGGGTTGTAACACTCACCTTAAAGTGTGATTGTTGATTTGTTTTCGAGAATCGATGCGAGAAACTGGGATGTATTGTCGTGAACTCGCTACTCCGAGATCGATTTAGTTTCCTAAGGAAATATTAACATAAATCAATATGTGGAGGTATTTGGTATTTTTAACTAAGTAAAGGACTTAATAATTTCCAAGGTTTTGTTAATCCAAAATTTTATTTAATAATTTATTAAATAAGTTTTATCTAAAAATTTAATTTAATATCTTCCAAAATTTTGATTTAAAATTCTATTTAAATTAAAATTTTATTAAATAATTTCTAAAAAATTATTTAATCTAAGGTTTATTTAATATAAAATAAATCAATATTATTTAAAAAAATATTTTTTTTTTGTAAATTTTGAATTAAAATCTTGGATTTGTTTGAAAGGATATTTCCATAAGAGGGTGGGTTTTGAACATTTTAATTGAAGTTTCATTGGCTTAGGACTAATTTAGAAAATATTTCTACAATGAGGGTAAATTATTTCTAATTGAAACTCAAGTTTGGAAATAGAGGTTGAACATGAGGAGGGTTTCCTCCTGTTCGTTCTTCATGTAGTCGACGAACGAAGAGGAAAAAAAGAAATTGTCCTGTGGTTTTCAGTTTGATCGACGAAAGGCAAGCAAAAATGAACAAGAGGGTGTTGGAGGTTACTTTCAGCAGGTGGAGGAAGGCGATGGCACAAGGTGGCAACGTCGAGGTGGCAGGGGGTTCCGGGGGTGGTTTCCTCCGGTTCTTCCTCCTGTTTTGAGTTGAGATCGACAAAGAGGAAGGTTGGTTGGATGTGGGGGCTTAAGGAGGGGTTATAAGGTGGTGGTAGGGTGGCTTTTGGGTAGTGGAATGGTGGTGTTGAGTGTTTATACCGAGAGAGAGAGAGAGAGAGAGAGAGTTTAGAGAGAAAGATAGAGATATTTGGAGATAAAGAAGAGAACTGATGGTTGTGGTGTGTTATGAGGCTCCATATGCTTCATTTTATAAAGAAATCACACACTCACAACCCTTTTTTAGCTATACCTCAAACATCCGTACCTTATACCCTTTTGGTGTTGTGTGCAAGCAAAAGGGTGAGGAAAGGGAAGAGAGGTTACGTAGGTATTGCAAGAGTGGAGGCCAAATCTGATCTTTTTGCTTATTGAGTCATATGTGGGCCCCACATGAGGTTATACCCTCATTAAGTGCTCAAACACATCATAATCAGGTGCATCAGGATCCGAATGTCGAGAATTTTTTTCAAAAGTGCCAATAGATAGAGTTTAATTTAAGATTCCAAAACTCAAATGGGTTAAGTTTTCAAGTTACGGATCTCCGGGAAATTACGTTTAAAGTTTCACGTCTAAATAGCCTGTAACGCTCGATTTTTCGATTTTTGCAAATATTTTTGCTAAAAATATTTTGATTATAAAATTTAATATTAGGCTATAGCCTAATTCCAAAAGCGCTCTCAGAATTTCCATCAGAGGTGTGTAACTGCTTTAACGGATCGATTCGGTTTTACGCGATTAAAGAAAACCAGTATTTTATTGTCCGTTTTCTTAAAATGGTTGTATCTTTTGCATACAAACTCTGTTTTGGATGTTCTTTATGTTTTCGTAAATAGGGGAACATGTACTATAATATTTTAATGTTTGCTTTGCTCAAAACTGCTCAATATGAAATTTCCGTTTTTTAGACGCATTAATTAGTGTTGCAGGTTGAGCGGTTTGATTTGGTTGACAGTTTACACATTTGGAAGTAAGGTATCATTTGACATCTTATAATATATGAAATAACTCATTTATTTTACATTAGATGCACTAAAACTGAATGAGTTAAATTACAAACAGATTTATTGTAATTTAGCCGCTCGTAGTTTTTGCCTTAAATTTCGGGATGTCACATTACCTCCCCATTAAGGGAATTTCATCCCAGAATTATTAAGTTCTAGACTACTTTGTGCTATCATTAAATCGTTTCAGTAGTGGAGGGAGCATCACTGAACAAGTGTGGATACTTTTGTTTCATTTGATCATCGCATTCCCAAGTAAACTCCAACCCGCTATGAGAGTTCCATCGGACTTTTACTTTAGGTATGAGACTTTGCATGAGTCTCTTGATCTCCCGATCCATGATCTCCACGGGTTCTTCCATGAAGTGAAGCATGGTGTTGACCTGGATCTTATCGAGTGGAATGACGAGGTTCTTATCGGATAGACACTTTTTAAGATTACACAAGTGGAAGGTATCGTGAACCTTGTTAAGTTCTTGAGGTAATTTGAGCTTGTAAGCTACCATACCAATCCTTGCCAGGATTTTGAAAGGTCCGATATAATGGGGGTTTACCTTTCCTCGTTTTCCAAATCTGATGATGCCCTTCCGTGGAGCAACCTTTAGCAGGATATAGTCTCCTACTTTGAATTCCAATGGTTTACATCTGATGTCAGCATAACTCTTCTGTCGACTACGTGCGGCTTTTAACCATTCCTTTATCTAAACAATCTTTTCCATTGTTTCTTGAATGAAGTAATTAGTATATCCACAATATGTTTTCTAGCTAGTTGGGTATCTCCTACTTCTTCCCAGCATAGCAGAGATCGACATTTGTGCCCGTACAAGGTCTCGAATGGAAAAGTTCTCAATGAATCTCTGATAATAGCCTGCAAGCCCTAAGAATTGGTGTACTTCGGTTAGTGTTGTTGGTACTTTCCAATTCTTAACTGCTTCAATCTTCGCAGGATCGACATGAATCCCTTTATTGCTGACCACATGGACGAGGAAATACACCTCGTTAATTCATGACTCGCATTTAGAAAACTTTGCATAAAGTTTCTCTTTTCTTAACAGCTCCAAAATTTGACACAAGTGTTGGCCATGTTCTTCCTTGGTTCGTGAATATATCAATATATCATCAATGAAGACGATCACGAATTTATCCAAGTAGGGTTTACACACCCGATTCATAAGGTCCATGAATACGGCTAGTGTGTTGTTCAGTCCAAATGGCATAAACAGAAACTCGTAGTGTTCATATCTAGTTCGGAATGTCGTCTTGAGAATGTCCGCTTCTTGAACTCTAAGTTGATGGTAGCTGGATCTTAGGTCAATCTTTGAATAATAGCAGGATCCTTGCACCTGGTAGAATAGGTAATCGATCCTCGGGAGTAGATACTGATTCTTGACGCTGAGCTTGTTCAAGTCTCAATAGTCGATGCACATCCTGAACGATCCGTCCTTCTTTTTGATAAATAATACCGCAGCTCCCCATGGAGAGAAGCTTGGGCAGATAAAGCCTTTGTCGAGAAGTTCTTGAAATTGACTGGATAGTTCTTCCATTTCCAATGGAGCTAGACGATACGGAGATCGTGCCACTAGTGCTGCACCCAGGATTAGGTCGATTCGGAATTCAACCTGTCTGACTGGAGATACTCTGGGTAGATCTTCTGGAAATACGTTTGGGTAGTCGCACACTTGTGGTACATCTTTGATTTTGTTACCCTTTCCTTGCATATCCACCACGTAGGCCAAGAAAGCGTAGCACCTCTTTTGCAAATACTTCCTTGCCTTCATGCAAGTGACGATCTTAGGTTCTTCCCAGCTATGTCTCCGTAAATCACAAGGTCTTCATCGTTTGTTAAGGGTAATCGTACAGCCTTTTCATAACTTAAAACTTTCGCTTGATGGATTGATAACCAATCCATTCTGATGATCACATCGAAACTTTCAATGGTCATGGATTTAAGTTAACATAGAAAACATGGTTATTCAGGGTGAGAAGGCAATTTGTGAGTATTTCTAAGGTGCCTTCTATTTTACCATTTGCTACTTCTACCGTGTAAGCTTCATTAACTTTTCATGATTCATGACTTATCATCTTTCTAAACTTGTAGGAAATAAAGCTCCTGTCGAAACCAGTATCAAATAATATGGAAGCATAAATATTGTTGATAAGAAACGTACTGATAACTACAGTTGGTTCCTAGCGTGCATCTCCCGCACCAATCACGAATTCCCTTCCTTTACCACCTTGATTCTTCAGCTTAGGCAGTCTTTCTAGAAATGCCCTAGCTGGTTGCATTCAAAGCCTCAACTTCCTCCTGCAACCATAGTTGGGGTTGTGTTTTACGGGGATCTCCTACAGAACTTAGCGGTGTGGCCCTTTAAATTGTAGTAGTTGCATATCATGCAATTCCTAACATGATGATAGTTGCACTTGTTGCAGCGAGGTAGAGTTCCAGAGTAAGGTTTTGCTGGAGTGGGAGTGTTTGTGATTGCAACATACACTATTATAGGTTCTGGATTAGGCTTGCGATGTTTGAAGTTCCCATTCGACTTTCCATGGAACTTCTTCTTTGTACCTCCAGTTTGTTTCTTTTCTTTTAGTGGAGTCATGGTACCTCGATGGACACATTGCTCAGTCAACTGATAGGCAAGTTGCTTAGCACTTTCGAAAGTGGATGCTCCGGATGCAGTAACCAAACCTTGGACCAGTGATGCTAGTCCCCAAATGTATCTCTTTGTCTTCCTATCTTCTGAAGGCACCATTCCTGGCAAAAGGTTAGCAAGGTCATTGAATCGCGAAGTGTAGGCAGCCACCTCTGATCCTTGCATGGTCAGATTCCAAAGTTCTTATTCTAGAGCATGGATTTCCTGTCGGGGGCAATATTCTCTGATCATCATCTTTTTAATGGTTCCTAACCCATGGCATAAGCTTCTATGATTCTCATAGACTTTGCATGGTTATTCCACCAAGTTAAGGCGGAGTCCATCAGTGTCCATGTAGCGTACTTGACGCATGCAGTCATCAGGGCAAGCACTTATGTGAAAAACTGCCTCGGTCTTTTCTATCCAACGGGATAGACCAACACCTCCTTCAGTTTCATAGAAGGATCAAGGTTTGAAACCCATGAATTCCTTGTAGGAGCAGTGTTCGGGGTTGTTTTAGTGAGTTATTGGAGTGCCACTTCCACTATTCCCAGTGTTTCCATTTCGGGCTGCCACATATGTTACCAAGGCTGAAGCAATTCCTTGTGCAAGCATGTTTTGCATCATGGTGGGGTCTATTTGGAAAGTTAGTTTTACATTTGTTGTGTTAGTAGTTACTTCATGGTTCGGATTTTCTACTAAGGTTTAAGTTACTTGTGGGACTTTCCACCAGTTGCCTCGGGGAGTTGGCGGTGGACGAACTTGTGGTTCCTTTCGTAGAGGCATTGTCCTAATATGTTAGATAGGTAATTTAAGTTGTTTTAAACCATGTATTTATAATAGGCATGCGTGTATTTTGTATTAATTCAATTTGTTTTCCCCCGAAATCATACAGATTTCCAAGTACATTCTTGTTTTACAATGGTTTGTAAAGAATCAAGTTTATGAGTGGTAGTATGAGTGAGAGAGATTCGAGTTAATGTTTATAGTGATTTGTATAATTGAACTATGTGAATGAGTGTACCCTGCTACAATGCTTCATTGGACGTTGTAGTAATGATTGTAGACACCTATCACCCGCTTCGATTGATCGGTTGAGGTTTTAGCTAGCAACCGTAGGAGAGGATTTCAACCTCGTATAGATCTATACATATGTATCTCGCTCTGAAGATTAAAGGTTATAGTAGTGTGGATATGCTAAGTGTTTAGACTCATCTAATGAAGAACGTATCACTAAAAATCCCTTAACTAAAAAGCATGTGAATAGCTCTTAACCCTAACTTAAAAGTGGATAAGTTCAAGGCATAATGAATCGTAAAGAGTTTATAAAATTCGAGCATAATTAGAATGCATGTATAGTATAAGGCACTAGTGTAATGCCCTGTTCTAAAAAGTGTTCGTTATAGATTTCAGAGGCCAAGGCTAGGGGAGTTTTGGTCTTTTATGGGCTTTGAGGTTATTTCAGAAAGTTTTGAGGCGGGGTGTGTTGCTAGAAGCATAGGGCTTCTCGCCACCTTTTCATGGATATAAAGTTCGTCGGAAACGGACTCGAAACGAAGAAGTGGCGATACTTTGGAAATGTTGCCAATAATACTCCCTAATAAGGAATTGTGACAAGGTGGTCCTATGCATGCATGGAATGCATGCGTGTGAAGTAGTTGGGTACGCCCATCATAAGTTGGGTTACGCCCAGCGTAGAAGGGAAAGTGAACGCGGGTGCAGAGAGGCATTCGCCCAGCGTACGTGTAGGTACGCCCAACGTACGCTTAGACTCACTAAGCCCTAAATTTTAGGGTATGCCACTATATAAAGAATATAACGCCCTGGATATCAGCCTCCCTCTCATCCTAAGACAGCTAGCACGAAATCCTAATCCTCCCTTAAGTGTTCTTGGAGCTTTGGTGGCCATTAGTGAGCATCTTGGTGTTATAGGACCATTTTCCAAGCAAATAAGAAGCAAGCAAGGCGGTGGATCAAAGAAGGAGTTGTAGATCTGGGAGTTTTGCCTATTTCCATACCTTTTCAAGGTATAAAGTCTTGAGCTTGAAGATTATTCTCTTAGATCTCCCATAGGATGAGTTTTTGGACCTTTTAGGTCCCAGGATTGGACCTTTATGACTCAACATGTTTTGTTAGGCCTTGAGTTGCCATTCTCTGTTCTAAATGAGTCCCCAAGGCAGAAAGTTGCCATCTTGTGTGTCTTAATGGGTTCATTCATGAGATCTAGTCATTTCCATGAAAGTATATTGTCACATTTCAAGTTTGGGCCTTTTTGGTGGGTTGCAAGTCACCAAGTAGCCGACTTTATGGATTAAGACATCAATAAGGACTTGGATCTGAGTTTGTAGCCCCTGGAGTGGAGGAATAAGCACTTAATGGAAAAAGGATTTGGCAGGAGGATTACGCTGAACGTACGTGTAGGTACGCCCATCGTACTCACCTTTGTGCCTGTACGCTAAGCGTACATTGGAGTACGCCCTGCGTAATGTTGCCAGTTGGGTTCCGAGCATTTGGGCCTCGGTGTGGGCTGTGTTTTGGACTATAGGTCTTTGAGCCTTAATGGGACATCAGGAGTCAGTGATTGTGGGCCAAGTATATGTGTTGGGCTTAGGGTTAGGCCCAATAAAAGGATTAGGCCATTAATGGGCCAATAGTGGGCTTGGGAAGCCTATCTAGTGTCAGACCTTTTATATTATGTTTAAGCCTTAGTTATGAGCCATATTGGGGGTAGGGGTAAAATGGTCATTTTACCCTGAGAAGGACTATTGC
The DNA here is from genome assembly GCF_051521515.1 of Lactuca serriola. NCBI lineage: Eukaryota > Viridiplantae > Streptophyta > Magnoliopsida > Asterales > Asteraceae > Lactuca > Lactuca serriola. Next base: position 270,518,315 of record NC_136412.1, on the reverse strand, counting down.
ATTGAGCTGAGTGTTATTTGATCGTGGTAGCTCGGGGAGCTGAGGGTGCATCAGTCGGGAAAAACTTCAGCTAGCAGCCAGAGGGTTATCAGCAAAGTTCAGCAGTGCGGGTGAGTCTCCCTTTGTGTGAATGGGTCTACGGCCACAATGTCGGCTCATGTAGTTATGAGTATGAAGACCCGGGGGTTAGCCCTAGGCATTGTTTGCTAGTATGGTATTCAGGACCAAGGTCCAATGTAGGGCGGATGCCCAAGGAATGGTTTGCATGATAGGGTATACTTGTTGTCTGTGTGATACTTGTATGTGCATGGTAGGGAGGTGAGTGTGGGCGAGGTCCCGTATCTCACCATTAGCAAAGTATGGACGGGGTTCCATATCTCATCAGTAGCAGAGCAGGGGCGAGGCTCGAGTTAGGATGTAGTGAGTGTGGGCGAGGGCTCGTATCTCATCATCAACAGAGATGTGAACAGGGTTCCATGACTCATCAGTAGCAGGACAGGGGTGGAGCCCAAGATAGGCGAGGCCTTAGGATAGTAAAGCAGTAGGGTATGTTCAGTTTATGTGTTATGTGCTATGGTTATATGTTGCATGCGTTTAGCGGGCGGGGCCCAAAGACAGGCGCGACCTAAAGTAAAACATATTTGTATACCGAGCGGGGCTCAGAGACAGACTTGCAGTATGTGTTTATGTATGGTATGTGGTAGGTTGGGGAAGTCACTAAGCTTCGTGCTTACAGTTTTCAGTTTTGGTTTCAGGCACTTCCGGTAGCGGAAGGAAGAACTCAGGGTGATCGCATGGCACACACAGTATTCAGTCAGCCTGGGATGTTTTACTCTGATAATAAGAATATGTTTTGAATTAATACTCCGATTTTATGTTATGATATATGTTATGGGTTGACAAATGTGGTTTAAGTAACGTATTAAAAATGAAATTTTTAGTCATGATTTTTGAGTCGTTTCAACTAGCTTTTATAACAAAGTATGTTTCTTGTATGAACTCCATAGTAAAAAGGCATATGTTATTTCAATAGTTGTATTATTCTAACAACATTACATACTAGGATATTGAAGTTTAAAACTAGTTCATGTGTTCGTAACATATAAAAGTTAAACCAATAATTTGTAAACAAGTTAGAGTTTATAAAATAATACTTTAGGCGTATTTTTGTATTATCTAGCATACGTAGTACATGTATTCTCTCCCGAAAATATATAAAAGAGGGGTCATAACACTCACTTTAAAGTGTGATTGCCGATTTGTTTTTGAGAATGGATGCGAGAAACCTGAATGTATTGTGGTGAACATGCTACTCCGAGATCGATTTAGTTTCCTAAGGAAATATTAACATGAATTAACATGTGGAGGTATTTGGTATTTTTAACTAAGTAAAGGACTTATTTAATAATTTCCAAAGTTTTATTAATCCAAATTTTTATTTAAATAATTTATTTAAATAAATTTAATCTAAAAATTTAATTTAATATCTTCCAGAATTTTGATTTTAGAATTTATTTAAATTAAATTTTTATTTATTAATTTCTAAAATTTTATTTAATATAAAATAAATCAATATTATTTAAAACTATTTTTTTAAATTTTGAATTAAAAGCTTGGATTTTTTTAAAGGAAATTTCCATAAGAGGATGTGTTTTGAACATTTTAATTGAAGTTTCATTGGTTTAGGATAAATTTTAAAAGATTTATACAATGAGGGTAAATTATATTTAATTGAAACTCAAGTTTGGAAATAGAGCTTGAACAGGAGGAAGCTTTCCTCCTGTTCGTTCTTCATGGAGTCGACGAACGAAGGAGGAAAAAAAAGAAATCATCATGTGGTTTTCAATTTGATCGATGAAAGGCAAGAAAAAATGAACAAGAGGGTGTTGGAGGTTACTTATAGCAGGTGGAGGAGGGAGGTGACACAAGGTGGCAGGACCCGACGACGTGGCAACCTCAAGGTGGCAGGGGTTCCAGGGGTTGTTTCCTCTGGTTCTTCCTCATGTTTTGAGTTGAGATCAACAAAGAAGAAGGTTGACTGGAGGTGGGGGTTTAAGGAGGGGTTATAAAGTGGTGTAGGGTGGATTTTGGGTGGTGGAATGGTGGTGTTGAGTGTTTATATTGAGAGAAAGTTTGGAGAGAGTTTAGAGAGAGAGAGATAGAGATCTTTAAAGATAGAGAAGAGAACTAATGGTTGTAATGTGTTATGAGGCTCCATATGCTTCATTTTATAGGGAAATCACACACTCACAACCCTTTTGAGGCATACCTTAAACATCCATACCTTGTACCCTTTTGGTGTTATGTGCAAGCAAGAGGATGAGGGAAGGGAAGAGAGGTTACGTGGGTATGGCAAGAGTGGAGGTGAAATATGATATTTTTTGCTTCTTGGGTCATATGTGGGCCCCACATGAGGTTATACCCTCATTAAGTGCTCAAACACACTCATAATAGGGTACATCGGGATCCGAATGTCAATAATTTTTTTTCGAAAGTGCTAATAGATAGAGTTTAATTCAAGGATTCCAAAAACTCAAACGGATTAACTTTTCGAGCTACGGTCTCTAGGAAATTGCGTTTAAAGTCATGCTGAAGACTCTGCAGGTATTGTTGGATCGGTTCGAGGATATGGTTTGTGTATGTTGCGGTATGGTAGCATTTGAAGGTCTGGCCCCGGGTAGTGATCTTGATTAGTTGAGATAGTGCATGGGCTTGAGAGTCCCTGCGATCAGAGTCAGAGCATATGTGTTGGATGGATAGCAGTTACGCTATGAAGGAGTGGTGCAGCGTTGGGCAAGCGCCGTGGCACTTGTCGGAGTGACAAGGCGGCCAAGTGGATTCCTTGGTAAAGGAATGAGAGAGGAGTGTAACTCTGAGAGGGAGTGCAAGTTCACGGAAGTGAAAGCGGCAGAGCAGAGTTATGATTAGAGTGATCCGAGTATGGTCATTGAGCAGCGTGTTTGCGGCAGTGGAACAGAATCACATCCGGGTTGGGATGTCAGCAGAGGTCGCGGAAGGAATTCTGCGGGTGTAGAGCCAAGAGGCTCGGAAGGGATGCAAGGAGGGAGTCTCGGGCCCTCAGTGCGATTCTGATCAGGGAAGTGCGTATGTAGTAGTGGTTCATCCTGGGGGATGTTTGGAGATGTCATCATAGTATCGGGTTTTCCGAACCTGAGGGTGCTAGAGCTAGTTCAACATGTGTATGTGATTGCAAGAGGAGAACTCATGGGAGTTGCTCTGAAGAATGTGTCTTTCTGTCAGTAGAATGATTAGAGTTGGACTTGGATCGGGAATCTGGTGGTGCATGGTTATTTTCTAGCTCATATGGGTCGAGTGATGGTTGTGATTTGGATCAGTGTTGCATCATGAGTAGTACTCAGTTGTTAAGTGGAGTTATCAGAGGGTAAAGCTGGTGGCCGGCTTGAGACGGTGGTCAGGACACCGCAAGAAAGGAGAAAGTGAGTTTCAGGTTTCGATGGTTGAGCGTTAAGGACCTTGGCCTGGTTAATGCCAGGTGGTGCATTACGGGAGTAGTTCTGGAGTTGAATTGCCGCAGGCTTCGAGGGCGAAGCCTAATGTAAGTGGGGGAGAATTGTAACACCCCGGAATAGCAAGAGTAAAGTTGAAGGGCTAAAAGAGTAAAATGGGAAGGAGCGACTAAGCGAGTCCACGAGTGGACTCGGCGAGTAGGGTCGCGACTCTAGTCGCGTGTTAAATGACCAACTCGGCGAGTTGGTGCTGAGTGGAGAAAACCCTAAATCCGTAGGTTGAGCCCTATATAAAGAACATTATGTCTTCTCCCCAGCCTCCTTATCACCCCTTGAGTTCCAGAAGCCCTGATTTCGTGAGAAAACACCATTGTTGAGTGAATTGGAGCTTGGAGAAGTGGTTGTTGAAGAAATCTTGAAGGAGAAGAGACTTGGATCAAAGGGCTTTGCAAGGATCCGGATTAATCTTCTCTCGGAGCTTCCTTTTGAGTTATTATTTCATTGTTTGGGCTGCTATTGTCTAGATTCATCATTATGGGGGTGTTAGAGATCATATCTTTTGGTGTATTGGAGTTTAGAGGTTAGATCTGAGGTTGCTACCTCAGATCTGGAATGGAGAAGGGCTAGAATGCATAAAAGTCCCAGTTTATGAGTGATTGAAGGAGCTATCTTGTCCCAAACCCTAGCCCTAGAGTGTTAAGTGCCTAGATCTCCTTGGATTCACGTAAAGTTTGCCACTTTACGTGATGGATGGCCTTAGGAAGGGTAGATCTATGGTTTGGATCATCTGCATGGCTTGGAAAGCCTCTGTATGGATTCAAACCCGGTGGTACTCGGCGAGTCACATGGGTGGACTCGGCGAGTTGCTTGAAGATATGCTGAGACTCGACGAGTTGGAAGAACAAATCGGCGAGTTGGATGAAGATGGCCTGGAACTCGACGAGTTGGAAGAACAACTCGGCGAGTAGGTTGAAGATAGCCTTAGACTCGACGAGTCTGTTCTTGGACTCGGCGAGTCTTGTCGAAGAGTCCCAATCTTTTCTGGTTGAGTCGTGAACCGGTGGGTCAAGGGGATGACTCGATGAGTTGTGTGTGAGTGGACTCATAGTTGTTGAACTCGGCAAGTCTCGGGGTGGCTCGGCGAGTTGAGTCGCGGTTGGGGAAATTCTGAGCATGGGGACTCGGCGAGTCATCGAGTTGACTCGGCGAGTAGAGTCAGTCAGGGGTTGACTTTGACCAAGGGTTGACCAGTGGTTTCCAGGGGCATTTTGGTAATTGTTGGATATTGTTTTGAGTTCAGTGCTTTGGTGGTTGTCCAGTGGTGGAGATCGTATCAGTGATCGGAGCAGCTTGGGTTATCTGTTCAGTCGGCAGTTGCGAGGTGAGTTATCCTCACTATATCAACAGGGTCTAAGGCACCAAGGCCGGCCATTATCGGATTGAGATCCGGGTATTTGTTGTTATGTTATTGCTTTGATATGTTTGCATCCTAGTAGCTAGGATGGTATATGTTAGAGACCTGGTTGAGATCTGTATCCTGAGAGATAGGGTGATGCTATACTAGTGACCGGTTAGGTCGGTATCCTGGTTAGGATGATGATATGTCATGTGATCTGTTTGATCTGCTTGTTGACTGTGAATTGCTATATGATTGTATGTATATGTGCACATGGTTGTTTGGACTGGAGTTGGGTTGAGGCGGGTCATGCTTTGTGTTGTAGGCCAAGATACCCAGGGCAGACCGGTTGTCCCGAAGGCCCAGCGAGCGGTCCGGATAGGATGTAGGCCCCAAGAGGGCAGACCAGACGTGTCGAGGCTCGGAGAGTGGACCAGACCGACTGAAGGCCCGGTGCGGGCGGACCAGTCATACTGTAGACTCAGAGAGTGGACCAGGTGGATTGAAGGCCCGGTGCGGGCGGACCAATCACACTGCAGACTCGATGTATGTGATTAGATTCGGAGAGTGGACCAGGTGGATTGAAGGCCCGGTACAGGCGGACCAATCACACTGTAGACTCGACGTATATGGCTAGACTCGGAGGGTGGACCAGGTGGACTGTTGGCCGGTGCGGCGGACCAATCCCATAGTAGACCCGAAGTGCATGGTTGTTCTGTGATCAGATATGTTATGGCATGTTATGTGTGTATTATATATGTGGTTGGCATTTTGGGGGTATCTCACTAAGCTTTCGGGCTTACAGTTGTGGTTTAATGTTTTTTAGGTTCTTCAGGAGACCGTGGCAAAGCGAAGGCGTGATCGTACCGCTCCTCATGTTTATATTGTGATGAGATTCTGGGAATACTTAAAATAAATTGTATTGAAAACCTTTTTGTAATAACTTTAATGGAATCGGATTGTTTTCGAAAATTTTAAATTGGTTGAAATTTTTGGTCGTTACAATAATATAAGTAATTTATTAAAATGTTATTCAAATATTTATATATCCTAAGAACATAAATATTTTAAATTTTAAATGTTTGATGTAATATTTAAAATTTTGAAAATTTTAATTTTTTATGTAATATTTGAATATTTAAAAATTTAACAATTAAAAAAATTATGTTAACTACATGGAAAAATACATTTTTAATATGAAACTCCATTAACAAAAATCCTATAATCAATTTATTTGTGTCATTTTTTTAATATTGAATTATATATAAAAAAGTACATATTATAATAAATTAATAAATAAACCTTCATTGTTATTCTTAGCATTTTAACCCTTCTATAAAATCACTTCATAGATATTGGAATTCTAACTAAAAGTTGGGACAATTTCCAAAAGTAACACTACCCATTTTTAGTTCACACAATTACTTTGCTGCAAAAACCAGTCAATTCACATCCAAATTTCCAAAAGTAACCCTTTTATAAAAACACTTCATAAATATTGTTATACAAATACATTAACTATGGTTTTTAGTTTAATAGTTGTTCAAAACAAATTAGAATCAATAACTCTAAGTTGTATTAGAGAATCTATCTATTTTATTTGAGAGATAAATACTTGGAATTTTTTACAAAAAAACAAAAAAAAAACTCTTTTGTAGAATTCCCACACAACAGTTGGTTCCAAGATTTAACCATTTTACCCTTAGGATTGATCCTTACCTGCTGTGAGTTTTGGGTCTATATAGATATTGTCTTTTTGGTGTTGGCTTCAAATTTTTGCCCACTTTCCATGTACATCCCAGCCGCTTTGCTTTGCTTTTCATTTTAAGACCTTTTTACCCCTAACTCTGATTGGAAGCTTATATGGGCCTAGTTAATTCGTTATTTCTTTTCCTTTGGAGCTTTTCTGGTGTGACCATTACCTCTCAAATTCCCAACTGTTGGTGTCCTTACTGGCGTCTTATCTATGTTCTGGATGTCTTGACCATTTTTCTGTTGGGGGTCGTTTGCTTGTTTCCTACTATGTCATTTATTTATAGTTTTCCTTGGTGATATATTGTGTGTTATAGATACAAATATATAGATCAAATCTATTTGGTTTTCTCACTCGGTGAGTTCCCCTGCAAGTATCCGAGTTGTTTATATTAACATCAGAATTCACAAAAAACTCGGTCATAGTCTTATAAATGTAAAAATATAGGTTAATGTTACAATTCATTATTAAAGCAATGTACCCTCAGAATGAGCATCATCCTCCACCAGTCTCATTTATTTGTTGAGCGTGTTTTGCCTATTTGTGTGAATTACATAAGACATCTCAATTTTGGTATTTGAATAAATTAAATAAAAATAAAAAATTATTATAATTTTATAAATATGGAAGCTCGCCTTTATCTTTGTCCTCGGTAGCACATGTTATTATCCTACACAAATACAAATTAGTTAAATGGAATACTATATCATATTAACAAAAAAAAAACCAAGTAGATGAAGAAATTAAACATATACTTACCAAACATGAAAGTTCAAAGGTTCTTGCATTTAGCCCTTGATATTATCATATATCTCACTAAAAAGAGAATTTTACAATCAAAATAGAAACTATGAAGTCAACAAAGCATTTTCTAATAAGATAGGCATATAAAAAAATTATGTTAAATTAATGAAAATTAGAAACAAAATTAAGATAAAGCATAAAAAATAAGAAAACTTATCTTTATAACTTCTATGGCTTTACTTGTATGAAATATATTGTTAATTTTTGCATTTAAATTTTAACCAACTATAAAATTACAATTGAGCTTGTACCAGATAATCCATGCAATATCATTATAAGTCAATGTTGGTTTGGGCCATCTCACTCACCTTGAGCCATTTTCCTGTCATTGAAGTTGATTAAACAATCATTTTTCTCAAAATTGGTCAGATAAATAATGAAATTTATTGAATATTGGAGCTCAAAATCTAACATCCACACCAATGATGCTCTTTTCTGCAAAACATAATAACAAACATTAATCAGCAAAAATAATAGAGTTGTCAACAAAATAAATATGCCAAGACTCAAACCATAACTCAAAGAGTTGATTTAGAGTGGGAGAAAAAGAAACACCATGGTAGTAATATCATTTCAATATCTGGATAAATTGGATAAAATTAGCTGAACATGGAGTTTCTAGAATGCTAAATATGGATTTCTTTAAAATGGGTGAAATTCTCATAATTTCATATCTAGATATGAAACAACATCATCATCCGTGACCAGGATGGTCAATGTTAGCATCTGAAATAAAAGTTTACCATATGTTTGACATCAAGAAGCTTTCTATACCTCAAGTAGATCTTTTAGCTGTTATGTAGCTATACAACTTGAATCTATCTTCCATTGCAAAACCTAGAAAAAGTAGAAGGATAATTCATTTGAATTTAGAATAAAAATATAGAAAACAGATATGTAGTTTTAAAGTTTATAATCTTCAACTTAACATTTTGTGCCCTAGATTCAGATCTAGTATCTTATATATATGATACTCAATCCTTTAGATGCATCAGTTGGCCAAAATATCGATAAACTATAAACACCACACTAAAAAACTATTAGTAAAAATTCAACAAAATCTTTAAAACACCTAATTTGGGCACTTGTTTGTAGCTTTTGAAGAGGGGGACAATTCACACATAAAGTCTAATGATAAAGAGGTCATTAAGCTCTAACCGTACTAATGTGCAAAGAGGAAACATCTTATGTGAATCCAACATCTCAACAGTTGACGGGTGAACAAATCAAGTGAGCGAGAATGCGTGTAACAGAAAGCTTATGTAAAAGCTTACCTTGAGGGCGTCGCCAGGAAGGCGGATTTCCAGATCCAAATCAGCAAAAGCTCAATGTGACATGTGTGTGAATTCCAATGTTAATATAAGCAACAACATATGTGGTTATGAAGAATAATAACATCAACATTTATAGATATTGGTTGAGATTTGGGTTAGGGTGTTTAGAGAGAAGAAGGTAGAAGTTAGTTAGAGGAGATGACAATAAATGACATGTCTAGGGTTTTCAGAGAAGGTTGAGTGGTGTTAGAGACGGTGGTCTCTAGGGTTTTCAGATAGACAATGGTTCACTGGTGGTGCAATGGTAGTGGAGTTGAGAGGAGAAGGGAGCACCAGTTCGAGGAAGGTTTTGTTTTTAAGAGACTTTTTTTTATCGAAAAATGATTTTAAATATATCAAAATTCATAATTTTTTTATTTTCTATAAATAGATATTAATATTGATATAGTTTTAAGATAGAATAATTTTTTTATAGTTTTATATCTCGTTACTAATAAGTGAACAAAATGCATCAGAATTTTATTACAATACATTCGTTATTTACTTATGAATAAAACATATGCTTAATTGTTTTTACCGTTTATGTATCATTCATATATAAATATAACATATAATAAAGTTTTCTTACCTAAAATATATTTGTATACATTATCTTTCGTCACATATTATCTTCATATATAAATAAAACGTGTATTAACTGTTGTCATATATTATATTCATATATTAATAAAACATTTATCTGATTTTTGTTACAGTTTATTTGTTATTCATATATGAATAATTAATATGTCAATAACAGATGAAATATTTTTAAATTTCAAACTACTTATTCATATATAAGTAGCAAACGAACTATCTGATAAATGTGTTACTCACATATAATATGACATGTGAGGAGAGCTAATACACATTTTATTCATATGTGAATATAACGTAGGACGAGAGTTGATGTAAAAAATATTTTAGCTAAGAAAAATCTAATTACATGTTATATTTATAAATGAATGATACTTAAACTGTAATAAAAACTAAATAAATAATGAATGTATTTTTTTCATACATGAATGTTACTTAAATGGTTTATTCATAAGTGAATAACGAATGTAATGTAAAAAAAACTGATACAATTTTATTCACATATGAATAAAAATGTATTTTATTTAATAAAAAAGTTTATTATGTGTTATATTCATATATGAATGATACTTAAACTATAGAAAAAATTAAGCATATTTTTTATTCATTAGGAATAACGAATGTACTATAGTAAAAATCTGATGTACTTTTATTTACTTATTAATAACCAGAGCTGAAACTATACAAAAAATAAAAATTGTACTTAAAACTATATAAATATGGATGTCTATTTATAGAGAATAAAAATTATGAATTTTGATATATTTAAAATCGTTTTTTGATAAAATAACTCTTTCAAAATTAAAAAAAACGAAAAAAAAAAAAACTATGTTTTTGTATATATTAAAGTAATAATTAGCATAGTTAAGGAAACATATTAATACTTTGAAAACACATGTGTATATATTTACCCTTTCCGTCGGTACGAGAGATTTGTGGAAAAATAAGTATGTCACTGAGATTGATTCCTTAATTCTCAACTTTTTTTCTTTTTTTCAATTGAACTTGTATGTATATATATATATATATATATATATATATATATATATATATATATATATATATATATATGGGAAAAGTGAATATACCCTTAAGGGTATATAAGCTTAGGTACCCAAACTCACTATATTACGTCATTTCGTATCATATATATACATTGTAATTATTCAATGTTCTTATAATTCAACTTCTAACTTGATTTACTTCGAGGATATTTATAAATTTCACATTTATTGTCCTCTTACATAATTTTCATTTTTAACTATAATATATATAGCCTAGTAATGTTCGACAAAAAAATGTAATGTAAGAGGAAGATAATGATGAAATATTGGAAATGTTGAACGTAAATAAAGCTAGGGGTTGAAGTTTAAGAACATTATAATGAATATATGAAACAAAACATTGTATTATGGTGGGTTTGGATACCTAAGCTTATATACCCTTAAGGGTATATTCACTTTTCCATATATATATATATATATATATATATATATATATATATATATATATATATATATATATATATATAACCCATAGGAACCGCGGTTAAAAAATTAATTAAACTTTTATAATAAAAACTCAAAATTATTAATCAATAATTTTAAACAAATTATTTTAAATAAATTATTAATTGAGAGATATTTTTTAGTTATATAAAATTATAACCGTTGATTTAAATAAATACATGAAATTATATCACCTTATAATATGTATTAATTTTATTTTAATTTTTATTATAATGTTTTAATTTAATGTAATTAGAGTGAAAATTTTAAAATTTAAAATTTAATATGGAGAATCAATAGGTTGACAAGTGGCATGATATTAATTAGGAGACCTAATAGGATGACAAATGACAAAAGGAGAATAAAAATATTTTTTATTTGGAGATAAGATATATGTATATTCATGTGAGATTTTTTTAATGCTAAAAAACCTAATAATTAGATTTTTTAATGCTAAAATACATGTTTTTGGATGTTCTATGCATTTGATGCATCTCCTTTTTAGTGGTTTGCAATGTTATTTTACAAACACTAATTGTTTGATAAAATTTGGTATAGAAAACTTTAGTCGTGGACACAATTCTAATAAGGATCGAGCTTTTTTGTTAAGTCTTCCTAAACTTTCCAAAAGCATTACATTTATAACATGTGATGCTGTGATCTTTACTTTTGTATGTCGACTAGTTACGATGGTGGAATCAATCAAAACATAGCATATAGCCATATACATTTGATAAATGATAGATTGTGGAAGTGATGTTTGTTAATGTAATTGGGAGTCCGGTGTTTATGTTAAAATAGTATATTGGGTTTTTTTCTTAATATATGGTTCTTTTCATGAATGTTGTGATATCAAGATATAAAAATAAGGTTGTAAACGAACAAAATGAACACAAACGAGAGTTATTCATGTTCATTTGTTTAAGTTAGTCAAACAAATGAACGAACTCGAATGGATAAAAAACAAGTTTTTTTGTTTATGTTTGTTCTTTTAACAAATTACATTATTCATGTTTATTCGTTTATGTTAGTGAAAATTTTAAACGAACACAAACGAACGGAGATAAGCAAACATAATTGAACATATAATATAGTAATATAATCAAACACAATTGAACATATATGAGCATAAAAGGAATTAAGATGATCGAACATAAACGAAAAAGTAAACGAACAACATAAGCGAACTTTCACGAGCAAAATTGAATGAACGAGACCAATGTTTATGTTCGTTCGTTTAATTAAATGAACAAGAACTTGCGTTAATGTTCGTTCATTTATTAAATAAAAACATAAACGAACTTTCTGTCAAACGATTCACGAACAGTTCGTTAAATGTTTGATTCATTTACAACTCTATATAATATATATGCTGCAAAAAACATATGTGGCTTACATGTGTATGTGTTTTATTTAATTATATAGTTGTCATTTAATATCAATTTTAAATAGAGATACAATAGTGGTTTCCACACTTTATTAGGTCCAAAAAAATGAAAAACAAATCATGCATACAAATACAATATTTAGGTTGTTTGGCTGAATTTAAATTTTTAAGATATATATTTTTATGAGGTTTGAGTTTTTAAAAAGCTCTAAATTTTTTAAATCTTAATTTTTAACATGTTGTTTAGTTCGAATCTATGAATTGTTATGATGAATGATAAAAATGACAATTTTACGTTTTATATTATTTTCTGATGAATTAAATGTTTATGTTTTATAAAATAACTCAATCAACTTCTTGAAAAATTATAAAAAAATATATAAAACTTCATGCAAAATTCATTACACATAACTCCAAATTAAACACAAATCCAAATAAAACATAAGTATTTCAAATTCACGAAAACATATTAAAATCCTACAAATTTAATATGAAGCATTTTAAAATAATTGATTCTCAATCTGATCACGCAAATTGCTAAGGGTGTTTATCAATTATATAAAAACGAGTCGACATTAATATATAATTTGCACATACCACAAAATATGGTTTACATAAACAATCACCATACATCAAATGCATGTACGAAAGTTACTAAATATTGTATAAAGATGCCTAGATTGCATGATATGAAGGTATAAAAGCATCCACTCTACAATTATGTAATATATGTTGCAACAATAAACACATGGGGGACTTACATGTGTATGTGTTTTTTCTTAATTATATAGTTATTTGTCATTAAATATTATTTTTAAATAGAGATAAAATAATGGTTTCCACATTTTATTCGGTCCAATAAATGAAAAAGAAAGTTTTCATGCACACAAATACAATATTTAGAGACTATTTGACAGAATCTAAAATTTTAAAATGTTTAAATTTTTAACATGCTTAGTTACACCTAAATGATAAAAATGACTATTTTACTATTCTATATCATTTTTTTTTTGATAAATTAGATGTTTATGTTTCATAAAATAATTAAAACAACTTTTTGAATAATTATAAAAAATATAAAACGCCTACAAAATCCAAATTAAACATAAAACCATACATAAATACAAATCAAACGTATATATTTTCAAATCACGACAACATACTTAACATCCAAATAAAATCCTATAAATTTAATTTGAAGTATCTGAAAATAAATGATTCGCAAATTGATCATGCAATGTAACGCCCGTGTTTTTGGGCTTGCCATTTTTAGCAATGTAATAGCCTAGGTTAACCTTTGTAACCCAATTTGATATAATAAGAACGTATTATTCGAGTATTATGTGTTTCGTGCTTAATTGCTTAATTATGTGATATAATGAATTAAGAATAAAATGAGCATCAAAATTAAAGTATTAGATATGCCCGATATCTTTGCATAAAGTTGTAGAGGCCGAAACGAGGTTCCGAATATATATAGAACGCCCAAATCTGACTTCGTATTAGAAAGTTATGATTTTCTGAAGTTTCGACGTGACAGTATGTAGCCCGAATACTCGATTTGAGATCGAGCGGTTTTTAGCCGAAACAATCTAAACGAGAATCGAAGATCTCGTTGATAGTAGCGAAACGATGAAAAGTTAGGCGAGAACGGACGTCAGACGAAGAAGTTATGAATTTATAACGAAGTTTTTCTGTCCCGGCCTTCTAAAAATAAATAATAAAAATCAAAATCAAAATTAGCCGACGGAGTATAAATGAAAGTTGTAGAGTATGGTCTGACCTACGCGTGGATATAAAGAACGTCGAAAACGGAGCTCGTATGCAAAAGTTACGCAATTTAGAAGTTGACGAGTCAAATTACGCCGCGCGTAATTTGAGTACGCCGCGCGTAATTTGAGTACGCCCAGCGTACTCAGTCGGATGCAACTTGTCTGACCAATACTCAAGTGCCACCAGTCGACGCACGCAGTGACGTCAAAGTACGCCCAACGTAACCCGAGTACGCCCAGCGTAATTTGAAATTACGTCCAGCGTAATCCCAAACCCAGCAGCCTATAAATAGAACTCGAGATCAGCCATTTTCCTTGTGATTTTTCTTACTTTCTCTCTAGTTTTTTCCTCGATTTGCGTGCCAATCATATCCCGAAGCCCCGATATTATTTCCGAGCCCCGAAGCAAGTTCCGAAGTCCCGAGGATCCCGAGAAGTGAGATTTCCGAACCGAAGCCCTGCCCGCGAGGAGCCCGGTTTTTGTGAAGATCTTCTAGATCTACGGAGAGACACTACTTCTGCAAGCCGTAGTGCTGCCCGATCATCTTCTGATCAGGTGAGTGTATAGCCCCTTTCAATACACGATGTTATACAAGTAATCGTTGAACGTATTTAAGAGTACGGGAAGTGAGTGTGTAGTCATTTTCATTCCAATGCAATATTATGAAATATTCTATATAAAATACGTGCTATGTGTATATATTTTGCTGTTATATGTGTGAATGTATATTCACTCTCTTCTATCTCATAGATCTCATATATTCTCTATGAAATACGTGATATCTGTGTATGCCTCATCTGTTATGTGGAATATATATTGATTAAAGCATGCTATACAGGTTTTTAAACAATGTATAAAAATGTATATTTTTTTATCTACTAATATGTTGGGTAGAACGTGGGTAGATAATTGGTGTGAAATAAACAGATGAGAGGCCTCGGTGTTATTGGTGTTATTCTAGTCATTCAGCAGAGTATGGATGACGACCACAAACTATTCTAGACTGTCATGTAGAACACTAGCAGGCTCATTACCTGTAGGTGTTGTGAACGACGTGTTCACCGGTGTACTCTATCCCCCACATGGTTGCCTTCAGGGCACTTATTGTTGAGGAAGCCCCTCTGCAGTAATGTCCATCCCGATGAAAATCCTGAATTAGGTTCCTTATAATAGATGTTATTTTAGGGACGTAAAGTGAGGATAACGGGAATGGGTAATCGGGTTTATTGTGGATTGTTGAAATTAAATATAATTATTGTGGGTTGAAAACCCTATATGCTCACCAGGCTCCCAAGCCTGACCCACTCAGTTTATTTGTATTACAGGAAGTGGCGCAAGAGCTTAATATGGGCGAATCATCAAGTTGTTTTGTTTACAAGTTTGTATATGTATATATTTGTTGAATGACTTGTA
Source organism: Lactuca serriola (assembly GCF_051521515.1). Lineage (NCBI taxonomy): Eukaryota > Viridiplantae > Streptophyta > Magnoliopsida > Asterales > Asteraceae > Lactuca > Lactuca serriola. Next base: position 270,502,883 of record NC_136412.1, on the reverse strand, counting down.
ATGTTATCGTTTATGCTTTATGATCTGTATCGGAACATGACATCCCGACTTTTGATTATGAAATGAAATCATATTTTTATATGAAATGTTTTGATAAATATCTATTTTATCATGTTTTGTTTTTGGGAACAAATTTCGCATCTCTTTTAAAACTAAAAGGATTTACTCTGAAAATGTTTAAAAAGCATAAATGAAATCGGTCTTTTCTGGCCGAGATTTTGGGGATGTCACAGTTGGTATCAGAGCATTAGTTTAACCGAACTAGGAATTTGTAGGATTTCTAGACTTAAACTTAGTATGCTAAGTGGAGATTGTGAGATGTGTGTCTGATAAATTTTAGACACGAGCACTAGTTTATTTTAGGAAAGTTGCCTAAAATGCTTTTATGTGCTAAATGTTATATGTTGCCATATATGATATTATTTGTTCGGATCTACGGTTTGTTGCCAACCGGATCTGAAGGTTTATGTGTTTAGGATTCTAAGCGTATGTATACGATATTAGAACTAGCATGTAATCGTTTGGAGTAATAAGGTGAAATTATTCGGTGTATAGATCAAAAATGGTGAGAACAAGAAGTGGAGTTGGAAATGCTGATGAAAACAGGAATCAACCGCCTGTAAATCAACAATTACTTGTTGTAGCTGCTGCACCTGAGCCGATAACAATGGTTGGTGTACAAATGATGATTCAAACGATGTTGGATCGTCAGATGGAAGAAACAAGACGCCTGCTTAGGCAGAATCGTGAAGAACCGTCAATTCAAGTAGAAGAGCCCGAGGAGAATGGAGGGCAGTCTGAAGGAGAAAACTTTAGTGGGATCATTGGTCAAGACGAACAACCTGTGGTTAGGCGCAATAACCAGGATGGAGGAAATGATGGGTGTGGGTGCAAGTACAAGGATTTCATGGCGTCCAAACCACCATGTCTATCCGGAAGCCCGACGCCGGTGCAAGTTATGGACTGGGTCTCCGAAATGGAGACTATGTTTGAAAGTTGCGAATGCAGCAACAGGCAGAAGACCGCTCTTGCGATCCCTCTGCTAAAATCTGGCGTGTTGAGTTGGTGGAAGCTGTTAGCTGACTCTATGCCCAAGGGAGAAGCAAGCAAAATGTCTTGGGAAGACTTTTTGGAACAACTAAAACTGCAATACTGCTTCGAGCAAGACCTTCTGGAAATCAGTAATGAGTTTCAGAATTTGAAGAAAGGGAAATTGAGCGTTACTGAATACGCTGCAAGTTTCACAGAAAAGATGAAGTTTATCCCATATTTGGTGCCTACAGAACTCTCTAAGGTCAACAAGTTTGCCCTTGGACTACCAGCAGACTATGGTCCAATGGTTAAGCAAGCAACCACATTGAAAGCCGCCATCTGGTCTGCTAGAAATGTTGAGACCCAGATCAGGGAAAAAGGTCTGGAAAGGTCAAAGGTTGGTGAGAAGAGGAAAATCGATGGATTTTCAGGGTCCAGCAAGAAAAGTAAATTCTGGAAGTCTAGTTCGAAGGGAAGTGGAGGAAAGGTAGAGGCGAAATGGTGCGACAAGTGCAAGAAGAAGCATCATGGGAAGTGTGGCGGGGAAACCACATGCTTCAAATGTGGAAAGCCAGGGCATTATGCCAACGACTGCACCTTCACCAAGAATGTTTGTTATGGTTGTGGTGAGGAGGGGCACATCTCAAGAGATTGTCTGAAAAAGAAGGAAGCAGCAAGACCCAACATTCCGCCAAAGCCAAAGGCAAGAGCATTCCAGATGACACTGGAAGCTGCTAAAGATGAAGTTGATGTCACTTCAGGTACCTTTCTCGTAAACACATTGCCTGCCCAAATTTTATTTGATTCTGGAGCCAACTACTCCTTTATTTCGCACGAATTTGGTAGAAAACTAGCTTTTCCTGTCGATAGACTAGATAATGCTTTATTAGTCGAAGTTGCTAGTGGCAAGTTTGTACCTATTAGCCATCGTATGAAAAACATCTTAATTGATCTGAATGGGAATAAGTTCCACGAGGAATTATTGCTTATCGAACTTAATGGTTTTGACATCGTTTTGGGAATGGATTGGCTTAGCGCCAATGATGCCGAAATTTTATGCAAGAAGAAAATAATGAAAGTGAACCCGCCTGGGAAGGAATCGTTTATGGTGTACGGAGATAAACGCAGAGTAAATTCTGGAATCATTTCTCTAATGAAAGCCAGAAAATGTTTGACCAAGGGGTGTACATCATACTTAGCATTCGTGATCGATGCTAAGAAGGAAGGTGATGCAAAATATTTCTATTGTGTGTGATTATCCGGAAGTATTTCCCGAAGATTTTCCTGGATTACCACCCGATCGGCAAGTAGAATTTCGTATCGACTTGTTGCCCGGAACAACGCCAATTGCAAAAGCACCTTATTGATTAGCACCGAAGGAGATGAAGGAGTTGATGATGCAACTTCAGGAGTTATTGGACAAAGGTTTCATAAGACCTAGTTCATCACCCTGGGGAGCTCCGGTGTTATTCGTAAAGAAGAAAGATGGAAGCATGAGGATGTGCATTGATTACCGAGAGCTGAATAAGGCAACAATAAAGAATAGATATCCGTTGCCAAGGATTGATGACCTATTCGATCAACTACAAGGTTCAAGTTATTTCTCAAAGATCGACTTGAGGTCAGGATATCATCAGCTGAAAGTAAGAGAGCATGATATAGAGAAGACTGCATTCAGAACGTGATATGGACACTATGAGTTTTTGGTTATGTCGTTTGGACTAACCAATGCTCCAGCAGCATTCATGGATTTAATGAACAGAGTTTGTAATCCGTTCCTTGATAAATCTATGATAGTGTTCATAGATGACATTCTGATTTATTCAAAAAGCCAAGAAGAGCATGGCAGACACTTGCGAGAAGTGTTGGAAGTCTTGAAGAAGGAGAAGCTGTATGCGAAGTTCTCCAAATGTGATTTTTGGATTCGTGAAGTCCAATTCTTGGGTCACGTGGTCAACCAAGAAGGGATAATGGTTGATCCAACGAAGATCGAAGCTGTGATGAAGTGGGAACAACCGAAAAGTCCCACAGAGATCCGAAGCTTTTTAGGATTAGTCGGATATTACCGAAGGTTTATCCAAGGCTTTTCTTCGATCGCTAGTCCATTAACAGCTTTGACCCACAAAGGAGCTACTTATGCTTGGAGTGATAAGCATAAAGAAGCATTCGAGAAGCTAAAGAAGAAGCTATGCGAGGCACCGATACTTTCTCTACCCGATGGAGTTGAAGACTTCGCTGTTTATAGCGATGCATCTGGTGTTGGATTGGGTTGTGTTTTGACCCAAAGAGATAAGGTGATCGCGTATGCATCTCGACAGCTAAAAGAGCATGAAAAGAACTACCCGACTCATGATTTGGAGTTGGCAGCGGTAGTTTTCGCTCTGAAAATATGGAGGCATTACCTCTATGGCACGAAGTGCAAACTTTTCACTGATCATAAGAGTCTCCAATATCTCTTTAGTCAGAAGGAATTGAATATGAGGCAACGATGCTGGCTAGAGTTACTTAAAGACTACGACTGTGAGATACTTTACCACCCCGGTAAAGCCAATGTTGTTGCTGATGCTCTCAGTCGGAAAGTCAATCTTGAAAGGAGAAGGCCAAGAGCGTTGAGAATTGAAGTTGTCTCGACTATTTTGGAAAGTATAAAGAAAGCTCAAAGCGAAGCTTCTGAGAAGAATGACCGAAAGGAGGAACGTTTGGGCAAAACGTTGGTGTTCAGTGTAAACAGTCACGGACTGAAGGTGTTCCAAGATCGGATTTGGATACCTAAGATAGGAGGAGTCAGAGATCTTCTGATGGAAGAAGCTCACAAAACCATGTACTCGATTCATCCCGGTAGCACAAAAATGTATAGGGACCTGAAACCCTATTATTGGTGGCCGACGATGAAGCTCGACATTGCGAAGTATGTGGCCGAGTGTGTGACTTGTGCAAGAGTCAAGGCACAACATCAGAAACCATACGGGAGTTTAGAACCATTACCTGTGCCTATGGGTAAGTGGGAAGACATTGCTATGGATTTTGTCACTAAACTGCCCAGAACAAAAAGTGGTCACGACATGATTTGGGTGGGCGTTGATCGATTCACTAAGAGTGCGCATTTCATAGCAACCAATGAGAATTGGTCTATGGAAAAGCTTGCGAATTCTTACGTGAAGGAAATTGTGAGGCTTCACGGTGTTCCGTTCACGATTGTGTCGAATCGTGATAGCCGTTTCACCTCACGATTTTGGAAAAGTCTACAAGAGGAGTTGGGTACCAAGTTGTGTTTAAGTACAGCTTACCATCCACAGACTGATGGTCAGAGCGAACGGACGATACAAACACTTGAAGATATGCTGAGAGCATGTACCCTGGAATTTCAAGGTAACTGGGATGAACATTTACCTTTGGTAGAATTTTCCTATAATAATAGTTTCCACTCGAGCATTAAGATGGCACCTTATCAAGCATTGTATGGACAAAAGTGTCGTACGCCGTCTTGTTGGCTTGAGGCTGGGGAAAAGTAGTTTATGGGACCGGAGATAGTCCATCAAACTGCTGAAAAGTTGAAAATAATTAGGGAAAGAATGTTAGCAGCTCAGGACCGTCAAAAGAGCTATGCTGACAAAAAGCGAAGACTGATGACTTTTGAAGTTGGAGATTCGGTTTTGCTTAAAGTCTCGCCGTGGAAGGGACTTATAAGATTTGGAAAAATGGGAAAGTTAAGTCCAAGGTTTATTGGACCGTTTAAAGTTCTTCAGAGAATTGGGAACCAAGCTTATAAGCTCGAACTACCAGAAGAACTGAATGGAATTCATAACATTTTTCATGTATGTTACTTGAGAAAGTTCACGGGAGAAGTTCCCGACATAATTCCACTTTCGGAGTTAAGAGTTGATGAAAACAAAAGGTTGATTGAAGAACCAGAGGCAATAGTTGACCGGAAGACTAAGAAATTGCGACGTAAGATGGTTGAGTTAGTGCTTGTCCGTTGGAAACACGCGAATGGGCCGAATCTCACCTGGGAAACGGAGAGTGACATGATGAGTCGCTACCCGCAGTTGTTTGTTGATGTGTGATTCCGGGGACAGAATCATTCTAAGGTGGAGAGAATTGTAACGCCCGTGTTTCTGGGCTTGCCATTTTTAGCAATGTAATAGTCTAGGTTAACCTTTGTAACCCAGTTTGATATAATAAGAACGTATTATTCGAGTATTATGTGTTTCGTGCTTAATTTCTTAATAATGTGATATAATGAATTAAGAATAAAATGAGCGTCAAAATTAAAGTATTAGATATGCCCGATATCTTTGCATAAAGTTGTAGTGGCCGAAACGAGGTTTCCGAATATATATAGAACGCCCAAATCTGACTTCGTATGAGCAAGTTATGATTTTCTGAAGTTTCGACGTGGCAGTTGTTGGATTAGTGTCTAAGTCCATAACTATTTTGGTATGTACTTGACCTGATGGTGCATGGTCCTTTTGGGTTGCCTTCACCAAAGCAACTTGATGGGAGAAATAAATAGAGAGAGAGGTTATTATGATTTATTAATATGTTATAAGAATAATATATTAAAGGAGAAATCATATTCGTTTAATTAATATTGGTCAATAATTAATTAAGAATTAATTTTGTGGTCAAATGTAATTAATTAAACTAGAGGGGTTGAATTGTAATTATGTGATAGTTACAAAATAAGGTAAGGATTATCTTAAGGATAGGTTGGACGAATTTGAGGTGATAAGGACCTTAGAATTCGACCATGATAAGGATTCAAGGCTTATCTTATGGGTTGCTTGGTAAGCAAGCAACTAGATAAGGATAAGGACTGAAACCCTATCACTACACCTATATAAACCCCCTTTGGCTCATGAGTTCGTCCAGACCTTCCCAAGGCTTCTTAGGGACGAAATCTTATACCTCTCCTCTCTCTTTATACCTTCTCCATTTGCTCTTGGTGTTTGTAAGCCATTAAAGGAGTGACACTTGTGACTCTAAGCCTTCCAAAGTCAATTCAAGGAGGAATTGGGATTGTTATTGCTACATAACAATCAAGGTAACATTATAAACCTATTCTTATGTTAATATGATTACTTTTATGCTAGAATTAGGGTTTATAGTCTTGGATAACTTGCATGTACAATAGAGAAACCTAGATCCAAGCATTAGGGTTTGTATGAGCACATAGGATGTCTTATGACCAAAACCCATCAGCAGTATGCAGCCCGAATACTCGATTTGAGATCAAGCGGTTTTTAGCCGAAACAATCTAAACGAGAATCGAAGATCTCATTGTTAGTAGCGAAACGATGAAAAGTTAGGCGAGAACGGACGTCAGACGAAGAAGTTATGAATTTATAACGAAGTTTTTCTGTCGCAGCCTTCTAAAAATAAAAGTCAAAATTAGCCGACGGAGTCTAAATGAAAGTTGTAGAGTATGGTCTGACCTACGCGTGGATATAAAGAACGTCGAAAACGGATCTCGCATGCGAAAGTTACGCAATTTAGAAGTTGATGAGTCAAATTACGCCGAGCGTAATTTGAGTACGCCCAGCGTACTCAGTCGGATGCAACTTGTCTGACCCATACTCGAGTGCCACCAGTCGACGCACGCAGTGACGTCAAAGTACGCCCAGCATAACCCGAGTACGCCCAGCGTACTGAGTACGCCTAGCGTAATTTGAAATTACGCCCAGCGTAATCCCAGACCCAGCAGCCTATAAATAGAACTCGAGATCAGCCATTTTCCTTGCGATTTTTCTTACTTTATCTCTATTTTTTGCCTCGATTTGCGTGCCAATCATATCCCGAAGCCCCGGTATTATTTCCGAGCCCCGAAGCAAGTTCCGAAGTCCCGAGGATCCCGAGAAGTGAGATTTCTGAACCGAAGCCCTGCCCGCGAGGAGCCCGGTTTTTGTGAAGATCTTCCAGATCTACGGAGAGACACTACTTTATCAAGCTGTAGTGCTGCTCGATCATCTTCTGATCAGGTGAGTGTATAGTCCCTTTCAATACACGATGTTATACAAGTAATCGTTGAACGTATTTAAGAATACGGGAAGTGAGTGTGTAGTCATTTTCATTCCAACGCAATATTATGAAATATTCTATATAAAATACGTGTTATGTGTATATATTTTACTGTTATATGTGTGAATGTATATTCACTCTCTTCTATCTCATAGATCTCATATATTCTCTATACAGGTTTTTAAACAATGTATAAAAATGTATATTTTTTTTATCTACTAATATGTTGGGTAGAACGTGGGTAGATAATTGGTGTGAAATAAACAGATGAGAGGCCTCGGTGTTATTGGTGTTATTCTAGTCATTCAGCAGAGTATGGATGACGATCACAGACTATTCTAGACTGTCCTGTAGAACACTAGCAGGCTCATTACCTGTAGGTGTTGTGAACGACGTGTTCACCGGTGTACTCTATCCCCCACATGGTTGCCTTCAGTGCACTTATTGTTGAGGAAGCCCCTCTGCAGTAATGTCCATCCCGATGAAAATCCTGAATTAGGTTCCTTATAATAGATGTTATTTTAGGGACGTAAAGTGAGAATAACGGGAATGGGTAATCGGGTTTATTGTGGATTGTTGAAATTAAATATAATTATTGTGGGTTGAAAACCCTATATGCTCACCAGGCTCCCAAGCCTGACCCACTCAGTTTATTTGTATTACAGGAAGTGGCGCAAGAGCTTAATATGGGCGAATCATCAAGTTGTTTTGTTTACAAGTTTGTATATGTATATATTTGTTGAATGACTTGTAATGTTATCGTTTATGCTTTATGATCTGTATCGGAACATGACATCCCGACTTTTGATTATGAAATGAAATCATATTTTTATATGAAATGTTTTGATAAATATCTATTTTATCATGTTTTATTTTTGGGAACAAATTCCGCATCTCTTTTAAATCTAAAAGGATTTACTCTGAAAATGTTTAAAAAGCATAAATAAAATCGGTCTTTTCTGGCCGAAATTTTGGGAATGTCACACGCAAATTGATCTGATATTCATCAATTATATAAATAAACTCAGTCGACATTAATATATAAGTTTGCACCTACCACAAAATGTGTTTTACATAAACAATCACTCATAAAATGCATGTACTAAAGTCCCTATATCTATGTCAATATTGTATAAAGATGCCCAAATATTGTGCTTATCTACTCTACTACAACAAGACGAACTTGCATATTATACAAAAAAGCTAGAAAGCAAAATATAGCTAAAATAAATTGCTATTTATGAAGATTCAATCTTTATATATTTTTAAGTTTCTATTTATGAAGATCGCACATTTGTTGTCAAAAGAATATGTAATATTCACTTTACTAAATATCTATGTTTTAATAAAATAATAATAAATAAAACAGTAAACAAATAAATATTTTAAATGATATTATTGTCATATTGTGTACAAAAAGGGAAAAAATCATAGAAAATAGACAATATTTAACCATAAAGTAACTACCAAAATCCAAATTTTAAAACTACAAGGGGCAAAAATGAATTTTAGTAAAAGATGATTAAAGGGTTTCTCTATTTTAGGTTGCGTCTGACTGAGTCGGGTCTGACTCGGTCGGCTAAAGTTGTTTGGTAAACTAATTTTGGGCGTCTGACTCAGAACGAAATCTGACTCGGTAAGAAGATGAGAATTGGTTGAATGAGAAAGGGAGAAGCATCTTCCAATTGCGTCATTGCCCTACAAACATATACACCTACGAATGTTTGTTGTATATCTGTGTCGTTTTGTTGTTGCAATACTATGTAAAACGGACATAGGTGTGCGATATCTCTATCTGCCATAGCATGTGACTATGTGGTTTGATGAATGTGAGTTTAGGAAGAGATGATGCACCGTAAGATTGTTACAAGAAAATAGATAAGTAGAACTAGAAGATCATATAGATTAAAGGGTTAATGAACTAGAAAGGTAACGAACTTTGGTCTTTGTTCACATTAAGGTAACCATGTTTTTTCCGTATAAATTTGACCATTGAACTTGTTTGGTCTGTTCAAAATAAGGTAATAAGATTGGTAATTAACGGTAATATTACCCTATTATGAATAGGTCAAACAAGTTTACATGTCAAATGTGTACGAAAAAAAACATGGTTATCTAAATATGGACAAAAATCAAAGTTTCTTACCATTTTTTTTTTTGCTAATATTGAGTTAATTATGTTAAGTGCGAGTAGTCATAAGAACCATTGATGTGACATGAAATTGGGTTGTCTGGTCTTTGTGTATGAAGAGATGGTTAAGTCTTGGCCAACCTAGTTTAAGCCCAGCTAGTTAGGGGTTATGTTGTATACGTTTAAGGGGTTAGGTTGTATATGCTTTAAAGACATAGCAACACTACCTAGCCTATGACTAGTCGTGACTAAACTGGGTTAGACCAAACTTAATCTAACTGTTCATTGACTGTCGGAGCCTGATCCTATGACACAATCCCTGGGACAGTTCTTGTCCAATATTACCAAAACGAGTAAGAAACTTTCATTTTTGTCTATATTTAGGTAACTATGTTTTTTTTCGTACACATTTAACTAATAAACTTGTTTGACCTGTTCATAATAAGGTAATATTACTGTAATTATCAGTCATATTCCTCTATTTTGAACAGGCCAAACAATTCAATGGTCAAATACGAACAAAAAAAACAATGTTACATAATGTGGACAAAGACCAAAGTTCGTTACTTTTCTAAGTCATTAACTCTAAATTAAACTAGACTTTGGGCCTAGGTGTGCCTTTTTTGTTTCAAGTGTGAATGGTAGATTTCTATACTAACATATGAGATATAAACGTTTTTTTCTTAAATATTAAAATTGAAAATAGCTACAGAGCATATTATTTTAAAATAATATCTTATGGTGGTTTATTCTTATGTTTTAAACTATCATATGTTTAATTTTTTTTTCCAATAAATTAGACTATAATAAACAAAATATTATAACTACATGCATATAACATTAAATAATAAAAGACAATTATTCTAAGATAACGTTTTGTTTTTAATTTTTTAAATATGGTAAACTCTCTAATATATATAATTGCATTATTATAAAAAAAATTGTATATTAGACAAAGATCTTATGATTCCGATGCGATTTTATGATTGCAATTTGACGAAATAGAAAACGATTCTAGATAAAATCTCGATTTTAATAACCTTGTATACAACTAGATGAGAAGCCCATGCTTTGCATGGGTCAAAAGTTTCGTTCTTTTATAGCGTTCAAAATTACGAAGGAAGGCACATATAGAAGTTGGTTGCTGCTTATATTATATTAAAAGTTAATACGGTATACATGGCCAAAGACATTGATAACATGATGCAATTTCTAATAATTAATGATTCTAAAAACTACGAAATTCATAATACCAAGTTTTTGTGCGACAACAATCAAACAAATTACCAAAACTGCCCTTTTGCATAAAGGGTTTACTATTGCTATCAGAATTACGACTTTCTATTTTCAACAACTCTATGTGAACTCTAAATACCCTAAGATTCATTCAACAACTTCATGATGCACATTTTTTAAATTAAAATACATTAATGAAAAAAACCAAAAAAATACACGCGAATTTTCATGATGATTTCTCATCTTGTCTTTGCAATGGTCAACCTGATTTTAGTGGGGCATTATTTTAATGTTTTTTACCTGAGCATCCATTTCTGGTCAATCTTTGGTGCCAGACTCCTCAAAAACAAAATGTACAAATTGATATCCTTTTCAGTTCCAACTCTTGTCATCACATATAAGCTTAACTACAATGGACCGGTTCATAAGATCAAGTCAAAATCCAATATAATGAAGGTATTTTAGCGAAAAAGAACTAATAAAATTTAATTCCCTATGTCCTCCCTTAAGAATATTCAACCTATCAAACACAGAGTCAACAAATTCTTGTGGAATTGAATTCCAAAACAGAAAATGGAATGGAATCTGAAATTCCAATTCCATCGGAATCTAAAAGGCTATTTTCCATAATAAATGGTTCAGTCTTTAAGGTAACAATTTTTTGCAAATTCACAACCTCTATAAAACGCCATCTATCTCTCGAATAAAATGGTGTAATTTATAAAAATCGAAACAATAATATATAATAATAAATTAATAAGCACAGCTAATTTCAATAATCGAGACCCACCTAATTACTTAACTTTTATAACACCACATCCTTCACCTTTTAGGCTTTTATTCGTTTGGTATAGGATAAACCTAGAAGACAACATGAAAATATTGACAACTACAACTAAAAATGGACAAAATTCTAGGAATCCCAAAGAGTAAACCTCTTCCATTATATGTAAGAACATTAGGGATAAATGAAGTTATAAAAAAAATTCCGATCTGTCCAGATCTTGTGTTCACTGTGAACAGGGGCAAAATGGTCCAACTGTTATGCAATACGTGTATTGGATTAAAAAAATACCATTCATTGTGTTTTTAATTATTGCATTGACTGTGGATAGTGACGAAATAGATAACATTTAAATAAATAGCTCATGCATTTGAATACCATATTCTAAAATATGTGCCCTGTGTAGCAATTGGAACATTTTACTAACTTATACCATTGAATTTCTATTTTTTCATAATACTTTGGAATCTTTTATTAGATAAAAAAAATCAAATAGGAGGTAGCATCTAAATCTTGTCACATAGAATGACGAAACTAAGCCACATTAGCTATAGGAATGATATGCTTACCCAAAAGAAGGAAAAATATAAGCAGTAGTTGCGCCGCACATGAGTAGAGTATAAGCAGATTGGAAGAGTCGAAACAGGCCATGATAATGATGAAAGTGTTTGACATAGTGGTCGCTTGTTTACAAAAGTCCATGCAAAAAATGCATCATTATCTAAGAACTCTTGATTCCAAAAACAATGAAAAGAAAAGATAAAACTTCAAGGGCAGATTAGTAGTCGGGTTTATGTTGAATTAAATGTAAGAAATAACAATGTGATTTTTACTTGAAGCATCTTACTTCAATGTCGGGCACTTTCTCTTTTGGTCCAGGGGCAACCCAACCTGAAAATGAACTGTCAAAGCCCATTGAATCCGTCACTAAAAATTAGAATGATAAGATTGTAATTAATGTGAAAAAAATACATATTTCAATAGTGGTATAGACCGTAAGTTGCTTGTGGTTATCAGGTTATGGAATTGAATATCCACCACCTGTCCCAACTTAATATTTCTAACACATATAATAAATAAATACTGCCCCATGTTGGAGGTAAAACACTTCCACTTAAAATTTTCATTCATAATCCAGATTCAAAATAATTAAAATAAAGGAGTCGGGTTTAATTTGCTTACATGAAAACAGGTGAATATGAGATTGGATCTTGTTGATGTTGTCATCTGCCAAACACGTTTACTTGAAAGCATTTTAACAGTTAAAACATGAATTTCAAATCAATGAAAGGAAATAAACATCCAATGGAAAATCAGTAAGAATTTCATATACCTCAACTGTTCAAACATTTCTCCATGTAAAGACTCGTGTCTTCTCTAGTATCTCTAAACAACAAACCTTACATTTTTACTGATGAGAGGTTTTTTTTTTACATTAGAAGCCCCATCAAACAATCAAAAATATTAGATAAGGAAAATGGTGAAATTATAGGGGACACAAAATGCTTTATAAAACCAAAATTAGTAATTAGTGTGACTAACCAGATCTTTAATTGGCACCTATCTTCCTGCAAGACCCGATTACTCCATGCCAACTTTCATGTAGAATCTTCCCTATGCAAGGAACAATGTTCTAGGCCTTTCTCATCTTCCAGATTCTCTACAGACATATAAGATTGTAAATTGTCTTTATGGACTAATAATAGGCATACAAAAATTTATTATTTTTTTTAATAAGCTTTACCGACAACCTCAATAAACCTCAAAATAATAAACTTAGTTGTTTATATTAAGGGGAAAACAATAATTTATTATATAAATATGCATTTCAGTTTGAGATCTAAGTAAAAATAAATAAATAAAATGTAAATCTTCAATTTCATTAAGGGAAAAAGTAACAAATTTTCAGGGAGATGAATTCTGCAACTTTGTCACCACTATAGACTACGAAATTCCTGAAATAAGATGAAATGATTTAACCATATAATAGAAAATAATTAAAGAAACTCGATATCATCAGTATAAAAGCACTTACATGGGTCTCTTGCCATGTCGACATGTCCGGTGACCGGAGCTCAGATATCTCTGGTTAGCTAGTTAAACACACCCACCAGCCACCACCGATCTTTCAGGTGACAACCGAGAGCTAGAAGTTACAGTGGTGGTGGTCGAGCAGGAATAGAGTGGATCAAATGGTTGACATCAAACCTTAGCTTCCACTATTGAAAAACAGACGGTAGAGACAAAATCGGTATCCCCTGCCATTTCATACACAGAAAGAGTGAAAGACAAATTAATGGGATGTTAAAAAGCAAACTCCAATCAATGTGAGACATATTCTAAAATAGAAACAATTGCATTTATTATGAGATGGTTATGCGTATAAGAACAAAGGAATAGCAAAAAAGAAAGACCAATGAAGGTCGATATTTACAGACAAGCTTCTGGTATGCCAATTACAGGAAGAGAACATATTTAATGAAGTGCATCAACAAATACCGAATGCAAAATTTCCTTTAGATACGGGGCAAGGATTATTTTTATTCAAAAATAAACTGTTAGCAACATAAAATTGGACAAAATATCCATGGACAATAAAAGAAGATGTTGCAGAAAACCCGATGTAGAAGAAAAATAACTATGTTCCTGCTATCTCCAGCCATAATTCGGTGACCTCAATTGCCTCGGACTGGTATCTATAGCGCATAACACAAAAATAGAAAATCATTTGCAAAAAACGAAAAAACCATCCCGCAAAAGGAAAAAAATTGGATACTAATTAAGCCCAAATTGGAAGAATCATGTTGGCTTTAGAGAAAATTGAGAAGGTAAGGGAAAAAAATAGACCTTCCATAGCCAACGACTGTTCCTCCGAACGCTGGAGATGGAGACAGGGACGGTCGCCATAGGGTAAAAATTAGTTGGTCTGCCGCCTTTCTTGCAAAACTCATCATTTTCTTCTCCAGCGGACTGTCGCAAGAAGGGGAAAGTGGAAGTAGTCCGTCATCAGGAAAGCTTCAAATACAATCGACGACAACTGTTGAAAGATCGGTGAAGAGACATAACTGAGTAGACATCGTGTAGAAGCAGCAGATTGGGTGTTCATAAGGGTAAGGAAGCAATGAAGGGAAAGGAACGAAAAGGAAAGCAGAGTCGGTGAAAGGGACGGCGAGAAGCGGTGGGCAATGACGTTGAATACAAACGAACAAAACAGGGACAACAATGGTTAAAGAAGAACACAAAAACAGAAACGTGAAATAGAAAAAGAAGAGAGAGAAGTTACCTATCGAAAGAAAGAACGAAGAACAAAAAGAAACAGCGGTGAACATCGAACCCAAAAGAAAGAGAGAAGAAGAACACGTGGACAACAAACGACAGGAAAGAACACACGTAGCAAATTTAAACGCAAGTCAGCATTCTACGTTGACAAAAGGCTTAACAGATAAATTACAGGAACGATAAATAAACAGAAGTACAGGGGGATAAACAATAATTTAAAAGGAACGAATGAAATCTATACTAATAAATAAAACTCATTTTCTGCCACATGTCATGTCCTCATTGATTTGGACACATGACATTTTAATAGATTTTTTAGAATTTATTTATTTCCATGTGTAATTTTCTGATTTGTTCACATATCATAACTTATTTCGGTTATAATATTGAAAGAAATAAATGTTTCCTTGAAAAACAATTGATATATTTATAATGAAATAAATGTCATAATTAATGAGAGCTATAAAATTGATATTTATATTAAATTTAATGTTTAAATATTAATATTAAATTTGTATTTTTAATAAACCCGTGTAGTACACGGGTCTTACACCTAGTAGAGAACATAAAAAATAGAAGAACCATATATGCCAAAAGAAGAGGCAGAACACTGTAGCTAAGATGCAAGAATTTTAATATATAGGATAATCTCTCTTCAGCCACCTTAAGTTATCTACCCTCTCTTTATGTGCATAGAAAACCATCAAAAAAAATACCCGAAGGCTGTTGTGACGAGATTGATGGAACTAGATGGCACCGATGGCGCCGCCTGACAAGGCAGAGGGTTGCAGGTAGCGGGAGTGTTCGGAGGGAAAATGGGCCGGCGTATGTAATAGAAAAGAGATCTTAATTTTTAATAAATGGGCCGAATGCCCAATAAAAAACTGGGCCATTTGTCAACCCAATAGAATAACCAGTTGTTTGATTGTTTGTTTATAAAAACAGTTGCTACTTCCGCAGTGAACCCTAGATTTTGGTGTCTACTCCGACCTGCGACTGAGAGAGAGAGAAATAGAGACATGTCAATGGAGAATCCTCCAGCGAAAGAAGTTGAATCTTTATCGCTGACTGCGAGGGATGGTTTGAATCCGTCGAATTCTACCACAGAGTAAGTCTCATCTCTAATTTACACACTGAAGGTGATTTTTGTTATATATTGGACTTAAGTGTGTTAAAAGTCAGTTTTCATGGATTATGACTAAATTCGACCTGACACTGTGAATTGTTTTCTACACTTTGGAGTTTCGGTGCAATGAACAATAACTTGTACTGGATTCTTCTCCATGCACCCCAAGAGAACTGATCGTTGTTATGATTAACATCAGCGTAATGATTAGTGCCTTAGGTGTTTTAGTGCTTGATACAAACTTATTTACCATTAAAACGCTATGCATTGTTAAAGGTCATATGATTAGCAAAATCGAAGAGAATGTAAAGCATTGTTTTCAAATAATTGTAGTTTATGAGAATCTATTTATTGCCAATCATGTGTTTACGTATTTAAGGACAAATGTCATCCAGTTGAATGAGTTTTGTGTTCTATATATAGGATGAGCGTTGAAGAAAAATATAGGATTGTGAGGAGCATTGGTGAAGAATGCATCCAGGAGGAAGAACTCTTGAATCTTCTTACCAAAAAGCCCCAACCCATCTGCTACGATGGGTTTGAACCCTCTGGCAGAATGCATATTGCTCAGGTATGTAATCAGAAACTTCACTGGATTTGTTTATCCTTTTGGATACATAAGTATTGAGATTACAAAAAACAATATAAAGAAGCTTTGTTTAAACTTCTCAATAAACTCATGTTCTATGTTTCTTGCGAAACAGGGTGTTATGAAGACAATTAATGTTAACAAACTCACTTCTGCTGGTTGCAAAGTAAAGATTTGGATAGCAGATTGGTTTGCTCAATTAAACAACAAAATGGGTGGAGATTTAAACAAAATTCAAACAGTTGGACACTACTTGATTGAGATATGGAAAGCTGCAGGCATGAATTTGGAAGATGGTAAAGTAGAATTTATTTGGTCTTCCGAAGAAATTAATTCAAGGGCATATGAATACTGGCCAATAGTCATGGATATTGCTAGAAGAAACAAACTTCCTAGAATAATGAGGTAGAATAATTTTAAATTTGTTAATTTATATAATTATATATATCCTAGTTTTATTATCTCAATGGTTGTAGGTGTTGTCAGATTATGGGCCGAAGTGAGCAGGATGAATTGACTGCAGCCCAAATCTTCTACCCATGCATGCAATGTGCTGATATATTTTTCCTCAAGGTTCTTGTTTAATTAATCTTTTTACAAAGGGTAAAATAGTCATTTTATAGTTTATGATTTTATTTAGGTAGTAAAAAATATCTGTTCAATTGAATAGGCTGATATCTGTCAACTAGGCATGGATCAACGAAAAGTGAATGTTCTTGCTAGGGAGTATTGTGATGACATCAAAAGAAAAAACAAGCCAATCATTTTATCTCATCGTAAGGGCAAAGTTGTAAATTTGACATGTCAAAATATAATGGTGTTTTTTTTTGTGGTAGTTTGCGTCTTTAGTTAACATGATTGTTGTTTGTTGCTTTTACTGTGAAGATATGCTTCCTGGTTTGTTACAAGGACAAGAAAAGATGTCAAAATCTGATTCTTCTTCTGCTATTTTTATGGAGGATGAAGAGGTAAAATTTCCCCAATTTGTATATATATATATATATATATATATATATATATATATATATATAAGAGTAGATTTTAATTTTAATTTGTATGAATGATGAATTTGTGACAGGCTGAGGTTAATTTAAAGATAAAGAAAGCATATTGTCCACCAAATATTGTTGATGGGAATCCATGTCTTGAGTACATTAAATACATTGTATTCCCTTGGTTTAATGAGTTCAAGGTTGAAAGGAAAGAGGAAAACGGAGGTGAAAAGTGAGTTTTTTTTTTTTCTTTTAAATTTGTTTATAAATTATTTATATTGATGATATTTTTCTTGAACAAAATCAGGGTTTATACCAGTTATGAAGAATTAATTGCTGCTTATGAAAAAGGGGAGTTGCATCCTGCGGATTTGAAACCTGCACTATCCAAATCTTTGAATAGGATCTTACAGGTATATTTATATATATTACTTAATCAGGAGGGCATTTACGTCTTTTGCAATGACAACTATTTTGATTTCAAGATTTTTAGACTTTGACATGAGTTGTGTGTGTGTGTGTGTGTGTTGTAGCCTGTGCGTGACCATTTCAAGAATGATGAGAAGGCCAAGGCTCTGTTGAAGAGGGTTAAGGTATGTTTTGTTCTGTTTTTCTAAATTATTCATGCTAAAATTAATAATGCATAGAGTATCTTAATTTGTTTTAATTATAAAAATAATTATTATTTTAATTTTAATATTTTTTGTGGTTCAATGCAATGCAGGCTTTCAAAGTTACAAGATGATGGAAGTATTTTAGTCAATGGGAAGATGGGAGTTGATTCGTATTTTTGTTTCATTGTATTTAATGAATTTAGATAGATTGATCGAATTTTCTTGCACATATTTATGCATTTTATATTATTATATTTTGCATGAGCTACTACTTAATTACCTTTTGGAAAGTCATTACATAGAAAGAAATAATATTCCTTGTATATTTGTCTGGAGTTTTTTTTTTTTAAAAAAAAAAGCTTGTTTTTACGAAAATTATTTACCAATTACGTTTTCAAACTTATTTACCTTTTAATTGTCCTATAATTAAAAAATAATCTAGAGTCCTCTCGTGTTGGTCGACACAAATATGAAGGATCAAATGATCGATACAGTTATTTTATACAACTTAAAAACATTTTCTTTCCGAAATTGTAATATTTGTTCTTCCATTGACATGTGAACTTGAGATGATAAACTCCACTTCTACTTGGTTCTATTGGTTCTGTTATACGGTTCGTCTCAACTCTCAAGTTAATCTTTGCCTTAGGTCGGAGTGTGGATGCAGAAAGCTTTCGTCATATTTTGTCTGTCACGTAGTCTTTTCTTTCATTTTTCTTTTCCTTATTATCAAGTGTGTGGGGAAAGGTTCCTTTACTTTTTTTTTTTAAATAAAAATAATTAATTTTTATGATTTATATTTTTTTTAAATGAGTAATAAATATAAAATTAATTAAAAAAACAACTACATTAATTAAAATAAAAATTACATAAAAACCTAAGATTTAAATAACTAGAAAAAAACAAACAACAATCTAGGGAAAATATTTTTGTATAATCCGCTCATTTTTCTTTAAAATGAGCTTCAAAGTTGGTCCCGAAAAATGATTGATGTCTTCCATCAAGAACCTTATATCTTTCATTTCTTCTCTCTCCGCACGCTCATTTTTTGCTTCTTTTTGTTTCTTTGTCGAACGCCAAACGTACAACGAAGTTAAGATTATATACATTAAATGTCGTTGTCATTTTTTGTATTTGGTCTGCGTCCATGCTGAAATCCAATGTACCCAAAGAAGTCCAATTTCCCTTCCTTTTTGCTTTATCCCTACCCATCGGTCGGACAATTTCTTCTAGTTGGAGTTCGTCCTCGTCAATTAAATCTAGATCTACTCGAACATCGGAGGAAGTTGTGTAACCACTAGAGTCCATTTTTGTTCGCATTGATTGTTGTACTCCAAGTATTACTATTGCTCGTATTTTTTCCGCCTAGGATTTTCCAAAAATCGTGCCACTTGAATGACTTTCCCACTTCCTCTCGAAAAAAAATGCAAAGCTTCCTGAAGTATTTCTTCATCTTCTTGGCCGCTTTTCCGTTGGGTTTTTAGGTTGTAAAACCCGTTCATTTTTTAAACAAACTTCATTATTTTTTAAAACTTTGAATTCAAGTGATGATTGGTATAATACTCGTAACATTTTCTCATCTCCTTACGAAACCTCTCAAAAATGCGAAACCAAAAATGATCCCCCGGTTGTACATTTTCCGTCGCCGAATCCTCTGAAATGTCAACCCAAGCTTTTACCAAAAATCTCTTCTTGTGGAGTCCATGGTTGAAGCTTCTGTCTTCTCGGTTGTGCGATACCCTCCTTCACTTGTTGTTTTCCTTTGCGGCGTTGGGGTGTGGTGTGGGTTGAGTTTCCCGTATCATATCTTCATCCGACTCATCGAAGATTTAGTATTGTTGTTGAGATTGAGAAGGTTGTGTTTGGGTTTGGGTTTGAGATTGAAAGAGTGAGATTTGAGTTTGGGGTTGATTTGGCGAAAGTTGATCGGGAAAAACAACAAAGTTTGATAGCATATTTGAAGTAACATTTGGAACTTGCATCGGGTAAAATTGCATAATATTTTGGTATTGGAATTGTAGTGGAGATTCAATAGGAGCATCGAGTTGTAGATGATAAATCCCTTGAGATGCATCGATAGCGAAAATGTTTTGAGTTGAAGTGTTTGAACTCGAAACATTGGTTTTTTTTCCTTCTATCGGAGTTTGAGGTTTGGTTGTCGGGATTCATTTTTTTTTTGAAGAAAGTAGAGATAAAATGATAGGAGGTGTGAGTTTGAAGGTTAAAGTGTGTATATTTATAGATTTTGTAGAGGTTAAAAGTAATATATATATATATATATATATATATATATATATATATATATATATATATGTTATAAAATTCAACGTGATTAAGATAATTTAAAACAAACTAAACTAACAACATAGATAAAGAAATTTGATGGAGAAGAAGATTTAGAAAAGATATGAGATATTTTATATCTTGTGAAATTGTATCGTCATATCTTTACAAGAGCATGTTATTTATACTATAAAAATTATCTATCATATGTCATGTAAATAGTATGATATGATAGCTTTCACCAATTCACCAATTATTGGTGTCATTCACAATAATTTACAACACTCCCCCTTAGATGACACCATTTCTGATTTAGAGTTCAGTTTTGAAGTACTGCCTCATTAAAAACCTTGCTAAAGAAAACCCAATGGGAAAAAACTTTACCGAAGGGAAAAAGAGTGCAATGTATAGTTGACTCCCCCTTATTTAGACATCTGTTACATTATATTCTATGCACATGTCGCATTCCAATGCCATGTACATGTTTCCTGAAGATTGCAGTAGGAAGTGCCTTCGTAAAAAGGTCTGTTACATTGTTGCTGGATTGAACATATTTGATTTCAACTTGATGATTCTTTATAAGCTTTTGAGTGTACTCAAAAAACTTTGGAGGTATATGTTTTGTCCTGTTGCTCTTGATATATCCTTCTTTCATTTGAGTGACACATGTTGAGTTATCTTCATATATTAAATTTTGACCTATATCTTTTTCAAGTCCATATGAAGTTAAAACTAGTTGTGTCATCGATCTTAACCATGTACATTCTCTACTAGCTTCATTTAGTGCAATTACTTCTGCATGATTTGAGGATGTGGCAACATGTGTTTACTTTTGAGAACGCCAGGAAATTGCAGTACCTCCATTCATGAATAAGTATCAAGTTTGAGATCTAGCTTTATGAGGATCAGACAAATAACCTGCATCTGCATAATCAATCAAGCCTTGTTTTGAATTGTTAGGATAAAATAATCCTAAATCACTAGTTCCTATAAGGTATCGAAAAATATGTTTGATTCCATTCCAATGTCTTTTTGTTGGGGCCGAACTAAATCTTGCTAGCAAGTTTACAACAAAAGAAATGTCAGGTCTAGTACAATTGGTAAGATACATAAGAGCTCTAATTGCATTAAGGTATGGTACTTCTGGACCAAGGGCTTCTTCATTTTCTCCGTATGGAAGAAATGGATCCTTGTCAATATTTAATAATCTAACAACCATTGGAGTGCTTAAAGGATTAGCATTGTCCATATTGAAACGTCTCAAGACTCTTTCTGTGTAATTTGATTGATGTACAAATATTCCGTTAAGCATATGCTCAATCTGTAAACCAATACAATATTTGGTTTTTCCAAGATCTTTCATTTCAAACTCTTTCTTTGAAAGTTCAACCACTTCAAGGATTTCTTTATTCGTTCCAATGATGTTTAGATCATCAATATAGACTGCTATGATCACATACCCAGATGTTGTTTTCTTAATAAATACACATGGACAAATAGTGTTATTTTTATAACCTTTACTTGTCAAATAATCGCTCAAACGATTGTACCACATGCCCAGATTACTTCAACCCATACAAAGATCTTTGTAATTTTATAGAATACATTTCTTTGTGTTTTGCACTTAATGCTTCGGGCATTTTAAATCCTTCAGGGATTTTCATATAGATATCACTATCAAGTGATCCATACAAGTAAGTTGTAACTACATCCATAAGACGCATATCTAAATTTTTTAAGACTACCAATATAGTTAAATATCTAAAAGTGGTTACATCCATTACCGGTGAATAAGTTTCCTCATAATCAATTCTAGGTCCTTGAGAGAAACCTTGAGCAACAAGTCTAGCCTTGTATCTTACAATTTCGTCTTTCTCATTTCTTTTTTGTACGAAGATCCATCTATACCCTAATGGTTTCACAACTCCTGGTGTGAGGATAATGGTCCCAAAAACCTTTCTCTTGTTAAGAGAATTTAACTCAACTTGCATAGCTTCTTTCCATTTAGCCCAATCATTTCTTCTTTGACATTCAATGACAGATTATGGTTCGGGATCATCATTCATAATATCACATGTAACTAAATAAGAAAATATTGTACTTATATTGTCAGTTTCATTTTGGTCACGTATTCTATTTGCTTAACCATAATTTTGTGCATCATCCTCCTTTCCTGGGGGAATTTGAATAATCCGTGTCTCTCCAGGAACACTTTCCTCATGATCCAGTGTAATTTTTGATCCTCTTCTTTTTCGTGGGTTCTTATCCTTAGAACCAAATGTCCTTCCACGCTTCAGGCGTGTTTTAGACTCTTGAGTGACTTTATCATTAGATTGTCCATGTGGAATTTCAATTCGAGCTGGAACATTGACAGCTGGTATATATGATTTAGTCACCCTTTTGTGCCAGTAAATGCATCAGGCAATTGATTTTCCATTTCTTGAAAATGCATTATCTTTTGAACTTCCATCTCACATTGCTTTGTGCGAGGGTCAAGATATGATAAAGAAGGCTCATGTCATGACACATCTTTTTCCAGAATCTTCTTTTCTCCCTCTAATGATGGGAAATTTGCCTCATCAAATTGGCAATCTGCTAGGCGTGCTGTAAAAACATCACTTGTTAACGGTTCAAGATATCCTATAATAGATACTGACTTATAACCAAAACATATTCCTAACCTTCTTTGAGGACCCATTTTTGTCCGTTGAGGTGGTGCAATAGGGACATATACTGCATACTCAAAAAATTTCAAATGGGATATATTTGGCTCTTGACCAAAAGCAAGTTGTAGTGGAGAATATACATGATATGAATTCGGTCTCATGCGTATCAATGATCCAGCATGTAAGATTGCATGGCCCCAAACAGATACAGGAAGTTTGGTCCTCATTATCAATGGTCTAGCTACTAGCTGGAGACGTTTAATCAGTGATTCAGCTAAACCATTTTGTGTATGTACATGAGCAACTGGATGCTCAACAACAATTCCTATAGACATACAATAGTCATTAAATGCTTGTGAAGTAAATTCACCAGCATTATCAAGTCTCACTTTTTTGATAGTATAATCAGGGAAATGTGCCCTTAATTTAATAATTTGGGCAAGAAATTTTGCAAATGCCATATTACGAGTTGATAATAGGCAAACATGAGACCATTTGTTGGATGCATCTATTAAGACCATAATGTATCTAAATGGCCCAGATGATGGGTGAATCGGTCCACATATATCACCTTGAATTCTCTCTAGAAATCTAGGTGACTCCCTTTCAACTTTCATTGGAGAATGTTTTATAATTTACTTTCCAAGGGAACAAGATGCACATGGTTTTATGCTGTTGGATTGAGGGAACTTTTGGTCCTTCAATGGATGCCCATTCATATTTTCAATTATGCTTCACATCATTGTTAATCCTGGGTGGCCCAACCTATCATGCCATAAACTGAATGTACCAGGATCACAATGTTTTCCTTTGATTACCATATTTGATTCAATCATATGTATATATGTATAATGCATACCAGAATCAAGTGTTGGTAGTTTTTCAGGCACATGGTTTTTGTCTATGATATACATATATTTCTTATTTTCAATGGTCACCGTTTTTGTATCATATCCTTTGAAATATATGTCATTAAAACTTAGTAAGTTTATATTAGAATTTGGAGAAAATAAGGCATTTTCTATACAAAAGCTTATACCATTTGGTAATATAAAATGGGCTTTCCTAGTTCCCTCTATTAAGTCTATAGGACCTGGTATTGTATGTATGACTGTTTTTGTTGGTACTAATTTTGAAAAATATTTCTTTTATTTCAAAATAGTATGCGTACTACCACTATCTGCTATACAAAGATCTCCAACCGTTTCCTGATGTTGTGCTCCAGTTGGACTCATATTAAACATCACATATGAAAGAAATAATAAGCGAATAAACATAATCATAATAATTATTATAAAGAAAGTTCATTTATTGTAGGAAATACATTACATGAGAAACAAATAAAGGAAAACAAGTTTATTAGAGCAACAATAGAAATTTTTAGTTTATGTCTTCCATGTCATTGCAGAAATCATCAAAAGTTAGCGGAGTGAATTCAACATTATCAACGAGGTTTGCTTCTTTTCCTTTTCCTTTAATAGACTCTTGATAAAGTTGACAAAGATGTGCAGGTGTGCGACAGGTCCTTGACCAATGGCCTGTGCTACCACATCTATAACATAAACCATCAGATTTTTGTGATGTAACAGTATCATGCCTTGCCACTTTGGCCTTATCTTGTGTATGTACATTGTTTCTTTGTGAAGATTGGTAATTATTCATTTTCTGGCCACGACCACGATTATTACCTTGTCCACGACCAAAATTATGGTTCTAATTATGGCTTTGGTTTCGATTAAAATAGCCACGGTCTCGTCCTCGTCCACGACCACGCCCTCGTCCACGTGTATTGTTTCGATGACCATCAATATTTGTAGCATTTGCTTCAGGAAGTGCTACTGATCCTGTTGGGACGAGATTCATGGTTTTTCATCAAGAGCTCGTTGTTTTGCTTTGCAACAAGCAGGCATGCATTTAGTTCAGAATATCTTGTGAACTTTTGCATCTGATATTGTTGCATCAAGGTAATGTTTGTTGCATGAAATGTGGAGTAAGTTTTCTCCAACATATCTTCATCAGTAACTTCTTGTCCATAATACTTGAGTTGTGAACATATTCTGAACAAAGCTGAGTTGTATTCATTCAATTTCTTGAAGTCTTGAAACCTCAGTGTTCTCCAGTCATCTCTAGCATTTGGAAGTATAACTTCCTTTTGATGATCAAATCTTTCTTTCAAAAGATTCCAGAGAATACTTGGACCAGTAACATCAAGATATTCAAATCTTAATATTTCATCAATATGCTTACGAAGGAAAACTTGTGTTTTTGCTTTGTCTTGTGCCAAGAAATTATTAAATTCATATATAGCATTTGAGATTCCCATGGACTCAAGATGCATTTTTACATCTATCATCCATGACACATAGTTTTTCCCACTAACTTCAAGTGTTGCAAACTCGAGCTTTGCAATGTTGGACATAATGTAACTATAAATTTTAAACAAAACCAAAACCAAAATTAAAATTAAAATCCATTTATTTCAATAAATATTATACAAAAAAGAAGCGGTAATGCTAACATTGCATACAAGCCTAAAAGCAGATGAAATTCCATATTATCTTCGATGTTAAGGATTATGATGAAAAATAACATGACTATTATAGTCATGATTATCACAAAAGGATAAATCATCTTGAAGCTTGATTTCTGGAAACTGATTTGTTTGATAGAAGAGAGAAATATTTGTTGTGGGTAAAATAAGCAGGGTAAAGATGTTTATTTATGGTAAAAAAAAATATAGTCGTTGTCAGTGGCGGAGCTTGAACAAATTATTAGAGGGGGCCGAAACTAAAACTATAATTCTTAAAAAAAACAGCAGGGGCCAAAGCTTAAATTTCATATTTTCATGTCTAGCCCTTTATATCCTCCGCCCATGGCCGTTGTTTATGTTGTTTATAAGCGTTGCATATATATATATATATATATATATATATATATATATATATATATATATATATATATATATATATATATATATATCCATTGTGTATATTTATAAATCATTTAATAAGATTTATAACTAATACATAATTTTACTTGGTATAATTTTACTAATTAGAAACATAAATAAATATTAGTAACTGTTTAAATAAAATTATGAATAGTATCTAAAATATGAATAAACATTGACATGTATAAATAAACGTTAGTATATATAAATAAAAATTAGTTGCATAATTTAAATGTTAGTATGCATAAATAAAAGTTAGTTGCATAATGTAAATGTTAGTATGTATAAAAATTAGAATACATAAAAAAATGTTAGTATAAGAAATAAAATTGTTAGTAGTCTATAATGTCCATAATATATAAGTTTTATTAATTCATTAGTATTATTATTATTATTTTAATATGATGAAGGTTTTATAATTAATAATGTTTTTACTAAGTAATACACATCTTGATTAAGATAGATGTAATTTCCATTTCTAAATAACCTTGGTTTGCGTTTTCGTGCTGATAACGTATTATAGAATTTAACATGATTAAGATAATTTAAAACAAACTAAACTAACAACATAGATAAAGAAATTTAAAGGATAAGAAGATTTATAAAAGATATGAGATATTTTATATCTTGTGAAATTGTATCGTCATATGTTTACAAGAGCATGTTATTTATACTATAAAAATTACCTATCATATGTCATGTAAATAATATGATATGATAACTTTCACCAAGTCATTCACAATAATTTATAACAATATATATATATATATATATATATATATATAATTTATTAAGTTAATTTTTTTATTTATTTCAAACGGTACACTCGGAAATTAAAAAAAAAAACAAAAAATCCAACCAATTGGAAGAACAGAGAGAGTGCGGCAACCGTTCCCCTATCTCCTTCCCGCGAGAAGCTTCGCTCACCTTCGGTGCGGTGTTCCAGTGAGCAAGAAAGGATCCCACAATCCTCCCATTGGTGCTCCGTCGAGTCTTATGTTCGTTCATCATTTTCTGATCAATTATGTTCATCTCCCTCGAGTTCTTCTTTTCTTTCATCATTTTCTGATGAATTATGTTCATCTCCCTTAAGTTCATCTCTCCCTTATGTTTTTTCAGTTCATATTTGATTTGGGTTTTCTAAGTTTCAAAATTTTAATTTGGGGTTTGCTGGGAAAAAAGAATAAATGATGGTCGGAAAAACACTTAATAGTGGTGATATGTCCCTTAGAAGATACTTTTTAAATTATTTTTAAAAAAATTATATAAAACCCCTAGAAAAATAGTTTTACTATCTTTTAGTAATTAAGTTTTAAAATACCACTGTTTGTTAAATATTATTTAAACGTAGTATCCCTTCGAACACTATTTGTTTGTGTTTTTGATTATATAAACTAGTACTAGTATACGACAAATACAACTTTTTAATTATTTATAATCTAAGTTGTAGTTTATTTATGCAAGTTGATAATTGCAAATATGATAACCAAGTTTGGTATTTAAACTGTTAATCAACTATAAAACAAAACCTAAAACAAGTAACTTATTATAAGCATAGAACTTACTTATTGGGTGACTAGTCTAGTAACTTACTAAAAAAGTAATTTAAAATAGAAATTTTTTAACTTTATTGTTCTAAATAGAAAATAATGAAAGTTTTGTATTTTTCCTTAGAGACAAAACAGGTTGTTACTGCCTTCTAAATAGACAAAACCTCAAAAATGGTCCCTGTGGTTTCCGAAAATATCAAGTTTAATCCCTAAGTTCCAAAAACTTCACGGATCGTCCGTGTGGTTTCAAAACTTTTAACAAATTGTCCTTTTCGTTAACTCCATTAGCTTTTGGCCGTTAAGTGAAGGG
This sequence comes from Lactuca serriola, assembly GCF_051521515.1. Lineage (NCBI taxonomy): Eukaryota > Viridiplantae > Streptophyta > Magnoliopsida > Asterales > Asteraceae > Lactuca > Lactuca serriola. The sequence goes on along the minus strand of NC_136412.1, from coordinate 270,475,323 downwards.
CATTTCGGTCATTTCACTACTACAGGAACCATTTATGACGTTTTGCGTTATTTAAAAAAATAATAATTATTATTTAATATTAAAGGGTCTCTCTCTCTCTCTCTCTCTCTCTCTCTCTCTCTCTCTCTCCAATGACCCATCTTCTTCCATGAATTAGTCCCAGATGAACATACACTCGAGCTTCCCACTAAAGTCCTTATGGAAACTCAATCCGAGAATAGGACAGTACACACCTTCATCAACAACTCCATTAAGAACAGATTCACAACCTAGGTCAAAAGGGGAGGAACAAACTTACTCTATCAAACAATGGAGTTTATTGTTAGTTCTATGGGTATTGTCTGACTGATTTAAAAACAAACCCAAATAACCTGAAACTTGTTTCTTGCCTCCGATCCCACGTCTGATTTCAAAACCAACATAAAAAAAATCTTAAACAAATTGAAGGGAAATTAGTTAGGGAAATTGATAGAAGGGTGAGATTAGATGTATGAGTGTGAAGATGCAAAGCAAGATCAATGCCCTCTTCGGCCTTCATGTGAAAATCCACTTGCTTCACCTACAAATCCAAATGCGATGAAGGTTGTTGATTACATAGGTGATGTTAGATGAGATGTCGACTTTTGGTGCCATCGATCGTCTACTGCAAATCCAGTTGCGATGCCATAGATGAATTTCCCAATGGCGGTGGTTTTTAGATGTTGAAAGAAAAGATAGTGTCTTGATTTCTTCTGTTTTAGGGGTATACCAGGGGAGAGAGAAAGAATCTTCAGCTTCAAGTCAGGAATTGAAAGCGCCAAAGCGAAGAAGATAATGAGAATCAATTTTTTTACATTAAATTTTTACAGGAAAGTTGATACAGATCTGTTAATTTCTAATTTATTTCGGGTCAAAAATAGATCTGAGCCTCATTACTTTACGTGTATACCGATTAGAGGAAGTCTTTCAAATTCACCGAAATCGAGATCGTAGAAGAAGATTTTGGAGAGATTTGAGGAGTTTGGTTGTTGTTGGAGATTTGGTTATGGTTTATCATGGAGTTGTAGCTGAAAAAAATGAACTCTTAATACTTTTGCAGGTTAGTTTTGATACAAAAAGGAAAGATAAAGTATGTAAAATGTTACTGTAATCAACATCGTGGATTCTTTGTTACATCTGAGTTTGAAGTTGCATATACAGTGGTGGTGATTAGTTTTAACAGGTTGTTAGGTGATGAAGCTCCAACTATTGAAGAGAGGAAGAAGATGAAGGTCTTCAATGGAATCGAAAAGTTAAAATGAGAGAGAGAGAGAGAGAGAGAGAGAGAGAGAGAGAGAGAGAGAAAGAGAAAGAAAGAAAGACCCTTTAATATTAAATAATATTATTATTTTAAATAACACAAAACTTCATAAATGGTCCCTGTAGTAATGAAATGACCGAAATGCCCTTCACTTAACGGTCAAAAAGCTAACGGAGTTAACGAAAAGGACTATTTGTTAAAAGTTTTAAAACCACAGGGACGATCTGTGAGGTTTTTTGAATATAGGGACTAAAATTGATATTTTCGGAAACCACATGGACCATTTTTGAAGTTTTGTCCTTCTAAATATTAAAAATGTATACACTATGAAAAGAAGTTATGAATAACTCAATATGGATTGTCGGTAAGTATGTTCATGTTTGTCAGAATATCAAATTCCGTTGTAGTCTAGTTGGTTAGGATACTCGGCTCTCACCCGAGAGACCCGGGTTCAAGTCCCGGCAACGGAACATAATTTTTTAGACTTTTTTTTTTCTATAATTCAAGACTACCATCAGTTCATACTTCATACATATCTGCTTCTTTATTTTTATGAAAGAAATCATTACAATATATGTTATTCATTATTCATTATTCTCATATCATATCAAGATATCATTACCAAATTCATGTAATCATGTTATCAGATTACGTAATTTCTTCTGCACCCTTTTTATACAATAATTCACCCTTTTTTTGCATAAATTTGCTGTACAATAGAGATTATCTTCAAGAACATCTTCTTCAAAGTTCAATCCAATTCTGCCTCTAATACAAGAATAACATCAAACATAAATGCAACAGCAAGACAACATAATTAATTAGATCATTCTAACATGATGATCATCATCAATCTACATCAACATATAACGTTGAAACAACAAAAATAAAAAACATAGTTTTTTTGGTTTTTCAAAACAAATCCCACCACTCCCAAAATCATAAACAAATTCACAAACCCTATTTCTGTCCCTTCTTTTTCCACAAATCACCAAACATCCTAATCCCAGAACCCTTTCTCTTCCCATTCCCTAATCCATCGTCACAATCATCACCCATCCCCGGTGAACCCACAAAACCACCGTACCCATCAAACACGCCGCCGTAATGTTTATCCATTGAACCACATCTTTCAGAAACTCTTCTTCCATCGTTCATCTCCACCCCGCCGGATAAAATGGCTGCTGCTGCATCTGCCGCCTTCCGCCACTGCTCTGTTTGTACTCTCAGCTTCTTCATTTCTGTTTCCAACGCCTCTTTTGCTCCTTCAACCTCTTTCAGCTTCTCCTTCAGTTCAATCCCATCGTTTTTACTCCTTTTCAGCTCTTCTTCAAGCTGCGTCATCTTCAAACTCGTTTTCTCTTCTTTTGATTTACCAGATGATATCTCCACATTAGCTTCACTTAGTTGAAGTTTTAGACTTTCGTTTTCTTGTCGGAATGCTTCTAAATCCTTCTCCTTCTCTTCGATTTTCAGTTTCAGTAGACTTACCTCTTCGTCATCGGAACGAAGCTTTTCTAGTGATTCAGGTGAAACGCTCGATTCTTTGGTTTTGACCTCATTCAGATCGCACGATTGAGTAACCATTTCAATTGGGACTTCAAAAACATCAGTTTCGTTCTGAATCTCATCTGGGATTTCGTCTTCTTGACTGATCTCTTTGTTTGAATCCTGTGTTTCGCTTGGTGACGACCGTGTTTCAGGCTCTGAAACGACCACCGGCGGCTTTCTGGTCCTTTTTTCGAGTTCCTTTTGAGCTTCTTTCTTTGCGGCTTCAGCTGACGCCAACTGATCTTTAAGTATCTTGAGCTCACCTTGAGCTTGCTCCAGTTGAGTTTCCAACCCTGCAATTCGCGTTCCGAGCTTCTTCTGGTTAATCGGCTCGGAATGTGCACTTCTCGGTGACCGGCGGTCGCCTAGTTTTGGGCTCCGGTCAGTTATCGGACGGTGGTGTAGTGGATCGGAGTCGGAGCTCGATGTTCGCAGAGGAGGCGGACCTCTGGTTGACACCCTCTGAGCCATTTCTGAACCTCTGTATTCATACAGAAAAGAATTGTAAAATTTAGAGTTAATTTTTCAATCGTACCACCTGAATCAAAGAACCCGTATTATGAATTTAGCTTCTAACCTTCCTCTTGGCATTTATAGGAGAAAATAAGGAACTCTTACAGATCTTGATATCGTAATCTTCAACACTGAAATATATGTCAAAACAGAGTTAGCTTCAAAGATAAATCTATGTTTCTACCATCTTTAAGAATTCTCTCATTTTTTTTCATAGTTTTCCCTCAATTATAAGAGTATCATCCAGACATAAACAGAAAGAGAGTAGGAAGCTCTAGAATTGAATGTGATTGGCACATCTGAAAAAGTCTATAAAAAGAGAACTTTTTAGCCCTGTTTTAGAACAAAACAAGACTCACAAATCTAAACCAGAATATACACAGGACCCATGTTTCAAATCATAGAAAGAGATGAATTGTCGGAAGAAATGAAGATCATAGAAGATGATTCTCACCATGAACATGAGCTGAGAGTATAATTAGGGTTAAATGTGAGGTCTGAAACAGGAGTAATGAGACGATGATGATTGAGTGTTTGAAAATGTTGACAGCAGATTATATGAATGAATGAGTGGTTTGGTGTTTACCTTCACTGCCAACAAGAAGCCTTGAAGAAAGTGAGAGAGAAACTGTTTGAAGTTCGAATTAAAGTGTGATATGTGTGTGAGAGAGAGAGAATCTGAAGGGGGAAGATGACAAGAGAGTAACTTTTGAATTAACCATTCATCTTGGAATTCTCATTTCTTTTATAATTAATTAATTTATGGTTTGACTCAATTGAAAATCATTATTTTCTCTCTTTGTAATTTGTATCTCCCTTTCTTACTTATAAGTACATAATAAAATTGTTTTTATGTTGTTTTAAACTCAATCTCAATTATTTTATTCATTATAATTTTTACTTGAATTTATTGTTTTAATTTTAGATATAGTATGTGAAGTCAAATTTTCCGTCTTGTAGTATATGCTTACTTTTATTTAAAGTCAATATCTTTTAGCAATTTCTCATTTTTATATCATTTCATCATTTGTTTGGTGTTAAATACTATTTATAAGATATGGAAAGACCTTTGTTTTATTTTTCTAATAACTGATTTTTTTGGAAAGTATATGCATGGTCAACCAATAAATTCAAACCTCTCCTATTCTTTCACAATAAGTATAAGCATAAACTTTTTTTTTTGGACTGTCATAAAAAAACATATAAACTACTTTTTTTAAGCTATTCACATTAATATTTTAACGAATTTAGAGTTTTCTTTTTTAATTCTACATAATATACATTTTATTAATTATAGAAAAAAAAAAAAAAACTCAATGATCTATATGATTTTTTATATTTACATATTTCAGCTATTTTATCAAATATTAATTTTTTATCGACTGTCAGTTAACTTTTCAGTCCATCCACCAACATAATTTAAGACATATCACCGAGTAATATTTATGAAATTTGTCAAATTAATACTATAGTAACTTAACATAAACACATACTAAGACCTTTAAAAAATATGAAATCCTTGTTCATGTTAAAATTTGATGAATATATCTTGAATTATGACATATAATAGTTATTTAGAAGGTTAAACTATTGGGGAATTAAGTAAACTAACCATTGTAAATGAGTAATTTATTAATACTAACGTTTATAAAATCTTGAAAAATATTCATTATTTTTGGAATAGGGCATTCCAGAGAAGCACTATTCATTCTAGAGTATTCAGTGGTATGTATAGTTTGGAATTTGATCTGACACTGTAGATTTCAGACATAGTCAATTACGGAGTGCGACAGTCAAAGCCGTATGTATAGAACTAACATTCCCGATACACATTCTGGACACCAAAAAAAATCCATATACACATTTCGGACACCAAAAAACTAGGTTCTTATTCCCTATATGACAAACGATATTCCATTAAGTTATTCACTTACAACTAAAATCTATATTTCCTTATTATAACTACTTGAAGATGAGTTTCTCAGACAACGACCACAAAGAATGTAACATCCCAAAAATATCGAGTAAAAAATTTATTTTAAAGGGATGCAATGCGATCAAGTCGGGCCATTCCTTTTGAAACTAGAAGTACCTGAAAACATTTTAAACATAAACAATAAACATAAAACTTAGTGAGTTCTCTAAAATACAACATATCAAACAAATAGGCCCAGCCCAACATATAACAAATAGTCCCAACGCAACATACAAATGGGCCCATCCTAGAATAGGCCCAACCCAACATACAACGGGCCCATCCAATAATAAATAAATGGGCCCTGCCCAACATACATAATAATGGACCCAACCTAACATACAAATGGGCCCAACCCAACATACATAATAATGAGCCCAACCCAACATACAAATAGGCCCAACCCAACATACATAATAATGGCCCAACCAACATACAAATGGGCCCAACCCAAACCTACACATGCAAGAGTCACAAAGATAACTAGCATAATCTAGTGGGCCGACATTGGTGCCTTTGACCCACGAGCATAGTGAGAAGACTCACCTTGCAGCCGAGAAGATAACAGTGATGATCATAGATCCAATAATCAGCTCTACAAGTAACCTATACAGCAAACAGGGACCCAATCTCAATCTACAACCCAAAATCCTCAATTTGACCTAAAGTCAAACTTGGTCAAAGTTAACGGTCACACATTCAATGGCCAACCTCAGTCAACCTACTCCTCGCGTACAAGATGCTCTACGCCCAATGTAGAGCACAAGGCATCCAAACGAGGAAGAAAAGGGTCACACGTTGCATAGACAAAACTACGCTGTAACACCCCAGAATTTGAGGCCAAAAATTTTGTTTTTAAATTAAGTAAATCATAATTTATATTACCAAAACATTGTCACTATTTCATCATTCATAAAATCATAAAATCAAGTCTCGAAAACCATATCATCAGGAATAATGAAAATCAGAGTGCAATCCCAGAAAATCCGATGCGGAAACCATGTGTGTGATGCGCTGTTACGCCGTCGGCTCTTTCCCCTTGGACGAAGAGGAACCTGAAACCAGAAATGAAACTGTAAGCACAAAGCTTAGTGAGTTCTCCCATCATACCACACACCACATAACACCATCGGTATCTTTCAACTGGTAACTGCCATCGGTATCTTTCAACCGGTAACCATCATCGGTATCTTTCAACCGGTAACTTGAGACTATTTCACCCCCTATCACTAGCATACCGTAACGAGAGATAATCATACAGTCAGGCACAACTGGGTAGGGACAACTAATCCCTTCTACACACATAGCATATCATACAGGCATATCTCGTGACCATAACACATTAACATACCAAGATAATTATCACAAAGACAATCATCTCATACATACTACTTACTGGTGGGCCGACATTGGTGCCTTAGACCCACCCCTACTGGAAGGTAACTCACCTCGTAGTAGTAATTGTCGATCTGTGCGGGAACTCTCTGTCTGCTGCGACTGCTCCGGAAATCCTCCGGCTATAATTCCACAAAACACCCAATCAGAGTCTGATAACTACTCTTATGGAGGAATGCCTATTCTACCCCCTGACCTAGTCAAAGTCAACCCAAAGTCAACTTCCAACTGACCTGACTCGCCGAGTTGGGTCGCCAACTCGTCGAGTCCTTATCCATCTAATTGTCCTCATTCTCGTCCTTACTCGTCGAGTTAGGCAATGACTCGACGTGTTCTCCTCCCATTCGAACATCGAATGATCCTTCACTCGACTTGCCGAGTTGTATGAGAAACTCACCGAGTTCATCTTCATATGAAGAACAAGCCATGTCCTTGACTCGCCAAGTTGTATTAACAACTCGTCGAGTTCATCTTCATGTGCTAGGAGATTGCCTTGGACTCGCCGAGTCTGTTCATGTACTTGCCGAGTCCCATGAACTCCAGGTATAAGGCTAATTCCAATACATCTAAACATCTATGGGACTCCCTTTTCTAACAACTGACCATTGCAGAAGGGTTTAAGATGGCTGAAAGCGCACCGACTTGCCGAGTCCCAAGAACGACTCATCGAGTCCAACCTTGACCATTTCTATACAGTCGATCAAAAAGGGATTTAACACACCAAAACCATAGATTTGGCCTCCTAATGTCCATTTTATACGTAAAGTTCCAAACTTTATGCATATGCATGGGGTTTTTAGCTCAAAAGTCCATAGAAGGTGCTCTACAATGTGCATGGGGCTCTCATGGCCATAAAGTTGGCACCTTTATGCCATGAGATCCCTCCAATGAATCAGATCTGGAAGTAGAACCCCATGAATCACCTTACAAATCCAAAAATGGCCTAAGAGGCCCTAAATGCACCATGAACCTAAGTGCTAAAGACGAACAACCAAAAAGGAAGACCAAAACAGGGGCATTTACCTTGCTTGAGCTGAAGATGAAGTAAGATCTCTGAATCTACAAGTCCCAAATCAAAATCCCGAGCTTCCTCTCTCCTTCCAATCTTCACAAACCAACCAAGAACACCAAAATGGCCTTAACACACATACAAATGGCTAGGGTTTCGATATTCAGCTCTAAGGGAGTGTTAAGGACAAGGGAGGCTGAGTTAAGGTGTTTATATAGGGTGCAAACCCTCAGATTTAGGGTTTTACTCGCACAGCGCCTACTCGTTGAGTCCGTCTTCCGACTCGTCGAGTAGGTCACTTAAGATGTTTGCGGACTCGTCTCTACTCGACGAGTGGGTCCTCCGACTCGTCGAGTACCAGGGAAAAACATAAAAATGCTTGAATTAAATGCGTACCAGGAATTTGGTGCTACAAATCTTCCTCACTTATTTTAGACTTTGTCCTCGAAGTCTGCTGCTCGTTCCTGGAAAAGTTCTGGGTATTGCTTCATCATCTCATCCACCGACTCCCAAGTCCATTCCGAGCCCTTCCAGTGCTACCATTGCACCTTCACCAGCTCGACCCTCTTCTTCCTCAAAACCTTCGACTTCTGGTCGAGGATTGCTACAGGTCGCTCGATGTAATTCAGGCTATCATCAACCTGAATATCCTTTAAGGGTACCACTGCTGAGTCGTCCACCTGGCACTTCCTCAGCTGGGAGACGTGGAAAGTGTTGTGGATTTGGCTGAGTTTGGATGGCAGATCCAATTTGTACGCCACCTTGCCCACCCGGGCTAAAACCCTGAACGGTCCAATGTACCTGGGGCCTAACTTGCCCCGTTTCCTGAATCGGATGACGCCTTTCCATGGCGACACCTTCAGGAGAACCATATCCCCGACCTGGAACTCTAGGTCTGATCGACGCTTGTCAGCATAACTTTTATGCCGACTATGAGCAGTCTGAAGCCTGCTCCGGACCTGCTGAATCCTCTCTGTCGTCTTGAGCACCACTTCGATGCTCCCTATGACCCTTTGGCTAACCTCATCCCAGCATATCTGGGTTCTGCACTTCCTCGCGTACAACATCTCGAAGGGAGGACGATCGATACTAGCGTGATAGCTGTTGTTATACGAGAACTTAGCTAATGGGAGGTAAGTATCCTAGCTACCACCGCAGTCTAGCACACATGTCCGCATATCCTCCAAAGTCTGGATGGTCTGCTCGCTCTGACCACCCGTCTGCGGGTGAAATGCAGTGCTAAAGTGCAGACGAGTACCCAACTCATCGTGGAATTTCTTCCAAAACCTGTAAGTAAACCGCACATCTCTGTCTGAAATCACTGAGACTGGCACTCCGTGCTGTGCCACCACTTCCCAAATGTAGATGTCGGCCAACTTCTTGGCCGAGATACTCTCCTGGATCGGTATAAAATGGGCACTCTTGGTCAACGATCCACGATGACCCATATGGAATCCACTCCTCGTGCGGTCTTGGGAAGTTTGGTGATGAAGTCCATAGTAATATCTTCCCACTTCCACAGAGGAATATCCAACGGCTGCATCTTGTCGTGTGGCCTCTGGTGCTCGGCCTTGACCTTCCTGCAGGTCAAGAACCGCTCCACGTACCATGCTACATCCCGCTTCATGCAGGGCCACCAATAGTCTAGACGAAGATCTCTATACATCTTCGTCGCCCCAGGATGAATGGAGAATCGGGATTTGTGCGCCTCCTCCAACAACACCTGGCGCACACCCCTGAGGTACGGTACCCACAGCCTACAATGTAATGTCAATAGTCCCCGGCTATCATAGTTGAATGAGGAAACCTGTCCCACAATCCGCTCACTCTTTCGATGTTCCTCCTTCATGGCCTCCTGTTGGGCCTCCCGAATCTGCTCTAACAGCGGAGTCACCATTGTCATCCTCATACAGACATCCCTGATCGGCGCTGCGTTGCGGCTAAGCGCGTCGACCACCACATTGGCCTTTCCTGAGTGGTAGAGGATCTCAAAGTCATAATCCTTTACCACATCAAGCCACCGACGTTGCCTCATATTCATATTTGGCTGGTCTATGAGATACCTCAGGCTCTTGTGGTCCGTGTAGATAGTACAACGAACCCCATATAGGTAATGGCGCCAAATCTTGAGGGCGAACACAACAGCCCCCAGCTCCAAATCATGCGTCGGGTAGTTCGCCTCATGAGGATTCAGCTTCCTCGAAGCATAAGCAATAACATGTCCTCTCTGCATCAATATTGCGCCCAAGCTCGAGATGGACGCATCACAGTATACAACAAAATCCTCCATGCCCTCTGGCAGGGCTAAGATTGGCGCCTCGCACAATCTCTGTCTCAATGTCTCGAATGCAGCCTGCTGCTCAGGCCCCCAACGAAAGACCACAGCTTTCCTCGTCAGCCTGGTCAAGGGCACGACTATCTTGGAGAAGTCCTGAATGAATCTCCGATAGTAGCCTGCCAATCCTAGGAAGCTCCGAATATCGGATGGAGACCTCGGAACGTCCCACCTCATCACGACCTCTACCTTGGCCGGGTCAACCGAAATCCCGTCCTGGTTGACTAGATGCCCAAGGAACTACACCTCGCGTAACCAGAACTCGCACTTGGAGAACTTGGCATACAAGCTCTCCCTCCTGAAAGTATCCAGAACCTCCCACAGGTGTTCCTCATGCTGCTCTCTCGTCTTGGAATATACCAAGATATCATCAATAAAGACTATCACAGACCGATCCAACATCGTTCTGCACACGCAGTTCATGAGATCCATGAACGCGGCAGGAGCATTGGTGAGCTCGAAGGGCATCAACACGAACTCATAATGGCAATAGCGCATCCGGAAAGCAGTCTTCTGCACATCCTCCTCTCTGACCCTCATCTGATGATACCCCGAACACAAATCAATCTTGGAGAACCAAGATGCTCCATGTAGCTGATCAAAGAGGTCATCGATCCTTGGGAGTGGGTAATGGTTCTTTACTGTTACCTTATTCAACTCTCGATAATCTATACACATCCGGTGCGACCCATCCTTCTTCTTCACAAACAGAATCGGGGCTCCCTAGGGTGAACTACTCGGTCTAATGAATCCTTTGTCTAACAGCTCTTGCATCTGTGTAGAAAACTCCTGCATCTTAGGAGGAGCCAACCGATACGGTGCCTTGGCTATCGGAGCCTCACCAGGGACTAGGTCGATCCTGAACTCCACCTGCCTCTCCGGAGGTATCCCAGGCAACTCCTCGGGGAATACATCCGCAAACTCTCGCACCACGGGTACATCGCCCACCATCACCTGTCCCGCCTCCTGGGTATCCATAACATAGGCGACATATCCTGCGCAACCCTACTGGAGGTAGCGCCTAGCCCTCGCTGCCAAACATAAAGTTGGTCCTTGATGTGGCCTCTCGCCCTGAACCACCAACTCTCCCCCACTTGGGGTCCTGATCCGCACCAACTGCTGCGCGTAGTCAATCACTGTCCCATTGGAGCTTAGCCAATCCATACCAATAATAACTTTGTTCCCCCGCATGGGTATGGGAACCAGATCTACCAGGTAACGCTCCTCGAACATCCTCAAAACACAATCTCGGTAGATCTCTGATGCTCGCACTGACCGGTCGTCCGTAATCTCGACCTCAAGGGGGGCAATCCAACATGCATGAAGACTCAGGAAACCTCTTGCTAAGCGCAAGAGAGACAAACGATCGGGTAGCACCCAAATCGAACAATACCTGAACTGGGATACCGTTCACATGGAACGATCCTTGACAGAACACAAACACATACATATAACATATCAAAATCATGACAACATAACGTAAAAGATCTGAGAGAAGAAATCATACCCGTCACCACATCGGGTGCAGCGCGTGCCTCCTCGGTTGTCAGCTAAAATGCTCGGCTTCGCACCACTGGAGCCTCCGTCTTGACCTTCCGGCCATCTGTAACCCGAGCAGTCGCCGGAGTTGGCGCCACTGCCGGCGCCGCTGCTCCTGTCAATCTGGGGCAATTGGCCTTTTTATGGCCCCTCTGATTACAATGAAAGCAAATCAGGTCTGATGTCTGAATCGCAGGAGTAGGGGCAGTACAATCTCTGCCAAAATGCCCAATCTTACCACACTTATAGCACCCGGAACCCGACCCAATGCGGTAAACTCCCTCATGTGACTGACTGCATTTCCCACAGCTGTCCCGCCCTAACTGGCCTTTCGGCCTAACATCGGATCCCTTGGGCTTCTTCCCCGAAGCCCCTGCTGTCTGTCCCTCCTCTACCTTCCTCTTTCGTATGTGCTCCAGATCAATCTCCCTCTCCCTTGCCCTGGAAATCATGGAATCCAAGGTGGGGTAGGCTGAAAAACTGACATGCTCCCTGATATCGGCTCGTAGCATCTCATGGTAGCGGGTCCTCCTCATGTCCTCATCACCCGCATACAGGGGCACCAACAAAGTCCTCTCCCGGAACTTGGCGGTGATCTCCGCCACAGTCTCCGTAGTCCGTCTCATATCCAAGAACTCCCTAGCCAGTTGCTGGAGCTCCACAACTGGTGCAAACTCGGCCCTGAATTGGTTCACAAAATCTGACCACGTCATAGCCTCAATGGCTGGGGCTCCCAACGTATCACTAATCAACTCCCACCAATCTTTGGCTCGATCCCTCAAACATCCCGCAGCGAAACGAACCTTCGACCTTTCCGAGCAGAAGCTCATCATCTGCGCAGATTCAATATCTGCGATCCATCTCCTAGCAGCAATGGGGTCCTTCACCCCATGGAAATCCGGCGCACCACTCCCTCTGATGTCCTTAAAGAACAGTGTGCACGTACTCGCCTGGCTAGACGCCAAATCACTCCTGAATGATCGGAGACGATCCTCCATCAGCTCGATGATCCCTTCCTTGATCGACCTGAGGATGACTGGGGTCGACTCAAGGATACCTCTCGTGATCTCCGACGCGATGAAATCGCGTAGCCCACCATCCACCTGCTCGGATCCTTCACCCGAGCCCGAACCTGATCCTGACCCCGAGCCTCCCGCTCCATGTTGCGTGGTCACCATACTGAAAATAAACATATAAACATCAGGATCACACATACTCTCGAGAAGTCTCAAACACTCTCCAAGTCCCCTGGTTCCATATTAGCCCTCCTTGACTTGAGTATGTATCATCTGCTTTCAGTAGTACGGGCCCATACTACCTTCCACATCTATCCGTACATTCCTCAAGGATTACTTCGACTTCACCGAGTCCCTTTTTCCGATACCCTTTCCACTGATCTCATCCTAGAATTTCCTAGGGCACTCTCCGACCTACTCTCCGCCATCAGCTGCACTAGGAGTCCCTACCAACATTCCCTAACTAGCTTGCAGATACGGTTACATATCCTCTTACTAGTTAGTTAAAGTTAGTCAGGACTCCTATAGCACAAAGCAAGCAACATTCGTGCATTGAGTAACCACTTCAAGCATAACCTAATCAGGCTATCTTACTGCTGACTAGACAGTCTTACCATACAACTCATACAACATGCATTCAAGGCATCCTCCTAGATCCTTAGCCCTAGGCTAGCATGCAGTTTTCAGAATCATATTTGAGGCATACAAGGCATCCTCCTAGATCCTTAGCCCTAGTCCAACATACAGTTCTCAGAATCATATATCATATGACATACCATAACAAATATGGGTATCTTGGGGAAAACTTACTTGAGCTCGGCCGGTCACACGCATCACACACCTTGTTCATCTCAAAATTCCTTAACATAGATTTTAGAAAATTGTTTTCTCTGTGGAAAAAAATCTTAAATCCCTCGGTTTGAGTTCAGAAACCCCTGTGGGTGTGTCCGAATCTCTCAAACCAGGGCTCTGATACCAACTTGTAACACCCCAAAATTTGAGGCCAAAAATTTTGTTTTTAAATTAAGTAAATCATAATTTATATTACCAAAACATTGTCACTATTTCATCATTCATAAAATCATAAAATCAAGTCTCGAAAACCATATCATCAGGAATAATGAAAATCAGAGTGCAATCCCAGAAAATCTGATGCGGAAACCATGTGTGAGATGCGCTGCTACGCCGTCGGCTCTTTCCCCTTGGACGAAGAGGTACCTGAAACCAGAACTAAAACTGTAAGCACAAAGCTTAGTGAGTTCCCCCATCATACCGCACACCACATAACACCATCGGTATCTGTCAACCGGTAACTGTCATCGGTATTTTTCAACCGGTAACCATCATCGATATCTTTCAACCGGTAACTGTGACATCCCCATTTTCACGGCCAGAAAAGACCGATTTTGTTTATGCTTTATAAAAATCAGAGTACTTCATTTTATAAAAAGGTTGCGGAATTTGTTCCCAGAAAATCATGATCAATACGTTATTAAAACATTTTCGAAGAAACGTATCTATTTCATTTTAAAACGTTTGGGATGTCATTGTTAATACAATAACATAAGCATAAACAGAACTTACAATTATTTACACTAGTGATCTACATCTCTTTAAATCTCTCAGTGTAATGTCACTTCATATCGTCACCTGTGATGTAAATAAACTGAGTGGGTCAGGTTGGGAAACCTGGTGAGTACATAGGGTTTTCAACCCACAATAATATAGTTATTATGTTTAAACAATCAAACAATCAACCCAATTACCCATCCCCATTATCTTCTTTTAGTCTTCCCTAAGGATATTATCTCAAGGGTCATCTCCTATATCATATTTACTTCTCATCTCCTTACGTCGTATTTCCTTATTTGAGTGTTCCTACGAACTTTACCTAAGGATCATCGCCCACATTGCATAGACAATACTAATCCGGGGATTACTCCCTCAATATGTGTCTAGCAAGAGTTAGGGTATCATCGCATGATTACGCAGCCACAACATCGCCTGGACTTGTAAATCATGGTTAGTCTATCATCACATGAATACGTAGCCACAACATCGCCTGGACTCGTACTTCATAACAAGGGTTAGACTATCATCGCATGAATACGTAGTTACAACATCGCCTGAACTCGTAATTCATCACCTACAGGTTACTAGCCTGCTGGTGTTTCCACGGGGTTGTCTATAATAGTCCGTGGTTGCCATCTATAGTCTGATAGATGACTACATCTCCACATTGTCGGACAAGGTCGTAGTATCCTACATCACCGATTCATAATCACCTATCTATCCTCACCTAATTATCATCACCTTCCTATCATCACCTATCTCTCATAATTTTATTTCATCACTCACAAACTACTTCATCTACCCATGTTTTATCCCAACATATTTGTAGATATAAAATAAATATACAGTTTAAATCATTTAAAACATGTATAAATCATTCATCCAGCATAGACAACAAGTATTCAAACAATATGCACACATAGCACGTAATTTATTTTAAAATACTTCATATCTATGTGTAAGATGAAAGGGACCATGCACTCACCTGAGTAGGTGGTGACTCAGCACTCGGACAGCGCTTCGATACTCTCAAAACGATATTCCTTCGATAAAACCTAGTACCGATACCACTAGGGTTTAGTTTAACGATAACCGCGACAAATTAATTAGTCTGACTATTATTAAGCATTAATAATACTCGATATAACTCATAATAATAGCCCAAATAATTATTTTAAGGACCTAATAACATTCCTATAATTATTTGAAAGCTATATTAAAAATTGCGTAAGCGTAGCACACTTACAGCGAATTTTATCGAAAACCGGGACTTAATTGGAGCAGCGTTTCGAAACCGAAAAACTCCTTTTTATCCGGACTCCGGGAGCCTTGGGGCTTCCCTAGGGTGCTAAGGGGCTTAACTAGGGTTTAGGGATGTTTAGAACACTTAGAGAGAGAAAGAAGTTAGAGAGAGAGTGAAGAAAGGTGTGAAAATGAAGGAAAAATCGGGCCCCTTTTATAGCCCTGCGAGGCCTCGGTACGCTGGGCGTACCTCGGACCTACGCGGGGCGTAGTCATCGGATAAGAGCTCCAGCGAGGTTCCAGCTGTCTCTCACTCGGAATAGATCAGGGCGAAGGTACGCGGCGCGTACTGGCTTCGGACGCGGGGCATAAGCGAGGGCGACGTGTTCTTCATCCGAAGCGAGATCTGATCAGCGATGGACGGCCCACAATGCGCCACGTCATCAGCTCCTTATCAGCCTTCGCAAATTGCATTCTCGACTTCTAAAAATCATAACTTTCGCATACGAGCTCCGTTTTCGACGTTCTTTATATCCACGCGAAGGTGGGAACGTACTCTACAACTTTCGTTTAGACTTCGTCGGCTAATTTTGGCTCGATTTTAAATTTTATATTATTAACGGGCCGGGACACGATTTGGTCCGTTAAATCCTCATAACTTCTTCATCCGACATCCTTTTTCGCCCATCTTTTTCTCGTTACGCTACTCTCAACGAGATCTTCGATTCTCGTTTAGGTCGTGTCGGCTAAAAACCGCTCGATCAAATATTCGAATTTCGGGCTGTACACTGCTAGTCCTAAACTTCGAAAAATCATAACTTCTTCATACGAAGTCAGATTTGGGCGTTCTTTTTATCGATGTTCTTAGTTTAACATATTCTACGACTTTCGTTTAGATTGCTAAGGCTAAATATCGCTCTATCGTAAATTTACTATTTACGCTTCCCGGTGCCGTGCCGGTTTTGCCGTAAAACTTCGACGGGCCATAACTTCTTCGTTATAACTCGGATTTCAGCGTTCTTTATATGTACGGAAACCTTTTGACGTACTCTACAACTTGGTTAAGATTATTTATTCTAAATAATCTTTTGTCGAAAAGTCGTTTTCGACCCCTATTGCCGCTAAATTGACTAGTCCGGATTTGCAGGCGTTACAATTATCTCCCCCTTAGGATGATTACGTCCCGGAATCATCAACGAAACATGGTCGTATAATGACTCCATACGTCGTCTCTTCATCCTAGGTAATAATTATAACTTCTACATTCCTTCAAGTCTATCTCTCAGACTTATTGACTTTATGCAGTACTCGATCGTGCACCTGCTCTCTACCTCAGGCTAGACTCCAATTTATGACCTTCAAGTCAAAATCTCGATCCTTACTGGATACGAACTTGAGATGACTTCTTTTATTACTACTATGGATCGATGTGTCATATTCTAATGACCTATCATCGTATGTTGCAACACTTAGACTTAGGTCTCTTAGAGTTAAATTCTAAAACAAACTATGCCTTCCTTCATGTTCTAATGTGATATAATCACACTTTAACATTAGGCATTTCTAGCTACCAACTTCTTTAACAACGAGCGCGATATTTCTATTGATCGCTTTGATTTCAATCGTTTGGTTTAAGTCGGACACTACATCAAACTTGGTTCTCTGAACCACACAACATACTCATCGTAGTCGGACTCGATTCGATATGGCCACTAGGGTCGGAATATCAACAATCTTCTTAGTCATTACCGAAACGATGGTAACAACACACTTGAATAAAATGAAATCAATTACTAGCTTCTTGGTAACCTTGTGACTTTCCCTGATCCAAGTGTGAGTCCTGTGCTTCCGGTAGTATAGGCCTCTACTACCATTCACACCTACTCATACTCGTCCCAAGTATTGTCTCGCAGTTTCCCAAGTCACCATGCAGCGAATCACACAACAACTTAACTCATCAGATAACAAAACAAAGGTTTTATATTATTTCTTGAAACGATTACATAGGTGTTCAAGTTCACCCTAGTCTATGCCTCTAATAGGCTACATCATACGAAATTATGGCTACTGCATAATTTGATCTTTGGGTAAGAAGTCCTCATTCTTGATTCCTCGCATGGTTCTCTGCTTCGTCAAGGATCATGTGAAATGCCCTTGGTTTCGGCGGTGCATTTGGTCTTGCAGCTTCGTTTTTCTTTGGACAGTTCTTTGAAATATGCCCATCATTTCCACATTCGTAGCACTTCTTGTTGTTGAATGCACAATCTCTGGAATAGTGACCGGTGCTACCACACTTATAGCACGTCACTTCACCATCGCATCTTCCGAAGTGCTTCTTCTTGCACTTCTCACACCACTTGGCTTCATTCCTTCGGTCGTCCAGGTTAGACTTCGAGAACTTTCCCTTATTATCAGGTCTTGAGGATCCTTCCGACTTCCTCTTCTCACCAACTTCAACTTTCTCCAGACCCTTTTCCCTTATTTGGGTCTCAACATTCTTGGCTGCCCAGATGGCGGCTTTCAAAGTGGTTGCTTGTTTGACCATTGGACCAAAGTCTGCTGGTAATCCATGGGCAAACTTATTGACTTTGGAGAGTTCAGTTGGAACTAGATAAGGAACAAGCTTCATTTTCTCCGTAAAACTTGCAGCATACTCGATGACACTCATCTTTCCCTTCTTTAGATTCTGAAACTCGTTGTTGATTTCCAGAAGATCCTGTTCAGAGCAGTACTGCATTTTTAGCTGCACCAGAAAATCCTCCCATGACATCTTGCTCGCTTCTCCTTTGGGCATCGAATCAGCTAGTAGCTTCCACCAGCTTAGTACTCCAGATTTCAACAGAGGAACCGCGAGAGCGGTCTTTTGCCTGTTGCTACACTCACAACTCTCAAACATCGTCTCCATCTCGGAGATCCAGTTTATGACTTCCACCGGCGTCGGGCTTCCAGATAGACTCGGTGGTTTGGACGCCATGAAATCCTTGTATTTGCATCCACGTCCATCATTTCCTCCATCCTGGTGGTTTTGCTTAACCATTGGTGGGTTGGCTTGACCAACAGTCCCACTGTAGTTTCCCTCCTCAGTCTGCCCCTCGTTTAACTCGGGCCGTTCGATCTGAATGGTCGCCTCCTCTCGATTTTGCTGGAGCAAACGCCTAGTTTCCTCCATTTGACGATCCAACATCGCTTGGATCATCGCTTGCACTCCGGCCATTGTGACTAGCTCAGCAGTGGCTTCCATCACCGGTATTTGCTCAATCACTGGGGGCTGATCTCGGTTCCCATTTGCATTCACGTTTCCGCTACGTGTTCTTACCATCTTGATCTATACACCTAATGAGGTGAATCTAGACCTTTACTTAGGATTGACGTTTAAATCATCCTTATCACTCCGAAACATTTACATGCTAGTTCTAATATCGTATTCGTATGTTTAGAATCCTAAACACATAAGGTTTCCAGATCCGGTCGGCAACAGACCATAGATCCGAACAACTAACAGCATATCAGGCACAAGTATTTAGCACATAAAAGCATTTTAGGCATCATTCCTAAAATAAGCTAGTGCTCACACCTCACAATCATCGCTTAGCATTCTAAGTTTAAGTCTAGAAATAAATCCATATTCCTAGTTCGCTTAAACTAATGCTCTGATACCAACTGTGACATCCCCATTTTCACGGCCAGAAAAGACCGATTTTGTTTATGCTTTATAAAAATCAGAGTACTTCATTTTATAAAAAGGTTGCGGAATTTGTTCCCAGAAAATCATGATAAATACGTTATTAAAACATTTTCGAAGAAACGTATCTATTTCATTTTAAAACGTTTGGGATGTCATTGTTAATACAATAACATAAGCATAAACAGAACTTACAATTATTTACACTAGTGATCTACATCTCTTTAAATCTCTCAGTGTAATGTCACTTCATATCGTCACCTGTGATGTAAATAAACTGAGTGGGTCAGGTTGGGAAACCTGGTGAGTACATAGGGTTTTCAACCCACAATAATATAGTTATTATGTTTAAACAATCAAACAATCAACCCAATTACCCATCCCCATTATCTTCTTTTAGTCTTCCCTAAGGATATTATCTCAAGGGTCATATCCTATATCATATTTACTTCTCATCTCCTTACGTCGTATTTCCTTATTTGAGTGTTCCTACGAACTTTACCTAAGGATCATCGCCCACATTGCATAGACAATACTAATCCGGGGATTACTCCCTCAATATGTGTCTAGCAAGAGTTAGGGTATCATCGCATGATTACGCAGCCACAACATCGCCTGGACTTGTAAATCATGGTTAGTCTATCATCACATGAATACGTAGCCACAACATCGCCTGGACTCGTACTTCATAACAAGGGTTAGACTATCATCGCATGAATACGTAGTTACAACATCGCCTGAACTCGTAATTCATCACCTACAGGTTACTAGCCTGCTGGTGTTTCCACGGGGTTGTCTATAATAGTCCGTGGTTGCCATCTATAGTCTGGTAGATGACTACATCTCCACATTGTCGGACAAGGTCGTAGTATCCTACATCACCGATTCATAATCACCTATCTATCCTCACCTAATTATCATCACCTTCCTATCATCACCTATCTCTCATAATTTTATTTCATCACTCACAAACTACTTCATCTACCCATGTTTTATCCCAACATATTTGTAGATATAAAATAAATATACAGTTTAAATCATTTAAAACATGTATAAATCATTCATCCAGCATAGACAACAAGTATTCAAACAATATGCACACATAGCACGTAATTTATTTTAAAATACTTCATATCTATGTGTAAGATGAAAGGGACCATGCACTCACCTGAGTAGGTGGTGACTCAGCACTCGGACAGCGCTTCGATACTCTCAAAACGATATTTCTTCGATAAAACCTAGTACCGATACCACTAGGGTTTAGTTTAACGATAACCGCGACAAATTAATTAGTCTGACTATTATTAAGCATTAATAATACTCGATATAACTCATAATAATAGCCCAAATAATTATTTTAAGGACCTAATAACATTCCTATAATTATTTGAAAGCTATATTAAAAATTGCGTAAGCGTAGCACACTTACAGCGAATTTTATCGAAAACCGGGACTTAATTGGAGCAGCGTTTCGAAACCGAAAAACTCCTTTTTATCGGGACTCCGGGAGCCTTGGGGCTTCCCTAGGGTGCTAAGGGGCTTAACTAGGGTTTAGGGATGTTTAGAACACTTAGAGAGAGAAAGAAGTTAGAGAGAGAGTGAAGAAAGGTGTGAAAATGAAGGAAAAATCAGGCCCCTTTTATAGCCCTGCGAGGCCTCGGTACGCTGGGCGTACCTCGGACCTACGCGGGGCGTAGTCATCGGATAAGAGCTCCAGCGAGGTTCCAGCTGTCTCTCACTCGGAATAGATCAGGGCGAAGGTACGCGGCGCGTACTGGCTTCAGACGCGGGGCGTAAGCGAGGGCGACGTGTTCTTCATCCGAAGCGAGATCTGATCAGCGATGGACGGCCCACAATGCGCCACGTCATCAGCTCCTTATCAGCCTTCGCAAATTGTATTCTCGACTTCTAAAAATCATAACTTTCGCATACGAGCTCCGTTTTCGACGTTCTTTATATCCACGCGAAGGTGGGAACGTACTCTACAACTTTCGTTTAGACTTCGTCGGCTAATTTTGGCTCGATTTTAAATTTTATATTATTAATGGGCCGGGACACGATTTGGTCCGTTAAATCCTCATAACTTCTTCATCCGACATCCGTTTTCGCCCATCTTTTTCTCGTTACGCTACTCTCAACGAGATCTTCGATTCTCGTTTAGGTCGTGTCGGCTAAAAACCGCTCGATCAAATATTCGAATTTCGGGCTGTACACTGCTAGTCCTAAACTTCGAAAAATCATAACTTCTTCATACGAAGTCAGATTTGGGCGTTCTTTTTATCGATGTTCTTAGTTTAACATATTCTACGACTTTCGTTTAGATTGCTAAGGCTAAATATCGCTCTATCGTAAATTTACTATTTACGCTTCCCGGTGCCGTGCCGGTTTTGCCGTAAAACTTCGACGGGCCATAACTTCTTCGTTATAACTCGGATTTCGGCGTTCTTTATATGTACGGAAACCTTGTGACGTACTCTACAACTTGGTTAAGATTATTTATTCTAAATAATCTTTTGTTGAAAAGTCGTTTTCGACCCCTATTGCCGCTAAATTGACTAGCCCGGATTTGCGGGCGTTACAGTAACTAGGGACTATTTCACCCCTAGCACTAGCATACCGTAATGAGAGATAATCATACAGTCAGGCACAACTGGGTAGGGACAACTAATCCCTTCTACACACATAGCATATCATACAGGCATATCTCGTGACCATAACACATTAGCATACCAATATAATTATCACAAAGACAATCATCTCATACATACTACTTCCTGGTTGGCCAAAATTGGTGTCTTAGACCCACCCCTACTGGAAGGTAACTCACCTCATAGTAGTAGTTGCCGATCTGTGCGGGAACTCTCTGTCTGCTGCGGCTGCTCCGGAAATCCTCTGGCACTAATTCCCACAAAACACCCAATCAGAGTCTGATAACTACTCTTATGGAGGAATGAATATTCTACCCATGACCTAGTCAAAGTCAACCCAAAGTCAACTTCCAGCTGACCTGACTCGCCGAGTTGGGTCGCCAACTCGTCGAGTCCTTATCCATCTAATTGTCCTCATTCCTGTCCCTACTCGTCGAGTTAGGCAATGAATCGACGAGTTCTCCTCCCATTTGAACATCGAATGATCCTTCATCCGACTCGCCGACTTGTATGAACAACTCGCCGAGTTCATCTTCATATGAAGAACAAGCCATGTCCTTGACTCGCCGAGTTGTATGGACAACTCGTCGAGTTCATCTTCATGTGCTGGGAGATTGCCTTGGAATCGCCGAGTCTGTTCATGTACTCGTCGAGTCCCATGAAATCTAGGTCTAAGGCTAAGTCAAATACGTCTAAACAGCTATGGGACTCCCTTTTCTAACAATTGACCATCGCAGAAGGGTTTAAGATGGATGAAAGCACACCGACTCGCCGAGTCCCAAGAATGAATCGCCAAGTCCAACCTTGACCATTTCTATACAGTCGATCAAAAAGGGATTTAACACACCAAAACCATAGATTTGGCCTCCCAATGTCCATTTTATACGTAAAGTTCCAAACTTGATGCACATGCATGGGGTTTTTAGCTCAAAAGTCCATAGAAGGTGCTCTACAATGTGCATGGGGCTCTCATGGCCATAAAGTTGGAACCTTTATGCCATGAGACCCCTCCAATGACTCAGATTTGGAAGTAAAACCCCATGAATCACCTTACAAATCTGAAAATGACTTAAGAGGCCCTAAATGCACCATGACCCTAAGACCTAAAGATGAACAACCAAAAAGGAAGACCAAAACAGGGGCATTTACCTTGCTTGAGCTGAAGATAAAGTAAGATCTCTAGATCTACAAGTCCCAACTCGAAATCCCAAGCTTTTTATATCCTTCCAAGCTTCACAAACCAACCAAGAACACCAAAATGGCCTTAACACACACACAAACGACTAGGGTTTCGATATTGTGACAACCCGATATTTCGACTCTATGTAATGACCTAAAAAGTCATGTATTGTAACCACTTTTGAAATAATAAAATTAACTTTGAAAATAAAATGTACAAAAGTCTCTATTGGGTTACCTACCATGTTAGATATCGTGTCAAGGTTTACAGAAATACTAAGAACACTAAAATCCGAGTTATAACGAAGAAGTTATGACCATACTAAGATTTCCGACAAAACCGGCAACACCGATTTAACAAAAAACGAGAAGTTTCAATACAAGAGTTTTTAGCTTTAAGTGTCTAAATGAAATTTTTAGATATCATTAAACCGTAAACGTACGTAAAAAGAAACGTCCAAATCTGACTTCGTATGAGGAAGTTATGATTTTTCCAAGATCCGGATATAGCAGTAGACAACTAAAAACTCGAAATAGAGATCGAGAGACTTTTGGCCGAAACAACCTAAATGATAATTGAATGTCTCAACAATAGTAGCGCAACGGTAAAAAGTCTGAAGAAAACATACATCGGATGAAGAAGTTATGGAATTTAAACGGACTTTTCCAGGTCCGACCTATTAAAAATAATATAATAAAAAATAAAGTCAAAACTAGCCGACGGAGTCTAAACGAGAGTTGTCGAGCCTTTTCACACCTACGCGTACATATATAGAACGTCGAAATTGGAGCTCGTACGCGGAAGATACAGATTTTACAATTTGAGGCACGAAAAATGAAGTTGTCAGGTGCCTTACGAGGTGAGTTTCTACCTGATGTGTTCCAGAGTGTCAGCCACGTCCAATCATTGAAGAGGATCAGGCTGACTAAGCCTCACGACGTGAGACACTCAAAACTCACGATGAGAGACCCAAAAACTCAGCTTATAAATAGAAACCGATGGTTTCGAGTTCTAGTACTCAATTCTCTCTTCTCTTGTGTTGGAACTCTGCTTCTAAGCCCCCGAGACCCTCCCGAAGCCCCGGTTTTCGCGTACAAGTCCTGAAGGAAGGTTTTTCATTCCCGAGATTCCTGAGAATCCCGAGAAAATCGACTTTCACAAGCCGAAGTTCTGCTCAATTTTCATCTCACTTTCTTCAATCAACCAAGTGAGTTCATACCCCTATAATCTACACTTTTAAATGTTTTATAAATGCTTTTATACGGTTTTAGGGGGGGGGGGGGAATACAAATAAACACACAGTTATTATCGTATGTTACATAAAAGTTTCATTATACACTTTTTATCAAGTGAATCATATGTGATTCATAACTACTATATGGAAACTTTCGTACGCAAAATATATCACAATAACATCTTGTCTTTTGAAATGAAATATGTTGTTATATATATATATATATATATATATATATATATATATATATATATATATATATATATATATATATACAAATCAAACACTTTGTTTATACTTGAAGTATATGTGTTCATTTATGGCACTACAAAAGTTATACTTTTCATAACAAGTGAGCATTACACTAGGGTTTACTATACGAATGAAACACACACTTGCAAACTATAATAGGTATAGTTTACGAGAAAACCATGAACATTTATATACTAGAAACACTATATCAAAGAGAGATATTTTCATACACAAGAGCAAATGGACATTTCCATACGTAAATCTGTTTTATACTAAGTTTTGTGAGACATTTCATGTACTTTCGAGTATGCATTTTAAGTCCTGTATTATATACCATAATCCCTTGCAGGGGGAGCGTGATTCTTGTGTATAGATCTATACGGTATTGACAATCCCGCACCTAAGTTGTTAGCTACAACTAGGCCGGCAGGCCTGGGGTGACAAACGTCATAACTTTCCAACGCCTGAAGAACGTTGTTATAGGCATCCTGGTCAAATAGTATGGTTATAAGACCCACTTGGAGTATTAAAAACACATTGATTTACGGAGTATTTTTCAAATGACTTTGCGATTTATACATAAACCTACTATCTTAGGCATGAAAAGCACTATTGCATTACAGTTTTGGGAACAATTAAACTACCATCTACTATAGTAAAAAATATGGGATTTTCTAGGAACATTTAAACATGTACAAACCAATTTCATTCTATTTCATACAAACATTGTCACTAAATACTTATGAACTCACCAGCTTAAATGCTGATCTACTCTTTCAAAACTACATGTATTTCTCAGGGATTCAGTAATACAGGTAAACTACTGCTTTTGAAGAAGGGACGCTGCGGCGTTAGTTTAATTTCATTTTGACATCATATTGTAATTTCTTTTGAAAACAAATACTTTCCTACAATGGAAACTTTCTAATTATATATATGATGGTTGTGTTGCTTTCTTTACTATGTATTCAACTGTTTCGATACTACATGAAGTCATCCGCTCTCGAACGATTCCGCCGTTCTGGTTTGGGGGTGTGACAGATTGGTATCAGAGCATTGTTTGTAGTGAACTAAGTATATTGAACCACATAAGATATACAAACTATAAATTCATAAGGGACTAAAACTCTCTAACAAAACATTTTTACACCTAATACCTCGTTTTATTTAAATTAGATTATTTTGGGTCGTAAAAGTACAAATACCTGCATAAAACAATATATTTTCATGGTTAGAACTATACAATAGGTATTAAGACAAGTTGGACACTACGATTAGGCCTCGAAATATGTAATCGAATTTGGGATGAATATAGCCTGATCAACTATATTTATCCGATATTGGACTAACATATGTCGAGGAATGCTCGTAGGGAGCAACTAGTCAAAACTTACCAAAATAAACACTAGTATTAAACATACAAATTTAAATACTATAGGAGTATTTGGTACATGCAATAGTTTAATCGACATGTTTAAGTTTTACATGTTTCAAATTTTGTTCAATTCTTATAACCCTATTCTCGTATAGTCAAATGGCTGGACTCTATCCACAAGGGGATCCCTACTACCCGAATCAGGGCAATGGTGGATGGGTAGAGGAGGACCCCGAAGAGGATGAAGAACCTATCGAGTTGGATGAAGGGGATGACTCTAGGACAGACTCAGAACCAAAGGTAATCAAACCACCAGTCGATCAACCTCCCGCAGTTAGGAGAAACTTTCAGGGACCTACTCCCGTTTGGGGAAGTCACCTCCACCACTGGAGTCAACATCAAGGAGTGCGTCCTCCCTACGGCATGTGTCGAGACTTCTACGATGTCAGAAACAGAGTTTTAGCCGACCGAGCACTCCCGGTTATGCTGGGCAAGCTAGCCAACCAGTCCTATCAATCCGGGGTTCAAGCTAACCGGATTCGTGAAGTCAACGTGGAAGTACATGTTCACACTTCCGACATCCGTCGACTGGATAGGTTACAGGATGACACCCAACTCCGCGCTGACACATTCCAAGCACAAATGATTGCAGCACTCTCTGAGATGAGGGAACAACAAGCCGCCTTCGATAGGCGTCTTATGGAAGCAAAGCAATCGGATGCGGAGTCAAGCTCCAAGCGCAACCTATGTCGCAAGTAGAGCTTGCCGAATCCCAAAATTTTGATATAGAATAGGACCATCGGCTAGAAGTCTTACTTTCTTTAACTTCCTGTAATCGGAGACCTTTAGAAAGGTCGAAATTTTCTAACTTCGGATGTAACACAACTATATGTTTAATATATATAGGACATACCTCTTTTGTGTGTTAATTTTGTGCATTTCATTCGAGTTCATGAGTTTGTTTATTGTTATTCAAAATCCATTGGTGAATCAAACTCAAAACCCTGTGTTGATCAAACCAAATTCTCGAACTATTAAAGATAGTGAACTCATTATCATTCAACTCTCAATCACCAAAACTTATAATCTTTTATTTTTATTTCTTAGCAGCGCGATGCCTCCTCGTCCAAACCTAAGACCTAGGCCGGGCACGATACCTCCACCACCACCGCCTCCATCGGCGAAAAATGTCGCATTGATAGCTGCTGTAACAGCTGCAGTAACAGCGACAATGGTCCAAATGAGTAACAATGGTTCTGGTGAGGGAGTAAATAGTTCTACGAATGGCTAACGTCCAGGTCGTTTAGGGGATTGTACATACAAGGATTTTATGAAGAGCAAACCCATTACTTTTAATGGTTCCGGAGGAATAATGGCTCTATCACAGTGGATAGAGAAAACTGAAGCTGTTTTTGAGATTTGTTCTTGTCTGGAAGGGAACAATGTGAAGTTCGCTGCCTGTACTTTCTCTGAGAGAGCTCTGACATGGTGGAATGGCCATGTCAAGTCACTAACGCTAGTAGTGGCTAACTCTATGGGCTGGGAGAATCTAAAACAAATATTACTGCAAGAGTACTGTCCACGGGGCGAATTACAAAAGCTCGAACATGAACTTTGGGGCCTTACCATGGTAGGCTCAGACATCACGACCCATATCAACAGGTTCAGTGATTTGGCAATCCTTTACCCAGGGATGGTTGCTCTAGAGAGCAAGAAAATAGAGAGGTACATCTGGGTACTGTCCCCCCCAGATTCAAGGAAGTGTACTAGCTTCCAAACCAGTCACTTTCGATAGTGCCAAACAGTTGGCACAAGCCCTCGTTGACCATGGAATCTATCAAGGCTTCGCAACTACCGCTCCGGAGCAATCTAGAGGAAGCAACAACAATAACAACAATACCAAAAACAACAACAAGAAGAAGTTCTGGAACAAAAGGAAGAGTCATCCTTCACAGGAACCTTCGAAGAAGCAACAAATTGTGGCAGTCCATGCCGCTACTGCCCCCACTGCTGCTTCAATTACCACTACACCAGCAAAGCAATATGCTAGAAACCTGCCGAAGTGCGCCAAATGCAATTTCCACCACAATGGAAATTGTCGGGAGATGCACTGTAACAATTGCAACAAGAAAGGGCATACAACCCGTTTCTGTAGAGCACCAACACAACCGATCACCCAAGTCCAAGGAGTCGGTGTGGGTCAAGCATGTTACGGGTGCGGTGAAGCTGGGCATTTCAAAAGAGACTGCCCTAAGGCAAGGAATGCAGGCGGCACGGGACGAGTGCTGGCAATAGGGCAGAACAAAGCGATAGCTTATCCCACGGTGGTTACGGGTACGTTTCTCCTCAATAACGTTTATGCATGCATACTCTTTGATTGTGGTGCGGAGTGGAGCTTCGTGAGTCATAAATTCAAGCACGTACTAAAACAGAACCCTAAATCACTCAATAAGATATCTACAGTAGAAATGGCGAACGATAGAACAGATAGCACAAATGATATGTACATAGGCTGCACACTAACTCTAAACGAACATTCATTTCAAATTGATCTAATGTCGATCACTATAAAGAGCTTTGATATCATCTTCGGTATGGATTGGTTAAGCCTACACCATGTCGATATACTTTGTCACGAAAGGGCCGTTCGCCTGAATCTGCCAAAAGGCGAAACTCTTGTCATTTATGGTGACAAGCCCGGTACCAATTTACAAATCATCTCTTGCGTCAAAGCCCAGAAATAACTACGTAAGGAGTACCATGCCTTCTTAGCCCATGTGGTAGACAAGGAGAAAGAAACGAAAGACATCAAGGACATTCCGGAAGTCTGCAACTTTGCCGATATTTTCCCTGAAGATCTTCCCGGAGTTCCACCAGAACGTCAAGTCGAGTTCAGAATCGACTTAATTCCCGAAGCTACACCAGTAGCTAAGTCACCATACCGTCTAGCACCGACAGAGATGCAAGAGTTATTCAGCCAATTGAACGAACTACTCAACAAAGGATTCATCAGGCCGAGCTTCTCACCTTGGGGGGCACCAGTATTGTTCATAAAGAAGAAGGATGGATGTTTCCGCATGTGCATCGATTACCGGAACTCAACAAGCTCACTATCAAGAACCGATACCCCTTACCACGCATCGACGACTTATTCGACCAACTCCAGGGAGCGAGTTATTTCTCAAATATCGACTTAAGATCCGGGTATCACCAACTACGAGTCTTGGAAGGAGATGTTCCCAAAACAGCTTTTCGAACTCGTTATGGTCACTACGAGTTCGTAGTGATGCCCTTTGGATTAACAAACGCACCAACAGTGTTCATGGACTTAATGAACCAGGTGTGTCGTTCGTTTCTAGACAAGTTTGTGATCGTATTCATAGATGACATACTCATCTATTCGAAGACTAAAGAGGATCATAGTCAACACCTCCGACAAGTCTTGGAAACGCTAAGAAAAGAGAAGCTATATGCAAAATTCTCCAAGTGCGAATTTTGGATCCGGAAGGTAGATTTCCTAGGTCACGTGGTTAGCAAAGACGGAATACACGTGGACCCTTCCAAAATCAAAACAATCGAGAATTGGTCAGCTCCAAGAACCCCAACAAAAATTCGACAATTCTTGGGCCTTGCTGGATACTACCGAAGGTTTATATAGAACTTCTCGAAGATTGTGAAACCACTTACCACCCTGACCCAAAAGGGTGTTACTTTCAATTGGGAAGAAAGACAAGACGCTGCATTCCAAACAATGAAGCAAGCACTATGCAGCACACCTATATTGTCCTTGCCAGAAGGAACAGAAGACTTCGTAGTCTACTGTGATGCATCTAATCAAGGTCTTGGATGCGTACTAATGCAACGAGGTAAGGTCATCGCTTGCGCCTCAAGACAACTCAAGACTCACGAAGTCAACTACACTACCCATGATCTTGAGCTAGGAGCAGTCGTTTTCGCGCTAAAGATCTGGAGACACTATCTTTATGGCACGAAATGCACGATCTTCACCGATAATAAGAGCCTTCAGCACATTCTCAACCAAAAAGAACTCAACATGAGGCAGAGACGATGGGTTGAACTACTGAATGACTACGAATGCGAGATTCGCTATCACCCAGGAAAAGCGAATGTAGTAGCTGATGCTCTTAGTCGAAAAGAATACTCAGGTCGCCAAGTGAAATCCTTAACCATGACGATCCATTCACATATGTCCACAAAAATCAAGGAAGCTCAGAGGGAAGCCTTGAAAAAAGAGAACGTGGTAGGTGAAGCCCTAAGAGGAATGGACTAGAATCTTGAAGTCAAGGGTGACGGAGTTCGTTACTTCATGGATCGGATCTGGACAACGAAGTTTGGTGGATTCAGAGACGTGGTCATGAACGAGGCGCATAAGACTCGATACTCCGTAGATCAGGGTTCAGACAAGATGTATTTAGACCTCAAGAAACTGTATTGGTGGCCAAACATGAAAGCGGAGATCGCTACCTACTTGGGCAAGTGTCTGACTTGCGCCAAAGTCAAGGTAGAATACCAAAAGCCATCAGGATTACTACAACAACCCGAAATACCCGAGTGGAAGTGGGAACGGATAACCATGGATTTCATAACCAAATTACCCAAAACAGCAGGTGGGCTAGACACCATCTAGGTAATTTTCGATAGGTTAACCAAATCCGCACACTTCCTACCCATAAAGGAAACCGATAAGATGGAGAAGCTAACTCGAACTTACATCCGAGAGATTGTACGACTGCACGGTGTACCAATATCCGTTATATCCGACAGAGATAGTAGGTTCACCTCGCGATTCTGGCAATCATTACAAAAATCTCTAGGAACGAGGGTCGACATGAGTACTGCTTACCATCCACAAACCGACGGTCAAAGTGAGAGGACCATACAAACCTTGGAAGATATGCTAAGAGCTTGTGTAATCGATTTTGGTAAAGCATGGGATACCCATTTACCACTAGTCGAATTTTCATACAACAATAGCTATCACTCCAGCATTAAAGTTGCTCTATTCGGAGCCCTCTATGGCCGAAAGTGCAGATCATCGCTGTGTTGGGCTGAAGTGGGTGACACGCAACTAGCCAAGGGACAAGTACCCGAAAACACTCTCACTGGCCCGGAAATCATAAGAGAAACAACTGAAAAGATTGTACAAATTCGGGAATGACTACAGGCTTCAAGAGACAGACAAAAGAGTTATGCAGACAAAAGACGGAAGCCCTTGGAATTTCAGGTTGGGGACCAAGTGTTATTGAAGGTCTCGCCCTGGAAAGGACTAATACGTTTTGGAAAACTTGGGAAACTAAACCCAAGGTATATCGTACCATTCGAGATCCTTGCAAGGATCGGACCGGTAGCCTACAAACTTCGTCTACCACAGGAACTCGATAACGTACATCCTACCTTTCATCTGTCGAACTTGAAGAAATGTATGTCAGATGAGACCCTCGTCGTCCCTTTAGACGAAATCGAAATCAATGAGAGTCTCTACTTTATAGAAGAACCAAATGAAATCATGGATAAGGAAATTAAAAGAACAAAACAAAGTCGCATACCTATCGTGAAGGTCCGTTGGAATGCAAAGCGAGGACCTGAATACACCTGGGAACGTGAAGATTAGATGAAACACAAGTACCCACATCTTTTTCCCTAATCCGCAAGTGTTTTCTTACATTAAATTTCGGGACGAAATTCCCTCTAACGGGGGGATGATGTGACAACCCGATATTTCGACTCTATGCAATGACCTAAAAAGTCAAGTATTGTAACCACTTTTGAAATAATGAAATTAACTTTGAAAATAAAATGTACAAAAGTCTCTATTTGGTTACCTATCATGTTAGATATTGTGTCAAGGTTTACAGAAATACTAAGAACACTAAAATCCGAGTTATAACGAAGAAGTTATGACCATATTAAGATTTCTGACAAAACCGGCAACACCAATTTAACGAAAAACGTGAAGTTTCAATACAATAGTTTTTAGCTTGAAGTGTCTTAATGAAAGTTATAGATATCATTAAACCGTAAACATACGTAAAAAGAACGTCCAAATCTGACTTCGTATGAAGATGTTATGATTTTTCCAAGATCCGGATATAACAGTAGATAGCTAAAAACTCGAAAAAGAGATCGAGAGACTTTTGGCCGAAACAACCTAAATGAGAATTGAATGTCTCAACAATAGTAGCGCAACGGTAAAAAGTCTGAAGAAAATGGACATCGGATGAAGAAGTTATGGAATTTAAACAGACTTTTCTAGGTCCGGCCTATTAAAAATAATATAATAAAAAATAAAGTCAAAACTCGCCGACGGAGTCTAAATGAGAGTTGTAGAGCCTTTTCACACCTACGCGTACATATACAGAACGTCGAAATCAGAGCTCGTACGCGAAAGATACGGATTTTACAAGTTTTAGGCACGAAAAACGAAGCTGTCAGGTGCCTCACGAGGTGAGTTTCTGACTGATGTGTTCCAGAGTGTCAGCCACGTCCAATCGTCGAAGAAGATCAGGCTGACTAAGCCTCACGACGTGAGACACTCAAAACTCACGACGTGAGACCCCAAAACTCAGCCTATTAATAGAAACCGATGGTTTCGAGTTCTAGTGCTCAATTCTCTCTTTTCTGGTGCTGAAACACTGCTTCTAAGCCACCAAGACCCTCCCGAAGCCCCGGTTTTCGCGTACAAGTCCCGAAGGAAGGTTTTGCATTCCCTAGATTCCCGAGAATCCCGAGAAAATCGACTTTCACAAGCCAAAGTTCTGCTCAATTTTAATCTCACTTTCTTCAATCAACCAAGTGAGTTCATACCCCTATAATCTACACTTTTAAATGTTTTATAAATGCTTTTATATGGTTTTAAGGGGGGGGGGGGGAATACAAGTAAACACATAGTTATTATCGTATGTTACATAAAAGTTTCATTATACACTTTTTATCAAGTGAATCATATGTGATTCATAACTACTATATGGAAACTTTCGTACGCAAAATATATCACAATAACATCTTGTCTTTTGAAATGAAATATGTTGTTATATATATACAAATCAAATACTTTGTTTATACTTTAAGTATATGTGTTCATTTATGGCACTACAAAAGTTATACTTTTCATAACAAGTGAGCATTACACTAGGGTTTACTATACGAATGAAACACACACTTGAAAAACTATAATAGGTATAGTTTACGAGAAAACCATGAACATTTACATACTAGAAACACTATATCAAAGAGACATTTTCATACACAAGAACAAATGGACATTTCCATATGTAAATATGTTTTATACTAAGTTTTGTGAGACATTTCACGTACTTTCGAGTATGCATTTTAAGTCCTGTATTATATACCATCATCCCTAGTAGGGGGAGCGTGATTCTTGTGTATAGATCTATACGGGATTGGCAATCCCGCACCTAAGCTGTTAGCTACAGCTAGGCCGGCAGGCCTGGGGTGACAAACGTCATAACTTTCCAACGCCTGAAGAACGTTGTTATAGGCATCCTGGTCAAATAGTATGGTTATAAGACTCACTTGGAGTATTAAAACACATTGATTTACGGAGTATTTTTCAAATGCCTAAGCAATTTATACATAAACCTACTATCTTAGGCATGAAAGCACTATTGCATTACAGTTTTGGAACAATTAAACTACCATCTACTATAGTAGATAATATGGGATTTTATAGGAACATTTAAACATGTACAAACCAATTTCATTCTATTTCATACAAACATTGTCACTAAATACTTATGAACTCACCAGCTTAAATGCTGATCTACTCTTTCAAAACTACATGTATTTCTCAGGGATTCAGTAATACAGGTAAACTACTGTTTTTGAAGAAGGGACGCTGCGGCGTTAGTTTAATTTCATTTTGACATCATATTGTAATTTCTTTTGAAACAAATACTTTACTACAATGTAAACTTTCTAATTATATATATGATGGTTGTGTTGCTTTCTTTACTATGTATTGAACTGTTTCGATACTACATGAAGTCATCCGCCCTCGAACGATTCTGCCATTCTGGTTTCGGGGTGTGACAAATATTCAGCTCTAAGGGAGTGTTAGGGACAAGGGAGGCTGAGTTAAGGTGTTTATATAGGGTGCAAACCCTCAGATTTAGGGTTTTACTCGCACAACGCCTACTCACTGAGTCTATCTTCCGACTCGTCGAGTAGGTCACTTAAGATGTCTGCAGGCTTGTCTCTACTCGACGAGTGGGTCCTCTGACTCGTCTAGTCCCAAGGAAAAACATAAAAATGCTTGAATTAAATGCGTACCAGGAATTGGGTGCTACATACGCCCTGTATAACATACTGTTGTCAAACTTTTCCCATTAAGTGCTTAATACATAAAGTTAACCATCCAATTCTTAGTCTGGTTCCTAATAGCTCCATAATGGATAACTGGGAAGTGATATCATGGTCCCCCTGACGATTTGGTGCTAACATATGAAGTGCTTGGCTTAGCTCTGACTAATTTGATATGTTCGATTTAAAAGTCAGATGTGATCGTCAAAAATCTTTAATCGGGAAACAAAATGTTGAACATTGAGATTGATCTTTATCTATGTCTTATGTTCATATATATATATATATATATATATATATATATATATATATATATATATATATATATATATATATAACAAAGGAATAATAGATCACTTGTCTAAGGACTAAATTTTGATTTTGGTCAGACTTTGATAGTTGCATTGATGACTACTCTCTGTTAATTGTTAGTGGGATATTAAGACCATGAAAATTTAACGATTTGTTAAAGTAGGAGACTATTGGAAGTGGTGTCTAAGGTCATTAACTTTTTTGGTAATATTTATAATAATACCATGGTCCTTTTGGGTCAACTTCATAACACAAATAGCTAAAAAGAAATAGAGAAAATAAGTTATTAATTTATTAAATAATTAATAAATTAATTGGAAATGGAGAAAATAAAAAGTGTATTGATGTCAAGAAAGTCCAACATAATGAATATCTTGTATATCTATATGTTTTTCTACGAAAATGAAATAAATACTCAAATAATGAATCTAAAAAGTCAACGATAAACGAGAAAGAATATAAAAAGGTTGTCGTGTCAAATGTTGTTTTTTTAATTCTACTCATGTTATCAAGGTCCCGAGTGAACCTAGGAAGAAAGTCTAGGTTAGGTGCTTTGGGATAAAAGTAACAAGGTATAATACCATGTATTTCAGACTTGGTTTAGGGTTCGTAGATGCCTATCAAATGTACGTAGTAAGAAGTCTAAATATCTCTTCCAAAAGTCTCGTGGCAACTAGTATTTTGGTCGCAAGTAACAATGTACATCTAGACCAAGTAGAATTACACATTATATTGTATTTTGTTAGGGTTTAGGTTGTAGGTTTAGGGAATGTTTCGAAATGTATTTTATTTCGTTACGATTTTGTGTTAAAGATTGTTGTTTCATATTGTAATGAATTTCGTTATATGTGTATGAAAAAAAGTTCCTTGTTTATTTTTGTTTTTATATGTCTTCCTAAAACGATTGATATGATGTTTGAAATATGATAACATAAGCATCAAATTCAATAACATAAACATCAAATTCAACAACATAAACATTAAGCTCAATTCGTGCATCTTTGTTGGACGAACTCATTTTCAACTTAAATCTTTATATGGTGATGGTATAGATATCCAATTCTTAACAAAGACATATGCACATATACATACTAGGGTGTATATGGGGCGACTTGGTGTTGTTATTAGCCAAAACTGAGTCATAATCATTACAATTGGTTGATGCATTTTGGCAGCCACTAGGTATTAGTTGGTAATGGTTTTAGTCAGTTAATGGATTTGCTTATTGGTTAATATCGATTAACCATAATGATCCAAAATAAAAACAGAAAAGAATGATTGTTAATTTAAAAATAAAAATAAAAATAAAAACATAGACTATATTGCTATAAAAAATGAAAATCAGAAAGTATGTTGCTGTCAAAAGCAAAAGAGTAAGTTTGTTATTATTAAATATTACAATGGTAATTCTTATTTAGTTAATATAATTACCTATTATATAAAAAAAATTATATATGCATTACTTATAGTAGTTTAAATTGGTGGTTAGATATGGGGCAACTTTACATTAAAACCAAAACTAAACAATTTGCATAAGTTAATAGAAAAAAATACACCATCATTTTTAGTAATGTTTCGAATATAACAGTTAATTTGGTTTTTTAGTTTTATGTTCGCCTCTAATATAGACATACTTGAAAATAAGAGCATGAAATATGTATCCAAAATGTTTGTCCGGAATGTAACGTGACTCGTTTGTGTACGGTCTATTCAAGATGAAGTGCATCCAAAATGAACTTGTTGAAAAGTAAGTACGACATGTTGGATTTCGGTCCATCTCAAATCAACTTATGTCAACCCACCAACACTCCGAAACAAGACAAAATACATTCATAATGAACTTGTTTGCTGAAAAATAAGTCAAACATGTTAGATTCAAAATTATTTTAAGTCAACTTATGTTACACCACTAACACACTTTAACAACTTGCTCTTGTCCGGAACATGGTGTTCTGGACTAAATGGTCATTTCACCAATAAAAAAATGAATCTTTTTTTTAAATCAAAACTAAATTGTAGTAAAGTTAATCAACTGTTTGTTTATTTAATAAACCAACAATTATCAACATAACTCATTAGATTTTTTTGGTAATCTCAGAAAATAAGAAATCAGTTTTAACAAAATTATAAATACAAATATTTAAAAATTTCTTTTAGTTTAATTTAAACTCTCAAAAGTCAATATATAGAGGAGAAAAATAATAGGGTTCTTGTCTTATTGTAGGGGCATAAAACAACTTTCTTGTTCATTGCACTATCTTTTTCTTGCTTTTTGGGTTGCAGTGCGTGTGCTCTCTGCAATATCCATCTTTTCAGACGTTTTTACTTTTTCACAAATAATGTTAAAATCTGGGTATAAAGTATCAGACTTTGTAAAATAGGTGGACCAAATACATCCCGATTAAAATGTATACTTATTCACTAAAATTATATATATATATATATATATATATATATATATATATATATATATATATATATATATATATATATATATATATAACCATTATTTTTTATACGGCGTGGTTAGTGATTAGTAGTTAGTATTACCAAACCGTCAACGCCTCGAGACCTCCAATTTAAGAGGCAAAACCTTTAACAACTGAGTTAGTCCTACATTAGTCAATAGATATCCATTATTAATTAAGGAACCAAAGAATCAATCTAACGTGTTGAAATTTAAAGCGGTCAACGGAAAAATAAATAGTTGTTGACTTTTATAATAGACGCACATGCATCCGATTATAACAAAACTCATTTTTTTGGTTTATTTCTTTTTAGGTCATGTTTTTTATAGAAAAAAAACCGAATATATCATTGTTCATGATTTTTCGTCCTCTTTTCATATAGATCCATATCGATATAAAAATTTTTTCAAAAAAACATTTCTTTGTTTTTCCTATTTTTTATCGAAGTTTTTTAATAAATATATCAAAATTCATATTTTCCAAATTGGGCCCAAACCTGTACATGGACTTATTTTAAGACCCATCCATTTATTCTAGTCCAAACAATTGACATTCTGATGGTCCAATATCTCATAAGCATCAAGGCCCAATTATGGTCCACTTATGGCCGCATTTTCCAAATTGGGTCCAAGCCTTCCCAATGGGCCTTATCTTAAAACCCAATAATTTTTTAGTCCAACAAGTCAATCCAAGAAGTGGCCCAATAAGAACCCAAACCCAATTAGGGTTTTTCACATAAAATGACGATTAGGGTTAAGTGTTCCTACTTAACCCATTAAGTACTTAATTCATTAAGGACTTAATCCATTAAGTCCACCACTCCGCTACTCCAAACATACAATGCGGTCGGGTGTAATTCAAAATTCCAAATCCAATGGTCCGAACGCGGGTCCTGACAAATCCAAAGTACACATTTCCAAAATTAGGGTTTTCCAAACCCCCCTAATTACAAGCCAATTAATCCAAATTAGGTTTTTAGGTTAACTAGGGCTTCATTGGGTCCATTAGGGTTAAAAAAATCGGGCACCACCAACTACCACCTCGGATAGTGGTGGTCAACGGTGGCTCGTGGCGGCGGCCACCACCTCACGCTGGTGGTGACGGATTCCCTTAACTATTCCGGTCAAAATACATATTACAACGAATTATTCAAAGATAAACACACACACACAATAAAATACACACACACACACACTCACAACCACCCTTGTAGTGGCCGACAGTGGTACAAGGTGGTAGCCACCACCTCACGATGGTGGTTGTGGCTTTTTCCGAGAATTCCAGCCAACAAAAATACTCAAAAACACGATTAGCAATAGCAACACTCGACTTTATACACTAAAACGGATGTAGCCACCCATCTGCTGGCGCACGGTGACGGCAACAATAGCTGTAGCGTCAGCTTATGGCGGTTCACAGCAGCAACAGGAGCCTAACGCCCGGCGGTAGCTTGGTCTTCCACAGAAACGAGTAGCGGCGCGGCGTCAGAAAGGAATGGAACAGGATCGCGGTGACGACTACGGTGGTCGGAGCCGATAGCGGCTGTTGGAGAGTCATGAACGATGACGGCGGCTGAGGGGCTCCATGATGACGGTTGGAGAATAAGAAGGAGAAGAACGGCGGCAGTCCTGTGGTTGCTGGTGGCCTTTCGCTGATCGGGAATGGGCGTGGTGACGGCTCATTGTCTTCAGCGGTTGCGGCGCAGCGGCGGCAACAGCCATTGACAACCCATGTATCAACATTCCTTGCTCTGCCTCCGGTTAAAAGTGGGTCTCCCGGTCAGTAGGATGGGGCACGGTGGTTGGCTTCGATGGTTTGGGACCTTAGCAACGGTGGTGGCGGCCGAAAATTGAAGAAGGAGGGTGGCAGTCGGTGGTGGAAGACATCCAGTGGCGGTTGTGCACTCTCTTAGGGTTAGGATTTCGGGAGGGTTATATACTCGGTTTTGCGAAACTTCATTCCATAATGACAAGAATGGTCCCTCCCCATAAGGATCTTTTCAGACATGGTCCTTAATTTACTCTTCATACCCCTGCTCCCATAATTCTCTTCAAATTAAGTCCCAGAAGTTACCATTTAGCCGCTTGCACCCCAAAGTCCCTTCAACTAAGTCCTAATAATTACTAAGCACCCCCTGACTTCTGAAACTCTATACAAAACCAACCCGGAACTTACCCTTTAACCGCCGAAGGTCTAAGTTATATCGTTTGACTCCCAGAGACCAACACCCCGCTAAATATTATGGATTTTAGGGCTATTTAAAAATAATATAAAATATAAATTTACATCTTGGGGTTCCGGGTTTATTATTTTATTACTCCATTTTAAACGGAGTGGTACACTTGTCCACCTCAAATCATATTTGATTATATACATATAATCACATGTGATTAAATACACAAAAGCAATTATTCAATCGAAACCACAAAAATAAATATTTCCTACATAAATCATATCTGATTAAATACATATAATTACATGTGATTATATGTATCCAATCACATATGATTTATGTGGATAAGATTTATTATCGTGTTCTCGATTCAGTAATCGTTCTTTG
This sequence comes from Lactuca serriola, assembly GCF_051521515.1. Lineage (NCBI taxonomy): Eukaryota > Viridiplantae > Streptophyta > Magnoliopsida > Asterales > Asteraceae > Lactuca > Lactuca serriola. The sequence goes on along the minus strand of NC_136412.1, from coordinate 270,435,846 downwards.
TCAACTTTAATCATATGTGATTAAATACATCTAATCATATGTGATTATATGTATCTAATCACATATGATTTATATGGACAAAAAACAATGATGTTTATATAAATCATATGCGACTAAATACATATAGTTACATATGATTATATACACAAGAACAACTATTGAATCAAGAACACAAAGACAAATATTTTCCACATATATCATATGTGATTAAATTCATATAATCACATGTGATTATATGTATCTAATCACATAGAATTTATATGGAAAATATCCACTTTCGCATTCTCGATTTAGTTGTTATTCTTGTGTATTTAATTACATCAGAATATATGTATCTAGTCAGATATGATTTATATGGACAATATTTGTTTTTGCATTCTCGTTCAATAGTTATTCTTATATATTTAGTAACATACGATTTATGTGCACAAGATTCATTTTCACATTTTCGATTAAATAGTTTCTTTTATCTACATTAATCATATGTGATTAAATACATAGAATCACATATGACTAAATACATGAGAAAAAAAATACTGAATCAAAAATGTGAAAGTGAATGTTATCGATATAATTTGTGACATCCTCATTTTCATGGCCAGAAAAGACCGATTTGTTTATGCTTTATTTTGGAAATCAGAGTATCCTTTTAAAGAAAAATGTTGCGGAATTTGTTCTCAGAAAAATATGATAAATACGTTATCAAAGCATTCCCGAAGAAATGTATTTTATTCATTTTAAAACATTGGGATGTCACTGTCAATACATAAACATAAGCATAAACAGATCTTACCTTTATTTACACTAGTGATCTACATCTCCTTGATCTCTCAGTGTAATGTAGCTTCATATCGACACATGTGATACAAATAAACTGAGTGGGTCAGGTTGGGAAACTTGATGAGTACATAGGGTTTTCAACCCACAATAATATAGTTATGTTTAAACATCAAACAATTAACCCAATTACCCATCCCCATTATCTTCTTTATTCTTAAGTATCTTCCCTATGAATAATTTATTCCAAAGGATTGTCTTAAGGAATAAGCATGAAGTCCAACGTTGTCAGGGTTTATTCAGCAGGCACTAAGTCCATAGTTGCCAGGGTTCATCTAACGGGCACTAAGTCCATAGCTGCCAGGGTTATCTCATTTATTGACAATATTATTTTCGAGAGTCCACCCTCAATACATGTCAATGGGTTTGTAGAGTACACAGGTTGAACGTCTCGTTCACAACACCTGTAGGTTGCGAGCCTGTTAGTGTTACATCGGACTGTCTAGAATAGTGTGTGGTTGTCATCCATACTCTGCTAGATGACGGGGCCAATGCTTGGGTAATGGATCCTCTCATTTTTCACCTCTCACCCTCATCTCATGATCTTTATCACCTTTCATCTCATCATCCAAATCATCTTTCATCTACCTGTCTTTATCCATCATAATTATAGGTATAAAATACATATATAGTTTAAAACAATTAAAACATGTATATTTTTGCTCATCCAACATAAATATTAAGTACACAGATAACATGCACACATAGCACGCAACTTATATTAAATACTTCATATCTATGTGTAAGATGAAAGTAACTACGCACTCACTTGTCAAAGTGATGATTCCAAACTTGGGCAACACTTCGCTTCTAACGATTAATCATTAACTCAAAGTCTAATCTTTATTGCGACTAATTACTAGTCTAGATTAATCATTAACTCAAAGTCTACTTTCATAATCTATCAAGTAAGGAATAACCATGTAGGATTACTAGTTTTAGTCTAATCTTTATTGCGACTAATTACTAGTCTAGATTAATCATTAACTCAAAGTCTACTTTCATAATCTATCAAGTAAGGAATAACCATGTAGGATCATATCAGAGGTAGGGTTCGTTTGGTATACGAAGTATACTGTTTGGAAATCCTACTTTAAACACCTCACTAAATCACAACCTAGACATCATCCCCGTAAGTAGATCAATCAGTATAACGATTTTGAATCATTGATAAATCATATTCATAGGTTCATAATAACGATATTATATTTAAACATAAGCTATATTTAAAGTAGGGTAGGCGTATCTCACTTACAACGGGTTTTGCTAAAAACAGGGATCCGCTGGAGTAGAGCTTCTGATCTGAAAAACTTGTTTTCTTGGAGCTGTCGGGCGCTTCGGAGCTTTCTTCTAGCTCTAGGGGAGTTTCCTAGGGCTTTAGGGGGGGGGGGGGTTTGGGAGGTTTAGAGAGAGTTTAGAGTGAGAAAGAAAGTGTGGAAGGTGTGAGAAATGAAGGAACCTTAGAAAGGTATTTATAGGCTGAAATATTGATCAACTCGTCAATTTGGGGCCTCCAACTCGTCACATGTTACCCTCTGGTGGCAAGGCTTGGGGAGAAAGCAATGGCCCAGATTCAGCCACGTCACCCTCTTTGCAGCAGCACCCTGCCGACTTCTAAACCCCGTAACTTTCGCATACGAGTTCCATTTCCAAAGTTCTTTATATCCACACGTAGGTATTGACAAGGTCTACAACTCTCTTTTTGACTCCATCGGCTAATTCTCGACCGATTTTAAATTTAAAAGTATGAGAAGATTACACTGTTAAATGACCGTGTAAAATTCATAACTTCTACATACGGACTCCGTTTTCGTCTGTCTTTTTATCGTTGAGATCCTATTAATGATATATTCATTTCTCATTTAGGTTGCGTTGGCCAAAAATCAATCGATCTAAAATTCGAATTCTGGGTTGTACACTGCTATGCCAAATCTTAGAAAAATCATAACTTCCTCATATGAAGTCAGATTTGGGCGTTCTTTTTATGAACGCTCTTGGTTTAATGTATACTATGACTTTCATTTAGATCACTAAGGCTCAAAAGTAATTTATCAAAATTTTACTTTTTACATTACGCGGTGTCGTGCCGGTTTAGCCGTAAAAACTTCGACACGTCATAACTTCTTCGTTATAACTCGGATTTGAACGTTCTATATATGTATGGAACCCTTGTGACATATACTATAGCTTGGTTAGGATTATTTATTATAAATAATATTCTATCAAAAAGTCATTTTTGACACTTATTGTCTCTAACTTGACTAGCCCGAATCTACGGACGTTACAATCATCTCCCCCTTAGGATGATTTCGTCCCGAAATCGTTAACCAAAAAGGGATTGTATAATGAATCCATACGGTATCTCTTCATCCTAGGTAAGAATCATAACTTCTATGTTCCTTCGAATGAGTATCTAACTCTTGGACTTCTTGACTGCAGGCGGTGCTCAATCTTGCACCCACTCTTTATCCTATGTTGGAATTCCAATCGTAACCAACGAGATATAAAATCGATCCTGATTGGAGACTCCTACTTCTTCTTAAACATACTTATCTTAAGAGAAGTTATTTGATTACCACAATAGACCGATTGGTCATGTTGTAATGACCTCTCATCTTATGATGCAACGATTAGACTCAGGTCATTTAGAGTCAAATTATAGAACATAATATACCTTCCTTCATGTTCTAATGTGATATAATCACTTTCTAGCATGTATCACTTCTAGCTACAATCTTCTTACCTTAACAACGGTTGTGATACTTCTATTGATCGCTTCGATTATCTTTCACTTCAATCGTCTGGCTTAAGTCAGATGCTACATTGATCTTGGTAACATACTCATCTTAGTCGGACTCGATTTTATATGACCACTAGGGTCGGATTAACAATCATCTTCTTAGTCATTATCGAAACGATGGTAACGACATACTTGAACAAAAAGAAATTAATTACTAGCTTCTTGGTAACCTTGTGACTTTCCCTGATCCACGTATGAGTCATGTGATTCCGGTAGTATAGGCCTCTACTAACATTCACACCTACTCATATTCGTCTTATTGTTTCGTAGTTTTCCGAGCCACCATGCAAGAAAATTGCATATCAACTTAACACATCATATAACATAACGAAGCTTTGTATTATTTCTTGAAAAGATTACATAAATGTTCAAGTTCAACCTATACTAGGCCTCTAATAGGCTGCACCATGTGATACTATCCACATGGTTACTAATGGGTTTTGAGCAAAACATCATTCCTATGGTGTACATGCAAACCCTAATAGCTTTTGGATCTAGTTTGTCTAATGAACATGCAATTGGATATCCAAAGCTATAAACCCTAGATCTAGCATACAATTAATCATGTTAATACAAAATAGGGTTTAGATCTAACCTTTGATTGTTATATAACAATAACAATCAATCCTTGGCTTCAGAAAGCTTAGTGCCTCAAGTGTTGCACCTCTAATGGAGTCACAAACACCACTAAGCAACTTGGATGAAGAGGAGAAGAGAGGAGGCTGCCCAAAACTTCTAGAAACCCTAAATGAACTCTCGTCCACGTTTTTGGGGCATAGGGGCCCTTTATATACATGTAGGCTATTAGGGTTTTCAACTAGGAAACCCTAATCTGGCTGCTTAAGCCCTAAGCAACCCATGGACTCGTTCAACATATCCCTTGGACGATTTCTAATGGGCTTCCCATAGAATTCGTCCAACCTATATATTATTAGGTGATCCATAGCCCAATTATAATTATCTTATAATTGCAACTTCATACCCCTAAGTTTAATTAACCTCTTTTAGCCACAAAATTAATTCTTAATTAATTCTTGACTAATATTAATTAAACAATATGATTTCTCTTTTAATATATTATTCTCATAATATTTAAATAAATCATATTTAAACCTTTCTCTCCTTAATTCATCCTACATATTGCTATGGTGAAGGCAACCCAAAAGGACCATGCTCATAATCGGGTCAAGTACATACCAAAATAGTTATGGAATTAGACACTAATCCAACAGTCTCCCACTTGGATAAGTCTAATAACTATTTTCCGTATGACTTCAGAACCTGATCAACAATCATAGCTTTCAAAAGCCGCTGTCGACTCTGATCTTATCAGATAGCGTGTCCTTTAGATAAGGGATCATATATTCCTCCGTTCTCAAGATATCGTATATACATAAGACATAAATTTCAATCATTCTCTCTATACTGTTTCCCGACTTCCGATTTATGATGACTGACAACAGACTACAATTGAACACATCAACTTTGTAACACCGTAAATTTCACAACAATTTTTCGCATTTTAAAAACACAATTCATTTAATATTCATAGAAAAACAACAATGTTTGAAACTCAATCCATGCCATATAAAAATCCCAAGATCTCATAACATAAAAATCCCGTGTGTGTGTACTGATCAAGTCGGCGCCTTCCCACGGTCATCACTAGTACCTGAAACAAATAACACCAACACTGTAAGCACAAAGCTTAGTGAGTTCCCCAAAATACCACACATAACACATATTAGCCACTCGAGGCTATAACTCTGTGGGTCCGTGGACCCTACTCTGTGAACCCTCTGGCTCTAACTCTGTGAACCTTCCGGTTCCAACTCTATAAATATGCACAGCATAAATCTCATAGAAATAATGCAGTACAACTCATAACATATATATATAGCATACAAATACTCTGTCACATAACTCTGATTACCTACTCAAGGTAAAGTACAGTGAGAAGACTCACCTCGCGTATCTCGATAACTCGCAAATCCCAGAAATCACTCGCGCTCGATCCCGTAAGCTATAATCCTCCTGTAACATGACATATCTCTAATTAACACTTTCACAACTAAGGTTGACCAACCCTATCAAGTCAACACTGGTCAACTCTGGTCAATGGTCAACGGTCAACTTTGACCGGACTCGGCAAGTGCACTAGAGCGACTCGGCGAGTCTATACGTGTTAACTGACTCCCTCAGATCCTCTCTTGACACGTCGAGTACTTCCCTAACTCGACGAGTTCCACCTGGCATGAATCGCGGGGCCACCACGACTCAACTCGCCGAGTTTCAAGAACAACTCGGCGAGTTCCGGATTGAATCATCCCCCCAATTGACTCTCCCTGACTCACCGGGTCATCCCCCAACCCGGCGAGTCTACTCGCTGAACAATTTACGTGAAACCCCAACCCTACTCGCCGAGTCTCACGAACAACTCGACGAGTTCATGCCATGCACAAACTCTATTGACCTTATGAGGTTAGATCTGCTTCCCCAAACCATAGATCTGGCCTTCCCAAGCATGAATGTCACGTAAAGTTCGAAACTTGATGCTTGTATAACCCCCACAAGGCATCAAAAGCAGATTTAGTCCCAAAAATGACAACGTAGGTCCAATAACTCCATAATAACCCAAAAAGTTCCAAGGGTTAAGGTCTTTGGACTTCTTTGAGTCCAGATCCAAGGCACAAACTCGAAGAGGGACCATTTGCTTCACATAATCATTCTCCAAAGGGGTTAGAAAACCCTAACTCTACAGATCAACCCTAAAACTGAAGGAGGTTCGAACTATTACCTCAAAATGAAGCCTCTGGACTCTGGATCTGCTGGAATCTCATCTCCTCCTTGCTCTTGCCACCTTCTTCTTGCTAAACAAGGAATACAAAGGCCCAAAAGTGACTTCCTCTCTCCCAAAACAAATTAGCTCTCTTAGGGTTCTCTCAAGGGACTGGTAGCCGCAATGGGAGGCTATAAGTGCCTTTAAATAGGCTCCAAACCCTGGGAATTAGGGTTTCATTAAACAGCGTGGACTCGCCGAGTCCAGACGGGAACCCGTGCCCATAGCCGCGATCATACTCAGCGAGTTTGGGCTCCAACTCGCCGAGTCTCCTCACAATTCACCAAAAATATAAGAATGAATAATACTTGGGAATTTGGGCTGTTACAAACTTAGTCCCGGCTTGGCCAAGCGCTTAGTTGTCATCACTAAATCATCGAGGGGCCCACATATATCACTTTTTCCCACACTGGGTAAAAAGAATGGATAAAATTTGACTCATATGCTTGCTTGCATTCACTAATTGAATCACACACAACAATAAGTTTTATAACACCAAGTTACTGGTGTGTTTACTTATTATCAATGTGCAACCGACTAGCAAATAACAACTCACACGTCTCGGTTTCAAGAATATACAATATTATCGTCTCACTAATCACTCGTGAAGTGATCTAAGTGAGCGTGGGTTTAATCCAATACTCTAATCTTATCAAAGCACTCATGAACCCTGCAGCAAACTTGTGCTATGTTTAAACTCTTCAGACAATCTGCAGACTCTTCATGACAACCTTCCTTCATACTTACTTCCAACGTATGACCGATTGTGGAGGTTCGAATAACCTAGTTATTCTGGAAGTCAAACCATGCAAACTGAAACATAACAATAATACTTAATCCTATATGGCCCCAAACTTATGAGAGTAAATAAAACACTTCTATTTAACCACCATATTGATTACTCATTATTTATCATTTAATGTTTCGGATAATCAACTCATTACTTGAATTACAACAATAGCTGTCCCATGCACAAAGCATGCACACTATGTTTCCTATGGTCCTTACTTTGTGAAATAGATCAATTGAAAACTTTTCCAATGATGCTCATTTCACAATTCCCAATCCTTATCATTAGTGTTAGAACACAAGGTTATTGCCACTACTAGAATACGCTAGGTTCTAACATTTTATGCAACAATCCTTTCGTAAAGTCATAGCACAAAAGTTACCAAGACTTGGCTAATGAAATTACAAAGTACCCTCTTAGAAATTATTACAAGACAATTCCATAGACGTGAAGTCTCACATTCAAAGTACATTCCTTTGAACATCGTTCTTGCATAGAAGTTTCTAATCTAGACAAAAACTCTCAATATCCAACTCCCAATATGGAAACATTTCCATATTTTCCATATGACAACTCATTCTTAATAGAATCTTATCTATTCATAATAATGTCGATACGGTCCATCCAATACCATACTTCCAACTACTCAGAAGCAACCAACCCTAAGCGAACTTTGGATCTTCCTTTGATAGTTGTTTAATTATTTTAGTCAAAACCAATTCTAATCATTTTTCCCTCTTAATGCGCTAGACATTTGGAAAATTTTAGAATGGTCAAATATTATAGCATTTGCAATTGATCCTATACCCAAAGCGTATGGGACACGATGCATAATGTCTTACATAAAGATATGATACTTTATCAATCTTCTGCCATAATATTTTATGTGTCACGTTCTCACAATTCGAATTATGAAGAGGGATGTCGTAATCGTAATCAAAATTTGAGAACACACTATGTATTATTTGACTAATTTTATTAAAATTTCTCAATCTAGGCTTTATACTTTGAAACGAAGTATAATATTCTCTCCCTTAATTATAGCAAAACAACTTTTCAACCCATGCAACTTTGCAAATAGAATCTTTGTTTTTCTATAATTAATATTGCTAACTTGCAATACTTTCCATAATAATCATACAAGCATAACACTTATGCTCCCACTATCATGATGACTATTTTCATATAAGCATAACACTTATGCTCCCACTAGCTTTGACATATATTCAGAAAACATCTGAACTTTCAGAAAACAATGTTAATTGAATTCCTTAAGTTCATATTTCTAAATACTTGATGCTTTGATAAGCCTTTATCTAAGCTTCTTAACCTCATACACATTTGCCTTAGAAAGCTCACATGTGTGTCTAGACAAATTCAGAACTTATGTTACTAAGTCTCAAATGTTCAGACTCATTGCCAAATCTCACAATACGAACTATGGAAAGGGATGTCGTAACCATAATTGAATTTGAGAATACAATTTTCACAATTGCTATCTTCTTAAAATCTCTCTTAGTGAAAGCATTTTCTCACATTCATTTTCATGAAGGAGGGAATCTTATGACACTTAGATTTTATGGTGTATGTGTTCCTATCCATGTGAATTTGTCAAAACCAAAGTTTGTGACAAATCCGAACTCATATGGACTGAACTTTCTTAATCTTGATTTCTTGCCTTGTGGTGACACGAGTGCCCACCATGTCTTCCAAGTAGTTTAGCAACTTATCCTTACATATCAATGTACTTTCCATCGATCAATGTACTTTGTCTTTATGCATTTAAATGAGAACTCATAGAACTCACATGCATAATTAACTCAATTGGAATGGCACAAAAACAAAATAATGTCAACACGATAGGTTGTTAACCTCAAGTTGTGTGCTAGTGATGATCGATAAGGTTTATTCTTGATATGTTCTTGAAACTTTTCCAAGATCATTAAAACTCCCAATGACTCCTTGACATATAAGGTTCTCTTATCAAGAAACATTTCTTGACAAACAAATATTCAAGAGTTAGTGTAGTTATTATCAAGACAAAACACTTCACATAATAGGTCCTAGTTGGTCTTTATCTTATCCAAGACAGCACAACATACCAATTTCAAATGTGCAAGAATAAGAAAACTTTTCCAAATTCCACATTTGTTGAGTGTTATAAACCTTCTTAAGACTTTGTCACTCAATTCACAATCTTGGAGTATAACTCTAAGACTTGATATTGGAATGAAGTATGATTGACTTACTGATTTAACCATTTCCACAATTCTTGATTCCTCTTCTCAGACATACAAATGCACTAAGACTCACTTAGAGGATCAATTGAGATATGGTTCTTAATCATTAAGACTTGTCATAAAACACAATAAAAGGTACTCCCCCTTCTTCTTAGAATAGAGAAACTTTTATCTTTCTGCCTACTTGATTCGTCTTTATTCGTTCTGCTATTCATTGAAACTCTTTCAATTAACTCAGAATTACACTTATTCTTATAAGTATAATCATATTTACTAAACTTCAGTAAATCATGATGAATAACTTTATCACTCTTGTGGTGGACTAAATCAACACACAACCTAGTGCACTTGATCTCCTAGTCCTTCACTTGACACTTTGTCGAAGAATTAGTCTAATTTCCAAATATGAAAGTTTTCATTCATCACACAACCAAGTTGTATGGTTCCAAGTTTCTGTCTAATTGAAACTTGGGCGATGAGAAACTCTCCCTATTTGGTGAATTCTTGACATCTCCACAAATAACATAATCAAGAATCAAATCCATTATTGCTAATAATAGAAACCTTCAAACATCAATTTTTCATACATGCCATTGCAAGGACAAATAAATAAGATAAAATCAAAATTCATTTTGTTGCGGAAAAAATTTGTCCTTACAACGCAATTCAATTGAAAAACTATGTTATTACATATTTGTTAACAATCTATTCTAACTCCAAGTAGTAGCTCAAAAATCCAATCTTCAAACAATGCGATCGAAATCCACTTTCTTCACGATTAGATTCAGCTCACTTCTTCTCTTAAGCTTCCACTCTTTTCTTCGATCCTACAAAACATCAAAATGTAATCTTATCACATCATGTATTAAGAATCTAGAATAGGAACTTAAAAGAGTTAGTTAATGGATTTTACTTGAAGAAGAGCCATACGTCTTGACTCTCCCATCTCTTAGATCTCTCAGGTAGTTAGGGGAACTTCGTCTCCAATGCCCCTTCTCTTGGCAATAAAAGCAAATGGACTCCTTTGGCACAGCACATCGGACAATCACAGACTTAGTTCTTTCTGGACTTCCAATGTTTCCAGTGTCCATTGAAGTTTGGGAGTTTCATTCACCAGACAAATTTGCTTGACCAACACGCCAAATCATTGCTGATTCAGCAACTATAAGCAAATAGGTGAGATCAATGAGGGTCACGTCATGATCCATCATATAGTACTCTCTAACGAACTCATTATATGATTCAGTAAGTGACTGAAGAACCCAGTCAACAACCAACTTACTTGAAATCTCGACACCCATCATGCTTAACCTATTAATGTGTCACGTCATCTTTAAGACGTGTGCACACACAGGTTTCCCATCTTTATGTTTACTTGCCAAAAGTGCTTGAGTGAGCTTGAACTTTTCAAGCCTATGAACTTGTGGGTCAGGGAGAACAATTGGAGAAGGTGGAGGAAGTGAAGCATGATCTCTTGTTCCTCGATCATATCGTGGAACATCATCTTCATATGGAAAGCTTGTTCCATGGGATTTGGGAAGACCATGATTGTCAGAACTAGAAATCTACAAAACGAGAGAAAATTCAAGTTAAGTTGATTATAATTCTTGATGTAACACCCAAATGAAACATCAAGCTAGGATCCAACACAATACTCTACAACCTAGAAGAGGGATGCTGTAATCTAGTTGCAGAATATTTGAAGGTAGGTAAATGACGATTTACCAATTTCCACCATGAAAAACGAAAAGGAAATTTAAGTTTTAAATGAATTGAAACTCCTAGATCTTTTGAGATTCATTGAACTTTTCAATGGCATGTTTAATCTCGATTATGCCCTACTATTTATGACTGGGATGTCGAGGATCACAAACAAGGTGTGAATAACCATACGAATCACGTGGTGCACCCAATGCTACTATCACCTAATCAATGTGCCGGTTAGCCACACATGCTCCATTGATCTATGATAAGCATCGAGCCACCCTTCGCCACCAATGTCATCCCCAAATTAGTGTACCGGTTAACCACACACGCTCCACTAACGTTTGACAAGGGTACGAAGTGTAATTCCATGGATTAGCATACAATTTCACATTTTTCCTAAAGTAACTATGATTTGGGAATTTGTATAAGCATTTAGTTACTTTGTATTTCATTATACTTATAATGGAAGGTCTCTGTCCTATCCTACCCATTCGGCTAACGACCCTCCACTAGTCAAGAGTGCGGTGGGTAAGAGTGAATACCCATTCAATCGCCATTTTATAGGCAATTTCCTTAAACACCCCTTATAGACCAGCTTCGTGAATGAGGCCTACTAACGGTAAGACTGACTGTTTACTCATACATATATATAATATTATACTTTTAATGTTATATAGTATAGGGTGTATTTTACACTTTTAAAATACTAGGTGGTTCAATTTAGTAAATTATACTTTTAATTTAATTAAATGTAAACCAAAACTTTATGGGTTTATTAAATCTCTTTTAATTACACACTTTAATTAATTAATAAAACCATAAGGGTGTGATTTAAACTTTTCAAGCTACTAGGGTTTAAGAATTTAACATTTCAAAATTAAACTTTTAATCAACTTTTAAATTCCAAAACTTGAGGGCAAGTTTTGAAACATTTCAAAACATTAGGGTTTAACTTATTTAAATTTCAAAAACAAAACTTTTAAGTTCAAATTTAAACTATAAAACCTAAAGGGAGTAATTTGAAACTTTTCCAAACTTTATCAAGAATATTCTAGATCACAAAATTCAAATAAGGCAATTAACAATTAATTGGTGGTTATCTAATTTGACCTAGTCCAAATTTTTGCAAGATAATTCACCAAATAATTCAAATAATTAAATTTAATCATATAAGGAAGTAATTATTCAATTAATATGAAGATATCTTTAAATTTAGCAAAGATAATCACCTAATATTATAAAAATCTGATTTATATCAATAAAAGACGTTTTGGTAACTATCCCACAGCCAAAGAAGCACAAAATCCCGAAATTAGCTCTTTCTGACCAGCTGACTCGTCGATTCAGGCATGGACTCGTCGAGTTCACATGGACTCGGCGAGTTCAGCCATGGACTCGGCAAGTCCAGCCCCCAGAAACCCTAAATTTCAATTTTAAAGCAAGAATAAACCATAATTGCATCAAATACATCAAACAAACAAACCTGGCTCTCATACCACTTATGGGTTTTGAGAAAAACATCATGCCTATGGTGTACATGCAAACCCTAATAGCTTTTAGATCTAGTTTTTCTAATGAACATGCAATTGGATATCAAAGCTATAAACCCTAGATCTAGCATACAATTAATCATGTTAATACAAAATAGGGTTTAGATCCAACCTTTGATTGTTATATAACAATAACAATCAATCCTTGGCTTCAGAAAGCTCTGTGCCTCAAGTGCTGCACCTCTAATGGAGTCACAAACACCACTAAGCAACTTGGATGAAGAGGAGAAGAGAGGAGGCTGCCCAATACGTCTAGAAACCCTAAAGGAACTCTTGTCCACGTTTTTGGGGCATTGGGGCCCTTTATATACATGTAGGCTATTAGGGTTTTCAACTAGGAAACCTTAATCTGGCTGCTTAAGCCCTAAGCAGCCCATGGACTCGTTCAACATATCCCTTGGACGATTTCTAATGGGCTTCCCATAGAATTCGTCCAACCTATATATTATTAGGTGATCCATAGCCCAATTATAATTATCTTATAATTACAACTTCATACCCCTAAGTTTAATTAATCTCTTTTAGCCACAAAATCAATTCTTAATTAATTCTTGACTAATATTAATTAAACAATATGATTTCTCTTTTAATATATTATTCTCATAATATATAAATAAATCATATTTAAACCTTTCTCTCCTTAATCCATCCTACATATTGCTATGGTGAAGGCAACCCAAAAGGACCATGCTCATAATCGAGTCAAGTACATACCAAAATAGTTATGGACTTAGACACTAATCCAACAGTTACTTCATTGATCCTTATTCCTGATCCCTTGCATTGACACCTGTTTCGTCAAGGATCATTTGGAATGCTCTTGCCTTTGGCTTTAGCGCATTTACTAATTTGTTTTTCTTCGGGCAATCTTTTGACATATTCCAATTGTCCCTACATACGTAACATAACCTCTTGTTGGATGTACAGTCATTGGCGTAATGCCCAGTCTTCCCACACTTGAAACAAGTCACTCCTTCATAGCATCTCCCATAGTGCTCCAGCGGTGCATTTGGCTTTGTAGTTCCTTTCTTCTTTGGGCAGTCTTTCTCGAAGTGCCCTTCCTCATTACATTTGTAACACACCCTTTTTTCGAATGTACACTCATTGGTGTAATGCCCAGACTTTCCACACTTGAAACAAGTCACCTCCTTGCTGCATTTTCCAGAGTGTTTCTTTTTGCACTTCTCGCACCATCTTGATTCACTTCCTCTTCCTCCTCCAGACCTTGAGATCATGTTGTTCTTTTTGGACCTCGAAGGTCCCTCTAATTTCCTCTTCTTTCCAACTCCAACCTTGTTGGTGGTCCCGTCGTTGATTATTTCTTTGACAGATTTAGCAACCTGGTTGGTTGCCTCATTAGTAGGTGATTGGTGTACTGGAACACTAAGTTCGTCCTTACTTTGTGGAAGTAATCACCTTGTCTCTTCCATCTGTTGATCCAACATCATTCGCACCATTTCCTGTACTCCCGCCATCTTGATTGGCTCAGGTGCAACTGCTACCTCTAGCGCAAGCTCAATCACTTGTGGCTCGGACTGTGGGTTACCGTTTCCGTATCCGATTCGAGCTCTCACCATGTCGATCTATACGCCAAATTAGACATTTTGTGTATAATGATGAGAATTAAGATATGAAAGATTTTATTTACGATCGATGTGTAAATCTCCTTATCACTCCGAAAAGTTACGTGCTAGTTCTAATACTATAATTAAATGTTTAGAAATCTGAACACATAAAGTTTCTAGATCCGGTTGGCAACAGACTATGGATCCGATCATGTAATGCATATCATAAATCATTTATCACATAAAAGCATTTTAGGCATCTTCCCTAATTAAGCTAGTGCTTGTGTTTATTCAAGTGTTCTACCTAAAATATATTCAACTCACTCCTCACGATCATTTCTTAGCATTCTAAGTTTAAGTATAGAAATAAATCCTTATTCCTAGTTTGCTTAAATGAATGCTCTGATACCAACTGTGACATCCACATTTTCATGGAAAAAAAGACCGATTTATTTATGCTTTATTTTGGAAATCAGAGTATCATTTTAAAGAAAAATGTTGAGGAATTTGTTTCCAGAAAAACATGATAAATACGTTATCAAAGCATTCCCAAAGAAATGTATTTTATTCATTTTAAAACATTGGGATGTCATTATCAATACAGAAACATGAGCATAAACAGATCATACATTTATTTACACTAGTGATCTACATCTCCTTATTCTCTTAGTGTAATGTAGCTTCATATCGACACCTGTGATACAAATAAACTGAGTGGGTCAGGTTGGGAAACCTGGTGAGTACATAGGGTTTCAACCCACAATACTATATGTAACACCCGGAACCTAGGAGGCCAAGTTGGGGAAGAAAAAGCCCTAAGTTAATGAGTCAACTCGTCGAGTCCAAGGAAGAACTCGACGAGTCGGAGCAAGTCCTGTGTTGCGGATTAAGTTGTCGACCCGGAGAGTCTGGTCTGGGTTGGGAAACCCTAATTTATGGACTTGGTGCCCTATTTAAGTATCATATTCTCATTCCCTCAGCCTCATCTTCAGCCCCCAGACCTTAAACCCTCACCCACGAAACCCTAGTGCATCTTGTGAGTGTTTGAGCCACCTTGGTGTGTTTTGTGTGATCTTGAAGAGGAAGAAGAAGAAGAAGAAGGAAGTTGGAGGTTCAAGAAGGAGGAAGTAGATCCAGAAGATACACTCCTTTTGCTGCATTTCTTGGTAATCAAGTCTTCACCTTGGATTTTGGTTTATTAGATCTCCTTATAGTCCCTTTTTGGAAGGTTTTTGGTGAAAGAATGGTTGCCTTTAGGTTTTGGACATCCCTCAAGCATGATTCTTTTAGATCTGTAAGTATTTGGGGTGGTTAAGGCGTAAAGGTGCAAGCTTTATGCCATTAGGAAGTCCCATGCAAGCTTAAAGAGGTTATTATGGCCTTTTGGAGCCCTAAAGGCCATGCATGGAAGTAAAGTCCAGGACTTTACATGGTTATTGGATATCTAGAGTCTAGATCTTGTTTTCTCTGTCTTAGTTTGGTGTAATAAAGGTTTTTGGACCATGGGATTATGTCTTAATGAGTTAGGGTTTTGTCTTAACCCATTAAGAAGGACTTAAGATGGGTAACGCTGGAAACTTTACCCTTAATAAGTCATTTCCATAGTGTTATTGAACTTTGGAGTTCAGATCTGAAGTATAGGGGCTTAATCATTTAAGATAGTCCAACATACCGAGGAACTCAATGAGTCCAGGGAGGGACTCCACAAGTTTAAGTGAGTTGTCTCGTTTTCCGGTTGTGGGTGAACTCAACAAGTTAGGGGAATGGCTCGGCGAGTTGACTCGGTTTGTCTCGAGTCTGGTTAGCCGAGGAACTCGAAGAGAGGTGTTTGCAATTGCAGGATTCTGAGCTTTTGGACTTGGCAAGTTGATGGAACAACTCGGCGAGTCAAGTTAACCTGGAAGTGTTGACTTTGACCATGGGCCGCTAAATTTGACTTTGACCAGAGTTTGACATCTGGAGGACTTTTGGGACTAAGTGTTATGTTGGTATTGTAGCTCGGGGAGTTAGGGGAGTAGCAGTTCAGGGAATTGATGGATAGCAGCCGGAGGTTTTAGCTAGTCTTCAGTAGTACAAGGTGAGTTTTCTCCAGTAGGAACAGGTCTAAGGCACCAATGCTAGCCCGTATATGTATGTTAGTGTATACCGGATTTAGATCCGATGTCGGAGTAAGCCTGATGCAGTTTATATGTTCTAGATTTTAGTCAGATAGCGGGCGAGGCCTGAGGGAGGATCGTATGTATATTTTCCGAGCTACGATTCGATGGTGGGTGGTACACGAGGCGGTAGTGAATGTTAGTTATACTTGTAATCTTTGTGATACTTGTATGTGCCTGGTAGGAAGATGGGTGTGGGCGGGGGCCCGTATCTCATCACAAGCTGAGTATGGACGGGGTTCCATATCTCCTCAGTAACAGAATAGGGGCGCGACCCAAGATAGGTGGGGCCTCAAGAATTGCAGTTATAGCTTAGAGATTGTTGTTGAGTATTAGCATACTTATATGTTATTGTTATGTTTGTGTAGCGGGCAGGGCACGGTGATAGGCGTGGCCTAGTGGAAACATATCTATATACCGAGTGGGGCTTGATGCCAGGCGGGGCCTAATGTCGAACTCGTCCGATGTCGGGCGAGGCCCGATGTAGCGGGCTAGGCCCAATGTTTGCAGTATCTGATTATGTATGGTATGCGTAGATTGGGGAAACTCACTAAGCTTCATGCTTACAGTGTAACACCTGTTTCCTGGTATGCCTATTATTCAAGTATTTTGTGTTTTTCTCTGAGACTCGACGAGTTGGAGGCCCAACTCGTCGAGTAGAGTCGTGACCCGCGGACAGTTTAAGTAACTTACTCGACGAGTCGGGGGACTGACTCGGTGAGTAGGTGCTGGTTGAGTGAAACCCTAAATCTAAGGGTTTGCACCCTATTTAAACACCTTATCTCATCCTTCATCACCCTTATCACTCCCAGAAAGCCGTGTATCGAAACCCTAGCCGTTTTTGTGTGTTCTAAGGCCATTTTGGTACATTTGGTGGTTTGTGAAGCTTGAGAAGAAGAAAGAAGCTTGAGAGTTCGAGTTGGGGCTTAGAGATTTAGAGATCTAGTTCCATTTTCAGTACAATGAAGATAAAATGCCTCTGTCTTGGTCTTCTATGTGTTTATTCATCTTTAGACTTGGATTTTGGGCACATTTAGGGCTTTCCAAGCCACTTTCGGATTTGTGGAGTGTTATATGGAGTCTTGACTTCAGATCTGAGTCATTGGAAGGGTCTCATGGCATAAAGGTGCCAAATTTATGTCTATAAGAGCCCCATGCATCTTGTAGAGCACCTTTTATGGCTTTTTGAGCCAATGTCCCCATGCATGTGCACCAAGTTTGAAGCTTTACGTATGAAATGGACATTAGGGGGCCAAATCTATGGTTTTGAGGTGTTAAGGCCCATCTAAATCGACTGTATAGTGTTGGTCAAGGATGGACTCGACGAGTTGTTCTTGGGACTCGGCGAGCCGCGGTGTAATGACCACCAAATCCTTTATGTGGATGGACTAGTTGTTAAGGAGGAAAGTCCCGTATATGTTTAGACGCTAAAAGGGACATGGGAATCATGGGACTCGACGAGTGTATGAACAGAATCGACGAGTCCAAGGCAATCTCCCAGTCTTTGAAGATGGACTCGACGAGTTGTTCATACAACTCGGCGAGTCGTAGACCGGTCGTATTCTTATGAGGGAGATGAACTTTCCGAGTTCAAGGAAGAACTCGGCGAGTCGGATGAAGATGGTCCCGATGGTTTGAATGAAGGAGAACCCGTCGAGTTCTTGCTAGACTCGACGAGTGGAGTCGGGGTTAGATCGGGTTAGTGGAGTATGGACTAGACGAGTTGGTAGACCAACTCGACAAGTCAGGTCAACTGGGTGTTGACAGTTCAGACACTACACGACATTGAGGTGAGTTACCTTCCAGTTGAAGTGGGTCTAAGGCACCAAGGCCGACCCACTAGTAATTGTTAGTTGGGATGGTTATCTTTGTGATAATTGTCTGGTTCATTATCATTGGATATGTGAGTATGCTAGACTCCTAGATATGTGAGTATGCTAGTTTGCTAGTTGCCATGTTATATGAGATAGTATCAGTAGAAGGGGACTAGTCCCCAATTCAGTCGTTAGGACCAATGGTTGGGTCGGACACCCCAGATATGTCTGACATCATGATTATGATATGATATTATGTGTTAGTAATAGGGGTGAAATAGTCCCCGTGTTCGGTTGGGATAGACCGAAGGGTAGGTCAGCATCCCAGAATGGCTTGACATGGGTAGGTCAGCACCCCAGAATAGATTGACATGGGTAGGCCAGCACCCCAGAATAGTTTGACATGGGTAGGTCAGCACCCCATAATGGCTTGACATGGGTAGGTCAGCACCCCAGAATGGCTTGACATGGGTAGGACAGGCGCCCCAGAATTGCCTGGTAGTACGTAGGCTATGTGATTGTATGGTTTGTGGTATGATGGGGGGAACTCACTAAGCTTTGTGCTTACAGTTTCAGTTTTGGTTTCAGGTACCTCTTCGTCGAAGGGGAAGGAGCCGGCGGTGTAGCAGCGCATCACACACACACATATATGTTTTTTGCATTGAGTTTTTGGGATTGTACTCTGATTTATATTACTTATGTTGAGATTTCGGCGCTAGTCTGGCGATTCTGACAGCGGACGGTGACTCCGACAGTTGTCCGGTGGTCTAAGTGGGTGGTGCAACTTCAAAAGAGGCTGAGAGACGTCATAGTGGGGTGGGGGCTTTTGTATTAGTCTAATTGATAAATAAAATAAATTCATTTAATGAAATTTTATATTTTAAAGTTTAAAATTAGTGGCTCATATTTGTTCTCGCTTGTATAATTGTTCTCGATTGAACATAAGTCTCTCTCTCTCTCTCTCTCTCTCTCTCTATATATATATATATATATATATATATATATATATATATCCTACAAGGAATATAAGCTTATGTACTCAAACTAATCATACTACGTCGTTTTGTATCATATATGCATTGTAATCATCCAAAATTATAAAATTTATCTCCAAACTTGATTTACTTCTAAGATTTTAGAAATTTCACCATTATCTTTCTCTTTCATAACTTTCATTTGCAACTGTAATATATATAGGCTGGTAGGTGTTCGACATAAAGATGTGATGTAAGAGGAAGATAATAGTGAAATTTCGAAAAATCTTAAAAGTAAATCAAGTGGGGAATTAGAGTTTAAAAATATTATAATGCATATATGATACTAAAGTGACTAGTAGGCTTGAAACTTGGATAGTTTTGAAAAGGATTTTGAGAAGGATCGGTACAAGACGATTTGGTGTCCGAAGCAAAAAAAAAAATGTCTTCTGTAATATTTTTTATGGAGTACGACAAAGAAAGCATAGAAATAAGATGTTAGAACATAATTCATATGTTTATCTACTATAGGGATGTAAATGAACCAAACGAACACGAACAATGGTTTGTTCATGTTCGTTCGTTTAAGTTAGTCGAACAAACGAAAGAGTTTTCTTGTTTGTGTTCATTCATTTAACAAATTACATTATTCATATTCGATTGTTTGTGTTCGTAAACATGTTAAACGAACAGAGATAAACAAACACAATTAAACATTAATAAACATAAACATACATATAACATAGTTATGTTATAAAAACAATTGAACATATATCATTATAAATAAACTTAAGCGAACGAACATAAACAAACATAAATAAACATAAATGAAGAATATAAACGAATGTTCATGAACATAAATAAACGAACGAGGTCATTATTCATGTTCGTTTGTTTAACTAAATCAACGGGAATTTATGTTCATGTTAATTCATTTATTAAATAAATAAATATAAATGAATTTATCGACAAACGGTTCACGAACGATTCGTTTCTTGTGGCCAAATTATAACCTTGAAATGTGAATTTAATTGGAAAACGGATAATATTAGAAAGTTCAAAACAATCATTTTTGACATGTGCAGACGAATTTTTTTAAAAAAATTTGGTGCACAAACAAAAACACACATTATATATTTTTCGTTATGAATGCTTCATTGAGCTTATTATGGGTTTAGGAGTCCTTTTGGTAAAGAATATAAAAAATAAGTCAAATAACAAAAATTTAACAATAAAAACAATTATTTTTGTTAATATCCAATCTATATTATTACTGTACAACATATATTTTTCTGAGTATAATTTTAAGGAGGACCAGTTATTTAAAGGAAAGTGAAACAAAATCATGAATCAACGAACCCTTTGCAGCACTTTTTCTTTTTCTTTTTGGATATAAATATGATTATTTATTGTATATTGAACAAAAATCTAATATATTCCTAAATTAGACATATTTTGAGATATGAGACTTCAGACCTCAGAAAAAAAAACCTAATACCAATGATTAAAAATCATTTTGAGATATGAGACTTCAGACCTCAGAAAAAAAAACCTAATACCAATGATTAAAAATCATTTGGTCTAGCCGATTAGATTTGTAGAATATGAATTCATGATTATACAAATTTTAATATGAAAATGCTCTCTTAGAAAACTTCAAAACGTTGTGGTTGTCTATAAATTGATAACATCAAACAAAATCAAATGCAAAACCAACTGTCTTTCTTTTTATTGCTATTTTTTTTCCATATTTATAACACAATTTAACTTTTGTTTTATTCTCTATAAGACTATGAAAAATAGGCTCGGCATGCTCTATAGTATATTCTACGGACACCGCCCCACCATGGTGGCATGCCAAATATGGGGAGCCTCCACGACATTCAATTGCCAATGAGAGATGAGAGAAAGTGGAGGGTTAACGACCATTTTTTCCAATTTCAAACCATTGTAACTGCTAAACATATCCTAGGGTGAACATTTGGACCTTTGAACCGGACTAGACCGGGAACCAAACCTGGACCGGCCTCAACAGGTTCGGTCCAAGGTCCATCAAGTTTTGCAAAACCGGTCCGATCTAACAGCCAATCCAATCCGGTTCTAGTCCGGTCCAAGTACTCACTCCTAAAATCGTAAGAGATAACTAACTTTCAGTAGGCTTCAACGAGTTGTACCATGTACACGTAAAGTTATATTGGTCCAACGGGTACAAGAACTGAAAAACCGTACCTTGACCGGCCTCAACCCGTCCAATCCAAGGTCCACCAAATTCTACCAAACTTTTCCGGTCCGGTGGTGGTTGTTGATGCCAACAAAATAAATAACCCTAGAAATTGCACATTAAATAGTGTATAATGGCAAGGGGATTGAATCCACGCTGACTGGTTCAATTTGCTACTTAATTCAAATCTTTTTGTAAAATGCTTGTAAAATCAAATAAAACTAAAAATGGAGGATTTCGTCTTTTGGTGTTTTGAAGAAACTAAAGTTATACTAAGATTTGGAAATTGCAAGTAAATAAGTAAAGAGTTTGATTCAAATCAATGAGAGAAAGATGATTGACATTGGAATTTTATCACTTGAATATTTGGTAAATGAATCATTAGAACTCAAGGTGCAATACTTATAATGAATCTCTAATTAGGCTATAGCAATCCTTGAAACTTGAAATTACCTAGACTTTTCTTAATTAATACAATGGCTAGAGAAGCTCATAACATATTTTCTTAGTTAAAGTCATAATTTCTATGAAGCATGCAATTGATGAAAATTAAGTAGCAATAACGTTTATAAGCCACCAAATCCATGAGAAGTCAAAATGCTTTCATTGCCATATTGGAGAAAGTATTTTTATTATTGTGTGAAGTGAAAACAAACACAAGAACCATTTGTTGATTGCTAATTTGAAGATATATTACTTAATCAACAAATTAGCCAACTAATCAATAAACATACATCTAAAATAATGAATAAAGACATGCATAGACAATATGTTAAAACAAAAAATACTTTCATAAAGATTCATGAACAAGTTCTTGGTGTTCTTCAAAATCAACCAAACATTTAAAGGATTACTTCCAAACTCAACCAATATTAACTTATACTAACAAAGCTAAGTTTAAGCAAAAAAAAGTGTTTAAAAATACTAAACATAAATCCAAGATGAAAAGATTTGAAGAATGATGTTCTTCAAGTGTCTTGCTCCTCCAAAAGCTCCAAAATGTAGAGAGAATTCACTAATTTTCGGCTTTCCAAACTTGTGCAAAAGAGCCTCACCAACCTTCCCCATATAATACCAATACCAAATGTGAAATCCTTGAATCGCCATCAGCAGAGGTTGTGTGAGTCGCGCACGGTTATGCTGGTAGGCTAAACATTAGACTTCTTTGCATCTTAGCCAATACTGCTTTAGCCTAGTAGCCCGGTTTGCTTCTCTATCAGATTGTAGCCCATAATTCTCCAAGATTTCTTAAAATTTTGCCTAATTTACCTCCTTTTAGTCATCCAAAGCTCGAATACTCGCTCAATCAATCAATTCTGCAAGCTCAAATATTCCTCACATCTTCTTTTAAATTAAAGCTCATATTTCTTTAATCTTCTATTTATCAACAATCCCACACTTTTGCATCATCTCCAGAAGAGTCATCAAACCCATGATTCCTCATCCTCTAAGTTCGTGTGATTTTCACATTCCCAAACATCTCCGCTCCACAATAGTCTTCTAAAAATCTGAAATTATGCTCAAAGACTAGAAAGTCCCGATATAGATATTAAAATAACAAAAGGGAAAATATGCATGAATATTAACTAGAACTGGAATGAAATATAGTAAAATAAATTATAAAAAGAAGTAAATAAAATGAAACTATCATCTGATTCGGTCCAAATGCTCACCCCTAACCTATCCCACAAAATTACACCACACCAATCTTTCTTTTATAAAATATGTCTTCTTCATAAATTATAATAATCATCTTCCTATTTCGGTAATTTAGAATTCATGCTAGAAGCCGCAATCGTCGTTGCAAATTCGCTACAACAAGAATTAGATGTTGAAACGGAAAATGTGCAACATAAACGAAGAAGATGTTGGTTTTTATTCAAAAATTGTTTAAAGAATATAAAGATAGCAACGAAAGACTTTAATTTTAAACAAAATAAAACTAGTTTCATTCCCACCAAAAGATCATTTTGCAAGACTTATAAAGATTAAATAAAACCAATAAGAAGAAAGTGAAACAACCTTTGAAGACTTTCGTTCCTTTTGGCAATTAAGAATTTGATGAAGATGACTTTTAAGCTCCGAGGAAGAAGCTCTCCAGAAGTGTCCACCAACATTTAGCCAACTTGATAAGATTTTAGTCTTCTTCTTATAATAATAATATTCTTATGGCTTTAAGAACAAAACAAGGCTTTTGTTCTAAATGAGAGTTCTAGTAAAGTATCAAACATATTCTTATGACTTAACCTTTTAAGAGAAGAAAAGATAGAGAGCATATAGAGAGGGAAATAGAAATTTTTTGTGGTTTTGCTTAGCTAAAAGAAGGAAGAGAGATAACTAGTTTATATGCTCTTAACTTGTAACGACCTAATTTTTCAAAGCAACGTTTTCATTTTAAATCATATGGCCTTCATAACACATTTCGTAAAATCTCATTTATTTAAATTACAAACATAACTCCATGTTTAATTAATTAATAATCCAGGATCCTCGAAACATAATTCTTTCTCTGGTGTGTACAATCAAGCCGATGCCGTCCAGTGATCCTGAGAAAACCTGAAACACATAACACATAACACGATAAGCACGAAGCTTAGTGAGTTCCCCAAAATACCACGTACAAAAATTTGCCACTCGAGGCTATACTCTGTAAGACCCTCCGGTCAATGTGTCTCAGCAGAACCCTCCAGCCCCGTAGCTCGTTGGACCCTCCAGTCTGGTCTAGCTCGTTGGACCCTCCGGTCCGGTCTATAAACTCCGCATAACATAAATCACAAAGACATAATGCATAGCATACCACATACAACAGGATAACATAATACTCAATGTAAGCACATAAGACCTTCCGATCACACATAACTACCACTCAAGGTAAAGTATAGTGAGAAGACTCACCTCATATGATTTCTAGTAAACTCGTGTGCTCGATATCCCCGATCTGGCCTCTGCCTATCAAAATGATAATATCTCAAATCAATACCCTCCTTATATTCTCATCTCTAACGAATAGGTAGAAGACCATTCTACCCTTCCCTGACCTCTCTTGAATCAGTTTGACCAACCCTAAGGTCAACCGAAGTCAACTCTAGTCAACGGTCCAACTTTGACCAGACTCGTCGAGTGCACTCGGGTGACTCGGCGAGTTCATGCGCATCCTCTAAATTCTCCTAAGGCCTCACTCGACTCGTCGAGTTAACCTTTCACTCGACGAGTTACCAATGATCACGAATCGCGGGGCAACCCGATCCGACTCGTCGAATCCTCTCATGGACTCGACGAGTTTCCTCCATGACAATACTCATTTGACCTTCTGAGGCCAGATCTGTTTCTCTAACTTATAGATCTGGCCTTCTAGCACCCAAAAGTCATGTAAAGGTTCAATCTTTATGTCCATGCACCACACATCAAGCTCTATTTGAAGAAATAACTCTTAAAATGACAACCTAGACTCAAAACTCCAATGGGACTGCATAAAGTTGGATGATTGGGGCTCTCTGGACCTCTTAAGGTCCATATCTGATGTCTATGCCTCAAGGGGACTTCACTTTCATCATAACTCAACTTAAAAGAGGGTAAAGAAACCCTAAATTCATGAGATCTACTATCCATACGAAAACAGGTAGAGATTTATAGCTTACACAACAACTTTTAATGGAATAGGAGTAGATCTGAGCCCCTCCAACAATTTAGCTTGAACACTCTCCTTCTTCCTTGCAAGAATGCACCCAAAATGATGAAAATTAGCTTCCTCTTTCTCTCTATGTTCTCTGGATCAATTACGGTTTCTCAAGGGAAGTGTGGCCGCGAATGAAGGCCATAAGGGCCTTTAAATAGGTAACAAACTCGGACAATTAAGGTTTTCTCCAGCAGCGCTGACTTGGCGAGTCAGATACCCGACTCGTCGAGTCCATTCATTAAACACGTGATGTGTGTGAAACAAACTAGTTTTAATCCTACTAACTTAGACACAAAATAAACACACGAAAGGCAATGTACCTATCGATTAGTAATATAGTTCAAGCAAGTAGGGTATCGAACACAGGGAACGGTAAACAATTAAAATAAATGCTAATATTATCTAAATAAAACAAATAACAAAAAGGGGATTTTCTCTAGTTTTACAAGACTAGAAACTTAAATAGAATAACCAACACACAAATGAATTAACTAGCAACTAAAACAATTAATTACCAACTAAATTCAATAGTAAAGAGGACTTCTGTTTAGGTACGACTCATTTGTTCCGATGGATGATTTTAATGTATCAGATTAATTCTTCATTGGCTACCGATTAAGATAATTAGGTTCACGTTCGCTATTCCTAATTCTTAGAAAACAAATTAACTCAAGCAATGGCCAATTGTCTAAATTAACGGGTTTCCTAGATTATTGATTTGGGTTAAGTAAGACTTGTAATGGTTAATTAAATTAACCCTTCAATTAACCTATTGCTGATGTTCATCAAACAATCTCACACATTAACTTACCTATCTTCTAGTTAATTCTAGTTTCACATTCGTTATTTCTAGACATACAACTATGTGGTCACAATAAATCATATGAAATTAATAACTAAGAGATGTTCATACAACTTAATTACTAATTTATTAACAGAAGAATAGTTATTGTCAACACATAAAGTTCTTTAACAAGCTTAACTAAACATAATTACCAATTAAAATTAATCCTACTCAAATAATCAATCCATGTTCACAAAATTGTCTACCCTCACAGAAGAATAAGTTTTTAGCTCATGATTGCAGTAAACATAAACTCAAAAATGAAATCAAAGTATGTAAACATGATTCAAATCAAAAAGTTACTAAGAATAAACCAAAATTGTCTTGATTCTCTTCACAATTGAATGTAGGTTTGATTCTTCAGTTCCTCACGACCTAGCAGCACTTCCAATCGTTTCTCAGCCTCCTAGGGTTTCTCTCCATCCTCTGATATCGATCTGAAAGTCCCTTTATATAGATTTTAACAAAACAGAGGCTACTCGGCGAGTCCAGTGACCTACTCGCCGAGTACATCACTTAAAACCCGTGTACGGCAAGTCAGCGCGTCCAGAATCGCGAAAGTTCGATACAACTCGCCGAGTAATCGACCCTACTCGCCGAGTACGTTTCGAATTAGCATTTTCTCAAAACACGAAAGTCGTCCGAAATTGTTTCTACTTTTCAGAACATTTTGAATCTCGTCAATCGGAGTTACGGTTCATGAGATATGGCCAAAACACTGACGAGGGGTCAAGCTATCCAGCAACATCCTTCTTTCTTCAAAATCCAAGATCCAAGCTTCCAATCGCTAGTTCTGCTTCATTTTCCTTTCGAGCATGTAATTGTTGCTGAAAAATGAAATTATAAACTAATTAAACACCTTTTTTTCATTAAATGAGATAAAATCAACATAAAGTATTAAGATAATGCATGATTTTTATGACTTAATAAGCCTATATCAAAATACCCCACACTTGACTTTTGCTTGCCCCCAAGCAAAACTGAATTTTAACATACTAATACCACATAAGATAATCCCAATCGAACCCAGCCATTATGCCAAGACCGCAACGCATGCATTTGTGTCTAAAATTTTTCCTAAAAACCTCCCATACTCCAAATACTCACAATCCTCATAAACACTTGCCCACTCATCCTGAACTATGCTCATTTTATGCAACCATCTGAATCCATCCGCAGAAAACCTCTTACCCTCAAGGTGTTTTTAATCGAGCAACCCGAGCATACATAATCTAGAATTACAACTTTTCGATACCACTATGGAGCTCTTTTAGAATTCTTCACTTCCTTTGGTAATTTGATCTTTGATCTCTTTGAATTCACCACCTTTATTGTTTGATTTTCGGGTATCTTCAACTATTTGGATTTCTTGGAATTTTGATCTTTTGATCTTCACTTTAATTGCTCCAAAATTCATACAATTTCTCTTGTAATTCTCTCTCTCTCTCTCTCTCTCTCTTTTTTACATGTACCTCTCTTTTTTCACTCAAATCCCTACATGCTTAAGCAGGGGCGCTCAATCTCAACCTTTATTGGCTAACGATAACAATCTTCCTGGATACATTTCAGGTTTAGGCTGCTAAACATATTGCATCCCTCGAGCTGAGCAGGGTTGTGTTTTTGTCCCATGATTTCACTGGAATAAGGAAGCCACAAATGCACTAGAACGTATATAGGCTCAACTAAACATTTGGATCTTCATGCAATCATCAACATAATACTAGCAAGAAACCTAATTGCTTTTACCAAAATTTTCTAATTTAGACCTAGCAATTTTAATGAAAAATTTTCAAAATTTATCAAAAATTAACTAAAATTTTAACTAATATAACCAACCCCCTACCCCACACTTAATTTTTGCAATGTCCCCATTGCATATTATGCATGATAAAGAACAATAAAATAAAGAGGGAATTGGAACAAACTCCCCTGGGAAAGCAATTGCAAGGTTGAACTTCTTCATTTAAAGCTCCATCTTCAGCTGACTTTAGACATGGGAACAGCTCATCCATGCCTTGGGTGTCATTCGTCTTGTGCGGTACAATCTTTATAAAAGCTCCAAATATAAGAGAAAAACTTTTGGAAATGCTTGGAAAATGATCTTCAAAGAATAGAACAAATGCCCATATCAAATATCATCAAATCTTCAGCTCAAAAGTAAGAAGAATGAGCGACTCGTCGAGTAAGTATGTAGACTCGCCGAGTTGAAGCGTAAATGGCAGAAGAATCGTGAATTTTCACATGGACTCGGCGAGTCCATAAGATGCACTCGACGAGTAGACCGCTGTGTGACAAAAATTTTATTCTGCCCAAGTCCGTTTCTGATGTATGGGGGTTATATAAACTAATAATTATTCCCTCATTTTTCTTCAGGGAATAAACACTCTATAACCCTTCTATCAATTGGACTCATAACTTGACTCAAAACTTCGTTTCCTCTCTTGCCTAGACTCGATTTCTCGCTTCGTCAGCCTTGACTCTAGACCCTCACATGCATCCTTACACTCAAACTGAAAAGATCAAAAACAAAAACCAAGTAACAAAAAAAAACATTAAAATAAAAAAAAAAATCCTAAATTATCCTTAAACACGAAAAGTTTAGAACGAAAAAGAAAAGAAAACTCTAATGACGGGTTGCCTCCCGCAAGCGCTTCTTTTTGTGCGAGTCTTGAGCTGGACTCCCAACTTAATAAACTTCCAATAAACTCATTGCCAATCCATCCGTTGCATTAAATATTTTCTTTGGTGGACTAATTTGTAAAATTTGATTCTTTGCTTCTAAAATTGGCCAAACGAGCTTTAATACATAAAACCCAAGAATTCTGACAAGGGTTGGGACCGGTCGGGTACTAATCAGAAATGGATCGCGCTTCAGAACTTTCTCCAAAGTTGGAATCGTCACCCCATGCTTTGAAACACAAACCGGAAGAACAGGGGACCATGTCATGGTAATGGTCAAACCACAACTTGGTTCCTGCAATTCAGCTTGTTCTTGTTCTTCGTCTGACCTCTCTGCTAGCAACCTTTGTAGCTCCTCCAAGTCTCTTTCTGGATTAAATTCATCATCTTGTAAATCTAGCTCTTGTGACTCAGATTGTTCTTGATCGTTAGACAAGATGATATCTAACCATCTATCAAATTTCTTCAAATCTTCATCTGAGTCATAATCCTCATCTTCCTGCACTACTTCCTCAAGAAAAGCATCATTCAAGTAATCAAAGTACAACAACCATTGCATTAATAGTAATAATTTTACGTAGGTTACATTTTATAGCAACATTCAAGTAATATAGAACATAACATAGATGCAGCTCGATTCTGGCTGACTTCGCAAAAGCTCTCGGGATGTACCTGTCTATCGATGACCTGAGAATACAAGTTATTTTGAAAGTGAGTATCAGCATTTTTATAATGATGGTGAGTTCATAAGTATTTAATGACATTAGTATAAATACATGTTTTATTCAAAATAAACTCATGAAAGGTGGTGGTTTAGAATCTACGGAGCGTTAGAATCCTTTCCAGAAAATCCTATATTTTCTAAATAAAAGCAGCCTTCTACCAAGGCCCCATTTGTTTTATGTTTAAGGAGTAATTTCCCAAAAGAGATATCATTAGCCAAATATAGTTTTTAATTTAAAGGAGTGATGAGAAAAGCCTCAAGTAAAATAAAAAGGGAAATCGTATTTTTCCTCAGCAGAAAACACTATTGTCCAAAAGTATATAAAATCTAGACTCCGGGCGGAATGCCTCGCAAAGCTTAAAGGTAAATAAATCATAGACTTCAGGCGGGACACCTTGCAAAGTCTAAAAATAAGTAAAACATAGACTCTAGGAAGGTATCGAATGGACAATACGCTTGGCTCAGTCTGAAACAAGGAAACACAGACCCCAGACGGTATCAAATGAACGATACGGCTAGCAAGGTCTAAAACAAAGAAACACAGACCCCGAACAGTATCAAATGAATGATACAACTAGCAAGGTCTAAAACAAAGAAACACAGACCCCAAACAGTATCAAATGAATGATACAGCTAGCAAGGTCTAAAATATTTGGTAATCCTAAGTGGGTTGGTTTACAAATTTATAACATGACCTAGTATATAACTAGGAAAATAGGTTAAGATGGTTTCAAAGATACCGTGATGATTCTTGTTACCTTAAATCCATGAATTATAAGGTAACATAGAGATACTCATAACCATACTGATTGACAATCGAATACTTGACGCCCTACAAGCGTCGGAATAAATGTGACATTTATCACCCCTTGGCTTGGTCGGTCGGGGACTGTAGCTAGCAGTCAGGGTGTGGGAGTGTCTGTCTCATATAGATCTATACACACAATGCCCGCTCTCCCTCCAGGAGACTCTGGTTACCAACTCGAAAACGGTGAAATCCGTGTCCCAAGGATGTATCTCGTATTTCGAATTCTGTTATAAGTACTGGAATAATGATATAGACTCATGAATGAACTGACTCCTTTGGAATTCTCCGTACTAGAAAGAGTAAATAGAAATCTCCTAACTATTCCTATAATAGTTACTAATGTTTCAGGTATATGATTGGTGAATGGAAGGATGCCCTTGCTACCCAAGGGAAATGAATTGGCTGATGGAAACTTTTATGACTATACATGTATACATGATATATAACTAATATTGGAACGAACTTTGGACGGATAACCGATACCCTAAAGCCACATCCAAACAAGGAAAAGGAGACAGGGCGAGCTAGCCTTCCTAAGTCCTTCAAATATTACTTATATAACTATATAGATACAGGCATGCATTATACGAATTAAAAGCATAGAAGAAACTCTGGTAAACACCTTTGGAAAATCTTTACAAATAAGACTTTATGACTTGATGTCATTTTAATAAAATAAGCTTTGAAAAACCTTTAGAAAACCTTTCATAAACATGCTTTGAAAATGATTTGATAAAACAGTTTAAGTGAAGAAAACCTTTGTTTGAAACACTGCTGTAACAGGTTTTGAAGGAAAACATACAGCACGAAAGATAGTTTGAGAAAGATCTAAACAAGTAACAACGTTTTGGAACACCATTTGAAGTAACATACTCGGTAAAACGGATGAAAGTATAGTAAATTCTTTTGCATGTGGGTTATTAATCACATATGATTGATATGATAACTAGCATGTTTCAACTTGTATTCCCCCCATAAAAGCATTTAAAAACATTTAAAAGGTTAATTCAGGGGTATCAACTCACCTGACGTGGGCGATTCGGGTGAATGGACGGTATAGGACGCTAGGTGTCAAGTGAGGACTTGAACACACACTCGGATCCTATTTAACATGTAATGATACATTTAAGTATCTAATTAGTCATTTAATAACTAATTAAGCAAGTAAGGATGTCTAACTACATGAAAACACTTTGTTACAAGTGCTAGGAGTACTAAGGGTTGCATATAATGAGAGTGTGGACTCACATTGGAGTTTACTCCTCAAATGGTGATACCTAGGGGTGTTTACGGTTTTCATACCACTTCCCCCATGATTTTACAGCTGTAAACTCATGGAAGTGCTGTCATTGAGTGTTTGAATGTCTTATATCACTCAAGGAATTATGCTAGACTCGAATCAAGGGCTATGGAAGTGATTGGGGCTTGAAATGGACGCTTTATGGAGTTTACGGTCCTTGGACCGCTCCCTTGGGAGTTTACGGCCGTAAACACATGAGTTTACGGTCGTAAACTCATGTTAGTCCATTTCTCTTGTGCTTTGGTGGTTCTAAC
Source organism: Lactuca serriola (assembly GCF_051521515.1). Classification (NCBI taxonomy): domain Eukaryota; kingdom Viridiplantae; phylum Streptophyta; class Magnoliopsida; order Asterales; family Asteraceae; genus Lactuca; species Lactuca serriola. Next base: position 270,404,068 of record NC_136412.1, on the reverse strand, counting down.
TCATGCATGCAAGGTTCTAGTCATTTATACAAGCATTGGAAGGTGTTAAGGGAACTTAAACACCCTTAAGAGGTGTTTACGGTTTTCGGGATGAACTCCCCAAACCGTAAACTCATGTTTGCTTGGGGAATGGATGATTTTCGAGTGTTAAACTCATCAAGAAGGGATTTATGCTAGTTATCAAGGCTTAGAATGAATCAAGGCACACTTTGGCACCCATTTTCGGGTTTACGGTCCAAGAACACCTTGGACCGTAAACACCTTATTCTTGGTGTTCTTCAAGGTTTTGACATGAAATCAAATCAAATAACTAGCTAGGAGAAGTATACTTACATATAAGAAGCTTGAATGATCGATTTTGGTGGATTTGATGGGATAAATTTATGATAGTTGAGAGAGAATCCTTGGGTGTTCTTGAGGTGGGAGTTGGAAAAATGAGAGAAAATGAATAAGTGTCATATTTATACTCTCGGTGTTCGCGGTCAAAAACTCCAAGTTTTTGTCCGTAAATTCCGAAATTTTGGAGTTCCGCGACTTATGCTAAACACGGCAACTCCAAATTCTACTTCCTTATTTTTGGTTCGCTTGACGAATATTGCTTAAAATATTCCAACGGGCTTAAATCCGGCCAAAAATATTTTAGGATAAATTTGGCTAATTTTTGACGTGCTTAATTACGGCATTAAGACGAACGGAAATTTCGGGTTGCCACATCATCCCCCCGTTAGAGGGAATTTCGTCCCAAAATTAGAGTTTAGGCAAGGAAGTAGGCATGAATAGTCGTGCGAAGAAATGAGGGTACTTCCTAATCGATTTGGGATAGAATTTATGGGATTTCTGAAGGTAGTCGTGGTCTGACAATGGTTGGACCAATTCTTATAAAGAATCTCGGATGGTCCTAAGCTCTCGGAAAGATAGAGCTTTTCAGTACTTAGAACATAATGTATTTCTATGGTGAGATCATCATTGTCGTGATCGCCATTTTGAAGTTCCAAACGTTCTCTCATACTGGGGGTGTAGTTCTTCGGGCTAGTTCTTAGAAGGCTCGGGTTATCCTCGGATTCGCATTTCCTACTGATTGGCATTCATAGGTTTTATGGATCATCGGATGTATTGGCTACACACTGGCATATATTGGTTTCGTGGCATTTATCTCGACCTAGTGCAAAATGGACCTGCACTTCTGATTCTTGAGGTGTTTCTATCGGAAACTCTCAGAGTCAGTGAGATAGGATTTTACCAGACGATGTTTAGAGGGTTTTAGATTTTCATTACTGTCTGGCAGATTCTTTCACAGTATGATTCCTACTGGAAAGAATCATGCTCTTACTCGCTCTGTTGTTTCATGGATAGCAGTCTCTGATCAGGGCTAACTTAGCCTGTTGAGATTTTATGAAGCACTGGACTATTTCAGGAGGTGGTTCTACTATCTCTTTTGAGATAGTATTCCTTGGAACACCTAGTAGCCCAAAAAATCTCTAAGACATGCCCTGTTCTCTAAGGTGTCGATTCATTCAAGTTGCAGAGGGCGCGTGTTCTTGTATAACCCATCAACTAACACCTAGACTGGTGTCGAGTCTATAATCTCTTCGGGATCTGAGTTATAAGGCTTAGCGCAACCTACTTTCGGACTTTATTCAACATTCTTGGCTACTGAGGTTATCCTATGGTTATTGGCATTCTAGTATATACTTAGGAGAATGCAGTCTATCGTCTACAAGGCGACGGTGACTTCTTCCATGTGAGGAGGCGGAGTGTCCTAGGCACTACTCGTCGATAACGGGGTGGACGAAGTTCCTGAGTAGTGCGAGCATTTTCTGCAACTACTCTTCTGGTGGTTCTGAGTTTCCTCAATATAGATTAAGTCTAGAAAGTATAGGGTTCCGTCACTCGGAGCTTCTAATTTCCTCATCCACTCTTCCCAGTGTTTATCTTATCACAGCTTCTAGTTTCCTGGGGTCTCCGCCGAGACGCTTAATTCGTGGGTTAAGCACGAATGGATGGTCATAGTCAACATTCTTGACTCTTACGACTTGAGTAACTTTACTAACTGAGGGTGTCAGCTACTATGCTTGCTTATCCGGGATGACGACAAATTTTGAATTTGTGGTCATTTTAGTAGCTCAACCCGCAAAGGTTCTCTTGGCTCTATTTCCTATTCTATGGGATAGGATGAAGGGTTTTACTATGATGTTCGTGGTAGAGCTCATACTTGGCTTAATCACTAATACATGGCGTATGCAAGCCGCATATAATTGAGATCGACGGGATGTTTAGTTGTGCGGCCCCACCCCAAACCCACAATCCAACGAGGAACAGGGAGTAGGGAGGAAGCACACATCTTAAATCTTATTGATCTGAATTATATGCCACTCTAATGCATATACTCAGTAGTAGTATGTTAATCCCATGAGTTCTTTCTCTTGATTCACGATCCTAGTTGTGTGGTGCTAATAGTCTTTCTGGAGGATCTACGGAGTAGGTTTCGTATGGTTATCATCTTCTGGAATACCTGCAGTGTCTTCCGCTTCGGGTTCTATTTTGCCTAAAGAGAGGTTGGTTAACAGCGTGCAATACCCTTCCCCTGGGTATTTCGGAAGGTTTTTGTAACATCCCAAAATACGGGCCAAAATTTTCATTTTTAATTAAGTGATTTGCAAAATGTTTGTAACAGAATATCATACGATCATAACATTTAATAAAACATGTCTCGTGGCCGTAAACCAAAACGTAAAACATAATAATATCAGAGTGCAAATCCCAGAAAGACTCATAGTGCGGAAAACAAAGAGCGTGTGTGTGATGAGCCGCTACCGCGTCAGCTCCTTCCCCTTGACTGAAGAGGTACCTGAAACAACAACTGAAAACCGTAAGCACGAAGCTTAGTGAGTTCCCCCACTGTACCACACACCATATAGCCACATAAAATACATATATTGTCAGGCATATCTGGGTGCCCGACCTACCCCTTCGGTCCTCTCGACCGGATACTAACTAGCATATATGGGTGCTGGCTTCCCCTTCGGTCCTCTCGACCGGATACTGACTAGCATATCTAGGTGCTGGTCTCCCCCTTCGGTCCTCTCGACCGGATGCTGGGGACTATTTCATCCCCTACTACTACCACATAACACATATCACATAATCTATCTAGCATGGATGGGCATGACCGCCCCTTCGGCCCTATCGACCGATAATCTGGGGGCTATCTCCCCTACTGTCACTAGCACATAACATCATATCATACTAGCACATAAACATATCACAGGTAGTAGCGACCCTAGATGAATATCACAGAGACAATCATCTAACCTACAACTCCTACTGGTGGGCCGGCATTGTGGCCGTAGACCCACCGCTACAGGAAGGTAACTCACCTCGAAGTAGCTGCTGATCTATGCGGGAACTGACTATCTTCTGCTGCTGTTGCTCCGGAAATCCTCCGGCTATAATTCCCACAAAACACTCAGTCAAATACTGCTAACCATCCTTGGGGTAACATGACCATTTACCCCTAACCAAGCCAAGAGTCAAAGTCAAAGTCGACTTCCAGTTGACCCGACTCGCCGAGTTGGCTCGCCAACTCGTCGAGTCCCTATCCTTTCGATTGTCCTTAATCCCGTCTCTACTCGTCGAGTTAGCCATTGACTCGACAAGTTTTCCTTCTAAACTGATGTCCAATAGTCCTTCATCCTACTCGCCGAGTTGTATGAACAATTCGTCGAGTTCATCTTCATTCGGAGAACACTCTATGCTGAGACTCGCCGAGTTGTATGAACAACTCGTCGAGTCTGTTCTTGAGGTAAGAAGATTGCCTTGGACTCGCCGAGTCAGGGCACTGACTCGCCGAGTCCTTCCATGGATGAGTCCGACTTTCGACTCACTGAGTCCACCCATGACTCACTGCTACTCAACATACACGAAAAAGGGGGAAAAATCAGGGACTCGCGACTCGACTCGCCGAGTCACATGCATGCAAAAACTGTACACTTGATTTTGCTTGAATCTAGTGCATACCATTCATAGATCTGGGTTCCTAGGGTTGATTTTACACGTAAAGTCTCCAACTTTACGTGCATGGATGCTCATACAAGTGATTTAAGGACTTTAATGGGGTTAGAAGTGTAGATTTAGGCTTGCTCATGAAAATGGCCCATAAAGGTTGTAGATCTGAGCTTCTAGAGCTCAAATGTGGTCAGATCTGAAGGCTAAACGAACCAAGGCGTCATCTAAACCACAACCAAGCCAAATAAATGGTTCCAAAAAGTCTTAAAGATGCTCTAATGGAGGTTCAACCATAGAAATAGAACAAGGGGTCGAGTTTTACCTTACTAATCTCTAAAATGGGCTCACAACTTCTGTTTTCCTCCTTCTCTTTGATATTTCCTCCTTCACTTCTTCAAAACTTCAAAGAAACACACACAATCACTCAAATCTCAAAGGGGAAGGTTAGGGTTTGGCTATGGTTGCTTTTAGAGTGAAGGGGGAGAGCTTGGGGGCGCATATGGTGGTTTAAATAGGGTGCAAACCCTTGAAATTAGGGTTTCATCAGACAGCGGAGACTCGCCGAGTATAGAATATGGACTCGCCGAGTCGCCAACTTAAACGTGCTCAATATCCCAGCTCTACTCGGCGAGTCGGGCCTACAACACGCCGAGTCCAAGGCTAAAATACAGAATACTTAGATAAATTTTACATACCAGGAACCAGGTGCTACAGTTTTAGATAAGAGAGACGACCGACGGATTGCATTAGGTTTTATTATTAAGTTCGGAAGATCTTTTATTTTCCAAAATGGCTATGGTGAAAGTTCTTTTTACACAGCACTAGGAATTTACACATGGTTGCACTAAGTCGAATCATGATTGATAGAGGCGTCGAAGTTGGCATACATCGACACGATATAGAATGAGGGTCGGTAGGACCATGTGTTGAACGGGCACACAAGTTCTTAACATGTCGGGTTTCATCCATGGTATCACTGTCGGGGATACTTGGATCGATACAGTCGACGCGGAACTATAGAGGGTCCCGAGATTTCGAAATAATGTACTTTTCATGAATGGATTCTCACGAAGTCTTTCATCCATGGTTTCATGAATGGATTCTCACGAGGGCCGGCATTGTGGTCGTAGACCCACCGCTATTGGAAGGTAACTCACCTCGTAGTAGCTTCTAAACTATGCGGGAATCCTCTGACTGCTGCAGCTGCTCCGGAAATCCTCCGACTAAAATTCCCACAAAACACATAGTCAGAAACCGACATCTACTCTTAGGGTAAAATGACCAATTTACCCTTGACCAAGTCAAAAGTCAAAGTCAACCTCTAGTTGACCTGACTCGTCGAGTTGGCTCGCCAACTCACCGATCCCTATCCTTCCATTAGACCTCATACCTGTCTCTACTCGTCGAGTTAGGCGATGACTCGACGAGTTTTCCTTCTAAATGAACATCGACTGAATCCTCATCCGACTCGCCGAGTTGTATGAACAACTCATCGAGTTCATCATCAACTGATACACATGTCCTGTCCTTTACTCGTCGAGTTGTATGAACAGCTCGTCGAGTTCATCATCAACTGATACACAGGTCCTGTCCTTGACTCGCCGAGTTGTATGAACAACTCGTCGAGTCCATCTTCATCCTTAAAAAGATTGCCTTGGACTCGCCGAGTTTGTTCATGCACTCGCCGAGTCCCATGAATTTCCAGAACAATGGCTTAGTCCAGAACGTTGGGTCACCCCTTGGGGCCCCCTTAAAACCTTTCCACACTCAACTGGGTCCTTATGACCCTCAACTGATATGGGACAGAACCTTGGAATCGCCAAGTCCAAGAACGGACTTGCTGAGTTGGTCACAACCACTCATTGAATCTTCGATTTCTAATGTACAACCCTTGATCAAAATGTAGATCTATGCTTCTACAATCAATCTAGCACATAAAGTTACAACCTTTACGTGCTTGCATGGGACTTTAAGCTCAAAAGGTCCTAAAACAAGCTCTCACAATGCATGGGGCCTTCTTTAAGTGCAAAAGCCACTCCTTTCTGCCTTGTAACCCCTCTAAGGACTTAGATCTGAAACATCAACCTCAAACCATGCTTGCAATCATGGTTGGTGACCAAAATGGCTTAGAAAAGCCCTAAAACTCCACAAAATGGGATCTATCAAAAGATCAAGCAAGCTATAGACTTTATACCTTCTGAAGTCTGCAAATGATGCTCAAAACCGAATCCTTCTAGCCTCCTCTTGATCCTTCAAGCTTTTCCTTCCTTCCTTGGATCACAAAAGCACCAAGATCACTCCAAATGCCTTAGATTACTTCAATAACGGCTAGGGTTTGCTATGGGGGTCTTTTGGGAGCAAATGGGACTAAGGAGGCCGAGTTAAGGTGTTTAAATAGGGTGTAAACCCTCAGATTAGGGTTTTTGTCCAAACAGGGTCTACTCGCCGAGTACGGGACTTGACTCGCCGAGTCCACAATTTAAACTCCGCGCCTCATCCCGATTCTACTCGGCAAGTTGGTCCTTCAACTCGCCGAGTCCAAGACCAAATGCAAAATATTTAAAGATTTAATAAAAAGAACACGTACCAAGAACCAGGTGCTACAAATCTCCCCCACTTATTTAAGACTTCGTCCTCGAAGTCTGCTGCTCGATCCTGAAACAGCTCGGGGTAGTGCTCCATCATCTCATTCACCGACTCCCAAGTCCACTCCGACCCATTCCGGTGCTGCCATTGCACATTCACGAGTTCTACTCTTTTGTTCCTCAGATCCTTCGACTTCCGGTCAAGGATCGCTACAGGCCGCTCGATGTAATTCAGGCTGCCATCAACCTGAATGTCCTCTAAGGGTACTACTACTGAGTCTTCCACTAGACACTTCCGCAGCTGAGAAACATGGAAAATGCTGTGTATCTGACTGAGTTCGGCTGGCAAATCCAGCCTATATGCCACCCTGCCCACCCGGGCTATAACCTTGAACGGTCCAATATACCTTGGGCCCAACTTGCCCCGCTTCCTGAATCGAATGACGCCTTTCCAAGGCGACACTCTCAGGAGAACCATATCTCCGACCTGGAACTCCAGGTCTGATCGACGCTTATCGGCATAACTTTTCTGCCAACTCTGAGCAGTCTGAAGCCTGCTCCGGACCTGCTGAATCTTCTCTGACGTCTTGAGCACTACTTCGATGCTCTGGCCAACCTCGCCCTAGCATATCGGGGTCCTGCACCTCCTCCCATACAACATATCAAAGGGAGGACGGTCGATGCTCGCATGATAGCTATTATTATACGAGAACTCCGCCAACGGAAGGTAGGTATCCCATCTACCTTCGAAGTCTAAAACACATGCCCGCAACATGTCCTCTAGAGTCTGGATGGTCCGCTCGCTCTGGCCATCCGTTTGCGGGTGAAAGGCGGTGCTAAAATGCATACGAGTACCCAACTCATCGTGGAATTTCTTCTAAAACGTGGATGTGAACCGCACATCCCTATCCGAAATCACCGAAATTGGCACCCCGTGCCGCGCCACTATCTCCCTGATATAGATGTCGGCCAACTTCTCGGCCGAGATACTCTCCTGAATTGGAATAAAATGGGCGCTCTTGGTCAATAAATCGATGATGACCCATATCGAATCCACTCCCCGCGCGGTCCTGGGAAGCTTGGTGATAAAATCCATCGTAATATCCTCCCATTTCCACAGCGGGATATCCAACGGTTGCATCTTGTCGTGTGGTCTCTGATGCTCAGCCTTGACCTTCCTGCAGGTCAAGCACCGCTCCACATACCATGCCACATCCCACTTCATGCAGGGCCACTAATAGTCCAGACGAAGATCCCTATACATCTTCGTCGCCCCGGGATGAACGGAGAATCGGGATTTGTGCGCCTCCTCCATCAAGATCTGGCGCACGCCTCCGAGGTATGGTACCCACACCCTGCGATGTAATGTCCATAATCCCCTGCTGTCATAGTCGAAGGAGGAAACCTGACCCACTATGCGCTCACTCTTCCGATGTTCCTCCTTCATGGCCTCCTGCTGGGCCTCTTGAACCCGCTCCAATAGCGGAGTCACCACTGTCATCCGCATGCAGATATCCCTGATCGGTGCCGCCTTGCGGTTAAGCGCATCGGCCATCACATTGGCCTTACACGGGTGATAAAGGATCTCGCAATCGTAATCCTTTACCACGTCCATCCACCGACGTTGCCTCATGTTTAGATTCAGCTGATCCATGAGGTACCTCAAACTCTTATGGTCCGCGTAAATGGTACAGCGAACCCCATAGAGGTAATGGCGCCAAATCTTGAGGGAGAACACAACAGCCCCCAGCTCCAAGTCATGCGTCGGGTAGTTCGCCTCGTGAGACTTCAGCTGCCTCGACGCGTAGGCGATGACATGCCCTCTCTGCATCAATACTGCGCCCAAACCTGAGATGGACGCATCGCAGTACACAACAAAATCCTCAATTCCCTCTAGTAAGGCTAAGATTGGCGCCTCACACAATCTCTATCTCAGTGTCTCGAACGTTGCCTGCTGCTCAGGCCCCCAACGAAAGACCACGACCTTCCTTGTTAGCCTGGTCAAAGGTACGACTATCTTGGAGAAATCCTAGATGAATCTCCGATAATAGCCCGCTAATCCCAGGAAACTCCGAATCTCGGATGGAGACTTCGGAACCTCCCATCTCATCACGGCCTCCACCTTGGCCGGGTCTACCGAAATCCCGTTTTGGTTGACAAGGTGCCCAAGAAATTGCACCCCGCACAACCAAAACTCACATTTGGAGAACTTGGCATACAAGTTCTCCCTCCTCAAAGTCTCCAGCACCTCCCGCAGGTGCTCCTCGTGCTCCTTTTGCGTCTAGGAATAAACCAAGATATCATCAATAAACACTATCACTGACCAATCTAACATCGGTCTACACACGCGGTTCATGAGGTCCATGAACACGACAGGAGCATTGGTGAGCCTGAAGGGCATCATCACAAACTCGTAGTGACCATAGCGCGTCCGAAACGCAGTCTTCTGCACATCCTCCTCTCTGACCCTCATCTGATGATATCCTGAACGTAGATCAATCTTGGAGAACCAAGATGCTCCATGTAGCTGGTCAAAGAGGTCATCAATCCTCGGGAGTGGGTAACGGTTCTTCACCGTTACCTTATTCAGCTCCCTATAGTCTATACACATACGATGCGACCCGTCCTTCTTCTTCACAAACATAAACGGGGATCCCCAAGGCGAACTACTTGGCCTGATAAATCCCTTGTCTAGCAGCTCCTGCAGTTGCGTAGATAACTCCTGCATCTCAGGAGGAGCCAGCTGATATGGTAGCTTGGCTATCGGAGCCGCACTAGGGACGAGGTCGATCCTGAACTCCACCTGGCGCTCCGGAGGTATCCCAGGCAACTCCTCGGGGAATACGTCCGTGAAATCTCGTACTACGGGCACCTCGCCCACCGTCGCTCTACCCGCCTCCCAGGTATCCATAACATACGCGACATAACCTGCGCAATCCTGTTGGAGGTAACGCCTAGCTCTCGCTGGTGAACATAAGGCTGGTCCTCGCTATGGCCTCTCGCCCTGAAGCACCAGCTCTCCCCCACTTGGGGTCCTGATCTGCACCAACTGTTGCGCGTAGTCGATCACTGCCCCATTGGGGCTTACCCAATCCATACCGATAATAACCTTGTTCCCCCGCAAAGGTATGGGAACCAGGTCCACCAGGTAGCGCTCCTAGAATAATCTCAGCACACAATCTCGGAACACTGTTGATGCTCGCACCGAACGGTCATCTGCAATCTCTACGTCTAGAGGGCAATCCAACATGCCTAAAGACTCGAAAAATCTCTTGTTGAGTGCAAGAGAAACAAACGATCGGGTAGCACCCAAATCAAACAATACCTGAACTGGGATACCGTTCACATGGAACGATCCTAAACAGAGCACATACATAACATATCAAAATCACAGCAGCATATCATAACAGCATAAATAAGAAGTCATACCTGTCACCACATCGGGTGCAGCACGTGTCTCCTCGGTAGTCAACTGGAATGCTCGGCTCCTCACCACCGGAGCCTCTGCCTTGCCCTGCCGGCCATCAGTGATCCGCAGGGTCGCTGGAGCTGGCGCCTTCACTGGCGCTGATGCTGCTGTCAACTGGGGGCTATTGGCCTTCTTGTGGCCCCTCTGGTTGCAGTGGAAACATAACAACTTAGACGTCTGAATAACCGGTGCAAGGGCAGTACAATCCCTGCTGAAATGCCCCGTCTTGCTGCACTTGTAGCATCCCGACGATCCCAGTCTACACAACCCCTCATGTGGCTTGCCGCATTTCCTGCAGTGGCCCGGTCCTGACTGGCCTTTCGGCCTACCATCTGATCCCTTGGGCTTCTTCCCCGAAGCCCCAATCAACTGCCCCTCCTCTACTTTCCTCTTCCGGACATGCTCCAGATCGATCTCCCTCTCCTTCGCCCTGGAAATCATGGACTCCAGGGTAGGGCAAGCTGAAAAACTGTCATGCTCTCGAATGTCGGCTCGCAGCATGTCATGATAGCGGGTCCTCCTCATATCCTCATCTCCCGCATACTGGGGCACCAGCAATGCCCTCTCTCGGAACTTGGCAGTGATCTCCGCCACAGTCTCCGTAGTCTGTCTCACGTCCAAAAACTCTCTGGCCAGCTGCTGAAGCTCTACCGCTGGCGCAAACTCTGCTCGAAACTGGGTCACAAAATTCGACCATGACATAGCCTCAATAGCCGAGGCTCCCAATGAGTCACCAACAGACTCCCACCAGTCTCTAGCTCTGTCTCTCAAACACCCTGCTACATATCTCACCTTCGACCCCTTGGGGCAGAAGCTGGTCAGCTGTGCGGACTCAATGTCTGCAATCCATCGTCTAGCAGCAATGGGGTCCTTCGCCCCATGGAAATCTGGCGCACCACTGCCCCTGAAGTCCTTAAAGGACAGTGTGCGAGATCCTGACTGGCCAGATGCCATGTCACTCCTGAACGCCCTGAGGCGGTCCTCCATCAGCTCAACTATCCCTTCCTTGATCGACCCGAAAATGATAAGGGTCGACTCAAGGATGCCTCTGGTGATCTCTGACACGATGAACTCGCGTAGCCTCTCATCTACTGGCTCAGAACCTGATCCTGAACCCGATCCCTCTCCATAACTGCCAACTGCTAGCCTCTGACGTAGTACCACCATTCTGCAATACATACAGGCAACCATTAGTGATACTGATACTTCTAAAGGGATCACATCTATTACAAGTTCCTTGGTCTTGCCTCAGTCCTCCTTAATTCGGGTACGAATCCTCTGCTTTTAGTAGTACGGTCCCATACTACCTTCCACATGTATCCGTACCTTCCTCAAGGACAACTTTGACTCCACCAGATCCCTTTCACCACTGCTGATCCTCTGCTATTCCCATTCTAGGCTTGCCCTAGGGAAAATCTCTGACTCCACCCAAACCGGTCCTCAGTTGCTGAAGGCCCCCTTGTAATGCCAATCAGACATTACCTTAATACCATCACATGTGATGAGGCTCAGATAATCCTTCGAGTAACATACTCGTCCCTGCAACGGTTAGACTCAAACAAGAGCTGCACAATAGGGCCAAATCCAGCACTCTGTGATTATTCAACCCTGATCACATGTAATGTGACGTATTCACCTAATGACTAACTCCTATCACTCAAAGTCCCACAAAGCACAAAGCAAGCAGCATTCGGACACAGGAAAACTACTCAAGCAAGTATGTCTTCATAATAAGAAGCTGAACTAGCATATAATGCTAAGCTCATACTACCAGGCATAACCTAAATAGGCTATCCTACTACTGTCTACTCAATACTAGCATGCAATTCTCATAAGCTGAAGCACATAAAGCAGGCACATAAGGCATCATTCCTAGATCCTTAGTCCTATTCTAGCATGCTGTTCTACTGAATCTGATAAACATAGTATAACATTGTATGGGTACTTTGGGGAATACTTACTTGAGCTCGGCCGGTCGCGCACATCACACACTTGTTCTTTCAAAAAAAACTCTTCTGTTTTATTCTTTAGAAAACCACTTTCTCATAAAATCTTTTAATCCCTCGGTTTGAGTCCAGACACCCCCGAAGGTGTGTCCGAATCCCTCAAACCAGGGCTCTGATACCAACTTGTAACGAACCAATTTTCACGCCCAAAAATTTCATTTAAATTAAGTGGTTTGTAAAACAATTGTAGTAAAACATCATCCGATCATATCATTTCATAAAACATATCTTGTGTCTGAAAACCAAAACATGAAAATAATAATAATGTCAGAGTACAATCCCAGAACATCTCATAATGCGGAAAACCAATGTGTGTGTGTATGATGTGCCGCTACCGCGCCATCTCCTTCCCCTTCGCTGAAGAGGTACCTGAAAACAAAACTGTAAACTGTAAGCACGAATCTTAGTGAGTTCCCCCATCGTACCACATACCATACAATCACATCACATACATACTGCCAGGCATTGCTGGGGTGCCCGACCTACCGGTACGACCATTCTGGGTGCCGACCTACCCGTACGGCCATTTTGGGGTGCCATTCTACCCGTATCAAGCCATTATGGGGCGCTGACCTACCCATGTCGAGCCATTATGGGGTGCTGACTACCCTTCGGTCCTAACAACCAAACCTCGGGGACTATTTCACCCCTACTACTACTATCATATATATCATAGCATAATCTATTGTCGTACATATCTGGGGTGTCCGACCTACCCTTCGGTCCTAACAATCGAATCTCAGGGACTCATCCCCCTCCTACTACCTCTATCTCATGTAACATATCATGCTAGCAGCTAAACATATCATAACATACTGTTAGGCATATCTGGGGTGCCTAACCTACCCTTCGGTCCTAACAACCGAACTCTATCACTATCACATACTATATCACGCTAGCATATAACATATCAGGTAGTAACAACACAGATGAATATCACAAAGTCAAACATCTAGCATACGATCCCTACTGGTGGGCCGACATTATGGCCATAGACCCACCGCTACTGGAAGGTAACTCACCTCGTAGTAGCTGCTGAACTGTGCGGGAATCCTCTGACTGCTGCTGCTGCTCCGGAAATCCTCCGGCTAAAATTCCCACAAAATACTTAGTCAGAAACCGACATCTACTCTTAGGGTAAAATGACCATTTTACCCCTGACAAAGTCAAAGTCAAAGTCAACCTCTAGTTGACCTGACTCGCCGAGTTGGCTCGCCAACTCGTCGAGTCCCTATCCTTCCATTAGACCTCATACCCGTCTCTACTCTTCGAGTTAGTCGATGACTCGACGAGTTTTCCTTCTAAATGAACATCGAATGAATCCTCATCCGACTTGCCAAGTTGTATGAACAACTCATCAAGTTCATCATCAACTGATACATAGGTCTTGTCCTTGACTCGCCAAGTTGTATGAACAACTCGTCGAGTCCATCTTCATCCTTAAGAAGATTGCCTTGGACTCGTCGAGTCTGTTCATGCACTCGCCGAGTCCCATGAATTTCCAGAACAATGGATTAGTCCAGAACGTTGGGTCACCCCTTGGGACCCCCTTAAAACCTTTCCACACTCAACTGGGTCCTTATGACCCTCAACTGATATGGGACAGAACCTTGGACTCGTCGAGTCCAAGAACGGACTCGCCGAGTTGGTCACAACCACTCACCGAATCTTCGATTTCTGATGTACAACCCTTGATCAAAATGTAGATCTATGCTTCTACAATCGATCTAGCACGTAAAGTTACAACCTTTACGTGCTTACATGGGACTTTAAGCTCAAAAGGTCCTAAAACAAGCTCTTACAATGCATGGGGCCTTCTTTGAGTGCAAAAGCCACTCCTTTCTGCCTTGTAACCCCTCTAAGGACCTAGATCCGAAACATCAACCTCAAACCATGCTTGCAATCATAATTGGTGACCAAAATGGCTTAGAAAAGCCCTAAAACTCCATAAAATGGGATCTATCAAAAGATCAAGCAAGGTATAGACTTTATACCTTCTGAAGTCTGCAAATGATGCTCAAAACCGAATCCTTCTAGCCTCCTCTTGATCCTTCAAGCTTTTCCTTCCTTCTTTGGATCACAAAAGCACCAAGATCACTCCAAATGCCTTAGATTGCTTCAATAACGGCCAGGGTTTGCTATGGGGGTCTTCTGGGAGCAAATGGGACTAAGGAGGCCGAGTTAAGGTGTTTAAATAGGGTGCAAACCCTCGGATTAGGGTTTTTGTCCAAACAGGGTCTACTCGCCGAGTCCACAACTTAAACTCCGCACCTCATCCCGCTTCTACTCGGCGAGTTGGTCCTTCAACTCGCCGAGTCCAAGACCAAATGCAAAATATTTAAAGATTTAATAAAAAGAACACGTACCAAGAACCTGGTGCTACAAATATACATAAAAAAAATATATTGATGACCCGTTTTATTTTTCATTTTTTTTAGCTCACTTTCATCCATATTAATTGATTAGAACACCTTAGTAGTATTAACATTTTTTATATACATATAAAAAAATTATATTAAGTGTTGTAAGGTAATAAACACCATTTTTGTTAAAAAAAAAGGGGGGGGGCTATTATTATTTTTGTACAGGGCCTTCGAAATCAAAGAACCGACCCTGACTTATCGAAGCATCGCGTAACAGAAATCTGTACTTCAGTAAAAAAGGTCAAGAGTATTGATTCTAGAAGTTCGGTTGATTTCTGGGTACATGTAAGAGCTAGTGGGAGCATAATTGTTATGCTAGTATTGCATGTTGACAATATTGTTTGTAGGGAACAAAGTTTTTTCAATTTTCAAATTGCAAAGTTTGGGAATTGTTTCTCTATGATAGACTTAAGGGAGAGGGCACTCATACTTTGTCTCGAATCTAAATGATTAGATCTTATAGTTTAATAGAACTTAGTCATAGAAATATGTGAATATCATGTTGAAATGGTTCAACATAGGAAATTCCATATATGAAAAAAAATATAGCAAGAGATTAAATATATATCGGATACAATGAATCGAGTACCATATGTTTCGGATATATGATCGATTACATATGATATAATATTCACTTATTCTATTTTTTTCTAAATGCCTTGAGCATTGAGAGGAAAAAGATTAGAATTTTTGTGTGACTAGAGTTGTTAAACCACTGTCAAGAATATTCTGAGGTTTACTGAAGATTGGTTGTTTGTGGACAGTTGGAAGTATGGTATTAATTTGGACAAACCATAGTGACATGATTCTGGATTGAGATGTTACTTGATCAGAATTTATGGTCATATGGGAATATGGAAATGTTTCCATAATAGGAGTTGATTATTAAATCTACATGTGATTTGGAAACTTTAATGCAAGAGAAGCGTTCAAGGAGTGTACCTTCTATGTGAACCTTCATTATCATGGAATTTTTTCTAGTAACAAAGTACCAATGGAACATTTTGCGACTTTGAAGCATCTACATCACAGAAGGTTAATGCATGTAAAGTTGGAATTCCAATACATTTTAGACAATGAAAAGAATTTGGAATTGTGATTTGAGTATCATTGGAATAGTGTCAAGTCGATCTGTTCACAAAGGAAGGACCATAGAGAAACATAGTATGCATGTTCATAACATGGCATGACTGATGTTATTTAATTCAAGTGGTTAGTTGATTACTAAAAATATTATACAATGAATAAATTCATAATTATTATGGGGATTAAATAATAGAGATTTATTTGTTTTCAATAGGTTTGAGACTATATCTAATTAGTTTATTATTGTGTTTCTCTTTACATGTCACTACTAGAAAAACAGCCTTTTACGACGCTCATTGCGCGTCGTAAAACGCTCAGATGACGCGCAAATGCGCGTCAAGGAAGACCCTGTCATAAAGAGAGACGACGCGCATTTACGACGCGCGGTTATGACACGCAATGCGTATCAAGAAAGGCCCTGTCATAAAGAAAGACGACACGCATTTGCGTGTCGTAACCTTACGACGCGCGTGTTTATGACACGCAATGCATATCAAGGAAGCCCCTGTCAAGAAAGGGCATGTAATAAATGAAGACGACACACATTTTTGTGTATCGTAATTTTAATATTTTTTAAAAAAATATGTATTTATAGATTTACTGATTTTCAAATTAAATTTGCATTTCATGTCTCATAATAGAAAATAAAATACCATATAAAAAATACAATACATTGCACAAAAGTTAATGTCATACAAATAATCATTCCAATAGTAGACAAATGTAGTACATCAAATAATCATTCCAATAGTAGACAAATGTAACATTTCAACATTTTTTATATAATTAACTAAATTATTAGCCAAATTTCCTAAAATACCAACATACTTTTCTATGAAGAGCATTAATAGTATTCTTTTCCATCAAAAACTTCAAAACCTACATAATTAAATTAATGTGTAATCAGCTACATAAATTTGTGTGAGCATATGGCAATAGAAAGAGAAGATGATAACCAGAAACGAAAATTTTTGACATTGCAAACCATCAGAATAATTGGAAGTATATGTATACTTCACGTTGGAGGTGTTGACTTTCTGTCATTTTATAGCAATTTGTCTACTTAATATATAAAGACTCCAACAATAAATAGATATGTTATGTTACCTTGACGCATCTCTGCTGTCCAAAAGTATCCTCAAGTAGGCGCTTTCTTCATATTTGGAAGCCTCTCTGTTCCCCAAATCAATAAATCCACACACAACACAAGTGAAGTGGAGAAAGAATTACATTAAAACTTAGCAGTTTCAATCTCTTCATGATTCAAAATTCAATAAACTCTGAAGTGTCATTGCACTCATTACATAAGATCCAAACCTGCAATTTTCACATTTATCCACTCACTTCTACTGTTTCAATATTTTCAAGATTCAAAATTCAAGAAACTCGTAATATAATACCTTCTTTTGTTTGTAATCTTCATGCATCACAGTAGCTTCAATCTGAGAATTACAAAACAAACCAACTTATAGAAATGAAAGATGATCAAGAATTTGTTGTTTAAAATTAAATTTTCACAGTCACAAATTCAATAGTTGCACATCTTCATCTAGTCTCTCCACATCATAGACATATCCATTACTGATTTTGAGCATATGGGACAAGAGTATTTGTAATAAAATCCATTGAAATTTAGCTAAAATTTCACAAGATTTGGAAATGAACTAATCCAAGACAAGTTTAGATTGACTTACTTATTACGCTTAATCATCTCGTGACAGCATTCTGAGTGCATTGTGTGCCCAAATTTCATCACAGTTGTGTCTTTTAGGGAGCAAAATAAGAAAAGGTATTACATCATCATCATACCAGTTGATGTATTCAGAAGATTTGATGGCCGACTAGTTGAGAGCATCATGCCTGTATCAGGGGCATTTGTGGAACATAATGTAAGACTATTTGGTTGGTTAAACCCATCAAACCATGAACCCTAAAATCCATTCCAGTAAGCTTTCCATTTAGCTCTGGCAACACCTTTCCCACAACCTAATTTTTTTTATAAAATATAAAAAGATTTATAAAAAAGAATATAAAAATTTACCATTTCATTTTATATAAGAATAATTTATACCTTGGCAGCAAATGACAAGAAACAAGATTTATAAAAAAAAAAATTTATAAATCTTTTTTATAAAAAGATTTATAAAAAAAAGACATAAATGCCCTCTTAATCTTATCATCAAATACAATACAAATGACAAGAAACAAGAATATGTCTACCTCGCGTATTGTTACAACATCTATTTTCAAAGATTGCACATAAGCAACAACTTCCAAAACATGTTGTAAGTATTTGGACTATCTTTTTCTACCAACACTTGGACCTAAAAGAAACACCCATCAACAAATATAAATTATAATCAATCAAAAGACAATGGATAAGAGTTTATTGATTTAAATTGTCATATGTTCTTGAAGAAAAAGACACTTATGAAAGCTTCTACAGCCCACTAGACAGAAAGAAAGCCTTCATTCTTCTTTATAGTTATCCTATGACAAAATTGGGCCATGAATCAGCCCAAACAAAGTAAAAGAAGATGACCTTTCCTCTGCTACAGTCCAACTATCAACTTGCCACCAATTTGTACTTTTTAATCATTAAAGTTTGATTAGATGGTGAGTACTCGACGTTTAATCACATTCATATCCTCAAGTCATGGTAACCAATTTTGGGACATGATTTCAAAAAGCTCATAAATAATTTAATGTTAAGATAAAATAATAATATTCTAAGAATATGCAACGTTTAATTTTTATTTTGATTATTATCTAAAATAATCTAACTTATATAAAACTTAAATTCTCACCTAACCAGTAACCCGGGTATGACTTCTAATGTGTTTTCTTTAAAGATCATCTTCTTTTACTTTTTTTGGGCCATGGAGAAGGTAATTCTTGATACAAGAACATTCTAGATATTATGAAATGACTCCTCATTGGAATATTATATTTTACAAATTGACATATAGGTCAAGCTAAAACAATGATTGAAAATTGCAATGAGTATATCTGGTGAGGGCAACGCGTATCTACAAGTAAGTCTACAAAAAAAGGGACAACCAAACATGGTAATGGAATTTAACAATCCATTCCATTACATTGTTGTGATTCCATTCCATCATACCAAATAAATTGTAGTTCAGACATTAGTTAAGCATGCATGAATGAGTTTATTTATTAACTTGATGCAGGAAAGTAAATTCTGGAAGCTTTCCAGAGAACACCTACCTTCATGTTCCACAGTAATGAAAACTTCGGTGGGAGTAGTTTATCTTCTTGCTTTCCTTTTAGAGCCTTTTATGCCATCATTTTCCATCCAAGCAAGTAATTTACACTTTTTTTCCTGGAATGGAAAATTACATTCTTACCCTCACAAATATCCTTCCAACTTGTCTGCTACAGGTACTGAAGTAGCTTTCTTTCCCCCACCAAGTTTCCCTCTGTGATGAGAAAGGATATGTAGAGAAGGCAAAAAGACCATGGGAGATGATACCTTCTGTCCACAGAATCGGGATCCCTGTGCCATTATTTAGAGAACTGGTGTATAAATATATATAATATATATTTTATAATTATTGAAAATATATAGATGAGGAAAGAAGAACTGTGTTGCATCCTTATTTGTATTCAGAATCTTCTTTGTTTTGCTTATTAAGGAAGAGACTTTGGCACCAAGTAATTGTCCTCTGTTCCAGTTTCTTCTTTCCTTTCTTGTTCTTGTTTTGCTTGAGTTTAAAGTAGGTCCTTTGGAACCAAGTAATCTTCTTAGTTCTTGTTTTGCTTGGGACAAAAGGACGTGTTGTGTATGCTTCTTTTAGGGCTAAGTGACAAATGAGTTAAGTGACCTTTTAAACCTAACCAAACCCACTTCTTTCCCCTAAAATAAAAAAAAAATAAGTTAAGTGACCTTTTAAAACAAATATGATAAGTTGATTGGGCTAATATAGCATTTTCCCAAAGAAAAACTACCCTTTATGTCTTTAAGAAGTATTATGATTTGTATTTATGAAATACCTGCAAGATTTGGGGATTAGCCTGCACCATGGCTTGAAGTGCTTGAAATTGGAACACAAATATAAATTATATTTTTATTTTATTGATATAATTAATAATTAATGTGTATGTAGATATGGTTGACTAGTTTATAAATAAATAAATACCTGTGGAATGTTACGAAGAAAATCCAAGTTACCAGCAGGACCATTTGCGTCCATGTCAGGAAGTCCCTGGACCAAACACGACACGGTTACAATCTAAGGGTCTAAAACGAAAAATTTCAATCTGAAAGTGAAGAAAAATATTGAATACCCGAGGGAAGAGATCCAAAGGGTTTGAACTAGATATGTTTAAAAAAACCGGAACTGGGTCCTGGTAATCCGGGTTTTTGAACCGGATATGTTTAAAAAAAACTGGATATGTTTAAAAAAACGGGTTTTTGAACCGGATATGTTTCAAGGAACCGGGTCCCTTTGTTAACTAGTATTTCAACCTAGCTAATATGACAGTTAACTACCAAGGGTAGTTTCGTCATTTTATGTGTTCTAGTTGTTACAAGTCTGTTAGAAGCTTTGATGTGTAATTTTATTATTTGTAGATATATGTAATAGTCTGGTAATTGTTCAGTTAATGAATGTGAAGAAGATTCCTTCGAATCATTCTTTCTTTCTTTCAAATCGATCTTTGAACATGAACATAGACCAGATTTCTACAAATACATTATTAAGTCACTATGATGAGCCATGTTCTCATAAAGTCCATTAAGTCAAAAAGAAAGAGAATGCAATCGATCCAAATCAGAATCTATACCTGGATCTTTTCAGCCACATCTAAAATCATAAACTACAGGGAGGGACAATTTTGAAAGTGGCGTTGCCAGCTACAAATATCAAAACCCCAAGCAAATGCTTGAAAAAAATAATAATCAAGAAACCATTTTCATTTCACAATAAAAAATAAAAAGTCCAAGCGTGAAATGGAATTAGAGATTACCCCTTCAACAACATGTTGATGCCCACCTCATGGATTAGTACTAATCCCGATAACCTGGGCTCCTGCTTTCTTGAATTTTTCATAAGAGTCTCTGAATGCACATGCCTAAAGATTGCATAACAAATCTTGTTTATCTACTCATATACTTTCTAGACGAGAATCAACAATAATTTTTCCAAAGATGTTTAAACATCCAACATTAGCAGATGTAAGCTTCGAAAAGATCATTTCTTTAAGGATAAAGACACGAGAAAATGTGATTCAAACCTGTTTAGTGCAACTAGGGGTTTCATCAGCAGGGTAGAAATAGACCACAAGAGGCTTGCCTTTGAATTTCGAGATGCTCACAGTTTTATAGTCTTGATATTTAAGTGAGAACGATGGGGGAACAGACCCTTTGTTTACCTACAATTGCAAACACGGAGACACAGAGGTGTGAGATATTGAAGTAGACATATGATCGAGAAATCAATGAAATGTACCTTAGCAGAAACAATGGGAAAGGATCTCTATCCCACAGTGAAGAAGGCGTGCGACCAAACCACCAACATCGATTAATCCTAATTTTGAAAACAACAAACCATTAAATTAGAAAATTCCAACCCTAATACCCCCTAAAATTGATTTCTTAGATAGAACCTGCAATTATTTATAGTGAGAAGGAGATGAAAAGCAAGAACGATAGGATAGAATACGACGTGAGGAAGAAGAGGGTCATAGGGCAGTAAGAGTCAAGAATCATTGCCAATCGAACGATCGGTGGAGTAAAAAGGGATGAAAGACTGGAAATTAGCTTTGGGGGAAACGCCAGAGGAAAACCTACCGTGAAGTCTTCTACCTCAGCGTAAGGTCACAGCTTGGCAGCCAAGCTTCACCATGATATCGTTGGTCGATTTGTAACGAGGAATGCCTGACGTTGCCGGAGGAGAAGTGACCAAAGGCGAAGCAAGGTGAATCGTCCATTGTTTCAGAGCTAAGAGAGATGCGAGAGTGTTTTCGTTCTTGAAAAAAGCCCTAGCTAAAATGGTCACAACGATTTTGTGGAATTTAGTATTTGGTGATGTTTTTGGGATTTTGTTGTGCAAGAAAATAGGAGTGGTTATGATATTAGGGTTTTTTGGGTATTGATCAGTGAGGAGAGGGAAGAACAATGGAAATAATGCAGAGGGTGAACGAGATGTTTGATGATACTGAAGATGAAGATAACGGACCTAGGGTTTTTTCTTGCTAAGTAGAAGAGGCGGGGGGATTAATTTTTGGGATTCAATAGGCGGGGGTAATTTTCGTTGATTTCATTTCCCGCCTAAAACGCGTGTTTCACTTAAAAACTATAAAGCGACACATTTACACGACGCACATTTTATGAAAGGCGCCCTCCACATTTTTTTTTCTTTTCTGACACTAATTTTAGGGCGTGCACAAATGCGTGCCCTCTATCCTTCAAATTTTGCAAAACTGACATTATCTTTTAGGGCACTTACAAATGCGCGTCGTCTATCAGCGAGTGTCATTGTTTGCGCGTCATTAAAGGGATGTTTTCTAGTAGTGTGTTTTACTTCTTGAATAATTTGATTGTCTGAATTCCACAGTCACTCATACTTTTGGAAGTAAGTAGTGAATTAAGGTTGTCATGAATTAGATTGTAGATTGTCTAAGGAGTTTAGACATAGCAGTTGTGTTGCTACAATATTCACGAGTGCTTAGAAAATGGAGATTTTGATTATTAGATAAACCCACTCTCAGAGAATTACTTCATGGATTTTTATCACAAGTAATTATGAGATGACAATATCTTATATTCTTAAAACAGAGATATATGAGTTGTAATTTGCAAGTCAGTTGTGCATTGGTATTGCGAAAACGCATCAATAACATTATGTTACAAAACGTAGTATCATGCATGATTTGGTGAGTAAAAGATACAAGCATATGAGTCAAATTTTCTTTGTTCCTTTTTCCCTAACAGGAAAAGCGATATCTTTGGACTCCTTGATGATTTGATGTTGACATCTGAAGTGCTTGGCCGAGCTAATACTGAATTGATTTGTTCAATTAGTAGTATGAATTCAGTCATCGTAGATCTGGAAATTGAGAAACAGAATTTTGGACAATGAAATTGATTTCAATCCATGTCTCATACCCATATCATATCTAGAAGAACGAACGAATATTTGATCACTTAGCTAAAGGACAAATATCTGATTGGATCAAAGTTTGGCAGTTGCTTTGGAAATCACCTTTTGTTGTTTAATTTAGAAGATATCAGTAATTTAGTTTTAGACTTATCCAAGTGGAAGACTGTTGGAATAGGTGTCTAATCCAATAACTAAATTAATATAATCTTGAATTATTAGAAAAGTCCTTTCGGGTTGCCCTCAAACCTAGCAATTGATTGGATTGCTATATGAAGAGAGAGAGAGAGACTGATTTATTAATTTATTATATTAATAAATTAATTAGAAATCAAAATAAATAATTTATTAATATACTATAATAATAATATACTAATTAGAAACGGTATTATTTAATTAAGAATTAATCAAAAATTAATTGGAATTAATATTGGGATTAATTAATTAAAAGTTGAAGGACTAAAGGTGACAATGTCAAAATTTGAACATTGACCAATTCTAGAACCTCCGTAGGAGGGAGGGGGAACAAAATTCTAGATGGTTATGGGATTTCTATAGGGATTCTAGAGCTTTTCTTGAGCTCTAAGGAAACTTGGATGCCTTAGAGGGAAAGCAAAAATGATAAGGCTTATCCAAGGAAACTGCCTTATCCTTAGCCCCCCTATCACCTATATAAACCCTCATAAGGGTTCACAATTTCGTTCATCCATTCTACAAGAGGTAGAAAAGAAAATCCTTCCTTTCATCCTCTCTCCTCTTTAGCCTCTAACTTGCCAGGGTTTGGGTGTGAGCCATTAGAAGCATGAGATTTCTGGTGATTGCTTTCAAAAGCTAGATCAAGAAGGAATCATTGTTTATTTACTATATTAAACAAAAGGTATGTAATTTCTATAACCCTTTTGATAATTTCGAAAATAGTAACATACTTATAGGGTTCTTGATATTTAATAGTTGTTTGCAAATCATAGTGAGAACATAGATCCTTTAGGGTGAATGTGAACTTAGAGTTTATGTTTTTCCGCCAAAAATATTTTTTTGTAACGTATAAAACCCATCAGGTATCCCTGAGTACGTTGGGCACACCAGGAGTAAGTTGGGCGTGTGCGATCAGTGCCCAAACCCAATTTTCGTGGTTTGAGACCTATTTAAGCTCCTTAACTTCCCCAAACCCATTTCTTTCTTAGCTTCCACCTTTTCAACACCCTCCATTTAAAACCCTAACACTATTTTGAGCCTTTTGAAAAAAAGGTGTGCTTTAGCGCTTTGGAGTGTTCTTGGTGCATCTTGGAGAAGAAGGAGTTCCTTGGAGAAGTGTTGGTTGCATTGGAGCTTGTAGATCCGGACTTTTTTCACCTTGATCTTTCTTCTAGAGGTATAAAGTTTGAATCTTGATGATGCATTTGATAGATCTATCTAGTCTTGGGTGTTATGAGCTTTTGGTCACTTTAGTGCATAAAGTTTAGATCTTGAAAGTTTGTGACCTTATTATGGATTAAGTTGGAAACTTTATCCATCTAAACATCATATTAATTCACATCTAAAGGCTTGAGACTTGGACTTAATGCATTAAGTTAGAAAAGATGCACTTTTGGTCCAATTTAAGACTTAAAAACTAGATCTTTGTCGTTGGACCATTATAATGGATAAAGTTGGAAACTTTATCCATTATGGAGTTATTTGGAACCATAAAAATGTAATATTGGTCCTTATTTTCCTTCCATGCATTAGTTGGTGGTCTTTTGATGAAGTTATGAAGCTTGGATTTTGGTTTGGACCCCATTAAGTCATGCAAAGTCATAAAGTTAGGAACTTTATGACTTAAGACACCCCTTAGAGGTTAGACATGAGTTTGGACGCTTTGGTCTTAACCATTAAGTGCTTAAAGTGGGATTCAGTTGCCTAGGGAGTACGATGGGCGTACATATGCGTACGCTCAGCGTAATGAATGTTTTCCCCGATATCATGTCGTGACGTATTATACGTTAGGCATCAACATGTAGTATGCGGGGCGTACCCGTGAAACCCTATTTTTGGGCCTTTTGGGCATGGGGTCTTTTGGGAGTTAGGTCAGGAGATGTTGGGTCAGATTTGTGAAGGGTAAAATGGTCTTTTACCCATTGGAAGGATAGGATATGGATTTGGATCTTAGATTTTGGGAATTGTCTTAATTATTGACCGAGGGTAATTTGGTTGTGTTTAGTGTGAGGATCTCGGTTGTAGCAACAAATGTGTTTTGGTTATCTTGGATTGAGGTGGGTCTCCTCACTGTACCCGTGGGTCGAAGGCACTAATGTCGGCCCACTAGGATTTGTTATGCTAGTTGTCTTTGTGACTCTTACATGATATGTTGGGCTAGGCCCATTTGTATGCTGGGTCGGTTCCGTGGATCAGGAAGGGCTAGGCCCAATGTATGTTATGTAGGATGTTAGTTGTCTCTATGACTCTTGCATGATATGTCCGGCTGGGCCCATTGTATGAGGGCTAGGCCCATTATGGTGGGTTGGGCCCAATGTGAGGGATATACCCAATGGTATGTATGGTATGTGGTATTCTGGGGAATTCATTAAACTTTGTGCTTACAGTTTTATGGTTATGGTTTCAGGTACTTCCGGTTCGAAAGAGAAGAGCCCGTCTCGCAGGGCATCCACTCATGTTTCTGCAACTACATGATTTTGGGATTGTATTCTGATAGTTGTTTTTATTATGAAATACTTTTGGGATGATTGGAAATGATAATTAGTGTTTCTGGTTGAATTAAAAATAAAATTTTTATCTTATAATTTTTAGAATGTTATAATCTAAGAAAATTACATGCGACAAATGTATGGAGAAGATGACTTATGGCATAAATCATTTTTTATTTATTAGGTTCTTAAGATGAACAAAATTTTAGTAGTATTTGAAGACGAACCATTTCTTCTTCTTCTTCTTGTTTTTATTTTTTATTTTTTATTTTTTATTTTTTTCAAGTTACAACCTTTTTAGAAAATTTGGATTCTCGACTATTTTTCTATTTTTGAAGTACCTTTTTCTTCTTATGCCTTTCTTTTATCTCTCATCATCTTTCCTATCATCTTTCAAAATCTTAATTTTCAATGAAGAATTGTGGGGTTTTTTTCTCATATCTATTTTATCATTTCAGTATATATACAGATAACTAACTTGAAATTTATTAACATGTTCAAAAATCATGAACGAGTTGGAAACTCAACCCAAAAACACAAAGAAACAAATTCGAAAATCGTAAACAAGTTTGAAATTTTCGAACTAAATATGTTTTCGAGCCTTCCAATAAAAAAAAGAAAAAAAGCTTAAAATTTCAAACTACTTTTTCCTAAAAACAACTTTTAAACTTGTTTTTTATGGAAAAAACAGTTCAAAATTTGCAAATTTTCCAACTTCATAAAAAAATGATAGGAAAAAAAGTGTTGCGGAAATAAAAAGCAGTAAAAAAATCCAGATTTTCTAAATTGTGACCATCTGAAGAAAAAAAAAATCATTTTTGCCTTCAAACTCTAATAAAATTTTGGTGGGGTGAATATCCCTCTATTTAAAGTATTTATTTGATTTTTAAACAATACTCGATCACTAAGTGTAGTATTTTAATATCGGTTACGATTCGATAAAAATCAAACAATATGATAATACATACATATAACTAGTAAATATTTTGATTAAGAAACACAGTTAAAAAGATCGTAAAAACCAATGAATATTTTTTTTAATAACTTCCTATTCATTTCGTTCAAACCTTCAACTTAAACGACGTAGAGCAAAAAAAAAGTTCAATGTTTTATTTCCATATTATTTAAACAAAAAATAATATGTAAATGTCAATTACTTTTCAATTTTAACCGACTATTTTGTAAATTTGAGAATTTGAATTGTGTCTTGGTGTACAAAAGTCCTGACAGTTAATGCATTATATCACATGCTTATAATTCACTCAACTCAGTTATATTAATTCCATTAAATAGCTGGAGTAATTTAGTTTTTAATTCATTAAATAGTACTTTTATGAGACTTAAATGCAATGATAATAATCATTTCTTAAAAAAAAAAAAAAAACAAAAAAAAAAAAAAAAAAAAAAAACATTTGGTTAAATTTAAATATTATAAGAAAACTAAATTAAATAAAAGGATCATCGAATTTCCTTTTATGTTTTTCTATTTGTTCACTCAAATACAAAAGTTTACAAATCAAATCAAATAGGAGAAAACCTAAATTGTTTTTCTTTTTTGGAATAATTCGAATCACGTGGGATTTTTGTTTACGAAAACTTTAATGCAATACTAACTTAAAAAATACACAATCTAGCAACTACTTATAAAATACACAATTTAATTCTAAAAATGATCTCTAAATTAAATTCAAATATGATTCTTAATATTTTTTTTTTTAAGATCATGAAAAAAAATCTATTATAAATGCCCTCAAATATTTATCAATTCAAGATCAGGAAGTTATATTGATGTTGGATGTCAAATTTCATTTAGAAAAATCTCTTATTCTTACACTTCATAAATAGCAAAGTTTCATGTACCACTTTACTACCAACAAAACCTATATATATTCGGACCTATTTAGCCAGACAAAATTTATTCTAAAGTTTAATGATGAGTTCATATATTTCATGAGAATGTGAATGTAATTGTGGTCCAAATGAGAAATAAATAAAAGAAGGGTGGAGGGTTTGAAAATAAATAAGATGATGGGTACATGTGGATCCATAGAGTAGATGGGGTTTCTTTATATCTATGAACATTGCATGTGAAGCTTAAATGTCCCTCCAACTACTCTTCCATTCAACCAAACAAACTTATGTTCCTCAAATAATAAAGATCAACTTATAAATAATTAAATATCAACTAAATAACAATAACAATAACAAGTAAAAATAACAAACCTCAAACATCCCATTAAAATAAAATATAAGTAGTAGACGACAACAATCATGTTTAAAATGGTTGCATTACATACATGACCTCCGGCATGTACAAAATAAAAACAAAACGGAAACATCCACGTGAGTAGAACAACTACCGATCATTTTCTACTTACAAATAACAAATAAACATAATTTTATTAACATGTAAATTTACCTATGGAACAAACTTATAAGTAACAAATAAACGTAAATTTTAATAAAATCATTATTTTGGTTCGAGTTGGATCTTAGCTTTAAGCTTTTACATAATTCAATATCATTTTCTACTCTCGAATCACATTTGACTTTCTTGGCATAAGTCAACACAATTGACGACGTCATTTATACGATCTCAATCATTATTTGAATTTTGAACTTTGAATATGAACACGATGATGATTTTTTAATGTAGGCCCAAGTAATAGAATTTTATTTTTATTTTCATTTTCATATTATAATTTTTGAATTTGATATGGATATGCATATAATAATGAACTTGGGATATGCCAGATTGTCTATATTTGATCAAGACCCTACAAAATATTTATGAAGGATCCCCATTAAATTCATGTCTTTTTCTTATTATTCTTTTGACATATCCGTATTATATTTATTTATTTATTCAAACTCATGATTTTAAGTTATCATAACAAAAATCTGAATAAATTGTAGCCGAATAATAAAAATTACAAATTATGATTTATGAACATATAATTAGCACATGTATGTATTTGATTATCGGGCCATCTCCTCTGCTCTTGACTGAATACCTTTCAAAAACTCAACTAGTATACGTTGCTGATACGAACCTCCCTCCTGTTTGCATTTAATTTTATAAAAAAAATTTATAAGTTTTTAATAATTTAATGATGCCAATATTGAAATGAAACACAATTTTTTTTTTAAAAGTGCAAACCGTTCGAATTAGTGTCCTTTCGATTCGTTTCTTTATAACCGCATAAAGTTCATCCGGTGAGATATCGCCTTTAAAAGGAGTCAAATGATTGATCAACAAATTATTCCATTCTGACTCCGGAGCTGCCATTAAAACACCAGTTAATACAGTTAGTTGTATTGACTGTGACTGTGTCTGTGACTGACAATGACTATCTGATATCGAAGGTACAAAAGTAGCACCTTTGATGATTTCCTCAAGACATTGTTCGGCTTTTAAAACTTTATTTCCTGCAACAAACAATTAACAAATTAAAAATGAGTGAATTCCGTTCAAATTCAATATGAAATTTGTTATAAATGTAGAGCACCTTTCATGGCATAACTACGTTTCGAGAGGACTCTTGATGCATAAAGTTGTAAAACTTTTTGCAACATTGCTTCAAGACCTGGCTTGTCTCTATCTTCCTTTGCCTGACCCAAACAATAATTACTTCATTGGCAGATACTTTCAACGATGAGGACATTCACGTCTTTTGCACAGATAAAAGATCAAAAGCGGGTCCCTTTTCCACCTTTTTGGACGGAACAATGAATTGCAATTATTGTCCCACTGACATTAGTCAGAGTCACAGCCTCATTCAAATGCATGCCTAACACAGTTCAATGCTATCTGTACTGTCATGTCATGTCATATCATGTCAGTATTAAATACCTGTCGGAGTTGTGCATTGACTTCCGATAAAAACCCCTCGTCCAGCTGTCCTTCCTGTTCCCTTTGATTTACTTCCTGCAATATTATAACCAAATACTATCTATGACAACATTCGAAAAGGGCGAAAGAGGAAAATTTTTGATATGGGAAGGGCAAAATAGGAAACTGTACTTTTTCCATGAGATTGAGGGCGTTAGGGTCGCGGGGAGGCCAACAAATCTCTTCCACGTCATCAACTACTGGTTTTAAGATGTCCTTGAGAACATCAGTAGCAGACTCTATTTTTTCCTACAAGAAGAAGAAAACTGCTATATGTGTAAAAAAATGTAGCAAGAAAGATAAAATAGAAAAAACATTATTATAATTAACGATAACTAGAAAAATGTTTAAAGAAAGTATACATTGGTCTTGTGTACAACACGATCAACTATGCTCATGACAGATGAAGCCAGTTCTTCATAATCTTTCTGAAAATAAAAAATATTTTGACATTAATAGGCAAAAATACAAAAGGGGTGTGTCAAAATTTCAATTTTAAAATGTTTACTTTATCATCTTCTGATTTGCAGGTGTCTGTTCTAGCTGCAAGCCGTATCCAGAAACCTTCATTGAAAGCAAGAATATTTTCTACAACAAGCTTTTGCAGCTTTTTTTTTTAAGGAAAATTAAATAAGTAAGAATGTTTAGAATTGATGGGAAATTGTTAGTGGATAGAAAAGGGTAGATATATAAATATATGTACTTCTTGATCTGTTGCATCTTTTAACATGTCTATAAGTCTATCAACTTCCACTGTCTTTTTAAAAGCTTCCTCAGTGTCTTGATTGACTGCAAATACCAAATTTCTCCTGTTTATTATATCCAAAATAAGTGATTTAAGAATAAACAGATCCAAATCAAAGAAAAGAATAGCATTGTTACGATTCAAAGTTTCAAACTTCAATTATGTGAAGTGGGTGTTCATTTAGTCCACAAAAGAGGCAATATTTGTTCATCTACAACTCTACAGACATCATTAATCCAATATTCAATAACCCTATATTTCTCAAAGTGTTTGTTATGATAAGATCATAAGCAGAATAGCTATAGAGAAAATTCTAGTCGTGCACAAGATTACCACAATTACTCTAAATCATGTTTATATTGATTTTATTCGCGTATGATAATGTCTAAACTATATCATGGAAGTGATAAATCATCTTATCTGTCTAGAGAAATGCGGAAACGTATGAGCACCTAATCAAATACAATTTCTGAATGCAGATATCATATAACTTAACAACGCAATTACATAACCATGGTGGCAGAATATAGAAACCCTAAAAATACGGAAAAAAGCGAACAGCTCAAATGAATCAAAATTACCTTCGGTTGGTTTCCGTTAGGCTGGTTTTATGAAATGTGTTAATGTTCGTAGTTCGAATATGCCATCTTCTAGACGATTGAAACTGTATACAGAAAACAAAAATTGATGTTAGAGAGACAGAATTTTGCCCAATTTATGGAAGAACGATGCAGGTGGTTATCTGTTTGCAGTGTAGAAGGAGATAAGAAGTACCAAAGAGATTGGGAAAGGAGAAACGGAGCGTAGGAGGGGTGGGGATGGGGAAGAAAGAAGAGCGGTAGCCATTTTTGGGGAAGGATATATCTTCAGTGAACAGCAACAAAGCAGTAGGATATCGCTGCAGTGTGGACTGTGGAGTCATGGGTGTTATTACATTTGGCTACGATAAATCGTCAAATCAATAATGATCATGGGTGTAACTACATTTTTGCTAGTATAAATCGTCAAATTATAACATATACATTAAGATTTTTGGTCTAACAGTCCAAGAATGACTTTCTCATTTTGCTCGTATAAATTGTCAAATCATAACATACACTAAAAAAAACTTTGGTCTAGCATTACACAGTGACGCTCATTTGAAAAATCATTGCTTCAAGTCTTATTTGATACATAAGTTTGTGATAATTAGGAGGAGATTAGTTTGCGTTTCAAAAAAAATAATAAATATATTATTTAATTATTCCATTTACAAATGATGCTAGTATATATACATCTCACATACATAAATCGTCATATCATAGAAGTATACAAAATAATTGGAGGGATAGAAATAGAATTATAGAACTTCTTTGTCACACTCATATTAGGGATACACAAAACAATTTTTGGCATATATATAAAATTAGTTATTGATTATTCAAGTTGTATTTGGAACGGCGTTTTCTCATCCTCTCTCCATGTTCAAAATCTCTTTGGCATGAGAGATTACTTGTGTAGCTTCCCCATGTTGGTCTTCATGTTTTGTTTCACTTACTTTATGTTTTATAATAGTTTAGAGTATCTTAATGGTTTGACCTTACCTTGCATGAACGTATATAAAGGTACGTTCTGCATGAGAAATGAGCTAGTTGTTTATGTCATTTTCTCTCTTCTAAGCACCAAAAAGTAATAGCTTTTCGAGATCTTCTTCCCCTCCTCTTTTGAAGTTCATGTGTAAATATTTGGTGACTGCTTTGTGTCATCCTTTAGTGCTTAATTGTTTAAGCACTTAAAGTCTTAAAGAACAAAACATACAATAAAGGAAACTAACAATTCTTGGCACCTCACTTTTGGTGGTGGATTACTTATAGAGAAGTTCAAGCTACTTGTTCTTGTCATCTACTTCAATACCCCAAACCCAAGAGGGTCCAAAGGCTTCAAAGCTTGCCATTCTAAGATAACATATTGTTGTTTTAATATCATTCTAACATCTTTAAAAGGATCCTTATTCGTTTGGTTTTGTTATATAGTCGAAAACTGTAAGAAACTTTTAAATCTTTCACTGCTAGTTTTTATGAAAAACTCTTTATTTTATGTATCAAAACTCATCAGTTATGACTGATGGGTTTGAGCATAACAACAATTCATATGTATGCATGCAACCCTAATGATTTGGATCTAGGTTTTCTCTAATTGAACATGCAAACTTGAACACAAAAGAAGAAACACTAGAAAGTGTCTAAAACTTTCAAAATCTATATAAAACTAGGTTTGGTTACATACCTTGATTGTTATATTGTAATAACAACGATTCCCTTGTAGATCTTGACGCTTGAGAGCTTAGTATCAGAAGTTTAACACATCTAATGGCTCACAAACACATAATGCAAGAGAATGATATGAGAGAGGAGGAGGTGATAAAAAACTCGGTTCTTGATTCTTCTAAAGAGTGGCCGAAAATCCAATGCTTAAGGGATCTATTTATAGCGCACCAAGGATGCTATGGATAACCCTAATCTCAAATATGGTAATTATCCACCTCCTTTGATTATCCATATATGATAAGATATTCTAGAAACTCTAGAATAATCCTACATATATCATTAAAATCGCCCACCACCTTCCTTAGGAAGGTTATGGACCCTTTTGCCCAACTACAGAACAATTGCACTTTTAGTCCCATCTATTTTAATTAATTCCTTTAATCCCAAAATTAATTCCAAATTACTTTATGATTAAATATTAATTAATAACATGATTACTAATTAATATATTATTTGCATAACATATTAATAAATCATTTTTTCTAATTTATTACTCAATTAATAAATTCTTCCTCTTCCTCTATTAATCATCCTGTCGAGTTGCACGTGTGAAAGCAACCTAAAAAAACCATGCCACTATCAATTGAAGTACATACCAATTATAGTTATGGGATTAGACACCTAATCCAACAGTCTCCTACTTGGATAAGTCTAATAACTATTGTTGCAAGTATGAATTTAAAAATTGATAAGCAATCATAGCTCTCAAAGCTTTTGTCGAACTTTGACCTAGTCAATTGCGTGTCCTAAGATAAGGGATCATATAATCCTCCGTTCTACATGATATCATGTGAACAAATGACATGGAACAAAATAATTCTCATTTTCCAACAATTTGTTTCCCGATTTCTGATTTTTAATGACAAAGAATTTAATCGAACACATCAATTTAGTCATGACCGGCCTCGGCACATAAGTCAACACCAAATCATCGAGGGGCCCAAGATATCGGTTTTCCCCCTTAGGAGAAAAGGAACAGATAAACTTTGACTCGTATGCTTGTACTATTTATCCATCAAATCCATGCACAATAATATGTTTTATAACATTAAGTTGCTGATGCGTTTACGCATTATCAATGCACAACCAACTCGTAATCAATAACTCATATATATTGGTTTAAAGATTATATGATGTTATCATCTCAGAATTACTCATGACAAAATTCCATGAAGTAATTTACTGAGCGTGGGTTTAATCCAATACTTAAATCCCTATTTCAAAGGTACTCATGAATGTTGCAGCAAACCATTTCTATGTCTAAACACTTAGACAATCTACAATCCAATTCATGAAAACCTTAATTCACTACTCACTTCGAAAATATGATCGACTGTGGATATTTGAATAAACCAAGTATTCGGGAAGTAAAACATGCAAAAGAAACACAAAGATAAACAATTGACAAAAGATAGTAAACGATACTCATAATTAAATCTCTATTATTTAATCATCAAATGTCAATTACATTT
Source organism: Lactuca serriola (assembly GCF_051521515.1). Lineage (NCBI taxonomy): Eukaryota > Viridiplantae > Streptophyta > Magnoliopsida > Asterales > Asteraceae > Lactuca > Lactuca serriola. The sequence goes on along the minus strand of NC_136412.1, from coordinate 270,370,274 downwards.
ATTTGTTACAAGTTTCTAAATAACTATCTAATCACCAAAACTAATATCATCCTTCAGAACAATGCTCATTCAACACATATTTGATCATTGTGATCTTGTCTTGATTCATATACATGTTTAGATTCTATCGATCTACCTTTTATTATTCTAACAATTGGTATCAAAGCAGAAGATTGTGTAAATCACACGCAACTCTTCTGTCGAAGTAATATTAGGGTTTTCCGCTTTTATAGGATCTGTTCTAGTCGTCTTCTTCATTTTGATCGATCGTTAACGTTGAACTTTGATCTTTATTATGCCCTAAACTTGGTTCTAGTTTACACATTTGATTATTTACAAGTTTTAAGTGAATCGACAATATGCAACCTGAAGATCCACACACTCTCTCTTTTAATCTTTCAAGAGCTATTAAAACTCAATCTTCTTCTTCAAGTAAAAGACGTTCCACAAGATGAAAGAGAAAAGTTAATCAGTAATGTCAAGGCAATGAGGATTATTAGGTTTGCTTTGCCTCCTGACACATTTCGTCTGGTGGGTTCATGTGATATAGCGAAAGAGATATGGGACAGGCTGAAAGAACTCTACTCGAGTGATGCTGATCTTGAGCATTCTATTTAGACGCTACTTCTTTTAGAATTTAGAGACTTTGTCCAGAAGCCTGAGGAGAATCTGGATCGATTGTTCAAACGATTCAACCATCTCTTGAGCCGGATGGTAAAACATAAGATAGGATGTGAACTAATAGAACAAAAGGTCACGTTCATGAACGGCTTGAATTCAGAATGGAAAGCAGTGGTGTCAACTATTAAAGCACACAAACAGTTTAAAAGTTACACCTTGGCAAAACTTGTAGGGATTCTTAAGTCCCACGAGGATGAAGTGGCAACGGAAGCAAAGATAGTTTCTGGTATGGGTTCGTTGGCCCTGGTCGCTTAGGGCAAGAAAGTTGTAGAATAAGAAGGTTCAGAGTCTGATCTCTCCGACTGTGAGCTCATAAAGGAGGAATACGCACTAATGGTGTCAATCCCCAAAAATTTCACAAAGAAGAACTTTGGACGCTCCAAAAATAGGAACTGGCAAGGGAGTTATAGTTCTGACAAGGAAAAGGACGAAAGCTTTAATAACTCGCCGAAGGATGAGGTCAAGAAGGACAATAAGCTGGTAGGAGATTCTGGATATGACTGCAATTACTATCATGGAAAGAATCATTTGGAAAAAGAGTCTATATTGAAAGGGATCAATGAGAAAAAGGATGAAGGAGAGAAAGATGAATCTTATTAACTTCGTAAGATAGAGGAGCTAAAGAAAAAGAAAAGTGTTGATAATGCTAAGGCTGCTTTAATTGAGCAGGAAGATGATGACGAGTTTGGAAGAGTCAAAGTTTGGTCGAGAGAATGAAGAAGTTCGCAAAACCACACATGGTGTGTGCTTTGTCGCGAAGGATGAGTTCCCTAAGTACAAGTGAAAGTGTATGATGGTTCATAGTGACGTTTCAGATGAAAAAGGATACGTCACTGATGGCAGAAAGACTATGGACAACTGCTTCGCTGCGAAACCTGTCTACGAGCAGATCGGTGAAAGTGAGAAAATGATCAACAAGGTACATTTTATTCTCAAATATCTAAATATTCCTGTTTCTAGGTATGAAACTTAATTAGATGATTTAAAATTATAGTCTCTAGTTTAAGTGATAGTTTAAGAGAACCCGTTTAAGTAATACTAACTTAACTGATCAAGTCAGCAGGGTAACATCAAAAAGTGAAGCGAGGCAGATGTGGATTGAGAAATTAGAGTTGGAGTTATCTAGGTCTAGGGATGATTTAATTTATTCACAACGAGACAATCTAGGGCTTTTGGAACAACGAGATATTGTCTGTTTGATTGCTAAACGTCTTTATTCTAATATCACTCATCTGCACACTGATTGTGAAATAGGGAAGAAAATCCATTAAATGATGTTGCCCTTTCTAGAAACGAAAGAGGACGAAATCGATGCAGACTGTTTCAAATGTGAATCCATCGTGTCATCTAACGAAGTCTTTGATGCTTACTAAATTGGACTGCAAAAAAATTGAATCTTATATACAGTCCAAAGATCATAAGAACATGTTGAAACAAATTTTAAGCGAAAAAGATAAAGAGCATAGTAAATCTGATACTTTACAGAAATTTGATTCATTATGCACTAAATTGAGTTCAGAAAATACATTTTACATTGAAACTGTATCTGAATTTGATGATAGTGACATGAGTGAGATCTCTATGGAGGATGAGGTTGATTGTTGTGAATTTGTAAAAAGTGAACTTGAACCTGCGAAAACCTTTATTTCTGAAAATTCGGTTGAGTACGTTCCCATTTCTGAAAATGGTTCAAAAATTTTAAAAGAAAAACCAACTGTTTTCCCAAGGGTTCAAACTGTTCTGAACCAGGTTTTCGCAAATTCCAGACTTAACAAAAATCAAACCAAAGAACTTTCATCCCTTGTAGAAGAAGACAACACTGATGGGTACGAAAAATATTTTTGGTCTACTCCTATTGAAAACGCAGGTGAAACCAAAGGTCTCTCAGAAATGACCTCTTGGAAGATGAAGGGAAGATATGTGGCAGAACCTTTGAACAAGGTCAACTCAAGCTACGAAAAAGGAAGTCCGAGAGGAACCAAAACTTTTCCAAGTGATACATCGTCAGAACAGGCTAAAACACCTGTTAGAAAGTCAAAACCTAGGGCTAGTTATCATAAGTATGGTGAGCAATTTGCATCTCAGAAACGCCAAAGAAATGCTAGTACAATAAAAATCTAAAAGAAAGAAAGCATTTATGAAGATCCAAAATCCCAACCTTGTTTACCAAGAAAGATCACCAAATCTGAGTGCGAAAGTCTCTTCCAATCCAAATCCTAAAAGTTTTTCAAAAACTCAATCAACTTCTTTAGCTATTTCAAAACAAAAGTTTCTCGAAAACCTCCCATTTTCAAAACAAGCAAAATCTTTTGAGCAAACAAAGCCTAATTTCTCTAAAAAAACTAATGCTTCCCATTCTACCAAAATATCGAAAGATATAAAGGGCAAAGGAAAGGTTGTCTCGGAGTCAAAATTTAATTTCAAAAACTCCAAATCAAACTTGAAAAAGGAAAAGAAGGATGAGAAAAAGGTTGTCAAGCAACAAATCAAAGATAAGCAAAGAAAAACCTATTTTCAAAGGAATCCTAAAGACGATAGGATCGTTGTTTTTAAAATCACTAAAGGAGAGAATTCCACTTTGATTAAACGATCTTACTGTGTTGATGAAGCAATAACGTTTCATGTTTCTGTGAAAGCCTCACATGGACCCAAACAAATTTGGGTTCCTAAATCTCTTTGATTTTTGTAGATGATTCGTGACGAGCAATTTGACTCCGAATGGTACATTGATAGTGGTTTCTCGCGTCACATGATGGGAAGGAAGGAAGAGTAGAGGGAATATCGATCGTTGAAGGATGGAGGTCGAGTTATATACGGAAATAACTCACTCAGAGAAATCAAGGGATATGTAATGATCACAAATGGGGAATTTTCCATTCGAAAGGTTGCCAACGTGGAAGTCCTGCAACACAACCTGATAAGTTTTTCTCAATTGGTTGTAGGTACCGAGTTAAAAGTGTCATTTGATGACGAGGGATCGAAAATTATTGAAAAGGAGTCCAAAACAGTGCTTCTGAAGTCCAAGTGAAAAGGCGAGATGTATCCATTAAATCTGAATCCTATCAAAGGAAAGACGGCCATATGCCTTCTTACGAAAGCATATTCGGATGATAGCGGGCTTTGCACCAAAGGCTCTTGCATCTTAACTTCAAAGACATCAATAAACTCGTACTTGGTGATCATGTGCGAGGACTTCCACTACTGAAGTTTGAGAAGGAACATCTTTGTGCCTTCGCGAACTTGGAAAGCGGAGCAGGAAGAGTCATTCAACAATTATAAACACCAAAGTGATCGAGCCACTTGAGCTTTTACATATAGATCTCTGTGGTCCATCTGCCATCAAGAGAATTGGTGGTAACAAGTTTATTTTAGTTATTGTTGATGATTTTTCTAGATTTACCTGGGTGTATTTTCTTAAACAGAAATCAGAAGCCACTCCTAAGCTCAAGGACTTTATAAAGCAGATCGAGCTTCAACTGTGAAAGCTGGTTCACAAAATTCGTAGTGACAATGGTTTGGAGTTCAAAAACCAAGCGTTTTAAGAATTCCTGACTAAAAAAGGAGTAGCTCACAACTTTTCAGCTCCTTACACTCCTCAACAGACCCCTGGTCGTTGAAAGGCGAAACTGGTCTTTGTGCAAAGCTGCGAGAACCATGCTATCATTTGCAAACCTGCCACTCTATTTCTGGGAAGAAGCTATCGGCACAACCTGTTTCACACAAAATCAATCTTTCCTGAACAAAAGATTTTCTATCGCCCCTTATGAAGTTCTTAATAAAAGAAAACCCAATGTTAAGTTCTTTCATGTCTTTGGTTCCAGTTGCTTCATTTTTAATTCAAAGGAACAAAGGAACAAATTCCCGGCAACGGCGCCAAAAACTTGATGTGCACAAAAGTACCCATTAATTTTAATATTTATAACCTAACAAACTTAGACTATCTATGCACTTATAGGCAGTGTACCTAGTCAGATTACAGTATAACTTAGGTAAGTCGGGTGTCGATCACAGGGAACGGTGGATTAATTTATTATATTTGATTATAGGTTACAGGTTACACGAAAATAATAAAATGGTTTAATAAATCAATTAACAACTCTCGATAAACTAACAGGAAAGCAAATCTCTTCAGGTACTTTGGTTTAGATAAATTACACCTTAAAACATAGACAATTGCATACACAAATTCATTTATTCAATGTTCACCGATTCCTAAAATGATTAGATTCGCGTTCACTATAACTAATCCTTTAGCAAACAAGTCAATTCAAACAGTGATCAGTTGATTAAACTAACATGCTTCCTAGTGTTTAGTTCGTATCAAGCAAGACTTGTAAATATAGTTAATCAATGTAGACATTTAATCAACCTCTTGTTGATGGTCATCAAACAATGCTCACACATTAACTTACTTATTCTCAAATTAATCCTAGTTTCACATTCGTTATTTCTAGTCTTATAATCTCGATGGTCATCAAAAATCATAAGAGACAAGCAAACCAAGCAGATGTTCAAGCAACTCAATTCACTTAACAACTAACAGAAAATAATCATTAACACATGAGGATCTTTTAACAAGCTTGGCAAGATAAATTAAACACAAATAAACTATTTAATATAGCAATTAGTCTAATAATCAAAGCTTCATTCAATCATAAACACAAAGTAAAAGGTTTTTACACCTAAATCAGAAACTAAATACAGAAAAGTACCACCATAGAATGCTAAACATGGTCACGTCAGCAAACCATATGATAATCAACATGTATCCGCTCTCCAATCCTTCCGATTTCCGCTTCCGTTAGCTTAACGGCCTTCCGGCCGCCTTCTAGACCCTCAAAACGGCTTAACAGAAGTTAATTATCGACTAAATTAGGTTAGAAGTCGAATCCCCCTCTCTGGTTAGCTATAAATCGACATTTATAATCTTTATGACCGACCTAAGTACGCTGGGCGTACTTAGAATTACGCAGCGCGTACTCAAGATAATCACGCGATCAAGTATATCTGTTGCAAGCAGGTACGCGGGGCGTAACCTTAAGGTACGCGGGGCGTAACCGCTACCTCAGCACCATTTTGTTTCTTTTAGCTTCTAAACCCGGTTTCCGCTTCAGTATTTTCTTTTATGCTTTATCGGCAACGAATAGCTGCAAAACATAATTCAAAGCATTATGAGTACTTTTTAGTTCTAAAATAGAATAAATAAGGCCAAAATATTAAGATAAAGTGCATAAAAATATATATATAAATACACATATCAAAGGCTGAGGAAGAAATTTTCTTGGGGTATTCTTTATCTTCGAAGGCATATAGGGGTCTCAACAAAAACTCCAACAAGATAGAAGAAACCTACTATGTCACCTTTGATGACTCTTATCTTAAGAAGTTCTAGACATCAGATCGTCAATCTGAGGAGATATTTCCAGTGAAGAATCCTATGACTATTCTTCTCTCAACCCTTTACGATGAATTCCTAAACCACTTTGATGAACCAGAGAAGGCGATTTCATCAGAATCCAAAGCAGCAGATAACAAGGAATATGAGCTCAAAAAGATCATTGATGATGCTACGAAGGAGCTTGAAACCAAGCCCCCAAGTCTGAAAGACTCTGATTTTCCGTCTCAACCACAGGCTACAAATGCTCCACTTCAGGGGGAGAGTTTCGCCTCTACACCCACCTCAAGCACAACTATTCAGGGGGAACATTCAAATCCTCAAGTAAACCACAAAATTCCAATCCAAGGGGAGAATCCAGCTGCAAATGAAGAGCCAAATCCATCATTTGAGGGGGAGATTAAGAATAAAATGATGATTCGGATGCTCAATCTGAATTTGAAGAAGTAAATGCAAAATTGAATCCTGCTTATGATCCAAACTACCCTCCTCTAACCAAATGGACCAAAGATCATCCCAAAACACAAGTAATCGGAGAAGCCTCTGCTGCAGTTCATACGAGAGCAAAATAAAAGGTGAATTGGACTACATTATTCTTCAAAATCGAATTTTGCATGTTCAAACTCGTTCATCTCCAAAATTGAACCCAAAAACGTTAAGATTGCTCTTGATCATTCTGATTGGGTGCAAGCAATGCAGTAGGAGCTCAATGAGTTTGAACGTAACAAGGTTTGGAGGTTAATTCCAACTCCGATGGATGCGTCTGTCGTTGGTCTCAAATGGGTGCTTCATAATAAGCTTGAAAAAGAAGGTAATGTGACACGAAACAAGGCTCGATTAGTCGTTAAAGGGTATTGCCAAGAAGAATGCATAGATTACGAGGAAACTTTTTCACCAATTGCGAGACTGGAGTTTGTTCGCATCTTCCTGGCATATGCAACTCACAAGAACTTTGAAGTATACCAAATGGATGTCAAATGTGCCTTTTTGAATGTGGAACTAGAAGAGACAATGTATGTGGAACAACCACCAGGGTTCGTAAACGAAAAGTATCCCAACCACTATTACATTCTGGATAAAGCAGCTTATGGTCTGAAGCAATCTCCACGAGCATGATATGAGACTATTACTAGATCCTTAAAAAAATCTAAGTTAAACAAGGCTCGGTCGACCCAACCTTCTTTTGTAAGAAAGATGGTGACCATTTGATCATCGTCAAAATTTATGTTGATGAAATCATTTTCGGATCTACTAATCCTGAATTCCGAAAGTTGATGGAAACTAAGTTTGAGATTTGCTCAATGGGTCCGATTAACTTTTTCCTTGGTTTGAATATAAGACAGAGTCACGATGGAATCTTTATCAACCATGAGGCTTATACGAAGACCTTACTTGCAAAGTTTGGAATTGTGGGAGATTCGAAGGTGAAGGTTACAATGGCATTCGGAACGAAACTAACACCTTTATTGGACAAACCAGCTATTGATATGTGTTGAGTCCAAGTGATTGCTTCATTGGGCTTTGTAGTTTGGTCCATTAGTGTTCTCGGTCTGGGCCTGTCCAACCATGATATGTTTAAGGTTTAGTATAAATATAGTGCATGCATGCATTATGATAACAACGCTTTTGATATTTGTTCTGCTTATCGTACTGTAACCCTAGCCTATCTCTACAGTAGCAATGCACATTGAATTCTTCTGAGATAGAGCATATTAATCATTCGACACACGTTTGATTCATCTTGGTGTTCATGTTTTCTATTCTTGTCATTATCCTTTATTATCTGCTTAATCTATCGATCTAAGAGAATCTTAGTCTTATCAATGGTATCAGAGCAGGAGACTATGTAATATATATGCATCTCTTATGTTGGAAGAATGAATCTTAGGGTTTCCGCTTTTATCGAATCTGTAGGAGTTGTCATCTCTTCATTGACGTTGTTTCTTGCTTTTGATAAAACCCTAATTCAGTCTTTACAAGTCTGATTCTTAGCAGATATCTATAAAGATCATCATGTCTCTTGACGATTCACAAACCAATCCGATCAATATCTCCAACAACATTGGATCCATAACTAGAATCCCTATTCTTTACACTCAAGATTATGAAGTTTGGACGCATCACTTTGAAGACTACGTCGTTGGTTCTGAAGACAATGGCTATCTCATTTGGGAAGCCATAACATTGGGTCCTTTTGTTCATTCTGGAACAAATAGAACCATAAAAACTCAAAAGGAGTATAACCAACTCTTAACTGACATGGAGAAAATTCCTCACGACGAAAAAGAAAAGTTGTTGTGCAACGTTAAAGCCATGAGAATGATAAGATTCGCTTTGCAGTCCGATGCCTTTCATTTGGTAAGCTCTTGCACCATAGCAAAAAAGATCTGGGATAGACTCAAATATTTGTATTCAACTGATGAAGACCTGGAACATTCCATCCAAACTCTATTGCTTTTTGATTTCGGTGCTTTCCAACAAAATCCAGATGAAAAACTTATTCAGGCTTTCGATCGTTTCAACCATCTTCTGAGCAAGATGATCAAGCACGGTATTGAAAGAAAAGTGATCAAACAGAAGGTCACATTTCTAAATGGTTTAAGACCCGAATGGATGGTTGTGGCGTCAATAGTGAAGGCTCATGAGCAGTTTATGTCCTATTCATTGGCAAAGATGGTGGGTATTCTCAAGTCTCATGAAAGTGTTGTGACAAAAGAAGCAAAAGTGGTGTCTGGTATGGGATCCTTGTCCCTTCTCTCTAAAGCAAAGAATGTGGCAGAAGATGAAGATGAATCAGAGATGTCAGAATGCGATCTGACAAGCGAAGAGTATGCAATGATGGTTTCCAACCCAAATAGGTTTGCTCGCAAAAAGTTCCCTGTTGCCAAGAACCGAAACTGGCAGGGAAGCTACAGCTCAAATAAGGCGAAAGAGGATAACAAAAGCAGTCCTCCGAAAGAAGAAGAAAAGAAGGAGAGCAAACTAGTGGGAGACTCCGGATATGATTGTAGTTTCTGCCATGGCAAAAACCACTTTGCCCAAGACTGCATGTTAAGAAAGCTGTCAGAGAAGAAGGGGGTGAAGATGGTGAAGCGTATCATATGCGTAATATGGAGGAGATAAAGAAGAAGAAAGCTACTAACCATTCTATGAATGCTTTGATTGTGCAAGAGAATGTTGTGGATGATGAGTTCGGTGGCGTGGAGGTCTGGTCTACAGACTTAGAAGATGAAGAGGTACGTAAACCCACGCATGGTAGGGCGTTTGTGGCAAAAGAATGTAGCACTGAGTTCGCTAGGAGATGCTTGATGGTGGCAGTTGGAGTGTCACAGATGAGAGGCTACACAACCGAAGGTGAGCATGATGAGGTGAATCAAAATGAAGAGAGGTGTTTTGTAGCTAAACCTGTGAGCGAAAGGATCAACGACTGTGATCAGTTGATCAAGAAGGTACAATCCATTCTCGAATCACTTAAAATACCTGTAACAAGATATGAAAAAGGAATTAACGAATTAAAATTCAAATTTTCTAGTTTAAGTGGAAGTTTAGCGCAAACACGCCTCATAAATGCTAACTTAACCGATCAACTTAGCAGGGCGACATCCAAGAGTGAGGAGCGAAGGATGTGGATCGAGTAGACGGAGTTAGATTTAGTTAGAAAGAGAGATGAGTTGATTTATTTACAACGAGACAATCTGAAGTTTTTAAAACAATGGAATATTTTTTATTTAATAGCTAAACGTCTTTACACTAATATTACTCGGTTGCACTTGAATTGTGATATTGGCAAAAAGGTTCACAAAATGATTTTGCCATTTCTTGAATTTAAGGAGAATGAAGTGGATGTAGATTGCTACAATTGTGAAACTATTGTATCATCAGATGAGATTTCAGATGCTTACAGGATTGGTCTGGACAAAATTGAGTTCTTTATTAAGTCCAAAGACCATAAGGACATGCTTAGGAATTTGTTGGACGAAAATGACAAATTGAACATAAAGACTGAAACCATGCAAAAATTTGACTCATTGAGTACCAAATTAAGTTCAGAAAATAAGATGAATGTGGAAAATTCTTCTGAATTTAATGAGGACACTGATATGAGTGAAATTTCTGTAGAGGATGAGGTTGACTACTCTGAATTCCTCAAAAGTGAACCTAAACAAGCAAAACCTCTAATATCTGAAAACTCGGTTGCTTTCGCTCATATGTCCAAGGACAAGTCCAAAGTCCTTAAGGAAAAGGCAATGGTATACAAAAAGGTGCAAACTATACCTAATCAAGTCTATGCCACCACTGGAGTTACCAAGAAGCAAACCATTGAGCTAACTTCTATGGTAGATGAAGACAATGCTGATGGGTATGATAGCTTTTTCTGGTCAGCTCCCATTGACAATGCAGACGAAACAGTAGGTCTGTCGGAGCAAACCTCGTGGAGAGTCAAGGGTAGATATGTGGCTGAACCTCTCAAAAAGCCTTCAAGCTTTGATAAGCCAAGTACATGTGGTACTAAAGAAATTCAAGGCGAAACAGAAAAGGCATCTAGAGAATCATCTCCAGGCAAAGCTTGAGAAGATGAACCGAAACCAAAGGCAAATATTCACAAATCTCAAAAACAACTTGTTGAGCGAACACGTCAAAGGAATAGAAGGTACCAGAAGAATCTCAATGAGAGAAAGCAATTCTGGAATTCTCAAAATGCTATCCACGTTCCCAAAGTATCGAATCCACAGACGAAAGCAAGCCCTCAGTCAAACAAAGTTCAATGTACTCACTGTCAATATTGTAGCCAAACAAACCGAAGAAACATTTTCGGTGCTGAATCAAGCAGGAATATGGACCGAAAGCCCAGCTTCGGTCCTAAAGTTAACCAGCAACCGGAGCTTAACCAAGTCAAGGATATCAAAGGAAAGGGAAAGCTCGCCTCGCACCTTGAAGTTCATACCAAGAAGACATTAGCTAACCCTAGGAATCTAAAGAAAAGCTTAAATGAAAATCAAAGCAAAAATAAAAAGTCAGCTTCAAAACAAGAAATAACATCAATTTTTTTACCATGAAAAGAAAAGATGAAACCACGTTAATAAAAAGAACATATTTGGTTGATCTTTCTGTTGCTATTCCTGGTCCAGTAAAAGGCTCACAAGGACCCAAGAAACTTTGGGTTCCAAAATCTGCTTAATATTTACAGGTTATAAGTGACGAGCAGTTCGACAATGAATGGTATATTGATAGTGGTTGTTCACATCACATGACAGGAAGGAGGGAAGAGGTAAGGGAGTTTCAGTCCCTTAAGGATGGTGGATGTGTCAAATACGGGAATAATTCATATGGGACGATCAAAGGATAGGGAATGATCACAAACAAAGAATTCTCAATCAGGAAGGTTGCATATGTTGAAGGACTACATCACAATCTCATCAGCGTTTCACAACTGGTCGTAGGAACTAGCTTAAAAGTATCATTCGATGATGAAGGTTCTGAGATTGTCGAAAAGAAGACGAAGACTGTCATGTTGAAATCCAAGCGAAAAGGAGAGATGTATCCTCTAAATCTTAACCCAATTCGACGAAAGCCAACTATATGCCTTTTGTCCAAAGCACACTCTGACGAAAGTTGGCTCTGGCACTGAAGGCTCTCACATCTCAACTTTAAAGATATCGATAAATTGGTTATTGGTGATCATGTAAGAGGACTTCCCCTTATCAAATTTGATAAGGAACACTTGTGTGCTACATGCAAAATGGGAAAGCAAAGTTGAAAGAGTCATCCCACACGTGTTAACACAAAGATTATTGAACCACTTGAACTTCTACACATCGACTTGTGCGGTCCTTCAGCAATCGAAAGCATTGGTGGTAGTAAATACATCTTGGTTATTGTAGATGACTTTTCACGTTTCACTTGGGTTTTCTTTCTCAAATAGAAATCAGAGGCAACTACTAAGCTCAAAGCTTTTATAAAGCAAGTGGAACTTCAACTGCGAAAGGTGGTTAGAAACATCAGAAGTGACAATGGGCTGGAATATAAGATTCAAGAGTTCGAAGAATTTCTTGTTGATAAGGGAGTGTCTCACAATTTCTCAGCACCCTACACTCCACAACAAAACGACATAGTTGAAAGGCAAAATCGCTCTTTATGTGAAGCAGCACGAACCATGATTAGCTTCGCTTCCTTACCTCTGTACTTTTGGGCCAATGCAATAGCTGCTACTTGCTATACCCATAACCGATCCTTCCTGAACTATCGCTTTTCTATCACTCCATACGAAATATTGAATAATCTCAAGCCTAATGTCAAGTTCTTCCATGTGTTCAGTTCAAGGTGCTTTATTTTCAACTCTAAAGAGAATCAAAACAAGTTCGATGTTAAGGCAGATGAAGGGATCTTCCTTGGTTACTCACTAACTTCAAAGGCATATAGGGTTCTGAATAAGCGATCAAAGAAAATTGAACAAACTTATTATGTCACCTTTGATGATGATTACATGAAGAAGCTTCAATCAAATAAAGAACCAACAGAGGAAATCTTTCCAACATCAGGTCAAGTCTCGGTCCCGATTTCCAATCTATTTGAAGAATATATGTTGCTCTTTGATGAAACAAAGAGAGAAATTAATTATGAGACAAAGGCTGCTAGCAATAGGATCGAAAACTTGAAGAAAGTAATAGATGAAGCAACAAAAGAAATGGAAAACGAACATCAAGAACCAACCGAACAGCCAGGTCTGAGCGAACCTCCAAAAGAAAGTTCTATAGGGTTCATCCACAACAGATAACACTGATTTGTCTTTCCAGGAAGGTAATCCATCACCAACAAAGACCCATGATGTCTCATTCGAGGGGGAGCATTCTGATCCTGATGTTGACATCGTCTCATCATTCGAGGGGGAGAATCATAATACGAATGATGATTCAAATTTTCAATCAGAATTGGAAGAGGAAAGCAATGTTGAATTGGATCCAGCCTATGATCTAAACTACCCTCCTCTCGCAAAATGGACAAGAGATCATCCAAAAACTCAAGTAACTGGTAAATTATCTGAGGGAGTCCTTACTCGGTCTCAAATAAAAATCGAAGCGAACTGCTCTGTTCTCTCAAGTTGAATTTTGCATGTTTAACCCGTTCGTCTCAGAAATAGAACAAAACCGGTTAATATTGCACTCGATCACTCAGATTGGGTACATGCAATGCAAGACGAACTTCAAGAGTTTGAGAGAAATTGAGTTTGGAGATTAATTCCCACAACAAAGGATGCATCTATAGTTGGCCTTAAATGGGTTTTCAGAAACAAAATGGACAAAGAAGGGAATGTGATTCGTAATAAAGTGAGGTTGGCTGTGAAAGGATATTGTCAAGAAGAAGGTATAGACTATGAAGAAACCTTCGCTCCTGTAGCAAGGTTAGAATCAGCGCGAATCTTTCTGGCATATGCTGCACACAAAAACTTTGAAGTATTTCGAATGGATGTCAAGTGTGCTTTCCTGAATGGGGAACTAGAGGAGACCGTATATGTTGAGCAACCACCAGGTTTTGTGAACGAAAAGTATCTTGGCCACTGCTGTATTCTAGATAAATTCGTCTATGGGTTAGAGCAAGCTCATAGAGCCCGGTATGAAACCCTTACTCGATTTCTAAAAATGTCCAAGTTTAAACAAGGTTTGGTTGACCCAACAGTTGAATTCATCTTTGGATCAAATGTACGTCGATGACATCATCTTTGGTTCCATGAATCCCAGCCTAACAGATGAATTTAGGAAATTGATGGAGACTAAGTTTGAGATGAGCTCAATGGGTCCAATTAACTTTTTCCTTGGCTTGAATATTAGACAATGACCCGAATCCATATTTATCAATCAGGAGGCCTACACGAAGACACTGCTAGCAAAGTTTGGTATGATGGGTGATTCCAAAGTAAAGATTCCCGTGGCATTTAGAACGAAGTTAACACCATCTTTTGAGAAACCGGCTGTTGATATGACTCTTTATCGAAAAATGATAGGATCTCTAATGTATCTAACAGCTAGTCGACCAGACATAATGTTTTCTGTATGTTATTGTGCTAGGTTCCAAGCAAATCCACGCGAACCTCATATGATGTTTGTTAAGAACATCTTCAGATACTTGAAGCGAACCTCTTCTCTTGGTCTGTGGTATCCTACTAAATCACGATTTTTCGTACAAGCATTCTCTGATGCTGATCTTGGAGGATGTGGTCTGGACCAAAAGAGCACTACAGGCAGATGTCAATTCCTCGATGGTAAACTTGTCAGCTCACAGTCCAAGAAACAAACATGTGTTTCTCTCTCTACAGCCGAAGCTGAGTATATTACTGCAACATCTTGCACTTCTCAGGACATTTGGATCCAAAGCGAATTAAGAGATTATGGCCTAAATATGAAGAAGATTCCTCTTTAATGCGACTCTGAAAGCGCCATCAGGATCTGTCATAATCCAGTGCAACATTCCAAGACGAAACACGTAGCACTGAGATATCACTTTATCAAGGATCACGTAGAAGACGAGAATGTTGAAATTCACTTCGTTCGGTCCTATGATCAATTGGCTGACATCTTTACTAAGGCCTTGCCTGAAGCATCATTCAATAAAATACTACAAGGATTAGGAATGATGGAAGCTGAGTCAGTTCCAAAACCACACTCGTTTCATTAAGTATAACTTTCGCTTTCTCTTTCTTCAATTTTTCTAACAACCGAAATGAACCAAAGGCTCGGTCTATTTCGGCTCCTAATTTTTCGGGAACCGAAATGAACTGAAGGATCGATCTATTTCGCCTATTAAATTTTTTTTAAGCAAGCGATTGTTTCATCTTCTAGTTTGGAACTCACATATCCTTTGTATATTATGTATATCTTTTACCTTATGTCTTCAAATTCATAAAATACAAAAATATTTTCTTTTCTGTTTTTATTTCTTTTTCAAAAAATTCTTAAAATCTAAAAATATTTTTTTTATAATTCCATATCACAGATTCAATCTCATGATGGAGCTGGGGTAGGTATAAATTTTCTATCTATGTACTAGCTAAGTGTCCCTAGAAGCATGCTGCTGCATGTCGACTGAAGCCTCCAAGACTTTGAGTGCAACCTTAATGATTCGATATATACCAATCGTTTCTTCCCAATTAGGCTGATAATATCACTCATGTCATGAGCTACCTTACTCTTCTCACATCGAGCTAAGAGTTATCTGCTTAGTCTATTTTTAGCAGAGGTACTCTTGGTTCTTTAACTACGTATTATTATTTCTCCATCTCATTTCGGCTCATAATCGTAACCCTTGAGACTCTCAGCTTTTACCACTGAGGTTTATGGTTACTCAACATATGTGTTGATGATCTTAGTTTGGTTTCACCATGTGCTAAGTGAGACCCAAAAACCAATGCCTTAAACGAATTGACGGTCTACACTTTGAAATCTTGTTTTATATTTGCGCGATCTTTATGAATTATCTAACACCAAGACTTTTCTTCCAAAAAGATCCAGTTTTTATTTTTAAGATTTCAACATCTCTCTCACCAAGTCACTGCATATATAATCCCACTTACTTGTTCAATAGGCCTCTCTGGTCTCACAAGTACTTCATCCAACTTTCGGTCTTATGTCAAGTCCTGAAGTTCGGTTGAAGCGAAGCCACCCATTATAGCTTACATATGAAAAGATGTATTTCAATGTTTCTTAATAAACATTTGATCGTATTTCAACGGGAAACCACACAGACACTTCTAAGTCTCTCTTGACTTTGAAGGAAGCGATTCGTGCCCGGGATCTATAGTTTCGTGTCTATATAGACCTCATTTAAATCCCACAAATAATTTGCTTTATTTCTTTTCAATTAGCACACCCTTGCATGAAAATCTTTATGA
Organism: Lactuca serriola; assembly: GCF_051521515.1. NCBI lineage: Eukaryota > Viridiplantae > Streptophyta > Magnoliopsida > Asterales > Asteraceae > Lactuca > Lactuca serriola. Next base: position 270,354,315 of record NC_136412.1, on the reverse strand, counting down.
TTTTCCCAACTCTAGTTCATGGTACTAATGACAATTTTTCAGAATTGATGCACTATGTTAAGGCGCGAACACTAACAGTTCTATATGAAGCGAAAGGATGAGTCATAGTTGGCAAACGAATTTGAATGCCAAAATCTGACTTCGTATGAGGAAGTTATGATTTTTCGAAGTTTCAGCTTAACAGTAGACAGCTAAAAACTCGAATTTTAGATCGAGTGATTTTTAGCCGACACAACCTAAACGAGAATTGAAGGTCTCATCATTTGTAATACAACGGTAAAAAGTCTAATGAAAACGGACGTCGGATGAAGAAGTTATGAATTTTTAACGGATTTTCCTGTCCCGGTCTGTTAAAAATAGTAATATTAAAATTAAAGTCAAAATTAGCCGACAAAGTCTAAACGAAAGTTGTAGAGCATAATTTTAGCTGCGCGTGCATATAAATAACGTCAAAAACGGAGCTCGTATGCAAAAGTTATGGATTTTACAAGATTTGGCACATTTTTCGAGAAAATTCGCATGAATAGTACTGCCACGTCAGCCCTCGCATGCAGCCTCCACGTGTCACCTTCTGATAGGACCGAGGTTGCTGTGTCGATTTCTGATTGGACCAAGTCCGAGGTCCACTAAGCTTGGGACACCGTCGCATGAGACACCTCCGGATCACCCTCGCACCAACGTGGAGCCTGCCCATTGGACCGAAGTTGGGTCCAATCCGAGGCTGCCGTCAGCGAGCCTGCTGTTCCGAGCCGATGATGCGCCTGAAGCTGATGACTCCTCGCATCCGAGCCTCACCGAAGCTGCCATCTGGTCCAAGCCTCGCAGCCACCTGCCCTCTTCCCTTTGCTTCGGATCCGAACCTCGACCCTATATAAGGGGTGCGAGACCTCCCGGGTGAATGTTTGAAAATTGCCCCTTTTTACCCCTAAACTTATATTTCTTCTACTTCCACTTCCCCCGAAGCCCCGGTACTAATTCCAAAGCCCGAAACACACCCCGAGACTCCCGAGAAGCCCGAAAAATTTATCTTTTCGGTTTCGAAGCTCTACCTTCGCAGAGCCCGGTTTTCAAGAAAACTCCCGGTTTTCAATGACAAAATTCATATTTAGAGCCGAAGTACTGCCCAAATTAATATTTTAGCCCCCGGTTATTTCACGGTGAGTTTAATATATAGGAACAAATGTATGTTATGTGTTATATGTACTACGTGCTTTTCAGTGTTATTATTCCGGGTTATTTCCCCGGGTTATTTTTATTTGCTATTTTTAATAGCAAAGAAATACCTTTGACCATGTGGTCAGTGAAAGGACTTAGATTCATGTTGGTACTGGTATGTAGCCTCTGTCCATGTAGAACATGTTTCCGTAAGAGAATAAATTATATTCTATGGTATTGGCAGAAGGTTAGACAGGGCTATAAGCCTGAAATCTACCAAAATGTTAATTCGAAGTTGTATATCTTCTGTGCCGTTTGGGCCAAAGCTTTATTGATTTATATCAAGCATGGAAATTGTTATGTCTCATTGATTGTATATCTTTAAATCAAGTCAATGATTGATATGGAATGTTGGTCACATGATTTACATATGCCCTTGTTGTTCCCTGTTTCTCTTTGCTTCAGCCATATTGAAGTATATATATATATATATGGCATAACGTTATATTGTATTTGTTATTGAACTCACTAAGCGTCACCGCTTACCCTCTCAATGTTTAACAAATTTGCAGGAGATAAGCATCCAATATAGTTATATACTGGTAGAAGATTTTTGAATAGTTTGAAACTATTGTATCGATAGAAGTTTATGAATAGTTTGAAACTATTGTATTTTGCACTCCCATGTGTATAAAACTATAGAATCCTGGGAAGTTATGTAATATATAACACTTTAAAATAGTCGGTTTGTATCCAGTAGTTTATAACCTCTTTATCAATGTAAAATATTGTTTTTATGAATATGCAAAGTAGCATGTTTTGGAGTAACTATATTGTCGAGTATGAAAGTTTGGGTCTTTCATAAATACGAAAGTTAGGGTCTTTCAGGTATGATTTTAAATGTCAAATTTAGAGTGACCCGAGGATCAAACGGTTCGGTCCATATGATCTCGTTGGCTGATCTACTGAAACTAAATCCACTTGATTGGATTATCCTCAACAACATCCTGCTGACGAATCAACAGCAGTATGAGCCGATCATTGATCATATTAAAAGGATGTTAGCTTCTTACATCATGGAGGTTGCAAGATTGGATCAAGAGATTGCAAGTGTTTTAAGGAAGAAGCCAACTGTCAAACCAATTGGGAAGGCTGGCGATGCGAACCGAATACGGATGGGAAAGATCGATTCAAAATATCACACTATCATGTTTACTCGAGGCGGAGGTCAAAAGTTTGTGTTTTCTCTTGAAGACAAGCACCTGTTCTCCACCACATGTTTGGAGCACATCATTGATATCATACATAGGTGTAAACAGAACAGTGAGAGTGACAAGAAGAATTTTACAGATATGCTTCGGTGGTACATTTCATTTCGAAAAACTTTTTTGGCCATCAGTCCAATGTTATTGAAGACAGTGAAGAAGAGTACTCTTGCTAAACCGAAGTGATCTCTTGCTCCAATTGACGCAAAGGGGGAGATTGTTGAGTCCAAGTGATTGCGTCATTGGGATTTGTAGTTCAGTCCATTAGTGTTCTCGGTCTGGGCCTGTCCAACCGTGATATATTTAGGGTTTAGTATAAATATAGTGCATGCATGCATTATGATAACAACGCTTTTGATATCTGTTCTGCTTATCGTACTCTAACCCTACCTATCTCTATAGTAGCAATTCACATTGAATTCTTCATGTATTTAACTGCTAGTTGCCCACACATCATGTTTTCTGTTTTCTATTGTGCCAGGTTTCAAGCAAATCCTTGCGAACCCCACATGACTGCTGTTAAGAACATCTTCAGATATCTTAAACGAACAACCTCGCTCGGAATTCGGTACCCTTCAAGCTCATTGTTCTTTGTGCAAGCGTTCTCTAATGCTGATCTCAGAGTTTATGGTCTAGATCGAAAAAGTACAACGAGAGGATGTCAATTTCTTGATGGCAAACTCGTAAGTCGGCAATCGAAAAAGCAAACTTGCGTCTCCCTTTCTACCGCTGCGGCTGAGTACATTGCAGCAACCTCTTGTACCTCACAAGTAATCTGGATACAAATTCAGCTTCGTGACTATGGGATTAATATGAAGCAAATCCCCTTATACTGTGATTCTGAAAGCACCATTAGCATATGTCACAACCCAGTGTAGCACTCCAAAACCAAACACATAGCACTGAGGTATCACTTTATTAAAGATCATGTGGAAGATGGAAATGTCAAAATCCACTTTGTTAGATCCGGTGATTAGCTAGCCGACATTTTACAAAAGCCTTTCAAGAACAAACCTTTAATTGCATTCTTCAAGGCTTAGGAATGATAGAAGCTGAATCGGTTCTGAAACAACATTCGCACTAGGAAAGTAATGATTGAACTGCGAATGGGTGCTAACGCTCGTAGTGTTTCGTAGTCAAATGTTCAACTGCGAATGGGTGTGAACGCTCGTAGTGGTTCGCAGTCAACTATTCAACTACGAATTGGTCCGAACTCTCGGTGTGACTCGCAGTCCACTGTTCATTCGGAGGTTCGGAGCTTCTTGTATGCTTTTGTATATTTCGTTTGTTACTACTTATTTAATTTTTCTATTTTTATTTCTTTTTCATAAAATTCAAAAATCTAATTTTTTTTGTCTATTTATGTTTTTATTTCTTTTTCAGATAATTCAAAATTCCAAAAATATTTTATTTTTTTCTGTTTTTATTTCTTTTTCACAAAAATCAAAATCCTGAAAATATTTTCTATTTTTATTTTTCTATTATAACATCGAAAATAATAGATAATTGAGCAGGATTGACAAAACATATCATGATACTGTCAATTACGAATGATGGGGCAGGTATTGAATTTCTAATCTTTACACTAGTTAAGTGTCCCTAGAAACATGATGTTGCATGTAGTTTAAAGCCTCTGAGACTCTATGCTTAAAGCCTTAATGAATCGATAATACCAGTCGTTTCTTCCCAATCAGGATAATATTCACATAAGTCAATTAGCTACCTTACTCCTCTCATATCGGGTTAAGAGTTGACTGGTTTGTTATTCGCATATAGCAGAGGTACATTTATCTTTAGAACCATCTCTAATACTTCTCCATCACATTCATTTTCACAACTTTTGTGTTCACGATCTTAAATTTGTTATCACCACGAATTGAGTGAAACCCACAATCCAACACATATCTTAGAATTGACTGTGAACAATTGAAATGTTCTTGTTTTTCACTAAGGAATTGATGTCAATCCATCTTTATGGTTTGTACCTTAAAATCTCATTATTTTATTTTTGCGAGATCTTAATGAAATGTTCTAGACCTAATACATTTCTTCCCCTAAGATCCAATTTTTTTTCTTGAGATTTCTAACTTATCCAGCCACTCAAAGATTTTCCAAAGAATACATGTTCTTATGGATACACTGGTCAGAGAAGTAATTCATACGAACGTTCAGACTTATATTGAGTTTCATATTTTGTTTGAAGACGAAGCCACCCTTTTACCTTATCAAAAAGAAGCCTTTCACTGTTTCTCAACAAACAGATGATCGTAATTCAACAGGAAACCTCACAGGCACTTTAAAGTCTCTTTTGACTACGAAGGAAGAGATCGTTGCCCGGGATCCAACTGTTTCATGTCTTTAATGACATCATTACAATCCCTTAGAAAACTTGCTTTATTTCTTTATCTTTGGCATACTCTTGCATGTAGATCTTTATGATTTTCAAAATTCTGGATCGTTGTCCTAATGGTGATTTTCAGATTCGCAGTATAGGAAATGGTGATCAATTACGAAAGTGAGCAACTGAAAAGGCGATGTTTAATGGATCAAATTGCGATAACGACATGTGGAAATTTCAAACTGAAGCTGACATCACGCTACCTGACACACGCCTATCACACACCAGCCTGTCACACCTTTCAAGGCTACTTTATCGGGATTTTGGAGCGCCAAACGTTGGTTTTCTCTCACCAATCGTACCGTATATAAGGAAATTCGACGCTTCAATTTTAATCACCGCTTTCAAAGTAATTATCCTTCCGGCGCAAGAAAACCCTTTTCTCTCTCAAGCACTATTCATCGTCTTCTCCACTGCATCAATGGATGCTTCTTCTTCTGTTGATGAACTCATAGCTCAATCGACATTACTGGGTATCAAGGCCAACCAAAACCTGATTCTTGATCTTGATCCATCGAAGTATGACGCGTTTCTTCAGCCTCTCATCGAATGTCTTTGTTATTCTCCACTGGCACCGACACTTACCTTGTCTGAGGCTGTTCCCTTGGTTTATCTATCCAAGGCGTATTCTAATACTAGCTATCAAGAAGGGGAAGCAATGATCACTTATGAAATTGACAACTAGAAGACCAACATTACTAAGACCAGGTTCTGTCGCCTGCTAGGGTTTTCTCAAGGTCGCGATTTGGTTGATCCTGAAACCATCTCCAACTATGCTCTTGTGGAGATGTTCTACGATATGGGCTATCATGAATATCTAGATGTCGTCTCCAAGTTCAAGAAGCCTAACCTTCCTCTTATGTGGAATGGTTTATTTACTCTACTCTTCAAGAGTTTTTCAGAAAGAGTGACTGGGTCTGACAGTGCAAGTAGGCTTTTTCTTACCATTACATATGGTGTTTATTTAAGGGTTAATCTGGACTATGTATCAGTTCTTTGGGCTCAGCTTATCCAGAGTACACTTTCTGTCACGAGGCACACAGAGATTTCATGTGCTCGATTTTGGTCCATTGTGGTTCAGAGGGCCATAAATCACCTCCATATTCCGGTGCTTGAAGGTTCAAGTGTTGCCAATATTCCTATCTTTCACACCTCAAACTTTATCGTAGTTGATAGTTCAAGATTCGCATTTCTTGGCTCAATTCCTGAATCTATGCTTTGTAATGTACCGGCTAATAGCGAAGTAATCAATGCCTACCGTATATAACCAGCTTTGGGTGCTCTCCCTTTAACCGTTGTGATGCGATAAGTTTTGGAAGATGTTGACAAGCCTGAGAAAAGGGGAAAGCAAAAAGGGAAGGCTGAACCCTTCGAACCTGCTCAGACTCTGAAGAAGAAAAAGAGAGCCGTTCGCAAACCACGAACTCCTTCACTAAGCATTGAGGAGGATTCAGACTACCATACGATCTCTGATGTTCGTATACTAGAGAAAGTCCAGCACGAACCCAAAGACACAACTATGACTTCTCATCCTCATGTTTTGAATCCAATCACGACCAATCATGAGGTAACTTTTTCAGTGCCCATGTATGTTCCCATAACATATCATTTTTTCCAGGATTTTACTCCACCTTCTCCCACTACTACTACAACTCCGATCATCATCACTCCATGTCCATCGGTATCCATTGGAGTTTCGCAACCACAAATCTCCACCACTCAAACAACTCCATTGTTCACGGACTCAACAACAACAACATCAACAACCACAACAACGACCACTAGTACACCACCGGTCACTATCAACGTATATGATACGGGGGCAAGGACTTTTGGTTTCACTTCTGCTGTTGATACTACTCCCATCTCACCTTTATGCCAAGATGATTTGGATACAATCTTCGGTGATGAAAAAAATGCTTTTGACGATTTTTCCTACAGTCCTATTCGAGTTCAACAAGAAAGCAATAAAGATGATGCTCTAATGACAGTAGGGCAGTTCAAAGCTCTAAGTTCCAAGTTGGATTCTTTACTTCTGTCCAACAAAGCCTCTTCCAGAAATGAATACTCGTAGGCCTCTGTCAAAGTTCTCCTTGAAACACTTACTAAGGAGCATGCATCCAATCTATCTCTCGCAAACAAAGTAGTCGTTGATTCCATAAAGACTTGCAAGGAGACGACCGAAAAATTCGATAAACTATTTTCAGATATCAAAAGCTTTATGGAGGACTTTCTCTCTTCATCCGAACGGAACATAACCTCTGCGAACACAGCCATCAACAGTCTCGTTTCTTCTCTCCAAACTGAAAATGATGCTCTTACGAAGGTTCGCTCTGAGCTTTAAACTGAGAATTCTGAGTTCCAAGCATCCATTTCCTCCATGATTGGAAAACTTCAGGTTGATTTGGATCATGAAAACAAGATAATGGATGAGCTTGCTGTTAAAACTGAGCGGGTGAAGATTCTATCAGTCAAGTTAACGCATGCGAATTCCCAGATTGCTGATCTGAAGTCTGAGAATGTTGTCAACCGAAGTTGTGTTGCTGATGTAAATGTTGAGTTGCACAGTCTGATTGAAACTCGCAATTCTCTCTTAACAATCTCAGTTCATCAGCATCTAACAGAGAAAATGAAGACAATATTCTTCATGTTAGACCGAATTCAGGGTGTTTCAGAATATTCTATTCCAAAACAAGGGGAGAAGCACAGAAAGAAGTGAATAAGGTGTCAACTGAAGATGTTAAGAAATCAGCTGTCAATGGTGATGATCAAGAACAAAAGCCAAAGTTAAACGAACCGAAGGTTAATGCAACTTCGAGTTCGATAGGCACAAAAAAAATGATTGATGACAGTGAAGAGGAAGAAATTGATGAAAATGAGAAATTGAGAAGGAAGATTCTTCGTGCTGAAATAGATGAAAATCATCTCGTTGTCAGGGAAGCTAAAGAGAAAGAAAGGCTTGCTCGTGAAGCCCAACTCGCTTTAGAAGCTCAAAAGCTTCTTTTCCCTCTTTGATCATTAGAACGAATCCTGAATGAAGCTATTGATAATCCAAATGTGTATTGGCTTGAACCGGTTGTGTCATTCAAATTGGAGAACAATCTGGATTCACAACTTGATCTACCGATTACTCCGAAGGCCTTTCAGTTTTGGTGTTTTAACAGAGTTACGAATGTTCCTCTTATTGAAAATGGTGCTGAGTGCTCTTTTCATTCTATCTGAAGCACATGAAGCCGTAATGCGAAACCTAAAGCTCGAAGAAGATAACAGTTGTGAAGGTTTCGGGCCCCATTGAAACCGAAAGCTTTCTGAATGCTCGTTTCAAAGTTGCAAGAGGAGCTACGAGTTCGGTCTTTGAATTCACATTGGCTGGTTTGCCATGCCTCAACCTGTATGATTGGATATCTGTGCTTCACCTCCTTCTCAAGGATGAACAGAAATATGAACCTATCGCGGTGCATCTTAAAAGGGTGTTGATCTCGTACATACAGGAAGTTGGGAAGATGGATGTAGAGATTGCGGCAGTTCTACGAAAGAAGCCAATAGTATTACCCAAGGAAGCTCCAAAATATTTTGACAAGATGAAGTTGGGTAGAATACGAAAGGATGGTTGGTGTATGGCTTTCCAGATACGAGAGAGGTCTGATGTTGAATTTCATAGAGTTCGCTTTTCTTTGGCTGATAAGCATCTCTACTCCACCTCTTGTCTGCAATACATTATGGAGGTAATGAATCAGTGCAAAACGAATAGTGCAGGGGACAAGAAATGTTTCTCGAATATGATTAACTAGTATATCCAGGTTCGCAAGACCTTGCTGGGTAGAATGCCAAAACTTTTTGCAATTCAGAAGCGCCAACATCAATGAAGATCTACCTTCCTTATCGACACAAAGGGGGAGATTGTTGGGTATTTAGTATTGTGTCAATAATAATATTATATTGTTTTAATTGATCTTTTGTAACGGGCTGGGCCTATCCAACCGATATTAATGTGCTAGGGTTAGACTATTTATAGTGCATGCATGCACCGTGATTAGTATCATATGTACTAAACCCTAAACTACGTTTATAGTAGAATTTCTTCATCGAGCTCTTCTAAGGCGGTGAATTTAATCATTCAACACATATTCGATCATTGTGTTCTTTTCTTGATTCATATACCTATTTAGATTCTATCGATCTACTCTTTATTATTCTAACAATAGCCTCCTTCGATGCTCTGCTGTAAGTCCCCAAATATGCTTGTGTATCAATCATATTCGTTTGATGGTGCGGAATCCCAATCAAATGGATGATTCCATATCTAATGAAGAGGAAGGAGAAGAAGAACAAGTGAATCTATGATGTATTCAATGAATAGAATGATACTCCATACACATAGTACACACACACTAGTTCTTCTCTCTCTAAAACACCTTGGATTTCACACACTTAAGCTCGTCACTTCTCTCAACTGTCTCTCTCTACCATATGCTCTTGCCCCTCACATATGCACTCCTCTCCATATATATATTAGACATGGGTCATGAATAGGTTCACAGCCGTAAACCTGTTCACGACCGTAAACACAACTATAAACACATATACAGCCGTAAACACCAAGCTGTTTACGGTCCTAGACATAAAAATACATTTTCCTAGAAAAGTAAAGTATAAACCAAATTTTTGACCCAACAATCTCCCCCTTGGTTCATAGCTTTCTTTTCTAATTAACCCAACAAACTCCCCCTAAAAAGTAGCTAGCTTTTCTTGTTAATCTTCATTAGGAGCTTAGCTTCCACATTAATCTTCAAATTTTTCACAACTTCAAGATGAACTTGATGAATCCTCAATGAATGACTTCATCTTGAGCAGTTGGTAATTTCTTCAAAATTTGACATTAAACGCACATTAGGTAAGGAGGCTTCTTGTACTGATTCTCGAAAGATAGAGCTTTCAGCTTGAGAATCTTCAGAGAGAACAGAGAGAACGAATCTTCTGGATCACTTCAGCAGGTACATAGATAACAGCAAATTGATTGAGGAGGCTTCAATACAATCTGTCACATAATCTTCAAGTCAGCTTCACCTTGCTTCTGGGGTTGAAGGATTGAATGTTGAAAGAATAGTCTTCATTTCTTGCTCCTTCGAATGAGAATTCTTCGATGATCACGGACGAACCCTTGGCTCAGAAACTCTCAATACAGTCTCTATGAGTCTAATCTACATCTGAATTCACTTTTCAAGAAAAAAAACTTAGCACACAATATTTTTGGATTTTTTTATAATTTCTGAAAAAATAAAACACAAACAAAAATATTTTTGGATTTTTTATTTTTCTGAACAAGAAATAAAACAGAATATAACACTATTTTTGGATTTTTAATTTTCTGATTTTTGTTTGATTTTTTTTAACTTTCTGATTTTTTTTGTTTGATTTTTGTAATTTTTTTTAATCCCCCCTGATTTGTGCATAGAGGAAAACTATGAACATATTTAACAAAAACAAAAATATTTGGGATCAAAGTTGTGAGACTGTATTAACTTGTTTATCAGTACTGTTAGGGCTTAAATGTTGTAATAGTCGAAGTGTCAGTTAGATTTTTACGAAGTTGATTTTGTCTTCGTAAGAAGGGTCTTCGGATGTAATGTTATTTGTACTAAGGCATTATAAAGAGTAGTCTTAATGTCTAGTCCTTAGTATTGTTATGCTTTTGTTCTCCTATAAATAGGGGTCTGTACTAAGTGAGTAAAAAAAAAACTTTTCACTCGGTCTTTTACAGATTATTCTTTGTACTCTATAAAATCAAAAGCATAATATGAGCTGAACAAATATTATATTTACTCTCGTGTTCATCGTTATTCTTCTTTCTAAATTCATACTTGAATTGTTTTTAAACTCAATTACAAATCTCATCAATTGGTATCAGAGCAGGAATCCTTTCTGTGATCTGATTTTCATACGTTCAAAAAGATTTTTGAATCTACTGTTTGATTCAAAAAGTTTCCGTTCTTTTTGAGTGTGAAAAATTCTTCTTGATCTCCTTCTAGGATTTGATTCTGCAAAAATATTTGTAAATCGAGTGTTCTTTGTGTGATTCTGATTTGAAATATACAATTTGATTTCAATATTCTCAAAGCTTTTGTATCATCTTGAAGCTTTTGTCCGTACAATAATGGCGTCATTTAATCTGAATTCGATGACATCATTTTCTCATTTGCTTGGATTATCCACAAAAATTCCGATGCTTATTCCAGAATATTATGATCAGTGGGCAGATCAGATGGAAGATTACTTGAACGGATTGGATGAAGAATTATGGAAATGCATCTCAGGAGAAATCAATCAACCTGCACAAGTTCAGCCAATCGGTATGTCTTCAAGCAGTTCGGAAGTCGATAATCAAACCAATCGTTTAAAACAACTGGAGAAGAAATGCATGAGGGAATTAAGAGGTGCGTTGCCTCCTGTTGTGTACAATTATGTCAGAACATGCACAACAGCTAAAGAAATCTGGAACAATCTCAAAGACAAATTTCAAGGAAGTGAAAAGACGAAGATCACATCTGTGAAACAATGCCTGGTGGAACTCAAAGATTTCAAACAAAAAGAAAATGAGTCTATTGAAGCATACTATGATCGATTCAACGAGCTAATCTATCATTGTAACCGTTATAGTATAATAAGGTCATCAATGGAGTACAATTTGATATTTGTAATGGGACTTCGAAAGGAGTGGAGGAGTGTGAGTATGATGGTGAAAAATCAACAGAGTTTTGATACTTCGACTTTGAATGACTTATACAATCAATTAAAATCTCATGAAAATGAAGTTAATGAAATAGATGAGGAAGCGATAGTAAGTCTTGGTGGACCATTGGCACTTGTTTCGAAGGTTTCAGAAAGAGAGAATGAAAAATCGAAGTCTGATGAAGAAGAAGGTTTTCTGATGAATTCTGATGATGAGGCTGTTGCATTTTACTCAAACAATCGAGTAAAGAAATTTTTCAAGAAACCTTTTAATCCAAAGATAAAGTCATCAGATTCGAAGGGTAGTTTTGAGAACAAAAATAAAGTGGATGAGAAGAAGAAAGAAGTGAAGACTGATTCGAAGAGTCAAATGGAGCAAATGAAGATGATGTTGAATGGTGATACAGGGATTAATTGCCATTATTGCTATGGAGCAAATCACTTGGCAGTAGATTGCTTGTTGAGGAAGAAGGAGGAAAAGAAAAATAAAACAAAAGATGAAGCTTATTACACTGAGAAACTGGAGGAAGTAAAGTTGAAAGCAAAGAATTTGTCATTGGTGGCTCATGGAGAAACTGAATCGGATGGCACATATCAAATATGGTCTTCGGGTTCAGATGATGAAGAGATGAAAAATCCATCACATGGAGCTATGTATGCAAAGATGGAAGAGGATTCAGATGAAGAACAGACTTACGAAGTGTGTGGGCAATGCTTCGTTTCGAAGTCTACTGACAGGTCGCCCATGACTACCAAGGTACGTAACATTCTTGAATCTTTTAACATTCCAGTTTCTGCATATAATTCTGAGTTAGTATCTTTTGATGAAACTGTTACTTACTTTGATTCAATTATTGTGTCTGCTAGCAATGAAGCGAAAAAGTTAAGTGATCAATTACTAGAGACAAGAAAGAAATTGGATTCAAAAGTCACTAGGATTGATTACTTAGAATTGCAAGTTTCAAATATTATGGAGGATAGGGAAAGTTTAGCAAAGGAAATAAACTTGTTGTTAGCACAAAGAAATATTTTCTGTAATTCTGCGAAAAGATTGTATGGAAAATTAACTGAGTTACATCATTCGAGTGAAATAAGTAAGGAACAACATAGAAAATTACTACCATTTTTAGCTTATGATAGAGCTAAGGTAGATAGTATTTCATATGATTGTGAAAAAGAAATTTCTGATTTTAATAAAGTTCCAGATGATAGGTTTAGATTTGGAATTGCTAAAGTCGAAGATTATCTTGATGCTAATGATTTAGTAAAAATTGTAAATGAGACCTTATCTAAATCAGAACAACTTCGAATTTTGAAAAAGACTGAGAATTCTACATCTAATTGTGAAACTAATTTTGCTGATATTGAAGATAATTCTGATAATATTAGTGAAATTAGTGATTTAGAGGATGTAGATTGTTCTCAATTGTCTGTCATAAATGTAACAAATTCTTTTAAAGGGAAAGAAAAATGTGAAGATTTATTCTTAAAAATTGACACTGATGAACCCTCAACTTCGAAAGTTTGTGATATGGAGTTTGTGGAAATACATGATAGTCAAACCGGTGATAGTGATAATGAGGAAGAAAACACAAATTCGAAGCCAATTCAAAGGTCGAAAGAAATTGAAATTCCTCGAGTGGTGGTTGATCAAGTTTATTTGGATACACAAGAATTTGAGAAAATTCTTAGTGAAAAAGGTACTCATTATCTTGAATCAAATACTGTTGTTTATCCAATCTTCAAATGCACTGATGATATTGTGTTCCCAAATCAAGTCTTCGTAACAACAGGTAATGTTGAAAATATAAAGCCTGAATTCAAAAAGATGGTTGAGGAAGACAATATGCAAACTTCAAATGAAGGTTTCTTTTCGAATCAAAGCACAGTTGAAAACAATCTTACAAAGAATTCATATAAATTTCAACATCAAAAACCAAAAAGAGTATGGGTTGTAAAGTCAAAAGTTGAAAAGAAGAAAGTTAACCCAACTGAAAATGTGTTTACAAAGCACGAAGGTGTTAAAACAGATGTTAAAACAGTCAACAAAGCAATAAAATTAAATTCAAAAGAATTTAAAGCTCAAGTTGAAAATTTTTCAAAGGAAAATAATATTTCGAAACATCAAGCGAGAAAAACAATTTTTTGGCAAACTATTGAATCATTAAATATGATATCAACAAATTTTTCAAGAGGAAGAAAAGTATTTAGAGAAAAATCAAAGTCTCAAAGTTTTGAAAAGAAAAATGATTCATTTTCAAATATTAAAACAAAAGTTTCAAATGGAACAAAAACAACACTACCAAAGAAAAATTTTCAGAAAAAGGTTGGAACACAGATTTCAAAATCACAAATCAATACATCTTATCATGAATCATATATTTCAAAACCAAAAGTGGATTATGTTCCAAGTTCAACAAAATGTTATAATCCTTTGAAGAAACAAGCTGACAAAGTCTCGTATGCGAAGGGAATAACTACGAAAAGAAATATTGATCATTGGTTGGAAGGAAAAGGAAAAATATATCAATCAAGTAAGTTTTCGAAAGAACAGATACATGAGGCGTATGACAAGTATGCTAATCTTTCAACGAATGGTAGTATGTCATCCAAAGCATCAAATATTTCAGTTAAAGTTTGGCAGCCGGTCACGAAAGCAAAAAGTGAAACATCACAAACTCAAAATGCGAAGGGTATAATCAGTGAAAATTTGAAAATAATAAAAACTCATATATCTGACCCTTCGAATGAAAATGTTAAATTTATTGACAGTTTCAAAACACAAGTTTGTGATTGGGTTAACGGTTGTACTTTACAATTGAAAAACAAATCTAATATGAATAGACCCAACAAGGCTTGGGTACCTAAATTTTTTCAATAATCGCAGGTGCTTTGTGACGAGCAATATGATAACAAGTGGTATATTGATAGTGGTTGCTCACGTCACATGACTGGGAAGAAGGAAAACTTGCGTGATTTTCGAAGCCTAGAAAATGGAGGAGTGGTTAAGTTTGGCAATAATCACAAATGCAAAGTCAAGGGTTATGGAAAGATAACGAATGGAAATTTCACTGTCAACCGAGTTGCATTTGTTGAAGGTTTACAACACAATTTGATAAGTGTTTCACAACTTGTTGTGGGCATTGGAAATCAAGTTCTTTTTAATGAAGAAGGCAGTGTCATTTCGAATGTTGAGACAAAGGAAGTTTTACTTAAGTCAAAACGAAAAGGTGATATGTTTACATTGGATATTGTTCCTATTGTAGGCAAACCTGCTGTGTGTTTACTTTCGAAGGCTGCTGCCGATATTAGCTGGTTATGGCACAGGAGGTTATCACATCTCAATTTTCGAAACATCAACAAACTTGTCGGACAAGATCTGGTAAGAGGTTTACCCATTCTTAAATATGATAATGACAGTTTGTGTGCAGCTTGTGAAGTAGGAAAACAACACAAACAAGGTCATCCTATCACAATAGATTCGAAGATTGTTGAACCTCTCGAACTCTTGCATATTGATTTATGTGGTCCTTCAACAGTTGCTACTCTTAACAAGAAAAGGTACATTTTACTAATTGTAGATGATTTTTCAAGATTTACGTGGGTTTATTTTCTCAGGTTAAAATCCGAAGTTTCACAAATGATGATTGATTTTATCAAGAAAATGGAGGTTTCATTGAAGAAGTCAGTTCGAAAAATTAAAAGTGATCATGGAACCGAATTCAAAAATCGTCTTTTTGATTCATTTCTGGTGGAGAAAGGAATTTCGCATAATTTTTCATCTCCTTATACACCACAACAAAATGGTGTAGTTGAGAGAAGAAATCGATCATTATGCGAAGCTGCAAGAACAATGTTGGCTTATTCGAATTTACCTCAATATCTTTGGGCTGAAGCTGTTTCAACTGCTTGTTTTACTCAAAATCGATCATTCATTCATAGACGGTTTAATGTTACTCCTTATGAAATAATCAATAATCGAAAACCTAATGTCAAATTTTTTCATGTTTTTGGATGTAGGTGCTTCATAATGAATCTTAAGGATAATCTTTCGAAGTTTCAAACAAAAGCTGATGAAGGAATTTTCTTGGGATATTCACACAATTTCGTTGCTTATAGAGTGTTAAATAAGCGAACTCGCAAAGTGGAAGAAACTTTTAATTTGACATTTGATGATAATTACATTAAAAAGTCTAATCATCAATTTGCGAATTATCCTATTTTTCAAAATTCTTCAAATATAGATGATACAATTGAAATGGATGATGTTAATTATGAATCGATTTTTGGTATTTCAAATCAAGCAATTGATGCAGAAAGAAATGCAACCGATAATCAAACATCAGAAAATTCGAAGCATGACAATGATTCAATTTCGATTTTGAATCTAAATACAAATGAACAATCTGATGATCCAGTGGAGGGGGAGCACTTGGATTCAAATAGTTTTGTTGAGGGGGAGCGTTATAGTGAAAGTGATAACATGTCAACAAATGTTAATATTGAGGGGGAGCCAATTATTGAAGAAGAGCCGATCATTGAACCAGAGCAAAATATCGAAACGGAGTCAATCATCGAGGGGGAGCCCATAATTGAGAAGGGTCCAATTCTTGAAGAAGAACATTCTGATGATGCTGAAGATTCAATTTCCATAAATGGATCAGAAACAGATGTTATGTTCGAAGATGCACCTTTGGATTTTGATCCTTATTATCCACCATTGGATAAATGGACAAGAAATCATCCAAAAGATCAAATTCTTGGCGATCCACAAGCAGGTATAATGACAAGGGCACAACTTCATGCACGAAATGAGGTATTGAATAATCATCAAGAGTTATGCATGTTTAATGTTTTTATTTCCAAAATCGAACCAAAGGCAGTTAAGGTTGCAATGGAACACTCTGATTGGGTTGTTGCTATGCAAGCTGAATTGTCTGAATTCGAAAGAAACAAGGTTTGGAGATTAATTCCAAAACTATAAATTCAAAATTCTAGGGTTACATATAAAAGGGCAAATCAGAACTCAATAACACTTTATGCGATCAAACCTTCTGTAACACAAAATTCTCTTTGCAATTCATCTTCTTCAAACGTTCTTTGCTCTAATCATCAACAATGGCGACTACTTCATCACCAACCACAGACGAAATAATTAGCGTTCCGATTCTAAAGATCCAGGGTTCCAACTACCAAGTAGAATCGGATTTGTCAAAGTATCCGGAGGAACTTCAAATGCTTGTGGTTGCTTTACAGAATTCAGTTATGTCTAAAGGAATGTTTGATTCCTTTGCTGCTCTGATGTCTTGGCTATCAAAGGCGGGTTCTACTGCATCATACAACAAGGAGACAGGTTGTGTGGAATTCACAATGGTAAATGATACGAGAATTAGGGTCTCCAAGCGTTTATTTTGCAAGATTTTGGGAATTCCAAATTCTGGTCCTTATGATGAACTTTCTTCTTCTCAAGTGGTGTTCATGTTAAACGAGATGGGCCATCAACCTCCTTTAACGCGTATCAGTGATTTCAAGAAGTCGGGGTTACCTACAATACGGAATTTTTTGTTTGGCATCTTCCTTCGATGTCTTACTGGAAGAACTGTGGGTCTTGATAAAGGAAGGATGGAGGTGTATGCAATGGTAGCTGGATTGTATTACGATCTGCAAGTAGATTACTCTGAACAGTTATGGACAAAGTTCTTAACTAGCATTTCGAAGACGAGTGCTAAGCAGGGGATTTCTTGTACACGATATTGGAGTCTGATAATACAATATGTATATTAGAAGGAGAAAATCGAAGTTCCGAAATACGAAGAAAAAGCGGTTTTTCACATGTATGGTAGTCCGAAGGAGGTGCATGGTGATCCGGCTATCTTTACAACAATAGCTCGCATTCCGGATGCAATGCTTAAGAAGGTGGATCCGACGAATAGTGTTTTGGTGTCATATTTGCAATCTATTGAGACAACGGTCGTTACTGGTATGTTATAGCACGAAGAGAAGAAGAAGTCTAAGAAATCGAAGAAGACAGAGGGTGGGTCTTCGGAAAAAGGGGTGAAGGCAGAAACAATGAACCAAATGCCAATAGCTACATCTGGTACTGTCGAAGAGGTGTCTCCAATTTTAACCTCAGTGGTTGATACACCAATAATTGAAGCGTCTCCATCGAAAGAAACGATTCCTTCGAAGACAGGTGTTTTTCGACGTATCAAAATCAAGAGAAAGTCTCAGATAGTGAAGAAAACACAAGTCACACATCAAGGGGTCACAGTTAGGGAACTTCCAGCTCCGGTATCTCCATCGTCTAAGAAATGAAGGGCTGAAGATCTTGCAAAATATTTGAAGAAAAACCAAAGAATCGAAGAGGTAGAGCAAGTTCCTGAGACACCAGAGAATGAAATTCCAAAAGCAATAGATATCAGTCAGCCTGCTGATATTTCGAAGCCTGATGATGTGAAGCTTATTGAACCAACTTCTTTACCCCAGGTTACATCAACAACTGATTCTCCAACATTTCAATCAATTATGGATCAACCATTTACCACAATATTCTCAACTCAATCAACTGATCCACCCCATCCATCCTCACCTATTGATGAAACCATGGCTGGTGATGATGAAACTGATAACGAAGGCTTTGGAGGAACGTTCGAAGCTCTTCATTTTGATAAAGCCGAAGAAGATTTTCCTGATCATATGCTGATGACCATGAAGCAGTTCAAGATTTTGAATTCGAAATTGAATTCTATCTTGCAATCTCAAGCAGATGTGGGCAGTGCTGGAGTTACAACCATGGAAGTTGATTCAATAATGAAGGAAATGGAAGGCAGGGTAATTTCGAAGGCATCAGGATTAATTCATGATTCAGAAAGTAGAGTTCTTGAGAAGATTGATCAAAATGATATTTCTACAGAGAATCGAATCAATTCCCTAAGGTTTGATTTTATGATGGAGGTGAAGGATTTGAAGATTGTTACGAAGGAGCGCCATGTGCTCTTCGTACAAGAAGTTAAGAAGGTACGTGAAGATGTTAACATGCAAATTCGCGAACTTCGTGAAGACATGACGAAGGAGGTTCAGAATATTCAGCAAGGGTATGAATCAGCACATCAGAAGATCGACATTATTTGTGATGCGGTTGTTCAATGTGTTAAAATGTTCGAGCAGATGAATCCTCAGATGATCTCTCTTTCTGCCAAAGAAGAACAAAATTTTGGAGAGTTGGTCAAATTGTTGAAAGAACTCCAAGACCTGTCTTCGAAATCTACCTCTCCAATTGTTTCTCAAGAATTTCTTTCTCAGAAATTTACACATTTCGAAGCCATCTTACACAAACACCTTGCTCCATTACTTCGTATTTCAAGCCTTTTACCAAACGTATCAGATGCCCCACCTGCTATCACAGGGGTGCAAGGGGGAGAAAAGGTTGGTCATACAAAGGCTGGGGAACATGTGAAGACAACTGAAGATACGAAGGTAGTAGGAAAAGTGTATCCTTCGAAAGTGGTTGTAAAGCCAACTGTTGTTTCAGCTGCTCCAGTCATGTCGACTGTGACTACAACAGTTCCAATTTCAAAACCTATATCAAAAGGTATTGTAATTGAGAAACAGAGTGATGTCTCTTCGTCAAAGAATATAGCTCCTTCAAATGTTAAAGACAAGGGAAAAGGAGTTATGGTTGAGAAGTCTAATAAAGAGAAGAAAGCTGAGGTGGCAGCTGAGGTTGAGAGAATGAGGCATGTTCAAAGTATAATGAGACAAAGAGCTTTGGATGGTTCGAATGTTGATAAGGGTGATCCTTTGAAAGTTTTCAATTACGAAACAATAGAATCCAGGGTGATGTTTGATCACATGTATTCTTTTGAAAAGGTTCCGAAGAAGAGCTTTGTGGTGACGAACACAGATTTTGGTCAACTTGACTTTCCAGTCAATGAAATGATGTTCGTTATGCCACAGTTCAAGGCTGAAACAAAATCAATGGAAATTGAAGAGGGAAAGAATATGAAGATAAGATTTCATGCTGTATTAGCGAAGGCTCAAGAAGAAGTATGGTTCTTGGAGAATATCAAGAAGGTGATATCTATAAAAAGGGATGTCATTTTCGAAGGGAAGTTTCAAAATCTGAAGTACATTGTGGCAAGAGCAAGTGGAAAGTTACAAGAATTCACTGTGGCAGACTTTCCTTTGATGAACACTTATGATCTCATCAACATTGCCTTGATGCTTAAAGACAAGTCATTTTCTTTTCTCCAAGAAACAGAACCAGATGTTTTCAGTCTTGGGTGTAAGCACATAAAAATATTTTTAGAGAATTATTTTGAGTGCTTAGCTTAAACTGATGTCGAACTTGCTACTGTCAAAGGCTTCGACATAACTGCACCAATGGCACCTTCGAAGAAGCAGAATGAGTTGAAAAAGTACGAAGACGGTGAAATATGTTTAAAGCCATTGGGGATTGTTTTTGCAGGAAAAGACAAAGCTGGAAGAGCTAAAAGGTTCTTATTTCAAACTTCCGAAGTGGAGAGATACACAAATTCACAATATACGAACTTAATTGTTCGTATGAATCATTGCAAGAAGAACTCGGAAGGAGACAAGAAAGAGATAAAGAAAGTTATCTCTTGGTACATGGAAATCTGAAGAGTGCTGATGTATGTCGTTCAATCACTGACGTCTTGAGGACTTCGAACTTTATTCCAAAGGGGGAGATTGTTAGGGCTTAAATGTTGTAATAGTCGAAGTGTCAGTTAGATTGTTACGAAGTTTATTTTGTCTTCGTAAGAAGGGTCTTCGGATGTAATGTTATTTGTACTAAGGCATTATAAAGAGTAGTCTTAATGTCTAGTCCTTAGTATTGTTATGCTTTTGTTCTCCTATAAATAGGGGTCTGTACTAAGTGAGTAAAAAAAACTTTTCACTCGGTCTTTTACATATTATTCTTTGTACTCTGTAAAATCAAAAGCATAATATGAGCTGAACAAATATTATATTTACCCTCGTGTTCATCGTTATTCTTCTTTCTAAATTCATACTTGAATTGTTTTTAAACTCGATTACAAATCTCATCAAGTACCTTCACCTTCATGAATAGATCTGGTCAATTGTCGGTATTGTGGTCCACTTAAACACGAAGGATATTGACAAACTTTTCCAAATATACCATTTAGATGACGACGACCACGGGTATTGTTGTCCACTTAAATTAAGCAGCGGGATCTACAGACAACCTCTAAATGGTTCAATTTTTTTTTTTGGAAAGGGAACTTCCCTAACGAGGGTTTCCGGGCCAGCTTACGCGCACCGACTAATCCCCCGCTGCAAACATGAGACTTTGCCTCATGCCCTGGAGTCCAAATGGTTCAATTTTAGTTGCACTAGAACGTGTTCCCCATTTCCCGATATACCCTGATTATCAAGAACTTCCAAAGACCTCCTTACTTTAGGTCAATAGACAATTATCAAGGAGGAAGTCAGATTTAGAAATAGGTGCATATGTTATGTCCCAGGTCGGATCTCTTTCAATCACGGAGAGGGGACAAGATATGGCTAACTAGGATAGAGGGATAGAGAGGTAGAATATTGCATATGCTGTGTTCCAAGTCGGATCATTTCAATCACGCAGAGGAGACAACATATGACTAACAGATAGAAAGAATTTCATAGATAAGGAGGTGCGTAGAAATAGAGTTGCATATGTTGCATTCCAGGCCGGATCTCTTCCAATCACGTAGAGGAAGCAACATATGATTGACAAATAGAAAGCAAGAAAATAATTTCCTATAGACCTACTTTATCAGAACCCCCCAGTCGCCCTATCAGAACCAGAATTAAGGACATAAGTCCGTACATCAAAGAAAAGTTGAACCACCGTTCTAGATGCGTATTAATTTAGTGTATCTTGTGGGTTCCAGTGTTTATCTCACTGCTCAATCTACCCGAGCGTCGTATGGTCAGTCCAAACAATTCTATCTAAATCCACACTGTCAAATCCTTCGTGCCTACCAGGACATTGAACACAGAGTCTAGACAATTCAGATTCGGTCCCTTACACATGTTTTAAACTGCCCGTTATCACTTTTATCTTTATATCACTTCCTAAAACAACCTACTAAAGAAAGACATCTAAGGAAATAAAAAATTGTCTTCAAAATGAATCAGTTTAAGATAAGCTCAGGAGTATAGAGAAGAAAACTCAAACCGTAAGTCACCGATTGAATTTGCATCCAGAAGGTCTGAGAGCAGCACGCATAATCTTAGAACAGATCTGAAAATTCTTCACATCGTTAAGCACAAACCCCAATGTGTGATCCCCTCCTTTCTTCCTTTACCGCAAATGACACATACTCTCAAATAAAGTTCTGAGTGTTGTACATTTGAGAGATGCATCCTATCATGTGCCTGGAACAACCACTACCAACAAACCGAAGTTTGATGATATGCCTCCATAGCTGCTCCAGCATAGAGCAGGATTAGTTGGCCTTTGGAACCCAGTCCATTTTGAAATTGGTTTGACCTTTTTCATCATCGCAAGGAACTATCTCCCACGACATATCCTGCTTATCACAAACAGAAGATGTAGAAATATTAGAAGCATTAGGAGATTTGGGAGAGTGAACCTTCAAAACCCATTTGTAGTTGGGTTTAACCCATTTCTTTTTCGATCTGATGGGTGCCCCAACACTTGTTTCAGAACTTGAAACTGATCGTCAAGATGATTTTGACCTAACCGGTCTTGGGTTCACAGGAGCATCTCTTGAACTTGACTACTGGGCCGACATTCCCTTCTTTCCCTTGGGATTTTGATTCTTTGCCTTTTGCGCGTTCCATTCGCCATTGTCTGAATGTGACCTTGAGGGGTTTCTTTTGAAAAATCTCCCTCTTGGTGCGTTCTGCTACCCTTGTGCATAGTAGGGAACGTATGTGCAATTTGGACAATTTCTGGCAATGTGTCCAAGTGTTCCACAGTGAAAGCAGGTACTTTTCTTCACTGGGAAGTTGTTTCTTCCTGTCCCTAGTGGCGTGTCCTTACCTTGTTCCTGGTTGTTCCCACATGCACACTTGTAGCAGGCTGGCTGTTTCACTTAATTTGGTGGCATGTATTTTCAACAGCAGGTTGATCAGAAGTAATTGAGTTAGAAGCAACAGATTTGGAGTTCAAGGAGTCATTTGATTGATAATCATCAGAATTTGTAGAACTAGAATTAGTTATGTTCTCCTTGTCCTCATCCTCTACTACTTTACCTGCACAAGAAGTAGAAGCATTAGAATCGTTCAGCTCAACACTTTTTGGCACAACCACGATATAATTATCAAAGATATCATCAAATATATCGAAAAAATTTGAGTCATCAGACTTTGATACAATTTTATTATCAGACACACTCTCTTCAGCTGCTTGCTTACAATGACTTAGTGGTTGATCTGCATAAGAAGTAGAAACATTAGTATTTGCAACTTGAGGACCACATCCTGACACAAATACAGTAGGTTTGCCATATTTGAGATGTGCCTCTGTGTCCGTTTCCTCTTTTGTCAAAGGGTTATACTGATAGGTGTGATTAAAAGGAGGAGGCACTTTATTATACCCTAAACCCTTTTTCTGGTAATTTTTAAATCTCAAACTATTTTCCATCATTGATGCAACTACTTCACTTGACACATCAAATTTTCTGAAATTAAAATCTGCATTTTCAAACTTATTTTTCAATATGTCAAGAACTGTAGTTAACTCAGCAAGTTGTTCTGTCACAAATCTATAGTTTGCACATTTGTTGCTATACTCTTCCTGAAGTTTCCTAAAATCTTTTGTTTTGGATTCTAGTTGTGCTTTTAGAGGTTTTTGTCCTTTCCTGAGTTGATATCCTTCGTATTTTAGGTCCTCGTTCTCTCTGTGTAATAATTCGATATGCTCAAGTAAATTTTTAACATTATCAATGCATGTTTGAGAACAAAAAATTTCATTGACTTTGGTGTTTGAAGAACTCATTGTTTACCAAAAAAAATCCTTTGACTAAAAACTCAAAAGTCAACCTTAAAAGTCAAACCTAAAAGTCAAACTTAAAAGTCAAACTGAAAAGCTAAATTTGAAAATTTGAAGGTTTAAACGAGAAAGTCAAAGTTTAAAGTCAAAAGTCAAACTTGAAAGTCAAAGTCAAATTTAAGGTCAAAAGTTAAAAAACTTTGGGTAGAAAATGAAAATTAAAAATAAAAGAAATTGATTTTTTGGGTTAAATGTGTTAAAAATGCGAAATTAGGAACCGAAGATATAATATTTGAATTAAAAAGGGAAGGAAAGAAACATCTAGCAAGCTAGATCAAGTGGAAAAGGCGTTGAGGTGTTGAAGCGAGGCACCTGGGTTCGATCCTTGGCAACCCCCAAAATCGTTTCTCCCTTTGCCCTTTTTTTTAATAAGATGCTGCGAACTTCGAACCCTTTGATCGAAGACTCTTGTTGGCCGAGGTTGCGATGCGAGGACAAGGCTGAGCCGTGAACACCGAGGACCGCAAACGAGCAAGCCGTAAACTCTGAAGGCCGTAAACTAGGGATGAGAAATTGGACCGAAAACCCGAACCGAACCGAGAACCAAACCGAACCGAACCGAATTAGACCCGAATAAGCAATTCGATTCGGTTTTCGGGTATCTATATAAGGCTTATTCGATTTTCGGGTTTTTGGGTCCGGGTTACCCGAATAAGGGGTTATTCGGTCCAAAAAACCGAACCGAATATGAAGAGTCTTTTTTCCCTTGCGGCCTTGCGTGAGTCGATTTAGTGTTTAATTTGTTTCTTTAAAAAGTTTGTTATGAAATCATAAGCTACAAAAGTCATAAAAAATACAATATTTATTCGGGTTATTCGGGTTATTCGACTCCTTAATCATCTTGTACATGTTATTTGGGTTATTCGGGTTATATACTTATAGATAGATTTTTGGGTGTTTTGGATGTTTAATATTTAGTGTTTAATTTGTTTCTTTAAAAGATTTGTTATGAAATCATAAGCTACAAAAGTAATGCAAAATATTCGGGTTATTCGACTACAAAATCATTTTGTACATGTTATTCGGTTTATTCGGGTTATATACTTATGAAATCATAAGCTTCAAAAGTAATACAAAATATTCGGGTTATTCGACTACAAGGGTTATTCGGGTTATTCGACTACAAAATATTCGGGTTATTCGGGTTATTCGACTCCTTAATCATCTTGCACATGTTATTTGGGTTATTCGGGCCGGAACCGAACCGATTGAATAATACCCGAACCGAACCGAACCCATATTGCTTATTTGGTTCGGTTTTCGGTTCATACAATTTGCTTTATTTGGTTTTCGGTTTATTTGGTTCGGTTCGGTTCGGTTCGGTTCCGACCTGAATAACATCCCTACCGTAAACTGCTGAGTCGTAAACCCGCCTGACCGAACACGTGTCTTCGGACCGTAAACTCGCGAGACCTCGGACCGTAAACCCTCAGACCGCAAATCGTTTCCGGCCGCAAGGAAACCCTAGCTGTTGGTTGTACACGCCGCCACCCCCTCGCTGGTTACGACCAAAAACAACGTTTTTTCGATTTTGTAGCTCCAAAACTCGATCAAAAACTCATTTTTATCAAAAACGCGAAGAACAAACCCCCCTATTTTGCCAAGATCTATCCAAAAACGAAGAAATCCTTCAAAAATAAGATCAAATACACTCCAGATCTGACAAAAATGATTGATACAACCTTGGTTTGATACCAATTGTAAGTCCCCAAATATGCTTATGTATCAATCAGATCCGTTTGATGGTGCAGAATCCCAATCAAACGGATGATGCCAGATCTAATGAAGAAGAAGGAGAAGAAGAACAAGTGAATCTATGATGTATTCAATGAATAGAATGATGCTCCATACACGTAGTACACACACACACACACACTAGTTCTTCTTTCTCTAAAACACCTTGGATTTCACACACTTAAGCTCCTCACTTCTCTCAACTGTCTCTCTCTACCATATGCTCTTGCCCCTCACATATGCACTCCTCTCCCAATATATATGAGACATGGACCGTGAACAGGTTCACGGCCGTAAACCTGTTCACGGCCGTAAACACAACCGTAAACACATATATAGCCATAAACACCAAGTTGTTTACGGTCCTAGACATAAAAATACATTTTCCTAGAAAAGCAAAGTATAAACCAATATTTAGACCCAACATCCACTCGCGACAATATACTCTGATTCACAAATAGAATCAACCATGGTCTCCTGCTTGGAACTTTTCCAAGTTACTGCTCCTCCATTAAGGGTAAACACCCAGTTTGACTGAGAACGGAAGTTGTCTCTGTCTGTCTAAAAGTTGGCATCACTATACCTAGTAACTCTTAAGTCATCACTGCCACCAAGCACAAGGACCCAATCCTTAGTTCTTCGTAGATACTTAAGTATGTTATTAACTGCTATCCAATGAGCTTTACCCGGATTTCCCTGATATCGACTACGATTCTCAAAGCAAAAGCCACGTCAGGGTGAGTACATGTCATATCATACATGATTGATCCAACGGCAAAAGCATATGAGACTCGACTCATTTCGGCTATCTCTACATCGATACTCAGACTTTGAGTCTTACTCAACTTGGTATTAATTTGGATAGGTAACTTCCCTTTCTTTAAATTCTCCATGCTAAAACGCTCTAGCACCTTATCTAAATACATACTTTGACTTAGGCCAATTAGTCTTCTACTCCTATTTCTCAAAATCCTTATTCCTAGAATATAAGCAACCTCTCCCATATCCTTCATAGCAAAACACTTTCCAAGCTGGGACTTAACTTCTTGCAATGTTGGAAAGTCATTTCCTATAAGTAGTATGTCATCAACATACAATACCAGGAAGGTGACTATACTCCCACTAGCTTTGGCATATACACAATATTCATCCTTACTTCTAGAGAAACCAAACTCTTTCACTTTCTAATCAAAGCAAATATTCCATCTACGAGAAGTTTGTTTCAATCCATAGATTGATTTCTCAAGTTTACACACTCTATTGGGGTATTTAGCATCTACAAAACCCTTTGGCTGACTCATGTAAACATCCTCAGCTAACATTCCATTAAGGAGAGCGGTTTTTACATCCATCTGCCAAATTTCATAGTCATGAAATGCAGCTATGGCTAACATAACCCTAGTAGATTTAATATTAGCCACTGGTGAGAAGGTCTCATCATAGTCAACCCTTGGGGTTTGAGTAAAGCCCTTCGGAACTAGTTGATCCTTGAAGGTGTGCCCCTTTCCATCCATGTCAGTCTTCTACTTAAAGATCCACTTGCACCCAACTATTTTACAACCTAGTACATTGTCAACCAAGTTCCAAACTTAATTGTCATACATGGACTGGATCTCTATCCAATGCCTCTTTCCATTTATCAGACTCAGGGCCTGCCATGGATTTCTTGTAGTTAGAAGGTTCGTCCAAATTTACGAGTGTACTATCACTAATAAACGTATCACCACCCATGGTTATATGGAAACCATAAAACTCTGGTGTCATTCTAACTCGAGTGGAACGTCTAAGAGGTAACGAATCGTCAGTAGTTCAACAGGAATTTCTTCCTCGGGTTGGGTGCTAGTGTTTGTCACACCCCGAAAACCAAAGGCGGAAACATTTCCGGGGTTGACTCCACGTTGAGTATCAAATCCAATGCACATAGTAAAGCAGTAATCACAAAACATTACATTACATAATATTGTTTACATCTGTTTGAAAGTAAAGTTGTACAAGTGTTTTACATATTTAATATGAACAAAAGTAAAGACGAGTCTTCGGAACGCTCCGTCTTCTCCAAAAGGTGGCAGTGTACCTGTCTAACGCTGACCTGAGAATACAAGCGGTTTGAAAATCAGCATAAAGTTGGTGAGTTCATAAGCGGTTTAGTTTTGAAAATATCGAGTTTCCTTTGTTACAATTTCAAAAACTGTTGGTTATGTCATTCCAGGAAAATCCCATATTTTCCTTATAGTTTTAGTTATTCGTTTGTTACTTTATCCGTTTATGAGTTGATGTGCTACCCAGGAAAATCCCATATTTTCCTATGTGTTGAGTTGCCTATTTGTATCTAAGTTCGTTACTGGTTGTTATGTTATCCCAGGAAAATCCCATATTTTCCTATGTGTTGAGTTGCCTATTTGTATCTAAGTTCGTTACTGGTTGGTTCTTAGGATTGATTTCGAAGTACTAGTAATTACCATGTGTATAGTATTAGTTAAGTATTCTAAACCCTTAGATATTCTACATTCGAATGACTATTATCTACTAACTTAGTTGTATTTTCGAATATTTGGAATCACACAGAAGCATACATTACAGTATTTTTGAAGTTCTGTTGAGTTCCAAAAGAGTACATTAGTTGTATAATCGAAGCTCTGTCGACATTTTGAGGCGAATATATTCGAAACTCATAAGAGGTCCAGAGGCGTATTTCCGTATTTAATTTGAAACTCTGGTGACACTCAAGGGGTACACTAGCTGTATATTCGAAGTCTTAGTGTCATCCAAAGGCGTTAATTCGCATTCGTATTCCTATTTCTATTCGTATTCGTACTATGCTATTGGTTAGATTCGTATTCGTATTTGTTCTATCCTATTAGTTATATTCGTATTCGTTCTATCCTATTAGTTATATTCGTATTCGTGCTTTCCTATTAGTTATATTCGTATTCGCATTCATATTCGTACCAACCTAATAGTTATATTCGTATTCGTTCTATCCTATTAGTTATATTCGTATTCGCATTCGTATTCGTACTAACCTAATAGTTATATTCATATTCGTTCTATCCTATTAGTTATATTCGTATTCGCATTCGTTTAGTATTAATCTTAGTTATGATTAGTATGATTTCTTATTCAAAGAGAATATAGTTGTAACACTTTTAAAAGAAATCTATGTTTAGTCTAACTGTTTAACCTACAATTCGAACCATTAGTTATCACACTTTTTATTATTAAAATCATACATGAAATAAAACATTTGAAATGAAAATACGTTTAAGTACAAGATTTCTTGTACTTTTTCTTGTATTCCCCCCTGAAAACGTTGAAAACCATTTGAAAAACGCATGAAAAAGGGTAGGGGTATGAACTCACCGGACGCGAAAATGTGACGATTTCGGACACTAAACGTCGGTTCGGGGCCTGATTACTCGTGATGTCCCTATGTAAAATGAAATAATGTCCATATATATCTAATTAGATTTACAATCACTAATTATATGGAACATTATACTCCAATGAGATTAAACACCTCAAAACGAGTGTTTGGAGTGACCCGGGTGACATCTACGGACGTGTAATGGTACTAAGGACTTGGGATTTGAGTTTACTCCCCAAGAGTAAACATTTTAGGGAGTTTACAACCATAAAACACATACATACATGAGTTCACGGCCGTGAACTCATGTTGGTATGATTTTGAGTGCTTAATGGCTTGTTTGGACTTGGGAAATGTGGGAATGGACTTCTAAAATGCCTTGGAATAAAATTATGGGACTTATACCATGTTTAAGGGAGTTCACGGCTGTAAACTTGGAGTTTACAGGGTATACTCTCCTATGGTCAAGAATAATTATTTTGGGCCACAAGGAACAATCACATGTGATTCTAGTTAATTTTCCAAGCCTTGTTATGAATTTAGGGCACCATTTAACTCACATTTAGGAGTTTACGGCCTAAGAGCATGATCTATGGCCGTAAACTCTTATTAAGAGGATGTTTGATGTGTTTATGGTCCCCAAACTATTTTTAGATGGCTCTAGGATTTACCACAAGGCTATTGGTTGAGTTTCAAGACATTTGGACAAGTTAAAAGGGGTTTACTCTCCATTTTTGAGGGGTTTACGGCCTAAGCATGACCTTGGCCATAAACTCCTATTTACTCCTCAAAAATTATGTTTATGATGTTCTAAGGCAAATACCATTATTCTAAAATTCATACCTAAGCCTTGTTTGAGTCTAGGAAGGGTTTAAGGGCTAAAAACCCTTTTAATTTAGTGTTTACGGCCTAGGCACCTTCCTGGGCCGTAAACTCTTTCAAATCCCTCAAAATCCATGTCTAAAATGTTCTAAGTCCAATCCATGAAGTCATTTAGCCATATCTAAAATCTAGTTGTGGTTTGGAAGGGTTTTGTTGCTCAAAAACCCCCTTTAAATGAGTTTACGGCCTAGGATAGTTATAGGACCGTAAACCCATGATAATGGTCCTAATCCATGGTTTAAACTCGAATTTAAAGGCTAAACATGATACACAACGAGTTAAGGAAGGTACCTTGGTGATTGGAAGCCTTAAACTTGTGATTTAGACCCTTAAACTTGGATTTAGGAGAGAGGTTAGAGAGAGAGTAGAGAGATGAAGCAAAAAGCTTCAAATGAAAGCTTGAACACGTTTAAATAGGTCCTAAAACTTGGACACGATGGAATTCTACCCGATACCGGCACTAAACGGGGCTTTTGGTCGCACCCGATTAAGTTTCCGTAACTCGACGGGGACGTTTCTAAAATTTCTAAATTATACAATTTGGGCTAACTTCGTGAGTTCCTAACAGGTTTGGACACTCATTAGATTATAATAAACATATAAGTTTAAATAATTTAACCCCAAACGAAAACAGAACGAATTTGATAAACGGCGAATTTTTCGGGTAGAACGGTTTTCGGCAATGAACAACTTTGGGTTGTTACAGTGTTAGAGGTTCCTTCATCGCTTGGCTCTTGAATTTCTTCAAGACCAATTGCACTCCCACTATCCTCTTTTCATATGAGCTATCATCTGACCTTAAGTCGAATGATTCCAACACTCCATCGTTTTGGAGTTGAGCAATGTGTTTCTTGTTAACATGTCCAACACGACAATGCCACAAGCATGCCTTGTCTAAACCATTAGACGATTCAATTTGCAACACACTATTTCCTAAATTGTTTACAACCATCACAGTTTCATACACGCTATCACAAGGTTATGCTTCAAAATAAAATACACCATTATAATAACCATGAACAGAACCATTCTCATTATCAAAAGAATATCTAAAACCTTGTTTATAAAAACCATGAAATGAAATAATATTTATTGTCATTTCTGACGAGTGGCAACAATTATTTAAATCTAAACATAACCCACTACTAAGCATTAAAGAATAAAGGCCAATCTTGGTAACAATTGACGATCTCCTATTGCCTATAATCAGGTTCATCTTCCCATGCTCCACATCTTCACTTCTTTTTAGTCCCTGCAAGTAAGAGCAAATGTGAAAACCACACCCTGTATCAAGAACCCAAGATTTCGAATGTGATGAGTTTTTAGATAAAATAGTGTAAATACTTGCCGAGGGTGGCTTAACCTTGCCATCCTTTATGTCTTGCAAGTACTTGGGGCAACTTATCTTCCAATGCCCTTTGTCATAGCAATAAAAGCAAGTAGCCTCCTTCGGATCATAGGCAGGGGGAGCTTCAAAACTAGATTTGCCTTTAGGGCCATTACTTGACGACCTGGCTTGAGACTTTCCCTTCCTGTTTTGTTTCAAGGGAGATTTTCTCTTCTTCCCTTTCCCTTGCCTATGGCCAAGATGTGGGCAGCAACAACAGCAGGAGTGGAGGTAATACTCTTTGCCTTCATTCCACCCTTGGCGATTCTCAGCAAGCTTTGGAGTCGACTCCATGTAGTTTCCTCCTTGTTCAAATGATAGGTCATCACAAATTGATCATAACAACTAGGTAATAAGTGCAAGACTATGTCAATATCCAATTCCTCATCAAAGTTAACATTGAGCTTCAACGGACGATCCACATAACGTTGCATGCGTTGCAAGTAGGTCGTAACGGACTCTCCATCCTTCATCTTGCTGTTTATGAGCGACTTGACTATTTCGTACCTTTCTTGTCCGACTCGTTGATGGTACTTCTCCATCAAGTCCTTGTACATCTCATAAGGCCAATAGTCCTCATAGAACCTTTGCAGTTCGGGAGTCATAGTAGCCACCATGATGCATGCCACTTTGGTAGCATCATTGCAGTGTCTCCTATATTCAACAATTTCTTCGAGAGTAGATTTAGTTTCATCAATCTCGTTTAGCTCCTTTTCGAGAACGTATTCCTTTTCCTCGAAGCGCAAGGCCATTCTGATGTTATGGATCCAATTATTAAAATTAGAACCATCAAAGGTGAACTTCGAGCAGATGCTCAAGAGCGAAAAGTGGTTGGAGTTGTTGGTGGAGGATCCGGAAGCATTGTTTGAAGTTGACATCTGAAAAAGAAAAAGGATACGATTTGATTAGATAAAAAAATCCTCAATATAACACCCAAATGAAATATTAAGGCTAGGATCCAACTAAATAATTCACAATTCAGAAGAGGGATGTCGTAATCTAATTGCAAATTATTTAAAGGTAGGTAAATGACGATTTATCAATTTCACCACCACGAAAATGAAATTTAAGCGAATTAAGTTTTAAATGAAATTCCTAGATCTTTTGAGATTCATTGAACTAATCAATGACATGTTTAATCTCGATTATGCTATTTCCATTTGTGACTGGGATACCGAGGATCACAAACAAGGTGTGAATAACCATGGAAATTAGTTTGGTACTCTCGATGTTATTTATCATCTAATTAATGTGCCGGTTAACCACACACGCTCCATTAATCAACGATAATTTACGAGCTACCCATTGCTACCCTTTATTAGTCCACATTAGTGTGTCGGTTAACCACACACGCTCCACTAACGACTTTTATAAAGTGCAATGTGCAATTTCATGGATTAGCATCAAATTCACATTTTTCCTAAACTAACTAAAATTGAGAATTTTATGAAAACATTTAGTTACTTCATATATTTCATTATACTTATTAATAATAATTAAGTGTCCTATCAAACCCGTTCGGCTAACGACCCTCCACTAGTCAAGAGAGCGGTGGGTAAGGGTGGATACCCAATGTCGGTCATTTTATATACCGCTTCCTTAAACTCCCCTTATAGATCAGCTTCGTGAATGATGTCTACTAACGGTAAGACTGACTTTTCTTATACACACACACACACACACACACACACATATATATATATATATATATATATATATATATATATATATATATATATATAAGGGTGTATTTTAAACTTGTAAAATACTAGGGTTCTTAAATTTTAGAATTTCAAAATTAAACTATTTAATTTAAATTCTAAATTTTAAAACCAAGGAAGTATTTGTAAAACATTTCAAAAATACTAGGTTCAATTTTTAATAATTAAATTAACAAATTAATTTTATATTTATCAAAAACTTTAACCCAATCATGAATTCATGATAAGGATACAAAATTACTTATTAAAATATCCAATTTTAAACAATTAAAACGAATTTAAGGTAATTATCCTAATCAATCCATGAGACAATTATCAAAACTGAAAATTTAGGATCTGACAGTGCAACTCGTCGAGTTCAAAGACCAACTCGATGAGTTCGATGAACATAATGACGATTATGTTCCCTTCTCCTTGAACAATTCACAATTATATCATATTCAACAGAAAACTAATCATAGTCTCTGATACCACTGATGGGGTTTGAGCATAACAACAACTCTTATGTGTGCATGCAACCCTAATGCTTTGGATTTAGGTTTTCTCTAATTGAGCATGCAAACTTGAACACAAAAGAAGAAATCCTAGGAAGTGTCTACAATTTTCGAAATCTATATAAAACTAGGGTTTGGTTA
The DNA here is from genome assembly GCF_051521515.1 of Lactuca serriola. NCBI lineage: Eukaryota > Viridiplantae > Streptophyta > Magnoliopsida > Asterales > Asteraceae > Lactuca > Lactuca serriola. The sequence continues at coordinate 270,321,005 of NC_136412.1, read as the reverse complement.
CATACCTTGATTGTTATATTGTAATAACAACGATTCCCTTATAGATCTTGAGGCTTGAGAACTTAGTGTCACAAGTATAACACCTCTAATGGCTCATAAACACATAATGCAAGAGAATGATATGAGAGAGGAGGAGGTGATCAAAAATTCGGTTCTTGATTCTTCTAAATAGTGGCCGAAAATCCAAGGCTTAAGGGCTCTATTTATAGTGCACCAAGGATGCTATGAATAACCCTAATATCAAATATGGTAATTATTCATCTCCTTTGATTATCCATATATGATAAGATATTCTAGAAACTCTAGAATAATCCTACATATATCATTGAAATCATCCACCACCTTCCCTATGAAGGTTCTGGACCCTTTTGCCCAACTATAGAACAATTGCACTTTTAGTCCTTACACTTTTAATTAATTCATTTAATCCCAAAATTAATTTCAAATTAATTTTCGATTAAATATTAATTAATAACATGATTACTAATTAATATATTATTGCCATAACATATTAATAAATCATTTATTCCAATTTATTAATCAATTAATAAATTCTTCCTCTTCCTCGATGAATCATCCTGTCTAGTTGCACGTGTGAAAGCAACCCAAAAGGACCATGCCACTATCAATTCAAGTACATACCAATTATAATTATGGGCTTTGACACATAATCCAACAATGACATGAGTATATGCTTAGATAGACTGGTAGGGCCTTGCTTACTACTTGTATATTTACATGCTTTGTTTGGTTGAAATAGACCTTTTGGGTTGAAATATACCTGTTTGGCTGAAACAAACCTATTGTGTTGAAACATATCTATTCAGTTGAAATAGACTTGCTCGGTTGAAACGTGTCCTTTTGATTGAAATAGATATGTTGGTTTGAAACAAACCTATTGCTATTATGTATGGTTTATGTATTGTATGTGATATTTTGGAAAATTCACTAAGCTTTAGCTTACAGTTGTGAATTAAATGTTTCGTGTACATCTGAGGATTGTGGGAAGGGGAACGTGTAACTGTACATATTTATCAATAACTTTCATGTTTGAGATTCTGTATTGTTATGATACTCTGATTTTTGGGTTTATGTTTTTGGAACAATGGTTTTATGCAGGGGCGGAGCCAGGATTTAAGAATAACGGGGGGTTACACATAGATCGATAGGGCCACTAATGGATACTTTAATTTTTGAAGTTGCTATGGTCTAAGTTTAGTACATAATCGTCTAATCTTATCATGTTGGTTACTTGGATAGTTGGATAGCTTAAGATTGAATGTCGTTTTCCTGGATTACGAATCAAAAAATCTAATTTTACCCCTCCTACATCTGGAATATCATTTTATTCTGGTTCAATATTATTGTACTCTTCCATGTTACTATTCCTATGAGGTTGTGGGTGTGCATTATGAATATCCTATTTAGTATTATCACTAACCGGATGCAATTGAGGCTCACATGTATCCTCTATTCGTTTGAAAAAAGAATCGATGGTTCTTTTCTTGCTCGTAATTTACCCTATAATTATAATAAACCAAATTATCAAATTATAATTAAATTATTATTTACAAGTATTATTAAATAGCATATGCAATAAGAAATAAAATTTACCTTTTTAATTAAAGAATTGAAATCGTTTGAGTGTAGACGAAAACAATCTGTTAACTGAAAGCTAACCAATTCGACGAATAAAAATAGCTACGCTTAGACTCTTAATAATCGTTGATTAACCCACACTATTTATAAATAAATGGTGGTAATATAGCTATAACAAATGGGGATAATATAGCTACTACGGATTGATATAAATGAGATATTAATCAAAATAGTCAATTAAAAATAAAATAAATTGGGTGATACAGTCGTTTTAAAGAATTAAAGTGAAACTGGGCCTTAAGTTTAGACAATTCTCATGCCAACTTCATTAACAAAATGTTTTTTAATATATGATAATTGTTTTTTTTAATAATTGGAAGAGGCTAAGTGTTATTAACTATTCAATGTGGGCCAAAGTTTAGTGATGAGTAACTCTTTTTATCGACAATATTGCTACACTTTTAAAAGTGATCGGGGGTGGCCAAGCATCCGGCAGCCCCCCTATTCACTCCGCCTCTGGTTTTATGGATGATTGGTTTAATGAAAATGTCTTTTATGTTATTTTAAAAATTGAAAATTTTACTATGAAAATTTGGACGTTACATGATAACCAACAACAACATACAACTACGATTCCCCTTTTAATCGATTCATTCCTACGACGACCATTGTTGTTGATTTCTTGACTGATGTCACATAAGGAAGCCATTAGAGGAAATGTGGTCATCGAAAAGAAAGGACATGGAACGAAAGTAGGGCGGGCGTTGTGGTGGAGGTAGTGGTTGTCTAATATTTTTTTAAACGATGAGCTTATATATTCCTAAATACCAATTATGTCTTCTAATAAGACTTAAACCTATGAATTTTCATTTGTGAGTTAGTTCTTACAACTAGACAAAAGAATATTTATTGGTGGTTGTCTAATAACAAAAGAGGTTATGATTTAATTTTGTTTTTTGAAAATAATAAAATAAAATTAATTTGAGAGAAAGGTAATTTTTATTTTAAATTCCATACCGATGGCAGGACAATGCCAATTAGATGAAGATGATCAAACATGCCACATAGACCGATACTAAATGGAACATGTTGTAACATATATGGTAACAATTTAAAGATTTTAAAATTTAATTTTACGCATTTAAATGTTTAACGACGAAATCATTACAACCAACACTTTCTCTACTAATTTATCATAATCCTTTTATTAAACCTTGCTTATATAATATGCGAGTTCTATCTAGCTTCTATATAGTATTTTCTTTATTTTTATTTTTTATCTAAGTGTTCCAAGTAATTCATTAAAAAGTAATGTCAATCACTTGAGTTGCGGTGACTTGATAAGACATGTGGAAGATCTACTCAGCCCACGTAGTTTCATGTTTACATATAAGATTATAAGGGTGAACATAGACGGGTACCTGGCTATTTTTCATGGAACCAGAACCGAAACTGGAACCGGTGGTTCCTAAGATGCTGGAACCGGAACCGCCGGTTCCGGTTTCGGTTCCGGGTATCCACTTAAAAAAAATATATTACAAAATTTAGTTACAAAAGCAAATAAATTATCGGTTCTCAATGGATTGCTTTTCATTTATGTAAGAAATGTGTATGTATTTGGATATAGTAAAATCCTCATTTTAGAAATTCAATATGATGTAACTGTGTTTCTCTATATTTATATGTATGGGGATGCAATATGGTTATATGGACATAGTAATTTTATAAACAGTGAGAATTATAATGGAAATTGTCTACTGATTGCATTGCTTTGTAAAACACCAAATGAACAGAAAGCTATTGATTTAGAGTTGGAAAAGAATTCATTGATGTTTAAATATGAATTTTAAATAATACTTTGGTCTCGTAAACATTATAATAGAAGAGTTTCATTTGATTTGAATTGAAAGAATATATATATATATATATATATATATATATATATATATATATATATATATATATATATATCGGTTCCGACGGTTACCCAGCGGGTAGCGGTTTTAGAAAAATGAGAACCGGAACCGGAACCGGTTAAGGCGGTTTCGGTTATGGAACCGGCAGTTCCGAGGTGGTTCCGGTTTTGAAAACGGGTACCCTCTTCTGTTGCTCACCTAAAGATTAGTCGGTATCCAAAAACTGACCCGAAACCCTCATTAGAAAGCTCCCTCTCCAAAAATAAAAAATAAAACCTTATCTCGTTTAAGCACGATATTTTGAAAAACTATATAAATTAAAATACAAAAATCTACTTTAGGTAATTGGATTTAACAATCTGGGCCAGTTTTTTGGTTTTGTCCCAAATACGAAGCCCATACTAGAACACGTTAATTTGAGCCTCTTCTTTTAAGTCTTTACATCAATCTAACTGTTGAATAATATGACTTACATTTAACCCGATTAAACTTTTTCTTCTTCGTGGAACGTGAATTTATTTCTTCAAGTAATTACTCTATATCACATTAATCCACAATTCTATTGGCAAAGATTCATACAGGTTACAAATTATATTTAACTAATATTTAAGTTATTTCGCATCGGTGAAGAACTCGTCCGTAGTTAATAAAATTATGTAAAAAAACAAAACATAACTTTAATGCTAGTGGTAACTTTTTTTCAATTCGTATATAAAAAATGTGGTTTACAAATGTCAACGGTGACGATTACACTATATCAAGTGGACCACAAAAATATCAAAATAAAGTTTCCATCAAAACAATTATATATAGAGAAGACAAATGAAAATAAGACATGGAAATGTATTTAAGGAAAATAATAAAAAGAAATTATATAAAGGACAAAAACCTAACTTTAAAATATAGTAAGAGACCCAAATCACAACTTATAAAATACAAATGATTTAACCATAAAATTATGAATAACGAAAAATGTTTCTATCAAAATTTATTTAGGCAGAAAGAGTATAAATGTAAAAACATGTTATTACAGGCAAAATCTATTTTCAAAGAAAAACTTACTTTGAATATTATATTATATGTTATAAAACTTACTTTGAATATTGTATTATATGTTATAAAAGTTCTAATATGACTTACATTTAACCCTAAAAAAACCCTAAAAATCATAAAAATCTATAAAAAAGTATTTAGACATCACAAATCTTTTTTTTTTATTTTTATTTTTTGAATTTATATATCAAAAAGTCGCAGGTTTTTTTAGAAATTCGCTGAAAAAAAATAAAAAATCGATTTTTCTTTTTTTGGTTTTAAAAAAAATCAGTGAAAATACATAAAAAGCTTCGAAAACTCATAATATAAAATAAAAAAAAAGATTTGTGATGTCTAAGTATTTTTTTTTTATGAATTTTTATGATTTTTAGGGTTTCTTGTTTTCCATATAACTTAGACCTATGTATATATATATATATATATATATATATATATATATATATATATATATATATATATATATATATATATAGAAAAAAGTTCAATAAAGAACCATAATTATTGGTTCTCCAAGAAACAATTTTTTTTCAAGTTCTAGAGCTTATTCTTTATCGAAAAAATAACTAAAAATATCTAAATTCATAACTTAACATTGTGAATGTTAAATATATTTTTCGGATTCACAATGTGAATTTAGATTCACATTGTGAATTTGACGAAAAAAATAAAAAAAAATTATTTTATCGATATTGATATCATTGCAAAAAGAATAAAAAGTTATGAATTTCTGTATTTTTAGTTTTTTTTTTTTTTTTTTGATAAAAATTAAGTTTTAAAAGTTGAAAAAAAATTGGTTCCTTAGTTAATTATAGTTATCTATTGAACTCCACCCTATATATATATATATATATATATATATATATATATATATATATATATATATATGGTTGAGTTCATTTGAGACAATGATATTTTGTAAGACATGGAGACAAAATCTGAAGCATTCAACTACCATGATCTATGACTGAGATTAAATCAAAACAAAATATAAAGAGGCGGTGACATTTTTGCAATTTTTTCAAACTTTATGATTAATGAAAGACACAGAGGGGTAGTAACATAACTTGACTTTTAATTGATTTGCAATTGTGATTCAAGCAATTTTATTCATCTTTCACGATCCAAAAAAACTCTCACCTACCACCGAACCCTAAAAATCATATTTCTTCCCGATTACAATCTTGATTGAAGAATCAGTTACCTTTCAACTTTCTCTTATTCTGATTTTGATTTTGCTTCACGTTGATCTTCCTGGTATCACTGAATCGATTGCGATTTTGATTATTGTACTTTTCTCCAAAACCCCTCGATAAAACCCTAAGAAACTGATTCTAGTTCTTCTAAAAACCATGATTTCATTCTACCACAAATCAAAGCTTGAATACCTTTGATTTTGAATATCTTGATTCTGATTATGATCATCAAAAATGGATATTTCAACAATCGGGTAAGATGAAACTAATATATCCTTTGGTTTATTTTTTATGAGTTTGATTTCTATAAATTCAATGTTTATATGATTTTTCTTTCTATATGATTTTGATTTCAATGAATCCATGGATTATTGATTCATTTTTCTTGATTTGGTAACTATTGGAATCTCTTGTTTGTTGTAAAGCTTTAGAATGTTATTGACTTTTTATGTTTGCAATTAATCTGAGTTAACTTTTTTCAAATTCGATTGACTTAACAACATTATATCTTACTAGATATTTATTTTGGTTTTATGCTTGTAAATATTAATAGAATTTTACAATGATTAATGTTTGCTGTTAATTTAAGATATTTTTTAAGAATATATATTTTGTTAGTCTTCTAGTTAGTATGTATGTAACTATAACTGACTATGGATGGTTAGAATAAATCAAATTCATATTCAAATTCCATGTCTTGATAATATTATGGTTTTTAATTAGTGTATGATTTTTCTTAGAAAATAAGAAATAATGTAATTTTATTAAAATACATTACAACTAAGTTAATTTAGAGTAAGTAGGATGAACTTGCTTTGGTAAACTAAGGAACTTATAACAAATTTTGTTGTATTGTTAATGTGATAGATCTAAAAGTATTTTGGTAACATGTAAGTAAGCGGAAATGTGGAATTTTGACTTGGGTAAATAAGGTTTTCTATAGAATAAGAAGGTTACATATTTATGTTGCATGTATGCTGCAAAATGTTATATACATACAATAAACAAGCACAAGAACAAAAAAAAAATAACAAATAAAAAGAATAGAGAAAGGTTGATAAGGAGGCTCATTAAAAATGGCGAGGGAATGGATCGATGTAAGGAACATATTAGAATGACGTGAATAAAATTTCTGGAAGATTTAGAAGTCTTTGATTATGTATGACATTGTAGTGTTTTTTTTGTTCGAATGTTGGTTATCTTTTTAATTTCGAAAAATTGGTATGGTTTTTTGAATTGCTGCTGAATGTTTCATAGAATAATAGTAATGGTTAAAATATAGTTATGCTTTGAACAATCAGGAATGTCATGCTTTTATCATGTATTTAACTCCATAGAAAACTGATTCTAATTTCATTTTTTTTTCGGATTTCATCTTGTTGATTCTGATTCATATCTTTTAAGATTTCATCAAGATAAAATTTTGATTACATCAAGACTTCATCGATTCAATAATTTTTCAAATACATCTCGTTCAGATTTGTGTTCTAATACTAATTTTGATCCATTTTCATCGCGTAAAAGAAATTGATATGCTCTTTCTTCTCCTTTAATATGTTATCTTGTAATATCACCTAAATCCTAATTTCTTTTCAACCCTAATTTTTTTTGATAATTATGTAATATAAATTCTGGATTTTATAATTCCAACAAATTAATGTTTCTTGATAATTATAGATAACATGCGTTGCTTATTAATACAAACCTTGATCATTACCATCATAAACTTGATATTTTTAGAATATTATGTTGCTTAATAATTCCAGAATATAACATTCTACAGAATTTTTGATGATGCTTTATAATAGCAACTTTGATCCCCATCATGAACTTGATGAAAGTCTACAAATTCTAGAATGTTTTATGTGATATTCTAATTTTTCTATGAAGTATAATGTATATTTTAGTATAATTTTTGATATGTTCTGAATTGTAATGTCTGATTTATTTGAATACTCTAATTTATTTTGTATTGGTATTTATTTTATATATATTATTGATTGTTATTAGGTTATATTTTAACTATTCTAATTATTATAATGTATGTTCTTGTAGAATATTCTACATATTATGAAATGTTATTGCATGATATTCTAGTTATTCTATGAACTAAAATGTGTGTTTTAATATAAAATTATGTATATTAAGTTTGCTATTATATTGTAACATCCCAAAAATCAAGGATAAAAAAAATTCATTTTTATTATAACCAAAACACTAATGTAACTTTGTTCAAGACATTTAAAAACATTTCAATTAAAAAAAATATCAGAGTCTAATCCCAAAGATCATATATTGCGGAAAACACGGGTGTATGCGCTGCGATCGTCCCAAGCTCTTTCATTTGAAAAATGGAGTATCTGAAACGAAACCGAAAACCGTAAGCACAAAGCTTAGTGAGTTCCCCAAATACCACATATAATGAAAACATACCATCAGGCATATCTGGGTGCCTGACCTACCCATTCGGTCTATTTCAACCGGATACTGCCGAGCATATTTGGGTGCTCGACCTACCCTTGTCAGGCATATTTGGGTGCCGACCTACCCTTGTCAGTAATATCTAGGTGCCCGACCTACCCTTCGATTTAATCCAATCGGATATTGAGTCTATTTCACCCATACCATTACCACATAATATCAAACAGAAAGCATCAAGCAATACATGCACGACTGACAATTATCACATGGACAATCATTATACTATAACATACAAGTGGGTCGGCCTTGGTACCTTCGACCCACGTATTCTACGAAGAGAGACTCACCTCGAATTCAAGAGCTTACTGAATGAAATCCCTAGCTGCTACTCGGACGCCTTCCCGAGCTATCAATACCAAAATATCACCCAATTAGCAATTGGGTTCCAAACCATGATCCATAATCCAAACTTATGGTAAAATGACCATTTTAACCTAGATCCAACAAGGCTTACAACCAAAGGCTAAGCTCAAAACCAACAAGGCCCAAAACTATACGATCCATAAAAACTCATTAATGACCCAGTTTTCCAAAATGGGCCCAACCCCATATGGGACTTAACCAATAACCCAACAATTCCTGGTCCAATAATAATTCTTCGATGACCCTAAGGTCCAAACCTATTAGGCCCAAAACCATTGGGCCCACCAAGGCCCAATACAAAATCTTGGCCCAACCAGACATACCCAAATAAGAGTCTGAGGCTCTTAATTTCCTCTGACCAGAAAGCCCAATCCACAAAACCCAAACCCATGCCCGAAGCCCAAGCATGGAAAAAACCCATAAGCCCACTGATTCGTGTATGCGGGGCTGATGGGTTTGAGCCATAAGAACATTCCTATGTGCACATGCAAACCCTAATGCTTGGATCTAGGTTTCTCTAATTGAGCATGCAATGTATCCAAGACTTTGACTGATAGATCTAATGAAAAACATTCAAATCATATATGAAAAACAGATCTAGAAGATTACCTTGAGTTGCTTGCTTGAATCTTCTTGTCCTTGGAGCTTAGAGTCACAATTGTCACTCCTCTAATGGCTTACAAACACCAACTATCAAGAGGATGATAGTAGAGAGAGAGGAGGAAGAGAAAATCGGCTCTAGGGTTTCTTGATTAGCAAGGGTGCCGATTTCCTCCTCCCAAGGGGTCTATATATACTAATGGCTACTAGGCTTACACCTTAAACCCTAATTGAATAACTTAGGCCCTAAGCAATCCAATAATCCTTATGGACTAAGCCTTGGACGATTTCTAGGCTCTTCCAAACCCTAAAATCGTCCACCCCTTATCCTTAAGGATTCATAGCCTAAAACATAACTATCACACATTTGACAGTTTATGCCCCTTTATTCAGTTAATCTCTTTAAGTCACCAAATTAATTCCTAATTAATTTATGACTTATATTAATCAAATAACAATATTATTATTCCTTATATTATACTCATAATATATTAATAATATTTCTTCTCTCATTATAAATCATCATGTCAAGTTGCTATGGTGAAGACAACCCAAAAGGACCATGCACAACCGGGTCAAATACTTGCCAAATATAGTTGCATCCTTAGACACTATTCCAAGAGTCTCCCACTTGGATAAGTCTAGTAACTATATAAGCATAATCTGGTTAGCAATCGTAGCTCTCAAAGACGCTGTCAAACTCTGATCTTATCAGTCATGTCCTTTAGATAAAGGATCGTATAGTCCTTTGTTTAGATATTACGCGGACAATTCTATGGAATCATTTGTCCAGCAGTTGGTTTCTCGATCTCAGATTTATTTGACATAGAACTTAATCGAACACATCAATTTAGTTCTGACCGGGCCCGACACATAAGTCAAATCAAATCATCGAGCGGCCGAGATATCGCTTTTACCCTCTTAGGATAAAAGTAACAGATAAACTTCGACTTATATGCATTTACTTATTCATTAACCAATTATACACAACAATGCGTTTTATGACATCAATTTACTGATGCGGTTTCGCATTATCAATATACAACCAATTAACAAATAACAAACCATATATCTAGGTTTTAAGACCATATGATATTATCATCTTGCGATCACCCTTTTTGTCACATTCCATAAAGTGATTCCAGCAAGCGCGAGTTTGTTCCAATGCTCAAAACTAGTTCATAAGCACTCATGAACGTTGTAGCAAACTTTTGCTATGTCTAATACCATTTAGACAATCTACACACCAATTCATGACAATCTTCATTCATACCTACTTCTAATATATGAACGATTGTGGACTGTTTGAATAATTCGATTATTCTCAATAAACTCAATTATTCTGGAAGTCAAAACATGCAAAGTGAAACAATAGTTAAACAATTAACATAAGATAGTAACTTTACTTATAAATAATACTCCTTTATTTAATCATCAAATGTCAATTACATTTATCTATTATAAGTTTCTAAACTATCTAATCTAATCTAATATCATCTCTCAGTCCAATACTCCTAGCATGCTGCAAATGCTTAACTCTACTCAGTCCATTCGTAAGCGGATCTGCTGGGTTATCTTCTAATGATATCCTCCTAACCACGAGGTGTCCTTCTTCTACTCGATGTCTAATAGAGTGATATTTTCTGTCGATATGACGAGATCTACCATGATCCCTCGGTTCCTTGGTCAAGGCAACCGCTCCTTCATTATCACAGAAAATTTCCATAGGCTCCTTTATGGCAGGTACAACTCCAAGATCACCAATGAAGTTCTTCAACCATATTGCATCCTTTGACGCTTCGCTCACTGCAATGTACTCTGATTCGCACATTGAATCAGCTACGGTTTCCTGCTTGGAACTTTTCCAAGTTACTGCTCCTCCATTAAGGGTAAAGACCCAGCCCGACTACGAACGATAGTTGTCCCTGTTGGTCTGGAAACCGGCGTCACTATACCCTCGCACCTTTAAGTCATCACTCCCCCCGAGGACTAAAAACCATTCCTTCGTCCTCCGAAGGTACTTAAGTATATTCTTGACCGCAATCCAATGGGCTCTGCCAGGGTTCCCTTGATATCTACTGACCATGCTCAAAGCAAAGGCTACATCAGGGCGAGTACAAGTCATAGCATACATGATTGAGCCAACTGCGGAAGCGTATGGTACTCGACTCATTTCTGCTATCTCGGCTTCGGTACTCGGACTTTGAGTCTTACTCAACTTGGCATTACTTTGTATCGGTAATTCTCCCTTCTTCGAATTTTCCATACAAAAACATTTTAGTACTTTATCTAAGTAAGTGTTCTGACTAAGTCCTATTAGTCTTTTACTTCGTTCTCTCACTATCCTTATTCCCAAAATATAGGAAGCCTCTCCGAGGTCCTTCATAGCTAAGCACTTCCCGATGTAACGCCTGTGTTTCTGGGCTTGTCATTAATGTTGATATAATAGTCTAGGTTAACCTTTGTAACCCGTTTTGAAATAATAGAAGTGTATTATTTGAGTATTATGTGTTTTGTGCTTAATTGCTTAATTATGTGATTTGATTAATCAAGAATAAAATGAGTGTCAAAATTTAAGTGTAAAATAAACTTGATATCATTGGATAATGTTGTAGTGGTTGAAACGAGGTTTTCGAATATATAAAGAACGCCCAAATCTGACTTCGTATGAGGAAGTTATGATTTTCTGAAGTTTCGACTTAGCGATGTGCGGCCCGAATACCCGATTTGAGAACGAGCGGTTTTTAGCCGAAACAATCTAAACGAGAATCGAAGATCTCGTTGTTAGTAGCGAAACGATGAAAAGTTAAGTGAGAACGGACGTCAAACGAAAAAGTTATGAATTTATAACGAAGTTTTTCTGTCCCGGCCTACTAAAAATAAATAATAAAATTAAATTCAAAATTAGCCGACAGGGTCTAAACGAAAGTTGTAGAGCGTAGTCTCACCTACGCGTGGATATAAAGAACGTCGAAAACGGAGTGCGAATGAAGAAGATATGAATTTCCGAAGTTTATTAAATATTAAATATTTAATTTTAATTCTAAATCTTGGTATTATCCGAAGAGGAGTCATCGGACTCATTCGGAGTACGCCCATCGTACTGCTGTACGCCCAGCGTACAGCGAAGCGTGACGTCCCTCGCACTCGAGTTCTTCGGATGACGCATGCCATTATGTTTCGGACGCGTACGCCCCGTGTACTGCTGTACGCCCAGCGTACTGCGAGGCTCCAGTCTCCTATAAATAGGATGCGAGGCTGCCGAGTTCTTTTTCTCTTTTTCTCTTTTCTCTCTCCTGTTTTGCATCGTTTAGCGTGCCATTTATACCCCGAAGCCCCGATAATATTCCCGAGCCCCGAAGCAAGTTTCGAAGCCCCGAAGATCCCGAGAAGTGCGATTCCCGAGCCGAAGCTCTGCCCGCGAGAAGTTCGATTTTTGTGTAGATTTTCCAAATCTACTGAGGATTACTACTTCTGCAAGTCGTAGTGCTGTTCGATCATCTTCTGATCAAGTGAGTGTGTAGTTACTTTCTTCTAATGCATAATTATGAAGTATTTTATACGAAATACGTGTTATGTGTATAATTTTGTTGTTATGTGTGTGAATGTATATTCACTCTCTTCTATCTCATAGATCTGAATTACTTTCTATGAAATATGTGTTATGTGGGTGTGCCTCATCTGTTATGTGGAATATATATTGAATGAACATGCTATACAGGTTTTAAACTATGTATAAACATATATATTTTTATCTACTAATATGTTGGGTAGAACATGGGTAGATAGTTGGTGTGTAATAAACAGATGAGAGGCCTCGATGTTGTTGTTGTTGTTGATCTAGTTATTCAGCGGAGTATGGATAACGACCACAGACTCTTTCTAGACAGTCCTGTGGAACGCTAGCAGGTTCATAACCTGTAGGTATTGTGAACGATGTGTTCACCGGTGTACTCTATCCCCCTCATGGTTGCCTTTAGGATATCTATTGTTGAGGAAACCCCTTAGCAGTAATGTCCGTCCCGATGAAAATCCTAGATTAGGTCCCTTGAGATAGATGTTGTTTTAGGGACGTAAAGTGAGGATAACGGGAATGGGTAATTGGGATAGTGATTGGTTGGTGAAATTAAATATAATTTATTTATTGTGGGTTGAAAACCCTATATGCTCACCAGGCTCCCAAGCCTGACCCACTCAGTTTTATTCATATTACAGGTAGTGGAGCGAGGGCATAAGATGGTTGAATCATCAAGTTGTTTTGCTTACAAGTCTGTATATGTATATATTTGTTGAATGAATTGTAATGTTATCGTTATGCTTTTGGTCTGTTTATCGGAACATGACATCCCGAATATTGTTATATAATGAAAAATGCATCTCTTGATGAAATGTTTTGATAAAATTTATTTTATCATATTTTGTTTTGGGAACAAATTCCGCAACTCTTTTAAATCAAAAGGATTTACTCTGAAAATTATTTTAAAAGCATAAATGAAAACGGTCTTTTCTGGCCGTGATTTTGGGGATGTTACAGTTGGTATCATAGCATTAGTTTAAGCGAACTAGGAATTTGTAGGATTTCTAGACTTAAACTTAGAATGCTAAGTGGAAATTTGAGTTAAGTGTCTGTTGGATTTTAGACACGAGCACTAGTTATTTTAGGAAAGTTGCCTAAAATGCTTTTATGTCCTAAATGTTATATGTTGCCATATATGATATTAATTGTTCGGATCTACGGTATGTTGCCGACCGGATCTGGAAACCTTATGTGTGTAGGATTCTAAGCGTATGCCTACGTTGTTAGAACTAGCATGTAAACGTTTCGGAGTAATAAGGATGATTTGAATATCTATCGTGAATGAGGATCTAATTTCACCTTATTCGGTGTGTAGATCAAAAATGGTGAGAACAAGGAGTGGCGTTGGAAACGCAGATGAAAACAGGAATCAACCGCCAGTGATTGAGCAAATACCTGTTGTAGCAGCAGCACCAGAAGCAATAACGATGGCTGGGTGCAAGTCATGATTCAGGCTATGTTAGCTGAACAAAGGGAAGAGATGTGACAGATGTTGCATGATAATAGGGATGAACCTATCATATCTATTGAGGAACCCGAATTGATTCCCGAGCAATCAGAGGAAGGGAACAATAGTCGCATTATGAGTCAAGTTGGGACTCAAGGAGAACGAAGGAACGATCCAGAAAGGAGAAACAACAAGGATGGGCGAATGTACAAGAACTTCTTGGGCGCCAAGCTGCCAAGTCTTTTTGGAAGCCCGAAGCCTGTTGAGATTATGGATTGGATCTCCGAAATGGAGATGGTATTTGAAAGTTGCGACTGTAGCAACAAACAGAAGACTGTCTTTCCAGTAAGACAATTGAAGACTGGAGTCTTGAGTTGGTGGAAGTTGTTGGCAGATACTATGCCACGAGGAGAAGCCCTGAAAATGTCATGGGAGGAGTTCTTGGAACAGTTAAGGGTGCAGTATTGTTCAGAGATAGATCTGATTGATCTGAACAATGAGTTCCAAAACTTGAAGAAGGGGAGGATGAGCATAGATGACTATGCTACTGCATTCACTGAGAAAATGAAGTTATTTCCGTACCTAGTGCCAACGGAACTATCCAAGATTAAGAGGTTTGCTAATGGACTGCCTGCCGACTTTGGTCCGACAGTCAAGATGACAACTACTCTGAAAACAACTGTTCGTGCAGCTAAGAATGTGGAGGCCCATCAGAAGGAAAAGGGTCTAGAAAGGATAGATGTTGGTGAAAAGAGGAAGTTCGATGGAACTTCAGGGTCCAACTAGAAAAACAAGTTCTCGAAGTCTGGTTCGAGGGGAGGTGGAGGCGAAGCGAAATGGTGCGACAAATGTAAGAAGAAGCATCATGGAAAATGTGAGGTAGTGGCCACATGCTACAAGTATGGAAAGCCAGTGCACTATGCCAATGAATGTACCCTCACTAAGAAAGTTTGTTATGGTTGTGGTGAGGAGGGACACATGTCGAGGGACTGCCCGAAGAAGAAGGAGGCAGCTAGACCCAACGTTCCGCCAAAGCCGAAGGCGAGAGCATTCCAGATGACACTGGAAGCTGCTAAAGATGAAGCTGATGTCGCTTCAGGTACCTTTCTCGTAAACAAATTGTCTGCCCAAATTTTATTTGATTCTGGAGCCAACTACCCCTTTATATCGCATGAATTTGGTAGAAAGATAGCTTTGCCTGTTGATAGACTAGATAATGCTTTGTTAGTCGAAGTTGCTAGTGGCAAGTTTGTACCTGTTAGTCATCGTATGAAAAACATCTTAATTGACTTGAATGGGAATAAGTTCCACGAGGAATTATTGTCTATAGAACTTAACGGTTTTGACATCGTTTTGGGAATGGATCGGCTTAGCGCCAATGACGCCGAAATTTTATGCAAGAAGAAAATAGTCAAAGTAAACCCGCCAGGGAAAGAGTCGTTTATGGTGTATGGAGATAAACGCAGAGTAAATTCTGGAATCATTTCATTGATGAAAGCCAGAAAGTGTTTGGTTAAAGGATGTACGTCGTATCTAGCATTCGTGATAGATGCTAAGAAGGAGAAAAAGGCGATGCAGAGCATTCCTATCGTATGTGATTATCCGGAAGTATTTCCCGAAGATCTTCCCGGATTACCGCCTGATAGACAAGTGGAGTTTAGAATAGACTTGTTGCCAGGGACGACGCCGATAGCAAAAGCACCTTATAGATTAGCACCGACGGAAATGAAGGAGCTGATGATGCAACTTCAGGAGTTATTGTACAAAGGTTTCATTAGACCTAGATCATCGCCCTGGGGAGCTCCGGTGTTATTCGTAAAGAAGAAAGATGGAAGTATGAGGATGTGAATTGATTACAGAGAGCTGAATAAAGCAACGATAAAGAATAGATATCTGTTGCCGAGGATTGATGACCTGTTCGATCAACTACAAGGTTCAAGTTATTTTTCAAAGATCGACCTAAGGTCAGGATATCATTAGCTGAAAGTAAGAGAGCAGGATATAGAGAAGACTGCATTCAGAACACGATATGGACACTACGAGTTCTTGGTTATGTCGTTTGGACTAACCAACGCTCCAGCAACATTCATGGATTTGATGAACAGGGTTTGTAATCCGTTCCTGGATAAATCTGTGATAGTGTTCATAGACGACATTCTGATTTATTCCAAGAGCCAAGAAGAGCATGACAGACACTTGCGAGAAGTGTTAGAAGTCTTAAAGAAGGAGAAGTTGTATGCTAAGTTCTCCAAATGTGATTTTTGGATTCGAGAAGTCCAATTCCTGGGTCACGTGGTCAACCAAGAAGGGATAATGGTTGATCCAGCAAATATTGAAGCTGTGATGAAGTGGGAGCAACCAAAAAGTCCCACGGAGATTCGAAGCTTTTTAGGATTAGCCGAATATTACCGAAGGTTTATCCAAGGCTTTTCTTCAACCGCTAGTCCATTGACACCTTTGACCCACAAAGGAGCTACTTATGCTTGGAGTGATAAGCATAAAGAAGCATTCGAGAAGCTAAAGACGAAACTATGTGAGGCACCGATACTTTCTCTACCCGATGGAGTTGAAGACTTCGCTATTTATAGTGATGCGTCTGGGGTTGGTTTGGGTTGTGTTCTGACCCAAAGGGATAAGGTGATCACATATGCGTCTCGACAATTGAAAGAGCATGAAAAGAACTACCCGACTCATGACTTGGAGTTGGCAGCGGTAGTTTTCGCTCTGAACATATGGAGGCATTACCTCTATGGCACGAAGTGCAAACTTTTTACTGATCATAAGAGTCTCCAATATCTCTTTAATCAGAAAGAATTGAATATGAGGCAACGACGCTGGCTAGAGTTACTCAAGGACTATGACTGTGAGATACTTTACCACCCCGGTAAAGCTAATGTTGTTGCTGATGCTCTCAGTCGGAAAGTCAATCTTGAAAGGAAAAGGCCAAGAGCGTTGAGAATTGAAGTTGTCTCGACAATTGTGGAAAGTATAAAGAAAGCTCAAGAGGAAGCTTCTGAGAAGAATGACCGAAAGGAGGAACGTTTGGGAAAAACGTTGGTGTTCGGTATTAACAGTCATGGACTGAAGGTGTTCCAAGATCGGATTTGGATACCTAAGACAGGAGGAATCAGAGATTTTCTGATGGAAGAAGCTCACAAGACCATGTACTCGATTCATCCCGGTAGCACTAAAATTTATAGGGACCTGAAACCCTACTACTGGTGGCCGACGATGAAGCTTGATGTTGCAAAGTATGTGGTCGAGTTTGTGACTTGTGCGAGAGTCAAGACACAACATCATAAACCGTACGGGAGTTTAGAACCATTGCCTGTGCCTATAGGTAAGTGGGAAGACATTGCTATGGATTTTGTTACTAAACTGCCCAGAACAAAGAATGGTCACGACATGAGTTGGGTGGTCGTTGATCGATTCACTAAGAGTGCGCATTTCATAGCGGCCAAGGAGAAATGGTCTACGGAGAAGCTTGCGAATTCTTACGTGAAGGAAATTGTGAGGCTTCACGGTGTTCCGTTAACGATTGTGTCAGATCGTGACAGCCGTTTCACCTCGCGATTTTGGAAAAGTCTACAAGAGGAATTGGGTACCAAGTTGTGTTTAAGTACAGCTTACCATCCGCAGACTGATGGCCAGAGCGAACGGACGATACAAACACTTGAAGATATGCTGAGAGCATGTACTCTGGAATTCCTAGGTAACTGGGATGAACATTTACCTTTGGTAGAATTTTCCTACAATAATAGTTTTCACTCGAGCATTAAGATGACACCTTATCAAGCTTTGTACGGGCAGAAGTGTCGTACGCCGTCTTGTTGGCTTGAGGCTGGGGAAAAGCAGTTTATGGGACCGGAGATAGTCCATCAAACTGCTGAAAAGTTAAAAATAATTAGGGAAAGAATGTTAGCAGCTCAGGATCGTCAAAAGAGCTATGCTGACAACAAGCGAAGACCGATGACTTTCGAAGTTGGAGATTCGGTTTTGCTTAAAGTCTCGCCGTGGAAGGGACTCATAAGATTTGGTAAAAGGGGAAAATTAAGTCCAACGTTTATTGGACCGTTTATAGTTCTTCAGAGGATTGGGAACCAAGCTTACAAGCTCGAACACCAGAAGAACTAAATGGAATTCATAACACTTTCCATGTGTGTTATTTGAGGAAGTTCACGGGAGAAGTTCCCGACATGATTCCACTTTCGGAGTTGAGAATCGATGAGAACAAAAGGTTGATTGAAGAACCAGAGGCAATCGTTGACCGAAAGACTAAGAAGTTGCGACGCAAGATGGTCTGACCTTGTCCCCCTCAGGACACCGGCTCGTACGGAATGCTTTGGCAACATCAGCCAACCATCTGCTGCTAGCGATGGGGTCCCTAGCCCCATGATAATCTGGTTCCCCACAAGCCTTGAACTCCCAAAATGTCAAGGTGCGTGCTCCCATCAAAGCCATCATCTCAGCACGGAAGGCTCCCAACCTCTCATCCAAAATCTCCCACATACCCTCCTTGACCGTGCCAAAGATCACAGGAGTCTGAGCTAGAATACTGCACGTAACCTCAGCTGATATCAACTCTCTCATTCGCTCCTCGAGATGCTCGGCCCCTGAACCCGAGCCTGATCCCTCTCCGGCGCCTGATCCACCCGCTGGTCTCTCTTGCAATGCCACCATACTGAAAATATAATACATCCACTACCAGAAAACTCATCACTGCTGCGAGACCAAACACACTCCCTACTAGGTTCCCGGTCTTGTCTTGGCCTTTCCCGAATCGAGTATGGATCCTCTGCTTTCAGTAGTACGGGCCCATACTACCTTCCACATCTATCCGTACTTTCCTCAGGAATTGCTTTGACTCCACCAGGTCCCTTATCCACTACTACTGCTCCCAGCACTATCTCATCCTAGGCTTACCCTAGGGAAACCTCTGACTCAACTCAACCAGTCCTCAGCTGCTAAAGGTCTCCTTGTGATGCCAATTAGCCATCACCTGGATACCATCACATGTGACGAGGCTCAGATAATCCTTCAAGTAAAAGAGTCGTCCCTACAACGGTTGGACTCAAACAAGAGCTGCGCAATAGGGCCAAATCCAGCACTCTGAGATTATCCAACCCTGATCACATGTGACGTGACGTATCCACCTAATGGCTAACTCCCATCACTCAAAATCCCACAATGCACAAAGCAAGCAGCATTCGAACAAAGGGAAAATCTAACCACAACATACTCAAGCAATCATATCCAAATAGCAAGAATCTGAACTAGCATGCAAGACAAACTCATAAACTCAGGCATAACCTAAACAGGCTATCCCACTACTGTCTAATCAGCACTATCATGCAGCTCAAAACACATATAATAGGCACATAAGGCATCATTCCTAGATCCTTAGTCCTAATCTAGCATGCTGTTCTATCAACTGATAAGCATAACATAAACTTGTATGGGTATTTTGGGGTACTTACTTGAGCTCGGCTGATTGCATGCACCACACCTCTTTTCTCTTTTCAAAGTTCTTTTCTTTCTGAATTCTTTTTGCTTTTCTAAAACCGTTTTCTTTCTCAAAACTCTCTTTTTACAAAACTGTCTTTTCATTTGAAAACTTTTATACCAATTCCTCAGTTTGAGTTCAGACACACCCGAGAGCATGTCCGAACCCCTCAAACCAAGGCTCTGATACCAACTTGTAACGACCCAAAATTTAAGACCAACAATTTCTTTTAATAAAACATTACTTTAAGAAAAGACACCATTCCAAAACATAATATGAGTATAAGTTTTCAAAACACATGTTCATTATCAGAGTAAACATTCCCAGGCTGGCAAATCTATGGTGTGTGCCATGCGATCATCCCGAGCGCCATCATCCGCTACCGTAAGTACCTGAAACCAAAACTGAAAACCATAAGCACGAAGCTTAGTGAGTTCCCCCATCATACCATACAATCATATAACATACATATACTATCAGGCATATCTAGGTGCCCGACCTACCCCTTCGGTCCTCTCGACCAGATACTGCCTAGCATATCTGGGTGCTAGCCTCCCATTCGGTCCTCTCGACCGGATACTGCCTAACATATCTGGGTGCTGGCTCCCCTTCGGTCCTCTCGACCGGATACTGCCTAGCATATCTGGGTGCTGGCTCCCCTTCGGTCCTCTCGACCGGATACTGCCTAGCATATCTGGGTGCTGGCTCCCCTTCGGTCCTCTCGACCGGATACTGCCTAGCATATATGGGTGCTGGCCTCCCCTTCGGTATCTTTCAACCGGTAACCTGGGACTATTTCACCCCCTAACACTACCACATAAAAGCATAGCATAAACACATAAGCCATATACTGCCTAGCATATCTGGGTGCTGGCCTACCCCTTCGGTCCTGTCGACCAGTAAGTGGGGATTATTTCACCCCCTACTACCACTATCACATAACATCATATCATGCTAGCACATAAACATAACATCACATACTGTCAGACGTATCTGGGGTGTCAGACTACCCTCCGGTCCTAACAACCGAACTCTACTGATGAGCCAAGGATCCCCGTCCATGCTCCTACTGATAGTGAGATACGAGCCCAGCCCTCCCTCACTCTTTCCCTATCTTGGGCCTCGCCCCTGATCTGCTGCTAATGAGATGTGGAACGCCATCCACACTCTGCTATTGGTGAGGTACGGGACCTCGCCCACACTCAACACCCTACCAGGCACATACAAGTATCACACAGACAACAAGTATAACTATCACATAAACCATTCCTTGGGCACCCGCCCGCTATCGTTGGACCTTGTCCTGAATATCATACTAGCATACTGTTCCTAGGGCTAACCCCCGGGTCTTCTACTCATAACTACATGGGCCGGCATTATGGTCGTAGACCCACTCATACAAAGGGAAACTCACCTGATACTGCTGAACTGCTGCTGCTAATCCCTTTGACCGCTACCTGACCACTGACTCCGAACTGCTGCTCCACTAGCTCCCCGAGTTACCAATATCAACATAACACTTAGTCTAACTGACCTTCAAAGGTCAACTAAGTCAACTCTTGCCAAAGTCAAAGTCGTGGTCAAAGTCAACCTCCCAGGTCAACCCTACTCGCCGAGTCACCCTATTGACTCGCCGAGTTCATATGTTCAAAGTCCTTCTATTCGCGGCTCGACTCGCCGAGTCAGTCCATGACTCGCCGAGTCTACCGATTACCGAGTCCCGACCTGTCCAACTCACCGAGTCTCCATTCGACTCACTGATTTGAGTCTCAACTCGAAGGGTTTGGGGTTTCGCGAACTGACTCACCGAGTCCAAGAACAGACTCGCCGAGTCCAAGACAATCTTCATCCAACTCGCCGAGTTGTTCTTCCAACTCGCCAAGTTCATGCCCAACTTCATCCGACTCAACGAGCTGTTCATCCCACTCGTCGAGTTCCTCCTCATCTTTAAGCTACTCGCCGAGTCCACTCAAAGGACTCGCCGAGTCCATCCGGTCCTTCATACATGCAGAGGACTTTTGAGTCATGCAGGGACTCCAAACTGTAGATCTACCCTTCCCAAGCCTATTCCTCACGTAAAGTTGCAAACTTTACGTATAGAGAAGGAGATCTAGGCAAAATACACCACAAACTAGGGTTTAAGGCAAGGAGGCTCCATAATCAACTCAAGGGCTACTACTTTATGCTTCTCAAGACCATAATATGCTTAGATCTGAAGTAGCAACTTCAGATCTGGCTTCTAACTCAAAATAATAACATTATGGCTAAAAAGCCCCAACAACCACACATAGATCTAGGTGCAAAAGGGTCCAGGAACTAGTTTATTACCTCCAAATGCTCAGAATGAACTCACAATCCCAGATCTATAGTCCCTTCTTGCTCCTCCAAGTTCCTTCTTCCTTCTCCAAGCTTTAATGCACCTTCCAAGGCAACAAATGGCTCAATCAAAGGATATGACGGCTAGGGTTTGGTATCCAGGGCTAAAGAGGCAGTAAGGAACCCTAGGAAGAAGATTAAGACGTTTATATAGGCTCCAAGTCCCGAATTTAGGATTTTCCACGCACAGACCAGACTCGCCGAGTCACCTTGGCCGACTCGCCGAGTCGGTCACTTACTCCTCGACCCAGATCCCGCTCGGACTCGCCGAGTTCCTCCTTGGACTCGCCGAGTCACCCCTTAAAATTAAGGTTTTCTTTCCTTTCTTGGCCTTCAAAACTTTGGGTGTTACAAGTAGTATGTCATCGACATACAAAACGAGGAAGCTAACTATACTCCCAATGGCTTTGACATATACACATGATTCATCTTCGCTTCGTACAAATCCAAACTCTTTGACTTTCTCATCGAAGCAAAGATTCCATCTGCGAGACGCTTGCTTAAGCCCATAAATGGACTTCTCAAGCTTACACACTCTATTCGGATGCTTCGTATCAACAAAACCCTCTGGCTGAGCCATGTAAACATCCTCAGCCAACTTTCCATTAAGGAAAGCGGTCTTGACATCCATCTGCCATATCTCATAGTCATGAAATGCAGCAATGGCTAGCATCACCCTAATTGACTTTATTTTCGCAACTGGTGAGAAGGTCTCATCATAGTCAACTCCGGGAGTTTGAGTAAAGCCCTTCGCAACCAATCGCGCCTTATATGTGTGTACATTTCCATCCACGTCGGTCTTCTTCTTGAAGATCCATTTGCACCCAACGGTCTTACGTCCGGGCACATTATCAACCAAATTCCAAACTTGGTTATCATACATGGATTGAATCTCGCTGTCCATCGCCTCTTTCCATTTCGCAGACTCCGGGCCTGCCATGGCTTCCTTATAGCTATTAGGTTCATCTAGATTTATTAGTGTACCATCACTAATATACGTGTCCCCTTCGGTAGTAATATGAAAACCATATATCTGGGGTTAAACTCTAACTCTTTCGGAACGTCTTAGAGGTAAGGACGTGTCAATTGGTTCAACCGGAGTTTCCTCCTCGGGTTGAGTGCCAACGATAGAGGTTCCTTCATCAATTGACTCTTGAATCTCTTCAAGCTCGATCTGCCTCCCACTGTCTCCTTGGCTTATGAGTTCTCGCTCTCGGAAAACCCCTCTCCTCGCAACGAAGACAACATTGTCACTCGGTCTATAGAAGAGATATCCAAAGGATTTCTGCAGGTAGCCGATGAAAATACATCGCTCACTACGAGGTTCAAGCTTGTCGTGAGTCTCTCGTCTTACGAAAGCCTCGCAACCCCAAACCTTGATATGTGCCAACGAGGGAGCTTTCCCTGTCCACATCTCGTGAGGTGTTTTGGCAACCTTCTTTGTAGGGACTAGGTTAAGGATATGGGCGGCAGTCTCTAAGGCATACCCCTAGAATGAGATAGGTAGTGAAGCACGAGTCATCATAGAACGAACCATGTCTAACAAGGTTCGATTATGCCTTTCTGCCACACCATTCAACTGCAGTGTCCAAGGTGGCGTCAATTGTGAAATGATTCCACATTCTTTAAGATAGTCATGGAATTCAAGACTTAGGTACTCTCCTGCTCGATCGGATCGAAGCATCTTGATTTTCCTGCCCAATTGATTCTCCACTTCATGTTTGAATTCTTTGAACTTTTCAAACGTTTCTGACTTGTGCTTGATTAAGTAAATATACCCATATCTACTATAATCATCGGTGAAAGTCACATAGAAGCGGTTCGCATCCTTTGTGGCGGATCTAAAGGGTCCACATACATCGGTATGTATGAGATCCAACAAACCCTCACCCCTTTCACACGTACCAGTGAAGGGTGACTTGGTCATCTTTCCAAGCAAACAAGATTCACACGTGTCATCTTCCCTAAGGTCGAATGACTCCAACACTCAATCCTTTTGGAGTTGGGCTATGCGCTTCTTGTTGACATGTCCAAGACGACAATGCCACAAACATGCTTTATCCATACTATTGGAAGAATCCATGTATAAAACATCATTTCCTAAGTTATCTACAATTATAACAGTTTCATAAATTCCATTACATGGCATTGCTTCAAAATATAAGACACCATTTAGATAAGCATAAATTGAACCATTCTCATTATTAAAAGAAAATCTAAATCCTTGTCTAAACAAACCATGAAACGAAATGATGTTTCTTGCCATATCTGGCGAGTAGCAACAATTATTGAAATCTAAACATAATCCATTACTAAGCACTAAAGAATACACTCCAATCTTGGTCACAGGCGACGATCTTATGTTCCCCATGATTAGATTTATTCTTCCTCGCTCCACATCCCTATTTTTTCTTAGTCCCTGCAATTCGGAGCAAATGTGGTAACCACACCCGGTATCTAGAACCCAAGAAATAGCATGAGATGAATCATTAGATTTAATTGTATAAATACCTGCGAAAGACGGATTGATCTTTCCTTCCTTGATGGCTTGCAGATATTCTGGGCAGCTTCTCTTCCAATGCCCTATTTTGTGGCAATGGTGACACTCTGCCTCCTTTGGGTTAGGATTGGGTTTAGCATGATCAACCTTGGTACCACTAGAAGAGGAACCATCTCGGGACTTTCCCTTGCGGTGGCTCTTAGACGGAGCCTTCCTCTTCTTGCCCCTTCCCTGCCCTATATCCAAAACAGGAGCAGCGGATGGAATGGGAGTTGGTGCAACAGACTTGTCCTTGAGGTTGCTCTCAGCAACCCTTAGGAGACCTTGGAGTTTGCTTAGGGTGACCTCCTCCTTGTTCATGTGGTAGGTCATCCTAAATTAGTTGTAACACAGAGGCAAGGAGTGAAGGACCATGTCGATAGCCAAGTCCTCCCCAAAGTCGACATTCAACTTGCGAAGACGATCGACATACCTTTGCATCTTTTGCAAGTGTACGGTTAGAGAATCTCCATGTCCCATTTTAGTAGAGATCATGTTAGTGAAGATCTCATAACGTTCCTGCCTCGCATTTTGATGGTATCTCTCCAATAAGTCTTGATGCATCTCGTACGGATACATGTCCTCATAGGACTTTTGGAATTCGGCGTTCATTGTGGCTATCATGATGCAATGAACCTTCGTTGCATCACGTTCATGAGTCTCAAAAGCAGTCATTTCAGCCGGAGTAGTGATTTCTGTATTGATCTTCTCGAGCTTTTCGTCGAGGACATACTCCTTGTCCTCATAGCGAGCAATCGTGCGAATGTATCTTATCCATTCTCTAAAGTTTGTTCCATCGAACGTCACTTTTTGGCAAAGGCTCATTAGCGTGAATGAGCTAGCAGCAGCGTTGTTTGTGTTTGACATCTACAAATAGAAAGGAAAAAGATTGATTAGAATTTGAATCCCTAATTATCACCCAATATGAAAATTAGGGCTAGGATCCAACAACATTATTTACATATTAGAAAAGGGATGCCGTAATCCAATATGCAAACAATTTGAAGGTAAGTGAATGATGATTCACTAATTCTCCACCATGAAAAACATAACCTTAAGTTCTAAGTTTATTGAGAATTCCTAGATTTCGATGAGATTCATTGAACTTTTCAATGGCATGTTTAAATCTCGATATGCCCTCTCGTTGTGACTGGGATGCTGAGGATCACAAAGTGGGTGTGAATAACCATGCAAATCTACACGGTGCCTTCATTGTTACAATCACCTATTCGATGTGCCGGTAAACCACACACGCTCCACCGAACTATGACAAACAATGAATCATCCTTTGCCACCTTTGCTTAGAACCAATTAGTGTGCCGGTAAACCACACACGCTCCACTAACTTCTTAGCAAGGGTGCAAAGTGCAATTTCATGGAATTGCATCAATTCACTTTTCCTAAAGTAACTAAGATTGGGAATTTTAGAAAATAGTTTAGTTACTTTATGTGTTCATTATACTTATTAATGAGGAGAGAGAGTTGCCCTATCCTACCCGTTCGGCTAACGACCCTCCACCAATCAAGCAAGCGGTGGGTGTGAGTGCACACCCATTAAGCGCCATTTTATAGGCCGCAACCTTATACCCACCTTATAGACCGGCTTCGTGAATGAGACCTACTAACGGTAAGACTAGCATTTTAATTATACATACATATATATATATATATATATATATATATATATATATATATATATATATATATATATATATATATTAGTCTTGTAATATCATATAAGTATAGGGTTGAATTTTAACCTTTTAAAATTATAGGGTTTGAAATTTAAATTGTCTAAATTAAACTTTTAATCACAAAACATAAATTTCAAAACTTGAGGACAAGTTTTAAACTTTTCAAAACATAAGGGATCAAATAACAAATAATTCAAATTAACCATTTAATCTCATAATTATCCATATTTGATTTATTTAAATGTTTCTTGCAAAACAATTTACCAATTAAATTAAAATAATCAATTAATATCATATATGGAAATTATTATTCAATTAATTGATAAATATCTTTTATTAGGTCAAGGATATACTTTAATATATGTTAAAATCGGATTTATAATGACCCATAAAGATAAAGGCAAGTTTCCAAAAGATAAACAGCAACAAAACCCGAAAATAGCTCCATCTGACGCTCGAGCTCGCCGAGTACCACCATGGACTCACCGAGTCCACTATGGTACTCGCCGAGTTCATTAGGCAGATGGACAAAAAACAAAATTCTCAATCAACAATCAAGCAACCAATGCATTTATTCAATAGAAACCAATCAAGGCTCTGATACCACTGATGGGTTTGAGCCATAAGAACATTCCTATGTGCACATGCAAACCCTAATGCTTGGATCTAGGTTTCTCTAATTAAGCATGCAATGTATCCAAGACTTTGATTGATAGATCTAATGAAAAACATTCAAATCATATATGAAAAACAGATCTAGAAGATTACCTTGAGTTGCTTGCTTGAATCTTCTTGTCCTTGGAGCTTAGAGTCACAATTGTCACTCCTCTAATGGCTTACAAACACCAACTAGCAAGAGGATGATAATAGAGAGAGAGGAGGAGGAAGAGAAAATCGGCTCTAGGGTTTCTTGATTAGCAAGGGTGCCGATTTCCTCCTCCCAAGGGGTCTATATATACTAATGGCTACTAGGGTTACACCTTAAACCCTAATTGAATAACTTAGGCCCTAAGCAATCCAATAATCCTTATGGACGTTACACCTTAAACCCTAATTGAATAACTTAGGCCCTAAGCAATCCAATAATCCTTATGGACTAAGCCTTGGACGATTTCTAGGCTCTTCCAAACCCTAAAATCTTCCACTCCTTATCCTTAAGGATTCATAGTCTAAAACATAACTATCACACATTTGACAGTTTATGCCCCTTTATTCAATTAATCTCTTTAAGTCACCAAATTAATTCCTAATTAGTTTATGACTTATATTAATCAAATAAAAATATTATTATTCCTTATATTATACTCATAATATATTAATAATATTTCTTCTCTCATTATAAATCATCCTGTCAAGTTGCTATGGTGAAAACAACCCAAAAGGACCATGCACAACCGGGTCAAATACTTGCCAAATATAGTTGCAGCCTTAGACACTATTCCAACAGGGGCGTACCCCCATAGGTACGTTCAGCGTACTTGAAGACAAAGGTCGGGGCGTCAAATCAGTACGCGGGGTGTACAAGGACTTACGCGAGGCGTACCCATAGATTCTCCAAACTTAAATTTCGACTTAACCCATTAAGAACTTTGCGCCTAAACTTCAGGAAACCTCCCAATGAAGCTCTTAAGTCGGCACCTTTATGCATTTACATGACCTAAAGGGGCCCAATAAGCAATTTAATCCATTAAAACCGACAAGAATATGCATTGACCTCATCTAAGCATCAAGCAAGCATTTTTATAAACTTATAAACTTAGATCTGCCAACAACGGCAACTCAGAGCTTCTGAAGTGGTGTCCAACCACTAGATCCCACTTAAGAGGTCAAAATGGAACAAAACCCACATAAACATAGATATCAACTTCTAATCATCAAGCTAAGAATTTTTTTACCTTCAATGAGCTAAGAATTCAGCAAAGAGTCTAGATCTGCAAGCCTTTCCTTGAACCACAACCTTGTACCAAGCTTCCACTTCTTGAAATGCACTAGAATCCACCAAAAATGCACTTACAAGGCTCACAAAACTCTTGGATGCAGTTATAGCTCGATATTTAGGGTTTAAGACATTGGAGGATGAATGGGAGGCTCACACCATGGACTTAAGGAGCTTAAATAGTGAGCCAATCCTAAAAAATTAGGGTTTTGGCACTTAGCACACTACGTTGTGCGTAGTCTTTTGTACGTTGGGCGTACATCTCAATCACCCGCGTTTCACTTAGCCAACACTACGTTGGGCGTACTAACGCGCATGCATACTTGCATGCATGGTACTGCCTTGCCAAATATTTCCATTAGGGAACAAAACTGCCAATAACTTCAAAATACCATAAGTCCTTCGTCCTAGGTTCGTTTCCAA
This sequence comes from Lactuca serriola, assembly GCF_051521515.1. Lineage (NCBI taxonomy): Eukaryota > Viridiplantae > Streptophyta > Magnoliopsida > Asterales > Asteraceae > Lactuca > Lactuca serriola. The sequence goes on along the minus strand of NC_136412.1, from coordinate 270,292,305 downwards.
CGAACCTTATATCCACGAAAAGGTGGTGAGAAGCCCTATGCTCCTAACAGTACAACCAAGCCTTAAAACCATCCAAACAAAACCTAAAATCTATAAAATACCAAGATACCCAATTACAATCATACCCTTGGCTCCGAAGACATGGGTTAAATCCTTCCTTCTCGAAGCCCTATGCCTCATGACAACTGATGATTGGGCCGCAACCCCATGCAACGAAGAAAACCTGAAATCGAGTGTTACATATGTGATATTGTAAAAACTCAAAACACTAGAATACATAATCATCAAGCTCGGTTTTCATCTATTTCTGAATCAACAAATTTTTCGTGATTATATTTTTTTTAGATTTCAACATGATAAAAAATTAAACAGATCACAGAAATGCCTCATTCTATAAATTCATATTCAGATTATACACCTGATCATTCTCCATGTCACAAAACATGTATTGATTTTGTCTATATTTAAATTATAACTTGGTCATAGAATTATTACGATTTACGTAATTAGGGTTTATGATATAGTTATTTTGATTTATAAATCAACAACAATTCAAGAAGTTTTGTTCTACATGCTCTTGAATTATCCTTGATATCAACGATTATGATTTATAAAACATTTTTGTGAAATTATGTATTGTAGCTAGGTTTAGCAATGAATTTATAATATCGTATATTTATTATCTAGAATTCTAAGATGTTATAGGTGTTTGAACTAGAATTTAATTTCACATGTTACTTTTATTTTTCTTATTAACTGAATATTCTAGAAAAAGTTTAATAAACTGATATGTCGTGTGTCTATATTCTAGGTATTCTGATATGATTCCATATGTTAGTTCGTAACTTTATTTCATTATATGATATAGTGTTTTATAAAATTGGAGTCTAATTGTTTATGATTTCTTTAGACTTTATGCTACAGGTTTAGTGTAGATAGGTTAGCTATGAATTTCAGAATTCTCTACGATGTTACAAGTGTTTGAACTATAATATAATCTTAGATGTTATTGCTATTTTGTTGATTAGTTGGATATTTAAGAGAAGTTTAATAAACTGTTGTTTTATAAGTTGATATTCTATGTATTTTGATATGATGTCGTATGTTACTTCATAACTTTATTTCATTAAATGATAATTATATATATATATATATATATATATATATATATATATATATTAAAATTGTCTACCCTTAGCTACATTAAAATGGCTAAGGGATTGACATAAGTGTTCCCTCAATTATATTTGTTACTTATAAAGATCGGAATTAAGTGGTCCTAAGGTTTTGACATAATTGGCCCACTATTTCTTTCTCTTTGATAAATTTGACATGTTTTCTACTTTTTTTTTTTTCAGGGAGTCCTTTTAGACTAGTTTTGAGATTGGAATTGTACACGTGTAGGATACTGTGTCTGTATCATATGTGGTACGTGTTATTGACTGCTCTCACCTCACTTTTTGACGGATCATATTGTTACTCAAATCCCTTCCCACCGCTTTCTCATTCGTTCTATCATCCATTATTCCAAAAACCACACCGAATCCCATTCTATCATCCAACCATTACCCTCTATATGCTTTCATTCATCAAAAAACCTTCTCACCATTCGATACCCCTTATCTTTTCTTCTTCGTTTCTATTTCACCTACCTTCTAAAGGGGCACGACGATGAGCAAGAAGACCAAGGTGGCCGTCCTTAACAGGGAAGGCAAAGAGGGAGTGGGGGTGGGGGTTCTCTGTATGTCGCTTCCGATTGTTTCCCTTTTCTCCGTATGTCATACCCCCTTGGATTGCTTCGATTTCAAAGTCCAGACCCAGTCACCTAGGATTTTTTTCCAATCGAAAGCTACACAGACGAAACTAAAGTTCCCTAAAAACCCCTAATCATGTTTCCGTCGAACCTAATCTTCAGTTTATTTCTTCCAGTTTTAGATTCCAAACTTTAGGTGCCTTAATTTCTCACCAAGCATAAGTTTAAATTCTCATATTTGAAGAACTTGTGTTTCCTTCCTCTATTCATGTTTCCAAGTCCAATTCCTAATTTATAGAACTGGAGTTGAATTTTTTTTGGATTTCAGGTTGTAATTCATATGTTGTTGACTATTGGTAAAAAGAGGCATGTTGATCCTCTTTGGTTTCAGAGTTCTTACCGGTTAATTGCATTCTTGGTTCAGCTGGCTCTTGCATTCAAGGTTAGTTCATATTTAATCCTAGCTTTTATTTTAATTTTTTCTTCAAACATTTCTCACGCAAGTTGAAATTTATGAGTTTGAGTCGATGTTGACACCAGTAAAGAGGAAGTGTGAGGAGATGGAGGTAAAGCGAGTGATTTTTGTCGAAGATCTGTTTCAGTGCAAATGGTGTATCAATCTTAATTTCAAACTTATTTGATTTTGTTGTCATGATTTAGGATATTATGGCTCTATGAGTTCAGATTCTAGATACATTTGTTGTATTTTCAACAAATCTTATGAACAATTTGTTCCAGGTTTGAGCTTAGGTTGTTTTTGCTATAATTGAAATCTTAATTTACATTTAGAGTCAATCAAAATAGAATTATTGTTGATTATTTGAAATTTAGAGTTTCCATTTCAATTTCAATTTCAAAGCATACATGTATTGCAAGATATATGTTACAAATATATGGTTCTTCCAGTGACTTCTTTGTTTGTTGGATTTAAGGTTAATGACACGGAAGTTGTAGTATGGGTTTGTCATCTGCTGCTATTACTAATCCCAGTGAAGCATTGAAATTTTGCATATTTGATCCAAGAAGGGGACAACATGAAGGCGGGGAAATGGAGAAGATTTTGTTCTTCTTCGCGGCTGATTTGCCCTTTCCAGCTCAACTTTCTGTCATTGGACCGAGTGAAGGACTCGTCACTTTCACAAGGTCAGCAGCCACACATTCATAATAGTCTACATAATTGGAAGCAATTGATTTATGAACGTGATTTTGCAAAAGCTTTTCTCCTGAAGCAGCTTGTGAGGTTATAGAATCTGAATTGCATTCTCATGTCTTCTTTGAGGTAGAGGCAGACATTGGAGTCAGATTCATGTGCTTTTCTGGTGTAGTAGGTTATAGTGTCACCTGCTACTAACCGGGTTGTAGGTACCGTGTCCTTGAATTTGTTTTTCTATAACCTTTTTTAGGTCTTAACTTTATGATAAGGATGATAGATTTTTAGCACGTGGTCCTTAAAAAATTGATCGATACATACTCTTTTCAGTTGCGTTCAGATCTATAAATAGCCTTTTCAGTTCTGATTTTGGTTACTAATCCATAACATAATATTAACCATCCCAAAATGAATCCTATAATTCTTCTTTGTTACATCTTTCTATAGAAAATCCAAATGACACAACAGATAAGCGTTTTGACAATAGCCCACCTACCATTCGTTAGCTTGACTTCATGAATTAGATATTTAACTAGCAATCAAATACATAAGCTTCATATATTATGATTTTTTGTTTTTTAAGATAATAACATAGAGCAAAAGGAAGGTCTAGAAGAGACTGAAAAATACTAAGAACATATAGAAGAAACCAATTACAAAGAGTTTAAAGGGAATTGTAGCCAATTAACCCAACTTAAAAGGCATTTCCTATTTCTATTAAAACACCATAAAAGACTCTTTAATAGAATAAAAAATTTCACTTTTCTTCATTTTCCCATTTCCAAATAGCAAATTGTTCATATATCATCAAATATACCATATCAAAGTGCAAACGATTTCATTGATAATAACCTTATTATTTAAGTTCATGACCATATCATTGATTAAAGAAAAACAACTCCTTGCACCGAGTCAAAACCAATTTGATGAATATCCATCCACTTGAACACCACATTCCATGTTCTAGCTGCCACTTCACATTTAACGAAAATGTGATATAATTCTTCCACTTCTAACGAACAAATGGGACATAAAATGGGAGGGCCATAAATTCCTCTAGAAACAAGGTTAACTCTAGTTGGAATTTTATCTAAAAGAACCCACCATATCAAAATATTAACCTTTTTAGGAATAAAGGAATTCCACCTTGTTACCTCTTTATTCTAGTTTTCCTCTTAGAGTAACTCCCCATTCCAACATCGATACCTTATGGGTTTGGTATGATTTGGCTTTTGTGATGTTTAGTTTTAAATATATTGGTAGATATGGAAGTCTTAGATTATGAAAACTTGGATAGATCTTGAATTTTTGGGACCAAATCAAAAAAAGCACCCTTTCCCTACCTCACCCCGCCACCCAACATTGGGGGTGTGGCAATAGAAGATGACCAATTTCTTCTTCATCAATTGATATATTGGCTACTTTAATCATATATGAGTAATTGGTTTGTAGATTTTAGATTAAGTTATCAATGTTATTGGGGTTAATTCAATGATATTGAATGATGAATTTAAATATTTGCTTGATTTCTTATTCACTACTCAGTGTGTGTGATTCATGGTCCATGTTCTTGGAATTTACTAAATAACCAAGTTTTTCTTATTATACGATGTTATCTTCTATTCAATAATTTTCAGAATTTTGTACTAATGAATTCATCTCCATTTGTTCTTGAATTATAGAGAAGACAAACTAAAATTTGAATTTAAAATAAAACATGTGCATTTGCAAATAAGCATGAATAGTTTATTGTGTCGTAGAAACTACAGTGGATAAGGGGTTGGGTGGTGACGTCTCACGTTGGAGGAGGGAAGGGGAAACATTGGTGGTAGTGTTGGTGGTGATGTTCCACGTTGGAGGTGGTGTGGGTTGTGACAACTAAGGGAAAACGTCACCAACTACCATTAAAAATAGTAGAAACGAATGAATGTAATAGATTAAGAATGCAAAATTTATTAAATATTAATAACATATGTGATTACATTCTTACATATTCGTAAAAATATGGCTCGTTAGAACAAAAGACTAGAAACGGAGTACGCAAAATGTAACGTTCCAAAAACTCAAAACCAATTTTTTCTGTTTTTATATTAAATAAACCATCAACCAAATATCTTTATCAACCCATAAGAAAATCATAGTATATCCATAATCATTCAAAGGTACATCAGAGTCGATAGAGCGGAAAATCATGGTGTGTACAATATGATCATCCCAAGCTCTTCCCCTTCAAACCGGAAGTATTTGAAACATAAACTGGAAACCATAAGCACAAACCTTAGTGAGTTCCCTAAAATACCCCACACCATACATACAATGGGCCATTCCCGCCATCCATCGGGCCCCGCTTGATACAAATCTGTTAGTAACATGCAATGCGCCCCACCCAACACACTTATCAGGCGCTGCCCAACATAAATAAAACACATACAATACATGCAAGGGTCACACAGACAATTAGCATACAAATAACAACAATCCATGGATCAACATTGGTGCCTTCGACCCGTCAAACACTGTGAGGAGTCTCACCTCAATCTGTTGTCAATCAAATAGATGCTCAGACTGTTGATCCGGAAAATCCTTACACTATATGATCAAATAATACCCTAATTAATAACCGGGTCAGAAACCATAACTGAGACTTTAATCACTATCTCAAATCCTAGGCTAAAAGACCATTTTACCCTTTCCTTAAGTGGCCCAATTAAGCATGGCCCAAACTTAATGGCACTCAAAGCCTATAATGACCCAAATCCAAAAGGCACTCAAAGCTCAAAACCCTAGAGTCCAAAAGTGGCCAAAAAATCAAAAGAAGTCCACAACACAGCGTACGCCCCACGTACGTGTGTTGACCCAAAAACAAGTTACTAACCCAGTACGTGCAACGTACTAAGAAGTACGCCCGTCGTACTGGACAGTGATCCGCTCTTCAACTTTTTGACTTAATCTATTAATCCCTTAATGTCCAACCAACACATCTAGTTCATTTTAAGGTCTTAACACGTGAAGTTGGAAACTTTACTCCTTTTCATGTCTTAATGGGACCCAATGCTCGTTTTTATCCATTTAAGTCCTTAGTATGAACACCAACTCTAGCATGGTTCATCAAAACCCATTAAGATGACATTTTTATGCACTAACAATATCAGAAATGATAAGATCTAACATGCTTAGCTTTTGGAGTGGCTTATACTCACAAGGATGACTCAAGGGACCATAATATGCTAAAAAAAGACCTAGACTAGATCTAACACATAGAGTCATCAGTATAGAAGCTTTATACCTTAGTGATGCTGAGAAATGAAGGTATATTCTGGATCTATAAGCTCCAAATTGATTAATGTTCCTTCTCCAAGCTTCTTCTTCTCCATGGTTCACCAAACACCCACTAAAACACACATAAAAGAGGTAAATCTCTCTAGACGAGTTAGGGTTTCGAAATGAGGCTCAAAAGGGATGTGAAGGTTGGAAAATGAGGAAACCTTGGGGCATACGGTGGTTTAAATAGGCTCCAAACCCTAAAATTAGGGTTCATCCTCTAACCACGTATGCCCAGCGTATAAGAGCATACACCCAATGAACATACGCTTTCCCCAAACTTTCATTTAACACCATAGGGACCAATTTTGCAAACTATTTGTATACCAAGGATCAAAATGTAAAAACCTTGAATTGAGTGTAACAATTCTCCCCCACTTGGATTAGACTTCGTCCTCGAAGTTCACTGCTATAAATAACTCTGGATAATGCTCCATCATCTCATCCCCAAGCTCCCACATCCATTCTGAACCCTTTCGGTGCTGCCACTTCACCTTCACGAGATCCAAAACCTTGTTTCGCAGAGTCTTCGTCCTCCTGTCAAGAACCGCCACCTGTCTCTCTATATAATTCAGGCGATCATCCACCTGAATGTCCTCTAATGGAACCACTGCAGAATCATCAACCAAATATGTTCGCAGCTGAGAGACATGAATGTTATGAATCTGACTAAGCTCCTCAGGTAGATCCAAATGATACGCAACCCTGCCTACCTGGGCTATAACTGTGAAAGGACTAATATACATGGGGCCCAACTTTATCTTGCTTCCTGAATCGGACTAATATCAGGAGTACCATGTCCCCAACCTAGAACTCTAAGTCTAACTAAAATCTATCTGCGTAACTCTTCTATCAGATCTGTGCTGTCTGAAGTCTGTCGCAGACCTGCTGGATCAATTCCATTGTCTTGAGTACCACCTTCGTACTCCATATAACCTGCTGACAGAACTCGCTTTAATATATCGAGATCTTGCACTTCCTCCCATAGAGCATCTCAAAAAGAGGTCGATCGATGCTAGCATGATAACTGTTGTTGTATGAAAATTCCGCCAAAGGAAGATACGTATCCCAACTCCCACCAAAATCCATAACACAAGCCCGCAACATATCCTCAAATGTCTGGATAGTCCGCTCACTCCGACCATCTGTCTGCGGGTGGAAACTCGTGCTCAAATGCAGACGAGTCCCTAATTCCTCATGATATCTCTTCCAGAACCTAGAAGTAAACCGAACATCCCTATCAAAAACCACCAAAACCGACACCGCTTGTCGTGCTGCAACCTCCCGAATGTAAATGTCGGCCAGTTTCTCAACCGAAATACTCTCATAGATCAGGATAAAACATGCGCTCTTGATCAATCGATCCATGATGACCCATATCGAGTCCACTATGCACCCTGGCTGGGGTAAATTCGTGATAAAATCCATCATAATCGCTTCCCATTTCCAAACGGGAACACCCAACGACTCCATTTTTCTGTGAGGTCGCTGATGCTCGACCTTGAATCTATTGCAAGAAAAGCACTTCTCAACATACCAAACCACGTCTCGCTTCATGCATATCCACCAATAGTCATGTCGGAGGTCTCTATACATTTTTGTCACTCTGGGATGAATAGATAACCTCGATTTGTGCGCGTCCTCCATCAAAACCTGACGCGCACCACCCCAATATGGAATCCACACCCTCCGATGAAGGTTCAATAATCCCCGACTATCATAATAAAAGGAAGCCACCTGACTCACTACGCGCTCACTCTTTCAGTGTTTTTCCTTCATAGACTCAACCTGAGCCTCTCGAATATGTTCTAAAAGTGGGGTGATGACGGTCATCCTCAAACATATATCTATGATCGAGGTAGTAACAACCTTGCGGCTAAGAGCATCGCCACCACGTTGGCATTCCCCGGATGATAAAGTTTCTCACAATCATAATCCTTCACCACATCCAACCATTTGTGTTGCCTCATGTGTAGATTCAACTAATCCATTAGATATCTCAGACTCTTGTTATCCATGTAGATAGTACAACAGGCCTTATAGAGGTAATGTCGCCAAATCTTGAGGGCGAAAACCACAACCCCAACTCTAGATCCTGCATAGGATAATTCGCCTCATGAGGCTTCATCTAACTCGAAACAAAAGCGATCACATGACCCTGTTGCATCAACACTTCACCCAAACCCATGATTGACGCATTACAGTATACCATAAAATATCAATACCCTCAGGCAGGGTCAGAATCAGTGCCTCATACAATCTCTTCCTTAGATTCTCAAAAGTTGTCTGCTGCTCAGGCACCCAACAAAAAGCGACGGTAATCTTTGTCAACCGGGTCAAAGGAACCACTATCTTGGAAAAATCCTGAATGAATCTACGATAGTAACCCGCCAACCCCAGGAAACTCCGAATCTCGGATGGATACCTTGGAACCTTCCACCTCATCACCACCTTAACCTTGGCTGTATCGACAAAAATATTGTTTGATTGACTACGTGTCCTAGAAACTACACCTCGTGCAACAAAAAATCACACTTGGACAACTTCGCATATAACCTCTCCCTCCCCAGAGACTCCAATACCTCTCTCAGATGCTCCTCATACTGCTTCTGAGTCTTGGAATTGACCAAGATGTCATTAATAAAAAAATCACATATCGATCCAACATAGGCCTGCATACACGATTCATGAGATCCCTGAATGCGGATGGAGCGTTGGTGAGCCTGACGGGCATCACCACGAACATGTAATGGCTATAACGAGTCTGTAAGGCCTTCTTCTGCATATCCTCCTGTCTGAACCTCATATGGTGATACCCCGAATGCAAATAAATCTTGGAAAACCATGATGCACCCTTCACCGTTAGCTTATTCAGCTACCAGTAATTGATACACATCCGATGCGACCCATCCTTTTTCTTCTCAAACAACATCGGCGCTCCCCATGGTGAATACTCGGTGGGATGAATCCCTTGTCTGACAACTCTTGCAGTTGTATAGACAACTCCTGCATCTTTTGGGGTGCTAACCAATAAGTGCTTTAGCTATCGGAGCCGCACCTGGAACCAGGTCAATCCGAAACTCCACCTGCCTCTTCGGAGGCACTCTAGGAAAATCCTCTAGAAAAACGTCCGGGTATTCCTGAATAATCGGTACATCGCACAAAAGCGATGTACCCTTCTCCCAGGTATGCATCACATAAGTCATGAACCCAAAACAACCCTGCTGAGATAACGTCTGGCCATTGCTGCCGAAAAGGGTGCTGGTCCATGTTGTACACCTTCTCCCTGAATCACCAACTCTCCCCCACTTAGGGTCTGAAAACGTACCAACTGATGCTCGCAATCAATCATTGCCCCATTGGGGCTCAACCAATCCATCCCCACAATAGCCGTGCTCTCGTGCAGGGGAATGGGTAGGGATGTTATTCGGGTCGGAACCGAACCGAACCGAATAAACCGAAAACCGAATAAAGCAAATTGTATGAACCGAAAACCGAACCAAATAAGCAATATGGGTTCGGTTCGGTTCGGGTATTATTCGGTTCGGTTCGGGTATTATTCGGTTCGGTTCGGTTCCGGCCCGAATAACCCAAATAACATGTGCAAGATGATTAAGGAGTCGAATAACCCGAATAACACGAATATTTTGTAGTCGAATAACCCGAATAACCCTTGTAGTCGAATAACCCGAATAACCCGAATATTTTGTATTACTTTTGAAGCTTATGATTTCATAAGTATATAACCCGAATAAACCGAATAACATGTACAAAATGATTTTGTAGTCGAATAACCCGAATATTTTGCATTACTTTTGTAGCTTATGATTTCATAACAAATCTTTTAAAGAAACAAATTAAACACTAAATATTAAACATCCAAAACACCCAAAAATCTATCTATAAGTATATAACTCAAATAACCCAAATAACATGTACAAGATGATTAAGGAGTCGAATAACCCGAATAACTCGAATAAATATTGTATTTTTTATGACTTTTGTAGCTTATGATTTCATAACAAACTTTTTAAAGAAACAAATTAAACACTAAATCGACTCACGCAAGGCCGCAAGGGAAAAAAGACTCTTCATATTCGGTTCGGTTTTTTGGACTGAATAACCCCTTATTCGGGTAACCCGGACCGAAAAACCCAAAAACCGAATAAGCCTTATATAGATACCCGAAAACCGAATCAAATTGCTTATTCAGGTCTAATTCGGTTCGGTTCGGTTCGGTTCTCGGTTCGATTCGGGTTTTCGGCCCAATTTCTCATCCCTAGGAATGGGAAGCAAATCGATAAGATATTGCTCACTAAACAAATCCAATATGCATCCCTGATGAACCCTTGATACTCGTACAGGACGATCGTTAGCAATCTCGACCTCCAATGGATAATCCAACTCCCCCGGAGCATTGACAAACCTCTTTCTGAGCGCAAGAGACACACATGATCGTGTAGCCTCCGAATCAAATAAAACCAGAGCGAAGATACCCTTCACAAGGAACGACCCTATAAGAAAAACATACATATAAGCAGGAAAAACCAAAAAAATAAAGATATAAGGAGAAAATACATAGTCGTCACCAGATCTGGTTCCGCACGAGTCTCCTCGGTTGTCAACTGAAATGCCCTGCTCCTCATAACAAGCGCATCCGCCTTGGCTTGACGACCATAATTCTCATGGTTGCTGGAGTGTGTGTTGCAACTAGTGGCTGCTACTAAACTCAGGTAGTTGGATTTCTTGTGTCCTCTCTAATATCTATGGAAGAAAATTAGATCAGATACCTGGGTGGTGGTGGTGGCAGTTCACTCCCTGCTGAAGTATCCCATCTTATCGCTCATGAAGAAACCAAAACCACCCACCCTGCAAGCTCCATCTTGCAACTTGCCGCACTTGCTGTAGTGGCCCCGACCGTGTTGGCCCCTCGATCTCGAATCAAATACCTTGGGCATCTCTTTTGAGCCCTCTGAACTTTGAATCTAGTCTGACTTCCTCTTCTTATCCATCTCCAGATCAATCTCCATCTCCCTCACTCTTGCCACCATATCATCCAGTGTCCTGCAACTGGATATGCTCACAAACTGTCTGATATCGCTCCTCAACATATCGTGATATCTAGACTTCTTCATCTCTTTGTCCATGACATACTGCAGAACCAATAACACCCTCTCACAAAACATAGATATGATCTCTGCTACCATCTCAGCACTCTGGCGATGGACTTGATTCTCCCTCGCCAACTGTAGAACCTCAATCATAGGTGCAAAATCAGCTCGAAACCTCTTCATGAAATCCTCCCAAGTCATCGACTCAACTGCTTCGCCTCCTAAGGCGTGACCAACTTCCTCCTACTAATATTGAGCTCTGTATTTCAGAAGACATGATGCAAGTATGACCTTTTCCCCCTTGCGGCAACAGCTAGTGCGGAAGGCATTCGTGACATTTGCTAACCAATGCCTGCTCACAATCGGGTCCTTATTCCCGAAGAAATCCAGAGCCTCACATGCCCAAAACTCTCGAAAAGTCAAAGTGCATGCTCCAACCATCTCAGAACGAAGAGCGCCCAAGTGCTCATCAAGAATCTCCATGATACCCTCCTTGATCGTACCAAAGATCACATAAGTCTTCTCAAGAATATTGCGGGTAATCTCTGATGAAATGAACTCCCGCATTTAATCATCCATATGCCCGACTCTAGAGCCCAAACCCGAACCATCTCCAGCACCAGTCTCATCACCGGCACCCATACCTCCACCAGAACTTCGTCGAATGACCACCATACTGAAAAATAAACCGTGCAAACCATTAGAATAAACTCGAAGAATCCCACATTCTTCAAGCTTCTTGGTATCATCGTGACTTTCCTTGACTCGAGTATGGATCCTCTGCTTCTGCTAGTACGCGCCCATACTACCTTCCACATCTGTTCGTACTTTCCTCAAGAATCTCCTTGAATCCTCTAAGTTACTTCTATAACAATCTAAATGTCCACTTTCATAGTGAAACGCTCACTGCTATAAAGCAGATCCTAGGCTCTCCTAGGCCACCATGACACCACTCTACGCTATTAGCTACAGATGGAACTTCCTTTAATACCATGTAACTACCTCACGAATGCAATTACATACTATTGACACTAGATAATTCTTCGATTGAAAGGTCTCTCACTACAACGGTTGGGCTCAAACAAGAGCTGCATAATAGAGTAACACCTAACCCTCCAAAATTATCTAATTTTAGTAATATGCAACTCAACACATTCGCTTAATACTTAGATGATATTAATGAAAATTCCTAAAAGCACAAAGCAAGAAGCATTCGAGCATTGAGTAATCCGAATCAAGCATCACTTATATAGGTCAGCCTATCAGATAATTGATCCAATACTAGAATGCAATTCTATAAGCTCATACAATATGCACACAAATTCATCTTTCCAAGCATTTTATCATGCAATCCTGAGCAGACCCATAGTCCTAATCTAGCATGAGATTCTTGAATACACTAATCAAAGTATATCAAATAACACATGTATGGGTATTTTGGGAAAACTTACTTGAGCTCGGTCGATTGCATACACCACACACCTTTCTTTTATTAGAAAATCCATTAATAAAACATTTATTTTTATGACAAATCTACCAAACCCTCAGTTTGAGTTCATATACACCCGAAAGTATGCCCGAATCCCACAAACCAAGGCTCTGATACCAACGTATAACATCCCAAAAACTCAAAACCAAAAAATTTCATGTTTATATTAAATAATGAAGGTTTGTATTATGATCGGATATACTTCGAGTATGAACAAGAAAGGTAAAACTAATCTAAAAAAAATAATCAACAGAAAGTAAATAACACAGATATTCTCCAAATGTTCCTTTCATAAAGAAAAGAGGTTTTGTCTTCACCAAGAAGACGGGGTTTTGTCACAAAGACAATTGACACAAATCCATGAACTCAATCCCCACATTAGAGTTAGCCCTAATATATATATATATATATATATATATATATATATATATATATATATATATATATATATATATATATATATATATACATACATGTATATTCCTATTTACGAGATTGTATTTGATGGGTTTTGAGCACTATAAAAATCCTATGGTGCATATACAACCCTAATGCTTTGGAGCTAAGTTTTCTCAAGTTATACATGCAATTTCATTTTATCCAAAGCATATGCCCTAGCTAACATGCAATTGGAGATATACACCATAAAAGCTAGTTAGGTGAATACCTCTTATTTGTAGCTTGTAGTTCTTGGCCTTTCAAGAGCTTAGTACCTCAAATGTGATACCTCTAATAAGTCACAAACACCAAAAGCAAATAGAGGATTCTGAGAGAGACTTGCATCAATGTGCAACCGACTTGCAAACTACAACTCATATGTCTCTGTTTCAAGAATATAAGATATTATTGTCTCACAATCACTCGTGATAAAAACCATGAAGTGATTCAAGTGAGCGTGGGTTTAATCCAGTACTCAAATCCTATTTTAGAAGTACTCATGAACACTGCAACAAACTTGTGCTATGTCTAAACACTTAGACAATCTACAGTCGGATTAATGACAGTCTTACCTCATTACTTACTTCCAAAGTATGATTGAATGTGGATGTTTGAATAATATTATTATTCGGGAAGTAAAACATGCAAATTGAAACACAAGAATAGTCTAGTTCAGTATGGTCTCAAAACTTTTGAATATAAATAAAACACTTATTATTTAATCACCATATTGATTACACATTATTCATTATATAATTTTTCACCTAATCAACTTAATACTTGAATTAAAACAATAGTTATTCCATGCTCCAAGCATGCACACTATGTTTACCTATGGTCCATACTTTGTGAAATAGATCAATTGAACACATTTCCAATGATGCTCATTTCATAATTCCAAATCCTTATCATAAGTGTAAGAATACCAAATTCTTCCACTATTAAAATGTGTTAGATTCTAAGCTATTATGCAATGATCATTTTGTAATGTCTAGGCACCAAAGTCACAAAGACTTTGCCAATTACAAAACATTCCATCGGAGATTGTTACGAGAAAATTACATAGATATGATGTCTCATATTCAAAGTACATTCCTTTGAACATCCTTCTTGCATAAAAGTTTCTTCACATAGATTCTTAATATCCAAATCCCATTAAGGAAACATTTCCATATTTGTCATATGAAAATTCATTCTTAATAGAAACCTATCTATTCATAATAATGTCAATGTGATCCATTCATTACTATACTTCCAACTGCCCACAAGTGACCAATTCTTAGCGAACCTTAGATTGTCCTTGACAGTTGTTTAACTACTTTAGTCATATCCGGTTCTACTACTTTAGTCATATCCGGTTCTGGTCCTTTTCCCTCTTAATGCCCTAGGCATTTGGAATAGACAGAATGGTCGAATATTACAACATATTTAAACGATCCTCTTCCCGAAGCATATGGGATACGATTCATAATGTCTTACATAAGGACATGATACTTGACGAGTCCTTTGATATAATATTTCCATATTTAGAATTTACAATGTTGAAACATTTCAACCTGTTATTCATATATGCTCATGACTAAGTCTAACTAATACTTCAATCTAAACTTTTAGATTCAAAACGAAGTGTGATTTCCTCTCCCTTAAATCCTTCTATAGCGAAAAAACTTTTCAAACTTTGCACCTTTGCACCTTTGCAAATTAATTTATTTTTCCTATAAACAACATTGCTACATTGCAACACTCATCATAACGATTATGCTCCCACTAGCATAATAATTATTCTTACTAGCATAATAATTATGCTCCCACTAGCTTTGACATGTATCCAAAAATCAGCTGGACTTCTGGAAAACAATACTTATTGACTTTCTTACCAAAGTTCAGATTTTGATACAAGATTCTTTGATAAGAATTTATCTAGGCTTCTCAAACTCATACACCTTTCCTTAGATAACTCATATGTGTGTCTAAACTATTTCAGAACTTACAACAGTAGGTTCTGAATGTTTAGACTATTTGCCATTTCTCACAATTTGAACTATGAAGAGGGATGTCGTAATCATAATCGAATTTGAGAAGGCACTTAACACAACTGCTATCTCCTCAAAATCTACTTAGTGAAAGTGTTTCGTTACAATCATTTTCATGAAGTGGAGATAAACCTTATGTCACATAGATCTTATGGTGTATGTATTTCTATCTGTGTGAATTTTTCATAACCATAATCACAAGACAAGGTTTGTGACAAATCCAAACTCATATGGACTGCACTAGTTCAATCTTAATTTATTTCCTCTTAGTAGTACATGGCCTACCATTGATTCCAAGTTGTTGTGTAGCTCACCTATATGGGTCAGTGTACTTTCATTGATTAAGGTGCTTTGCCTTATGCGATCAAATGAGGACTCATAGAACTCACATGCATAGTCAACTTAACTGGAATGGCATAGAATCAAGAATGTGTCAACACGATAGGTTACGAACCTCAAGTCGTGTGCTAGTGATAAACAGTAGGTTTATTCTTGATTAGTTCTTGAAGCTATTCAAGACCATTAAGACTCCCACTGACCTCTTGACATATAAGATTCCCTTGTTAAGAAACATTCCTTGACAGACCAATATTCAAGAGTTAGTACGGGTTCTTATCAAGAAAACACTTCATACAATTGGTCTTAGTTGGTCTTTGTTTTATCCAAAACATCACAACTACCAATTCTAAATGTGCAAGAGTAAGAAACATTTCTACTCCACATTTCTTGAGGTGGTATAAACCTACTTAGAACATGTTACTCAAGGTATAACTTGGAGTAACTAGAGTATAACTCTAAGAACCGATTTTGGAACAAAGTATGACTCATCCTTTTGATTTTAACCATTTCAACAATTCCCGATTCCTCTCCTTAGTCATATAAATTCACTAAGGTGTCCTTAGAGGATCAATTATGATATGGTTCCATAATCATTAGGATGATCATAAAACATGATACTAAAGTAATCTCCTTTCCTTTCAGATTGGATAAACTTTTATCTTTCTTCCTTATACTTTGAAACTTTTCAAGGTATTTGAATTGTACTTAAACTTGTAAGCATAACCATATTTACTGAACCATTAGTAAATCATGACGAATAGTCTTTATCAATATTGTGGTGGATCTGACCAATACACATCAATGTGCACTTGATCCTTAAGTCTCTCACTTGACTTACATACATATGTGAATAAGGGACCAGTCTTAATTCCCTGAAGATGAAGATTCTTATCCATCACACAATACAAGTGACATGATTCCAAGTTTCAGTCCAATTGAATCGTGGGTGGTGAGAATCCTTCCTTATTTGGTATACTATGACACTTTACCACAAATGATATATCTAAGAATCAAATCCATATTTAATAATGCTATTACTAGAAATATAAACACCACTTTTCACAAATGCCATTGCAAGGATATCATAAAATAAGACAAAATCAAAAAAAATTCTTTATTTATAAAATTACGGGAAAACTTGTCCTTACAATGCAATCACAAATGAAAACTATGTTACTAAATATCCCTAAGAAATCTATCATAACTCCTAAACAGTGGCTCAAAAATCTGATCATCGAACCATGCGATCGGAATCCATCTCTTCGCAACTAGACTCGGCTCATTCTTCCTTTAGGCTTCCTTTCTTTTCTTCGATCCTACAAAACATCAAAATGCAATCTTATCACATCATGTATTAAGTAACTATAAATAGGAACTTAACATAGTTAGATAGTGGACTTATCTAAAGCAGTGTTATACATTTTGACTTTACCATCCTTGCGATCCTTCAGGTAGATACAAACAACAGCTTCACATCCAATGCCCCTTCTCTTGGCAATGGAAACAAACAGACTCTTTCAAAATGACGCATGGGATTATCTTAGACTCGACCTTTCTCTTATGATCAAATTTTTTGACCATGGCCGATTTCTCTCGCTTAGGAGAAGAAACCATTTCTGGACTATCACCTTTGCCATTGTTAGGGTCCATGGAAATTTGGGATGTAGATCTTGCATTCAAATTTGCTTGACCAGTCACGTCGTGATTTGTCATATAATAGTCTTTTAAAAAACTGATCATACGAATTGGGAAGTGATTGAAGAACCAAGTCAACAACCAAATTTCTCAAGAAATCGACACCCAACATTCCCAGACTGTCAATATGCAACTTCATCTCCAAGACGTGAGCACATACATATTTTCCATCTTCGTGTTTGCTTGCCAATAGGGCTTGAGTGACCTTGAACTTTTCAAGTCGATGAACACGTGGGTCAGGGAGAATAATTGGACGAGGAAGTGAAGTATGATTTCTAGTTCCTTGATCTAAACGTGGAACATCATCTTCACGAGGAAAGCTTTTTCCAAAAGATTTGGGAGGACCATAGTTGTCAAAACTGGACATCTCTAAAAGGGAGAAATTCAAGTTAGTTGATTTAGTCCTTGATATAACACCCAAATGAAATATTAAGGCTAGGACCCAACACAATAATTCACAATTCGGAAGAGGGATTCCGTAATCCAATTGTAAATTATTTGTTGGTAGATAAATGACGATTTACCAATTCTACCACGAAAACGAAATTTAAAGGAATTAAGTTTTAGATGAAATTCTAGATCTTTTGAGACTCATTGAACTTTTCAATAGCATGTTTAATCTCGATTATGCCCTTCAACTTTGTGACTGGGATACCGTGGATCACAAACAAGGTGTGAATAACCATGCAAATTAGCTTGGTACTTTCGAAGTCATTTATCACCTAATCAATGTGTCGATTAACCACACACACTCCATTAATCTATGATAACCTACGAGTTACCCATTTCCATCCTTCATTTGTCCTATATTAGTGTGGCGATTAAACACACACGCTCCACTAACGACCAATAAGGTGCAATGTGGAATTTCATGGGTTAGCATCAAATTCACCTTTTTCCTAAAGTAACTAAGATTGAGAATTTATAAAAGGTTTATTTACTTTATATGTTCATTATAATTTTAATGAGAGCTTAGTGTCCTATCCTACATGTTTGGCTAAGGACCCTCCACTGGTCAAAGGAGCGGTGGGTGAGAGTAGACACCCATTCAATCACCATTTTATAGACAATCTCCTTATACCCCCCTTATAGACCAACTTCGTGAATGAGGCCTACTAACGGTAAGACTGACTGTCTTATACATATATATAAGTTAAACTTTAAATCTTATAGTAGTATAAGGGTGTATTTTAAACTTTTAAAATACTAGGTGGTTTTATCTTTTAAATAGATTAAAATTTTAAACTATGTTATTATGGATTTATTAATATTCTCTTAATCAATCTTTTAACTAATTATTTATAAGGCCATAATTATTCCTTCTTGTTGTGTCCATTTAAATATTTGAAATTAAAACCTTTAATTCTAAATTTAAATTATGAAACCAAAAGGATGTATTTTAAACATTAAAATGCTAGGTTTTAGAATTTAATATTTCACTATTAAAACTTTTAGTTAAATTTTAAATTCCAAAACTTGAGGGCAAATTTTGAAAATTTTCAAAACTTCTAAGATCAAAATTGAAAACAATTAAATTAATCATATAATTTATCTATATCACAAAATTTGACCTAATCTAATTTCATATAGCAAGATGATTCAAATCAAATTCTACAAATAATTAATTTTTTTCACAAAATCAAGTAATTATCTTAAAATTTGACAATCATCATTCAATTGAAAGAGGATAATCATTACCTTATCAGAAAAAGCGAATTTTATCAGTCAAAACAATTTGTGGTAATGATCCTAATCCAATTCCGGCCAAAAAAACCCAAAAATCTGTAAACAGACGATCCAACTCGTCGAGTCAGACAATGGACTCGTCGAGTTGGCTCAACTCATCGTGTCCCATTATGGACTCGTCGAGTTCATCATGAAGAGAGCAGATTTTGATTTGCTTCAGTTTTGAACAATCAACCAATGCATCTAAATAACAGAAAACACCCTAGGCTCTGATACCACTGATGGGTTTTGAGCACTATAACAATCCTATAGTGCACATACAACCCTAATGCTTTGGATCTATGTTTTCTCTAGTTATATATGCAGTTTCATTTTATTGAAAGCATATACCCTAGCTAGCATGCAATTGGAGATATACAACATAAAAACTAGTTAGATGAATACCTCTTATTTGTAGCTTGTATTTCTTGGCCTTTCAAGAGTTAGTACCTCAAATGTGATACATCTAATAAGTCAAAAACACCAAAAGTAAATGGAGGGTTATGAGAACGAGGTTAGGAGGCACCAAAATGGCTAGGGTTTCTTAGGGTTTCTTCTTGGAACACAAGTGCTGATTTTGGGAGTGCAAGGGTTAGTATTTATAGTGTGGAATCCCTAGGGTTTTATCTTGGAAGCCCTAATTCATATGATTAGGCCTTAAGGAATCCAACAACCCATATGATAGGCCCATTTGGACTAAGTCTTCATGGAATCTCACATAGATTTAGTCCATCCCTAATCAACACGGATCATTAGCCCAAACTATAAGTATTTCTGATTTACCTAGTTAGTCCCCATTAATTTAATCAGTCTCTTTTAATCACTAAATTAATTCCAAATTAATTCTTGATCAATACCAGTTAAATAATGTGATTTCTCAAGTAATATATTATTCTTATAATATATTAATAAACCACAAATAACCTCTTTTTCAAATATCAATCCTATCAAATTGCTCCGGTGAAGGCAACCCAAAAGGACCATGATATTATCGGGTCAAGTACATACCAATTATAGTTATGGGCTTAGACACCTAATCCAATAGTATCTAGTTTATACTAAGAACCGATCTTATCATTAAGATACGAGATCTGATCTACTCTATATTTATCTATAATAACTGCCTAATTTACAAAAGATTACAACAAAACAACTAAGAGCTGATGTTGTTGAACTTGTTAAGTTGGAACTGGCATTGTCGACTCGTAGAAGCTGGCACTGGTGAATAATCATGTTATGTGTTTAATTCTTTAGATCATAAGGTGTGACCTTACAATCCCCCCCTATCCGATGATGTCAAAAATAATCTTCTTCTTCAGAGTCATCAAAAGATCCATTGTAGAACTTGTCAACTTCTTTCAAAATTTTAGGCTTTACCCATCTGAATTGTTCAAGTTTCAGCTCATCCAGTCTTCTATTCAGCTCCAATGATATCAGCACGCGATATCCTCTTTCGAGATTATAGTGACCTAGCCCTTCAAAGAGAAGATGAAACAAGCATTCAGTAGGAGCAGAAGCAAGGTCATCAGTGCGTCGAAAGCACATCTGATTTTGACTATCGAGATAGAAGATTCTATGCTCTAGCTCTGGAATGAACATGTACTTAACAGGTTCAACACCAGCTGGTAATGCATTATTGATGTATCTAATACCATAAGGAAGAAGAAACTTTGTATTCCTGGACTACCAGGGAATGCCTGTTCTTCATGATGATGCTGATCTAGATGAACTCGCTAATGGACCAATGGATGGCACTAGGTTCAGTTTCTTCACTTTGCTGAGAAGTTTTTGAATTGCAAATTTCACTTATTGAGCATGAACACTTTTATGCTTGTTGATGATTTCAAGAATCTGCATCCACTCGTTGTAGCCAAATTTGACTAGCTCTCGAGCAAACACAACTTCAGTGTATTCATACTTACTTTTCTTTCTTACCAGGTGAAGTTTTAGTGAATCGGTATGTGGCTTGGTGCATCTTACTTTGATAATGGGATCAGGCTTGGTTCTTTGAGTCAGAACGTCTCCAAACTTCTTTCTATCAATCTGGTCATAAAGATTTGAAACAATGTGTTGTCTTTCTACATTGTTGTTGAAAATCTTCTTAACTTGATCATCTGTTTTTTGAACTGAAACATTTTTATCAGCGGAAACAAGTTCTTGAACAAGTTTTGCAAACAAGCATTCTTGTTTTCCAACTTCTTTCTTTTGTCGAATAGCAACATTGTATTCCTCCCTTATATGTTTAACTTCATCGATAGGTAAGCTCCATGTTTCTTCTAACTCACTCAGATCAAAAGTAAGCTTGATTTTCTTTTGAGGAGGTGCTGAAGTATCACCGACTGCAGAGGAACTTCCAGCTTCAGAGTTAACAACTCCCCTAAGAAGGAATCCTTTCTTTTTCTTGGATTAAGTTGGGCACCTTGTTTAGAATCAATGTCACTATTTGTTCCTTAAGGTACCTCTTGAGCAAACTCCCCCTTAAAACAAGAACCATGATAAATAATGTTTAATGGAACAAGAAATGCAACAACTTGTTGCATGAAACCAAGATCCATAAATGCTCCATAGTCATTAGTTTCTTATTGGTCATCAACGTCTGGAAAAGCGTCTGGAATAGGTTGATGAAGGAGGAGGTGGAGGAGGGTTATGACCTGGAGAGTTTGGTGGAGTGTCATCAACAACCATATCATCATCATATTCACCATCCAACGCCATAAGTCTCTTCATTGTATTCACATTCTATTCAACTTTATTCAATCTTTTATTTATTGACTGAGTCAACTGCACAATTAAGGAGAGTTGGGAAAGCACAACAGTTTCAAAGTTGGAGCAAGATTCTATCCTTGGTCATCCTGATGAACAACAACAGTATTAAGGGGTGATGGTGTAGGAGTAACCGTTTCAATTTGATGGAACGTATCAACTTGAGGAGAAGGAGATGGCGTGGGAGAATGTTCATCCTGGATCATTGGCTCAGTAGTATCTCCAATGGTAGGGGTTGATCCATGATGTTCGGTGTCATCAGCATGGGAAGGCGATGAAAAACTTATGTGCTTGTTATTCCTTGGAGAAGATTTCATATTCTGAGTGAAGTTATCTCCTAAATCATCTGCTGAATTATTTTCATCTTTATCAGTGTCTTCTCCCTTATCAGCTCCTTTTTGATGACGTTAGCGCTGGGAGCAAATTCATACAAGGGCTTTGATATGGTGAAAGTTGTGAGGAAGATACAATTGAGAGCCTTTTAAGAGAATGCCAATTGCTTTTGAATCACTTTTGAAATTGACCTAGAGCGGTGAACTCCCAATTTATACCCAAACATTATCTTCCTTCCTACGTAATCATGAGAGAAGAGATACGTACGGTAAAAATCTCGTATCCCGAGATAATGATAAACTTATTTACTTCATTTAAAAAGTCACTATTTGGATAAGATTGATACTTTAGACACATCATCAACATCAGCCTAATCAATCAGTGAGAAGATTGATGATTAATTTAGTTGGTTTGAGATGTCTCCTGGTAGCATGGGTTAAGCCTACCATTCACTGACATAGTATTTCGAGATCTCATCAGCGTGTGGTTTCATACGCTGAATCATAAATCTCTTTTATTATAAGAAAATTGGCAAGAGTGGATAGATACGTGTAATATATCACAGACAATGATATACCCATCAACACAATTTTTTTAAGCTCTCATCAACGTATGGTACATTACGTTGAATCATAAAACTTTAAAGTATAATGTAAGGGAAAGAATGGATTGTTTCAGTTACACTTAGGTGAAATCAATGTGAATCATTAACAGTTTAACTCCTCAACCAAGAGTGGTTTAAACTTCTGTATCATAGAGTAAGTTGCAATCTTGAATCAAAGATTCACCATTAATTCATAATGGTAACATGTCTACCTCAAACTAGGAGGTCAGGTACATGAACAACCCTTTGTCATTTTAAGACTTGACAAGTATCTCTTAAAGTGATGACTATGCAATTAGGGTAAGCCATTGGGTTATGCTCAATGTTTCAGCAGAACATGAGACTTGATGCATACGACAAGCATGCTTCCAGGGTTAGGGTCAGGTAAAGATGATTACATTAAAAATAATAAAAACCCTAGCCTTTTTATCAATATTTTTTATTTTGACCAGACTATCTCACTTTTGAGATTCTAGACAATGCTAGACAATCAACGTGAGAGGGTGACTAAATGTTCTCATCAGATGATCTCACTGATGAGAGACTTAGAGAGATTTAGTTACATACAACATCATGCTTCTAGGGATGATGATGTCTCAAAAGTTGCATACTAAGCTCAAATTGCTACTGTCAAATTCCTTTTATATAAAATAGTATAAGAGAATAATATAAGAACACAAACAGAAGAATTAGTCAAACAAGAAATGGTTTAAACAAAAAAAATGTGCAGCTTTTTTTGAGAAGTGAAAAAGACTTGATCCATCAAATCTTTTGAATTGAATGGTCATTAATGCCCTTCCATTTTCCGAGAACAACGGTAAGTACATCATCAAGCAACTCACAACTGATGAAGTCTTTTATCATTTAAGTGTCACAGATGGATTTCAAGCTTCATTAGGGGCAACAGAGAAGAAAAGATAAGTCTTTGTAACCAATTATTTAATTGACTTGAATCCATAAAAACATTGTGTCTTCAAGATCAACACGAAGGCATTTGAGGTTTTATCGGATTATGAGTCAGTAGATTAAAACAACGCTTACTGCATTGATGGTTGTTCTTTGTATCCATAACAGTGAGTAGAGGAACAAGAGGGTATTCATAAGAGGAAAAGGACACGATTCCACTTTTTTCTCAATACCAAGAGCATTGAGATCCTTCAAGACAAATTCAATCCTTTCAAATAAGATCCAAAAAAAATCTTAGATAGGTTTGAAAAGGAAATACATGTAAATACTAAATCTAAGACTTTGCATTCGTAATGGAAAAAGCCCGTGTTTTTTTTTTCAGTTTTTCATAAGATCAAAAGAAGTTAATTAACAATTAAACCACAAAAAGCATGACAAGATCAACAATTAATTTGTTCAAACTCTCTTCATCCAATGCCTTGGTGAATATGTCATCTAGTTCATCTGTGGATGGAATATAGAATAATTCCATTTTTCCCTGATCAAATGATGGCGAATGACGATGTGCTTGGTCTTGGAATGTTACACTAGATTTTTAATCATTTGAATGACATTGTTGTTATCATAGCAGATGGGTGCCTTTGAGAAGTTCATACCATAATCCAGTAGCTTATTCAGAATCCATAGGATTTGGGCACAACACCATCCAACGACAACATATTCATCCTCAACGATAGAACAAGCCACTGATGTTTGCTTTTTTCTGGACCAACTTACCAATCTATTTCCAAGCATCTGAGCTCCTCCTAAAGTGCTTTTACAATTAATACCACACCCACCACGATCGTAGTCAGTGTTTCCCACCAACTTGAATTCAGAGTCATGACGATACCATAACCCAATATAGGGTGTATGTTTTGAGTATCGAAAGATGTCACAACTGGCATTTTGGGCTAGGAAATTATGTTCATATGTAATCTACTTTTGATGTATCTCGTAACTACAAGTTTGATGTTATACATATTACTCATTCAAAAACAATTACTCGAATTAAAACTCACTCGTGATGCCCTAAACCTAATTCAATGCAATATATTCACCCAACCTTGGGTTGCAACCCTAACTTCCCGGTTCAAACATATTATTGGGCCAGGAATCATTTATTGGGCCTAATGGGCCAATAAACTCACAACTTGATTCTTTTGGGCTACGAATCCTCATTTGGTCCTTAATTGGACCCACATTCACTAAGAAATTGATTTTGGGCCATAAGACTTATCATGGGCCTTATTGGGCCCAAAACCACCCATTTGTTATCAATGGGCCGAAAACCTATTGGTTTTACCTCTTTTAGGCCGAGAGGCCCTAATGGGCCTTTATGGGCCGAAAACCTCTATTGGGCCAATGTGCTTAGGTTGCATTTTAAACTCAAGCCCAATACACTCTCTTTTTTCATCCTCTCTCCATTCTTGGTTTTAAAACAAAAAAATGTTGATCATACTACTCTTGACACCTTGTTGTTGTATGGTAGTTATCCATGTTATTGATCTCACATACTTCTAAGAAAGATTCCTAACCCTCATGTAATAACCAATTAATTCTCTCTCTCTCTCTCTCTCTCTCTCTCTCTCTCTCTCTTTTCTTATTCTCGGTCTTCTCTACTCTTCACTCTCCAAATTCAAACTTCATCTCATTTCTAAAACTTCCTCTCTAGACTCTTCAAGAATTCCTCCATTCCTTTTTCAAGAAAACCATGAGGTGGTGTGGATTTTCAACAAGTTCTCACCAAAGTTCATCCCTTTAGTTAAGTTACATCACACTTGAGTTGATTAAATCCAACTTATGTTAAGATTCTTCTTCAAAACAACACTATTCTCGTGAATATGCTTCTAAAATAATCTTGTTTTAGAAGATCTTCTCAAGGGAGCTTGCTAGGATGAAAATTCCTTCAAACTTCTCACCAAAACCAAATCCATCTCCCAAGGTGAGTTCATACCCCCTTGTTTTTGGTTTTAATATGCTTTTGGGGGAAAATACAAGTTGCTTTGGTGTTAGATCTGAGTATTTATGCATGTATGTGTGTGTTTTCATATTATATGTTGTGATTAAGTTATGAAAACATGTTAAACCTTCACCAAACTCGAAATATCTACTAAACTTGGTAGTGTACTGTAATTAGATAATTGTCTTTGTGATAATTATTTGGTATGCCACTGTCTGTTATGTTATATATGTCAGTATGTTATAATTTTATGTGGTAGTGGTAGGGGTGAAATAGTCCGGTTAACTCGGCCTTCGAGGAGACTAGAGCTCTTTGTGGCACTATACACGTCTCTAATATAGATACAACCACAAATTTGGGTGTATCTCCAAGAACTAACATCCTTGTGAAGACTGTGGTCATACCATCGAAGTTTCAATGAGTAAGTCTGTTTCAGAGGATGTCCGAACTTCAGGCGTTACTATGAACATATATGATATGGATAAAAATGTCATTATGGGTGAAGGGGTGAAGCCACGTGAAGATCAAGGTACATCTTCTGTTAGAACTACTTCTTTTTCTCATACACTAGCTCTAGCCTCAACCATCGAAATTTCCCTAATCGACACTTCCATTTCTTTACCACCATTCACCCACTTTCTCAAATATAATGAATCAACCAATTACATCACTTTTTTCTTCCCAATCCACTGAAGGGGACAAGTCAGTTCCAGAAGATGAATAGGATGATGATGATGTGATGGTCTCATTTGCAGAAATTCAGTTTGACTTAGAAGAAGATATCATTCCAGATCATATGCTTATGTCCGAGAAATAGTTCAAAATTCTTAATAATAAGTTGAATTCTTTGTTGCAAATACAGGCTGATACAGGGGTCAAAATTCAATGTCTGGGATTGAGGTGGATGTGATGCTAAAGTCACAAGAGCGTCGTTTAAAAATGACCATGGATCAAATTGAGCAGAAACATGAAGAATTTTTAAAGCTTCATGTTGAAAATTTTTAGTATGAGGTGACCAAGCTTCGAGACGTTGCCAAAGAATGTCATCTCGTTTTTGTTGAGGAAGTTAAAAGGGTGTAGGAATCTGTTACGCTCAAAATGGAGGAACTCAAATCTGAGATGGCGAAAGAGGTGGTGAAGCTTGAACTGAATTATTTAAGTCTTCCTAGCAAGGTGGATGTTCTTGCTAAGGCAGTAAAGAATATTGTGGAGTATAATTCTTTGTTCTCAAACAAATTCGAATCTAAGATAGAAACAGATTCGAAACTGTTTGACAAGCTAGAAGAATTCTCGGAGAGCTTAAAAGAGTCTTTTTTGAAGCATGATATGTCTCAACAAACTGTTGTTTCTCCATATTTGATTTCGAAGATGATTTTCTCTCTTGAATAGAATCTCAAGTTCGAACTTGCTCCTTAACTCAAGCTAGTTTCGCTAATGCCAACGAATGCCCCACCTGTAAAACAAGTGGTGCAAGGGGGAGATAAGGAGGTTGGATCTTCAAGGGATCCTGATAAAGGAAAAGTTGTGGGGAAGGTGATTTCATTGTAAACTCCAATATTACTTCCTATTTCTCTAACATCAACTTCTACAACAATGACTTTGATGCGAATAACCAAAGGCATTGTTATTGGAGAAATTGTTAAGGGTTCGATGCCTAGTTCAAAGCCACTACCTTCCAAACTCGACAAAGATGATAAAGGGAAAACTATTGACAATGTGATTTCTGAGGAAAAAAGAAGAAAAATATGTAAACGGAAACGGAGAGACAAAGGCAAAGCGATCCACCTGGATTAAACAAAGGTGATCCAAGCAAACACTGGTGCTATGAGACAATCGAGCAAGTAGTCTCTTCAGGGAAGATGTATGATTTCAGAAAGATTCCGAAGAGAAGCTATCAGGTCGAAAATACTGATTTTAATCAGCTTGATTTTCCGATTAACCACATGATGTTCATCTCTGCTCAGTATCAGTTGATTGATAATTTCGAAGATAAAGATGAGTATAAGATATTGAAGTTACGGTTTCATGCTATTCTTAGAAAACCTGAAGAAGAAGTTTGGTCTCCTGTGAAGATTGTTAAGGTGTTAAACATTTGCAGAGAAAGCTTGTTCGAGGGTTTGTTAAATAATTTTCGATATCATGTGGTTAGGGAAAACATTGTTGCTTGTGATTTTTCTGTGACTTTTCTATGGCTGATTTCCCTCTAATGAACCTGAACGATCTAATCACGGTAACGATGTTTCTTAGCTCTATCGATGTGTCAAAGCTTCCGGATAGCAACAAGGATGATTTTTTATGGGAATCGCACATATCCAAGTTTACATATACAATTACTATGCTTGCTTACCAGTGATGACATCGAGCTTGCTATGGAAGTAAATATAACTTCGAAGGTTTCACAGTCAATGTTAAAAGGACAAGGAATTCTAAAGAACTATGATGATAGGGCGATTATTCACAAACCTTTTGGTGTTTTCTTTGTTGGAAAGAACAAGAATAACCAGATAACAAATTTTTTGTTCCAAGTGTGTGACGTGGAGAGGTGCACGAACTCTCAGTACACAATATGGTTCGTCTTAGGAATTGCAAGAAGAATTCTGCTGAAGACAAAGATAACATTCGAAAGACTATCATTTGGTATACTGAGATTTTAGAGTACTTCACTAGGTTGTGAAGTTGATGACGACATAGATTCAAAACTTGTCACTAAAGGGGAGATTGTAGAGTTCGAATTATGTAGTAAGATGTCGAAGTACAGTTAGGCCTGGTTAGTTTCGAAGTTAGTATGTTATACTTCGAATGTATGTATTACATAAGGCATAGTTAGAAGGTTGAAGCTTACATGTCTAGTCCTTATGTTTTTTTGTATGTGTCTATTACTCCCTATAAATAGGGTAGGTATAGGGGTCAAGGGGAATTTTTGTGAACTCTTGTAAGTCAGAGCACTTTACTCTCTTTTTGTACTCCCTGAATCTTTTCAAACATAATCAAGAGCAAAACATATTCTATTTACAAATTTGTGCTTATCATATTCAGTTCTTGATTTCTTTGATATTACTCGATTCAAACGAAAGACAACAGACAACACATGCAAGGGTCACACAAACAGCTAGCATACAAATAACAATAATCCATGGGCTAGCATTGGTGCCTTCAACCCGACAATCACTACGAAGAGACTCACCTATATCTGTTGTCAATCAAGTAGATGCTCGGACTACTGATCTGGGAAATCCACATACTATATAATCAAATAATACCCTAATTAATAATTGGGTCATAAACCATAACCGAGATTTTAAATCACTAATCTCGACTCCTAGGGTAAAATACCATTTTACCCTTTCCTTAAGTGGCCCAATTAACCGTGGCCGAAACTCGATGGCACTCAAAGCCCTATAATGGCCCAAATCCAAAAGAAACTCAAAGCCCAAAACCCTAGAGTCCAAAAATGGCCAAAAATCAAAAGAAGTCCACCACACAACGTACACTCCGCGTACCTAGACCATACGCCCCACGTACGTGCGTTGACCGGAAAATGGGTTGTTGACCCAGTACACGCAATGTACTAAGAAGTACACCCGGTGTATTGGCCAATGATCCATTATTCAACTTTTTGACTTAATCTATTAATCCTTAACGTCCAACCAACATATCTACTTTATTTTAAGGTCTTAACACGTAAAGTTGGCAACTTTACTCCTTTGCATGTCATAATGGGATCCAATACCCGTTTTTATCCATCTAAGTCTTTAAAAATGAACACCAACTCTTACATGGTTCATCAAAACCCATCAATATGACATTTTTATGCACTAACAACATCAAAAATGCTCAGATCTAATGTTCTAAGCTCCTGGAATGGCTCATACTCACAAGGATGACTCAAAGGAGCATAATATGCTCAAAACAAGGCCCTATAGTAGATCTAACACACAAAGTCATCAGGATAAAACTTTATATCCTAATGGACCTGAGAAATAAGGGTAAATTCTAGATATATAAGCTCCAAGTTGATCAAAATTCCTTCTCCAAGCTTCTTCTTCTCCAAGGTTCACCAAACACCCACTAAAACACACACAAAATGGGTAAATATCTCTAAATGAGTTAGGGTTTCAAAATGAGGCTCAAAAGCACAGGGGATGCTGGAAAATGAGGAAAAATTGGGGCATAAGGTGGTTTAAATAAGGTCTAAACCCTAAAACTAGGGGTTTTCCCCTAACCACGTACGCCCAACGTACGCACGCTTTCCCTAAATTTTCATTTAACACCCTAGGGACCAATTTTGCAAAATATTTGTATACCAAGGGTCAAAATGTAAATTTATATTATGACATATTTGTAAAGCACACGTTAGCGTGATTCCAAAAATATAAACTTTGTAAAAATCGGATTTCATATGAAGGAGATATGAATTTTAGAAAATATAAAAATTAACTGCACGTAAAAACTTGCGACGTAAAAAGTTACAAAGAGATTGGTTGAGTTTATCTTAAGTCATAAAAAGGAGAATCGTAATACTCATTGAGATAAGATTTTTGAGCCGAGGAACACCAAAATCAGAGCCTGTATGATGGTGTTATGATTTTTATAAAATCATTTTAGAATACCCCTTCCTTACAAATTATTAGGCTAAAAAGAAAGTTGGAATCAACTAAAACAACCTAAAGGAAAGTTATAGTACTGATCGAGACCATCGCGTAGGTATATAGAACGTCGAAAAAGAGACTCGTATGTAAGAGTAACGAAATCTATAAAACCCATAAATTCGTGCGTCCGTCATGCGTGCCACGCACTCTGATGTTGGGTTCACAAAAATATGAGTGATGTGGCCCAATGAAAAAGAGATGTCTGTCCATGGCCGGATGAAGCCACTCCACACTAGGGATGAAAGTGGGTCCAAACCCGGACCAGATGGACCCGGACCCGGAAAACCCGTAACCAGTTAACGGGATTTTATAGAACCGAAAACCGGACCGGTATATAGGAACCGGTTCCGGTTTGGTTCCGAGTACGGTTCCGGGTAAAGTGGGTCTAGAACCGGAAAACCCGGAAACATCAAAGTGGATAGGTTGGAACCATATAAAGTGGGTTTAGAACCGGAAAAACCGGAATTTTTTTTAATTACTTACTACTTAGTGGGTTGAACTTTGAAAATTTTCACATTGATACCTCGACTTTGGGGGACTGTAACTCATTGAATATGAAACCAAAATTAACAAAATTATAGTCTAAAATCACATACAAACTCTAAAATACACTCTGGAAAAAGAGCATGTCAATCCGACTTTAAACGAATGAGATACGCATGTGTTAACATTTTCACATAATACAAAGTACAAAAACAAATAGCTGAAAAGTTGAAAATTTTCAATTTTGATATCCCGACTTCGGAGAATTGTAAGTCATTGAATGTTAAACCAAAAATGACAAAATTATAGTCTAAACTCATGTACAAACTGTAAACTACAAGTTGGAAAAAACAACATGTCAATCCGACTTCAAACGAATTAGATATGCATGTTTTAAAACTTTCACCAAATACAAAAAACTGAAAAACTAAAAACTTCCAACCTTAATGTCTGGACTTTAGGGGACTATAAGTCAATGAATATAAAAAACTAAAAATGGCAAATTTATAGTCTAAATAATGTACAAACTCTAAACTACATGTTGGAAAAAACTACATGTCAATTGGAGTTGAAACGAATGAGATATGTATCTTTTAAACGTTTCACAAAAACCGGTTCCGACCTTAAAAGTGGTTCCGGTTCCAAACACCGGTTCCGGTTTTTAGACCCGGTTTACCCAGACCCGATAGACCCAAACCCGGATTACCCGGAACCCGGATAAAGCCAATTTTTAAACTCGGAACCAGAACCGGTTCTATATATTCCAGTTCTAACGGTTTCGGTTCCGGTCCGATTCCGGTTTCGATCCGGTTTTCCGGTTCCAAATCTCATCCCTACTGCACACACACACACACACACACACGACGTGAACCCTTAAAAATCGTGTGATGTGTAATAGGATTTTAGGAACAATATATTTTAGAATGAAATGAACACAATAAGGTAAATAAGATATGTTTTGGATTAATGGATATGAAGAACAATTAGTTACAATGAGATTGTACAGAACTATTATGTTGGGGAAAATTATCCATTCTACTAACTAATGCCCCTATAAATAGGCGTCATATGAGCACTAGAAAGGAATACTAAGTCTACAATTCAGAACTACAAACATAAGATTAAATACTTTTTTAAAATCGGAATAACAACAATACATTTCAAAATTAAGAAAAGACACTAAACATTACAACCAAAATGCAAGCACCACATACAACTAGACACAATATTATTTCTGATACCTAACCATTCCCTCCCCCCTCCCCCATTGTGTTAAATTGTTGTTGTGGTCTTTTCTTGCTCATTCTCTACAACTTCAAACACTTTCAGAATAGTCTTCAATAATGTCATCTGAATTACTATCACCCATTTAATCATATCAAAAACACACTTCAAATATCATTCATTGTTTGACTTGTTCGCTTCTGCTCTTGAAAGGATTTGATTTAAAGTTGCAGTAGAGTACAAATGCTTATCTCTTAAGAACAACATACAATGCTTCACAGTTTCATTTTCTTTCATCTTGTAAGCCACTTCCCAAAGATCTTTTTCAATAAAAACCAGTCTTGAATTTTTCCACATTCTCAGGAGGTGGAAATGGCTTCTATATAGACTTTCTTTGAGGAACAGCTGCAATTTCAACATCCATCTTTACATCTTCAAGAGTATATGTTCGTTTCATTATTTTAAAAAATTGATAGATTGGTTCGTACATCACATTATTCTTTGAGACAATATTATATAAAGAAATGCAATCATAAGGATTCATAAATGGAATATCAACTAAAGAGAACTCATGAAACTCATGATTATAGCTCCTGGAAGCCTTAAAACAAACATTTGCAAAACCATATGCAGCCATAGGTTTTCCAACTTTCAACCCAACGACCCTCTTCATACTCCAAGATTCATATTGTGGCTTTGAGTTCTTCACATAAAAATTGAACAATGTCTTGTTTAGAGCCACATTTGCCAAAGGAACCTTCATAATTGTTTTAATGCATCAAAACATGAAAGCTTTTGTTGTAATTGGAAAATCCAGTTGAAAATCCATTTCATTCTTAGCAGAGATTGAAGCCTGAGGCTCTAACCAAAACAATGTTGGATTATCTATTGCTTCTTTTTGAATCCGATAAACAGTCTATTCTAGAAACATAACCTTCATCATAGTAAGAAGTTCCTTAACATTCTTTTCTTCAACTTCTTCAGCTTCATTTTTTGCTTTTAAAGCATTCAAGGCATCAAGCTCCTTGTCCCGTTTTTCTCTTTCCTTCAATTCTTTTTTTTGATAAGTTGGGATTCAGATCATCATCTTCTTCCAAAACGATGTTAACCTTTCTTTTCTATGTTCCAAAAAGATAACCCTTCCAACCAATTTTCACTTCTTTGATATTTTTCAACTCATCTTTCAAAGTTTGTATTTCAAGAACAACTTTTGTAGCATCTGACTTAGCCATTTTCCCTATCTAATAAGGGTTTCTCAAATTAACTTCTGGAACTTCCTCTTCATTAATCGAAATTTCACCTTCATTTGCTTTTTATCGTCTCCCCCTTGTTGCACAATAGCCTAGCTACACGTAACATTCAAAACTACATTTAGTTTCTCAAGAACAAGTTTCATCTTTGCATCAATAGGTTGGAGCATCCTTTTTTTTTATCGATTCGAACAAGACATTGATTAATTATAAAATTTTGAACCTTTACCAAAAGGAATTCTTCCCTCATCTTGCCAAGCTCAATTTTTGCACTCTTTAATTGTTCCTGATCACTTTCACCTTGTGAGTAGATTCAACAAGAGAATCCATGATTTTTTCATATGGAAGATCAATTTGCATTCTCAAAATTGTGTTTGCAATAGCCGTATGATGATCTGCATTGTCTCTTTGAAGACCAAAATGAAGACTTGAAAAAGCTTCATTTTCCTTTTGAAGAGATTCACAAAATCCTTCAATCACCTTATTAACTTTAGTAACATTCTTATGAGAAGAAGTTTGAAACTCAATCATAAACTTTGTCATATTGGAAGACATTTCCTTAACTTCAGAAGCATTTTTTTCAACTTTGACATTGGATTTTGTAATCTTTTTAGCTGACTCAACAACTATCTTCTTATGAGCTTCAAAAATATTAGCATTGGATTTGGTTAGTATCTCTATGGTTTCTTGATGAGATATAACCACATTTAGCTAGTTTGTTGTTGAAAAACAACTACCATGAAGAAGAATCTGATCCATCTTTTTGTTTAACTAATGAAATTCACCTCAAGTTATTGGAGAAGATAAACCAACATCATCATCACTTTCAACTCTAAAATTAAAATTAGGAATAGAAAAATCATCAAGAGATTCAGGTTCATCACCAATAATAAAATCTTCATCAAAACTTGGAGACAACGGAGGAGCAAAATTCGGTGTAGGTTCCAAAATAGTCACACCAATATTGACATTTGAGTCCACATTAGATGTGTTCTCAGGGATACCTGAAGTTCTATTCTCCTCCTTATCAGATTCGAAAATAGAAACTTCTAGTAGAGCATCTGTGGTTGGAGTAGCTTGCGACAAATAACAACTCATTATGGAGTCATTCGAGATCGGAATCTGAAATAGTCAAGTGGTTTGTGGTTCAAAAACGAATTTCAGAAGAGGTGATATAGTGGTTACAATCAGAACATATGTTGATGTCAGAGGAGGAGGTGGTGGGGTTTCTGAAAGATTGACAATAGGCTCATTCAATATATTTTCATAAACATCTGACTCGGGTAGAGTTTAAACAAATGAAGCTGGTGGAGTAAAGACCTTCGGAGTTGAAATTGTTGCAATCAGTTCAGAAATTTTTGAAGGGACTTTGGAAGTATGTGAAGTATTCTCTTCATTGAAGAAAGGTTCTTCTTCCATAAAATTACTATGAGTTGGATTATCTAAATCTTCATCAACCACAGTTGGTTTTGTAGGCTTTCTTTGTTGCTTTTGTTTCTTTGAGACACCATCAGATGCTTTCATTTTCCTTTTTCCTCCTCTTTTTGGAAAATCAATAGTTGCAAGAGTTGCTTTAAAAGAGGCAAGAATTTCACAAACACCATAATTCGGATTTCTCTGTAGGCTTTGATAATAACATTGTCTAGAGGAACCCTAAACAACATCACTTAAGGAATTGAACCAACAAAAGAACATTTATTTGGATCAGAAGTAACAAAAGTAGTAGTTTGTATCTTTAGGATTTCAACAATTGCAATGTCCTTCATCTTTGGTACTTGGTAATGATTTAGGGCATGACGAACAACGATTAACAGAAATCAAGCATAAGCAATATGTGAATCCTTTGTGTTAGAACTCATACTTTGAG
This sequence comes from Lactuca serriola, assembly GCF_051521515.1. Classification (NCBI taxonomy): domain Eukaryota; kingdom Viridiplantae; phylum Streptophyta; class Magnoliopsida; order Asterales; family Asteraceae; genus Lactuca; species Lactuca serriola. The sequence continues at coordinate 270,257,170 of NC_136412.1, read as the reverse complement.
AAAATTGAGACCAAATGATTGTTCCATAATCAATATTCTCTGTAGAAAATAGCCCATAACTCGACGTATAGAAAACTTTGCTAGCGCTGTCAGAACCAATTACTATTTCCGATAAACACTTGAACAAAATCGTGAATAAGGCATTCCAGTTTGGAGGCAATGTAGATTTGTTAAACTTCGGTAATAGAGAAAGATTATAATGATACCCCATTTGATGAAACACAGTAATGAGACGAGAAATAGAAACTGCATCAGGTTTAATAGCGTCTTGTGAAAAAGAAAACCCTAACAATTTGCAAAAAATTGCTTTAGAATTCGAATTTTTGTGTCCATGAACTTCAAAATTCATGACATCTAGAGCATTGTTGTAGATTCCAATCGAATATGACATACGGAAATGAGAAATAGGAACCTTCTCAAACATCATCAAAGCTTTTATCAATGGTGAATGAAGTAGACACTCGATCAAGGGTTGAACTGTAAGGTTGTACTTCAAAACATCCAAGTCAACCATAAAGTTCTGATTCACCTTGTTTTTCAACATTGCAATTGTTGCAGATTGATCCATGAATGAGATTTGCTTAGAAGAATCCATTTATAGAAGAAGATACCTTGTAGAAAATTGAAGACTAGTGGAGAAGCTTTGAGAATTTTGTGAGCAAAAATAGAAACATATATAACTCTTGAGCTTTCTATACTATTGGATATCCAAATGATCTAAATTTGAATTTGAACGAATATCCATAAGTAGAGAGAGAAAACTATCATTTCATGCTTTAATTTCCTATCATATCCACATCAGCCAAAATTCTCTTGCTCATCTTGTAAAAAAATAATGTTCCAATAGAATTATCAGCACACCATTATTTGTATCTACTTTTAGGCACCGTTCGAACGTTGCTATAATGATTTCATAAATCTCCAAAATACCCGCCAAGATTTGAATATACATTCTATGAATCATGCGATTTCAATTTGTAACATTTTTACAATCTCTTATCTACACTTTAGCTTTTCATAGGCCAAAATAGACTCTATTGGAATTATGACCATGATTAATTTCCCAACCAATATATGATTTAATAACCAGAACCAGATTTCAAAAAAACGCAAGGATTTTAGTGCAAGAGTGTGGAAATAAAAAGAAATAAAGCAAATAAAAAAGTGCGGATATGTGCTATCAAAAATATTTGATATGTAAGTAGATAGATTTGGGGCACAAAAACTCTTCCTTCATAGTTAAGAGAGACTACAAAGTGCTTTCTTCGTTTGCCATTGAATTATGATCATAAAATTTTTAAGAAGTTACAAAAGGTTTCTTTTCATAAGACAAAAGGGGTAGACTCGTTTCCGATCAAAGATGCAACTTAAAATAAGTGCAATAAAATGAAAGGAAAACCTTGATTGACCGGTGTAGCCAAATTCAAGTAAGCAAAATGCTTTGGTTAGGACATAGTAACACTGAGAATAAAAAAGATGTTTAAACGAAAATCTCATAATTGAAAAATAAAATATGGATCTCTTTGGGTAGAAATGATTTGGATTCAATTAAATTCATTAAGATCATGTAACAGAAAATTATGAGATTTTCAACATAGATTGGATATTGTCAATTCATAAGTAAAAATATAGAATTTGTAAAAGAATTCACTGTCAATTCCATTTAGTGAAATTATTATTGGGTCTCACTCTCCATCATGGTGATAATGATGAAAATATCATCAACACAAATTTGTTGCACACCTACATCCTAGTTGTTTTTTTACTAGAGATGTCTCGGGATATGCGTCATTGTGTGTGAAAAGTGTAAGAAAATATAGAATCGGTGGCGGAGATTACCGCCAAGTTCAGGGAGAGGGCCTTACCGGTACCTCAGTACGCGAGGGACGACGAGATGAGGAAGACCCGGTACTATGATATGTTGAGAGCTGACATTTGAAAACATGTCAACTACTCAGCATGCCTGGCTTTAGAGGACTTGATAGCGAGGGGGAGAGAGAGGGAGATTGATATAGAGCACATCCGAAAGAGGAAGGCGGAGGCTAGGCAGGTTACTGGGGTTCCGGGGAAGAAACCCAAGGGATCCGACACTAGGTCGAAGGGCCAGCAGACCCGGAGCCGCTGTGGGAAATGCGACAAGACTCATGTGGGAGTTTGTAGACTGGGATCATCAGGATGCTATAAGTGCAGCAAGCTTGGCCACTTTGGTATAGATTGTACTACCCCTACTCCTACCCTTTAGACGTCAGACCTGATTTGCTTCCATTGCAATCAGAAGGGCAATAAAAAGTCCAACTGCCCGAGGTTGACATTAGGAGCGCCAGTGGCGGCGCCCGCTCCAGAGACCCTGATGATCACGGATGGCCGACAAGGCAAGACAGATGCTCCAGTGGTGAGGAGCTAAGCCTTCCAGCTGACCGCCGAGGAGGCGCGTGCTGCACCAGATGTGGTGACAGGTATGTTTTATTCTCCCTAACTCTTGTTATATGATGTTTATGATATTTATGTGCTATGTTTATGTGTTGTTTAGGATCGTTCCATGTGAACGGTATCCCAGTTCAGGTGTTATTCGATTCGGGGGCTACCCAATCATTTGTCTCCCTTGCACTTAGCAAGAGGTTTACTGAGTATTCGGGGACGTTGGATTGTCCTCTAGAGGTCGATATTTCTGATGACCGATCTGTGTGAGCATCGGAGGTTTTAGAGATTGTGTTTTGAGGTTATATGAAGAGCGTTACCTCGTGGAATTGGTTCCCATTCCGTTGCGTGGGAACAAGGTTATCATCGACATGGATTGGCTGAGCCCTAATGGGGAGGTGATTGATAGCGTGCATCGGTTGGTGTGGGTCAGGACCCTAAGTAGGGGAGAGTTGTTGATTCAGGGCGAGAGGCCGCAACGTGGACCAGCTATGTGTTCGACAACGAGGGCTAGATGTCACCTTCAACAGGGTTACGTAGGGTATGTCTCCTACGTTATGGATACCTGAGAGGCGGGTAAGGCGACTGTGAGTGATGTACCAGTGGTGTGAGAATACACGGACGTATTTACAGAGGAGCTGCCTGGCATACCTTCGGAGAGGCAGGTGGAATTCAGGATCGAACTAGTCCCTAGTGCGGCTCTGATAGCCAATGCACCATATCGGTTGGCTCCTCCTAAGATGCAGGAGTTGTCTACACAGCTGCAGGAGCTGTTAGACAAGGGATTTATCAGACCGAGCAGTTCACCTTGGGGACCCCCGATCATGTTTGTGAAGAAGAAAGACGGGTCACATCAGATGTGTATAGACTACCAGGAGCTAAACAAGGTAATGGTGAAGAACCGTTACCCACTCCCGATGATTTACGATCTCTTCGACCAACTACAGGGGGAATCTTGATTTTCCAAGATATATTTGCATTCAGGCTACCACCAAATGTGAGTCAGAGACTAGGACGCACAAAAGACTGCTTTCCGGACTCGTTATGGCCACTACGAGTTCGTGGTGATGCCCTTTGGGCTCACCAATGCCTCTGTCGCGTTCATGGATCTCATGAACCGCGTATGTAGACTAATGTTTGATCAGTCTATGATAGTCTTTATAGATGACGTCTTGGTTTACTCCAAGATGCAGGAGCAGCACGAGGAACACTTGCGGGTGGTGCTGGATATCTTGAGGAGGGAGAGCTTGTACGACAAGTTCTATAAGGGTGAGTTATGGTTGCGCGAGGTGCAGTTTTTGGGGCACCTTGTCACCCAGAATGGGATTTTGGTCGATCCGGCCAAAGTAGAGGCTGTGATGAGATGGGATGTTTTGAAGTCTCTATCTGAGATTCAGAGTTTCCTCGGGTTAGCAGGCTATTACTGGAGATTCATACATGATTTTTCCAAGATAGTAGTACCCTTGACCCGACTGACGAAGAAGGTCGTTTTCTTTCGTTGGGGGCCTGACCAGCAGGCAGTGTTTGAGACGTTGAGACAGAGATTGTGTGAGGCATCGATCATAGCCATGCCAAAGGGCGTAGAGGATTTTGTAGTGTACTGTGAAGCGTCCATCTCGGTATTGGGCGCGGTATTGATGCAGAGAGGGCATGTCATTGCTTACGCCTCGAGGCAGCTGAAGCCTCACGAGACGAACTACTCGAAGCATGATCTGGAGTTGGGGGCGGTTGTTTTCGCCCTCAAGATTTGGCAGCATTACCTCTATGGGGTCCGTTGCACCATATACATGGATCACAAGATTTTGAGGTACCTCTTGGATCAGCCGAATATGAACATGAGGCAACGTCGGTGGCTAGATGTGGTGAAGGATTACGACTATGAGATCCTCTACCACCCGGGGAAGGCCAACGTTGTGGTCGATACGCTCAGCCGCAAGGCAGACCCAATCAGAGATATTTGCTTGAGTATGATGGTGGTGACTCCACTTTTGGAGCAGATCCGAGAGGCGCAAGTTGAGGGTATGAAGGAGGAGCGTCGGAAGTGCGAGCGGATCATAGGCTAGGTGGCCTTGTTTGACTATGACAGTTGTGGGCTGCTAACCCTGCATGGGAGGGCCTGGGTTCCATACTGTGACAACCCAAAGTTTATTCCGTTATATTAACCCGTTTCCGCTAACAGAATATGTTGTTTTATAAAAGTTCCGTTAATTTGGGGTCATTAAATAAATAAATGTCTTATTTATTTATGTCTTTATGTTATTATCGTCGTGATAAAATAAATAAAAACACGTAACTTACATTTCCATTTAATTGGAAAAAATATTTTTTTATTACGATCATTTAACCGGGTAAAAAGTTTAAACCTCGTTAAATATTAGTATCGGGTAGACGTATACCGGGTACAACACCCAAACCTTATATAAAGGAGGGTGGGCATCCATAAAAACCTTTTACCACTCTAGACACACTTTCTCTCTACTCTCTCTCTTCAAGTTCGATTCCCGCCTCAAAACCGCAAGTTTCCACCTCCAAAACATAAGATCTCTTACCCTAACTTGTTCTAAACATCATTGCTTAGTGTTTTAACTTGAAATTCGTGGATGAAAGCTGAAAAGAAGGAGTTTACGGCCTAAGAACACGCTTAGGCCGTAAACCCCTAAAATGAGGCCAAAAGTCCCACATTTCTTCCATCTAAGCTTAGAAACTAGTTTTGGACCTAACCTAGAAGTGTTTGAACCACAAATCATTATGTTTTAGAGCTTAAAAGAGAGTTTACGGTCCAAGCACATGCTTAGACCGTAAACACCCTCTAGCCTTGCAAACCAAGCCCAAAACACTTCCAAATCATGTTTAGGCTTAAGATATGGCTTAGGGACTTGCTATTTTGGACTTGAAACACCTACACATCAACATTTGAGGGGCAAACTAGAGTTTACGGCCCAAGCATATGCTTAGACCGTAAACACCTCCAAACCATGTCAAACGAGAGTTTAAGTCCCCTAAATGGCCTTATACCTTCACTAGAAGTTGTTAGGATTGAACCAAGGACTTTAAAATCAAAGATTGGAGGGTGCACAAGAGTTCACGGTCTAAGCCATGGGGTTTACGGCCGTAAACTCCCAAGGAGTGGTCTTTGGACCATAAACTCCAAGGGAGTACACTCTTGGAACCCTAATCACCCCTATAGCCTTGTATACTACCTTAGAACCACTTCTAGAACCACATGAGGCTTGAACGCATTCAAAAACACTCCTCCCATGAGTTTACGGCCGTAAACTCGTGGGGGATGTGGTCTCCCAACCGTAAACTCACTTAAGGTGAGTTTTAGGAGAGTAAACTCCATGGTGAGGTCTTACACTTTTTCCTTACAACCCATTAGCCTCCTAACACTCAACCACAAGATCTTTAATCACATTAGGATGACTATATGTGTATAATTAGAGTTTAAATCACTAATTACTTGTAAAAAAGGGTGTACAAGTCTTTACTTGACACCAAACGCTCATCCAACACTTCCACCCGATCTACTCATTTCAGGTGAGTTCATACCCATTAATGAACCTTTTCAACTGCTTTTTTTTACATGTTTTAGGGGGGGGGGGGGGGTATACAAGTATAAACTCTACAAGTTTTTACCATTGAATCATATGTGATTCACAAGTTATCATCAAAAAGGGATTTTTCCACACTTTTAGCTGCTTTCCAATAAAACTGTTTTATTTGATTATCAAATGCATTTTTAAAGATTAAATTGTTATAAATTATTTTCAAGTTATGTTTAAACTACTTTTCTTATAAAAATATATCTACATTAATATATTTATATAAGTAAGACTTGAAGGACTTAGGACCGATAGCTAGCCTTACTTCCTGTTCTTGTTTGATGTGGTCTTAGGGTATCTGTTATCCGTCCGACTGTCGTTGATTTCTTAGTTATATATCATATATATTGGTGTTAGATATGAAAGTCTTCATCTATTTCAATACCTTTGTTATACAAAGGCCGGCAATTACACACTCTAATTAACTATAATAGGTATAGTTAAGACTACTGCTCGTTACCTCTACTACTGCTATACCCACTATAATGGCTATTATTACAAGATAATACTCGTATGAGAGAACACTCCATGAACTATACAAAAGCCCACTATACTTTAATACAAGAGAATACGCTAATCCAGAGTATAACACACCATCTCTCTATAAGACACCCTACCGTGCTTATACCATGTGACCAGGGCTTTCCGGAAGGAAGGAAACACTACAAGTATAGATCTATACGGGGCAGACACTACTACATCCCGACTGTTAACTTCAGTCCGAGCTAACCAGGCCTAGGGGTGGCACTACTTCACTACACTACGTATGACCGGGAAGGTCATCGGGTTCTCTACTACTATACAATTGGTCACATGAAGGGTTACACCTATATTCAAATTAATACACTAAGACTAAAGTCTAAGCTAACATCCCGAAGTAAGTACGTATCTATTACTAATGGAAGTTTGCACCACTACTATTGTCATCAGGCATAACTTTTCCTTATCTATATTACTTACATGGAATTTACTACTGTACATTTGCATCTAAAGATTTTCAATGATACTACTTACACGCAACTAAAAGGATTTCACTTACAATGTACTTTTCTGGAAAATATAGGATTTTCTAGGGATTTCTACTACTTATAAACATAAACTTCAGTTTTCATACTATAAGTTTGTAAACACTTTTATACAACAACGACACTAAATGCTTATGAACTCACCAGCTTTATGCTGATACTCGCTTTCATAATAACTTGTATCCTCAGGTCAAAGATAGACAGGTACAGGCGCATCATTTTGGAGAAGATGGAGCATACAAGAATCCATCTCTTATTTTTGATATATTTTGGTGTCTATTGAAACTGTACAGAACATGCTTGTAATTAAACTCACTATGTAAATGAAATGGTTTTTGATTCTTGTCTTTACTATTATGCAATTGTTATGATACTGTACATGACGTCCTCCACCCCGAAACGTATTCCGCCATTATCGGTTTTGGGGTGTGACACATACTGGGGCAGAGTACGTCATGTTTTGATGTATGAGGCCCACTAAACCATATTTTCCATCCATCACGGGGCAACGAAAATGTATATAGATCTTCGCCCTGACTACCGGTGGCCCTGCATGAAGCGGGATGTAGCCTGGTACGTCGAAAGATGTCTGGCCTACAGGAAGTTCAAAGTCGAGCACCAGAGGCCTCACGACAAGACATAACCGTTGGATATCCCTATGTAGAAATGGGAAGATATTACTATGGATTTCATCACGAAGCTTCCCAGGACCGCTCGAGGAGTGGATTCCATCTGGGTCATCATGGATCGATTGACCAAGAGTGACCATTTCATTCCGATCCAAGAAAGCATTTCGGCCGAGAAGCTGGTAGACATCTATATTCGAGAGGTAGTAGCACAACACTGAGTGCCAGTTTCCGTGATTTCTAACATAGATGTACGGTTCACTTCCAGATTCTAGAAGAAGTTTCACAATGAGTTGGGTACTCGTCTACATTTTAGCATAGCTTTTCAGCCGCAGACGCTTGGTTGGAGTGAGCGGACCATCCAGACCTTGGAAGACATATTGTGAGTGTGTATTTTGAACTTCGGTGGCAGGTGGGATACCTACCTTCCCTTGGCAGAGTTTTCCTATAATAATAGCTACCACGTAAGTATCGACCGTCCTCCATTCGAGATGTTGTATGGGAGGAAGTGCAGGACCCTGATATGACGGGGACAGGTTGGGCAGAAGGTCATGGGGAGTACCGAAGTGGTGCTCAAGATGACGGTGAGGATACACCAGGTCATGAGTAGGCTTCAGACTGCTCAGAGTCGGCAGAAGAGCTACGCTGGCAGACGCCAATCAGACTTGGAGTTTCAGTTCGGGGATAGGGTTCTCCTGAAGGTGTCACCTTGGAAAGGTGTCATCCGCTTCAGGAAGCAGGGCAAGTTGGGCCCCAGGTACATTGGTCCTTTCAGGGTTGTAGCCCGGGTGGGCAAGGTGGCATATAGACTGGATCTGCCAGTCGAGGTTAGTCAGATCCATAGTACCTTTCATGTCTCCCATTTGCGGAAGTGCCTGGTAGACGACTCTGTGGTGGTGCCTTTAGAGGATATTCATGTGGATGACAGCCTGAACTACATTGAGAGACCAGTAGCCATCCTTGACAGGAAGACGAAGGACCTGAGGAACAAGAAGGTCGAGTTGGTGAAGGTGCAATGGAAGCACCGCAAGGACTCAAAATGGACTTGGGAGTCGGAGGACGAGATGAGGGAGCACTACCTCGGGCTTCAACCGGAGGCAACAACAGACTTAGAGGACGAAGTCTAAAATAAGTGGGGGAGATTTGTAATGCCCGATTCCTGGTACGTATTTAAATAAGAATTATTCATATTTGTTAAGGGACTCGAGAAGTTGGAGGAGCGAAACTCATCGAGTAGGCAATGGATATGTTGGACGCGGGACTTGAAGCCTACTCCACGAGTTGAGGAGCCTCGACTCGACGAGTAGGTCTGCCAGAGTGAAACCCTAATATTCAGGGTTTGCACCCTATTTGAAGGCCTTAACACCCCCATTGTGGCCTTCCTCATTGCCTCCCTTAGTCCAATAAACCCTAATTCAAAACCCTAACCCATTTTGAGTGTTCTTGAGCTATTGTTGTGTACATTTGGTGATTTTGAAGCTTGAGAAGAAAGAAGAAGCTTGAGGGTTCAAGAGGATGCAAGCATGTTTTGGGGTATTGACTTCAGATCTAGAGCCTTTGAGGGACTCCATCGCATAAAGGTGCCAACTTTATGGCCATGGGAGTTTCATACATCATAAGAACCACTTTTTAGGGAAATTTGAGCTAAATAGCCCATGCATGAACATAAAGTTTGAAACTTTGTGTGTTATATCGACCCTAGGAGGCCAGATCTATGTTTTGGATGCATTAAGCCTGACTGAAATCGACTGGATAGATTTGGATCATGGGAGACTCAACGATTCGTTCTTAGGGCTCGGCGAGTTGGGTCGTGGTTCCCCAAACTTCTCTGTTACTTAGCAAACTTGTCGAGTCTAGAAGGTGACACAGCCAGTTAGAAATGTTTTGGAATTAAAGGTCAAGAACTCGATGAGTCCAAGGATGAACACGGCGAGTAAATGAGCAATGTCCCGACATGTATGAAGTAGAACTCGATGAGTCCAAGGAAAGACTCGACGAATTCAAATGGAAAGTCCCGATTCAGTCATAAAGTGAAACTCGACGAATTAAAGGGTAACTCGACGAGTCAGATCGTGAACTCGAGATTCTTTGAATTTTGGAATTTGATGAGTTGATTGACCAACTCGGCGAGTCGATTCAACCAAAATGTTGACTTGGACCAGAAGGTTGACTTTGACCAGGATGTTGACCTTTGACTTGACCATTGACCAGAGTTGACCCTTAAAAGGGGTTACAATTTTGAAACAGTAATTAAAAGAGATGTTATATGTAAGAGTTTGAGGAGATTTGATCCAAGCACTGAGGACAGTTAAGTTACTGCATGACATTGAGGTGAGTTACCTTCCAGTAGAAGTGGGTCTAAGGCACCAAGGTCGGCCCACTAGTAAGAGTTATAGTAGAGATGATTGTCTTTGTGATAATTGTCTGGTATGTTGCTATCTGTTATGATTATGTGCTAGTATGCTATGATGTTATGTGATAGGAGGGGTAGTAGAGACCCCAATACCAATAGATAGGACCGAAGGGGCATGCCAGCACCCAGAGAGCTAGGCAGTATATGATATTATGTTTATACACTAGGATGCTATGTGGTAGAGTAGGGGGTGAAATTGTCCCCGATACCAGTCGAAAGGACCGAAGGGGTAGGCTAGCACCCTGATAAGTTAGGCAAGGTATCGGTCGAAAGGATCGAAGGGGTATGCCAGCACCCTGATATGCTAGGCTAGGTACCGGTCGATAGGACCGAAGGGGTAGGCCAGCACCCCGATATGCAAGGCAGTTACTGGTTGAAAGAGACTGAAGGGGTAGATCAGTACCCGGATATGATAGAAAATATCTATGTTATAGTGTATGTGGTATGATGGGGGAAACCCACTAAGCTTTGTGCTTATGGTTTTTAGTTTTTGTTTCAGGCGCTTCTTCTTCGAAGGGAAAGGAGTCGACACGGTAGCAGCGCATCACACACATGATTTCCGCATATGAGATTCTTGGGATTTGTACTCTGACATTATTATGATATGGTTTTGAGACACTTGATCTATGGTTTTTATGAAATAAATTACTTGATGATGTTTACGTACAAATTGTTTTATGAATCGCTATATTAAAAATGAAATTTTTGGTCATAAATTTTGGGATGTTACACACTACAATCAAATTTGATATTGTTGCATTTAGGCTGGTTTGCTAGTATTATATGGGATGATTCGAAGCGAACCCTAAGATTTAGTTGAGCCAATATGTAATAATGTATTTGTGGCTTCCCGGTCGTAATGAAATCGTGAGACAAAAACACACCCTTTTGTAGTTTGAGGGACATAATATGTTTAACATCGTGTAGCATACAAAGTATGAAGATCAAGAAACATGAACAAAAAGTTCAAAAGTTCCAAAGATTGAAGAGTCAAGTAGAAGAAAATGAAGTATAAGGAAAACTTTCTAAAAGTCAAAGGGCTTGTTATTTATTGTAATTTTTCTTTCTAGTTTATTTTACCATATTTATGCTTGGGAGCTTAACCAAAATTTACCTTGAGGTTAAGAAAGTTTTATGCAAATGGATTTGGAGGGATGCATAAAATGACTGTCGTTTAAAATAAGTGGAAGCATTTATGAGATATTGGTGGGCAATTTGGTAATGCGTAATTAATGGGTTCAATTTGGATTATTTTATGTGATATTGGTGGGCAAGGTTCTATGTGATATATAAAAATTAACTTTTTCATGAAGGCAAGAAAAAGATAAGTGTGGGTATTTTGATATTACCATATTTATTTACATTTTAGTGATTATTTTAATACATTTAAGATATATTTTGGTTAGATACAAAGATATTTGGTACTTATTAAGTTAAAATATCATTTTGTAGAAAAAATGACACTTTTGAAGAAAAAAGGATAATATCACTGTAGCACAATGAACTTTTGTGATTTGTCCGACTTGACCAATTATGTTTTTTTTCTTGCTCATAAGGTTATCTAACTTTTACTTTACATGTCAATTAGGTCATTATCGTTAGTTTTTTAACCATTCCTCCGTTAACTAGTTATCTAAATTACACGAATGGCCCCTATGGTTTAAATTTCTTTCGTAATTGGTCATTATCAGCCATGTTTTAAATCACTCGACTGAAACTACCACAATCCCAAAACTCTAGGGACCAAAGTGTAACATTGTTATTATTCTCCCCGTTAAATCTTGTTGAAACATGAAGCTTACCATTGGATTTCGTAAGCAACAACAGTCAAACTCGCCAATCATTCATCAAAATTTGAAGTCGATTTTGACTCCAAAAGTATATTCCCAGGACACGATCAAATCAAATAAAACATTTACATACAACAAATTTCGATCCCAGTTCACTTCTCAATGTCGAAGCTTTAATTTTGACTTTAATTCGTTAACTATTCAGATACAACCAAGTCGATAATAAAATAAACTATCATCTTCAATCCTTCGATTTCCATCATCCCTCGACCACAATACAATCGACTTTTAACACCATATAATGAATACAACACAATAAACTAGGTTATCTGACCCCAAGATGTTCGACCATGATCCCAAAACAAAACCCAGATTGGGAATGAAAACCAATTCGAACTCCAATCAATCGAATAACATACATAACACAATGATTTGACTTTCACAAATCAAAATCAACTTCAAACTTATACTATCGACTCTAAGCTTTCACTTTTCACAAATCGAGCCTTCGAAGTCAAAATAATCGTTGTACGTTGTTCATTCACGAAATCAAGACAATTAGATCCAAAATCAAATTGATATCAACATATCGACATTCGAAATCGATTTCAACTCCAAATACATATTCCCTGTTCGCTTTCAACCATCGCTTATCAAAGACTTTCAAAATCATCAATTTTGACTTTCTGTGTTTGACTCTTAATTGAACTTCAAGAACAGATTCGATTTCCATTAACGGATCCACGACATCAATATGTGAACAACAATACTAGTCAAAATCAGATCGAACGACTCAAATCCATATTGAAACTGTAGTGACCTTTCGATTCCTAACCCAAGCATCGCCAAAATCAACTCCGATGCTTGACTTGATATGAAAATCGAATTAAATGAGTTAAAGAAATATATGCGCTTCGATGTTGGATGAACAGTAAAGGATTTTAGGTTATGAAATCCAACGGTATGTGCTAACATCAAAGAAAAATTTGCCTATTATTTGGTTTGGTGCTTATGAAATCCAATGGTATACTTCGTGTTTCAACCAGATTTAATGGGGAGAATAATGACAATGTTACACTTTGGTGCCTAAAGTTTCAGTATTGTGGTAGTTTTAGTTGATTGATTTAAAACATAGCTAATAACGACTAATTACGAAACAAATTTAAACCATAAGGGCCATTCATGTAATTTAGAGAACTAGTTAACGGAGGAATGGCTAAAAACTAATGATAATAACCTAATTGACATGTACAGTAAAAGTTAGATGACCTTATGAGCAAGAAAAAAACATTATTGGTCAAGTAGGACAAATCACAAAAGTTCATTGTGCTACAGTGACATTATCCCAAAGAAAAATGACTGAAATCGACAAAAGTTGGATACTTTGAGGACTGGAGTTGAATCTATGAGCTTAAAGAAGAAGAAAAATATATGCAAAAGAAGTCCCACGACGTGGAGATTTATTGTTCATGACGTGGCATATGGAAAAATCTCGATTCCTTGCGTAGAAATATAGTTCACTTCATGACAATAAGTTGTTCACGTCGTGACCACGGTTCCTAGAAGTTTCCTACATGGAGAGGCTTAGTTTCCTTGGTGAATACGAGATAGACATTGATTTCATGTCATGACACACTTATGGTCACGATGTGAAGGAAGAGGCTGGAGATTTAGTCGACTTTTGGGCCAGAAGACCTATGAAAATTAACCCTTGGAAGAAGAAGAAGATTGGAGATCAAGATATTAGAAGATCATAGCAAGATTTCACATCATTCATTCGGTTTTCTTAGTTTTTTCATGCCTAACTTAATTTCCTATGTGATTACGTATTTCTTTTATGCAATTATGAGCTAAATCATTAGGCTTTCATTTAGTAATGACGAACCCTAATACTATGTGTTAGTTTCTACGTTTCATGGATTTATAAAGTTGGTTTGGTTTGTGTTTGATTTATCAATACCTAAAATGTTAAAAGTTTCAATCTTTATTGCTTAGATTTCAAGTTTAGTGTAGTTGAACGATCACTCGATGTTATAAGACTTGCCTTTGTGTATGATTTAACAAGTAGTAGAACAAGCCATATGAGTCAAAGTTAATCCATTCCTTTTACCTTCAGGATAAAAGCGATATCTATGGGCCCCTCGATGATTTGGTGATGACAAATGTAAGTGCTCGGTCGGGCCAGGACTGATTTGACTTATTCAATTAGCCAGTCGTCATAAATCGGAAATCGGGAAACAACAAATGGACAGAGAGAATGATTATAATCCATGTCTCAGTCCATATGATATCTAGAATGGAGGAATATATGATCCCTTATCTAATGGACAAGTCATTGACAAAGGTCAGAGATCATCGGCAAGGTCAGAGTTCGACAGAAGCTTTTGAGAGCTACGATTGCCAGTCGGTTCTTCAAGTCATACTTGCAATAATAGTTTTAGACTTATCCCAGTGGGAGACTGTTGGATTAATGTCTAAGTCCATAACTATAATTGGTAAGACTTGACCCGACCCGGCATGGTCCATTTAGGTTGCATGGCATCATGCATTTGGATAGACTATAATGAGATAAATAACACTTAAGGTTTGTTAATATATTATAAGTTCTAATATATTAATAAGACTATTTAATTATTATTGATCAAGGATTAATCTAGGGTTAATTAAGTGATCAAAAGAAGACTAATTAAATATATGGGTTGATTGTGTAAATCATCCATGCTTGTATAGTGGGCTAAGACTTCATGGATTATCAAGTTGGGCTAAAACCCATAGGATGCTCCATGGTGTATTTTAACCCATGGATCCAAGGAAATGGAAAGCCATGACAATTAGGGTTTACCCTAATTGTGACACTATATAAAGATCTTATTGGTGACAAAATCGGCACTAGAGTATATGTGAAAGGGCTAGCCGATTTTATGAAGTGTGGATTTCTCTCTAATTTATTCCAAGTGTATTTGGTGTTGTGTGAACCATTTGAGGTGTCACACTTGGGGCACTAGGCACTCAAGCTTCATGAAGACATTCTACATCAAAGAGGTATGTAATTCTAACTTGATATATTCATATGAATCAATGTTATTATGCTAGTTAGGATGAATACCTTGGAAAGTTCATATTTGCATGTATAATAGAGAAAACATAGATCCAAGGTATTTAGGGTTGCATGTACACTTACGAGTGTTAGAATGCTCATAACCCAACAGTGGTATTAGAGCCTAGGCTTGTTTTTTTGTTATACTTGCAAAATTAGCTGAAAAATCGAGTTTTTATGCTGTCTGCTCAGCAGACTCGCCAAGTCCATGGAGGGACTCGACGAGTCCATGGAAAAATGCATCCAACTCGCCGAGTTTGTTCGTGCACTCGATGAGTTGGAACCCCATACAGCATATATTCGACTTTTTTGGATGGAAATTGACTAGGAACATTACCCTAAGATGTTTTTGGAGTTATAAACTTGTTTTTGATGTGGTAATGTTCATGCTAATCCAATTTCAAAGATAATTTTCAATAGATTCATGTTTTGTATTAGTTTAAGGTTTAGACTAATTACATGAAAAAGTATGATTTGAATTATCTTGTTCTTATGAGTTGCTTAGATTAATAGAAAAGTTAATTGATTATCTGTTTTCAATCCATTTTAATCTAAGAGTTGATTCTAAAATGTGTTTTTGTAACTTGTCCTCAAGTTATATGAAAATCACATTTAAGTTTCATAAAACTCATAAAAGTTGGCAACGGTTACAAAAAATTGAAGAGTCTTGTCCTTAGGTTATGGAGGTTTAAGAGTCACTTCATTAAGTAATAAAATTTGTAAACTTAATTAATTCCATAAGTTACAAAATAAAGAAAAGTTAAATTCTTTAATAATTTAAAGTCTTCCATAACTTGTCCTCAAGTTATGGAACTTGAAGAGTTTTTGGATTAAAACTACTTTAAACACATAAGTTATGGAATTAATTAGTTTTGAATAGTTTCAAAACTTGCCCTCAAGTTTTGGAATTTGAAAATTTTTCACTTATAAATACTTTAATTCTAAGTTAGCCCTTAAAATTTTAAAAGTTAAAATTCAACCCTTATACTTTATAATATTATAAGTTAATAATATTTATATATATGTATAAGAGTAAAGTCAGTCTTACCATTAGTAGATATCATTCACAAAGTCGGTCTATAAGGGGGGTCTAAGGTTACTGCCTATAAAATAGCAGTTTAATGGGTGTCCACTCTCACCCATCGCTTCCTTGACCGGTGGATGGTCATTAGCCGAACGGGTAGGACAAGGACTAGAATTCTCCCTTCATTAAAAGTATTAATGATAAATACTAAGTATCTAAACTCTTATTAATACCCAATCTTAGTTACTTAGGAAAAAGTGAATAAGGTCCTAATCCATGAAATTACACATTGCACTTTGTTTAAGTCGGTTAATGGAGCGTGTGTGGTTAACCAGCACACTAACTCGTATTTAACAAGGTAGGCAAAGGGTAAATTAATATTTATCATAGTATCGGTGGAGCGTGTGTGGTTAACCGGCACATCGATTAAGGGGTAAATATTAAGGGTACCAAGTATATTTGCATGGTTACTTCACACCTTGTTTTGTGATACTCGGCATCCCAGTCACAAAACCTGAAGGGCACACTCGATATTGAAACATGCCATTGAAAAGTTCAATGAATCTCAAAAGAATCTAGGAGTTTCAAAACCTAATAATACATTTCGTTTATCTTGGTGGAAATTGGTGAATCGTCATTCACCTACCTTCAAATATTTTATAGCTTGGATTACGGCATCCCTCTTCCAAGTTATAAAAGTATTGTGTTGGGTCCTAGCCTTAATATTTCATATTGGGTGCTATATTAAGGACTTTAAATCAAATATCTTGAATATCTCCCAAAAGATGTCTGGTTTAGACATTTATGATCTTCCCAAATCTCTTGAAGCAAGCTTTTCTAAATGAAGATGATGTCCCATGAAAATCATACTTCATTCACCTCCTCCAATTATTCTCCCTAACCCACTAGTTCCTGAAAAGTTTAAGGTCACTCAAGCCCTATTGGCAAGCAAAGTTCTATTTGTGATCACATCTTGGAGATGTAGTCACATATTGACAAGCCGGGAGAGTTGGGTGTCAAAGTCTTGAGAAAGTTGGTGGCTCAACTACTTTCTAAGTCACATAGTGAGTTCCTTTGGGACTCCTATGAAACAGATTATGACAAGACCCTTAGTGATCTTATCTATTTGCTAAGGTCAACTTCCTAAAACTTTATGGACATTGACAATAATGACATTGGATATCCAGTAAAGCTCTCTCTTCCCAATGGAAAGGGATCGGCCATAGTCAACTTGGTTGACCAAATGGTAAAGAGAGAGGCTAAGTCTGAGATAGTCCCATTATCAAGGGTCCATTGCCAAAGAAAGGGGCATTAGTTGCGAAGCTGCCAAATTTACCTAAGGATGTTAAAGTCAATAAGTTTGACTCTACTTCAGGTAAAGTCCACTATGGAGTGCAAACATAACCTATTTGATAATAACAAAACCAATGTTTATATATATATATATATATATATATATATATATATATATATATATATATATATATATATATATATAGGAGTAGGATCAAATGAGAACACCTAAAAGGTTGAGAACGCAAGAACAGATCTGAACCATCTAATTTTTAAGATGTGTGGCTATAATTAATTGTTATTTTTCTAATTATTAATACATTTAAATTTTAATTTTTAAATTAAAGAAAATTATAAAGGTTGTTAAGGTAAATAAGCATTACCCTAATTTTGTAAACTCCTATAATTACTCTCTGCCTCTGTATTTCTTGACCTAATCTCATAGAGCATTAAATCGATGAAACAGAAGCAGCCTCCTTCAACTCGATCATCATCAGACCTCGCCATCACCAAAACCCTTCAAGGCTTCAACGACAAATCGGCCTCCTGCAACTCGATCTCCAATCGTTCTCCTATAACTTGATTTTATTTCATCGGTATTCATTGGAGATTCAAGACCTGCATCCTTGAATCTGATGAAACAGAAGCAGAAGGGAAGAGAAGATGATGGCGAAGATGTTGAAGATGACCGCATTGAAGAAGATCGGAGAAGGAGCAAGAAATACAAAGGGGACAAAGAGAACGACGGGATCATAATGGACTTACACAGAGAACGTGACCATGGCTGTAGCCGTAGCCGTGAAGAAACGTCTTCCCGGTCAGAATGTCACAGAAGTAGTGTAGGGATGAAGAGAGAGACATCGAGAGAGACAGACTGTCTTTGGTCTTCGAAGATGAACCATTCTTGGTGTCGGATTCGTCGACTGTCTTCTCCAAGTACTCATACTCATCGAAGTCCATTATCTCACTTGTAGTCGTTCCCCAAGTCCTAGATTAGGGATTTAGAGGATCGAATTCGATCGGCGAAGCTGGTGTGGATTCTTGGACAGAGATGATGGGCAAGAAAGTGTGAACCCTAGCTTCTGCAGTCTACTACATCTTTCTTATCTTTAAGTCTCCTGATCTTGCTTTATGAATACATTTAGAATGTGTATTTATTTATGAATAATATTGCATTCATCTATGAATAACAGTGCATTCACGTGTGAATGAATGTATTTATTTAAGATTAGAGGTATTCATTTATTCATTTGTGAATAGCAATGTAATCATGCGTTAATGAGTGTATTTATTTATAATTAGAGATATTCTTTTTATTTTCAGTTGATTAAAAAAAGGAATTGGATTACGTGTAAATTGATATGTATTCATTTGTGATTGGAGTAGTTTCAGGTTTTTTGAAAAATAAAATCATTTGTGAATATAAATGTGATGATTTGGGGTTGGATTTCTATTCAGTTTTTTTTTTTTTTTTTTTTTTTTTTTTTTTTTTTTTTGAAGAAAAAAACGTGAAATAGGAGAAAATTTTTTTTTTTCATTTTTTAAATAAATTTTGGTAAAAATGTTTTTTATATTCCATTAATAAGAAAAATAAAAAATCGAATATTTCTTTATTATTGATAACTGATCCTAAATTTAAGGGAATTTGATTGAATTTTATCTTATTTTAATTTAATTAAAATATACAATTACTTATATATTGATTGGTTAAAAACGGTTATCACATTCTTAACATTTTAGTGGTTCTTATTTGATCATATATATATATATATATATATATATATATATATATATATATATATATATATATATATATATATATATATATATATATATATATATATATATATATATCTTAAGATGACGTTGTGGTAAAGCTTGAGAGCATGTATAAACTTTTGAGCCATTAATTGATGAATTTTTTAGAACTATGATTCTATAAACAAAAGTTAAACGAAAATAAATATTCGATAGCAAAATACATATTTTATCCAGCTTAATGGATCAAAACTAATGATTTTAAAAAATAAAAACCAAATCCTTAATGGAACCCTTCAATAATAATTATTTTTATAAAAAAAGAATATTTTTTAGCCATCAGTTAAAAATACAAATCATAAAACTATTTTTACATATTCTTTTTTATTCTACATAAACTAATTATCACTTTTATAATAAAAAAAAATTTCAAAACTTAAAAGTAAACACCCAAAATACGTACAAATCCGAGTCTCACATGTTTTCATAGCCGAAGTTGAAAAATAGTGATTTGGTTGGAGTAGTCGTTGGCATCAAATTGCAAGTGGTTCCCATGAATGCAAAATGACAAATAATACCTTTTTGCTGATACTAATGAAGATACGGGATAAGCATAAAATGATATTAAACACTATTGTGGAAGATTGGGAACAGAGGATATATATATATATATATATATATATATATATATATATATATATATATATATATATATATATATATATATATATATATATATATATATATATATATAGAGAGAGAGAGAGAGAGAGAGAGAGAGAGAGAGAGAGAGAGAGAGAGAGAGAGAGAGGTAAAGGTTCAAATTAGAACCACTAAAGGTTAAGAACCTAAGAACCACTCATATTATATATGTTAGATCTGATACAATTTCTTTATTATTCTCCCGAGACAAAATCTCACCTCCTTCAACCATGTCCGATGAACACCACCACATCCACTTTCATCGATATTCGCTCAACGGCTGCTACCTACCGAAGTTGTCCCCTTCCTCCACCGTCCACTGCTTTTTTACCGGCTTAGACTGCCGGAAAACAATCCAACCGCCTTGGGCCTCTGCGATCATTAGTTTTCAGGCGAAGTTTGTAGATCTGGAAGTAAAATAAAGGATGATCGGTGTTCAACTTCTTCCTTCCTACCCTCCTTCTACCAGCAGAAGCCTCCTGTCATTGTTGCAATGTCTACATCATTGTCGCTGCTGATGTTCTCTCTATTTCCAACTCAGACCGTCAGAACACACCAACCACCTTCAATCCTTAGATCTGAAGTTTTTCAGTGAAGTTTGTAGATTAGGAAGTTAAAAAAGGGGTAGATCCGAAGTTAGATGTCTGAAGGAAGAATGATCTGTCTTGAAGTTTCCTGAAAGCAGGTTATGATCTAAACTAAGATCAATAAGAGTTTTTGTTGATATTTTACCGATTAGATCTGAAATTTCTTAGAAAACATGTTTTTCCATTGATGTTTTTGTTCTTTTGAGTGTGTCTTCAGGTGAGGTTTTCCAGCGGCTGTTCCGGTGACGTTTTCCGACGACTATTTAGACTTACCGGTGAGATCTTCAAACTAATATATGGTCTTCGGTAGTGGTGTGACAACCCAAAGTTTATTCCGTTATTAAGCACCGTTTCCATTAATGGGATATTCTATTTTATAAAAGTTCCGTTAATTTGGGGTCGACAAATAAAATTAATATTTTATTTATTTATATTTCATGCTATTATCGTCGTGATAAAATAAATAAAAACACGTAAAATATCATTTCCATTTAATTGGAAAAGTTATTTTTATTACGACTATTTACCGGGTAAAAAGTTTAAACCCCGTTTAACGTCGGTATCGGGTAGGATTCGACCGTGTGTCAAACCTAAACCATATTTAAAGTTGAAATAACTTCATTTTGAAACTTCTCACCCTCTCTCTACTCTCTCACTAGAAAGCCAATTTTGATTCAAAAATCATCCAAACCAAGCTCCAAATCGGTAAGATAACTATCCTAGCTCATAGTATAACATCTTTAGCCTTCAATTTCGAGTTCAAATCGTGGAATAGGACCATAAACATGTGTTTACGGCCCTGGAACAACCTTAGGCCGTGAACACATGTAAATGGGGTTTTTGAGCCTTAAAACCCTTCCAAACCACCTTTAGAGCTTAGATACGACTTAAGGACTTATTGGATTGGACTTGGAACACCTTGAACTCATCATTTATTAAGTAAACATGAGTTTACTGCCCAAGAACATGCTTGGGCCGTAAACACCCTTTTATGGGTAGTAAACTCCTTTTAAGGTGTTAAAATGCCACTTACACACCTCATAAGCCTTGATCTAATATCTAGAAGCAACCACAAACATATTAGAAGCCTTAAACATGATGAAAACAACTCCCTTAGGAGTTCACAACCGTAAACCCCCCAAGGATGGGTTCCTGGGCCGTAAACTCCTATAAATGGGTTAAAATGGTGCCCTAAATTCACCCCTTTGCTTGTAAAATGAGTTGGAATCATATGTGATTGACTTAGGGCCACCAAAGCACACTTTGAATGGACACATAAGAGTTTACGGCCGTAAACTCCTAGTTTACTGTCGTAAACTCCTCAAATGGTCCTTAGAATGTCCAAATTACTTTCGAATGCCCTAGAACCAAAACTAGCATCACCCCTCAAATGTTATAAGTCCATTTGGCACCCTAGAAGCCCCACCATGAGTTTACGGTCGTAAACTCATGGGGAGTGGGTTATTAGGGTCGTAAACTCTCTTGGGAGTTTACTCTTGAAGAGTAACTCCATACCCAAGCCTTATACGTCCATAGATGTCACCCGGGTCACTCCAAACACTTGAAATAAAGTGTTTTCGCGACTAGAAGTGTATATCCTCAACTAATTAGTAGTTCAAAGTCTAATTAGATACAATTATATATCTCTTCATATTACATAGGAACCACGTGTGTTCTCCAGTCCCGAGCTGACACTTAACCCCTATCCGACACTTCCACCCGATCTACTCGTTGCAGGTGAATTCATACCCCTTAATGAACCTTTTCAAATGTTTTTACATGTTTTAGGGGGGGATACAAGTATAAATTCTACAAGTTTTTATTATTAAATCATAGGTGATTCACAGATTATCATCAAAAAGGGATTTTTCCCACACTTTTAACTGCTTTCCAACAAAACTGTTTTTAGTTGATTATCAAATGCATTTTTAAAGATTAAATTGTTGTTAAACTATTTTCAAACTATGTTTAAACATCTTTTCTTATAAAAATATATCTACATAAATATATTTATATAAGTAAGACTTGAAGGACATAGGACCGATAGCTCGCCTTACTTCTTGTTCTTGTTTGATGTGGCCTTAGGGTATCTGTTATCCTTTTGACCGTCGTTGATTTCATAGTTATATATCACATATATTGGTGTTAGATATGAAAGTCTTCATCTATTTCAATACCTTTGTTATACAAAGGCCGGAAATCACCCACTCTAATTAACTATAATAGGTATAGTTAAGACTACTGCTCGTTACCTCTACTACTACTATACCCGCTATAACGGCTATTATTATGAGTTAATACTCGTATGAGAGAACACTCTATGAACTATACAAAAGACTACTATACTATAATACAAGAGAATACGCTAATCCAGAGTATAACACACTATCTCTCTATAAGACACCCTACCGTGCTTATACCATGTGACCAGGGCTTTCCGGAAGGGAGGCAACACTACACGTATAGATCTATATGGGGCAGACACTACTACATCCCGACTGTTAACTACAGTCCGAGCTGACCAGGCCCAGGGGTGGCACTACTTCACTACACTACGTGTGACCGGGAAGGTCACCGGGTCCTCTACTACTTTACAATTGGTCACATGAAGGGTTACACCTATATTCAAATTAATACACTAAGACTAAAGTCTAAGCTAACATCCCAAAGTAAGTACGTATCTATTACTAATGGAAGTTTGCACCACTACTACTGTCAACAGGCATAACTTTTCTTCATCTATGTTATTCACATGAGATTTATTACCATACTTTTGCAACTGAAGGTTTTCAATGATAATACTTACACACAACTCAAAGGATTTAACTTACATTGTACTTTTCAGGAAAATATAGGATTTTCTAGGGATTTCTACTACTTATAAACATAAATTTCACTTTTTATACTATAAGTTTGTAAACACTTTTATACAACAAGTACACTAAATTCTTATGAACTCACCAGCTTTATGCCGATACTCGTTTTCAAAATAACTTGTATCCTCAGGTGAAAGATAGACCGGTACAGGTGCATCATTTTGGAGAAGATGGAGCATACAAGACCCATCTCTTATTTTTGATATATTTTTGGTGTCTATTGAAACTTTACAGAACACGCTTGTAATTAAACTCACTATGTAAATGAAATGGTTGTTATCTCTTGTTTTTTCTATTATGCAATTGTTATGATACTGTACATGACGTCCTCCACCCCGGAACATATTCCACCATTATCGGTTTTGGGGTGTGACAGATTGGTATCAGAGCATTGTTTATAGTGAATCAAGTATATCAACCTATAAAAGATATACGAACTATAAACACTTCGGGACTAAAACACTCTAACCAAGAATATATACTTCTAAATACTAAAAGATTTAATTAAGTATATATATACACTCACCACTACAGAAGGGTCAGTATCATACTAGAACAAAACAAAAGTATTAAGATTGTTGAACAGTACAATTAAGCTTAGAGACATATAGTCACATCTGGGGGATGTAGCCTGATCAACTACATTTATCCAGGAGTGACTAGCATGTGCCTAAGGGTGATTGTGGTGTTGCAACAAGTCTAAAAACTTACCAACACTACCACAAGAACGTTAGAACAAGAATACTATAGGAGTATTCTCTATACTACTAACTACATATGTGATAACTAAAAGGGGTCGTTACTGGTAAGACAATAGTTGCTAAGTGGATACACCACGGTTACATGTGACTAGGGTGCTATAGACTCAGAATTTGTGGCCTTTGCTTCATTTCTTGTTCTTGTTTGATTGGGGATCTGAAGTTAGGGTTGCTTATTCGAAGGACTATCTTGCTTCGGTTACATGTAATTGGTATGCACTACGCAAGTATTGGGTCGACTAATAACGATTCATATTATAAGTATCCTAGATTAGTACGTCTATTAACTTTCCTTCCCCATTCTTGCGTAGATATCATGGCTGGCTTCCACCATCCCGACGATCCGTATTATCCAAACCAGGGCAATGGAGGATGGCTCGATGAGGAGTCAGACGATGATCACCCGATCCCTTTGGATGATCCTCATGTTGAAGGCTTCTCGGACAGCTCCAGCTCCGAGCCAGAAGTTAACAATCTACCCCCTGAAGCTCCAAACCCCAACCCCCGTCCGGCATTTCAGGGTCCCACTCCCATGTGGGCAGTAACCTTGAACCGATGGAGCGAGGAGCAGGGTCAGCCTTTACCTTACAATGGAGACCGAAGCTTCTACAACATAAGCGAGGGAGGATCAGCGGACCAAGTTTTGCCCATCCTGATATGAAGGATTTCCAGGAACGTCGAGCAAGGTCAAGCAGCCATTGGCAGAGTTGTAGAAGTGGATGCCAACTCAAACCTCAACACTGTTCACATCCGCCAACTTGAAGAAGCTATGGATAGGACAAGGAGGACCAATGAGGCTCTGCAGCAACAGCTAGCTGCATCCCGAGCCGAAGTTAGGGAACTCCAAGCACGTCAAAGGGCTCATGAACGGCATCTTCAGGAAGTTATGTATCAACTAGCTGATCTAAGGGTTCGCCCAACGGGTGCCCGTCGCCCCGTAGAAGATGTCAAATCATCTCACTCTTTTGTTTAAGGACTAGCCTTTTCTTTCTAAGCTCAGTAGAGCACTTTTTTGTAAACATTCCTAGCTTTGAAAGTACTCTAATTAGGCCTCTAGGCTGCCAACATTTTCCTTATGGTTTGATGTAAGACCTACTATTAGGTCACTTTTCATGAACTTGTATTACATCATTAATACCGGTAAATTGGTAGTTAACTACTCTATTGCTATGACTCTCTTTCTGATCTTTGGACTATGATGATTTAGTCCATAAAACACTCTTATCGTATTAGCAATAGACTCTTACTATTGCTATCATTTCTATGAAATTTCAGTAAAAGATGCCTCCTCGCAAGCGTCCAAACAGAGGCAGACCAGCAACTCAAACCCCTCCTCCACCACCTCCTCCTCTGCAGTTCGATCCAGTGCTGTTTCAAACAGTGTGACTGCAGCCATGGCTCAAATGAGCTCTGGTGATGCGAGCGGTGGCAACTCTAGATTTGGTGAAGTCCATCAAAGAGTGCAAGGATGTACTTATAAGGACTTCATGAACTGCAAACCTACATTCTTCGATGGTACCAGAGGAATCCTAGCATTGTCTAAGTGGTTCGAAAGAACTGAGGTTGTCCTTGAAATGTGCTCATGCCCTGAGGAGAGCAAAATTAAGTACACTACTGCCACCCTCACTAACAGGGCCCTGACTGTTGGATTAGATGTCTAAGCCCATAACTATTATTGGTATGTACTTGACCCGAGAGTATCATGGTCCATTTGGGTTGCATATCATCAGGACAATTTGTTAGGATGGACTTTTGAGAGAAGGTTATTTATGGTTTATTAATATATTATAAGTTATAATATATTAATATGAAATCATATGTTTTAATTAGTATCGATCAAGAATTAATTTGGAATTAATTTAGTGATAAAAAGAGACTATTAAATCTATGGGGACTAATTATGATAATTAGTTATATTTATATGTGTTGGGCTTATGACCCATGTTGGACCAAGTTTATGTATGGATACATAAAGAGTTGGGCCACATGAACCATGGATCATAAAACCCATGGGTATGGATTATGGGTTATACCCATGACCCTTGGAATCCTACATATAAATAGGTTACTCCATAGCCAAAATCACCACTTCTTTTCTTAGAGAAATATGGAGGTGTTTTGGTGCATGGAATTCTCTCTCAAGAGCCACCTTTGTCCTAAGTGTGTTGTGATTCCATTTGAGGCATTTCATACTATTGCTGCTAAGCTCTTAAGGCCAAATACATCAAGACTTCAAGCCACATAAAAGGTATGTTTCCCTAACTAGTATACTATATGGTTTATGTCAAATGCATGCTAGTTATAGGTTTAATGCCTTGGAAACCATTTGCATGTATAATTAGTGAAAACATAGATCCAAGGTATTTAGGGTTGTATGTGCACCATAGGATGTTGTATTATACCAAAACCCAACAGTGGTATCAGATACATGGGTTGTTTTCTACTATATTCGATGCAAATGTATTTTTTTCAAGTTGATGGAAAAAAAGAAAAAAACATGAAGTTTGTCAAATTTTATGATAATTACTTGATTTTATGAAAAACTAATTATTTTTAAATTTTGAGTCACTTTACTACAAGAGTTGAATTAGGT
This sequence comes from Lactuca serriola, assembly GCF_051521515.1. NCBI lineage: Eukaryota > Viridiplantae > Streptophyta > Magnoliopsida > Asterales > Asteraceae > Lactuca > Lactuca serriola. The sequence goes on along the minus strand of NC_136412.1, from coordinate 270,230,608 downwards.
CAATTTATTAAAAGATAGAATGATATGATTATTTTATTTGTTTTAAAAGTTTGATCTAAGTGGTTTTAAGGAGTTACAAATTTTGTCATAAAATTTTGGAACTCAAAAGTTTTTTAAAGTTATGATCTTAAGAGTTTTGAAACTTCCATAAGTTATGGATGTGAAATGTCTCATTTATTAACTCTTTAGGTCATGAAGTCCAAGAGTCTTCAAAGGATAATTGTCAAAGTTTCAAGATTTGTATTAGTTTATATGATTATCTAATTTCTTGAAAATTGTTGATGTAAATTATCTTTACTTATGAGTTTAATCTAGATCATAGAAAAATTATTTGATCTTAATGGTTTTTATGCACTCCATAACTTGTCCTCAAGTTATGAAAAGTGAAGAGTTTTTCTTTTTAAAGTGTCATTAAGTCTCATAGGTTATAAAAATAGAAGAGTCTCTATTTTTAATGTCATCATTAAATGATTTAATGTCTTCCATAACTTGTCCTCAAGTTATGGAACTTGAATTTTTTTTCATTAAACCTTAATTAAACTCATAAGTTATGAAAAAGCCAAGAGTTTTGAAAGGTTTCAAAACTTGTCCTCAAGTTTTGGAATTTGTAAAGTTACCCCTCATGTATACTTTAATTCCAAACTAGACCTTAGAATTTTAAAAGTTAAAATTCAACCCTTATACTTTATAATATTATAAGTTAATAATATTTATATATATGTATAAGAGTAAAGGCAGTCTTACCGTTAGTAGGCCTCATTCACGAAGCCGGTCTATAAGGGGGGTATAAGGTTACTGCCTATAAAATGGCAGTTTAATGGGTGTCCACTCTCACCCACCGCTTCCTTGACCGGTGGATGGTCGTTAGCCGAACGGGTAGGACAAGGACTAGAATTCTCCCTTCATTAAAAGTATTAATGATAAATACTAAGTATCTAAACTCTTATTAATACCCAATCTTAGTTACTTAGGAAAAAATGAATAAGGTGCTAATCCATGAAATTACACATTGCACTTTGTTTAAGTCGGTTAGTGGAGCGTGTGTGGTTAACCGACACACTAACTCGTATTTAACAAGGTAGGCAAAGGGTAACTTAATGTTTATCATAGTATTGATGGAGCGTGTGTGGTTAACCGGCACATCGATTGAGGGGTAAACACTTAAGGGTACCAAGTAATTTGCATGGTTACTTCACACCTTGTTTTGTGATCCTCGGCATCCCAGTCACAAAACCTGAAGGGCACACTCGAGATTGAAACATGCCATTGAAAAGTTCAATGAATCTCAAAACATCTAGGAGTTTCAAATCCAATTAAAACCTAATAAATTATTTCGTTTTTCATGGTGGAAATTGGTGAATCGTCATTCACCTACCTTCAAATATTCTATAACTTGGATTACGACATCCCTCTTCCAAGTTATAAAATAGTTTGTTGGGTCCTAGCCTTAATATTTCATAGTGGGTGTTATATTAAGGACTTTAAATCAACTATATTGAATATCTCCCAAAAGATGTCTAGTTCAGACATCTATGATCTTCCCAAATATCTTGGAACTTCACTCCTCCACCTCCTCCAATTATTCTTCCTAACCCACAAGTTCAAGGTCACTCAAGCCCTATTGGCAATGCAAGGTCTAGGTGTGATCACATCTTGGAGATGAAGTCACATACTGACAAGCTGGGAGAGTTGGGTGTCAAAGTCTTAAGAAAGTTAGTGGTTCAATCACTTTCTAAGTCACATAGTGAGTTCCTTGGGACTTCTATGAAACAGACTATGACAAGACCCTTAATGATCTTATCTATTTGCTTGGTGCTGCTAAATCAGAAATCATTTACTGTACTAGTAAAGCAAATTTGATTAGGAGATCAACTTCCCAAGACTTTATGGACAGGGACAATAGTGACACAGGAAATCCAGAAAAGCATTCTCTTCCCAATGGAAAGGGATTGGTCATAGTCAACTCGGTTGACCAAATGGTAAAGAGAAAGGCTAAGTCTGAGATAGTCCCATGTACTATTACCTAAGGGTCCATATGGTCCTATTACCAAAAGGAAAGGGCATTGGTTGCGAAGCTGTCAATTTTACCTGAAAGATCATAAGGCTAGTAAAGTCAATAAGTTTGACTCTATTTCAGGTAAGGTCCACTATCTAACTCGGTTAAGTTTCTATTATGAGATTCTTATTACAAGATGTGACTGGGTCACATGTTGATGTTTAAGAATCAAAGAAAAAGTTAAGGAAACTTAAAGAAAGAGTATGTTGAATCTGATCGCGAAGATGGATTTGTATCGCTTAATTGAAGATTGGATTCTTGAGCTACTCTTAGGAGTTATGATAGATTGCTAGGAAACAAGTAATAACATAGTTTTCATTTCAAGTTACATTGTAAGGAAAAAGTTTTTTCCGCATTTTAAAATAAATAAAAGTTTGTTTTGCTTTATTTTTATCTCCTTACAATGGCATTCATGAAAACTTGATGTTTGTATGTTTATAGCAATATTGGAAATATGAATTTGATCCGTTCATTTGTGGTAGTGTCTAAATTTACCAAATAAGGAAAGATTCTAATCACCCAAGTTTCAATTGGACCGAAACTTGGAATCATGCAAGTTGTATAGTATGATGAATGAGAACTTTCGAGCATTGGAAAAATTAAGACTAACTACTTGTTCACATGGATGTGTGAGTCAAGAGAAGGACTTTCTTTTGCACTTGTCAAAGTCCACCACAAAAGATGGATAAGACTATTCGTCATGATTTACTAAGATTTAGTAAATATGATTATACTTACAAGCTTAAGTATAATTCTGAAACATTGGAAAATTTTCAATGTATGACAGAACGAATAAGAAGAATCAAATTAGGCAGAAGGATAAAAGTTTCTCAGATCTGAAAAGATGTGAGAGTACTTTAGTATCATGTTTTAAGGTCATCTTAATGATTTTGAGACCTTATCACAATTCATCCTCTAAGTACATTCTAATAGTTAAGAAGAGGAGTTATGAATTGTTGAAGTGGTTAAATCAAGAAGATGATTCATACTTCATTCCAAAACAATTCATAGAGTTATACTCTAATATTGTAACTTGAGTGACATGTATTAAAGAAGGTTTAAAACACTTGTCAAATGTAAGAGTAAAAGTTTTCTACTCTTGTACATTTGAAATTAGTAAGTTGTGATGTTTTGGATAAAACAAAGACCAACTAAGGCTAATTGTGTTAAGTGTCTGTCTTGATTAGATTCCACACTATCTCTTGAATATTTGGCAAGAAAGTCGTATAGGTCAAGGAGACAGTGGGAGTCTAAAAGATCCTGAAAAAGGTTTCAAGAAGTAATCAAGAATAAAACTTGTATTTCCTCGCTAGCACACAAGTAGAGGTTTATAACCTATCGTGCTGACATTTCTGTGCCCATTCCAATTAAGTTGGCTATACATTTGAGTTCTACATGTTCTCAATTGTTTGCATAACTACTTGGAACACATACATTTGGCAAGAAGTTAAGATTGCACAAGTTCAATCCATATGAGATAGGATTTGTCATTATCCTTGTCTTGTGACTATGGTTTTGACAATTCACATGGATAAGAACACATACACCATTAAATCTAAGTGTCATAAGGTTTCTCTTCGATTCATGAAAATGATGGTAAGGAAACTCTTTCACTAAGTAGATTTTGAGTAGATAGCAATTATGGGAATAACTAAATGTCTAAACATTATGATTACGACATCCCTCTTCATAATTGTTTAGACACACATGTGAGCTATCTAAGAGAGGTGTATGATACTGATAAAGTCTTATCAAGGCAATCTAGTATCAGAAATCTGAACTTTGGTAAGAAAGTTAATAAAGTATTGATTTCTAGAAGTTCAGTTGATTTCTGGGTACATGTCAAAGCTAGTGGGAGCATAAGTGTTATGCTAATAATCATCATGTTAGTGGGAGCATGATAATGATAAGTATTGCAAGTTAGCAATGTTAATTATAGAAAACAAAAGTTTCAATTCGTGAGGTTGCAAGGGTTGAAAAAGTTGTTTTGCTATAATTAAGGGAGAGGAAATTATACTTCATCTCAAATCTAAAAGCTTAGATTGAGGTCTGATTCGTATTTAGTCAAGAATATATATGAATTTCGTGTTGGGATAGCTCAACATAAGGAAATTCTATATATGGGTTCATTATTTGCGTTCTAAATTTCGATTATGATTACGGCATCCCTTTTCATAATCTGAATTATGAGAACTTGGCAAATAGAAATGGAAATATTATAACAAAAGACTGGTTTAGTCTTTATGTGAGACATCATGAATCGTATCCCATATGCTTCGGATATAGGGTCGATTACATGTGCTATATTCACTCTTTCTAAGTTTTTCCAAATGTCTGGGGCATGAAGAAGGGAAAAAGGTCTAGAAATTGATATGACTAAAATGATTAAGCAATTGTTGAGGACAATTTAAGGTTTACCAAAGATTGGTTGCTCAAGGATAGTTGGAAGTATAGTATTAATTCTGGAAGGACCATATTGACATAATCTGTAAGGAGGCAACTCTTGTTCAGAAGTGATAGTCAAAATGGAATATGGAAATGCTTCAAAGTTAGAAAGTATTTAATCTGTATGATTAGGAAACTTAATGCAAGAAGAATGTTTCCAAGTAGTTGATCTCCTTTGGAATACTTTGTAATGATTATTGCCAAGTCTTTGTGAATTTGTGCATAATCATTACAAGAGGATCAATGCATATAAGTTTAGAATCTAACAGATTTTAGTAAATGGCATGAATTTGGAATTCTTACATTTGCAGTAAGATTTGGGACTATGAAATGAGAATCATTGGAGTTATGTTCAATTGATCTATTTCACAAAGTAAAGATCATAGACAAACATAGTATGTATACTTGGTGTATGGCATGACTAGTGTTTAAAAAAATATAGTGTACATGCTTGGAGCATGGGACAACTATTGTTTTAATTCAGGAATAAAGTTCATAGCTGAAACAGTATACAATGTATAATGTGTAATCATATGGTGATAAATAAAAGGTGTTTTATTTATATTCATAAGTTCTAAGACCATATATTGTGTTTCACTTTGCATGTTTTGACTTCCAGAATAACTAGGTCATTGTTCTGATTGACTAAGTTATTCAAACCATCCACAGTCGGTCATATGTTGGAAGTAGATATGAATCAAGACTGTCATGGGTTGGGTTTGTAGAGGTCTAAGATGTTGGACAAGGTGGTGCTACAACACTCATGAGTGCTCATAAGTTATGAGTATTGGATTCAACCCATGCTCATTGGAATCACTTCATGTATTTTATCACGAGTGATCATGAGACGATAATATCTTATATTCTTCGAACCTAGAGATATGAGTTGTTACTATGAGTTGGTTATACATTGATTGCACGAAAACGCATTGGTAACTCGATGTTATAAAACGTGCCTTTGTGTATGATTCAACAAGTAGTAGAACAAGCCATATGAGTCGAAGTTTATCCATTTCTTTTACCTTCGGGATAAAAGCGATATCTGTGGGCCCCTCAATGATTTGATGATGACAAATGGAAGTGCTCGGCCGGGCCAGGACTGATTTGATTTGTTCAATTAGTGAGTCGTCATAAATCGGAAATCGGGAAACAACAAATGGACAGAGAGAATGATTATAATCCATGTCTCAGTCCATATGATATCTAGAATGGAGGAATATATGATCCCTTATCTAATGGACGCGTAATTGATTTGTTCAGAGTTCGACAACGACTTTAAGAGCTACGATTGCTAGTCGGTTTATGAATTCGTACTTGCAATAATAGTTTTAGACTTATCCAAGTGGGAGACTGTTGGATTAGATGTCTAAGCCCATAACTATTATTGGTATGTACTTGACCCGAGAGTAGCATGGTCCATTTGGGTTGCATATCATCAGGACAATTTGTTAGGATGGACTTTTAAGAGAAGGTTATTTATGGTTTATTAATATATTATAAGTTATAATATATTAATATGAAATCATATGTTTTAATTAGTATCGATCAAGAATTAATTTGGAATTAATTTAGTGATCAAAAGAGACTAATTAAATCTATGAGAACTAATTATGATAATTAGTTATATTTATATGTGTTGGGCTTATGACCCATGTTGGACCAAGTTTATGTATGGATACATAAAGAGTTGGGCTACATGAACCATGGATCATAAAACCCATGGGTATGGATTATGGGTTATACCCATGACCCTTGGAATCCTACATATAAATAGGTTACTCCATAGCCAAAATCATCACTTCTTTTCTTAGAGAAATATGGAGGTGTTTTGGTGCATGGAATTCTCTCTCAAGAGCCACCTTTGTCCTAGGTGTGTTGTGATTCCATTTGAGGCATTTCATACTATTGCTGCTAAGCTCTTAAGGCCAAATACATCAAGACTTCAAGCCACATAAAAGGTATGTTTCCCTAACTAGTATATTATATGGTTTATGTCAAATGCATGCTAGTTATAGGTTTAATGCCTTGGAAACCATTTGCATGTATAATTAGTGAAAACATAGATCCAAGGTATTTAGGGTTGTATGTGCACCATAGGATGTTGTATTATACCATAACCCAACAGTGGTATCAGATACATGGTTTGTTTTCTACTATATTTGATGCAAATGTATTTTTTTTCAAGTTGATGGAAAAAAAAAAGAAAAAAACATGAAGTTTGTCAAATTTTATGATAATTACTTGATTTTATGAAAAACTAATTATTTTTAAATTTTGAGTCACTTTACTACAAGAGTTGAATTAGGTCAATTTATTAAAAGATAGAATGATATGATTATTTTATTTGTTTTAAAAGTTTGATCTAAGTGGTTTTAAGGAGTTACAAAATTTGTCATAAAATTTTGGAACTCAAAAGTTTTTTAAAGTTATGATCTTAAGAGTTTTGAAACTTCCATAAGTTAAGGATGTGAAATGTCTCATTTATTAACTCTTTAGGTCATGAAGTCCAAGAGTCTTCAAAGGATAATTGTCAAAGTTTCAAGATTTGTATTAGTTTATATGATTATCTAATTTCTTGAAAATTGTTGATGTAAATTATCTTTACTTATGAGTTTAATCTAGATCATAGAAAAATTATTTGATCTTAATGGTTTTTATGAACTCCATAACTTGTCCTCAAGTTATAAAAAGTGAAGAGTTTTTCTTTTTAAAGTGTCATTAAGTCTCATAGGTTATAAAAATAGAAGAGTCTCTATTTTTAATGTCATCATTAAATGATTTAATGTCTTCCATAACTTGTCCTCAAGTTATGGAACTTGAATTTTTTTTCATTAAACCTTAATTAAACTCATAAGTTATGAAAAAGCCAAGAGTTTTGAAAGGTTTCAAAACTTGTCCTCAAGTTTTGGAATTTGTAAAGTTACCCCTCATGTATACTTTAATTCCAAACTAGACCTTAGAATTTTAAAAGTTAAAATTCAACCCTTATACTTTATAATATTATAAGTTAATAATATTTATATATATGTATAAGAGTAAAGGCAGTCTTACCGTTAGTAGGCCTCATTCACGAAGCCGGTCTATAAGGGGGGTATAAGGTTACTGCCTATAAAATGGCAGTTTAATGGGTGTCCACTCTCACCCACAGCTTCCTTGACCGGTGGAGGGTCGTTAGCCGAACGGGTAGGACAAGGACTATACTTCTCCCTTCATTAAAAGTATTAATGATAAATACTAAGTAACTAAACCTTTTATAAATACCCAATCTTAGTTACTTAGGAAAATGTGAATAAGGTGCTTATCCATGAAATTACACTTTGCACTTTGTTTAAGTCGGTTAGTGGAACGTGTGTGGTTAACCGGCACACTAACTCATATTTAACAAGGTAGGAAAAGGGTAACTTAATGTTTATCATAGTATTGATGGAGCGTGTGTGGTTAACCGGCACATCTATTGAGGGGTAAACACTTAAGGGTACCAAGTAATTTGCATGGTTACTTCATACCTTGTTTTGTGATCCTCGGCATCCCAGTCACAAAACCTGAAGGGCACACTCGAGATTGAAACATGCCATTGAAAAGTTCAATGAATCTCAAAACATCTAGGAGTTTCAAATCCAATTAAAACCTATTAAATTATTTCGTTTTTCATGGTGGAAATTAGTGAATCGTCATTCACCTACCTTCAAATATTCTATAGCTTGGATTACGGCATCCCTCTTCCAAGTTATAAAATAGTTTGTTGGGTCCTAGCCTTAATATTTCATATTGGGTGTTATATTAAGGACTTTAAATCAACTATATTGAATATCTCCCAAAAGATGTCTAGTAAGGGGGCTGTTCTTTCCCATTGAAACCTGATTGCATATGTTTCTGGTGGTAATCTTGAAATTAAGTTTTTTCTTATTAGGGCATTTTGCTTTGAAAATTCTACCCAATTATAGCATTGTACTTCCATTTTTTTTCTTATTGCGACATACTTTGAAAAATCTACCTATTTATAGCATCAAACTTTCAATTTTTGTGAGGGAACCAATTATGTTCCAATGATTACAAAAGATTATATGAGCCTATGACCTTGTATGTATATTTCCAGAAATACCCCTCTGTTCCTAAAACTTGTGCTTATTTATCATCTGCAGGAAATGATGGGATTAACATACTTGATGTTGAATCAATCAAAAAAAGATGTGCTTTTATTTAGTGAATTGGGACATTAGGGAAGGAAGTGCCACAAGATGTGGTCTTTGGTGGTTTGAAATGTTAAAAACAAGTGGTCAATATAAAGAGAGGGTGTTTGTGTGTACTTTCTTATCTCTGATGAGGTAATAGTCAATTCTTGTTTGTGAATAAAAATATTATATATGAGAACTTTGTTTGTTTAAAAACTTCTGCAGGACCTCTTCATTCAGCTGTTGTGCTTTCTTATTGTTGTTACCTTTTTTTTAGCCAAACGAATTATGTTAAGAAAGTTTGGATTTCATCTCATTCTTTCTGGTGGTGATCTGTACAAGAAAGTATGGATATGTTAATACTTTAATAGATAATTTTGTTTTACTATTAGTAATTATCAGTGGTTCTGTAACAATAATTAATTGCAAGCATTATCCTCCCAAGTTGTAGCAGTGTATTTTCAAAGTCTAACCTATTAAGACATTTTAGTTTTAATAATACATTCTACTTTTAAAATCTAATATTGTTTTGAACACCTTTCTACCATCTGATTACTGATCTATTTTCCATATGAATTGGTGCTTTTATAGGGAACCAACAACCATCACCCTTTTCATCCACCAAAACCTGATGATGTTGCTACAAGTGGACACCAATGGTTTCTATTTCTTATTCACTTTTATTGTTGAAGTTATAACGTTATATTTCTAATTTTTTTCCTAGTTTTCATTTTTAAATCGAACTTACTGAGAAATTGTTTTAGTACTTTTTTTCTATTAGGACAATGTAATTCAAATTTCTTACCCGTTAAGATTTTTTCTGAAAATCTAACTACTTATAATATATTATACTTTCAAAATCCAACCTATTAAGAAATATATTTTTTTATGTAATTGTGGTTCTGTAATCATCAACATTTGCATGCTATTTTTCTCACTAATTGAAATTTATTGAAACAAAAATGGAGATAACAGATAGTAATTTGATACTTAGTCATCATCAGTTCATGTTGCTTTACATTGACTTTATTTAGAAGCCCACATCTTGTATCATTATCTTCTTCTACCTGCTTTTGATATGTTTTATGGCTCATCAAGATGCACAAATAGTTTACCTCAAGCATAAAGTGACAATTCATAAAAGCAGTACCATTTTCTGATATGCCGAAAAATCAACAATAGGGCAGCAGTATGTTATTGTTGTTTTATCATCTGGTATGCTCTTACATTCTTTTCTACTATAATTTGATCTTATTTATTTTTTATTAACATTCTCTGAAAATATGTTTATCATTTTTTTAAAATGTGTTCTACTGATTTCAGGTCTATCATTCCCTTCTCTGTACTTCTATAGTGGAGGAGTCTGGGAGTGTCTTGCTTTCAATTAAACAATATGTCCTTGTTGTCAAAAGGGGATATTTTTGCAATTTGGTCCTTATTTCATGGCTTCATAAACACTTTGGTAACTGGGTCATCACCTATATGTTAAATTTATGAAAATAACCATTTTGTCCCTGTCATCTTAATTCTCTTTCATTTCCATGAAATTTCAACAACAAACTAAACCCTAAGTCCCTACTCATTTCATTGTGTGATAATGTGTATTGTTTGGTCTTTGGGTCTCAACTTCAAACATCCCATATGTTAAATTTATGAAAATGACCATTTTGCCTATGTCTTCTTCATCTCTTCCATTTCCATGTTCAAGGAGCATAATTTAACCTCAACAAAGACATCAATTCTCTTAAAAAATTATATGTCATAAATGTTTAAGGAGCATAACTATACCCTAATCCCCGAAAAGATTCTCTGAAAATATGCTCCTATTATGGATAAAGAATAAAGTACATGCCTTCTATGTGTAAAAACTAATGAACATTGCTTATACTCGTATAAAAATTAAGAGAAAAATAAATTAAAAAAAATGCTATTTATGCTATACAGTGATCAAGCTTTTTGGATTATGAAGGCTTAGTCATGGATCCAGATGCTTTAAAACAGAGAATATTCTATAGGGGCAAAAAGAGGTTTTTATATTTTGTTGAAATTTACGCATTGCCCCTTTTAGCTAATTTTAACTAAAATCTGTTTAATTCTAGGTTTATGCATTCTTACACAGAGGCAGTATGTTGTCTCAGTTAAAACATTAGAATACATGACTATCAAAAACCAATTGCAGGTAAATGACTATTTTGCCCTCCAAGTACTGTCACCCAAAAGTGGTTTTTATATTTATTGCAATTTCATGTTGCAGGGTATAAAAAGGTTTACAAAAATTAGAGAAAGGAAGGGTTTGATTGAGAAAGATGTGGTATGAAAATAACCAAACATTTCAGATGTGGTTTTTTTATTTAAGTATTTTATTTTTGTTTTTAAGGTAATGATATATTGTTGACTTACTCATTCTACAACTTTGATCTTGGTTATTTCCAGGTAACATGCCACTGTTATTATTTATAGAGTAAATCACAATTTCGTCCTTGTGATATTTCAAAACTTATGGTTTTCATCTAAGATATTTCATTTGCTGTACAATTGGTCAGTAAAGTATAGTTTTGTTGAAAGTTTTCTCCATGGTGGAACTGTTGGTGTTGCAAAATGTTTGTGAAATCCAAGTGAAATATGACTATTTTGTCCCTCTCTTTTTTTATCCTTCATCTTGTAAACCTAAAATTCCTCAACTTTAATCTTAAACTCTAATCAAACCACTACCCAAACAATACCATGAACAATAAACTAAATAGATTGTTAGGTTAGAATTATTTTATTTTATACTTTTGGATCTTGAGTTTTCTTTAATTTTTGGGTGTTGATTGAATTTGGTTTGATTTTTATGATTTAAGATGAAGGAGATTTAGAAGATGAAGATAAGGGCAAAAAAAGGTCATTTTACTTTATCTAATTAGTCATTTTACTTTGTGTTTTTTTTATACACACAATATTTTGCTAATAATTGAAATAAAGAATTTTTATCTCACAGAGCACGAGTGATCTCTCTCTCTCTCTCTCTCTCCCTCTCTCTCTCTCTCCATTATTGTTCATCTTGAAAAATGATTCATAAGCTTTCAGGTGTTTTATTAGAATGATTAGGTCCAAATTTCAACCGTGATAAAAAAGGCATGCACTCTCAACTCAACTCTTTCTTTGCGCTATCAAATGTCCTCCCTCTATCTCAATATATAACAAGGGTATTTTGGTCTTTTAATAAAGAGGGAGGAATGAATCAAAACTGGCATTCCTTCCGCCTGCCCCTATAAATAAATGGTTCAAGTCCATCAAATATGAAATACCAAGGAATTTGACAAAGTTGCATTCCGTCCGAATTTTCAACCAAAGGCACCATTCACTGGAATCTCGAATTCCAATCCCACCGGTATCCACAATTCCAGTTCCTAGCTGTGATTATCAAACATGGAATTTCAAGAAATCCAACAGAAGTGTGTTCCATCCAAATTGTCAACCAAACACTTCAAGAAATGGAATCTTGAATTCCAACTCTGTCGGAATCTGCGATTCCATTTCTTAGCTGTGGTTTCTAACATGCCTATTATTGTTTTGATAGGGCAGCTGGTGGAACTACTCAACAACCCATTACACAACTACTTCAAACAAAACAACTTCTTTCTGTTTCTGTTGGATTTTGATCCAACTCGAAAGGCAAGTAAATTTACTCTTCTACCCTCGCTAATTAAAAAGTATCACATGGTTTCATCTTGGTTATTTCTAGGTAGCATGCCACTATTATTATTATTTATAGAGTAAATTACAGTTTCGTCCTTGTGATATTTCAAAAATTATGGTTTTCATCTAGATATTTCTTTTGTTGCACAAGTGGTTGATCAAGTGTAGTTTTGTTGCAAGGTTTTCCCTGGAACTGATGTTGTTACAAAATGTCTGCGAAGTTCAATTGAAATGACTATTTTGTCCCCATCATTTTCTCATTCATCCTCTAAACCTAAAAATTGCTCAATCTCCATCTGAAAATCCAATCAAACCAAAACCCAAATATTAAAACTAAAACTAAAACACAATTAAGATCCAGGGTACCAACAAATTGGGAAAAAAAAGACCATGAATCTTGATTTCGTTTTAATTTTTTGGGTTTTGATTGAATTTAGTTAGGTTTTTATGATTTAAGATGAAGGTGATTGAGAAGATGAAGATAAGGGTAAAAAGTCATTTTACTTAAAACTAATCTGTCATTTTATTTAAACATTTTTTTTACACCATTAGTGCTGGGGGCGAACATTGCAAAAAAAAAAAACTAAATTTGATTGTTAATTATTTGTGGTTTTTTTTGTTATACACAATATTTTGCTAATATTTGTAAGAAACAATTTTTTTTTCTCACAGGGTTTGATTGATCTCTCTTCAATATCATTATTCATCATGAAAGAGGAATCACAAGCTTTCTAGTGTTTTGTTTTTTTATGGAAAGATTTGGTCCAAATTTCAACCATGATGGAGGGTATTTTGGTCATTTAATAAAAAAAAGAGTAATGAATGAAATTGAAACCACCTGCCCTCATGAATGGTTGAAGTCCATCAAATTTGAAATTTGAAGGAATTTGACAGGGTTAATTTTCAACCAATTCTTGGCTGCGAAGCGATTAATAAAAATGGAATTTCAAGAAAATCCAACATAAATAAAATCCATCCCAATCGTCAACCAAACATGTCATGAAATGGAATCTCGAATTCCAACTCTGTCGAAATCCGCGATTCCATTTCTTAGCTGTGGTTTCTAACATGTCTATTATTGTTTTGATATGGCAGCTCATTGCACAACTACTTCAAACAAAACGATGGATCTTCTGTTTCCAGTGGATTCTGATACAATTAAGTAAATTTACTCTTCTACCCTCACAAACAAACTACACTCCTAATGTGACAATTTAGAGAGTTTTTTGGGAAAAAGATGGATGAGAAGAATCCTCAATATATATAAGCTAGTTATCAGCCTAAATTACATGTGCTTATTTATTATCTTCACTTCAGGAAATGATGAGCCATATTTATTAAAAAAATGGTGAATAAAGCAGTTATTGCTATCTGTGTATCAGAAGGTGGATTGAAGTTACCTAATTTTCCCTTATACATACATACATACATACATGTTCATATCAGTTTATCTTTATTATTTGTTAAACATACAGACCCCTGAGATTCTTCAGTTGCCAAAGTAGACAGATTAAGGAGAAGCACATCAAAATGGTAAACTCTTTTGGTAGCAATTAACAATTTTAAACAGATCAAACACCCTCACTGGGTTTCTTTCTCTTTTTCTCCTCCATTTATCTTTTGTTTTGTTTGGTTTTTGAATTAGATCACCTACTCTGCACTTTAGGTGTCTGATGAAATGTCTTAATTAGTTAAAGAGTTGTTTTGCAGGTGAAAATGTTGTTGGATTTAATTATGTAGACAAACCAAACCAAATTAAAATATCAAACAACTTTTTGAGCCATTAAAGATTATCAAACATGGAATTTCAAGAAATCCAACAGAAGTGTGTTCCATCCAAATTGTCAACCAAACACGTCAAGAAATGGAATCTCGAATTCCAAGTTTCCAACTCTGCCGGAATCCGCGATTCCGTTTCTTAGCTGTGGTTTCTAACATATCTATTATTGTTTTGATAGGGTAGCTGGTGGAACTACTCAACAGCTCATTACACAACTACTTCAAACAAAACAACTGCTTTCTGTTTCTGTTGGATTCTGATCCAACTCGAAAGGCAAGTAAATTTACTCTTCTACCCTCGCTAATTAAAAAGTATCACATGGTTTCAGGGTATTTGAATACGATAAAACATTAAGGTTATGGGAGGTGTTACGGACAAGGTAATAAACCAAACTGGACTTTGTTGATTACTAAATATACATGTAAAATGTCTAATAAGGTAACAACAATAAAAAAAATCCTTACCATATTGGCCGTATAAGTTTGTATGTTGCAGCTGAATGCTATTTAGATGCAAAGGTATATAACCTTCTATTAAAACATTATACTTTCATAATCAAATCTATTAAGACACTGTAATTTTATTATTCTTGCTATCAAGTCACTCTACTTCCACAAACTAAACATGTTTGTTTTTGGTTGCCAGTTATAGCTTTAATTTTTTTATTATCAAGACTTTATTTTGAAAATCTAAACTTGCTTGATTTTGGTAAACATACATATATAGCATTTTATACTTGAAAAATCTAACATAATTAAACGTTGTAATTTGTATTTCTTTTTCTTATTAAGACAACAAACTTTGCAATTTTTTTACCTTTAAACTTTTTCTTATTAAAACTTTACACTTGGAAAATCTAATGAGAATTGAGGAAATAATAAATCATTAAATAAATTAAAAAAAAGGGTATAATGATAATTAGTATATCTAATTATGGTAAAAAAATAATTCAATTAATCTCTCCTTAATTAGTTAAACCCTATAAAACCAAGATCCCTAACCCTAAACAGTATGATGACTTCCTCCAATCATCGATACCTCTGTTCCTCTTTTCCACCAGAAATAATTCAATTTCCCACCGGAGATCGTCGGAGTTGCGATGGAGTTTCCGGTCGCCGACGGTGCATGGTTATATCATCGCCGAAGACTAACCGAAACAAAGGCATCTCCTTCTAGTGTTGAAGAAATCGAAGCTAAGCTTCAGGATGCAGATCTTCGCAGATAGGTTAGGTCTCTTGCTCTTTGTAGTTTCATAAATACGTGATCATTTCATCCATGTAGTCGCAAATGATGTCCATTGATAATTCTTTATACCCATTTGAAAATTAGAATATGTAGTTTTGTTAATCTCATCTGGTGTTAGCCTAATGAGGTCTTTATATTTCTCTATTAGTTATTTCATACTCTTGATAATTAAGTAAATTTACTCTTCTACCCTCACAAGCTATACTACTAATGTGACAATTTAGAGAGTTTTTTTTTGGGAAAAAGATATATACTCAATACACAAGCTAATTAATTATCAGCCAGAATTACAGATTTCTAGCCTATAAATCAGCTTACTAGAGTTATATACAATACAAACACACACTCACCCCCACCCCCACAAACACACACACACACACCCCTACCCCCACAAACACATACACCCACACCCACAAACACACACATACACACACACCCACCCCCACAAACACACCCACACCCACACCCACCCCCACAAACACATACACCCACAAACACCATCTCCCACAAACACACACATACACACACCCACAAACACATACACATACACATCCACACCCACCCCCACCCCCACAAACACACACATACACACCCGCCCCCACAAACACACACACACACCCAACACCACTACCACAATCACCAACCTACCATCACCACCACCACCACCGCTACCACCGTTGTCATCATCGACACCACCACTGCCCCCCGCCGCTGCCACCGTCCCCACGCCCACCCTACCACCGCTACGTTTTCTAAAAATGAAAACCGATAGAGAAATACACATCTAAACACGTTTTCTAATTTTTTAAAACTGAAAATGAAAAATGAATAAGTTTTAACTAAACTCGTTTTCTAAATTTTCCAATGAAAACCGAAAACAGAAAAGGGAAAACGAAAAACAGAAAATGAAAACTGCTTTTCTGTAACCTAAGGTATTGTCACACTTGCAAGATGTAGTAAATAGCAGTTAATGCCCAATGCCATATTTTGTGTGCCACAGACATTGCATATTGTAAGTTTCACCTGACAGTTAATACTTTTAAATGGTTAAAATTGTGATCAGTTGCTAATCACTTTGACATTTCATTTTAATATTCTTTATTTACTTGTGGTGGAGATAAGGGAAAGAAGATGACTTCATGTTACACTTGATGGTTTTTAAAGGTACAAATTTAGTTCCTTTCAAATCTCAAAAAAGGGTGTTGGGTGATTATGACTTCATGTTACGAATTTATCAAACTCCGCCTTCTATCCACTGATTACAAAAGATATGAGTCTATGACCCTCTGTTTCTATATTCCCAGAAATGCCCCTCAGTTTCTAAAACTTGTGCTTATTTATTATCTTCAGAAATTCCTCGATCTCCATCTTAAACTCTAATCAAACCAAAATCCAAAAATTAAACTAAAACTAAAACAAAATTAAGATCCAGGGTACAACAAACTGAAGAAAAAAACATAAAACTAAAGGTTGTTAGGTTAGAATTTTTTTTTATCATGATTTTGTTTTAACTTTTTGGGTGTTGATTGAATTTAGTTAGGTCTTTATGATTTAAGATGAAGGAGATTGAGAAGATGAAGATTAGGGCAAAAGAGTCATTTTACTTTAAAACCTTTTTTTTAATGCCGCCAGAGACGAACCTTGCAGCAAAACTAAATTTGATTGTTAATTATTTGTGTTTGTTTTTTTTTAATTTTTTATTATACACAATATTCTGCTAATGTTTGTAAGAAATAATCTTTTTCTTTCTCACAGGGCTTGAGTGATCTCTCTCCACTATCCTTATTCATCATGAAAGATGAATCACAAGTTTTCTGGTGTTTTGTTTTTTTTCTTTTTTATGGAAAGATTAGGTCCAAATTTTAACCGTGATCAAGGGTTTTTTTGGTCATTTAATAAAAAAAAGAGTAATGAAATTGAAACCAACCTGCCCTCATAAATGGTTGAAGTCCATCAAATTTGAAATTTGAAGGAATTTGTCTGAATTTTCAACCAAATGCACCATTGAATGGAATCTTGAATTCCAATTTCCTTGGAATCCACAATTCCTATTCTTGGCTGCAAATCGCTTACTAAAAATAGTATTTCAAGAAAATCCAACAGAACTGAATTCCGTCCCAATTGTCAACTAAACCCGTCATGAAATGGAATATCGAATTCCAATTATGTCGGAACCCACGATTCCATTTCTTAGCTGCAGTTTCTAACATGTATATTATTACTGTTTTGATATGGCAGCTCATTTCACAACTACTTCAAACAAAACAACTGCTTCTGTTTCTACTGGATTCTGATATAATTCAAAAAGGCAAGTAAGTTTACTCTTCTACCCTCACAAACTACACTACTAATTTGACAATTTAGAAAGGTTTTTTTTTTGGAAAAAGATGGTATTATGGTGGCTCAGTTGGACTTAATCACATCATGTCAAAATTGTTGTTTGTTTTAGACTTAATGAGCAGCCTAAATTTACATTGTATTTTATAATCAGTAAGGCTTATTGATGAGTATGATAAATTTATGTATTATATAATCAGTAAGGCTTATTATTGATGCTCAATAAGGTGTGTGGTTATTGCATTGAATCTCAAATAAGGGTGCTGGGTGATTGCTGCCTGATTACAAAAAGATCATATGAGTCTATTGTTGGGTTTTGAGCATTCTAACACTCCTAAGTGTACATGCAACCCTAAATACCTTGGATCTATGTTTTCTCTATTATACATGCAAATAAGAATATCCAAGGTATTATCCTAATCTAGCATACAAACACAATGACTATAGCAAGATAGAATACATACCTCTTTGGAGAAGAAAGTCTTCATGAAGCTTGAGTGTCTAGTGCCCCAAGTGTGACACCTCAAATGGAATCACAATCATCAAAACACTTGGAATGACTTGATAGAATTCTACACTCATCAAAATCGGCTAGCCCTTTCTTCACACACATTAGTGTGATTCTAGTCACCAATTTTGCCAAGAATAATATCTTTATATAGTGTTACAATTAGGGTAAACCCTAATTGTCATGACTTTCCATTTCCTTGGATCCATGGGTACAAATACACCATGGAGCATCCATGAACCATCCTATGGGTTTTAGCCCAACTTGATTATCCATGGAGCATTAGCCCACTATACAAGTATGGATGATTTACACAATCAACCCATATATTTAATTAGTCTTCTTTTGATCACTTAATTAATCCTAGATTAATTCTTGATCAATACTAATTAAATAATCTTATTATTCTTATTATTAATATACTAGAACTTATAATATATTAATAACCATAAGTGTCTTATTTCTCTCATCCAAGTGCATGATGGTATGCAACCCAAATGGACCATGCCGGGTCGGGTCAAGTCTTACCAAATATAGTTATGGACTTAGACATTAATCCAACAGTCTCCCACTTGGATAAGTCTAAAACTATTATTGCGTATGACTTCAGGAACCAACTGGCAATCGTAGCTCTCAAACGCTTCTATCGAACTCTGACCTTGTAGATGAACTCTGACCTTTGTCAGTGACTTGTCCATTAGATAAGGGATCATATATTCCTCCATTCTAGATATCATATGGACTGAGACATGGATTATAATCATTCTCTCTGTCCATTTGTTGTTTCTCGATTTCCAATTTATGACGACTGACTAATTGAACAAATCAAATCAGTCCTGGCCCGGCCGAGCACTTCCATTTGTCATCATCAAATCATCGAGGGGCCCACAGATATCGCTTTTATCCCGAAGGTAAAAGGAATGGATAAACTTCGACTCATATGGCTTGTTCTACTACTTGTTGAATCATACACAAAGGCACGTTTTATAGCACAGAGTTACCAAATGCGGTTTCGTGCAATCAATGTACTATCAACTCATAGTAACAACTCATATCTCTAGGTTTGAAGAATATAAGATATTATCATCTCATGATCACTCGTGATAAAATCCATGAAGTGATTCCAATGAGCGCGGGTTGAATCCAATACTCAGAACTTATGAGCACTCATGAGTGTTGTAGCCTTGTCCAACACCTTAGACCTCTACAAGCCAACCCATGACAGTCTTAATTCATATCTACTTCCAACATATGACCGACTGTGGATGGTTTGAATAACTTAGTCATTCCGGAAGAATAACCCAGTTTATTCGGGAAGTCAAAACATGCAAAGTGAAACACAATAATAATTGAATCCAATATGGTATCAACTCTTTGAACATAAATAAAACACCTTTTATTTATCACCATATGATTACACATTATTCATTGTATACTGTTTCAGCTATCAACTTTATTCTTGAATTTAAAACAATAGTTGTCCCATGCTCCAAGCATGTACACTATGTTTTCTAAACACTAGTCATGCCATACACCAAGTATGCATACTATGTTTGTCTATGATCTTTACTTTGTGAACTAGATCAATTGAACATTACTTCAATGATTCTCTTTTCACACTCCCAAATCAATACTGCAAATGCAAGAATTCCAAATTCATGCCATTTACTGGAATCTGTTAGATTCTAAACTCATATGCATTGATCCTCTTGTAACGATTATGCACAAACTCCAAAAGACTTGGCAACAATCATTACAGAGTATTCCAAAGGAGATCAACTCCTCGGAAACATCCTTCTTGCATTAAGTTTCCTAATCTTAAACAAATTGAAAATTCAAACTTTGAAACATTTCCAGATTCCATTTTGACTATCACTTCTGAACAAGAGTTGCCTCCTTACAGATTATGTCAATATGGTCCTTCCAGAATTATCACTATACTTCCAACTGTCCTTGAGTAACCAATCTTTGGTAAACCTTAGATTGTCCTCGACAATTGTTTAATCCTTTTAGTCATATCCAGTTCTAAACCTTTTCCCTTCTTAATGCCCCAAGCATTTGGAAAATTTTAGAACGGATGATTATAGCACATGTAATCGATCCTATATCTGAAGCATATGGGACACGATTCATGATGTCTCACATAAAGACTAAACTAGTCTTTTGCTATAATATGTCCATTTCAATTTGCCAAGTTCTCATAATTCAGATTATGAAAAGGGATGCCGTAATCATAATCGAATTTTAGAACGCAAATAATGGACCCATATACAGAATTTCCTTATGTTGAGCCATTCCAACATGAAATTCATATATATTTCCTTGACTAAATGATTAAAACCTCACGATCTAAGCTTATAGATTTGAGATGAAGCATAATTTCCTCTCCCTTAATTATAGCAAAACAACTTTTTCCCAATTGAAACTTTTGTTTTCTATAATTAACATTGCTAGCTTGCAATAGTTAACATAATTATCATGCTCCCACTAACATGATGATTATTAGCATATCACTTATGCTCCCACTAGCTTTGACATGTACTCAGAAATCAGCTGGACTTCTAGAAATCAATACTTCATTGACTTTCTTACCAAAGTTCAGATTTCTGATGCTAGATTGTTTTGATAAAGCTGTATCAAAATCATACACCTTCCCTTAGATAGCACACTTGTGAGTCTAAAAAATTATGAAGAGGTATGCCGTAATCATAATGGTTAGACCTTTTTGCCACTTCTCACAAGTCCATGTTAGTGTGCCGGTTAACCACACGCGCTCCACTAACGACTTTGAGAATGCAAATATCACAATTGCTATCTAGCTAAAATCTACTTAGTGAAAGTGTTTCCTCACCATCATTTTCATGAATTGGAGAGAAACCTTATGACACTTAGATTTACTGGTGTATGAGTTCCTACCCATATGAATTTGTCAAAACCATAATCACAAGACAAAGATAATGACAAATCCAAACTCATATGGACTGAACTCAATCTTAATTTCTTGCCACCTGGCAGCTCAAGGGCCTGCCATTGCTTCCAAGTTGTTATGCAACACATTGAGAACTCTAAGAACTCATATGCAAAGTAAACTTTAACTGGAATGGGCACAGAATATGTCAACACGATAGGTTATAAACCTCAAGTCGTGTGCTAGTGAAGAACTTCAGGTTTTATTCTTGATTAGTTCTTGAGACTTTCAAGACCTTTAAGACTCCCACTGTCCTCTTGACCTATAAGACTCCCTTGTCAAATATCCAAGAGATAGTGTAGATTCTAATCAAGACAAACACTTCACACAATTGGCCTAAGTTGGTCTTTGTTTTATCCAAAACATCACAACTTACCAATTTCAAATGTACAAGAGTAGAAAACTTTTACTCTTACATTTGACAAGTGTTTTAAACCTTCTTTTGAGACATGTCACTCAAGTTACAATCTTGGAGTATGACTCTAAGACTTGTATTGGAACGAAGTATGACTCATCTTCTTGATTTAACCACTTCAACAATTCAAGTTCCCTCTTCTTAGTCATAAGAATGCACTAAGATTTCCTTAGAGAACTAATTGTGCTATGGTATCTTAATCATTAAGATGATCACAAAAGCTGATACTAAAGTACTCTCCCATCTTTTCAGATTTGAGAAACTTTTATCCTTCTGCCTAATTTGATTCTTCTTATTCGCTCTGCCTTACATTGGAACCATTTCCAATGTCTCAGAGTTACACTTAAGCTTGTAAGTATAATCATATTTACTGAGCTTTAGTAAACTATGACGAATAGTTTAATCAATCTTTTTGTGGTGGACTTGACCAGTGCACAAGAATGTGTACTTGATCCCTTAGTCCTTTACTTGACTCACACATCCATGTGAATAAGTAATTAGTCTTAATTTCCCAAAACTTGAAAGTTCTCATTCATCATGCTATACAACTTGCATGATTCCAAGTTCCGGTCCACTTGAAACTTGGGTGATGAGAATCTTTCCTTATTTGGTAAATTTAGACATTACCACAAATGGAAGAATCAATTTTATATTTCCACTCTTGCTCTTAATGGAATCATATAAGCAACAATTTTCCCTCAAATGCAATTGTAAGGATATTTTAAAATAAATAAAATCAAAATTTTTTTTTCTTTTATTTTAAAACTTTGCGGAAAAACTTATCCTTACAATCCATATGAAAACTTGTTGTTACCTATTCCTAAGAAATATCTCATAACTCCTAAGAAGTAGCTCAAGAATCTGATTTTTCAAACTATACGATAGAAATCCATCTATGCGATCAGATTCAGCATATTC
Source organism: Lactuca serriola (assembly GCF_051521515.1). Lineage (NCBI taxonomy): Eukaryota > Viridiplantae > Streptophyta > Magnoliopsida > Asterales > Asteraceae > Lactuca > Lactuca serriola. The sequence continues at coordinate 270,208,083 of NC_136412.1, read as the reverse complement.
TTTCTTTAAGTTTCTTCACTTTTCTTTGATTCTTAAAACATCACCATGTGACCCAGTCACATCAAGTGTCAAGAATCTCAGAATAGAAACTTAACAGAGTTAGATAGTGGACTTTACCTAAAGTAGAGTCAAACTTATTGACTTTAACAACCTTAGGTAAATTTTGGCAGCTTCGCAACCAATGCCCCTTCCTTTGGCAATATAAACATATGGACCCTTTGATAATGGTACACGAGACTATCACAGACTTAGTTTTTCTCTTTACCATTTGGTCAACCGAGTTGACTATGGCTGATCCCTTTCCATCGGGAAGAGAGAGCTTTACTAGATATCCAATGTCATCATTGTCAATGTCCATAAAGTTTTAGGAAGTTGATCTTAGCAAACAGATAAGATCATTAAGGGTCTTGTCATAGTCTGTTTCATAGGTGTCCTAAAGGAACTCACTATGTGACTTAGAAAGTGATTGAACCACCAACTTTCTCAAGACTTTGACACCCAACTCTCCCGGCTTGTCAATATGTGACTACATCTCCAAGATGTGACCACACCTTGACCTTACCTTGCCAATAGGGCTTGAGTGACCTTAAACTTTTCAAGAACTTATGGGTTAGGGAGAATAATTGGAGGAGGAGAAAGAAGTATGATATCCCTGGGACATCATCTTCATTAGGAAACCTTGTTTCAAGAGATTTGGGAAGATCATAAATGTCTAAACCAGACATCTTTTTGGGAGATATTCAAGATAGTTGATCTTAAGTCCTTAATATGACACCCAATATGAAATATTAAGGCTAGGACCCAACAAACTATTTTATAACTTAGAAGAGGTATGCCGTAATCCAAGCTATAAAATATTTGAAGGTAGGTGAATGACGATTCACCAATTTCCACCAAGATAAACAAAATGTATTATTAGGTTTTAATTGGTTTTGAAACTCCTAGATCTTTGAGATTCATTGAACTGTTCAATGGCATGTTTCAATCTCGAGTGTGCCCTTCAGGTTTTGTGACTGGGATGCCGAGGATCACAAAACAAGGTGTGAAGTAACCATGCAAATCACTTGGTACCCTTAATAAATTACCCCTCAATCGATGTGCCGGTTAACCACACACGCTCCATCGATACTATGATAAATATTAAGTCACCCTTTACCTACCTTGTTAAGTCCAAGTTAGTGTGCCGGTTAACCACACACGCTCCACTAACGACTTTGACAAAGTGTAAAGTGTAATTTCATGGATTAGCACCTTATTCACATTTTTCCTAAGTAACTAAGATTGGGTATTATTAAGAGTTTTAGTTACTTAGTATTATCATTAATACTTTTAATAAAGGGAGAATTCTAGTCCTGTCAAACCCGTTCGGCTAACGACCCTCCACCAGTCAAGCAAGCGGTGGGTGAGAGTGGACACCCATTAAGTTGCCATTTTATAGGCAACAACCTTATACCCACCTTATAGACCGGCTTCGTGAATGAGGCGTACTAGCGGTAAGACTGACTTTACTCTTATACATATATATATTATTAACTTATAATATTATAAAGTATAAGGGTTGAATTTTAACTTTTAAAATTCTAAGGGCTAACTTGGAATTAAAGTATTCATACTTGAAAACTTTTCAAATTCCAAAACTTGAGGGCAAGTTTTGAAACTATTCAAAACTAATTAATTCCATAACTTATGTGTTTAAAGTAGTTTTAATCCAAAAACTCTTCAAGTTCCATAACTTGAGGACAAGTTATGGAAGACTTTAAACTAATAAAAGAACTAACTTTTTCTTTATTTTATAACTTATGGATTTAACTATGGTTACATATTTTTCTTTTAATGAAGTGACTCTTGAACTTCCATAACTTGAGGACAAGTTATGGAGTCATAAAAAGTTATTCAATGACACAAGACTCTTCATTTTGTAACCATTGCCAACTCTTATGAATTTTATGAGTCTTTAATGCGACTCTTCATGTAACTTGAGGACAAGTTACACAAACACATTTTATACTCAACTCTTAGATTAAAATGGATTGAAAACAACTATTTCACTCAACATTTCTATTAATCTAAGCAACTCATAAGAACAAGATAATTCAAATCAAACTTTTTCATGTAATTAGTCTAAACCTTAAACTAATACAAAACATGAATCTATTGACAATTATCTTTGAAAATGGATTAGCATGAACATTACCACATCAAAAACAAGTTTATAAGATCAAAAACAACTTAGGGTAATGTTCCTAGTCCATTTCTAGCCAAAAAACTCGAAAATATGCTGTCTGGGGGTCCAACTCGGCGAGTTGGATCGAATTCATCAGTTTTTAGGCATGGACTCGTCGAGTCTCCTGATGGACTCGCCGAGTCTGATGGCCAGACAGCACCATATTCGTTTTTTCAGCTTCTATTGCAGGTATAACAAGAAAACAAGCCTAGGCTCTGATACCACTGTTGGGTTTTGAGCATTCTAACACTCCTAAGTGTACATGAAACCCTAAATACCTTGGATCTATGTTTTCTCTATTATACATGCAAATAAGAATATCCAAGGTATTATCCTAATCTAGCATACAAACACAATGACTATAGCAAGATAGAATACATACCTCTTTGGAGAAGAAAGTCTTCATGAAGCTTGAGTGTCTAGTGCCCCAAGTGTGACACCTCAAATGGAATCACAATCATCAAAACACTTGGAATGACTTGAGAGAATTCTACACTCATCAAAATCGGCTAGCCCTTTCTTCACACACACTAGTGTGATTCTAGTCACCAATTTTGCCAAGAATAATATCTTTATATAGTGTTACAATTAGGGTAAACCCTAATTGTCATGACTTTCCATTTCCTTGGATCCATGGGTACAAATACACCATGGAGCATCCATGAACCATCCTATGGGTTTTAGCCCAACTTGATTATCCATGGAGCATTAGCCCACTATACAAGTATGGATGATTTACACAATCAACCCATATATTTAATTAGTCTTCTTTTGATCACTTAATTAATCCTAGATTAATTCTTGATCAATACTAATTAAATAATCTTATTATTGTTATTATTAATATACTAGAACTTATAATATATTAATAACCATAAGTGTCTTATTTCTCTCATCCAAGTGCATGATGGTATGCAACCCAAATGGACCATGCCGGGTCGGGTCAAGTCTTACCAAATATAGTTATGGACTTAGACATTAATCCAACATCTATGACCCTGTTTGTGTATTTCCAGAAATACCCATCTGTTCCTAACCTAAAACTTGTGTTTATTTATTATCTTCAGGAAATGATGGGATTAACATACTTCATGTTGATTCAAATGGATTGCTGCTACATATTGGTATTATGGAATTTAACTATATGTAATGGTTACACCCCTTCTTATTATGTACTTTTAATTACAAATACCATTTTCTGCAATGTATATTTCAAAGAGTACAATATGGGTGTACTATTTTGTGCAATCTACTTTTAAGGTGTACCGTTTAGAATAATTAAAACACCATTTTCTGCAATGTGGTGTAGAAAGAAGCTTCATAAACCAAAACTTTAGACACTTACTTAAACAATCCTCGCAACCACTAAAAGAAACATTCTTCGTAGAAATGGCTAACAGAAAGACCGAAAGCTCTAACGAAATTTACATAGGTTGTACCCTCACATTAGACGATCATTCATTCCCAATCGACCTGATACCAGTCTCGATCAAGAGTTTCGATGTCATTGTTGGCATGGACTGGTTGAGTCTTCAGCGCGCCGATATCCTGTGCTTCGACAAAGCCATTTGCCTAAATCCACCGAATCACGAAACTCTGTTGATCTATGGAGACAAACCTGGTACGAGTCTTCGTATCATCTCAAGTATTCAAGCCCAGAAATACTTACGTAAGGAATATCACGCCTTCCTTGCACACGTCGTTGACACAAACCAGAAAGCGAGAGATCCAAAAGACATCCCCGTTGTATGCGATTTCCCTGACGTCTTCCCAGAGGACCTTCCAGGTTTACCTCCCAAACGTCAGGTTGAGTTTAGAATCGACCTAGTCCCAGGAGCTACCCCCGTAGCTAAGTCGCCCTATCGTTTAGCACCTGCCGAGATGCAAGAACTATCCGGTCAACTTAACGAGCTGCTCAGCAAGGGCTTTATAAGACCAAGCTTCTCACCATGGGGAGCCCCGGTCTTGTTCGTGAAGAAGAAAGACGGATTGTTCTGTATGTGCATCGATTATAGGGAGCTCAACAAACTCACGGTCAAAAATCGCTACCCTCTCCCCCGTATCGACGACCTATTCGACCAACTTCAAGGGGCGAGTTACTTCTCCAAGATTGATCTTAGGTCCGGGTATCACCAGTTACGAGTGCTTGAGGAGGATGTTCCGAAGACAGCCTTCCGAACTTGTTACGGGCACTACGAGTTCGTAGTGATGTCCTTTGGACTGACTAACGCACCCGCAGTGTTCATGGACTTGATGACTAGGGTGTGTCGTCCATACTTAGATCAGTTCGTCATCATCTTTATTGATGATATATTCGTCTACTCTCGGAGCGAGGAAGAACACAGGAATCATCTACGACGAGTCCTAGAAACCCTGCGATCAGAGAAGTTATATGCGAAGTTCTCTAAGTGCGAATTTTGGATCCGAAGAGTTGAATTCTTAGGACACGTGGTTAGTGAAGAAGGAATCCACGTGGATCCATCCAAGATTAAAGCTATCAAGAACTGGTCAGCACCAAAGACGCCTACATAAATTCGTCAATTTCTAGGCCTCGCTGGCTACTACCGCAGATTTATTCAGAACTTCTCTCGGATTGCGAAACCTCTCACCATGTTGACACAGAAGGGCGTAACATTTGACTGCGAAGAGAAGCAGGAGAAGGCATTCCAGACCCTGAAGGGAACCCTATGCACCGCACGGGTATTATCCCTTCTCGAAGGGACAGAAGATTGTTGTGGTATACTGCGATGCATCGAACCAAGGGCTCGGTTGTGTGTTGATGCAACGAGGAAAGGTCATCGCCTATGCCTCAAGATAGCTGAAGACACATGAGGTTAACTGCACCACTCACGACCTCGAGTTAGGGGCAGTCGTCTTCGCTCTAAAGATCTGGAGACATTACCTGTATGGGAATAAAGAGCATAATATGCACTGATCATAAAAGCCTCCAGCACATACTGAACCAGAAAGAGCTCAACATGAGACAACGACGATGGGTCGAACTACTCAACGATTACGACTGTGAGATTCGTTATCACCTGGGGAAAGCCAACGTGGTAGCAGACGCCCTAAGTAGAAAAGAGTATTCTGGTCGAAGAGCCAAGTTGTTAACAATGACTATCCATTCGCATCTATCCGCACAGATTAAGGAGGCTCAGCTCGAAGCCTTAAAGCCTGAGTATGTGACGGGAGAATCCCTGCATGGAATGGATAAGAACTTGGAGGTCAAGGGTGACAGAGCCTATTATCTTATGGACCGAATCTGGACTCCGCGCCACGGAGGTTTCAGAGACTTGGTCATGAAGGAAGCACACAACTCTCGATACTCCGTTCACCCAGGTTCAGATAAGATGTATCTGGATCTCAAAAAGCTATACTGGTGGCCTAACATAAAAGCAGAGATTGCTACCTTCGTGAGCAAGTGCCTTACTTGCGCAAAGGTCAAGGTTGAATACCAGAAGCCATCATGTCTTCTCCAACAACCGGAGATACCGGAGTGGAAGTGGGAGCGGATCACCATGGATTTCATAACCAAGCTACCCAAGACAACGGGTGGGTTGGATACCATTTGGGTCATCGTCGACAGATTGACCAAGTCCGCGCACTTCCTACCCATCAAAGAAACAGACAAGATGGAGAAACTCACAAGAATGTACATTAAGGAGATAGTATGATTGCATGGTGTCCCTGTATCTATTATCTTTGATAGAGATAGTAGGTTTACTTCAAGATTTTGGCAATCACTACAAAAAGCATTAGGGACGAGGCTAGACATGAGTACAACCTATCACCCATAGACTGACGGACAAAGTGAGAGGACGATCCAAACCTTAGAGGATATGCTACGAGCCTGTGTGATTGACTTTGGTAAATCATGGGATACACACTTACCCCTTGTGGAGTTTTCCTACAACAATAGTTATCATACGAGCATCAAGGCAGCTCCATTTGAATCCCTCTACGGCCGGAAGTGCAGATCCCCTTTGTGCTGGGCTAAAGTGGGTTACACTCAGTTAGCTAAAGGACGAGTTCCTGACAGCGCTCTCATGGGTCCAGAGATCATCAGAGAAACGACCGAGAAGACTGTATAGATTCGTGAATGACTAAAAGCCGCTAGGGATCGACAGAAAAGCTACGCAGACAAACGAAGAAAACCTTTGGAATTCTAGGTGGGAGCCGAGTCCTTTTGAAAGTCTCACCCTGGAAGGGCTCGATACACTTCGGAAAGCGTGGAAAGCTGAACCCAAGGTACATAGGGCCTTTTGAGATTCTCGCTAGAATCGGCCCCGTAGCTTACAAACTCAACCTACCCCGCGAGCTAAGTAACATACATCCTTCCTTCCACGTCTCAAACTTGAAGAAATGCCTGTCCGATGAGACTCTCGTAATTCCACTTGACGAGATCGAAGTCAACGAGAGCCTCAACTTCGTGGAAGAGCCTGCGGAGATTATGGACCGAGAAGTAAAACGAACGAAACAAAGCCGCATCCCAATTGTTAAGGTTCGATGGAACGCCAAACGAGGACCGAAATTCACTTGGGAGCGCGAGGATCAAATGAAACTCAAATATCCCCATCTCTTTGCTTAGTAGTACTGTAATAACTTAACTGTCTAAATTCTAAATTTCGGGACGAAATTCCCTTAACGGGGGGGATGATGTGACAACCCAAAGTTTATTCCGTTATTAAGCCCCGTTTCCGTTAATGGGATATTCTATTTTATAAAAGTTCCGTTAATTTGGGGTTGACAAATAAAATAAATGTTTTATTTATTTATATTTCATGCTATTATCGTCGTGATAAAATAAATAAAAACATGTAAAATATCATTTCCATTTAATTGGAAAAAGTTATTTTTATTACGACTAATTAACCGGGTTAAAAGTTTAAACCCCGTTTAACGTCGGTATCGAGTAAGATTCCACCGTGTGTCAAACCTAAACCATATTTAAAGTTGAAATAACTTCATTTTGAAACTTCTCACCCTCTCTCTACTCTCTCACTAGAAAGCCAATTTTGATTCAAAAACCATCCAAACCAAGCTCCAAATCGGTAAGATAACTATCCTAGCTCATAGTATAACATCTTTAGCCTTCAATTTCGTGTTCAAATCGTGGAATAGGACCATAAACATGTGTTTACGGCCCTGGAACAGCCTTAGGCCGTGAACACATGTAAATGGGGTTTTTGAGCCTTAAAACCCTTCCAAACCACCTTTAGAGCTTAGATACGACTTAAGGACTTATTGGATTGGACTTGGAACACCTTGAACTCATCATTTATTGAGTAAACATGAGTTTATTGCCCAAGAACATGCTTGGGCCGTAAACAACCTTTTATGGGTAGTAAACTCCTTTTAAGGTGTTAAAATGCCACTTACACACCTCATAAGCCTTGATCTAATATCTGGAAGCAACCACAAATGTATTAGAAGCCTTAAACATGATGAAAACAACTCCCTTAGGAGTTCACGGCCGTAAACCCCCCAAGGATGGGTTCCTGGGTCGTAAACTCCTATAAATGGGTTAAAATGGTGCCCTAAATTCACCCCTTTGCTTGTAAAATGAGTTGGAATCATATGTGATTGACTTAGGGCCACCAAAGCACACTTTGAATGGACACATAAGAGTTTACGGCCGTAAACTCCTCAAATGGTCCTTAGAATGTCCAAATTACTTTCCAATGCCCTCGAACCAAAACTAGCATCACCCCTCAAAATGTTATAAGGCCATTTGGCACCCTAGAATGCCCCACCATGAGTTTACGGCCGTAAACTCATGGGGAGTGGGTTATTAGGGCTATAAACTTTCTTGGGAGTTTACTCTTGAAGAGTAAACTCCATACCCAAGCCTTATACGTCCATACATGTCACCGGGTCACTCCAAACACTTGAAATGAAGTGTTTTCGTGACTAGAAGTGTATATCCTCAACTAATTAGTAGTTCAAAGTCTAATTAGATACAATTATATATCTATTCATATTACATAGGAACCACGCGTGTTCTCCAGTCCCAAGCTGACACTTAACCCCTATCCGACACTTCCACCCGATCTACTCGCTGCGTGAGTTCATAACCCTTAATGAACCTTTTCAAATGTTTTTACATGTTTTAGAGGGGGGGGGGGGATACAAGTATAAATTCCACAATTTTTTATTATTAAATCATATGTGATTCACAAATTATCATCAAAAAGGGATTTTTCCCACACTTTTAACTGCTTTCCAACAAAACTGTTTTTAGTTGATTATCAAATGCATTTTTAAAGATTAAATTGTTGTTAAACTATTTTCAAACTATGTTTAAACATCTTTTGTTATAAAAATATATCTACATAAATATATTTATATAAGTAAGACTTGAAGGACATAGGACCGATAGCTCGCCCTACTTCCTGTTCTTGTTTGATGTGGCCTTAGGGTATCTGTTATCCGTCCGACCGTCGTTGATTTCTTAGTTATATATCACATATATTGGTGTTAGATATGAAAGTCTTCATCTATTTCAATACCTTTGTTATACAAAGGCCGGAAATCACACACTCTAATTAACTATTATAGGTATAGTTAAGACTACTGCTCGTTACCTCTACTACTACTATACCCACTATAACGGCTATTATTACGAGTTAATACTCGTATGAGAGAACACTCTATGAACTATACAAAAGACTACTATACTATAATACAAGAGAATACGCTAATCCAAAGTATAACACACTATCTCTCTATAAGACACCCTACCGCGCTTATACCATGTGACCAGGGCTTTCCGGAAGGGAGGCAACACTACACATATAGATCTATACGGAGCAGACACTACTACATCCCGACTGTTAACTACAGTCCGAGCCGACTAGGCCCAGGCGTGGCACTACTTCACTACACTACGTGTGACCGGGAAGGTCACCGGGTGCTCTACTACTTTACAATTGGTCACATGAAGGGTTACACCTATATTCAAATTAATACACTAAGACTAAAGTCTAAGCTAACATCCCGAAGTAAGTACGTATCTATTACTAATGGAAGTTTGCACCACTACTACTGTCAACAGGCATAACTTTTCTTCATCTATGTTATTCACATGAGATTTATTACCATACTTTTGCAACTGAAGGTTTTCAATGATAATACTTACACACAACTCAAAGGATTTAACTTACATTGTACTTTTCCGGAAAATATAGGATTTTCTAGGGATTTCTACTACTTATAAACATAAATTCCAGTTTTTATACTATAAGTTTGTAAACACTTTTATACAACAACGACACTAAATTCTTATGAACTCACCAGCTTTATGCTGATACTCGTTTTCAAAATAACTTGTATCCTCAGGTCAAAGATAGACAGGTATAGGTGCATCATTTTGGAGAAGATGGAGCATACAAGACCCATCTCTTATTTTTGATATATTTTTGGTGTCTATTGAAACTTTATAGAACACACTTGTAATTAAACTCGCTATGTAAATGAAATGGTTGTTGTCTCTTGTTTTTACTATTATGCAATTGTTATGATACTGTACATGACGTCCTCCACCCGGAACGTATTCCGCCGTTATCAGTTTTGGGGTGTGACAAGTGGTGACTAGATTGGAAATTCCATTAATGTCAAAATTAAGTGATGAAATTTTGGAGATGAGTTATAGTGGAATGCAAGTCTATGCTATTGAAAAGCATCATACCTCTTGTCTGCTTTTATGAGTGATAAAAAATACCACTTTTTCACTTGTTTTTTCTTGTATTATATTCATGCTGTGAGAAAACAAATTAATATATCTTGTCATTTCTGTTTTAACGACTATAATTATATAAATGTAGTTTTTAAAATCAAAATGGACAACACAGACATATGATTTCTTGCTAAGACTTTAATAGTGACTATTGGTATTACTATGTTATAAAAATAAGTTTGTGATATTTACTAATGTTGTGTTATGTTAACTATCAGTATTAATAACATGGATTAAATGAAAATATAAGAATTTAAATTATGAATAATGTAAATTAAATTTTGAACAGTATAAATTAAATTGTGAATGAATGTCTTACAAATATATTAACTAGTGAATATATATATATATATATATATATATATATATATATATATATATTTGATTTGTGAAATTTTTTGTATATGTTTTTTTCTTTAAATATGACTTATGAATGTCTGAATATGTTGTATCGTATTTTTTTTGTGAATAGTGTAAACTAAATTATAAATAATATAATAAACCAAATGTATTATACCGTGAATACTATAAATTTGATCTATGATTTTTTATATAAGTTGTTTTTTGTTAAAATATAAGATGAATATTTGAATGTTGTATAATTGTTTTTTGTTTTAAGTTGTTTTTTTGTTAAAAACCGACAAACAAATATATAAATGTGTTGTATAAATTTTTATGTGAATGTTTAAAGTTTTATGTTATATAAATATGTATGTATTTAAATATATTCATAATTTTTTGATTTAATTGTTGAATGGGTGTATGGATTTTTCTACAGACCACCTATCAATTATAACTGTCAATGTTGTCTTATCGCTTTGGTGAAACACTGACAACTTGCCTCCATCCATTCTTCTCTAGTATTTGATGAAACACCACCATATATGCATCAGGTATGTTGATTTTTGTTATGATTGTTTTCTTTTATACTAATATGTTAATTTAATGTTTTAATCTCTTATTTTTGTTTATTTGATGTTTGCTTCTGAAATCTAAGATAATTTACGTATGTATTAAAATGTGAATAAGCTAATTAATACACTAAAATATGAGATTATACTTATAAATTAGGTATGAATGTATTGTATTAAACTGTGAATTTTATGTATTAATGTAAAAATTGTATTCACAACTTAATATAATAAATTCACAATTTAATACACAGAAGTGCCTCAAGATATGAATGTATAAATTTAGTTTTAAGTTGAGAATGTGGCTATGAATATATAATTTTTTGTTTATTAAACTGTGAATTTTTGGTATTAAACCGTGAATTGCATGTATTAAGTTGTGAACTGAATGTATTAAGCTGTGACTTTTTTTATGAAATTTTTGTTTGCTTCTAAAATATGAGAAGAAAGAATCGTTATTATTATATATGATTTTCTCGAATTTTAAATAAATTATATAAAGTTTAAACTGTAAATATTTTGTAAATTAAACTTTGAAAGAAACACTAGCCTCCATATCTAAAGACATAAATATAAGTTAAGTTAAGAATATAATATTTATGTGTATTAATTTGTAAATTTATTGTATTAAGTTGTGAATAGATTGTATTAAGCTGTGGTTTTCTATTTTAACAGTGATTCGGCTATATTAAACTCTAAAATTTCTGTTTAAACTGTGAATTTACTATATTAAATTGGGAATTTTGTATATTAAATTGTGAAATTGTTGTATTAAGTCGTAAATTTTTTGTATTAACCGGTGAATTGACTGTATTAAGAGTTTTAAGGTGATAATATGGCAGTGAAATTATACTTTTTGTGTATTAAACTATGAAACTATCGTATTAACATGTGAATTTTGTGTATTAAGCTGTGAATTTTGTGTTTTAAATTGTAAATTAACTATATGGTTGCAAATTAGTTTTTCCCCATCATTGTTGATCGCACCATACCAGATCTACATAGATCAGATCTGATCTGACATTTAGATGTGATTCCATAAAGCTTTTTGTTTTCTAACAAGCTTCCTCACTGAAGATCGTCTGAAAAGCCACCAAATGTCATCAACCTTTTAGATATGAAGCCAAAGACGCACCAGTTTCTCAGATGTTTTCGGATCTGGGTGTGCTTGGTGCATTTTCAGATAAGTTATCCTCTTTTATGATTCACGTATATATTTTTAATTTGATGTTTTCTTATGAAGTGTGAGATAATTTATGTATGTGTTAAAATATAAATGAGTTGTTTATACACTGAAATATAAGATTATACTTATAAATAATGTATTGTATTAAACTGTGAATTTATTTTGTTAAGCTGTAAATTTATTCACAGCTCAATATAATAAATTCACAATTTAATAGATAAAAATGTCTCTGGATATGAACGTATATTTGTTATTATTAAATTAAAAAATGTAGTTGTGCATATATATAAATTTTATGTATTAAACTATGAATTATTGTATTAACATGTGAATTTGATGTATTAAACTGTAAAATGATTATATTAAGTTGTGAATTGGTTATACTAAGATTATCATTTTTTATGAATTTTCTTTTTGCTTCTAAAATATGAGAAGAAACAATCATTACACACATATGATTTTCTCTAATTTTAAATAAATTATATAAAATTTAAATTGTTAATATTATGTAAATTAAACTTTGAAAAAACACGAATCTCTAGATCTAAATATATAAATGTATGTTTTAAGTTAAGAATATGACATTTTTATGTATTAAATTGTTAATTTTTATACTTTAAAGTTATTTTATATATTAAACGATAATTGACTATATTAAGTTGTGAATTGACTGCATGTTGTTGTGATTTTTTTTTATAATTTTTGTATTAAGATATGACTAGTTTATTTAAAAGATCTGCATTAATTTCTTGTGAATATATTTATTTTGTATCTTGTATAAGTATGTAAGAATACCTTAGTTTTTATAATGATTTTGCATTAACTTCAAAATAGGTGAATTAATGAATGTAGTGTTTAACATGTCATTGCCTGACTTTATACAGATCTCATTTTGGAAGAAAGAATTGTTGCAATGTTGGCACAGGTGGTTGGTGGCGGCGTGTGGTGGTGGTAAAGTTTGGGTTTGACTTCTCTGAATTTGAGAATTAGTGTACACTAAGTTCTATTAACTTGTGAATTTTGTGTATTAAACTATAAATGGATTGTATAAAATTGTATTTTATATAAGTTTTGTGTTAAAATAAGAATGAATGCATGCATGAAAATATTAGACAAAAAAATTACGATTTTGCCATTTTCTTACAAGAAAGACAACAATCGGGATTTTAACATACTTGATAATATTCACTATATATATTCACTTATTAAATGAGGGTTCTTAGGGTTCTTAATCTTTTGTGGTTCTCATTTGAACCACTCCCTCTATATATATATATATATATATATATATATATATATATATATATATATATATATATATATATATAGAGAGAGAGAGAGAGAGAGAGGTAAGTTCAATTGAAAAAAAAATTAAAAGGTTGAGAATAAGGAATCATTCTCAGCCAATCATTTTTATATATGTAAAACACATTTAGATTAAGTCATTAAGGATATGTTGTTCTTCTAAATCGTTCATCTATTCTTCATCTACACCATGTATTATTCATTCATCTGGATCGTTCTTATGTTCTTCATCAACATCATATGTTCTCCATCAACATGATATGTTCTCCATCAACATGATATGTTTTTCATCACCGTCATCTGTTCTTCATAAAAACATCATCAACGTCACTTGTTCATCATAAAAAAAACATCGACACTTCATAAATTCATCAATTCTTCATTAAAAATCTTCGTTATTTCATCAAAATATTTTGATTCATCATCAAAAACATTTATTCGTACTATTAAGTGTAAGACATGATTTAATCTTGTCCAATTCTGTTGATGTCAAGCAAAATCGTTAAACATAATCCATATTTATCGATGTCACATCATTTATCGATCACCAGTCATCAAAACTTCACCAATCGAACATTCACCAATATCAAACAACATATAGCAATCGAAAGTGCATCAACATAACCATATATTTGAAGAATTTTTTAAAAATCGCTTTTCAAACTTGAAAAAACTTCGTTTTTTTTACATTTTTTCAAAATTTTTAATCTAAACCTACTCATTATTGATCAATTTTGATAGGATTTGATTTGTATTGTAATTATTGGCTTCAATTGTTAATTTTTTTACCATAATTATATAAGTTAATTTATTTGTATGCCAACTATTCAATAAAATGCATAAACTAAATATATCACATAATATTCACAAGTGAATATGTCTTTACATGAGAATCAATGTATGTCTTTAAAAAACACAGAGCAACTATGTAATTCATATGCAAATATCATATAAAAATTACTTTCACATGCGAATACATGTAATATTCAGAAATGAATGCAGGTAATATTCATAAATTATAATGTATTTTTTCGGGAAAAAAATAAATCGTTTTGAGGTTCTAAGCAAGTTTGTAATTCATATGTGAATAACATATAAGAATTATATCCACATGTGAACATATGTAATATTCACAAATGAATATATTTGTAATAATCAAATGTGAATATATATGTATTATTCACAAATGTACAAAATTATCAATAAAATTGATAACTACAAAATATATAAAATTAAAGATAAAAAAGTATTTGATAAGAATATATATTTATTCACATACAACTAATCTTTTAGGTTAATAAATAATCATATAGGCAAATTTTTTTATAAATGTTATATTCATTTGTGAATAAATGATAACTTTTTTTCGGAAAATTATAAAAATAGAAAAACGTCATTTTGAGGCCCGAAACAGTCTCGAATGGCCAAAAAACACCGTACGTCACGACGAAGCTTTGAGTTTTGTAAATCGTATCATTTTCCATCAAATATGTGAATTTCGTCCAAATCTGAGACTAAACTTCATTGCGGCAAAATTTTTTTGATAATGTCACTAAATTTTCATTCCTACTAGTGATGACATCGTCATGACATGTTATTTATTCATATATGAATAAAGTTTAGAATCATTACAACATATTTACTGATGATGTTACTAACTTCAATCCCATTAGTAAAAATATAATTATAATATGATATTTTTATTTATGTGAATAATCTATACATGTTGATTTATTTATTTGTGCATTACACTATAAGAATTAGTTTGTGAATAGTTTTTTGTATATTGTTATTTTACATGTAAATTCAACATTATACTAAGACAAATAACATTGTATTAGTTAATGAATATCATTCACATTTGAATTTAACACGATTAAAATGAAGAATATATTAAATTGTATAACATTTACACATGAATATAATATTGTCTTCGTCAATAATATCTTCTCAATTACGTCAACCAATCGTCAACCACTGGGATATGAACTAACCATTGATTGAAATGTTATTCATTTAATGAGTTATAACCTATTAACCATACCTGAAAAAACATGTGAATACACATCAAAAATGTTAAAAATATATTGTTAGTTCATAATAATAGCAATTTATACAATATATTCACATATGAATATTATATAGTATATATACTTGTGCATATGATACAATATATTCATATTTAAATATTAGATGATACATTTACTTGTGAATATTTAATGGTATATTCACTTATGAATATTATATGGTATCTTCATATCTGAATATTACATAATATTACATGGTATATCACATGTGAATATTACATAGTATATTCACTTGTAAATATTAGATGATATACTCACTTATGAATATTAGATGGTATATTCATATGTGAATATTACACAGTATATTCACATATGAATATTACAAGGTGTATTCACAAATACATATAATTTTTATATGTTATTCACATATGAATAACATACAGACTTGCATATTTGTTTTGTGTTTTAATAATCATATATTGATTCAGGTACGAAAACATATTCATATGTGAATATAACGTGGTAAATATAGTTTATGCATTTCATCAAACAGTTGGAGTGCATGCAAGCTAGCTTTTTCAAAAATGCTAAAAACATGATACTTTGACTATTTAAAACTTACAAAATAGTAGATTGATAGATAATTATATGAAATTTTTCAAAAAAAATGATTTGATGTTTTTCTAAACTTAATTTCGAAGTTTCGTTTGATGATCAATGTTGAATAAATGATATGAAGTGGAACCGTTGTTGATTATCGATGATGTTGATCTAATGATGTTGGGAGTATAATTAATCGTAGATGTTAAAGATATGCTCGTATTCAAACAGAATTGAAGGTTGGATTGAAAGAACCAAAAATGAATTTTTGTTGTCTACTGTTGAATGGTGTTGATAAACGTGTTATTGACGACGATCGATGAATGATTAACACTGGATGATGTTGATCAAGGATTTAATTGAAAGAATATGGATAACCGTTGAAGGTTGGAGAAGAAATTTGGATGATGAACGATCGATTAGTAATAAATTTGAACCGTTATCTAATAATCCACAGTTACGTTTCTGTGATTGAAGGATATTATATCATACCACAAGTTTGCCACCGTGTATTTTATATTAAGATGCTAATGAAATGATTGACTGAGAATGATTCCCCCATTCTCAACGTTTTTTTCTCAATTGAACCCTTATATATATATATATATATATATATATATATATATATATATATATATATATATATATATATATATATATATATATATATAGGAATAAATTCATTTCAGACTAATGATATTTTGTGAGACAGGGGGGACTTGATCTTAGCCTTTGATTAAAACTGATCTTGTGGCTCATAAAAAAACATGATTAAAACTAATGAATCTAACTGATTAGTTAATTAGGGGTAGATTAGTCATTAAGTTAAATTTAAGATCACCAGATCTGATACATACATATTAGCTTCATCTTCACGTCATCAAGAAAACATCTAGTTTGATTCTTCAACCAAGATCCTCGCTCGGATGAATTAATTTTCAATTCACATTAATCGACTTCTATGTCCTTAAATCGTAATTCTTTCAACCGATCATCAATTTGAGATCGACATTCAATGATCGAACAATGATCATATCCTATCTAAATCATTACTTTTATTTGAGATCATTACTATGTTTAATGTTATATCAATTGGAGGCTTTGATTTTATATTGACATTCAGATATATTATCAATTAGAGGCTTTGATTTTAGCCATTGGTAATCAGTTTCAAGATTAGTTTGTTTTTTCTGCGCATTCGAGCACATAATATGTAAGGAGTAGCAAGCAATAACACCGAATCTTCAAGTCATTATGTTTTCTTTCTATAAAATTAATGAGGTATGTGCAAAACAATTATTGTTCTTGAGAAAATTCTCTTAAACTATATATGCATTCTACATGTTTGATGAAAGTCCCGAATGAATAACGAGTCTGATGTATCACTCCCTCATTCCCACAATATAAGCCCTCTTTAAGAATATGTGTATACATCCAGAATATGAGTCACAATTGGTGGAAAATGATATAATGTTTATTACACTTATTAGCTTCAACATAGTTTTGTTTAAATCTAGTTGTTTTCAAACCTAAAGGTTGGAGATGGATCTTTAGCATAAGTTAGTTTAAATAAGGATATCATTATATATTTTTATTATTAGAATAATAGTATGCTTATGTTTTATGTTAAGTATCATGATGTATGTTTTAGGCATGTTTGCAAGATTTATGTTAACATCATAGGTAAATGCATGACCATGTTGATTCTTGGATCTTATAACATTAATTATCATTGGTTTTTTTATTTTGACTATTTTAGTGAATGGTTCATCCAGTCATAGTCCTTCTCGATTGCATGTTAAGTAAAAGATGTATTGGTTAGTTTTGCATGAAGTAGAAGATATTCACATAAGTCATAATCCTCCTTGTCACTTGCTTTTTTACTTTATTCATTAAAACCTTGACTGAAACTATAATTTTGACATTATACCATATGTTAAATATATCATTAACAGTACCAACCATAAGTAGAATATTATACTACAAACTAAAACATTACACCATAAACTAGAATTTTGGACTTTGTTCTAATAATTATTGACATGATTACTGTGTTTGATGTTATACATTTGTCTTTTATCTAAGTTTCCATAGAAACCAACTCTTTAATACAATAACATGGTTTTGTTTAAAAAAAAAATCAAACACAAAAGTTTAGAGATGTTTTTTTAGCATAAATTAGTTTAAATCTAGATAACACTACATATTTTTTATAATTAGATCAATAGCATGTTTACTGTTTTATGTTAAGCATTGGTAATTCAGATGTTGGATTAGGTGTCTAAGCCCATAACTATTATTGGAATGTATTCGACCCGAGAGTAGCATGGTCCATTTGGGTTACATATCATCAGGACAATTTATTAGGATGGACTTTTGAGAGAAGAAGTTATATATGATTTATTAATATATTATAAGTTCTAATATATTAATATGAAATCATATGTTTTAATTAGTATTGACAAAGAATTAATTTGGAATTAATTTAGTGATCAAAAGAGACTAATTAAAACTATGGGGACTAATTATGGTAATTAGTTATATTTATATGTGTTGGGCTTATGATCCATGTTGGACCAAGTTTATGTATGAATACATAAAGAGTTGGGCCACATGAACCATGAATCATAAAACCCATGGGTATGGGTTTGGGTTGTACCCATGACTCTTAGAATTCAACACATATAAATACATATATTATAACCTAAAACCGACACCCCTAGTGTGTGTGTGTGCATGTTCTTGGATTTCATGAAGGTTTTAGAGTGCATGGAGATTCTCTCTTAAGTCCTACCTTTGTCCTTGATGTGTTGTGACTTCATTTGAGGCTTCCACACTATTGGGGCTAAGTTGTTAAGGCTAAATACATCAAGACCTCTAGCCACACAAAAAGGTATGTTACACTATCTAGTATTTCATGAGTTTATATGACAATTGCATGCTAGCTATAGGTTCAATACCTTGGAAACCATTTGCATGTATAATTAGTGAAAAGATAGATCCAAGGTATTTAGGGTTGTATGTGCACCATAGGATGTTGTATTATACTAAAACCCAACAGTGGTATTAGAGCCAAGGCTTGTTTTCATGTTATACTTGCTGAAATGGCTGAAAAATCGAAAATTTTGGTTGTCTGGGCACTGGACTCGTCGAGTCCACTGATGGACTCGCCGATTCCATGAAGAAATTCATCCAACTCGTCGAGTTGGTTCATGCACTCGACAAGTTGGACCCCCTGACATCATATTTTCGACTTTTAAGGCTGGAATTGGACTAGAAACATTACCCTAAGCTGTTTTGGTCTTGTAAACCTGTTTTTGATGTGGGAACATTCATGCTAAACCAATTTCCAAGATAAATGTCAATAGAGTCATGTTTTGTATTAGTTTAATGGTTAGGATAATTTCATGAAAATTGTTTGACTTGAATTATCTTGTTCTTATGAGTTAGTTTAGATTAATAGAAAAGTTATGTGATAATTTGTTTTCAATCCGTATTAATCTTAAAGTTGCTCATGAAATGTGTTTTTTGTAACTTGTCCTCATGTTATATGAAAATTCACATTTATGATTTTTAAAACTCATAAGATTTCCATAAGTTAGGAAAAATGAAGAGTCTTATTTTCTTTAATGATTTTAAAGTCTTCCATAACTTGTCCTCAAGTTATGGAACTTGAAGAGTTTATCCATTAAACTACTTTAAACTCATAGGTTATGAAAATGAAGAGTTTTTTTCTTAAATGTTTTTAAAGTCTTCCATAACTTGTCCTCAAGTTATGGAACTTGAAGGTTTTTTTTATTAAAACTACTTTAAATTCATAAGTTATGGAATTGCAAAGTTTTGAATTGTTCAAAAACTTGCCCTCAAGTTTTGGAATTTATAAAGTTTCCCCCCATGAATACTTTAGTTCCAAGTTAAACCCTTAGAATTTTAATATTTTAAAATTCAACCCTTATACTATTATAATATTATAGGTTTAATATTTATATATATATATATATATATATATATATATATATATATATATGTATAAGAGTAAAAGTCAGTCTTACCGTTAGCATGCCTCATTCACGAAGCCGATCTATAAGGGGGTATAAGGTTATTGCCTATAAAATGGCAGTTTAATGGGTGTACACTCTCACCTACCGCTTCCTTGACTGGTGGAGGGTCGTTAGCTGAACGGGTAGGACAAGGACTATAATTCTCCCTTCATTAAAAGTATTAATGATAAATACTAAGTAACTAAACCTTTTATAAATACCCAATCTTAGTTACTTAGGAAAATGTGAATTTGGTGCTAACCCATGAAATTCACACTTTGTACCTTACGAAGTCGTTGGTGGAGCGTGTGTAGGTAACCGGCACACTAACTTGGACTAGTAAGGATAACAAAGGGTGACTTAATGTTTGTCATAGATCGGTGGAGCGTGTGTGGGTAACCGGCACATCGATTAGGTGATAATATTAAGGGTACCAAGTGAATTTGCATGGTTATTCACACCTTGTTTTGTGATCCTCGGCATCCCAGTCATAAAATTTGAGAGGGCACAATCGAGATTGAAACATGCCATTGAAAAGTTCAATGAATCTCAAAAGATCTAGGAGTTTCAAATCTAATTAAAACCTAATAAATTATTTCGTTTTTCATGGTGGAAATTGGTGAATCGTCATTTGCCTACCTTCAAATATATTATAGCTTGGATTACGGCATCCCTCTTCCAAGTTATAAAATATTGTGTTGGGTCCTAGCCTTAATATTTCATATTGGGTGTTATATTAAGGACTTAAAAATCAACTAACTTGAATATCTCCCATTGTAGATGTCTAGTTTAGACATCTATGATCTTCCCAAATCTCTTGGAATTTCACTTCCTCTATCCCCTCCAATTATTCTCCCTAACCCACAAGTTCAAGGTCACTCAAGCCCAATTGGCAAGCAAGATCTATGTGTGATCACATTTTGGAGATGAAGTCACATATTGACAAGTCGGGAGAGTTGGGTGTCAAAGTCTTGAGAAAGTTTGATGTTCAATCACTTTCTAAGTCACATAGTGAGTTCCTTTGGGACTACTATGAAACAGACTATGACATGACCCTTTATGATTTTGTCTATTTGCTTGGTGCTGCTGAATCAGAAATGATTTGAGGACTAGTAAAGCAAATTTGATTAGAGGATCAACTTCCCAAACCTTCTATTGCCAAAGGAAGGGGCATTGGTTGCGAAGCTACCTAATTTACTTGAACAATCATAAGGTTGGTAAAGTCAAAGAGTTTGACTCTACTTCGGGTAAAGTGCACTATCTAACTCTATTAAGTTCCTATTTTATATTCTTATACATGATGTGACCGGCTCTAGGTGTCACCACTTCATGATGGATGACTGGAATCTCGGAAGTTTAGGCGAATCTCTCACCACTGTCCCCCTAAAGATATAGGCACTTGGTGAATTCAATAGTCTCGACCCAGTTCATTTATTTCCGAACATAAATCTTCTCAATGAACCTCCTTGGGGTCGGAATCAACTCTTCTGTCAAGCACTGAAGTGGGTAGGGTTGTCTACAGGGTTCGCGCGAGAATGGAAATGTCTAAAGAATCCTAAGAGATTATTAACATTTCACTGTATGATCCATATCGAGTCCTGCTATGATTACACAGGGTATACAAATCATATATAACTTAGATCTGATAGGCCTTCGAATATGTGATACTACTCTATATCCACATCCCAACGAGGAAAAGGAAGTAGAGCGAAACCACACATTTTTAGCCTATGGGATCCTTATTATATATAACCTTGGGAGTACACCCTCTGTAGTCGTAGGTATATCAATAGGATCTTTTTGGTTATTCACGCAAGGTTGTTTATGTATTCTAAAATACCCCTATGGTATTTTAATTCTTGTTTGCTTCTTATCTTCTAAGTATGAATTTTGGGATTAGTGTGGATCTTTTAGCGTTCTAAAATACTCTTATAGTATTTTTAACTTTATGTTTGGCTCTAGCAATCCTAGTTGGTAAGTTTCAGACCTGTTGTACACTACTATCACTCCCAAGCACATGTTCATCGCATCTCGGATAAATGTAGTTGATCAGGTTACATTTATCCCAGCTTACGATTACATAACTGCCCAGGTTTGACGGTAATGCTCAACATCCGAAGACTTTTATTCTTGTTGTTCTTGTGATACTTGTGTTCGAGTGTTTAGGTTTTCGATGTTATTATACATTGGTAAAATATGGTTATATTTTAAAGTATAATTCTTGGTCAGAGTGTTTTATCCCTTTGTGTTTATAGGTTGTATATATTTTATGAATCGATATACTTAGCTCACTATAAACAATGCTCTGATACCAATCTGTCACACCCCAAAACCGGAACGGCGGAAACGTTCTGGGGTGGATGACGTCATGTCAAGTATCACAACACATGCATTATAGTAATCAAAGTACAACAAAACATTGCATTAATAGTAATAATTTTACATGGTTTACATTACAAAGTATTAAGTAATACAGGCAAATATATATAAAGTACATCAAGGTACTAAGTCATCTTCATCCACAGCTCCGGGGGTGTACCTGTCTAATTGCTGACCTGAGAATACAAGTTATTTGAAAAGCGAGTATCAACATTTTTACAAATGCTGGTGAGTTCATAAGTATTTAGTGACATGTCATTCAAATAGCTTTATAAAGTAATAGTTTAAGTGTTTACAGTGCATTAGAGTTTTTTTCCAGAAAATCCTATATTTTCTTTAATAAAAGCAGCCTTCTACCAAGACTGGTCAGTGTTATGTGGTAAAAAGTCATTTTCCCTAAATTGCTATCATTATCAAAATACTGAATTTGATTATTGAGGAAAGCAAACGACATCCGGGAATAACATATGCCTCAACAGTGAGGAATGCTGACTAAGGCAAGGAATCATAGACTCCAGGAGAGTATCGAACAAACGACACGCCTGGTTCAGTCTAACTAGTAGAGACTCAGACCCCAGAAGGTACCAAATGAAAGGTACAGCTGGTAAGGTCTAAAACAGTGAAAAACAGACCCCAGACAGTATCAAATGAAAGATACGTCTTGTAAGGTCAAAACAGAGAAAAACAGACCCCAGACAGTATCAAATGAAAGATACGTCTTGTAAGGTCAAAACAGTGTGACTCTGAAAATGAATTACCAGCATACAGTGTAAACTGCTGATGAAATATCGTTACCTTAAAGCCAATGAATTATAAGGTAACCCGGGATACTCGTAACCGTACTGACTAGAGTACCAGACGCCCTACAAGCGTCCGAAATATGACATTTGTCACCCGTTGGCTTGGTAGGCCGGGACTGTAGCTAGCAGTCTGGGTGCGGGGTTGTCAATCCCATATAGATCTATATACACAATGTCTACTCTCCCTACAGGAGATTCTGGTTACCATCTAGACGACGGAGAAGGTTGTGTCCTGAAGATGCATCCCAAATAGTGGGTAGAGACTTCCAAATAGTGGGTAGTGGGTAAGTGCTGAACTAGAGGTAGAGACTTCCAAATAGTGGGTAGTGTGTTTCTAATGTAAGTGTAGACTAGAGGTAGAGACTCTTAACTGAACTGACTAGAGAATTCCTGTATGTACATTCTCATATACATAATATATAACCAATGAATCAAACGACCTTCGGACGGCCATCCGATCCCACCAGACCACATCTCAACGAAGAAAAGGAAATAGGGCGGATGAGCCTTCCTAAGTCTTTCAACCATTACTTATATGTACCTATATAAGCACAGACATACATCTAACTACGACTGAGTGTGTATCAAGTAGAAATGATTCTTGTGAAGTAGGAGTGTCTAACAAGTGAAGTAGGAGTGGTCGCAAGTGAAGTAGGAGTGTCGAACAAGTATAAGCGTATCACGAAGTAGAGACGAAAATAAGTGAAGTAAGAGCGTCTATCAGTTATAAGCGACTACAAGTATAAGTGAAATAGAGACAATAACAGGTATAAGCGCTTCAAGAAGTGAAAGCGTTACCAAGTAGGAGTATAAAATAAGTATAAGCGAAGCAGCAGTAACTAACAAGTAAAAGTATACAATGTGAAATGGAACTTTGGTGAAAACCTTGGAAAAACCTTTATACTCAGTAAAACTCGCATTTGGTATCTTTGGTAAAATAAGTGTGAAAACCTTTAGAAATCTTTGGAATCTTTCATAAACCAGTTTAAATTGAATTTAGGTAAAACGGTATAAGTAAAAGTTTTGAAACAATTGAAATCCCTTTTGAAAACCATTATAGTGTCCTACTCGGTAAAACAGTGTACAGTGTGGTAAAATCTTGTGCATGCGGGTTATCAATCACATGTGATTGATATGATAACTGGCATGTTTAACTTGTATTCCCCCCTATAAAACATGTAAAAACATTTAAAAGGTTCATTCAGGGGTATGAACTCACCTGGTGTAAGTAGGTCCGACGAAGGTGCCGTTTGGGCGTTCAGTGTCACGTAAAGACTCGAACACACTCAATGACCTATTTAACATATGATAACATATGTTCACATACAATTAGTATATTTAATACTAATTAAACAAGTATACGCGCTCAAAGGAGCAGAAAACACTTTGGATAAGTGTTTGGGTGTCCCGGGTAGCGTCTAAAGGCGTGTATGGCTTAGGAATGGAGTTTACTCTCCAAGAGTAATCCCTTAATATGATGTTTACGGCCCAGGGACTATTCACCATGAGTTTACGGCCGTAAACTCATGGTGAGGGTATCTAGTGTGTTTTAAGGCCTCTAACTTGTTCATGGAATTATTCTAGGTCCAAAACTACATAGTATGAATGAGTTTAAGGTCTTTAAGGGCATTAAAATGGAGTTTACGGCCCAGGGACAACTCCTAAGGGAGTTTATGGCCGTAAATTCTTATTCTTTGAGTTTATTGAAGTTTCAAGCCCCTAATACCTTGCTAGTAATTTATAATAAAGTGTGAGGCCATTTGGGGGAATTAAAACTATCATTTGGGCATGTTTAGGGGTGTTTACGGCCTTGGTACATGCCTGGGCCGTAAACTCCTTTTGTCCCTCCATTTTGATGTGTTTAAATGGTTTAAACCCGAAATGATAAGCCCCTAATTTATGTGTGAAGCCCTAGGGTGGTTTGGGAGTGTTTTTGGGGATTTTTGACATGTTTAAGAGGTGTTTACGGCCTTGGCATATGCCTGGGCTGTAAACTCTCTTTTACCCCCTAAAACCATGTGATTTAATGTTTAAACACTCCTAGGCAAATCCCTTAATTTATTTCCAAACCTTTAGGGACATTTTGGGGTCATTTTGGCCTCATTTTAGGTGTTTACGGCCTAAGGAGGAGCTTAGGCCGTAAACTCCTCTTCCATAGCTTCTAAGTCTGATTTTTGGGCTATAAACATAAATCATAATGTTTAGAATAAGCTAGGGTAAGCGGACTTACGATTTGGAAGCGTTTGGTTGCGGATTCGGGGCGAAAACGAGTCTAGAGAGAGAGGGTGGAAAAGCTCCAAATGGAGTTTACTCCCCCTTATATATGGGTGAGATTTGGAGCTCAGTGGAATTCTACCCGATACTGCCGTTAAACGGGGCTTTTGGTCGCACCCGATTTAGTGGTTGTAATAATAAAACTTAACATTTTCCAAATAAATGGAAATGTGTGTTATGTGTTTTTATTTCCTTTTTATCATGACTTAACGGCATATTAAATGTAAACAAATGGAATGTTTATTAAATTGACGACCTCTAATTAACGGAACTTTTATAAACTGGAATATTCCGTTAACGGTAACGGGGAAATGTAACGGGACAACTTGGGTTGTCACACAATGGTTCTTGACAAGAGAGTCTTGTATGTCAAGAAGACAATGGGAGTCTTAAAGGTCTTGAAAGTTTCAAGACCTAATCAAGAATAAAACTTATAGTTCTTCACTAGCACATGACTTGAGGTTTATAACCTATCGTGTTGACCTTTCTGTGCCCATTCCAGTTAAATTTGGCTTTGCATAGGAGTTCTGAGAGTTCTCAATTGATTGCATAACAACTTGGAAGCAATGGCAGGCCCTTGGGCTGCCACATGGCAAGAAATTAAGACTACACAAGTTTAGTCCATATGAATTTGAAATTGTCACTAACCTTGTCTTGTGATTATGGTTTTGACAAAATTCACATGGAAAGGAACAGATACACCATAAAATCCAAGTGTCATATGGTTTCTCTCCGATTCATGAAAATGATGGTGAGGAAACGCTTTCACTAAGTAGATTTTAAGTAGATAGCAATTGTGATATTTGCATTCTCAAAGTCATTAGTGGAGCGTGTGTGGTTAACCGGCACACTAGTATGGACTTGTGAGAAATGGCAAATGTCTAAACAATTGAGACTATGATTACGGCATCCCTTTTTCATAGTTCTAAAATTGTTTAGACACACATGTGAACTATCTAAGAAAAGGTGTATGAATTTGATAAAGTCTTATCAAAGCATCTCATATCAGAAAACTAAACTTTGTTAAGAAAGTTAATAAAGTATTGATTTCTCGAAGTCCAATTGATTTCTGAGTACATGTCAAAACTAGCAGGAGCATAAGTGTTATGCTGATAATTATCATGTTAGTGGGAGCATGATTATTATGTTCAGTATTGCAAGTTATTATGTTAATTATAGAAAACAACAGAGTTTCAATTGGGAAAAGTTGTTTTGCTATAATTAAGGGAGAGGAAATTATACTTCATTTCAATTCTAAAAGCTTAGAATGAGATTTTAATCATCTTTAGTCAAATATATATATATGAATTTTATGTTAGAATGGTTCGCCTTAAGGAAATTCTATATATATTGCGTTTTCAAAATTCAATTATAATTACGACATCCTTCTTCATAGTCAAATTTTGAAAACATGGCAAATGAAAAATATTGTAGCAAAAGACTGGTCTAGTATCATGTCTTTATGTGAGACATCATGAATCGTGTCCCATATGCTTCGGATATAGGATCGATTGCATGTGTTATAATATTCATCTTTTTCTAAATTTTCCAAATGCTTAGGGCATTAAGAGGGGAAAAGTCTAGAATTGAATATGACTAAAATGATTAAGCAATTGTCGAGGACAATCTGAGGTTTACCAAAGATTGGTTGCTCATGGACAGTTGGAAGTATAAGTGTTAATTTTGGAAGGACCATATTGATATATTCTGAAAAAAGGTAACTCTTTTTCAGAAGTGATAGTCAAAATGGGAATTTGGAAAGGTTTCCATAGGTGGAAGTTGTTCTTTCAAATTTGTGTAAGATTAGAAAGCTTAATGCAAGAAGGATGTTCAAAGTAATGTACTTTGAATTTAAGACTTTGTTTCCATGAAATTAATCTCCATTGGAATGCTCTGTAATGTCTGTTGACAAGTCTTTGTGGCTTTGTGCATAGTCATTACGAGAGGATCAATGCATATAAGTTTAGAATCTAACAGATTTCGTTAAATGGTAGGAATTTGGAATTCTTACATTTACGATAAAGATTTGGGATTGTGAAATGAGCATCATTGGAATCATGTTCAATTGATCTATTTCACAAAGTAAAGATCATAGATAAACATAGTGTGCATACTTGGTGTATGGCATGACTAGTGTTTAGAAAACATAGTTTACATGCTTGGAGCATGGGACAACTATTGTTTTAATTCAAGTATAAAGTTGATTATTTGAAACATTATACAATGAATAATGAGTAATCAATATGGTGTTTAAATAGAAGGTGTTCTATTTACTCTCAAAGGTGCTTGTGACCATAGAGGATTAGTATTATTCTTGTGTTTCACTTTACATGTTTTGACTTCCAGAATAACTAGTTTATTCTTTCCGAATGTCTAATTTATTTAAACCATCCACAGTCGATAATACGTTGGAAGTAGGTATTAAGGCAAGACTATCATGAATCGGGTTTGTAGATGTCTAAGGTAGTGGACATAGTAAGAGTTACTACAACATTCATGAGTGCTCCTGGAATAGGGATTCGAGTATTGGATTCAACCCACGCTCATTTGAATCACTTCATGGATTTTATCACAAGTGATCATGAGATGATAATATCTTATATTCTTCAAACCTAGAGATATGACTTGTTGCCTATGAGTTGGTTATACATTGATTGCACGTAAACGCATTTGGTAACTCGATGTTATAAAACATGCCTTTGTGTATGATTCAACAAGTAGTAGAACAAGCATATGAGTCGAAGTTTATCAATTCCTTTTACCCTTGGAGGGATAAAAGCGATATTTGTGGGCCCCTCGATGATCTGGTGATGACAAACATAAGTGCTCGGTCGAGCCTAGACTGATTTGATTTGTTCAATTAGTCAGTCGTCATAAATCAGAAATCGGGAAACAACAAATAGACAGAGAGAATGATTATAATCCATGTCTCGGTCCATATGATCTCTTATCTAATGGACATGTCATTGATTTGTTCAGAGTTCGACAGCGGCTTTTAAGAGCTACGATTGCTAGTCAGGATCTTGGAGTCATACTTGAATAATAGTTTTAGACTTATCCAAGTGGGAGACTATTGGATTAGGTGTCTAAGCCCATAACTATTATTTGGTATGTATTCAACCCGAGAGTAGCATCGTCCATTTGGGTTGCATATCATCAGGACAATTTGTTATGATGGACTTTTGAGAGAAGAAGTTATATATGATTTATTAATATATTATAAGTTCTAATATATTAATATGAAATCATATGTTTTAATTAGTATTGACCAAGAATTAATTTAGTGATCAAAAGAGACTAATTAAAACTATGGGGACTAATTATGGTAATTAGTTATATTTATATGTGTTGGGCTTATGATCCATGTTGGACCAAGTTTATGTATGGATACATAAAGAGTTGGGCCACATGAACCATGGATCATAAAAACCATGGGTATGGGTTTGGGTTATACCCATGACTCTTAGAATTCAACACATATAAATACATATATGATAACCTAAAACCGACACCCCTAGTGTGTGTGTGTGTGCATGTTCTTGGAGTTCATGAAGGTTTTAGAGTGCATGGAGATTCTCTCTCAAGTCCTACCTTTGTCCTTGATGTGTTGTGACTTCATTTGAGGCTTCCACACTATTGGGGCTAAGTTCTTAAGGCCAAATACATCAAGACCTCCGGCCACACAAAAAGGTATGTTACACTATCTAGTATTTCATGAGTTTGTATGAAAATTGCATGCTAGCTATAGGTTCAATACCTTGGAAACCATTTGCATGTATAATTGTTGAAAACATAGATCCAAGGTATTTAGGGTTGTATGTACACCATAGGATGTTGTATTATACTAAAACCCAACATTAGATACTCTCTGTAATGAGGAAAATCAATCACAAACCCAAGTAATTTTGTTACTGATATCAATTATTCTAATAGAATATGGATCATAAATTTATTAATACCAATTATTAACATCAAGTTGTGGATAAGTTCATGTTACTGCATATTGTTCTTATAGAATATTGAACATACATTTATGATTAAAGTCATACGAATACACGTTATTCTGATTATATGTTAATGTAGTGGTATATTCTTTTGGAGTTCAAAGTGACAGTGTTGTAGCATAATATGGCTCTTGGAAACAATTCATTAGACCTGATGGTTATTTCTTTAGGATTATAGAGGTTGAAAGAAACTTGATATTTCAAGCTAGAAGTTTTCAACAATAAGTGTCAAGATTAATGAATATGTAATAGATTTTATATGTCGCAAACATGTAACAGGTTTTTATGGTTTTTGGTGCATCATTATCTGACTATAACTTTGTAAGAGCCTATTGAGATTTATATTCATCTCTTTATCTAACAAGGTAATCCTATGACCGAGTTTTATGAAACTAACTTGAAATATTACTTTCAAATTATCAATGCTTTTCTAATTGTTTTAGTTTCATCAACTTTTGGCTTTTGATTTTCCATTTTATTCAATTCATGTGCATAAATAAAATTAATGTAGATAATCAAAGCACAACAATATTATGAATCATACACCTACATAAACAACACATTAATCATTAAACTAACAAAAATCTTATTACATTAATTTTTAATTCTACAATATTACATGTTCTAAAATTAGGATATGACACATAATGTTAGAATATGACATATACTTTTATAATATGACACATAATTTTAGAATATTTCACATTACTTCATTATTAATCCAGTAGTATCACAATACTTTACAAAGAGGTTCAAAAAAGGTTGTCTTAAAAAAAACAAAAATGTCTAAAATCATATATTACATATTATTTAACAACAAAGTTCAAAGCAATTTGTTTCAAAGAAAATCAGAATATCTAAAATGATAATATGACACATAATTTCATAATAATTCATATTACTTCATGGTATGTCAAATAACATATAAAATAACAAAAAACAACATATGACTCGTCAAATCAAAATATGTATAATAATAAGTTATCAAATACAAATTTATAATATTAGAATCTTATATAATATAATTTCATTTTACACATTACAAAATATTAGAATATTAGACTTTAATATTAGAATATTACACACAATTTCAGAATATTACATCTTAACAACACAATATTAAATGTTAAATATTTAGAATAACCAGAATAATAACATATCAATGAGTTTTAAACAAAGCCTAAATTTAATTAGGCATTATTCTATCAAAATATTCTACATATTATAACATCCCGAAATATCAAGAGTAGAGTTGAAGGGCTAAAAGAGTAAATTGGAAAAGAGGAACTCGGCGAGTCCATGGGTGGACTCGTCGAGTAGGGTCGCGAATTGGTCGCGTGTTAAGTGGCCGACTCGGCGACTCAGAGACTGGACTCGTGGCAAGGCGAAGGCGTGATCGTACCGCTCCTCATGATTTTGTAGTAATGTGATTCTGGGAATACGCTAAATGTTTTGTATTGAAAACCTTTTTGTAATGATTTAATGGAATCGAGTTGTTTTTGAAAAATTTAAAATTGGTTGTATTTTTCAGTCGTTACAAGTTGGTATCAGAGCCTTGGTTTGAGTGAATTGGAGAAACACTCGTGTGACTCCAGTCTCAAATCGAGGAGAGTTTTCAAAAGAGAGTTTAAAATGGTTTTCAAATGAGTAAAGGAGCACGCGGATGTACGATCAGCCGGGGCCAGTAAGTAACCCCAAAATACCATGCATGTTATTTGTTTTTGAGCTTTGATAGAAGAGCATGCTAGTGTTAGGCTAGGGATCTTCAGGATTTCATGATAATGTTGTGTGATTTGTGATGCATGTAGCCTAGGGTTTCCTTGTGGGAGATTTTCCGAGTTCCTCTAGTGGTGAGGGTTGAGAGTTATTATGCATGTTTTCACTAGGGTGTTGTGGTAGTACTTCATACAAATATGGGTAGGTGTGGAAGGTAGTATGGGCCCGTACTACTGAAAGCACAGGACCGATACGCGTATCAGGGAAACCATGATCTCTAGTGTTGGGTTGAGAGAGTTGGATCCCAGGATAATGGGAAGAGTCTGAGATTTTGTGTGGTGTTTTTCAGTATGGAGATTCCGAGGCATGATGAGAGTGGATCCGGATCAGGATCGGGAGCAGGAGAGGGAGTTCCGGGCGGGTCAATACCGCCCAAGGTTATCGGTCAGATGAGCACGTGTGAGTTGGATGCGAGGATTCGTGAGATCTTGCGTGATGAGATTGCTGAGTTGTTCCGGGCTGAGTTGTCGGAGCTGTTTGGGTCGATCAAGACCGCCATGGTTGAGTATTTTGATGAGCGCTATGCAGCTCTCACAGAGACGGCTGCCGCGGCGGCTATAGCAGCTGTAGCAGCGGCAGGGGGAGGAGCTGGTCGCGGCTTTCAGTATCGGGACTTCGACAATACGAAGCCTCCCACCTTTGATGGAGTTCAGGACCCGATTGTTGCTATGAGGTGGTTATCGGACGTGGAGGGGTGTTTCTTCACGTGTTCATGCCCTGCTGATCAGAGGGTGAGGTGTGCTCTGAACCTGTTGAGGCTCGGGGCGAAGGATTGGTGGAGATTGACCACAGGGTCATATTCGGATGCGCAGAGGGCTGCGGTTTCATGGGATCAGTTCATGGAGATGTTCAGTACTCGTTATGTTCCGCAAGTTGATAGGGAGAGATTGGCTTAGGAGTTCCTTGAGCTGAAGCAGGGTTCGGAGTCGGTGACTGAGATCACCAGGATGTTCACTGAGAGGGCGATGTTTTGCCCAGAGTTCGCTTCGGAGCAGACTCAGATGTCTTGATATCTAAGCATGCTCAAGAGGGATATCAGACAGTTTGTGTCTACCCAGAGGTACGAAACCTTGTTGGAGTTGTAGGAGGCCGCTAGGCGGCGTGAGTTAGAGATTGAGTTGCCGTTGCGTGAGCTGAGGCAGGCTCCAGTGCAGTCGCAGCCGGCGCCGAAACGGTCCAAGACCGTTGATGTTAGAGTGGGGGATCTGAGCAGCCACACTTGTGGGAAGTGTGGGAGGGGTCACACCGGAATTTGTAGGTCCGGTGGTGCATGTCGCAAGTGCAGAAAGGAGGGGCACTATGCGAGGGATTGTCGGCAGTCAGCGCCGGTTCGGGATTTGAGGATTTGTTATCATTGCCATCAGGTTGGACATTTGAGGGTCAACTGTCCACAGCTTGCTGCAGGACCGGTGCAGGCTCCAGCACCGGGCACTTTGAGGATCACGGGTGGAGGTCAGGGTGGAGCGGAGCCCCCAAGGGCTCAGGGTCGTGCTTATCAGCTTGCGGCAGAGGAGGTCAGAGTAGTGCCAGATGCAGCTGCGGGTATGTTTCTTTCTTGATATCTTGTTATCTTGTGATTATTGTGGTGTTTTGTTTATGTGCTGGTATCTTTGTGTGGTTTTCGATACGGTATTCGTCTTTTTGGGAGTTTTGGGTTGGTTGTGGGTTATTGTTTTGGGAATTTCGTTGGTTATCATCCATGAGGGTTATTAGTGGAAACCTGGCATTGGGTTGAAGGTCGGGTAGCATCTGCTTTCTGAGGAGTGGTTAGATGCAGGTTGAATTTCTTTCGAGCGGGTTATCAGTGTTGATGTGGGATCTTGTCAAGGTTGTTTATGCCTGTGTAAATCAGTCTGCGTGTAAGTGTTGGTTTTGTGCAGAGTTGTTCTGGGAGGTCGGTGATGGCAACCGGTGGTTGTTAATCAGTGCTACAAGTGGGGGAGAATTGGAAAATTCTCCGGGAGATCGATGAGTATTTGAGGGTGCTTAGCTATTGGGATTCAGCAGTGTTCCGTCAGTCCAGAGTGTAGGCTAGTAGGAGCAAGTGTCGGGCATGCGGGGTGGAATACAGACCTAGGGCATTCGATTGTGGAGGGCCTGGGAGCAGGCCGAGATCGAGCATGTGCGATTGAGACAGAGTTCAGAACCCTTAAAGGGCTAGAACAGTATGCATGGGAGGATTTCCGGGAGAGATAGCTTAGAATGATGAATGCTAGTTGAGCGGTCCGGATAGACTGAAGGCCGGTAGGCGTACCAGTCAGGCCGAAGGCTCGGAGAACGGTCCAGCCTAACTGAAGGCACTGAGAGCGGTCCAAATTGGCTGAAGGTTCTGAGAGTGGTCCAGATTAGCTGAAGGCGTGGTAAGGCGGTCCAGTCAAGCTGAAGACTCTGCAGGTATTGTTGGATCGGTTCGAGGATATGGATTGTGTATGTTGCAGTGTGATTGCGTTAGAAGGTCTGGCCCCGGGTAGTGATCTTGATTAGTTGAGATAGTGTATGGGCTTGAGAGTCCCTGCGATGAGAGTCATAGTATGTGTGTTGGATGGATAGCGGATACGCTATAAAAGGGTGGTGTAGCGTTGGGCAAGCATCGTGGCACTTGTCGGAGTGGTAGTGTGGCCAAGTGGATTCCTTGGTAAAGGAAAAGAGAGAGGTGTGTAACTCCGAGATGGAGTGCAAGTTCACGGAAGTGAAAGCAGCAGAGCAGAGTTATGATTAGAGTAATTCGAATATGGTTATTGAGCAGCGTGTTTGCGGCAGTGGAATAGAAGCACATCCGGTTTGGGATGTCTGCTGAGGTCGCGGAGGGAATTCCGCAGGTGTAGAGCCAAGAGGCTCGGAAGGGACGCAGGGAGAGAGTCTTGGGCTCTCAGTGTGATTCTGATCAGGGAATTGGGTATGTATTAGTGGTTCATCCTGGGGGATGTTTGAGGATATCATCAGTGTATCGGGTTTCCCAACCTGAGGGTGCTAGAGCTAGTTCAGCATGTGTATGTGATTACAAGAGGAGAAATCATGGGATTTACTCTGAAGAATGTGTCTTTCTGTCAACAGAATGATTAGAGTTGGACTCGGATCGGGAATCCGGTGGTGCATGGTTATCTTCTAACTCATATGGGTCGAGTGATGGTTGTGATTTGGAGCAGTGATGCATCTTGGGTAATTCTCGATTGTTGAGTGTGATTAGCAGAGGGTACAGCCGGTGCCCGGTTTGAGACGGTGGTCAGGACACCGCAAGGAAAGAGGAAATGAGTTCGAGTTTTGATGGTTATGCCTTGAGGAACCTGGTCTGGTTAGGGCCAGGTGGCGCGTCGTGGGAGTATTTTGGAGTTGAGTTGTCGTAGGCTTCAAGGACGAAGCCTAATTTAAGTGGGGGAGAATTGTAACATCCCGGAATAGCAAAGAGTATAGTTGAAGGGCTAAAAGAGTAAGATTGGAAGGGGAACTCGGCGAGTCCATGGGTGGACTCGGCGAGTAGAGTCGCGACTTGGTCGCGTGTTAAGTGGCCGACTCGGCGAGTCAGTAAGGTGGACTCGGCGAGTAGGCGCTGAGTGGAGAAAACACTAATTCTCGGGGTTGAGCCCTATATAAAGAACATAACATTCATTCCCCCAGCCTCTTTACTCATCCTCAAGTCCAGAAACCCTTAGCCTTCGTGTGTGAGTGATCATATTGCATTGGGAAGCTTGGAGAAGCAATTGTTGAGGAAATCTTGAAGGGTAGGAGGCTTGGAGCAAGGGGCTTTTCTTGGATTCGAGTTCCATTGTAGTTGGGGCGTTCTTTTGAGGTAATATCTCGTCCTTGGGCTGTTATTCTTATGGATTCATCATTATGGGGTTTGTGGGGAGCTTATCTTTTGGTGTTTTGGAGTTTAGAGGTTAGATCTGAGGTTGCTACCTCAGATATGGAATGGAGAAGGGTTGGAATGCCTGAAAGTCCCTGTGTTTGAGTGTGTAGTGAAGCTATCATGTCCCAAACCCTGGCCCGAAAGTGTTAAAGGCCTAGATCTCTTTGGATTCACGTAAAGTTTGCCACTTTACGTGATGGATGGGTTGTAGGAGGCTAGATCTATGTTTTGGATCAATTGCATGGCCTGGAGTGCTTCTGTATGGATTCAGACCGGTGGTACCTTGCGAGTCACATGGGTGGACTCGACGAGTTGCTTGAAGATGAGCTGGAACTCGACGAGTTGGAAGAACAACTCGGCGAGTTGGATGAAGATGGCCTGGAACTCAGCGAGTTGTATGAACAACTCGGCGAGTAGGTTGAAGATAGCCTTAGACTCGGCGAGTCTATTCTTGGACTCGGCGAGTCTTGTCGAAGAGTCCCAATATTTTCTGGTCGAGTCGAGAATCGGTGAGTCAAAGGATGACTCGGTGAGTTGTGTGCGAGTGGACTCAGAGTTGTCGGACTCGGCGAGTCTCGGGGTGACTCGGCGAGTTAGGTCGCGGATTGAGGGAAGTCCTGAGCTTGGGGACTCGGCAAGTCATCGGGTTGACTCGGCGAGTAGAGTCAGTCAGGGGTTGACTTTGACCTTGTCCAAGGGTTGACCAATTGTCTTCCGGGGGTATTTTGGTAATTATGGGTATTTATTGAGTTGACTGTTTTGGTGTTCAGTGGAGGAGTTCGTGTCGGAGTTTTGAGCAGCGGGGTCTTATCCTTTCAGCCGGCAGTTTCGAGGTGAGTTATCCTCACTATATCAACAGGGTCTAAGGCACCAAGGCCGACCCTTATCGGATTGAGATCCGGGTAGTTGTTGTTATGTTACTGCTTTGATATGTTTGCATCCTGAGAGCTAGGATGGTATATGTTAGAGACCTGTTTGAGATCAGTATCTTGAGAGATAGGGAGATGCTATGCTAGTGACCTGTTAGGTCGGTATCCTGGTTAGGATGATGATATGTTATGTGATCTGTTTGATCTGCTTGTTGATTGTGAATTGCTATATGATTGTATGTATATATGCACATGGTTGTTTGGACTGGAGTTGGGTTGAGGCGGGTCCTGCTTTATGCTGTAGGCCAAGATACCCAGGGCGGACCGGTTGCTCCGAAGGCCCAGCGAGCGGTCTGGATAGGCTGTAGGCCCCAAGAGGCTCGGAGAGTGGACCAGGCCGACTGAAGGCCCGGTGCGGGTGGACCAGTCATACTGTAGACTCATAGAGTGGACCAGGTGGATTGAAGGCCCGGTGAGGGCGGACCAATCACACTGCAGACTCGATGTATGTGGTTAGATTCGGAGAGTGGACCAGGTGGATTGAAGGCCCGGTGCGGGCGGACCAATCACACTGTAGACTAGAGGTTTATGGCTAGACTCAGAGGGTGGACCAGGTGGGCTGTAGGCCGGTGCGGCGGACCAGTCACACAGTAGACCCAAAGTGCATGGTTGTTCTGTGATAAGATATGTTGTTGCATATTATGCGTGTATGGTATAAGTGCTTGGTATTTTGGGGATATCTCACTAAGCTTTCGGGCTTACAGTTGTGGTTTTATGTTTTTCAGGTTCTTCAGGAGACCGTGGCAAGGCGAAGGCGTGATCGTACCGCTCCTCATGATTTTGTAGTAATGTGATTTTGGGAATACGCTAAATGTTTTGTATTGAAAACCTTTTTGTAATGATTTAATGGAATCGGGTTGTTTTTGAAAAATTTAAAATTGGTTGTATTTTTCGGTCGTTACATTACAGTTGTGGTTGTATGTTTTTCAGGTTCTTCAGGAGACCGTGGCAAGGCGAAGGCGTGATCGTACCGCTCCTCGTGTTTATGTTGTGATGAGATTCTGGGAATACTTAAAATAAATTGTATTGAAAAACTTTTTGTAATAACTTTAATGGAATCGGGTTGTTTTTGAAAATTTTAAATTGGTTGAAATTTTTGGTCGTTACAAGTTGGTATCAGAGCCTTGGTTTGAGTGAATTGGAGGAACACTCATGTGACTCCAGTCTCAAATTGAGGAGAGTTTTCAAAAGAGAATTTAAAATGGTTTTCAAAATGAGTAAAGGAGCACGCGGAGGTACGATCAGCCGGAGCCAGTAAGTAACCCCAAAATACCATACATGATATTTGTTTTTGAGCCTTGATAGAACAGCATGCTAGTGTTAGGCTAGGGATCTTCAGGATTTCATGATAATGCTGCCTGATTGTGATGCCTGTAGCCTAGGGTTCCTTGTGGGAGATTTCCAGTGTTCCTCTAGTGGTGAGGGTTGAGCGCTTGTTTGTATGTTTTCACTAGGGTGTTGTGGTAGTACTTCATACAAATATGGGTAGGTGTGGAAGGTAGTATGGGCCCGTACTACTGAAAGCACAGGACCCATACGCGTATCAGGGAAACCATGACCTCTAGGATTGGGTTGAGAGAGTTGGTTCCCGGGATAGTGGGAAGTATCTGAGTTTTTGTGGTGATTTTCAGTATGGAGATTCTGAGGCATGCTGGGAGTGGATCCGGGTCAGGATCGGGAGCAGAAGAGGGAGTTCCGGGCGGGTCAGTACCGCCCGAGGTTATTGGTCAGATGAGCACGTGCGAGTTTGATGCGAGGATTCGTGAGATCCTACGTGATGAGATTGCTGCGTTGTTCCGGGCTGAGTTGCCGGAGCTGTTTGGGTCAATTAAGACCGCCATGGTTGAGTATTTTGATGAGCGCTATGCAGCTCTCACAGAGACGGTTGCCGCGGCGGCTACAACGGCTGTAGCAGCGGCAGGGGGAGGAGCTGGTCGCGGCTTTCAGTATCGGGATTTCGATAATACGAAGCCTCCCACCTTTGATGGGGTTCAGGACCTGATTGTTGCTATGAGATGGTTATCGGACGTGGAGGGGTGTTTCTTCACGTGTTCATGCCCTGCTGATCAGAGGGTGAGGTGTGCTCTGAACCTGTTGAGGCTCGGGGCGAAGGATTAGTGGAGATTGACCACGGGGTCATATTCGGATGCGCAGAGGGCTGCGGTTTCATGGGATCAGTTTAGAGAGATGTTCAGCGCTCGCTATGTTCCGCAAGTGGAGAGGGAGAGATTGGCTCAGGAGTTCCTTGAGCTGAAGCAGCATTCAGAGGCGGTGACTGAGATCACCAAGATGTTCACTGAGAGGGCGATGTTCTGCCCAGAGTTCGCTTCGGAGCAGGCTCAGATGTCTCGATATCTGAGCATGCTCAAGAGGGACATCAGACAGTTTGTGTCTACGCAGAGGTGCGAGACCATGTTGGAGTTGCAGGAGGCCGCCAGGCGGCGTGAGTTAGAGATTGAGTTGCAGTTGCGTGAGCTGAGGCAGGCTCCAGTCGCTGAAACGGTCCAAGACCGTTGATGCTAGAGTGGGAGATCTGAGCAGCCACACTTGTGGGAAGTGTGGGAGGGGTCACACTGGAGTTTTTAGGTCCGGTGGTGCATGCCGCAAGTGCGGAAAGGAGGGGCACTATGCGAGGGATTGTCGGCAGTCAGCGCCGGTTCGGGAATTGAGGATTTGTTATCATTGTCATCAGGTTGGACATTTAAGGGTCAACTGTCCACAACTTGCTACAGGACCGGTGCAGGCTCCAGCACCGGCCACTTTGAGGATCACGGGTGGAGGTCAGGGTGGAACAGAGCCCCCAAGGGCTCAGGGTTGTGCTTTTCAGCTTTCAGCAGAGGAGGTCAGAGCAGTGTCGGATGCAGCTGCGGGTATGTTTCTTTATTGATGTCTTGTTATTTTGTGATTATTGTGGTGTATTATTTATGTGATGGTATCTTTGTGTGGTTTTCGATGCGGTATTCGTCGTTTTTGAGGGTTGTGGTTTGGTTATGGGTTATTGTATTGGGAATTTCTTTGGTTATCATCCATGAGGGTTATTAGTGGAAACCTGGCATTGGTTTGAAGGCCGAGTAGCATCGGCTTTCTGAGGAGTGGTTAGATGCAGAGTGAGTTTCTTTCGAGCGGGTTAATCAGTGTTGATATGGGATCTTGTTAAGGTTGTTTATGCTTGTGGGAATCAGTCCGCGTGTAAGTGTTGGTTTTGTGCAGGGTTATTCTGGGAGGTCGGTGATGGCGATCGGTGGTTGTTAGTCAGTACCCTAAGTGGGGGAGAATTGGAAAATTCTTCGGAAGATCGATGAGCATGTGAGGTTGCTTAGCTGTTTGGGATTCAGCAGTGTTCTGTCAGTCCAGAGTGTAGGCTGGTATGAGTGTGTGTCGGGCATGCGGGGCGGGATACAGACCTAGGGCATTTGATTATGGAGGGCCTGGGGATCAGGCCGGGATCGATTATGTGTGATGGAGGTAGAGTTCGGAACCCCTTGAGGGCTAGATCAGTATGTATGGGAGGTTTTCCCAGAGAGATAGCTCAGAATTATGGATATTAGTTGAGCGGTCCAGATAGACTAAAGGCCGGTAGGCGTACCAGTTAGGCCGAAGGCTCGGAGAACGGTCCAGCCAGACTGAAGGCACTGGAGGGCGGTCCAGATTGGCAGAAGGTTCTGAGAGTGGTCCAGATTGGCTGAAGGCCTATGAAGGTGGTCCAGTCATGCTGAAGACTCTGCAGGTATTGATAGAGCGGTTCGAGGAAATGAATGGAGTATGTTGCGATGTGTTAGCTTTAGAAGGTCTGGCCCCGGGTATTGATCTTGATTGGTGGAGATGGTGCATGGACTCGAGAGTCCTCGCGAGCAGAGTCAGAGCATGTGTGTTGGATGGATAGCGGATACGCTATGAAGGAGTGGCGTAGCATTGGACGAGCGCCGTGGCACTTGTGGTAGTGTCAAGGCAGCCAAGTGGTTTTCCTTGGTAAGGAAAGAGAGAGGAGTGTAACTCCGAGAAGGAGTGCAAGTTCACGGAAGTGAAAGCGACCGAGTAGAGTTATGATTAGAGTGATCCGAGTATGGTTATTGAGCAGCGTGTTTGCGACAGTGGAATGGAAGCACATCCGGTTTAGGATGTCTGCTGTGGTCGCAGAAGGAATTCCGCGGGTGTAGAGCCAAGAGGCTCAGAAGGGATGCAGGGAGGGAGTCTTGGGCTCTCAGTGTGATTCTGATCAGGGAATTGTGTATGTAGTAGTGGTTCATCCTGGGGGGATGTTTGAAGATGTCATCAGTATATCGGGTTTTCCCAACCTGAGGGTGCTAGAGCTAGTTCAGCATGTGTATGTGATTGCAAGAGGAGGACTCATGGGAGTTGCTCTGAAGAATGTGTCTTTCTGTCAGCAGAATGATTAGAGTTGGACTCGGATCGGGAATCCGGTGGTGCATGGTTATTTTCTAGCTCATATGGTTCGAGTGATAGTTGTGATTTGGAGCAGTGTTACATCGTGAGTGGTACTCAGATGTTAAGTGGATTTATCAGAGAATAAAGCCGGTGGTCGGCTCGAGACGGTGGTCAGGACACCGCAAGGAAAGAGAAAGTGAGCTTCTGGTTTCTATGGTTGTGTTTTGAGAAACCTGGTTGGGTTAATGCCAGGTGGTGCGCGGCGGGAGTATTTCTGAAATTGAGTTGCCGCAGGCTTCGAGGACGAAGCCTAATTTAAGTGGGGGAGAATTGTAACATCCCGAAATATCAAGAGTAGAGTTGAAGGGCTAAAAGAGTAAATTGGAAAAGAGGAACTCGGCGAGTCCATGGGTGGACTCGGCGAGTAGGGTCGCGAATTGGTCGCGTGTTAAGTGGCCGACTCGGCGAGTAGGCGCTGAGTGGAGAAAACCCTAATTCTCGGGGTTGAGCCCTATATAAAGAACATAACATCCATTCCCCCAGCCTCTTTACTCATCCTCAAGTCCAGAAACCCTATCCTTCGTGTGTGAGTGGATCAAGTTGCATTTGGAAGCTTGGAGAAGCAATTGTTGAGGAAATCTTGAAGGGTAGGAGGCTTGGAGCAAGGGGCTTTGCTTGGATTCGAGTTTCATTGTTGTTGAGGCGTTCTTTTGAGGTATTATCTCGTTCTTGGGCTGTTACGCATATAGATTCATCATTTTGGGGTTTATGGGAGCTCATCTTGGTATGTTTTGGAGTTTTGAGGTTAGATCTGAGGTTGCTACCTCAGATCTGGAATGGAGAAGGTCTAGAGTGCATTAAAGCCCTTGTGTTTGAGTTTTTAGTGAAGCCATCATGTCCCAAACCCTAGCCCTAAAGTGTAAAAGGCCTAGATCTCTTTGGATTCACGTAAAGTTTGCCACTTTACGTGATGGATGGGTTGTAGGAGGCTAGATCTATGTTTTGGATCAATTGCATGGCCTGGAATGCTTCTGTATGGATTCAGACCGGTGGTACTCGGCGAGTCACATGGGTAGACTCGACGAGTTGCTTGAAGATAGGCTGGAACTCGACGAGTTGGAAGAACAACTCGACGAGTCGTAAGAACAACTTGGCGAGTAGGTTGAAGATAGCCTTAGACTCGGCGAGTCTTGTCGAAGAGTCCCAATATTTTCTGGTTGAGTCGAGAATCGGTGAGTCAAGGGATGACTCGGTGACTTGTGTGCGAGTGGACTCAGAATTGTTGGACTCGGCGAGTCTCGGGGTGACTCGGCGAGTTAGGTCGCGGATTGAGGGAAGTTCTGAGCTTGGGGACTCGGCGAGTCATCGGGTTGACTCGGCGAGTAGAGTCAGTCAAGGGTTGACTTTGACTTTGTCCTAGGGTTGACCAGTTGTTTTCTAGGGGTATTTTGGTAATTATGGGTATTTATTGAGTTCAGTGCTTTGGTGTTGTTCAGTGGAGGAGTTCGTGTCGGAGTTTTGAGCAGCAGGATCTTATCCTTTCGGCCGTCAGTTTCGAGATGAGTTATCCTCACTATATCAACAGGGTCTAAGGCACCAAGGCCGGCTCTTTATCGGATTGAGATCCGAGTATTTGTTGTATGTTATTGCTTGATATGTTGCATCCTGGTAGCTAGGATGGTATGTGTTAGAGGCCTAATTGAGATTGGTATTCTGAGATGTAGAGTGATGCTATGCTAGTGACCTGTTAGGTCGATATCCTGGTTAGGATGATATGTTATGTGATCTGTTTGATCGGCTTGTTGACTGTGAATTGTTATATGATTGTATGCTTATGTGCACATGGTTGTTTGGACTGGAGATGGGTTGAGGCGGGTCCTGCTTTGTGTTGTAGGCCAAGATACCCAAGGCGGACCGATTGTCCCGAAGGCCCAGCGAGCGGTCCGGATAGGCTGTAGGCCCCAAGAGGGCGGACCAGACGTGCCGAGGCTCAGAGAGTGGACCAGACCGACTGAAGGCCCGGTGCGGGCGGACCAGTCATACTGTAGACTCATAGAGTGGACCAGGTGGATTGAAGGCCCGGTGAGGGCGGACCAATCACACTGCAGACTCGATGTATGTGGTTAGATTCGGAGAGTGGACCAGGTGGATTGAAGGCCCGGTACGGGCGGACCAATCACACTGCAGACTCGAGGTTTATGGCTAGACTCAGAGGGTAGACCAGGTGGATTGTTGGCCGGTGCGGCGGACCAGTCACACAGTAGACCCGAAGTGCATGGTTGTTCTGTGATCGGATATGTTATGGCATGTTATGCGTGTATGGTATATGTGGTTGGTATTTTAGGGATATCTCACTAAGCTTTCGGGCTTACAGTTGTGGTTTTATGTTTTTCAGGTTCTTCAGGAGACCGTGGCAAGGCGAAGGCGTGATCGTACCGCTCCTCGTGTTTATGTTGTGATGAGATTCTGGGAATACTTAAAATAAATTGTATTGAAAACCTTTTTGTAATAACTTTAATGGAATCGGGTTGTTTTTGAAAATTTTAAATTGGTTGAAATTTTTGGTCGTTACACATATAACTTAGATAATCCAACAAAATTATTCTATTAGAATATTGTGAATATAAATTTTGTAAAAAGATAACATATAAAATTACATATTATTTTCAAGTAATATATTAACTTATTTAAGTGAAAACCTAGAACATTATTCTGTTAGAATATTCTAAATATACACTTATGAAAATAGACAACATATAATATTATTCTGTTAGACTATTATCTATCTACATAATAAAACATAAAAGATAGAATATTACTCTAAAAGAATATTATACACACAAACTTTAATTTTAAACAAATATGAAATGATATTACTAACATTACATTACATAAACTATAACATTACATGTATCATTCTTTAAAATACATAACACAAATTGAATATCAACATTATACATCTTATTTTCTAAAGTTACTACTATATTGTCATATATACTTCTTTTATATTCTGTTTGCTTGTCTTCAATCAGTTGACGAGTTATCTGACGAGGTACCATGAACTATGCCTTTTTTTTGCCTTTATCTATTTTTGATGATATACCTTGTTGTGCATTCTTTCCTTTAGGATAAAATACTCATTTTTCCCTTTATTTGATAATTTCCTCATTTCATTTGCATCAAAAAAAAAAAAAACCATACTTTTGTCAAAACAATAAATCTAGAATATAATCAAGAAATTAAAAAAAAATGTTCAAAACGTTTTGTTTCCAACAAAATCAAAATGTCTAAAATCATATATTAAACATTACTTAAGAAAAGTGTTCAAAGCATGTTGTTTTGAACAAAATCAGAATGTCTAAAACAATATTTTGTGTATTATTTAACAAAAAGGTTGAAAGCAAGTTGTTTCGAACAAAATTAGAATATGACACGTAATTTTACAATATTTCACATAACTTTATATTATATCAAATACTCTTAGAATATTACACATTACTTCACCGAAATGTTTATATCAAGTAGTTAAGACAAAATCAAAATTTAGATAACAAAACCTAAATCACTCTATTATTTGTATTGCATCGTCCAATTAAATAATGTAATAGCATTTGAACTTAGATTATACTAATAAGAATACATAAAATATCAAAATTGGAAAAAAAAATACTTTTATGCTAGAAGAATGAAGATAATTAATCTACATAATACCTTAAATAATTCATATATTGTCTTCATTGGAATCACAATGTTACTTTGTTTGAGAACTTTCTTTGAATCATTTATCCTTAACTCAGTTACTTCTTCAAATAAGAGTAGATAAGGCTGACTATTGTTGTTTTGAATCAAAATCATAATAAAATTGCTAGATGCAATCATAATAAAAAGTATATGTGAACTTGAGTTGGAAATGAATGAAATTGAAAATAGATGTCTTAATCAAGTTCACGAACGAGATTAAATCGGCTTCATTTCAAATTTCAGAAATTACACAACAATATCAAAATACTACCCACAATTTTAGAATAATTCATATTAACACATAGTTTAGTAATAATATCATAATCTTACCAAACCAGAGTGCCTAAAATATTTATGTATTAAAACTTGTTTTAATGTATTTGTACTAGATAATATACTTAATCAACACAATGCCATTAGAACTCAAATTTTACTAATCACACCGCTTAGAATACTCATATATAAAACCCTATTTAACAAAATTAATAATATAAGCTAATCAATCAAAAAAAATACATGGATTAAATCTTTTATGCCCTTCATCACAATCATCTATTTCAACTGAAGATGATTTTTTATAGATTCATAATCATATGTAATCAAGATTTGATTTGAAGTAGAATAAAGTCGCAATTTCAAAAAACAAATCAAAATAAGTTTCTTAAATGTATTTTGGGGTTTTGATCGAGCAATTTGGGAAATGTTTAGGGTTCTACTCAAGAAAATTTAGGAATGTACTTTTAATCATATTCAAAGGTAATCATAAACAAACATTTAATCTTAATTAAAAGAACTTTTGGTTTCCTATCAT
Source organism: Lactuca serriola (assembly GCF_051521515.1). Taxonomy (NCBI): domain Eukaryota; kingdom Viridiplantae; phylum Streptophyta; class Magnoliopsida; order Asterales; family Asteraceae; genus Lactuca; species Lactuca serriola. The sequence goes on along the minus strand of NC_136412.1, from coordinate 270,163,108 downwards.
AATTTCAAGCATTTTGTTTCATGTTATTTAAACCAAAGTGTATAATCAGTTGTAGACACACATATAAAAATGAGAACATTATCAACTAATTTGTTTTGTTATAGAGTAATATATTATGTTTTCAACCTAATGTATTCCATTATAAATTATATGCTACTTATGGCTATAGTAAATTGTATTAATCATTTGGTATGGAATTTTATGAAAATATGAAATTCATATATTAACATATCTACAATAAAACTACATCATAAACTCTAAAGAAATCATAAACAATTAGACTTTAATGTTATAAAACACTATATCATCCAAGGTTGTAAAAATTGTTTGACGATAGCTCGACGGTCGACTGGTGTTAAGGGATTAATCGGTCTTGACGGGGATTAATCGAGGACCATAAATTATTAATAAAATATTAAAATTAATTAAATATTAATATATCTTAAGAAAAACAAGTACTTCAAAATTAGAAAATAAGAAAAATTGTAATTTGAAAATTTGGAAATATGAAAATATGAACATTTTGGTATAATATTTGAAATTTTGAAATTTTGAAAATTTTGGAGTAAAAAACGAAAGTTGGTTTTTTGAATTTTTTTTAAAAAATTTTAAAATTTTTTGACCTTTTTTTTGACTTTTTTTCGATTTTTTTGACTTTTTTCGACTTTTTTGACTTTTGTTGACCAATTAATCCCGCCAAACCCGATTAATCCTAAATTTCCGATTAATGTCCTAATCCTCGACGGTTGGAGAACGCCAATCAATTAATCGCCGATTAATCCCGATTTCTGCAACCATGATATATATATATATATATATATATATATATATAATAATAATAATAATAATAATAAAACTACACCTATTCATATATCCGACTCAAACAAACTCTTTCATCGTGAGAAAAATCTCCAAATCCTCGCCCTCAAGGTCGTATGTTTTCATTTTCAATATCTCCATATCGGTTTTCATTTGAAGCTTCGTTTGTTCCTCTTGAAATGACGCTTGCGCTTTTAGCATTTTTTTCCCACTTGACTCATCATCTTCGCCTTGCTCTCTTGTGTTTGGACATATCGATCAAAATTGTCTCCAAAATGATCGATAACACTAGATCTCGAAGCCGACTAAGCCTTTTTTTGCTTTATTTCTTCCGACGGGCCGACGAAGAGGTTGCTCGTCTTCAAGATCTATCGGATCATCGTTGATGTCGATGTGTGTTTGCCCTTCCAATTGTTGGAAAGTTGCATCGGGGTTTCTTGAATGCTTTGAATCGGAAGAGGTTTGTGGAGTTCCTTCGGTTTGCTCTTTCCATTTTAGAGCATCTTTGAGTTTTAGCCATGATTTCAGCTATGAAAAAGCTTTGCGGGCTGCCATTATTTTTTCATATTGATCCAATACCGCTTTAAACACATCAAAATCGCATGACCCGATTCTGTGTAGGTTGTTATAAATTCCTCCAAATTTGGTACATTTTAGCCTCAAATCGCACCACTTCGAGCTAATTTGTTTGGGATTTCGACTTTCACTTCCCATTAACTCATAGAACACGCTTCACGCTTTCTTCCAAAAACAATTAAATGTTTGACTATCTCCTTCAATTGGGTCTTGGGAAGCCGATACCAACGCCTCTGCTAACTTCTCTTCTTCCCTTTTTGTCCATGGCACCCTATCGGTTGCATTGGTTCAAACATGTTTTTTTTTTCCTTTTATTGGGTTGGGGTGGTGGTGAAGGTTGTGTTTCCGATATAAAATTTGGTGAATGAGAGTGTTGTGAAGGTGGTGGTTGTGATTGTGGTTGGAAAGGTTGTTGGTGTATGAAACTGGATTGAAAGTATTGTTGATAGAAGAGAAAAGCGTGAAATTGTTGTTTGAAAAGTTGTGTTTGTTGGATAGAGGAACCGATTTTGGAGCAAATTCATAAACCGCATTGAGGTAATTCCATGTTCGGGTATTGGCGGCGAGTTGCATCTAACGTAAAAGCGTTATTAGGTTTGCGGTTTCGATAGTTTGGGGAGGGGGGGGGGGGGGGGTATTTTCATTGAGATCCATGGTTTTTGGTTGTAAATAAAGTTGTGTATGTAAATGGAGAAAAAAAATGGTGTGAAAAATGAGGGTGTGTATTATGGTATTTATATTCGTAAATGATTGTTTAAAAATATTAAAAAAATATATCGTTAAACGGTTAGTCAAAAGCTCAAACCGACAAATGGTTGTCATTGGCCGTTGTCACTCGTTAAAGCCACGATTATTGTCCATAACCACGATCGTTCGGGATTATGTGCACGAACAATAATCGTGGCTATCTAGACCATGAAACCCTTTCTTGTATGTATTGCCGAAGGCATTAGCGCTCCCTTCACTCTCTCAAATTCGTCTAGATGGGTAGGGACGTAGTGTAAAAAAAGAGAATAACTTGCTTGTGATATTTCATTATTTAACAACTTAACCCCTTAGCTTCTCTATTTTCAACAATTTTCCCAACATTAATCAAACGAACTAGCTTCTATTATATTTACACTATATTTACACTAGTTCACTTTAGTTAATCCCTTCGTAGCAATGATCTTAACATAATGGTCCTTACAAGGGTTAATCAAGTCAACACTTGGTTAAATACTAGGTTTTAGTCTAATTTACCGTTTTAATCTTAGCTTTTATATTTGACCCAAATAAATACTAATTCACTTTAGTTAAACTTTATAATGAATAAATTATCAATATTCTTATTTTAACTTTTATATTTGTTTGTTTTATTTTTATTATTTATTTATTTTACCTTTTCAATTTATTTGTTTAATAAAATCTATTTTGGCCCTAGGTTAACGATGTTACATATTGAGACTTTATATACCTATTTAATTGCTTGCCCATCTTTTACTCTTAGATAAACGTTACACAACCCCAAAAGGTCGTATTTGTCATCTTGTGCTATTGGACTCTATTTCTCCTATTTTATTCCTTGCTCATCTTTTACACACGTATTTGGTCCAATAAAGTATCCATCTTCAATTCCCAATATACAATAAACAAATGTGCCCATTTACGCAGGACTTGCATAATTGGTTGGGGATTCACCGTTTGGGTCTGAAAAGTACATATAAAATATTATACACCGCTTGCCTTCCTTTATCATTATTCCTTTTTTAAATTATGATGGCAATCTTATGCTCAACCAAATCCTTTGACCTAAGAAGTTGAATTAAGAGACCTTTTACTTCGTCTATTAATGTAATTTAAGCTATTGAATAATATAAAATTATGAAATTTGAACTTCATTTAAAAAAAAAAATTAGGCTACCACTATAAGTATCTTTTTTTTTTTCAATTTCATCCATGTGATTTTTTTGTTTTTTGTTGTTTTTTTTTCTTATTTTGTTTTTTTTTGTTTTCAATTCTTTTTTATTTTTTATTTTAATCTTATTATAATTATTATTATTATTATAAATTTCGATAACCGTATAAAATTTAGACAATATTTAAAATTTGAACGACATTATAAAATTCAAATGACTATATAAAATATAACAAAAACAATATTTGTCTTTATTTATTACCCCGGACATTTTAAGATGTAGAAGGTCTCGTTTGATACGCATCTTTCTAGGTCTAAACAGATCTTTCTGGCTGAATGGACCGGAAAGACTGTTTGATTTGCACAAAAAAAAATGGTATTTCTCGGTAAAATATGTCTTTCCCAGAAAGCCCCAAAATCATATCTTTCTGGCTGAATGGGTTGGAAAGACAATTATGCACCAAACCCCGCCTCTTTCTTTCCTTCTTAGATTATTAATTTTTTTTAAATAACTTTTTTTTAAATTTATTTTTTATTTTTTATTACTTTTTTCATCATTCAGCACAGTCAATCAGATGTACAATCAAACAACATGGTTTCTTTCCTAGTCAGAAAACTTTCCTAGACAGCACTTTACCAGGCAACACTTTCCCAGATAGAAACTATCAAACGAGACCGAAGTCTTTTATTTTATTTTTCGATTTAATGGAACATTTCTCAATCTGAAAACATCATATATTCGGATGGTAATTGTAGGAAAAATGACCGACCAATAAGCCGACTTTGACTTTTGACAAAGGCAAAATTCAATGGAAAATGGCCATAAAAAACCCCGGCGAACCCATAAAGTCCTCACAGAAATCCCATCACCACCTTCCTTTTTTCTTTGTATCCATTGCAGTTTGTGCAAAAACACCCTCCAAGTTTTGAAAATTGACAAGAGATAACCCTAGGATTTGGTATTGTACACATTTAAGTTTAGGCTTATTTCACAAGAACATGACCCTATGTTTTTACTTTTTATTATACAATTAGAAAGGACTAATTTCATTTGTTTATTTTACTCCGAATTGTGACCATTTTCGGTGTAAGGTGTCATATAAATTCTAATTATTTCATTTTTATCAAAAATATTTAAAGAAAACCTACTTTTCTCTCATATTAAATGTTGTCAGGGTTTATATAGAATAACATTTGTTTATGAGGAATTTGAAATCTACTTCTATTTCCATAAGTTTCTTTACATTGTTGTTAGATTGAAGATAAAAAGCAATATTATAGACTTTGAAATGCTTATTTCATACTTGTTCATTTTGGATTTCAGACATTGTAAGATATGTTGTTTGTTTATTTTTATATAAAAAGCGATACGTATGATTGTCTGTTTGTTAAGCTTCATGATGAAGCCACCAAGTTAACCAAACCATAAAATTTAATACCATTGATTAAATACACATCTACGTAGTTTGGCATCATATATTGCATAACTTAATTGATTCGTTACTAAAACAACGTAATGGTCTATTGAGATTCAAATTAACAATAAAAAACCTACAGCCATATAAAGAGAAAATATTTAAAATCCAGTATGGCTAACATATCTTTCAGAGATCAAGGATTGTCCAAAATGTGTAAAATATCAACCTAAAATGTTATATTTCGAATCAGTTTATGTTTATTTCAATCGTTTTCTGACAGTCTGATATAAAAGTGATAAATCCAAAACGTATTTGTTTTGAACTCGATGATTATTTTTGTAATTCGATTAAAAGTTGGTCAATGGTCATTTCAAATTATGCTTTAATTTCTAGTGGGCATGTTCGTGAATAACCTTAAGTTTATGGACATATTTAACTAAAAGATGATATTTTATTGACCTAATTAGCAAATATAATAGTTACAAAAAATTAATAAAAATATAATAGGTAATTACTAGAAGGACTAAATTTGTAAATGTACGGTGTACCCTTAAAGTATTAGTTCGCAGTCTCATGATAATTCTTTTTTGGCAGAAGAAATCAACTATATATCTCTCTCACTCATAACACCTATCACACTCTCCATAATTATACACAGATAAATAATCAAATGAAGATTCAATGCGATATGTGTGAGAAAAAGGAGGCCGCCTTTTACTGCACCGCCGACGAAGCCTCCCTCTGCGATGGCTGTGACCGCCGCGTCCACCATGCCAACAAGCTCGCCAACAAACACCCTCGTTTCTCCCTCCATTCTTCCTCCGATCAACCCCCTCGCTGCGATATCTGCCAGGTAAAATCAATGATTCCGACTACAATACGTTTGGATTTCAAAATCGGTCAAAAAATTGCATCTATTATTACATTGGGCTTAGTTAATGATAATCTAACGCAGGAGAGAAAAGCGTTTCTGTTCTGCAAAGAAGACCGAGCGATTCTCTGCAGAGAATGTGATATTTCGATTCACAGAGCAAACGAACACACAAAACATCACAATCGGTTTCTTCTCGCCGGCGTTAAGCTGTCGGATTCGTCTTCCTTTTACGATAATTCATCGGATCAAGCTCTGTGTTCTTCCAACTCAAATGGATCTAGAGAAGCCGATAGCAGAATAAACTCCGTTGTTTCCCAAACTAACAATTCCACATCAGTGAACGATTATTGTAACGGTGTGAGCCATGGAGAAGGCGCTTCGATAGAGGCCCGAAGCATGTCGGAGTATTTGATAGAGACGTTACCTGGGTGGCATGGTGAAGAGTTCGTCGATCCTTCTGCTTCCAATTACGGTTTCTTCTACGAGGTTTGTAATCCTAAAACTGTTCATAAATTATGTATCGAATCATTTGAAGATTCTAAAATGGGATTTGTGATATGGTGACAGGGATATGACAGCGGTACATGTACGTTGCCGTTTATGGCACATGATTCTGACAACAATGGAGATTTGGGTAACTTATGGCCAGATGATTTGGGTATTCTGGTAAATCCATCATCCGCCATGGATCATCAGATATCAAGGTCAATGAGAGTGTTCTCCAATAAAGATCAACAAACATTCAACTCTTCATCCATCAAGAGACCAAGACAATTATGGTAGACTTGGTTCCTTTCTATTCAATAATTTCATTTCTTTTTCGTTATGTTAATGGAATATCTGTTAAAAGAAATTCGAATTACAGTTTCCGTTCAGTTTTTACGAGAGGGGAACGTGTTTCACAAATTGAATTTATGAAATTATGATATTTTTTGTTAATTGTAAGTACTATGTTACAAATTAATTTAGCATTAATTTATGATATACATATTAAATTTAAATTTAGGTGTAATATATAAATAAATCCATGTGTAAAAGACTAAAAGTTTTCTGAATGTGTGTTATAATTGTAAGTCTATTTGATGAAAAAAATTGTTTAGATAAATGTAATTTTTTTTATTTGATGAAAAAAAATGTAAAAATAATGTGACAAGTAATTCAAAATTAACTATATAAGATGACTTTACTTTTATCACAATTCTCCAAATAAAATTTACAAAGCTATTTTTAATAACATAAAGTATTTGCAAAGAGTTAATACAAATAATTTTTTTATTATATATATATATATATATATATATATATATATATATATAGAGAGAGAGAGAGAGAGAGAGAGAGAGAGGGAGAAAGAGAGAGAGGGGGGAGAGGAAATATCATCTGGAAATATCATTTGAGAACCTATAGTTTTCCGAAAACCAAACAATGATCGTTAGATCAAAAATAAATGATCTATAGCATTATTGTAAAAACTTGGAAAAAAATTATTGTAAAAACTTGGAAAAAAACAACGGGGGTATCTTATTTAAATTAATCGGAGGGCATTTTAAGGATAAGATAACTTATACTTGATTCTGGTCAAACCTTTTCCTTCTCTCTCTCTCTCTCTCTCTCTCTCTCTCTCTCTTCACTGACGATCAAAGACGACTGCCTCCTCCCTTATCCATTGTCGATCGTCTTCCTCCTCCCTTTATCGGCTACCTTTACCTCTATCGATTAACACACTCCTTAATCCCCAGATCAACGACGTGATTCGACGAACCAATAGAGAAAACTCCACTGAAGATTTTTTGAATTGGTTTGCCCGTCATTACCGGTAGATCCATTCTCCCTGTTTCTCAATGGTGGTTGTCGAGGCCAACAAAAATAAATACCCTTTAATGTTGCACAAGAAATAGTAAAGGGATCGTATCCACGGAGATTGGTTCAATTTGTTATTTTTATGAAAATCTTGTTGTACAAACACTTATAAAACTAAAATAAAAAAAAAATGGGAGATTTTGATCTTTTGATGTGTTTAAAAGAAAAAAAAATAGAATTATACTAAGATTTAAGAACACAATTCAACAAAAGCAAGGTTTGATATAAAATCAATTACATAAGAGAAAGATTGTTGACTTTGGACTTTCATTACTTGAACATTTGGTTAAATAATCGTGTACTGCTAGGAAAAATATAACCCTAGGATCTACACGAAAAAACAAACAATAAAGTGTTACTGAGGTCTGTTTTTGACACAGTTTCCTTTAAACAAATTTGCCACATATGGGTGTTTGTTTCCGAGGATACAACAGTAGAAAGCAATTCTTCTAGATTGTCTGAACCCTCACTTGGCCCGAATTATACCTTGGTTGTAGCAAAAAATAGAAGAAGCAGAAGTACAAGAGAGAAAAAAGAGACTGTTTTCGATTCATTCGGTGTAATCTAAACAGTCAAGGAGATGCTCTATTTATACAATAAATCATAATAATGTCATTATACATAAAAAAATGTAACTGTCAATTAAATGGCATAATTAATTGGTAGACCAAAATCGAAATTTCTTATTAATATCCTTGAATTCGGGTTTATAACTGTAAATCAAAAGAAAATAATTGAAAAAAGGTCCTTGAACTTTTCTAGTCGACCGGATGTGCATTCATACCCGCAGGACGAGCGCTCACACACAAGTTTAGTAGCCCAAAGCTAAACTGGCTTGCATTTGCACCCACCTTGTGTGTGCATGAAAAAGAGAGCCTTGGTCATATAAGTCTTACAAAGGTAGCAAGCTTTTGTAGTTATAAACCCATTTTCTTTTGCGGGATGGAACAAAACCCAGTTAACTCCTTTTTAATCTCTTTCAACTACCTTACTTTGACAAGTAATTTCTCATTCAATTTTAGTTCGTTTTATACGTGCAATATATCAAAACGAAGGTAGCACGGAGGAGAACATGAATATATAATCATTTCTCCTTTTTTATTACGTTTAGAGTTCAAAATTTGTGTTCAAAAATTGGAAAAACTCATTTTTGGAAATTAGTAAAACTAATTTTTCAACAATCCCCCACATGATTGAAAATTGCTTCAAAAATTTCAAACTGCTTAGGTAAAATCCAACAGTTGAATCATGCATAAGGTATGTAGGTGTTACCCTTTGAACCTACTGTAACGTCCCAAAAATAAGCCCCAAAATTTTCATTTTTGATTTAATAAAAACATTAACCCAAACATTGTTATACATCCCCAAAAGATCAAAGTATGTCACTACATCAAAACATATCAGAGTAAATCTCAAAATGCGGAAAAATGTGGTGTGTGCTCTACAATCCTCCCAGACCTTCCCTTTCGATCATGAAGTACCCAAAACATAAATTGAAAATCGTAACCATAAAGCTTAGTGAGTTCCCCAAAATACCACATACCATACATAAATAAACACATAAAGGGCCCCACCCAATGAGTGTTTAGGGCCCCGCCCACACTCGCATAATGGGCCCCACCCACTGAGTATAACGAGCCCCGCTCACACTCGTATAACGGGCCCTACCCAAACTTGCATAACGGGCCCCACCCAAACTTGTATAACAGGCCCCACCCACATACAAATCTTATAAACATAACACATAACAGCATACATAATAACCATCGAGCCCCGTCCAGTAAGCATACAAACACATACACATACAAGAGTCACACAGACATCTAGTATTCTAGCATAATAGATCATGGGCCAAAATTGGTGCCTTAGACCCGCTAAACATGGTGAGGAAACTCACCTCGCACTGTTGAATCTCACAGAAAAATCTCTAGCCACTGACCCACTAAAATCCTTGTGCTATCACAAAATAACATCCAATTAATATTTAGATCCCAACTCACACTAAAAGTCCAAACTAGGGTAAAAGTCCTTTTTACCCTTTCCCCAACTTGGCCCAAGGCGAACTCCCAATCTACTAATCCAAAAGCCCAAATTCCAAAAATAATCACCCAAAGCCCAATTGTGGCCCAATTTTCTAAATTTGGCCCAAACCTTTTCATGGGCCTTTAACCAAAAAGTCCAATTACATATCAACAACCCAACAAGAGAATTATGATGGCCCAACAAGGCCCAAGACATCAAAATCGTAACATAGCCCAAAACTGAGAAGCCCAACATAGCCTAAAACTGAGTATGTTGAGCTCGTACGCTCAACATACTCGCTTAAGGGCTTGTACGCGTAGCGTACCTGCTTGTACGCCCAACGTACTCCACTCTCTTAACCAAATTTCTCATTCAGCTCTTAAACGGATAAGACTTCACTCCATCACTTAGATCTGACTTCCTTAAGGTGGTTTATCACATAAAGTTGTCAACTTTATGTGCATGCATGGCTTAATGAGGCTTTTAGAGCTCAAACAAGCTTAAGAAATGACTTAACTCGTGCATGACCATAAATGCCATAAAGCTTGCATTTTTATGGATAAAGAGACCTAAAGGACCTTAGATCTACCATCAACCACTTCTGGAGTGAATCAAGAGGCTCAACAACCCAACCATGGACTCAAAAAGTACAAAAATGACACCATACTAGATCTAGAAAGATGGAAGCTTTTTACCTCACAAGGGAAGAAAATGAAGAACAAATCTCAGATCTTCAAGCTCCAAGCACCACTCCAAATGGTTCACTTCTTCTTCTCCTTCACAAAGCACCCAAAATGACACTTTAGGCTCAAACTCTCAAGATCTCACTTAGGGTTCGATTTTCTGGACAAGAGGGGATGGAGGTTGTCTAAGAATGACCTAGTGAGGCTATCACAAGGTTTAAATATGGTGCAACATCCTAAAATTAGGGTTACTTATTGGCTCACGTACGCCCAATGTACGTGGATGAGCTTTGCGATCAATCCCTAGCTAGTACGCCAAGCATACACTATGGTACGCCCCGCGTACTAGCCAAAAAGGGACCAAAATGTCATGCTTCTTAACATGAAGGGCTAAACATGAAACTTATAGATCCAGGTGTTACACCTTCCCTTAAGATACATATTTATTTTACTGGTGGACCAGTATACTCAATGTCCTTGAACTCTTCCTCCATATGTGTAAATAATCAATACATATCTCACATGAGTCTCACTGACCTAGTTAGATTCTCATTCATGTGTCTGTTATGGTCATGGAAACTTGTCTGGTTTTGAGCTCTTAGGAACATACACATTCAATTTCCTTTGAAGATACCCTACTTCTCTATCACATAGGTGATTATATCATAATCATTAAAAGCTAAAGCTTGATGATTACTAACTTATCATCAACTACTATAAGCTTAACCTGCATCATTGTTTGTTTTATAGGAATGGGTTAGGGTTGACCCCCACAGTGATCCACATATGTTATATGCAAGTAGGTTGTCTCATTGAACCTAGATCTTGGGATCTCTATTCAACTAGGTTGGGGTTTCCTTTTCAATAACTTATTCATTCATGGGTTTTAATCTCATTCCTCTCGGAGACTTTGCAACTAACTCCCTATTTAATCCTTTGGTTAGCAGATCCACAATGTTATCCTTGGACCTTATGTAGTCAACTGAGATAACTCCAATTGAGAGTAGTTGTCGAATGGTGTTGTGTCTTCGACGGATATGTTGAGACTTACCATTATGCATAACACTTTGCACCCGTTCAATTGTCGATTGACTATCGTAATAGATTGAGGTTGTAGAAACTGGTTTAGGCCATCCCAGTATATCTTCCATAAATTGTCGTAGCCATTCAACTTCTTCTCCAATTTTATCGAGGGTTATAAATTCAACTTCCATTATGGATATAGCTATAACTGTTTGTTTTGAAAATTTCCATGATGTAGCTCCACCTCCAAGTGTGAACAGACTTGGAATCTTTAATGTCAAACATCCAGTTTGCATCACTATACCCTTCTATCACCTCAGGATATCTTGTATAGTGCAGCCCATAATTGCGAGTATACCTCAAGTATTGTAATACTCATTTAATACTTTTCCAGTGTTCATCACTCGGATTACTGGTATATACTTAGTATGCTTATTGCAAAAGCTAAGTCAGGTCTGGTACAACTCACAAGGTACATCAGACTACCAATAATTATTGCATATTCTACTTGTGCACCTCCTTCACCTCTATTTTACGTAGATGGCGACTTGTATCAATTGGTGTCCTAGCATCACCAGAGTTGAATTTTCTAGAATTTTGTCCACATAATGAGTTTGACTTAAAGTGAGTCCATTTTCAATCCTTGTGATCTTCACACCAAGGATGACATCTGCCAAACCCATATCTTTCATGTCAAATCTTGCTTTTGGCACGTTCTTTGTTGATTGAACCATTTTATCGTTGCTACCAACAATAATCATATCATCAACATAAAGGCATAAGATAACATAACCCTCACTTGTGTTTTTAACATAAACACACTTGTCACATTCGTTAATCATGAATCCACTTTCTAACATTACATGGTGAAACTGTTGATGCCATTGTTTTGGGGTTTGTTTCAACCCATATAATGACTTCACTAGTTTGAAAACCTTTGATTCTTTTCCTGGGGAAACATACCCTTCTGGTTGTTCCATGTAAATTTCTTCTTCTAAATCACCATTTAAAAAAGTTGTTTTAATATCCATTTTATGGACTTCAAGATTTCTTATAGAAGTGATTGAAAGTACCAATCTAATGGATGTAATACGTGTGACAGGAGAGTATGTATCAATGTAATCAATACCACTTTTCTGTCCTATCTTGACCACCTTTGGTGCAGGTACCATGACTTTTGCAAGGCACCCCCACACTCGAATGTATTTGTAGGATGGTTTTTCACCCGACCATAACTCGTATGGTATTTTATCTGATTTCTTTCATGGTACCTTATTTAAAAGGTAGTTAGTTGATGATACAACTCCCTCCTCCCCCCCCCTTCCAACACACAAACACACACACATTGAGGGTGGCAACCCAGAACTTTAAAACATGGCATTCATCATTTCCTTTAAGGTATGGTTTTTCCTTTTCGTGATGCCATTTTGTTATGGTGAATATGGTGCAGTAAGCTCATTTATAATACCATGATGTGCACAAAATTTCTCAAATAGTGATACATATTCACCTCCACGATCACTTTTGAGTACTTTAATTTTCTTGTTAGGTTGATTCTCAACTTCACTTTTATACACTTGAAATTTCTCTGCGACTTCATATTTACTTTTGAGCAAATAGACATAGGATAATTTAGTGCACTCATCAATAAAAGTGATAAAGTACTTGTTTCCACCCTTAGATGGAATCGATTTCATGTCACACACATCTGTTTGAATTAATCCAAGTGGTTTAGTTGTCCTTTGAATGGACTTGAAAGATTGTCGTGTTAATTTCGATTCATCACAAGTGTTGCATTTACATTTTGAGCCAATGTGAAAGTGTGGTATGTGATCGAGTTTAATTAAACATCGAAGAGTATCAAAATTAACATGTCCTAATGTAGCATGCCAAATATTTGAAGACTCAAGCAAGTAAGTAGAAGAGTTATTCATTTCATTATCATTGTTATTTGGCTTAAAAGTCATTATACATAACTTGAACATACCCCTATCAGCATACCCCTTACCCAAATCCTCACCATTTTTGGTTAACACAAATTTATCCAACTCAAACACCAAGCAAAAACCATGTTTGTTCAACAACCAACCTGACACAAGATTCTTACGAATTTTGGGCTACAACACATCATTCAATGTCAGCTCTCTTCTCGACGTCATCTTCAACACAAGCTCCCTAACACCATAAAAAACTTATCACCATTGTCCACAACCTTGAAGTTTCAAAATCATTCTCTATGCAAGTAAACATGAAGGGTAACTCCCGTATCAATCCTACATTCCCTTGGTTTGGATCTCCACAATGTTAACTTCAGAAATAATCATTGCTAGATCGATGTCAGACACATCTTTGGTTATCTTCTCCAAAACATTAGCCTCATTTTCCTAGTTGATCACAGTTATGGCAGTTTTCTCGAAATTTTTTCTTGAAAGTTCAACTTTTGGCTCCCAAGTTTGAACCCTTTCCTTTCTTTTGGAATTTCCCATTTCCATATTTGTTCTTCCTAGAACTTTGACCATGCTCCACCACATTAGCTTTCTCGGAAATAGAGTTATAGCTACTTTTTTGAGCCATCTTATTGTTCTATTCAATTCAAATGCAAACAATAAGGTCCTCGATGGATATCTCCTTTGTCCTATGTTTCAAGTAATTCTTGAAATCAACCCAACTAGGGGTGGCTTCTTAATCATGGACGCAATAGAAAAAGGCTCATTAAACCCCATACCCTCAGCATGCATGTCATGTAGGAGGACTTGTAGTTCTTGGACTTAGGACATAACAATTTCGCTATCAACCGTTTTATAGTCAAGAAACCGGGCAACCACAAATTTCTTTGTCCCGGCATCCTTAGTTTTTTACTTTTTGTCCAATGAGTCTCATAGTTCTTTGGTTGTTTATGTTACATAATACACATTATAAAGTGAATCAACATGACTATTAAGAACATAGTTCCCACATAAGAAATCAGATTGTTTCCAAGCATCAATAGCACTCAAACTTGCACATTTGCTTCACCTTCGGGTAGTTTCGGAGCCTCTTCGGTTAAGAGTCTAGCAAGACTCAATGTGGTGAGGTAGAAGAGCATCCTTTGGTGCCATCTTTTAAAGTGTAGCCTAGAAAACTCTTCTAGTTTCTCCACATGATTAACAGGCATGTTCATCATTTGAGCTCCTTGAGCATTAGGAGTACCATTAGTCTTTGGTGGTTGGGAGCTTTCACCAATCATACTACACATATATAAACCAACAGTTTTAGTTAAAACACACATATATAAACCAATACTTTTAGTTAAACCAAAATAAAACAGTTAAAGATTATAACACAATCAATATAAATAAAACTGTTAAATGAAAATCTTTTTCTAAAAAACAGATTCTGAGAATTTTTAAGACAATTTTGTTTCCTTGACAGTTGTTTTAGAAAAAAAAATGAAAAAAAAGAAGCAGAAAAGGAAATCCACATAAGAAGAATTACATAAACAGTCTTAGAAAACTATTTCTAAAGACAGAATCATAAATGAAGAAAGAAATAATTGTTTAATACAAGAACTGCAACAGAAGACAGAAGCAGTTTTTTTTCTTTCAAATTGCTCGTTTCGTACAAACAAGTTGTTTTAAGATTCTTAGGAAAAATATAACCCTAGGATATGCACAAAAGAACAAACAATAAATTGTTATTGAGGCATGTGTTTGACACAGTTTCCTTAAAACAAATTCACCCTATATGGATGTTTGTTTCCCATTATACAATAGTAAATAGCAATTCTTCTAGATTGTCTGAATCCTCACTTGGCCCGGATTATACCTTGGTTGCAGAAAAAGATGGAAGAAATAAAAGTGCAAGAGAGAAAAAGGAGATTGTTTTTAATTCATTCGATATAATCTAAGTAGTTAAGGAGATGCCCTATTTATACTATAAATCATAACTGATGTCATTATACATAAAAAACGTAACAGTCAATTAAATGGCATAGATAATTGGTAGATAAAAACTGAAATCTCTTATTAATAACCTTTAATTCGGGTTTGTAACTATAAACCAAAAAGAAAATAATCGCAAAATTGTTCGACCGGAGGTTCATTAGGACGCGCGCTCGCACACAAGTTCCATAAACCAAAGCCAAACGGGCTCGCATTTACACCCCCCCCCCCCCTCTGCGTGTGCCCGCTAGAGAGAGCCTTGGTTCTGTAAGTATTACAAATGTAGTTGGTCTTTGTAGTTATAAACCCATTTTTGTTTCATACTCTCACCAATGTGGGATGGAACAACCAATTAACTCCTTTATAATCTCTTTCAACTACCTTACTTTAACAAGTAATTTATCATTCAATTTTAATCCGTTTTGTAAGTGTACTATATCAAAAGGAAGGTAGCACGGAGGAGAACACGAATATATAATCATTTGTCCTTTTTTTTAATTACATTTAGAGTTCAAAATTCTTGCTCAAAAATGGGAAACCCCATTTTTGGAAATTAGTAAAACCAATTTTCCAACAAATACCAAGGTGCAATAGTTGTTTTTATAACCTAACTTGGCTATATCAATTTATAATCATAACTTGCCTCAACTCTTCTTTGGTATTAAAATGGATAGAGAAGCTCATAGCACATTTCCTAAATCGAAGTCACAAAACTAATGAAGCATATAATTTTGTGAAAATCAATTAGCATTAGGTTTTAAGAGTCACCAAATCCAAAAAGTCAATGCTTTCATTACCACTACGGAGAAAATATTTCATTAGTTTAAATGAGATGAAAACAAACATTTAAACTAATTGTTGCTTGTTAAATTAAAGACTCATTACTTTGCCAATAATTTAACCAGCAAAAATAACATTCATATATCAAGATTCATGACTAGAGATATATAAACATGAAAGAGTTTTTATGGAAAACATAATCATAGATATTCAACCCAATTTTATGGTGTTCTTCAAAATAACTAATTCATTCAAGCAATTACATCCAAGCCAACTAATATTAACTTAGCCTAACATAGTTAAGCTTATACAAATAGAAGAGTTTAAAAATACCACACATTAATCCAAGAAAACAAGATGAAAAATCCTAATCTTCAATTGTTCTTCATGTGTCTTCGAAGATCAAAAACTCCAGAGAAAGTCCCCAAAATTTTGACCTAAGAATGCCCCAAAAGCTCCCACCAAACTACCTTCAAATAGCCAATAAACATGAAAATCTGAAAATACCCCTACATGAGTCACACAGCCGCGTGAGTTGCAGTCTAAAATCTCACGTGGTCACGTGAGTTGTGTTGATCAAGAATGCCTTTGGTCATCCCCCTTTCCTCTTTGGTCTTCTTTTTCTTTTTGCTTTGACTTCTTTGACTGGTCCAAAAGAGGGCTAATCGAAATACCAAGTAGCCCAAAACAAGTAAATATATGTCCAAAGACTCCATAGCCCAAATATCATCCAAAGATCCATGAATTTCTTAACCCATAAATTCCATCTTTTCTTGATCAAACCCATTTGACTTCATCATCCAATACACCAAGTCCGAAGTTTCTTCCATATAATATTAAAAGTAACATTCAATGACATTAATCTTCAATCCAACTCTCTTTGATAAGCCCCAACAATCTCGATCATCCTCTCAAACTCTATTTGTCTTCCGAATCTCCCTCCACACTCTGCTCCATTTCTCCAAATATCTGGGATAAAGCTCAAAAACTAGAAAATATCTGATATAGATATAAAATAATAAAAAGGAAAAATATGTATGCAGGCTAAATAAAAGTAAAATAAAATATACTAAAATAAAGTATAAATGAAGTAAATAAAATGAAACTATCAAATCACCCCAAGCTTGAACCTTACTTGTCCTCAAGTAAGACAAGACTAAAATAAGCTCAGGATGAACTAAACTAAAAAGAAAAAGAAGGGTTAGAACCACAGAACCTGGTCAATGTTAGTCAACATGATATGAGTTTATTTTGTTGTTATCCCAAGAATTTTCCATCCGGTTGAGATCGGAACAATAAACCACAACCCATTACCACTCCTTCAGGTAAGTAAGGAGGGAAGGTCAATCATAGACACAGTGGAACATGCTTACAATGAAACAACTCTATAGTATGAAGAAAGCAGATGGATAAGCCCATTTGGAGCTCTTTTAAGTGTACACTCTTATCACGAAAGTTGTATGATCTCACGTCTGACGGTTGCTCTCATGTGTGATTAGGTTTCATCGCTCGACACCGTTGTAGGAATCAATTCACTTAGTGTTGGATCGAAATTTCCATAGCATCCAACTCGATAGACTCCCTAGCATCACCAAATTTGCGGAAAATACAAATCAATCTATATACAATAAAACCTACCTATATACATGAATATCAATCGTCAGGTGACCAAAATGTAAGAAAACTTATTCAATAATTAACTGTTCACCTATCTAAAATAATTGCATATTAAAATTGTTTATTTAAGCTTCTCTTTTCTGATTTGAATGTTTTTTGTTATAGAATAATGCTTGAAGGTAATTTTGTAACATAGCAAAAAAAATTACCGAAAATCCGCGACTCGAAATTTGGTTCCAAGAGTATGTATGTTGAACCGAAAGATAATAATCCGAATGGTTTAAGTGTGAAAATGACCAATGTATGGAGCATAGAGTTGTAGGCTCCTTTTCTAACTTTTGATTTTCAACAAATAAGGAAAATGTTTAAATGTAAAGAGACCTGATATCATACAATTGTTAGTATTACATGCATAATTCTTTATGAAAACTGACCTAACAATGATCACTTACCCCTTTAAGCACATGCAGTTGATCAAAAGTATGAAGTCTCAAACTGCGGCCTAATGGGCCCCAGTTCAATGTGTAAGATAATGATACAATAAGTATGACCCCGTTCCATGGCATCCAAGGGGTGAGAAGAAGATAGATAACAAAAATGCATAAGAATGAACCTAAACTAAATGTTATGCTAAAGTAAAATGTGGAAAAGAAGAAAATAAAATCTTTTTGGAATTTTATAAAAAAAATGAATGCAATTCCGCTAAAGACTAATATCCAACCTAACTAAAAATGCATGAAAAGTAAAAAAGAAAAGGGAATACCCCACCCCAAGCTTAAGAATAAGCAGTGTCCTCAATGCTCAAGGTAAGGGCATAAATAACCTAGATCGGAGGATCGGGAGGAGAAGGGGGTGTTGATCAAAATTTCCCTCCCTATTATGCAGTCCCACATTTGCCGGTTTTGAAGGAAAAATTTATTGAAGTTTTCAATAAAATCAGGGGTAAAATTTTGTTGAAGCTAGGAGGACGAAGGTTCGGCGTCCATAGATATGTGTTCGTCATCAGAATCGGAATCAGAATCGGGGATGGGCTAATTGTAAGCCGTGTCACAAGCGAGTATTCATGAGTCACTATCGTGAATGTCGAAAGCATTCATTATAGGCTCTGGAAGCACACTGTGTTTTAGATGTGGTGGTGGCCCAATAGTAGTGGTTTGGGGAATGTAGACTGATTTGACACATCTTGGTTAAATAGGATATGTCCAACAAACTAGAGCCTCTAAGCGGAGAGTAGGGTGAAGTAATGCCACGATTGATACTGTTTGCTATAATGGTGATTATACCACCGTAGATGTCACCGGAAGGTCGTGCCCTGGTCTCGAAGCATTTTTGGAAAAAATAGGATGAGAATTTGAGGCGGGGGTCATCCTCCCTTATCATGCACCAAAGGAAAAAGAGCTCAGTTTTAGTAATTTGGCTGACTTCTCATCGGGCAAAGATTAAGCAAAACAAAATGCGATAAGCGAGCCGAAGGCAAGGATGAATAATACGGTTGACTCGATCTCAGCCTAATATGAAAGATGTCTCATGTTTGATTTGATCCCAAAAAATATCCTTTTTAAACTCGCTCGGGTATGGCATGGTTTAAAAGTGAGTACCTTACCTTGGAGTTCTCATAATGGTGTTCACGTTTCAAAAGAGACATTGAATGACCGGCTAAGAATATGAAATTGGGCTATTTCTCACCGTTGTCATGACTCATGGAAGCAAGGAACTCACGAGTAAGGTGCTCAAAGTTCTTGGCATAGAGAAATAGGAAGTTTCTCCGACCAATGTTTTCAAATAAAGCAGTGACACCATTTAACACCCTTAATGACAAAAATGTATCATGACAAATGAATCTTGATGGTTTGATTTTTCTTTCTAAAAGGGTTTGATAGGCTTCACGATGTTTCTTGTTAGAGAATTTTGGGCCACTAGGTTCCTTTCCCGATCCTTTTTTCATGTTAGGTGTGGGGCGCTTGCGTAATGTCGACATGTGGAAAGAGTTTTTACAAAAGATTTAAGCCAACCAAGATCTAAGACAAACAACCATAAACCACCCATGCAATAGACAAGATCATCCGAATTCCTAAGCTTTAACAAATAAATTCATTTCCAAAATAAGAGCATAAAAAAGGAATGAATGTACCAACTCCATTGTTAGCTCGAATTCAGAATTTTGAAATCGGGAAATGGTCGATCTCTCAGAATCTGAAAATGCTCTGAAATCTACAACCCTAAGCTCGGGTCTTGCTTAAAGGTGCAATACAATGAGTTCTTTGATGAAAGTTGAGATTTTTGGTGGCGGTTCTTTTTTCGTTAAAAAAAATTCGATGAGTTTTCGGAAAACGTTTCAGTGAGGCTCGTAGAGGAAGGTGAGTAGAGCACAACTCCAGTTTCAGAAGTCGCAATGGCAGTCAGAGGTGGCCGAGAAGGCAATGAAGGGGGTGGGTGGCAATGACAGCTTCGGTTACACATCGAGGGATTTTTTTAGTGGGGTTTGTAAAGGAAAAGAAAAGGAGAAGATTAGCTGGTTTTGTGGAAATCCGACTGGTAGAACTCCGTAAAATCGCTTTTTTCGATGAAGGTTAGTGATAGTGGGTGTTGCAATGAGAGAGAGTGGAGGTGGAGGGTAGGTTCCGCTGCATCTTCAAAGGGGAAAGGTGGATCAGTCGCTAAGAAGTATGCACTCAAACGTAGTCAACAAAGGTCAAACAGTTAAAGAATAGTCAAACATTGGTCGACACGGGCACGTTAAGCTCTGCACGATCTCGTGAAGCGATACGCAGGAACGACTATTATGGCTTGTCTTCCTGCACGACCACGTGAATTTGGAGTCGCTCAACTCTCGATGTACCTGCTTTCTCTATGCGGGTTCAAGGTAAAAACGAGGCACGACCTCATTGATTTTGACGCAAACTCGACAAGCTGATTGGTTCCTTCTTTGCAACCGACAAGTTTGCTTCATGCGACTTTACGAAAAAATCTAGGCGCGACTTCATGAGCTAAAGACATAAAACATAAAATTGGATATTCCAAAAAAATTTATAATCCCGGGATGAATCCCAACGAGTCCCAGTTTGAAATTTTCAACAAAAATGGGACCCCGAACATGGGAAAAACTTGATTTTTCAAAAACAAACACTTTTAAATTTTTAAAAATTTTCAACAATCATTTTATTTCATATTAAAAAAAACACAAAAGCTCAATGCTTTCCGAAAATTACCTTCTTTCACGTCTTTGGTGATGCGGCTTCCAACTTTAGCTTTAATATCACAGGACATCCAAATAGATGTTGTCTAGGATATTTGCGTTGAAACCTTCATAGAAGGGCTTCAACCGATGTCCACTGACCTTGAATATTTGTCCCGTTTCTTTGCTTTAAATCTTCACGCTCCATGCTCAAAAACTTTTATCACAATGAAAGGCCCTATCCATCTTGATCTTAGTTTGCTCGGAAATAGCTTCAATCACGAATGGTAGAGTAGGACCTTATGTCCCGGCTCAAAATGATTCCAAGCCATGGACTTGTCATGGAAGTTCTTCATTTTCTCTTTGTAAATTCTCGAGTTCTCATAGGAGCCGTTTCTCAATTCTTCCAACTCTTGAAGTTGGAGCTTCCTATGTCTCCCGCTTCTTCAATGTTGAAATTGCATTGTTTGACCGCCCAAAATGTCTGGTGCTCAAATTCTACAGGAAGATGACATAACTTTCCAAAAACCAATCTAAATGGAGAGATGCCTATCGAGGTCTTGTAAGCAGTCCGGTAAGCCTAACAGGTATCATCAAGCCTTAAACTCCAATCCTTTCTTGTAGGATTCACTATTTTCTCAATGATGGACTTGACTTCCCGATATGAAATCTCTGCTTTCCAATTCGTTTGAGGGTGATAGGCGGTAGAGACATGATGGGTCACGTTGTACTTCTTTAGTAAAGCCTCCATCATCTTGTTGCAAAAATGCATCCCTCGATCACTAATCAAGGCCCTAGGCATATCAAATCTCACAAATATATTAGACTTTAAAAACTTGATAACCGTTTTGGCATCATCCAATCTTTTGGCTTTGGCCTCAACCCATCTAGAAACATAATCAACCAAGACATAGATGTAAATGTTGCCAAATTAGATAGGAAATGGGTCTATAAAATCAATCCCTCATACATCAAAATTTTCACAAACAAGGATTGAGTTTTGTGGCATTTCATTCTTTTGAGAAATATTCTCCGTACTTTGGCACCGTTCACAACTTTTACAAAACAAGTAACAATCGTATGTCATGGTTGGCCAAAATAAACCACACTCAAGAACTTTTCTCAAAGTTCAATTAGGTCCGAAATATCCCCCACAAGAAAGTTCATGACAAAATTGCAAAATGGATTAATGCTCTTGTCGGGGTACATATTTCCTAATGATATGTCTATGATGAAAATAGTACAACATTTTTTTCTTTCAAATGGAGTTTGATGCAAATTCATGTAATTTGGATTTCTTCGTTGACCAGCTACAGTAAAGTTGATAATTTTGGGAATGCCCTAAAGTTATTCGACGAAATGTCCAAGAGAAACTTCATTCCATGACAATTTTGTAGTAGCACATATCTATGTCAATTATTGTCATGAATCATGATGTACCAATATAGCCCACAACACCACATTAAATATAGCCCGCAACACCACATTATACACCTGGTTTGGATTTACATAAAGGGTATCACAATTACTTTTACTTGCTGCTAGTAGTATATGATCATTGGTAAGATATTAAACCCATATTTAACCTCTTTTTAATCAAGAAATAATTGAAATATAGACGAACAAGGACAATCTTATGTCCCCCTTGGTGGTTCAGTGATAGATATTAGGAATGAATTAGGATTATAGACAACAAGATGCCTCAATTTGCTTTGGCTTGCAGTCTAGTTTTCCATATTTTAACTAGGTTCTAAATGTGATGTTTATTATCACTTTTATTATATATGGGGGTATGGGTTGTTGACGACAACAAATTTTGGAACATCCTGTAAAACTTGTAGAATTTTTTGTGTAAGTTGATTAAGTCATAAAAGTAAGGCTTGTTATCATGCTAACTTTATGTGGCTTCATAGGATTGCTTGCCTGAAAGTTGAATCCTTAGATCATACTGTAAGTTTATAGAAGGTTTTTTTTGCATATGATGATTAAATTAACTAAGAAATTTTCATTTTTTCTGCTTGGATACTTCATACAGAGTCATTTGCTATGGAATCCATAAAAGGGTAACAATAAAAGTTCTATAAGGGCAGGCTTTGATTATTATTGACAAAAAGACATGTGGCACTCAATATCCTGGTGATCATCTGGTGTCTTATTTAGGCAAAGAAAAGATTCCTTAAACCATGGAAGTTGGTGCAAATCAGTCTCCATAGCGGTTAACAAAAATGATAAACAACACTCGTGAAGCACCATGATACACACCTAATGAAAATTTGATAAAATGTAATTAAGTGATCATTTTAGCAATTTTTAGATAGTATTCTTTTTCATATTCTATAACTCTTGATCAGAATTTTAATTTTCTCTGTAGTTTTTGCTGTGGTATAGACAAATATTAATGAAGTATTCTTTTTCATATTCTCTAACTCTTGACCAAAATTTTCTCTGTGGTTTATGTTGTGTTATAGACAAATATTAATGAAGTAGTAACAGAGCATCCCGATTTTTAAACGATTTAATTCAATTATTGTTGCAATTTGCATGTCCATTGACATTTATTTCTTGTTAATGAATTATACTTTTTTCTTATTATAGCATCCTACTTCGTTTTTTCTATAAAATATAGTTTTTTCAAGGTTTTTTGTTTCATAACATCTGATTCAAGATGAGTTTTTCAAGTGCGGGTCCAGACACATAATAGCATGTCTGGGATTAGACATAATATGCATATGGCATCGCCACTCTAGACTCGAGGTTAAATCTTTAACTGGTGGTCAAGTTCCCTAAGATTATGTTATATTGTTATAAGAAAAATGATTAAATTACCCGGATGGTTTCATTATTTTAAAAAATGTAACAATAATGGACATAGAGTACACCCGGACATTGATATGTTCTTACTAAAACATACCGAGTAAACTTTTAAGGATTAAATGCATTAATAAGAAGAAAAACATGAAAGTAGGATGTTAAGTCGTTCAAAAAAATTAGGTGTTGTAAAAAGAAAAAAAAACTTGAAGTAATACATTAATAAGAAAAAAAAAATCTTAAACACAACAACGATTCTCCACCCTTTTTATTGTATTGAAACCAACAAATAAGCCACATCATAACATACACATTAGGACTCGCATAACATCATTGTTTGTCTTGTAAAGCCTCCTTTGCCTAAGAACCATGAAGCATTAAAAAATAAAAACTACAAATTACCTTTTTACTTGGACAACCAGTGGCATAATGACCTAATCCCTTGCAGTGAGAGCAAAGTTCTCTTTTTCTTCGCCAACTCTAAAGCATACTTAATCATGCTTGCATTTTTTTGGACGCCCTTGTGTATTAGTAACAAGATCCCAAATATACATTTGAGGTATCATGTCTACTTAACAAATTCTCGTACGAGAAATTTGTGATGCATTTTCAAGTATTTGAAAACATTTTTTTATTGTATTACTTATAGTTTTATCTTGATGGGTTATTATTGTGGACGGGTATTTGTTGAACATGCACTTTAAAAAGTGCTCAAATAACCATTGGAAAGTTTCTTCCTTTTCATTTTCCAGCAATGCACCAAAAAAAGCATGAACCGGCCATGATGGTTCACTCCAACAAATGGAGAAAATGAAATCTTAAACTTGTTCGTCATGTACACAACATCAAATACATCTCCAAATTTAGTATATGCATCTCTTGATCTTCCATCGGCCCAAAAAATATTTTGAGGAGACCTGTCCGCAAATAAATCCACAACAAAATGTTGATTAACATTAAGTAATGATTTATCTTGGAAATGTTTGATAGACAATAAAACTCCTTACCTTTATATTGTCTTCATCCTCACATAAGATATCAACACATTGCTTTGAAGTAACATCAATTTCATAGGGAATTTTCATTACATTTACAGCTTATCTTGATTCGAGAAGGCTTTACATGTCAATGAGTGATTGACCAAGTTCCACCATAAGAGATTTACATGTCAATGAGTGATAAACTTTCCATAAGAACGATGCATCATTACTTTTACCAGTGTAATACTCAAATCATGATTGCGAGTATCGTTAACACACGTCCACAAACCATTTTCCATCTTTCCCTTTTGAAATTCAAAGCATTGTTTTACATCCGGTCCTTAATTCATTACGCCGTTTTTTTGCATTTCCACATAAACTATTGGCCTTCGATCTTTTGAACCCTTGTTTGTTGCAAACATACATCTTACGGTAAGCCTCGTTTGTGGTCTTATTTTTATAGGCCCAATGAATACGTATACCAAACTCATGTAAAAAAAACATAGTGATTATAAAACGTATACGCATAATGAGGTGTATCAAAAATCTTTCTCATGATACTTTCATCTTCATCACTGCCACGATTCACATAAGCACCATTTGTTTTTTCACATTATGATGTTGATTTCTGATAACTATTTGCATCAATATCTTCAACCATATGTATTTTAGTTGCCTCACCTGGTACTTGAATTTCAATATTCATAATGAATGACATGTAGCACATATACATACATAAAATGAAATATTTAACATTTGTGTAAAGCTACCAAATAGTAATTGTAAAGTTGTCAAATAGAGTTTAATTTCTCTGAATTAGTTTGTGGGTTTTTTAGGATAATACATTTATTGCACCTGACACATCCAAATGTATACATATTGTAATTTTTTCTTAAAGTATATAGTATAATTTGATAAGACATAATTAAACACTTGCTACTCTATTAGCACTGCGTATATGCCCTTAAATAATACATACGCTTTTAAAAAATTCTATTATTAAGTTGATCTTATGCAACTACAAATGCTAGTATAATTAACTCTTAACTAGTTTTGTGGGGCTTTTGGGATAATACATTTATCGCACTTGACACATCCCATATATATGTGGTGCAATTTTTTCTTAAAGTATATACTTTGATAAGGCATAATTAAACACTTGCTACTCTATTAGCACTTTGTATACCTTAAATTATACATACGCTTTTAAGGAATTTATATTATTAAGTTGATCTTATGCAACTACAAATGCCAGTATAATCAACTCTTAACGAGTTCTCTTTTTTTCTTCCTAGAAGAGTTGATTATACTGGCATTTGTAGTTGCATAAAATCAACTTAATAATAGAAATTCCTTAAAAGCATAGATATGATTTAAGGTATACGAAATGCTAATGAAGTAGAAAGTGTTTAATTATATGCCTAATCAAAGTGTATACTTGAAGAAAAAAACTGCACCACATATACATGTGGGATGTGTCAGGTGTAATAAATGCATTATCCCAAAAGCCTCACAAACTAGTTAAGAGTTAATTATACTAGCATTTGTAGTTGCATAAGATCAACTTAATAATAGAAATTTCTTAAAAGTGTACGTATTATTTAAGGTCATATACGAAGTGCTCATAGAATAGCAAGTGTTTAATTATGTCTTATCAAAGTATACTATATACTTTAAGAAAAAATTGCAACATGTATACATTTGGATGTGTCAGGTGCAATAAATGTATTATCCTAAAAAACCCACAAACTAATTCAGAGAAATTAAACTCTATTTGGTAGCTTTACAATTACTATTTGGTAGCTTTACACAAATGTTAAAATATTTCATTTTATGTATGTATATGTGCTACATGTCATTCATTATGAATATTGAAATTCAAGTACCAGGTGAGGCAACTAAAATACATATGGTTGAAGATATTGATGCCAATAGTTATTAGAAATCAACATCATAATGTGAAAAGAACAAATTATGTTGATGTGAATCTTGGCAGTGATGGAAATGAAAGTATCATGGGAAAGATTTTTGATACACCTCATGATGCGTATATACGTTTTATAATGAATATGATTTTTTACATGTGTTGGGTATACGTATTCATTAGGCTTATAAACATAAGACCACAAACGAGGCTTACCGTAAGATGTATGTTTGCAACAAACAATGGTTCAAAAGATCGAATGCTAATAGTTTATATAGAAATGCAAAGAAACGACGTAGAGAATTAAGGACCGGATATAAAGAAATGCTTTGAATTTCAAGAGGGAAGCATGGGAAATGGTTTGTAGACATGTTTAACGATACTCGTAATCATGATTTGAGTATTACACCGACAAAAGTAATGAAGCATCTCTTTTATGTAAAGTTTCACCGCTCATTGTCGTGTAAATCTCTTTTGGTGGAACTTGATCAATTAGGTTTAAAGTCTTCTCAAATCAAAAAGGTTGCAAATGCAATGAAAGCTCCCTATTAAAAATTGATGCTATTTCAAAGCAATGTGTGGATATCATACCGTAAGATGTATGTTTGCAACAAACAATGGTTCAAAAGATCGAATGCTAATAGTTTATATAGAAATGCAAAGAAACGACGTAGAGAATTAAGGATCGGATATAAAGAAATGCTTCAAATTTCAAGAGGGAAACATGGGAAATTGTTTGTAGACATGTTTAATGATACTCGTAATCATGATTTGAGTATTACACCTACAAAAGTAATGAAGCATCGCTTTTATGTAAAGTTTCACCGCTCATTGTCGTGTAAATTTCTTTTGGTGGAACTTGATCAATTAGGTTTAAAGTCTTCTCAAATCAAAAAAGTTGCAAATGCAATGAAAGCTCCCTATTAAAATTGATGCTACTTTAAAGCAATGTGTGGATATCTTATCTAAGGAACAAAGACAATATAAAAGTAAAGAGTTTTATGGGCTTATTAAACATTTCCAAGATAAACCATTAGTTGATGTTAATCAGTATTTTGTTGTAGCTTTATTTATGGACAGGTCTCCTCGAAATGTTTTTTTGGATTGATGGAAGATCAAGCAATGCATATACAAAATTTAGAGATGTATTTGGTGTTACGTACAAGATGAACAAATTTAAGATGTCATTTTCTCCATTTGTTGGAGTAAACCATCAATGATCGATTCATACTTTTTGGTGGTGCATTGTTGGAAAATGAAAAGGAAGAAACTTTCCAGTTGTTATTTGAACAATTTTTAAAGTGCGTGTTTAACAAATACCGATACGCAATAATAACCGATCAAGATAAAGCTATAGATAATACAGTAAAAAAATGTTTCCAAATACTCGACATCGCTACTATGCATGGCATATTAATAAACATGACCTTGAAACAAAAAACCAACACGAAAATCAGTTTAATCCATAGTAGTTTGGTTCATGTTCTTCATTTTTGTTTCAAAGTTCCAGTTGTTTCGATTCCGGTTCGGTTCAGGCTGGTTTTAAAACCATGCTCATGCCTAGTGGCTAATTTGTTATAGAAGTAGTATGTAGCAAATTCCATAGGCAAATAACCCTAATATAGAACAACGAACAAAGGATTCTCATAAATACATTCATGTTACATCAGACGGATAACTTGAAATAGTGCAAAAGGAAAGTCTTGTGGTAGAGATACGTCTTTAGACCTTGTAAAGACATTTAACACCATTCGCTTGAGTATGGGTGTTCGTTTGGATGGATCGGATTGATCTGATCCAATCAAGTGACTCCAAATTGATTTCGGTTTTCAAAACATAGATCCAAATAGTCCAAACTAAATTCAAATCCGATATGATCCGATCCGATTACAATTCAGTTGGATCGGTTTTTATAATTCGGTTTTCAAAAACCAAAACATTTTAAAACGACATATAATTATAATATATATCCAAATTTACACAAGAAGCGAAAACAAATTATTTAGTTGTGATTGAATTTTATAAACAACTACTAAGAAGATATATTATAGTTAAATATTTTATAGATAGAAAACTTTTGAGAGAAAATGCATATTAATGTTTTTTTATCGGGTGAACCGTTTTGAACCTATTTGAAAAAATAAATTACAAAATTAATAAATGACTATAGACATATATTATAAATAAACAAATAATAAATGTTTATTCGGTTTTTTTGGACTATTCGGTTCTTATTATATAAACCAAAACCAATCTGAAATCCAAAATAATAATTCGGTTTTGTTGAAAACCAAACCAAACATCCAAATATCTGAACCAAATAGTCCAATCCAAATTGTTCAATTGGTCAATTCAGTTTTATCCAAATAATGAACAGCCCTACGCTTGAGCATTCACATATGGACATTTTAACTTCATAATTTGTCTATTATGCGTAAGTGGGTTACTATATTAGGCTAGTGCATAGTTATCGATAGCCGGTAAATAGCAACGAGCTACCTATATGCTATGTAGTGATAGTGATGAAATAGCGAATGCTATTTCGTATTTAGCGATAGGCATAAAAAAACTAAAATTATTTATTATGTTCACTTTTATTCTGATTTATCCCTTAAAAGGGAGAAAAAAAAACAATAATGTCGCTATTTGTCGCTAAGCACTCAATAGCGAGCAGCGACTATGTACCTATACGCTATGCTATTCACTATAGCGACCGCTATGGTCGTTATTGACAACTATGGGCTAGTTTGATGTGTCCTAGCTATACTTTCTCTAACTGTTGAAGAATAGTGATTTCTAATTGGGCTCTCATAACTTTGTAAGAAAAAGTGTGCACTTATAGAAGCAGAATTTAATGGACTGCCCTAAAAACTAAGGTATAGTTCCTGAGTTTTTAGCAAAAAAAAAAAGAATGAAAGTAATTGAGAAAAATAGCAAAGAGGAAAAAAGTAATTTGTATTTTGTGTTCCATAATTAAAAGAAAAATTAAACATTTTATTCTTTTATTTTTAAATCTTTCCAAATTGAAAGGTACCTCATTTGAATATCAATTTCATTTACTTTTTAATATCAATTTCATTTACTTTGTTCTCATAAACTAGTCATAAGAACAATAACTACAATCAAATTTACAAACTACTACGATCATAAGACACAAATAAAAGAACTATATAAAGAAGATAAAATAACAAGAAAAACTCGCCTGTTACAAGCCTCATGAGGCACATCTGCAAATCCATCCTGGTTGGATAGCTTGTATAAGTCATAATCTCCGGTCTACATATCAACAATACAATTAAGTTCATTATAGCTTGGAATTGGAAAAACAAAAGGCTAAAAACCGTACCTAGATTGTATGAAGAGATGAAGGGGCAATACCACGCCATAACTAGTAACAAAATGTGGGTTTTGTATGCATAAAAGAAACAGATATGGTGAGGGCTGCGACCTGTGATGCGATGAACGGGGGAAAGACATGATCTTTTGGAAGGTGGGAACGCTGGACAGGAAATAGTACGACGCCGGAAAAAGGATGGAAAGGTGGCGGAGGAGGAGAAGGGAAGGAAGAGATGAGATTGTGAAAACTAAATAGTGTAGGAGAGCAGGGAGCAAGCGACGGTAGTGGTGGCAGAGAAAGTGGTAGAATCAGGAAGAAGAGAGATAGTGGTTGCGGTGAATAAAAGGGAAGGAAGCAAACCCTAGATTTTACTTTGGGTAAAATCGTTCTTTTGTTTTTCTCTTATAGCACGATGTTTTGGACGTATTGTTGCAAAAACATAGGGTCAAACTTTTTTGTGTATACAACATTTTTTAATCCTTATGCTTTTGCATCTATTAAGACTACTAGGTGTGGGCAACACGTTATCACATGTTACCACACCCAAAAGGTGTCATGTCAGCATCCTACTCATACATGGTGTTATAACACCCAAGGTGGAAATGGGCAACATCTAATAACATGTGATAACACCAATTATTTTCTATTTTTTTTTTTATTTTTTTTTTTTGATGTTTTGTTTTCTATATTTCGATTTTTTTTATTTAACGCGTTATATTTGAAACGTAAAAATAAAATTTTAATAAATCTTAAATTAAAAACAACATAAAAAAAATTACAACAAAACACAAACACATTTAAAAACCTAAAAAAACAAAAAAAACGATAAAACCTACATTTTTTGCCCTAAAACTATTCATCTTCATCTTCGTGACCAACATAGATGTAATCCGCCAAGTCTTCACGAAGTTGCATGTGTTTTCGCTGATCTTGAATATCAACCACTCTATGTAAATATTCTGATGTCCCTGGTTGAAATTGCACATTTCTTGGTTCCGTAGGCGAATACGTTGCAATATTGCGTCATTTATCTTCGACAACCATGTTATGCATTATGATACATGCATACATGATATATCGTAGAGTATCTAACTCATAAGGTCTCGCTGCATGTTCAACTATGTGTCATTTTGATTTCAAAACCCCAAAAGCACGTTCAACGTCCTTACGTGCTCCTTCTTGTCGTCTCTTGAAATATTTGTCTCTTGGATCTATTGGGTGTCGAAATGCCTTCACAAACGTGGAATATTGTGGATATATTTCGTCTGTAAGATAATACCCAAACTTATATTCATTTCCATTCACTGTGAAAGGAGCATCCGGGGCTTTTCCTGACAAAAGGTCGGTGATTGATCGAGAATGTTGACGTCGTTGTTAGAACCCGCAACCCCGAAAAAAGCATGCCAAATCCATAAATCTTGTGAAGCAACGGCCTCTAATACCAACGAAGGCGCTCCATGATGACCGCTCGAATACTGGCCTTTCCACGCCACGGGGCAATTTCTCCATTTCCAGTGTGTGCAGTCAATGCTCCCAAGCATACCCGGAAAACCATGTCTTTCTTCATGCGCTGCATATAGTTGTTGCATATCATGCAACGAAGGTTTGCGCAAGTATTGGTCACCGAAGGTATCGACAACACCTCTTGCCAATAAATACAAACTTTCTCGTGCGGTCCTCTCAGACATTCTCATATAATCGTCAACAGAATCGGGTGACTCCCCCATTGCCATAAGTTTGATTGCAGCAACACATTTTTGCAACCCTATGAAGCCTCGTTTGCCTCTAGCATCATATCTCATTTGGAAAAATTCATATCTAAATAAATATTAAACATGTAAAAATTATATTTATTTTTATCTAAAATTAGCATTTTATAAATTAAAAAAGTTGAAACAAACGATACCTAAATATATAGTAAACAAACGATACCTAATTAAATATTAAACATGTAAATTTGTATTTATTTTATCTAAAAGTGACATTTTGTAAATTATAAAAGTTGAATCAAACGATACCTTGCTTCCATAGCGTTGGCTATCCTTTCGAAGACATTTTTTCGCAAACGAAATCTTCTTTTGAAATCGCTTGGCTTGTAGACACAATTTTCCGCAAAGTAATCGTTAACTAGCCGCCGATGCCCTTCCTCACGATCTCTATTTAACGCCGCATGTCGCGTGAGTAGTGGAAATGGATCTGGCTGTAGTAGGCTGTCTGTGTAATATCGGTACATCATACTCACGAACAAATCGTCTTCGTCATTATCATCATTGTACGGATGAGCTGGATCAAATTTATTCATAGTTGGTTGATTTTTGTGTTTGTGTTTTGAGTGATATAGAAATAGAGATAGATATTGAGAAATATGTGTAGTAAAAAGAATGAGGTATATATATAAAAGGAAAATGTAATTAGTAATTTTTTTTTATCAAAGTTACCATTTTTAAACAGTTGAATTTGCAAACGTTCGAATTTTCACGCGTTACCACACGTTACCACCATCACACGCCATAACGTAACACCTAATAACGGGAGGGGGGGCGGTGTTCCCCCGTTATGGCGCCGTTATGGCGCTGCCACATCAGATAACGCCATTTTGGTGTTGCCCACACCCGGTTGTCTAAAGAAAGCATCATATAAGACTCCACATACAACAAGAATAAATTATTATAAACACCTATTCATGCATGAAAAAAAATAATTTTATTAAATATCACAAATGTTTTTAAATGTATAAGAATATGATAGAAAGAAAAAATAGAAGGAAACTTCCCATTAAAAAAAAAAAAACTTACCTTAATTTACAAACACTTTAAGAAAATAAAATTACAACATTGTAAAAAATATATCACAATTACATCGTAGTGCACTTATAACTTATAAGGGGGATTCAATTTTCGACTTGTAATAACAAACACTCACCTAAAATATCATGGAATCGGAATCCAATAAAAACATATTCGATAAGATTGACCAAGGAAACACAAATATAAAAATATCGAATATTCTTGGAAATATAAAATAACGGACCCATGAATGTAGCATATGGGTCAGAATTGTCCAACTTTATAAAATGTAATTATAACTTTATAAAATGTAATTTAATGGACTCTTTTGTACGAAAAAATTGATACTTTTTTACTTAGTTTGATTTGTAGAGTA
Source organism: Lactuca serriola (assembly GCF_051521515.1). NCBI lineage: Eukaryota > Viridiplantae > Streptophyta > Magnoliopsida > Asterales > Asteraceae > Lactuca > Lactuca serriola. Next base: position 270,130,233 of record NC_136412.1, on the reverse strand, counting down.
AAATAATGTGATTTGGAAGAACACATAAAAAATTAATCCAATTTTTTTTGACTTGGGTGATGGTAAAATTACCTAACTATCATTAAATATATTTTAAAATTACAATAATCATTTTAAAAATACAACCCTCTAATCTACAACTTAGTTGATATCTTTTCAACGTTGAAAGTTGTTTTCGTTTTTAAAAGGCAAGTCTATGAGAGTTGCATTCGCATAAAACTCTTCCAAGTTGTAAAGTTCTCTCTGTTCCGGAAGAAATATGTGCACTACTATGTCACCTGAAAATATACACAAATCATCTGTCATGTCATGTCATGTCAACACTCATACTGATACTGATACTGTTTCTACGGTTAGTTAGGGCCTAACAGAATCTTTTTTTTTCTCCTTGTATTGGATAAAGTGATGTATGTTACTTTTCTAGATAAAGTAATAAACCGTTTCAATATTGTTACTAAATGACCATTTTACCCTTACAATCCAATAAACGATTTTAACAATGAAGAGTGAAAAAGAAAACCTACCAAAGTCTAACAATGTCCATGAATTCGGTTTTGTATCTCCAGTTGCAAATATCCCATATTGTTTTTCAGCTAGATCATTTATTCTGTTCCTGTGGTAGAAAATAAGATTAGCATTTAGCAAAACAGACTATATTTAAATTTGCACCTCTCATGATGTTATAAAATATAAATTATTTTAAAAATTGTTACCTTATGGCATCAATTTGAGGTCTAGAAAAAGCAGTTGTAATGAGGAAAAACTTTGTCCAATAAACCAGAGGCTTAACAAACAGGAGTTTTATATCTCCACCCTTCACATCACTTGCAATCTTTGCCATTGCCACAGCAACTAAACAAGATTTTTATAAAAAATAGAATACGATAATTAAATTAACAATCTGAAAGTATAGATTTTTATAAGATTAAAAAAATCTGAAGGGCTTACAAGCCAAGCACTCAGCATCATCATCAACATCTGCAACAGGAGATTTTTTGTCATTGCTTTTGTAAACAACCTTCCCATATTTCTTAAACAAGTCATCATACATGTCATCTGTATCTTGACTTGTATTCTGCTTCTGAATCCACAAAAACCAAATAGTTTTGTTTACAAAATTATTAAGTATTGTGAAATTACATGATATTATATCTAATGGAAATGGAATTTAAAAAAAAAAAAAAAAAAAAAAAAAAAAAAAAAAAAAAAAAGGTATCACGAGTTCATACTGCTCCTAGAGCCATTGGGGCAACCACAGAACTCTTCAATGGTCTGTGTATGGATGTGACGAACTTATAGCTCTTGGCTAAATGTGAAGACCTCCATTGATTAGGGTTTGGGGTTAAATGGCAAAACTCATGTGATGTTAAGCTGCTGGAACTGAATCTGACAAATGATGATGAACAAAGTAAGTGTTTGTTAGATTTGAGTTTATTTGTCATGATTTTAAACAACGAAGAAGAATTCCACTTCCACCAAGATGTTTTATGTCTTTTACAATTTAATTTCCATGGGATAATGTTTGTAGAAAGGAGATACCATCGATTCTGAATGTTAAAAGTATTATTTTTTTCAAATTGATATGTGACAAGAGTTTTGTTGCAAGTTTAATGGCAGAATTAATCAAAGGGAAGATCAATGTGTAACTCTATTCTTTGAATCTGAAGACTTGCTCAAACTCTGATGTAGTCAATCAATCGGCACAACTCTTAAATTACGCCGATAAACTTCCGAAACATTTAGAAGATAAGTTCATGCGCATCGAAGTAATAATTGAACGGAGAATTAGGGTTCTTACCTGATTTGAAAGGAAGCAGCGACGGAAGTGGCCATTTTCTTCTCGACAAGACTCCCTAGCGTAGAGGATAGCTTAAATTTCAGAACATTTATCCCTTCCCCATTTCTTTAAAGACGTATGTAACCCTCCTACAAGATCCAAATATCGCTTTTGCCCTTTCACAAGTGTGCTTTGATTATCTCATTTGTGATTTTAAAAGTTTATATTCGTCTTTAATTAATAGGAAACCCCGTTTCACGGGTGTCGGATTCGCCGCTAATATCAAAGAAAACCGACTTATGACAGTATGTAAAAGATGGTGTCATCGTTTAACAGTCGTTCGTCATGAAAGTAAGATGCTATAGTTGGTTGACTATGAAAGTATGATGCCTAAAAATGAAATAAAGTAGAAGCAAATTGAGATCTATTCTCTTTTTAAAACACATATGTTGGATTCTTAAAGCTACACAGATAAACAAAAACACATTCATAATTTAAGTATACATCTTTAATCACTAAAACAAAATGCTTATATCAAAACTTTACAATATGTGATCATGTCATTTGGTTAGAAACAGAAAGATGTAAACAAACGGACAGAGGGTAGATGGGAGAACATCTATTGGTTTAACTTTACTTATATCAAATTGAAGATGTCATCGTGCAGTCCATCACCCCCATCATCCTGAAAATAAAGCAAGATTTGACTTGGCACATAGTTACATAGGAAAGTTTGACTATTGACCAAATGTCTAAAATGCCCTTTATTTTCATCAATAGATACATACCTTGGTAACATATTTGAGACCTTTTTGATAAAGGTAGGAAGCTAGCTACTGATAACAATCGATCCTGGATTGCCTCAATCGTTTCAAGAATATCCATGATGTAGGAAATCATGCCAAGTATAAAAACAAAATAAATAAACAATAAGTAAAATAAAAACTGAATTTGAGATATTTGTAGTCAAATAAACTATATAACAGAGGAAACAAATAGATAAGAAAAATAATCATTTTGGTTTGGGCCTTTAACTTTTAAATAAGGCAAAAGAAATGGGGCTGCTAGGCATAATCCAATATTCAAAGAAAACCCATGCATTTTGTTTCTTGATATTGTTGTTTTTGTTTTGTTTTCTGTTTTTATGAAGAAAAGTCAAATAGTTAGGACTTAGGAGAGATTAACCTGTAAGAAACAGGGAGAGATCGGCTGGAAATTGAGTTAATCCACATCCAAATTCCAAATAAACGTTTCCATTTGACCTTTCATACCCTGTGTTAGTTCAAAGTAAAAAAGCAGTGTTGTAAAAATCTCAATTAGGTCCCGATTAATCTCCGATTAATCCCTAGGCGCTACTCGACCGATTAGAGAGCGCCGAGCGATTAATCCATGCATACAAAATGACTGAAACAGTAGAGCCCGATGAATTTTTAACACTTTAAAGAAGTTATATCTCAATAGATACTATTTGAGGTATGATTAGAATTGTATTTATTATATTAACCTATTTTGTTATGATATTAGTGGTATTTATGAACTTTTATATGATATTAGTCATATTTAATTTTTTAAAATCTAACAAATTAGCAATTAATGTTCCCCGATTAATCTTCGTCTAGCCGATTAATCCCTTAACCTCAGTCCACCCACTAGCTAACGTCGAACGGTTTTTACAACCTTGGTAAAAAGAATATTACACCTAATAAAAATATTCTTGTTAAAGCGTTACAACAATATTATTCTCAAAAGCAATTTTCTATAGAGAATGTCAGAAACATAGTCAAATGACTGAAATTGAAGAAATATACCTTCGTCGATTACATGTGCTTCTTTCTTCATATACTTGAAAATAGAATACATGACTGCTATACTTACTTTGTATGGTACTTGTATCATGTAAATTGTTAGTCAACAATGTCACTCATCAATCGTACAACATCAACCTAGGCCAAAAGGATAATCATATAAGAAAATGTCATTTTTACAAAAATGAAGAGTGTGTGAAAGACCAATCAAGCTTATATCAGTTTTCAAGTAACATAAAGATAGTTAGTGCCAATCCATTAATCATTTGATATAGGAGATTAGATTTGTACCAACGGATATTGATACATCGTAGGAGGTTCTTGTCCACCGAGACTACAGTTTAAAAATCATCAAAGCTTAATTTATTGCCAAAACGTAACATCACATATCGGTTTCACCTGGGCATTTTCACAAATAGTTGGCATGCGTTGTCTATGTATTAGAAACAAATAAGAACAAATAAGCAAGAGATTAAGAAATACCTTTAAATAGAATCCGAAAAAGCTAATCAAAACCCATAGTTGTAATAGCTTTTGTATAGCAGCAGTTCCAAAGTGATAGAGTGAAACATAAGAGATGACTGAAACAACACCTGTAACAGCTTCTTTATCAGACTTTTTCAACATAACAAAATAAAAGCTAGCCAAACTTACAACTAATGATCTAATTAAGCAAAATCATATTTATTGAAGTTTTTATACCTTTCTTCAAGTCGGTAGCTATGACAGTTCCATCTTCCGAAACTTGAACTTTATGCTTTTTCTCGGTTCGTTCATCGGCAATTTGGGTGGTCGAACCACAAACACCATCGGCAATTTTTTGTTCTTCTTCCAACTTACAAACCAGACCTAAGTTAAACCTCAAATTAGGGTTTAAAAAAACAAAATCGTTGTTAATACTGTAAAACCCAACCCCAAAACTTCCATCAAGGTTAACAACAGATTATCAATCCAAAACCTTATGCAAAATCAAGAAAAACCCAATGAAGATTCTTTTTGAAGAACCGAACCAATTTTACAAAATCAGAGCAGAGCGGGAGAAAGAAAGAATAATAAGAAGAAATCAGAGACGTCTGTATGTTGAAGATGACCATAACCATCTTGTAACATTGCTGCAAACACATTGCCCTAAGCACCGGCTCCAACGCTTACGATTCTTAAAGGATCGCCGTCTGTTTTACCCAATAAGTTACGAAGGTCGTCGACTTTAAAAATATATATATTAAATTTATGAATAGAAGTTAAAAAAAGTGTACTTGGTAGACGGTGATGATGGTGGAGAGGAAAGAAACATAGACTGTTGGAGTTTACATAATCGATTTAGAAGACAGTGGTGAACGATCACCTGTAAGGTGGTAGTGGTGAGAAGAAGAATCGAGAGGTGATGGAATAAGAACAGAGTTGAGCCGACTCTTAAGTTTCTAGGCAGGTCGCCGGTGAGGGAGCAGAGGGTAGAAGATGAGCGGTGGTGGAAGGATCGGGAAGTTGAGGAAGAAAGAACATTTCGGGAGGAAAGAAAGGTTCAAGAAGCAGGTGGTGGGGGATTAAACTATAACCATGGTACACTAACTAACCCTATGAATAGTGGTGGGTTAGGTACTGTAGCTAAGGAAGGAGATTTTTAATATATATATATATATATATATATATATATATATATATATATATATATATTATGGATTAAATTAGTGGGATGGTTTATATGTTGTATGTTGTAACAATTGACGAGTTTATTAATTTTATTATGTGCTTGATTTGTGTGGTATAGGGTATATTAAAAAGAAATTAATATCAATTTTTGAATACCATGTAATTGTTAAAGTAATATTTTTATTGAATAAGTATGTAAATGAACCCAAATCACAAAAAATTAGTAATTACATATTTTAAAAATTACAAATTTCTAAATACTTCTTTGAATACAACATTAGATGTCATGTTGCTAAGGTTACCTTCATTGTCTAAAATTAATATTTTCAATATGTCTCTGCAATGCAACATACAACTGCTCATGAGTAAACACTGGTTTTCTCAAAAACAAACCAACATTTGATATCAACTATCCTTGATTTTGGTTTATTGTCATCGCAAAACATACAACAAGTGGAAATTGTCTCCTTTGAAAGGTGAAAGGAATCATTTTATCCGAAGGGGTCAATGACATTCTTGGAATAAACGTACGATTTTCTATATTACTTCCAGAAATTATCTCTATTTATATAACACGCTTACCCAATGATATAACTTGTAGCCTCGTTCCATTACACAAACCGTATTTATGATCAATATTTCTTAATAACACAACCAGAACGCTAACTTTTAATACCAATTTATGAATTGGCAAACTTTAAGGTTTAAGGCCATTTAGAACATCATGCGAGTATAATGATTCGTCAAAGTCATCGTGTAGAAATCCGAATGACAAAGACTATCTGAACTTAAGTATTCTTTTTCTGAAGAATTTGGTAAACATAAAATCTGAATCTTTCATTAATTGATTATGAATATAAATACAAATCCATAGTTGGAAATAAGGAAAGGATAGCAACTAAACTTAGAAAATATAATAACTAATATTTTGGAGATAATAACAAATATTTTGCTCCCCCTCAAGTTGGAGCATGTAAGTCTCGAATGCCCGACTTGCCAAGTAAACTTTTCAACCTGTCTGACCCTAGCCCTTCAGTGAATATGTCAGCTAACTGTTCCTTTGATTGACGCATACTGGTAAAAATTATTAGGACTCAACTAGTTCTCTAATGAAATAACAATCCATTTCCACATGTTTTGTCCGCTCATGGAAAACTGAGTTGTTAGTAATATGCCATGCAGCTTGATTATCACACAAGAGAGATGTTGCCTTCGTAGGAGCTAACCTTAAGATTTTAAGTAACCAACGCATCCATAAAATCTCATTTTGGGAGTTCAAGGCGTGTAAAGTGCCTGAGCTCTTTGGGGTTAAGGAAACCATCGCTATCCGTCACTGGATCACTGACACGGAGAATGCTCAGCGGACGAGTATTTTCCCTGAGGGGGGAAATGTGGGAGTCATATCCTGCCTACTGAGGGACAGAGCACGAGACTGGTGGGAAGAAGTTACTCGAGCTGTAGGGACGGAGACGATGACTGTGATGAAATGGGAGGAATTTTTTTAGAGGGTTCAGAGGGAATTTACACCAACTATCAAGGTGCAACAGTCGTCGAGGGAGTTACAGGACCTTCGCCAGACTACAAAGATTGTGGTAGAGATTACTGCCAAATTCAGGGAGCGAGCATTGTTGGTCCCGCAGTACGCTGCGGACGAGGAGATGAGGAAGACGAGATATCATGATATGTTGAGGGATGATCTCAAGGAGTCTGTGAGCTTTGTGGGGTGCAAGACTCTGAATGATATGATTGAGAAGGCTCGCGAGCGGGAGATTGAGTTGGAGCTCAGGATGAAGCGGAAGCTAGAGCCGGTTCATACAACTGTGGGTTAGGCTAAGAGACCCAAGACCTTCGATACCTACACTAGAGGCCAGCAGGATCGGGGCTGTTGCGCCAAGTGTGGCAAGCCGCACAGTGGAACTTGCTGATCAGCAGGTTCAGGATGTTTTAGTTGTGGCCAGTCGAGCCTACGTGAACAGGGATTGCCCTAAGAGTGCTCTGATTTGCTTTTATTGCAATCAGATCGGCCATAAAAGGCTGATTGTCCGAGGTTGTCTGGGGGAGCAGTGGTGACGCCTGCGCCAGCCACCTTGAGGATTACTAATGGCCGCTAGGGCAAGAAAGAGGCTCCTGTGGTGAAGAGCAGAGATTTTTTGCTGACCACGAATGAGGACCGTGCAGTACCAGATGTAGTTACTGGTATGTGTTTTAACCCTATTTTTTATTGCTTTCTTTGTTTATGCTTATGTTTATTATGATCTTGTATAGGAACCTTTTTGGTCAATTGGTTGCCTGCTTATGTTCTGTTCGATTTGAGGACTACCCGATCCTCTATATCTCTTGCGCTCAACAAGAAGTTTCGAAATGCTCCGGGGACTTTGAATTCCCCTCTAGAGCAAGGTTTTGAAAACCGGACCGGAGACCGAACCGGTCGTCTTACTGGTTCGGTGGTTCAAGTGGTCCAACCGGTCGGACAGGTCTCAAAAACCGGATGATGTCATAATTATATTTAATTATATAAAAATACAAAAAATGAAAAAAATAAATATTTTTTAAAATTTCCGGTTTTGACCGGTTTTACCGGTTCAACCGGACCGGTTTTTACCGGTTCACACGAATACCAGTTTTTTGGCCTTTAAGAACCGGATCCGGGACTGGTTCCCAGTTAAACCGGTCGAACCGGCCGGTTTGGTCCGGTTTTTAAAACATGGCTCTAGAGGTGGAGATTGTGGATGACCATACCGTGAGTGCTTTGAGGGTTTTCCGTGGGTGTGTCCTGAACATGTTTAGTGACAGGTTCTCTATTGATTTGGTGTCGATTCCCTTGAGAGGATTGAAGGTTATCATCGGGATGGATTAATTGGGCGCTAATGGGTCATGATTGATTGCGCGCGGCATCTAGTGAGAGCTCAAACCCCAAGTGAGGGGAAATTGTTTATTACTGCTGAGAGAGCTTTGCATGGGCCAACTTTTTGTTCAGCTACGAGAGCCATGAGAGATCTGCAACAGGGTTGTTTTGGGTTCTTAGCTTATGTTTATGATATGCGGGTTTAGGACATAATAGAGTTGAGTAGGGTACCCATTGTGTGGTATTTTCCTGAGGATTTTCCTAGAGTGCCTCCCAAGAGGCAGGTTGAGTTTCAAATTAATTTGGTACTTGGTGCCGCTCCAATAGCCAAGGTGTCGTATCGCCTGGCACCAACTGAGATGCATGATTTTTCTATGCAGTTGTAGGAGCTGCTAGACAAGGGTTTTATTCGTCTGACCAGTTCTCCGTGGGGAGCACCGATCCTATTTGTGAAGAAGAAAGATGTTTCACATAGAATGTGAATTGAATATTGGGAGTTGAATAAGCTAATAGTAAAGAACTATTACCCACTTCCTAGGATTGACGATTTGTTTTGACCAGCTTCAGGGTGCATCTTGGTTTTCCAAGATTGATTTGCGGTCATGATACCACCAGATGAGATTCAAGGATGAGGATGTATAGAAGACAGCCTTCAGGATTCGTTATGGTCATTACGAGTTCTTGGTGATGCCTTTCGGTCTAACCAATGCACCAGCAGCGTTCATGGATCTCATGAACCAAGTCTACAGTCCGATGTTGTATCGGTATGTGATTGTTTTCATTGATGATATTCTGGTATACTCTAAGACCAAGGAGCAGCACGAGAAACATTTGCGAGAGGTGTTGGAGACCCTAAGGAAGGAGAGGCTTTATGCCAAGTTCTCTAAATGTGAGTTTTGGTTGCACGAGGTGCAGTATCTTGGGCACATCGTCAACATAAGGGAATCTTGGTTGACACGACCAAGATCGAGACTGCGATGCATTAGGAGGTCCGAGGACCGCATCTGAGATTCAGATTTTCTTAGGTCTCGCGGGGTATTATTAGATATTTATCAAAGATTTCTCCAAGATTGTTGTGATATTGACCCGTTTGACAAAGATGAATGTAACCTTTCGATGGGGGCTTGATCAGCAGTTGGATTTTGGGACTCTGAGGAAGAGATTGTGTGAGGCCTTGATTCATATTCTCCCTGAGGGTTTGGATGACTTTTTGGTTTATTGTGACGCCTCCATTTCGGGTTTGGGAGTTGTTCTTATGTAGAGGTGTCACGTGATTGCTTACGCTTCGAGGCAGCTGAAGCCTCATGAAGCGAACTACCCTACACATGATTTGGAGTTGGGGGTCATGGTTTTTTCCCTAAAGATCTAGAGGCACTATCTATATGGGGCCTAGTGCACTATCTACAATGACCATAAAAGTTTGAGGTATTTGATGGACTAGCCGAATTTGAATATACGACAACGAAGATGATTGGATGTGGTAAAGGATTATGATGCGAAATCCTATACCACCTTGGGAAGGCCAATGTGGTGGACGATGATTTGATCCGCAAGGTGGCGAGTACTCCTATCATAGATGTTTGCTTGAGGATGGTTGTCACCTCGCCTCTATTAGATTTGATCAAGGAAGATCAGGTGGAGGGTTTGAAAAAGGAGAATTGGAAGGTTGAGTGGACCAGGGGGGAAATTCCCTTGTTTGTCAAGGACAACAGTGGATTGTTGACTCAGTATGGTAGAGTTGGGTCCCGACATCAGGTTGGGTGAGACAGACAGTTCTGGAGGAGGCACATAAGTCAAAATTGTCTATCCATCCTGGGGCCATGAAGATGTACAGAGATTTGAGGTTGAGTTATTGGTGGCCCTGTATGAAAAGGGAAATAGCTTGGTTTGTTGAGCAATGCCTGACTTGTAGGAAAGTCAAGGCCAAACATAGAGACCCCACGTCAAGATGAAACCTTTACCCATTCCCATATGGAACTGGGAGGAGATCATTATGGATTTCATCACAAAAATTACTAAAGACGACATGTGGTGTTGATTCTATCTGGGTCAACGTGGACAGATTGACCAAGAGTGCGCATTTCATTTTGATTTCTGAGAGCATATCTGCAGAGAAGCTAGCTGATATTTATGTATGGGAGGTGGTAGTTCGGTACGGGGTGCCAATTTCGGTGGCTAGTTGCATTTTAGTACATCAAACCACCCTCAGACCGATAGCCAGAGCGAGTAGACGATCCAGACGCTCGATGATATGCTCCGAGCTTGTGTGTTGGATTTTGGAGGGAGTTGAGATACTTACCTTCCAATGGCCGAGTTATCCTACAATAATAGTTATCATGCTAGTATTGATAGACAAACAATCGAGATGTTGTGTGGGAGGAGCTGCAGGACACCGATTTGTTGGGGCGAGGTTGGTCATCGGGTCATGGGAAGCACTAAGATGGTGTTTAAGACCAACAAGTTTATTCAGCAGGTGCGCAACAGGTTGCAGGTCGTTCAGAGTCGACATAAGAGTTATGTTGATCGACAACATTCAGACCTCGAGTTTTAGGTAGGGGACTTGGTGCCGCTGAAGGTGTCACCTTGGAAAGGTGTCATCCGGTTTCGGAATCATGGCAAGTTAGGCCCTCAGTTTATTGGCCCTTTCAAGATTACTCCTGGGTGGGCAGGGTTGCATACCGGCTGGATTTTCCTGATGAGCTCAGTCAGATCCATAACATTTTCCACATATCTCAGTTGTGGAAGTGTGTATCCGATGATTCAACAATGATTTCGTTGGATGATATTCAGGTGGACGAGCACTTAAGTTACGTGGAAAGGCTGATTGGGATTCTTGACAAAAAAAAAATAAGATTTTGTGTAATAAGGTGGTGAATCCGGCGAGGGTGCAATGACAGCACTGAAAGGGCTCTGAGTAGACGTGGGATCCGAAGGGCGAGATGAGGGAGCACTACCCAGACTTGTTTGTACCAGCAGACTTCAAGGACAAAGTATAATTCAAGTGGGAGAGAGTTGTAACATCCGATTCTAGGTACTATTTCTTTGGTCCTTTAAGTTTAAGATTTTTGGTAAATTTGGTCCCTCATACGTTGGGTGTACGTTTGGTACATTGTGCGTACAAGATCGCTTTGGTCGCGTAGGGTTAACCATGTACGCTAGGCATACGTGGTGTACGTCTGCCTGGTTCAAACCCTAATTTTTAGGGTTTGAACCCTATTTTTTAGGGTTTGAACCCTATTTAAACATCATTATGGCCTTTGTACACCTACCCTCATCAGCCTCCACTGTTCATTGCATCCCATTGAAACCCTAATTCATCCTTTGAGAGTTATTAAGCTTTGGAAGTGATTTTGGGGCATTTTTGTGTGTATTCAAGAAGAAAGAGCTTGGAGACCAAGCATTTGTTGAGGTTAAGCTTTTAGATCCGGAGTCTTCATCAACTTTGGGAGCTAGAGAAGGTATAAAGTTCTTACCTTGATAATTCCTTATGATAGTTTGAGTTTAGGGTTTTTGTGAGCTTTATTTGGTTCCATGGGTTCTCCTTGTGAGTTTGATCAATTCTAGGAGTTAGACATGTTAGATCTCAGCCTCTTTGTTGTTCTTGATGCATAAAAATGTCATCTTGATGGTTGTTATTGGTCCATGCATGAGATTGAAGCCTTATTTATGAACATTGTTGGGCAAATATGGATGTTGGGTTCCATTAACACATGCTAAGGGTTAAAGTTGTCAACTTTATGCATTAGAAACCTAAAATGGACGAGATATGAAAGTTGGACCTTATGGCTGAATAAATTAAGCACTAAATGGCTTAAGGTGGCAAGAAACCCAGTACGATAGGTGTACTAAGTGGTACATTGCGCGCACTGGCCATCGGTTGCGTGCGCCAAACGTATAATGCGTATATCGAGCATACGCCTCGCAGTGGCTTTTGGTCTTCGGTTGGGCTTTAGACTTTTGGGCCTTAGTTAGGTTTTGGGCCTTGGATTGATTAAAGTATGAATGGGCCTCATGATTTTGTTAGTGAACCTTAAGTTGTATGAGTTAGGCCTTTATTGGCCTTATGGGCCATTATTGTGTTATTGGGCCAAGTTTGGTTAGGCCTATTATGAGAAGGGTAAAATGACCTTTTATCCTAGGAGTTTGGGTTTGGAATTTAGACCCACGGTTATGGTTTATAACCTAATTTTGATTAGGATTATTTGTTTATGTTTAGTTTGGGATCTTCCGGTTCTGTAACTGACCATCTAGTTATTTATCAGCAGACTGAGGTGAGTTTTCTCATTGTATCAATGGGTCGAAGGCACCAAGGCCGACCTCTTATTTGTGATATATGATGCTAGATATATTTTTGATATATGTATGAAAGACTAGGATTTGGCCCCTGAAAATTATATGAAAGACCAGGAACTGGCCCCTAGTACCTGTATGGAAGACCGGGATTTGGCCCTTGGCCTGAAAATTACTTGTACGACTATGATTTGGCCCATAACACTAACTTATTTATGCTTGGTATGTGGTACTTTGGGGAAACTCACTAAGCTTTTGTTTCCCATTCACATTTATGGTTTCAGGTACTTCCGGTACTAAGGGGACGACCCGACATGATGGCAAAACATTACTCCCTCACTATTTTCCGCACTTTTTGATATTGTTACTCTGATTATTTGACATTGTTACTATCTTATGGTTTTTGAAAAATTTGATGACTGTAACTCTTGTTTAAAAATGAAATATTTTATCATGGTTTTTAGGCTGTTACAGACTTTGACAGTTGACTTTTGGCATGGGTTAATTTTGTGGTCAAATTTCTATTTTTAGAAGGTAGATTTAGGGTTTACCTTGTGTTGATTGTTAGGAGATGTTTAGCACCCATCATTTGGGATATATATATATATATATATATATATATATATAGAGAGAGAGAGAGGAGAGAGAGAGAGTAGTTTGTTGTGGTCGTCACGGTGTTGAGTTGAGTTATAGTCGACTTTGTGAGTCAGGTGAGTCTCCTCACTATACTCGTAGGTCGAAGGCACTGATGTTGGCTCACTAGAATATGTTATGTAGGATGCTAGCTGTCTTTGTTACTCTTGTATTGTATGTTGGGTTAGGCCCATTGACATGCATGTAGGGTTGGGCCCATTTGCAATAGTAGGTTGGGCACATTGTATGTTGGGCTAGGTCCATTGTATGTCGGGTCATGCCTATGTGTATGTTGGGCTGGCTTCATTGATTAGGAAGGGTTAGGCCTATTATTATGGGTTCGCCCAATGTGCGGGATAGGCTCGATGATATGTATGGTATGTGGTATTTTGGGGAACTCACTAAACTATGTGCTTACAGTTTTATGTTTATGTGTAACATCCCAAAAATAGGAGCCAAAAATTTCATTTTTAAAACATATTCTTAGCGAACCTTAAAAAATAAAATGTTCACTGATCATATGATTTCATAAAAGTTACCGCATGTCTTGAAAAACATTTCATAAAAACATAATAAAGTCAGAGTACAAATTCCCAGGAGGGTCTCATAATGCGAAATACAAGGAGTGTGTGTGTGATAGGCCGCCACCGCGCCAACTCCTTCCTCTTTGAAGAGGTACCTAAAATCAAAACTGAAAACTGTAAGCACGAAGCTTAGTGAGTTCCCCCATCGTACCACATACCATACAATCACATATCATACATACTGTCGGGCAATTCTGGGGTGCTCGACCTACCCGGTACGGCCATTCTGGGGTGCCAACCTACCCGTGTCAAGCCGTTATGGGGTGCTGACTACCCATGTCAAGCCATTATGGGGTGCTGACTACCCTTCGGTCCTAACAACCGATCCTCGGGGACTATTTCACCCCCTACTGCTACTATCACATATATATATATCATAAAATAGCATATAAACATATCATCGCATATTGTCAGACATATCTGGGGTATCTGACCTACCCTTCGGTCCTAACAACCGAACTCTACTACTATCATATATACATATCATGCCAGCATATAATATATCAGGTAGTAGCAAACCTAGATGATATCACAAAGACAATCATCTAACATACAACTCCTACTTGTGGGCCGACATTGTGGCCGTAGACCCACCGCTACTGGAAGGTAACTCACCTCGTAGTAGCTGCTGATCTGCGTGGGAACGGTCTGTCTGCTGCTGCTGCTCCGGAAATCTTCCGGCTGCAATTCCCACCAAACACTTAGTTAAATGCTGCTAATCGACCTCAGGGTAAATGACCATTTACCCCTAACCAAACCAAGAGTCAAAGTCAAAGTCAACTTCCAGTTGACCCGACTCGCCGAGTTGGCCTACCAACTCGCCGAGTCCCTATCCCTTTGTCTGACCATTGTCCCGTCTCTACTCGTCGAGTTTGGCATCGACTCGACGAGTTTTCCTTCTAAACTGATGACCAAACGTCCTTCATCCTACTCGTCGAGTTGTATGAACAACTCGTAGAGTTCGTCTTCATCCAAAGAACACTCTATGCTGAGACTCGCCGAGTTGTATGAACAACTCGCCGAGTCTGTTCCTGAGGCAAGAAGATTGCCTTGAACTTGCCGAGTCATGGAATTGACTCGCCGAGTTACTACATGAGTGAGTCTGGCTTCCAACCCACTGAGTCACATCCTATGACTCACTACTCCAACCCGCAACATGAAAAGGGGAAAAATCGGGGACTCGCGACTCGACTCGCCGAGTCTGCCACATGCAAATACTATACACGCGATTCTGCTTGAATCCAACTCATACCATACATAGATCTGGGTTTCTAGGGCCTGGTTAACATGTAAAGTTTCCAACTTTACGTGTAAATAAACACCAATGAAGATTTTAGGGCTCAAAATGCACTACAAGAGTAGATCTAGGGCTTTCATGCAATATGGCTCCATAAAGGCAGTAGATCCAAGCTCCTGGAGCTCAATCATGCCTAGATCTAGAGGCTAAACAACTTATTACAAACCCTATTAC
The DNA here is from genome assembly GCF_051521515.1 of Lactuca serriola. Taxonomy (NCBI): domain Eukaryota; kingdom Viridiplantae; phylum Streptophyta; class Magnoliopsida; order Asterales; family Asteraceae; genus Lactuca; species Lactuca serriola. The sequence continues at coordinate 270,115,178 of NC_136412.1, read as the reverse complement.
ACAAACAAGCTTGGGGAAAGGCTCAAGAAGGACTTTCATGGAGCTACAAAGGGACAATAAGCATGAAAACAGAGGGAAACTGAGTTATACCTCAAGGAAATCACTGAGATAACACAAGGATGCCTGGCCTCCTTCTTCTCTTCTTGATCTACTCTCCTTCCCTCTCCAAATCTTCAAGAAAACACACCAAAATGCTTCAATCTCACAAGGAACAAGGCTTGGACGAAGTAGAGAGCTCTGAGGGTGAAGGGGGCGAGCTTGGGGGCGGATAAAAGGGTTTAAATAGGGTGCAAAACCTTGAAATTTAGGGTTTCATCAGACAGCGGGGACTCGCCGAGTCCAGAATGTGGACTCGCCGAGTCTCCAACTTAAACGTGCTCCCAAACCCGTCACTACTCGGTGAGTCGGGCCTACATCTCGCCGAGTCTAAGACCAAAATGCAAAATACTTAGGTAAATTTTTACGTACCAGGAAGCAGGTGCTACAAATCTCCCCCACCTATTTTAGACTTCGTCCTTGAAGTCTGCTGCTCGATCCTGAAACAGCTCGGGGTAATGCTCCATCATTTCTTCCACTGGTTCCCAAGTCCATTCCGAACCCTTTCGGTGCTGCCATTGCACCTTTACTAATTCCACCCTCATGTTCCTCAGATCCTTCGACTTCCGATCGAGGATTGTGACTGGGCGCTCAATGTAATTTAGGTTGTCATCAACCTGTATATCCTCCAGTGGCACAACCGCCGAATCATCCACTAGGCACTTTCGCAGCTGGGAGACATGGAAGGTGTTGTGGATCTGACTGAGCTCGGCTGGCAGATCCAGCCTATATGCCACCTTGCCCACCCGGGCTACAACCCTGAACGGACCAATGAATCTTGTGCCCAACTTGCCCCGCTTCCTGAATCGAATGACGCCTTTCCAAGGCGACACTTTCAGGAGAACCATATCCCCGACTTGGAACTCCAGGTCTAATCGACGCTTGTCAGCGTAACTTTTCTGCCGACTCTGCGCAGTCTGAAGCCTGCTTCAAACCTGCTAGATTTTATCGGTCGTCTTGAGCACCACCTCGGTGCTCCCCATGACCCTTTGGCCAACTTCACCCCAACATATCGGGGTCCTGAACCTCAGTCCGTACAACATCTCGAATGGGGGACGGTCAATACTTGTGTGGTAGCTGTTGTTGTACGAGAATTCAGCCAAGGGAAGATAGGTATCCCAACTACCACCGAAGTCTAGCACGCAAGCCCGCAACATATCCTCTAACGTCTGGATGGTCCGCTCGCTCTGACCATCCGTCTGCGGGTGAAAGGCGGTGCTAAAATGCAGACGAGTGTCCAACTCATCATGAAACTTCTTCCAAAACCTGGAAGTGAACCGCACATCTCGATCTGATATCACTGACATTGGCACCCCGTGTCGCGCCACTATCTCCCTGATGTAGATATCGGCCAACTTCTCGGCCGAGATACTCTCCTGAATCAGAATAAAATGGGCACTCTTGGTCAACTGATCCACGATGACCCAAATCGAATCTACTCCACGCGCCATCCTGGGAAGCTTTGTGATGAAATCCATCGTAATATCCTCCCATTTCCATAACGGGATATCCAATGGCTGCATCTTGTCGTGCGGTCTCTGATGCTCGGCCTTGACCTTCCTGCAGGTCAAACACCGCTCGACATACCACGCCACATCCCGCTTCATGCAGGGCCACCAATAGTCTAGATGAAGATCCCTATACATCTTCGTCGCCCCTGGATGAATAGAGAATTGGGATTTGTGCTCCTCCTCCATCAAGATCTGGCGCACGCCTCCGTGATACGACACCCACACCCTACGGTGTAGTGTCAATAACCCTCGGCTATCATAATCGAAGGAGGTGACTTGACCCACTATTCGCTCGCTCTTCCGATGTTCCTCCTTCATAGCCTCCTGCTGAGCTTCCCAAATCTGCTCTAACAGTGGAGTCACCACTGTCATCCTCATACACACATCCCTGATCGGTGCCACCTTACGGCTAAGCGCATCGGCCACCACGTTGGCCTTTCCCGGGTGATAAAGGATCTCGCAATCATAATCCTTCACCACGTCCAACCACCAACGCTACCTCATGTTCAGATTCGGCTGATCCATGAGGTACCTCAAACTCTTATGGTCCGTGTCAATGGTATATCGAACCCCGTAGAGGTAATGCCGCCAAATCTTGAGGGCGAAGACCACTGCCCCCAACTCTAAATCATGCGTCGGGTAGTTCGCCTCGTGAGGCTTCAGCTGCCTCGAGGCATAAGCAATGACATGACCCCTCTGCATCAATATTGCGCCTAAGCCCGAGATGGACGCATCACAATATACCACAAAATCCTCTACGCCCTCGGGCAGGGCTAAGATTGGTGCCTCGCACAATCTCTGTCTCAGAATCTCGAACGTTGCCTGCTGCTCAGGCCCCCATCGAAAGATCACGACCTTCCTAGTCAACCGTGTCAGGGGTACAACTATCTTGGAGAAATCCTGAATGAATATCCGATAGTAGCCTGCTAATCCTAGGAAACTCCGAATCTCGGATGGAGACTTCGGAACCTCCTATCTTATCACGACCTCCACCTTGGCCGGGTCTACAGAAATCCCATTCTGGTTGATGAGGTGCCCAAGAAACTGCACCTCGCGCAACCAAAACTCACATTTGGAGAACTTGGCGTACAAGCTCTCCCTCCTCAAGGTCTCCAAAACCTCTCTCAGATGCTCCTCGTGCTCCTACTGCATCTTGGAATAAACCAAGATGTCATCAATGAAAACTATCATAGATCGATCCAACATCGGTCTACACAAGCGGTTCATGAGGTCCATGAACGCGACAGGAGAATTGGTGAGCCCAAACGGCATCACCACGAACTCATAATGGCCATAACGCGTCCTAAACGCGGTCTTCTGCACATCCTCCTCTTTGACCCTCATTTGATGATATCCTGAACGCAAATTGATCTTGGAGATCCAAGATGCTCCCTGCAACTGGTCAAAGAGGTCATCAATCCTCGGGAGTGGGTAACGGTTCTTCACCGTCACCTTATTCAGCTCCCGGTAATCTATACACATCTGATGCGACCCGTCCTTCTTCTTCACAAATAGGATCGGGGCTCCCCAGGGTGAACTGCTCAGTCGAATAAATCCCTTGTCCAGCAGCTCCTGCAGTTGCATAGACAACTCCTGCATCTCGGGAGGAGCTAACCGATAGGGTGCCTTGGCTATCGGAGCCGCACCAGGAACTAGGTCGATCCTGAACTCTACCTGACGCTTCGGAGGTATCCCAGGAAGCTCCTCCGGGAACACATCAGTATAGTCTCGCACCACTGGAACCTCGCTCACCGTCACCTTACCCGTCTCCCGGGTATCCATAACATACGCGACATATCCCGCGCAACCCTACTGAAGGTAGCGCCTAGCTCTCGCTGCTGAACATACAGTAGGTCCACGCTGTGACCTCTCGCCGTGGATCACCAACTATCCCCCACTTGGGGTCCTGACCCGCACTAACTACTGTGCGCAATCTATCACCGCCCCATTAGGGCTCAACCAATCCATGCCTATAATCACCTTGTTCCCCCGCAAAGGGATGGGAACCAAATCCACCAAATAGCGCTCCTCAAATAACCTTAGGACACAATCCCTGAATACTGTCGACGCTCACACCGATCGATCATTGGCAATCTCTACCTCTAAAGGGCAATCCAACATGCCTGAAGACTCCGTAAACCTCTTGCTAAGCGCAAGGGAAACAAATGATCGGGTGGCACCCGAGTCAAACAACACCTGAACAGGAATACTGTTCACATGGAACGATCCTAACGCATATACACAGAGCACATATCAATATCATAACATCATAAAAATAAGATAGAGGGAAAGAATCATACCCGTCACCACATCGGGTGCGGCGCGAGCCTCCTCTATAGTCAGTTGAAACGCCCGGCTCCTCTGTGACAACCCGAAATTTTCCATTCAAATCAAACCACATCAATCCAATAGAAGTAGAGCTGTTTCAGTGAGAATTCAAACTTTTGGAATAAGTTTGGCAGTATTAGGGTTTTACACCTAAGGAGTTATTAGGAGAGTGGTTGCACTAGGATTTTGTGCAACACTGTAAATCCATTACTCTAGGTCATTAGAAATCCATTCCGAGAATAGAAATATTTTCTGCCAAAAATCTCTGGACTATAAATAGAATTCTGAACCAAATTGGTTCATTATTTGATTTCCAATTAGAGAAAAGCCAAATACTCTCTCACGGATCTTCGGGTTTTCATCCCAGATTGTGAGTCTACTTCCCTAAATGTGTTTTAATGCTTGTTATATGCTTTATAACATTGATTCATGTCCAAAACACAAGATCCGGGAGTTTACCGCCCAAGAACGTTCTTGGGGAGTAAACTCCAAAATCAAGCCTAAAGGCCACATAGTCCCGTTTCCGTGTTAGGCAACTAACTAAGGACCTAGTGTATGATCATTAGAGGCTAGAAACAAATCAAAAGCAAGTAGTTTGAGGAGTTTACGGCCAAGGAACCACCTCTTGGGCCGTAAACTCCAAGTTAAGGGCACAAATGAGTGCCTTGTGATCCCTAGCCTTAGAACAAAAACCTAGAAGCCTTAAGCAAGTGTTCTAGACCAACAAAACAATTAGAAACCCACTTTGGAAGGGAGTTTACGGCCAAGATGCTCCTTAGGCCGTAAACTCCAAGATTTAGGGCCAAAACCCCTTCAAACTCTTCCTAGGGCTTAGTCTTCATTTTTTAGCAAGCACCTTAATGGGTTTAGGACCAAGGAAAATCATGAAAAGCATAAGTGTTTGAGAGTTTACGGCCAAGAGTATTTCTTGGGCCGTAAACTCCTTAAAAGGGGTCAAAGGACACCCTAAACACTTCCATAGGCCAAGAAACTTTTAGGGCAAGTACTTAGAGGAGATATGGACTAGTTAAAATTCTTAGGACCTCATGTGTGAGGGAGTTTACGGCCCAAAGAGTTCTATGGCCGTAAACTCCATCAAATGGTCCCATTTAGTGCCTTAAACCTCCCTTAATCCAAGTATTGAAACCTAGACTTGTTCCTAGAATTGTTAGACACTTGAAAAGACAATAAGAACCCTCCCAAGGGAGTTTACGGCCGTAAACTCCAAGGGAAAAGGGTCTTTGGGCCGTAAACTCCCCAAAGGAGTCAATGTGGTGCCCAAACACTTGTATAGGCCTTGAAACAATTCCCACTAGAGTTGTAGTAATTCAAAGTACCATTCCAAGCCTTGTTTGAGAGTTTACGGCCAGGAGCTTACTCCCCTGGGCCGTAAACTCTAATGATTATGGTCTTTTGACCTTAAACTTCCATTAGGGGAATTGCACTCCTTTATTGCAACCCATTTGCCTCCTAGCACTTGACCAAAAGTGTTGTCCTCGCGCTTAAATGCTATTACTTGTATAATTAGTGTTATAATCACTAATTATTTATATACATATGTCTTCATATGTAATTAGGATCATTGTGTGTGTCTAAGTCATCACTTGACACCAAGCACTTGTCCGATCCTTCCGTACGATAACAGCCCGTTCATTTCCAGTCACATACTGCAGGTGAGTTCATACCCCTTAACTAATGTTTTAAACTATTTCAAATGTTTTATGGGGGGGGGGATACAAGTAGAATCATGCTACTTATTATGTCAATCACATGTGATTAGTAAGTTGGATTATATTACTTATTACATCAATCACATGTGATTAATATACAGCATTCAAAAGATTTGGCTACTCATTAGCCGTTTTACCAAATAGTTTTCCTTCAAAAGATTTTTATAAACATTTTATATGTTTTCAACTACTTATTACACTGTACTTCTTACTCTGTCGTCATATTTCAAACTCATTTACAACTGTGTTTTATCAAACAAATGTTCTTTGTACTTATACTGTTTTATCAAACAAATGTTCTTTGTACTTATACTGTTTTATCAAACAAATGTTCTTTGTACTTATACTGTTTTATCAAACTTATGCCTTCAAATTGTTTTATAGATTGACATCAAGTCGATCTTTCTTTAGACTAATATTTATATTTCAAATGTTACTAAACTTATTTATGCTTTGATATTATAAAATTGCATGCCTCTATATGTATAGTTATATAAGGAATGTTTAAAAGGCTTAGGAAGGCTATCCACCCTATTTCCTTTTCGCGCTTGAGATGTGGTCTGGTGGGATATCGGATACTCGTCCGAAAGTCGTTTAAATATTTGTTATATATCATGTGTACGTATAAAGTCATAAAAGGTCCTTCCAGTTCATCCTATGCCCTTGGGTAGCAAGGGTATACATCCACGTCCATACGTACTTCTTAGATTACTAGTAAGCTACCATATGGGTAGTTCAGGAAGATACTAGAACCAGTACTAGAACGCGATATCATACAATGAGTCAGTTCATTCATGAGTCAATACATATACAGATATACTAGAAACAATACATATACAGATATACTAGAAACAATACATATACAGATATACTAGAACGCTTACGTAACAATACTTGCTAGATAGAGAGAACACATATTTCAGCTAGCACACGTAGAACATTTCAGTACACCAGTGTACAATTTCATGACCACACTTACATGAATACGCTTACATATACATATACATATACATATACATAAAACAGACGTCACTAGGGGCTATAGCTCAGAACCAGTTCAGGATCTAACTATACTGATAAATCACACTACAATTGTGATTGGTATATCGAGTATACATGATCATAGTAATGTGGATGCCCACGGCTTGCATTCATGCAGGGGTCGTGAGTAGGTCCTAAAATCCCTCTGATAGGGGAGCGAAACAGTCTGGGATCTAGACATCACATTATACCTTATCCCTCAAATAAGGCAAGTTGAGTATCGGTGTACTGATATATATACTCATATATATATATCCAAATACTGTGGTACTTGGAAGTATTACCCTAGACTTAAGGTAATAGGTACGGTTGTAGTTCGACACTACACCATAGTACCATTTCTTTCCTATTACATTCACTTAGTGAATTCTTCATAGGGAGCACGGTAATGTAGTTACTACCTGTTGATAAATAGTAGCCCTTTTAGAGCTACAATTTAGTACTACGTTAGTCTTTCCAATACATATGTTAGTGATAACCTCACTTAAACAAAATTGTACAAACTATATTTTTGGATAATGATAGTTATACTTTGGAAAAATACTTACTCTTACAAGAGACACACACACGCAGATCAGTTAAGTCTTAGTAGAAGACTCCTTTTTGTTACTAATAGGAATCATAGGGATTTCTAGGGATTTTCAAACATTTACAGTTGAGCTACAAACATTTTCATACTTATACTAGCTTTCTTTCAAAGTAATGTCATGTCTTAGAAATTATAAGTTTTCACAAATTAAGACACATTAATACTTATGATCTCACCAGCTTTATAGCTGATACTCGCTTTCAAAATTACTTGTATCCTCAGGTCATCATAGACAGGTACCGATGCAAGGAGAAAGGAAGATGAAGCTTATTCAAGACTTATCTTTCATTTTGATTTATGCTTTAGTGTTTATCAAAATTTGACAGAATACAATTGTATAATAATAATTTTATTAATGCAATGGATGATGTTGTTGCTTGTTTACTACTTTACATTGTTGTTGATATTAAACATGACGTCCTCCGCCCCAGAACGTTTCCGCCGTTCTTGGTTTTGGGGTGTGACATCCTCACCGCCGGATCCTCTGCCTTGTCCTGCCGGCCATCTGTAATCCGCAGGGTAGCTGGAGCTGGTGCCTTAACTGGCGCAGATGCTATCAACTGGGGGCAATTGGCCTTCTTGTGGCCCCTCTGGTTGCAGTGGAAGCACAACAACTCAGACGTCTGTATCACAGGTGCAAGGGCGGTACAATCCCTGCTGAAATGCCCCGTCCTGCCGCACTTATAGCAGCCCGACGATCCCAGCCTACATGCCCCCTCATGAGGCCTACCGCATTTCTTGCAGCGGCTCGGTCCTGATTGGCCTTTCGGCCTACCATCTGGTCCTTTGAGCTTCTTCCCCGAAGCCCCTCCTGCATGTCCCTCCTCTGTCTTCCTCTTCCGGATGTGCTCCAAATCTATCTCTCTCTCCCTCGCCCTGGCAATCATAGAGTCCAAGGTAGGGCAAGCTGAAAAACTGACATGCTCTCGAATATCAGCTCGGAGCATGTCATGGTAGCGGGTCCTCCTCATGTTCTCATCACCCGCGTACTGGGGCGCCAACAACGCCCTCTCTTGGAACTTAGCGGTGATCTCCGCCACAGTCTCCGTCGTCTGTCTCATATCTAGGAACTCCCTGGCCAGCTGCCGAAGCTCGACAGCCGGCGCAAACTCTGCCCTGAACCTGGTCACAAAGTCCGACCAGGTCATAGCCTCGACAGCCGAGGCTCCCAACGAGTCACCAACGGACTCCTACCAATCCCTAGCTTGATCTCTCAAACATCCTGCTGCATATCTCACCTTCGACCCCTCAGGGCAGAAGCTAGTCAACTGTGCATACTCAATGTCTACAATCCATCGTCTGGCAGCTATGGGGTCCTTCGCCCCGTGAAAATCCGGCGCACCACTGCCCCGTAAGTCCTTGAAGGACAGTGTGCAAGATCCCGACTGGCCAGATGCCATGTCGCTCCTGAATGCCCGGAGGCGATCCTCCATCATCTCCAATATCCCTTCCTTGATCGACCCGAAGATAATGGGGGCCGACTCAAAGATGCCTTTGGTGATCTCGGACGCGATGAAATCACGTAGCCCCTCATCCACCGGCTCGGAACCTGGTCCCGAACCTGATCCCTCTCCTGAACTGCCAACTGCTAGTCTAGGACGCAATACCACCATTCTGAAACACAGCATAAAAAAACGTCAGGGACACTGATATATCTCGAGGAATCACTACTACCACAAGTTTCCTGGTCTCATCTCAGCTTTCCTTGATTCGAGTACGGATCCTCTGCTTCCAGTAGTACGGGTCCATACTACCTTCCACATATATCCGTACTTTTCTCAAGTACTGCCTTGACTCCACCAAGTCACTATTACTGCTAATAATTTCTGCTACTCCTATCCTAGGCTTGCCCTAGGGAATCCTCTGACTATACCCGACCCAGTCCTCAGCTGCTGAAAGCCTCCTTGTGATGCCAATTAGCCATCACCTGAACACCATCACATGCGGCGAGGCTCAGATAATCCTTCAAGTAAAAGACTCGTCCCTACAATGGTTAGACTCAGACAAGAGCTTCGCAATAGGGCCAAGTCTAGCACTCTGAGATTATTCAACCCTGTTCGCATGTGACGTGACGCATTCACCTAATGGCTAACTCCCATCACTTAGAGTCCCACAAAGCACAAAGCAAGCAGCATTCAGACATAGGAGACTACTCAAGCAATTCCATCCTTATAATGGGAAACTGTACTAGCATACAATGCTAAGCTCATGCTATCAGGCATAACCTAGACAGGCTATCCTACTGCTATTTACTCAATCCTAGCATGCAATTTTCATACACTAAAGCACATAAGGCAGGCACATAGGGCATCACTCCTAGATCCTTAGTCCTATTCTAGCATGTTGTTCTACTTAAACTAATAAACATAACATAAGCTGGTATGGGTACTTTGGGGAATACTTACTTGAGCTCGGCCGGTCGCGCACACCACACACTTTGTTCTTTCTTAAAACCCTTTACTTAGCCTTTTAGAAAACATTTTCTTTTTCAAAATCTTTTAAATCCCTCGATTTGAGTTCAAACACCCCCGAAGGTGTGTCTGAATCCCTCAAACCAGGGCTCTGATACCAACTTGTAACATCCCAAAAATACGAGCCAAAAATTTCATTTTTAAAACATATTCTTAGCGAACCTTAAAAAATAAAATGTTCACTGATCATATCATTTCATAAAAGTTATCGCATGTCTTGAAAAACATTTCATAAAAACATAATAAAGTCAGAGTACAAATTCCCAGGAGGGTCTCATAGTGCGGAATACAAGGAGTGTGTGTGTGATGGGCCGCCACCGCGCCAGCTCCTTCCCCTTCGAAGAAGAGGTACCTAAAATCAAAACTGAAAATTGCAAGCACGAAGCTTAGTGAGTTCCCCCATCATACCATATACCATACAATCACATATCATACATACTGTCGGACAATTCTGGGGTGCTCGACCTACTCGGTACGGCCATTCTGGGGTGCCGACCTACCCATGTCAAGCCGTTCTGGGGTGCTGACTACCCATGTCAAGCCATTCTGAGGTGCTGACTACCCTTCAGTCCTAACAACCGATCCTTGGGGACTATTTCACCCCTACTGCTACTATCACATATATATCATAACATAGCATATAAACATATCATCACATACTGTCAGACATATCTGGGGTATCTGACCTACCCTTCGGTCCTAACAACCGAACTCTACTACTATCACATATACATATCATGCCAGCATATAATATATCAGGTAGTAGCAAACCTAAATGATATCACAAAGACAATCATCTAACATACAACTCCTACTGGTGGGACGACATTGTGGCCGTAGACCCACCGCTACTGGAAGGTAACTCACCTCGTAGTAGCTGCTGATCTGCGTGGGAACGGTCTGTCTGCTGCTGCTGCTCCGGAAATCTTCCGACTGTAATTCCCACCAAACACTTAGTTAAATGCTGCTAATCGACCTCAGGGTAAATGACCATTTACCCCTAACCAAACCAAGAGTCAAAGTCAAAGTCAACTTCCAGTTGACCCGACTCGCCGAGTTGGCCTGCCAACTCGCCGAGTCCCTATCCCTTTGTCTGACCATTGTCCCGTCTCTACTCGTCGAGTTTGGCATCGACTCGACGAGTTTCCCTTCTAAACTGATGGCCAAACGTCCTTCATCCTACTCGCCGAGTTGTATGAACAACTCGCCGAGTTCGTCTTCATCCAAAGAACACTCTATGCTGAGACTCGCCGAGTTGTATGAACAACTCGCCGAGTCTATTCCTGAGGCAAGAAGATTGCCTTGAACTCGCCGAGTCATGAAATTGACTCGCCGAGTTACTACATGAGTGAGTCTGGCTTCCAACCCACTGAGTCACACCCTATGACTCACTACTCCAACCAGCAACATGAAAAGGGGAAAACTCGGGGACTCGCGACTCGACTCGCCGAGTCTGCCACTTGCAAATACTATACATGCGATTATGCTTGAATCCAGCTCTATGCTGAGACTCGCCGAGTTGTATGAACAACTCGCCGAGTCTGTTCCTGAGGCAAGAAGATTGCCTTGAACTCGCCGAGTCATGGCATTGACTCGCTGAGTTACTACATGAGTGAGTCTGGCTTCCAACCCACTGAGTCACACCCTATGACTCACTACTCCAACCCACAACATGAAAAGGGGAAAACTCGGGGACTCGCGACTCGACTCGCCGAGTCAGATGAACGACTCGCCGAGTCTGCCACATGCAAATACTATACACGCGATTCTGCTTGAATCCAGCTCATACCATACATAGATCTGGGTTTCTAGGGCCTGGTTAACACGTAAAGTTTCCAACTTTACGTGTAAATAAACACCAATGAAGATTTTAGGGCTCAAAATGCACTAAAAGAGTAGATCTAGGGCTTTCATGCAATATGGCTCCATAAAGGCAGTAGATCCAAGCTCCTGGAGCTCAATCATGCCTAGATCTAGAGGCTAAACAACTTATTACAAACCCTATTACACAAACAAGCTTGGGGAAAGGCTCAAGAAGGACTTTCATGGAGCTACAAAGGGACAATAAACATGAAAACAGAGGGAAACTGAGTTATACCTCAAGGAAATCACTGAGATAACACAAGGATGCCTGGCCTCCTTCTTCTCTTCTTGATCTACTCTCCTTCCCTCTCCAAATCTTCAAGAAAACACACCAAAATGCTTCAATCTCACAAGGAACAAGGCTTGGACGAAGTAGAGAGCTCTGAGGGTGAAGGGGGCGAGCTTGGGGGGCGGATAAGAGGGTTTAAATAGGGTGCAAACCCTTGAAATTTAGGGTTTCATCAGACAGCGGGGACTCGCCGAGTCCAGAATGTGGACTCGCCGAGTCTCCAACTTAAACGTGCTCCCAAACCCGTCACTACTCGGCGAGTCGGGCCTACAACCCGTCGAGTCTAAGGCCAAAATGCAAAATACTTAGGTAAATTTTTACGTACCAGGAACCAGGTGCTATATATATATATATATATATATATATATATATATATATATATATATATATATATATATATATATATATAGAGAGAGAGAGAGAGAGAGAGAGAGAGAGAAGTTTGTTGTGGTCGGCACGGTGTTGAGTTGAGTTATAGTCGGCTTTGTGAGTCAGGTGAGTCTCCTCACTATACTCGTAGGTTGAAGGCACTGATGTTGGCTCACTAGAATATGTTATGTAGGATGCTAGCTGTCTTTGTTACTTTTGTATTGTATGTTGGGTTAGGCCCATTGACATGCATGTAGGACTGGGCCCATTTGCAATAGTAGGTTGGGCACATTGTATGTTGGGCTAGGCCCATTGTATGTCGGGTCATGCCTATGTGTATGTTGGGCTGGCTTCATTGATTAGGAAGGGTTAGGCCTATTATTATGGGTTCGCCCAATGTGCGGGCTAGGCTCGATGATATGTATGGTATGTGGTATTTTGGGGAACTCACTAAACTTTGTGCTTACAGTTTTATGTTTATGGTTTCAGGTACTTCCAATTCCAAATGGGAGGACGGGGATGTAGTATTTAGGATTTTTACTTTGATGTTTAAATGATGTATTCACTTTGGTTGGTTTTAGAACAACTCGTTTGCATGATTTATTGTTTTAAAAATAAAAATTTATTCGGAATTTTTGGGACGGTATAGTGCTCCTTTTATAACTTATTATCAAAACAAAATCTCGAGGTTTGTTGGCTTGGACTTCCATGTACCAATTTTATGGAAAACAAAAAACCCTAAAAATCATAAAAATACATAAAAAATACTTAGAGATCACAAAACGTTTTTTTGAAAAAAAAATTTTAATTTTTTTTTTCAAAACAAACCCAGCGAATTTATTTTAGAATTTTTTGTTTTCCATAGAACCTAAACATATATAGGGAAGGGTTATTTGAAAAACAAAAAAACAATACAAAACCCTAAAAATCATAAAAATACATAAAAAAAATACTTAGAGATCACAAAACTTTTTTTTTTGTTTTTTTATAGAAAAATCGCAACTTTTTTAATAAAATCGTTGAAAAAAAAATAAAAAATCAATTTTTTAAAAAAAAATTTCAGCAGTTTTATATTAAAAGCTACGATTTTTTCATAAAAAAATTCAAAAAAAAAAGTTTTGTGATCTCTAAGTATTTTTTTATACATTTTTTTATTTTTATTTTTAGGGTTTTTTTTTCCATAATATATATATATATATATATATATATATATATATATATATATATATATATATATATATATATATATATATATATATATATATATATATATATATATATATAGAGGATGTATTGGAGGGTATTGTTATAGGGAAAATGTTAATTGTTTTCTAAGTTATTGTTATAATTTGATACCAGAAAATGGCCTCACGAATTGCTATATATCATGTTGTAAAAAAATTTGATAAACATTATTATTAAAAACTTAAAAAAAGGATACCCAAAAAGTTTATATTAAAAAATAATAAACAATAATTACAATGGAGATTTTTGTATGTTTTGAAAAGTAGGGTTTTTTTTTCATGTCAATTTTCATGAAAGAAAGAAAAGGAACATGCCATCTTTTAAAAAAAAATTGTTAAATAACCTCATTTTGATAAATAAGTTTAAAAATATACTTATTGGATAAATAAAATTTTCAAAAACACCTATTTAATTAAAAACCCACTTTCATAGTTAGTATCGGTGTAATAAAATGTACAAATTAGTGTTTTGTTAAATAGTTCATTTGGCAAAATTGATGTTAATGTGATTTTAATTATATTATTTATATCTCTAAATGCTATTTGATGTTATTTTATAATTATAATATAATTCATGGATTAGATCACTTAATAATTACGAGATGAAGTTGTTTTTTGGCCAAATATTATATGCCTAGCAAAAAGGTAATGAACATGCTAAAGTCACCACCATGGCACCATCCCATCTAGCCAGGAGTTTTTTATTTTGTTGAAATTTAAGAAAAAAGCTTTACCATTGTGAATTTTACTTGATAGCTTATCTATAGGGTAATAGGGGTGACAAATCGAACAATCATATAATGTTTTTAACTTACACGACACATCATAACGTTTTTACATAACACAAACACGACACAAAACGATTTTGTGTTTTATTTCACCAACATGATAAAAACGACAAATATGAAAGCGATAAAATAAAATAAAATTTTAGTTTATTAAATTAAAATTGATCTTATAAAACATGACAGATAAACACGAAAAACATGTCAATATCGTATCGAATCTTGAACACAAACAACACGACACAACATCATATTCTTTTCACTTGACAGTTGACACGAACACAAGCTCGAATTGTATTTTCGTCTCAGTTTAGTTTTATGTAATATATTTTTGTTATATTGTCTAATAGATTGTCACCTTTACGCTAAAAATTAAATTTCGACTATAATCTCATCTAACATGCTAAACACGACCAAAGGTAAAGTTCATATTGACATGTGGGTAGAATTCTGCCACAATAGGCAAAAAGAACGAATAATTCTTTGCCAATAACACACGACTGTCTTGTACGCTTCTTTTAGCTTCTCTACTCACCACAGCAGTCGGCCAGTCGGCCCATGCCCAATTGCCCATCACTAAAAAGACAAAAACCAAGATTCTATCTTATTGTATTTATGGTGTTTACACTTTACAGTGAGCACATTCCACGGATAAAAGATTAAAGTTATTTTGTTCTCTCTACACGTCATCTTCTCATTATTAATGGATAGTTTATGTGACTTCCCCAAGCTTTTATCTTACCTGTTTAATAATTAATGATTATTTCTGTAAGTTTATATACTAGTATCTTTGTTCTTGACTTCTTGTTGACTGAAATTAAAGATATTTACTGATTTCCCATGTGGGTACACGTATAATATATCAGTGCAAGTTGCAACAATGTCTCGAAAACATTGAATTCATATGATAATCTTGTAGTTAGCCGTTAGGTTTAGTGTTCTTGAAAATCTTGATTCTTTGCCCAAAGCTAAAGTCTTGTGCTTCAAAACGATGCTCAGGTGCTTTTCTTCTTCATCTTCTTCTTCTTCTTCAATAAGGGCTGATGAAGTTTAATTGATTCGCATTCCAAAAGGGGTTTTCCAAAACTGGAAATTGATGCGTTAATAATGAAACCAATGGTGATTTTCTTGGTTTTTGGCATGTGGGTGATGGTGGTTGTTGTCAAGGGTAAACCTGGAAATACAACATCATCATCTTCAAGAATGCATAGTGTTGTAAATGTTGGAGCTTTGTTCACTGTGAATTCGGTTATTGGGCGTTCTGTGAAGCCTGCTATTGCAGCTGCCATTGATGACGTCAATTCGAATCCAACTATTCTTGTAGGAACTCGGTTGAATCTTATTTTGCATGACACTAATTGCAGTGGATTTCTCGGCACCATTGGAGCTTTACAACTGATGGAAAACGATGTGGTGGCTGCAATCGGACCACAATCCTCCGGCATAGCCCACGTAATTTCCCACGTCGTCAACGAACTTCACGTACCACTTCTCTCATTCGGTGCAACCGACCCGACACTTTCATCTCTCGAATACCCGTATTTCATCCGCACCACACAAAACGACTACCATCAAATGTCCGCCATAACCGATTTCGTTCTACATTTCGACTGGAAAGAAGTGATCGCCATATTTGTCGACGACGATTACGGCAGAAACGGAATTTCTGCCTTGAGCGACGCCCTTTCCAAGAAACATGCCAAGATTTCTTACAAAGCTTCATTTACTTCAGGTGCATCGGAAAGAGAAATAACTGAACTATTGATCGGAGTCAACTTGAGGGAGTCTAGGGTTTATGTCGTTCACGTGAATCCCGACTCCGGTCTAGAGATTTTCGCCGTTGCAAAAAAGCTCGGGATGATGACGAGTGGTTACATTTGGATTACCACCGATTGGCTTCCGGCGGTTTTGGATTTGTCGGAGCTGCCGGATCCTGACACGATGAATCTCATTCAAGGGGTTGTGTCTTTACGCCAACATACGTCTAGTTCTGATATCAAGAAATCTTTTGGAAAGAAATGGAAGAACATCAAAGAGAAAGAGACATCTAGCTTCAATTCATACGCTCTCTACGCTTACGATTCCGTCTGGCTACTCGCACATGCTCTTGATAAATTCTTGAAATCTGGTAACAGTATCACATTTTCATACGATCCTAAGCTTCGAAACACCAACGGAAGTGAGCTCCGGTTATCTGAACTTCGGATCTTCAACGAAGGAGAGAAGCTTCTCGAAACGATTCTGACCACAACCTTCGTGGGTTTGACCGGCGAGGTGAAGTTTAACGAGGACAAGAACTTGATTCATCCGGCGTATGACATCGTGAACACCGTCGGGACCGGTGTACGGATCATCGGATATTGGTCGAACCATTCGGGTCTCTCGGTTGCCGTTCCTGAATCGCTGTATGCGAAGCCTTCAAATCATTCTCCGGCCGATGAACGTCTTTACAGCGTGATTTGGCCCGGAGAGACGACCAAACCGCCGCGGGGGTGGGTTTTTCCGAACAACGGGACGCCGTTGAGAGTTGCAGTGCCGTATAGGTATAGTTATAAAGAAGTTGTGACGAAAGATAAGTCTCCAGAAGGTGTAAGAGGGTATTGTATTGATGTCTTTGAAGCTGCTGTGAATTTACTTCCTTACCCTGTCCCTCGGAAATACTTTTTATATGGAGATGGTCGAAGAAACCCTAGCTACACCAATCTTGTGAACTCTGTTGCTCAAAACGTAAGTACTTTATTAAATTTTAAAGTGTTAAATCTAATAAATAACAAGTACTTTCATTTATATTATATCGTCTTACTTTCATATCTTACATTGTACTTTCAATTTTTCTTATTATTAAAAAAATTGTGTTTTGAAAATCTATTCAGTTAAAACAGTGAAAATTGTTTTTTTATGAGGATGATGTTGCTATAATTCGGTAGACTTTTAAGAAAAATAAAAGTAGGATGGTATAATAAAGAAATAGATGGAAGTATGTTGTAATATTTTGCATTTAATCCAATTTTAAAAGCGGGTGTTCATTGTTATTTCTGTTTTTCTGTGGGATGTCATACAGTTTGACTTTTTTGAGGTCAAACAATCAAAAATAAAGATTAAAACTTGATTCAAAATCTTTGATATTTCCGAACAGTTTTTTATATCTTGTAACAAGAATTGCGATTCCGGAAAATATTGGTTTTAAATTTATGATAATGACATCTTAAATTTTTGGTTTTGGAAAACATAATTTTGACTTTAAAAGTCAAAAGTGTAAAAGTATAATAACATTATCTTGATTCTCAGACATACGATGCAGCAGTTGGAGATGTTACTATTACTACAAACCGAACAAGGATAGTTGACTTTACACAGCCGTACATGGAATCGGGGCTTGTGATAGTTGTTGCAGTCAAAGAAGCAAAACCACAACCATGGGCATTTCTCAAGCCATTCACAATTGAAATGTGGCTTGTCACCGGTGGATTCTTTCTTTTTGTTGGATGTGTTGTTTGGACTCTTGAGCATCGGTTAAACCATGAATTTCGTGGACCTCCAAGGCAACAAATCATCACAATCTTTTGGTTAGTATCTCATCCAGATATACATGACATGAGATGACAAGTTGATATCACAATCTTCTGGTTAGTATCCTATTCAAATATGCATGACATGACATGACAAATTGATATCACAATCTTCTGGTTAGTATCCCATTCAGATATGTATGACATGACACGACAAGTTGATATCACAATCTTCTAGTTAGTATCCCATCCAGATATGCATGACATGACATGATATAATAAGCTTATATCATTGGTTTGTTCTACTATAAAGGTGAAACAATGTAGGACACTTCGTCTTTGCAAAAAGACATGATTGTCCTCATCCCATCATGGAAAATACTATTAGAAAGATCAATGCAACGTCAACTTATCTCTCGTCTTACAAATCTTAAAAGATCATTGCAGTGCCATGTCATGTTTTTGGCCCTATATAACAATTAAAAAAAATCATTTTTTGTTGTTTTATGAATCTATTTAATTATTAGTTTATTTATTATATTGGTTCGTTGTTATAGTATATAATAAAAATATTTTATTTATTTTCTATCAATACTATTTAACTAACTTGTACATTAGAAAAGAAATGAATAGAAACACAATAATATTTGTTTTTGTTTAATTATATATATTTTAATAAATAATTATATTCGTATTAATATTATTGATTATAAATAATTAAGATAAAAAAAAATAAAGGAGTTGTCATATGTTAAAGTGTCACCGAATGAGGACCACTTTAATTTGAAAGAATGTTGACACTACTACATTCGTGTGGGGGAGTAATAACTAATTGCAAAAGCTGATTACTCTTGTGGTGGTCTAAGAATATGACAAACACCGTTTTTTCTTGAAAATTTTCAGGTTTAGCTTCTCAACGATGTTTTTTTCACACAGTAAGTATAAATGATAAATCTTGATTCTTTGCGTGAAGCATGAAAATTATAGAAAACTAAATTTTTTCACATGCGTATGAAGGAGAGAACACTGTGAGCACAATGGGACGATTCGTACTAATCTTGTGGCTATTTGTGGTGTTGATTATAAATTCAAGTTACACCGCGAGCTTGACATCAATCCTCACAGTACAACAATTGACTTCACGGATTGAAGGGATTGATAGTTTGATCTCAAGCAATGATCCGATTGGAGTTCAAGATGGAACTTTTGCCTATAATTATTTGGTTCGGGATCTTAACATTTTGGAGTCTAGGATCAAACCATTGAGAGATGAGGTCGAATATGTAAATGCACTTCGTTTAGGTCCAAAAGCTGGTGGTGTGGCTGCCATTGTTGATGAGCTTCCTTATATTGAGCTCTTCATGAGGTATACTAAGTGTGAGTTCAGGATCGTTGGTGAAGAGTTTACTAAAAGTGGTTGGGGTTTTGTAAGTTACTTTTTTTAATATGCTTTAATATTTCATATCAATTTCAAAGATGAAAATTTAGTTGGATTGACTTGAAGAAATCCAAATTGCATGCACCACAGGCATTCCAGAGAGACTCTCCTCTAGCAGTGGATTTATCAACAGCCATCCTCCAACTTTCAGAAAATGGAGACTTACAAAGAATTCATGACAAATGGCTATCTTTAGCTTCATGTTCATCTCAAACTACCCAAGTGGAAGAGACTAGTAGCCTCTCTCTTAACAACTTCTGGGGCCTGTTTTTGATCTGTGGTGTTGCATGCTTCATTTCTCTCAGCATCTTCTTCTGCAGTATATTGTGTCAATATCTTCGGTTTATTCCTCATGATGAAGAAGCTCATGATCATGAGACTGTGGAGCCACCCTCACAAACACCACGCACTGGCAGACGATCTCTTCGTGGCATCAGCTTTAAGGATTTGGTTGATTTTTATGATAGAAAAGAGGCGGAGATTAAGGAAATGGTTAGGAGAAACAGGAGGCATGCTAGTAGGGACTCGGATGAGCATAATAGTTCATCTTCCTAATTAAAATGGTGTTCTTTTGGTTTTGTTTTTGTTTTTGATTTATATGAATCTGCTGCGTGCCCTTATCATGTACATATATGGCTGAAAGTTAAACTATGAGAGAATTAATTGCAGGTATACGGAATGTATTTCGGTTAGTTTTTCTTTTAGGGAATTATATTTGAGACTAATGTTTAAAGGCTTGTATTATAAGCAGAGTAAATTACAAGCTTGATGTGTTGTGAGCTTATAACCTTTGTTTTCGATATGGCCTTCAAACGGATTTTGTTGTTGTTTTTGATCCATGTGGTTTGATTTCGTTTTAGCTTTGGTTATTATCATATAATGCCACGAAAATACAACATACAACTAATGTCTCATGAGAGCATAGAGGTAATATTTAATAACTAGTTCCCATCGTCATAAGGTTTCCTAAGCGCATTTATATTATACTAACTTTATGTGGATTTGACCCATATACAACAGATGAATATACGAATTGTCAAGTCTAATGCAAGATCTTTGCTCGTGTGGATACCAATATAGGTAATCAACATATTTGATCATAAATTTCCACATCAAATGCTTCATTGTTAACTAGAATGTATTTTTTTTAACATGTTAAAGTTAAATGTGTACCTTAATTTAGTTTTGAAATGACTTAATTTTTGGAATTATTTGTCATAAATTGTTTCAATCTTCATCTCAGTTTTAGGTTGTTTGCTAGCAACCCTAAAATTAGGGGTGTCAAATCAGACAGTCGTGTTGTGTTTTTGTTGGACACGACAAAATTTTATGTAACACGACAAGATATGATGTTGTATTTATTTTCATTAACACAAAAATGAATCAATTAAAACATAACATGCCACACGATAAAGATAACATAATACAATTATTAGTTTATTTAATAATTGGCAAGTAAGAGCTAGCCTTGGAAGCAACAACTAACTTCAGTTCAACAACTTTGGTGGCCCATGGCTCTATAAGCGCAACTACCACGACGATCCATCATCCCTTTAAGACTTGTGGGAGTGGTGATGTGACATCCCCAATTTTTCCTGCTAATTAATTTTTTTCTTTATGCTTACTTAAAACATAGTATTTTTTTATTAATGTGGAGATTGTCCCAAAATGTTATTAATGTGAAATGATATAGATATCAAAAACATTTCTGAAGAAACGATTATCATTGATATTCGAAAGCTTGACATGTCGTAATTGATACAAAAACATAATCATAAACTAGTATTTACAGGTCTTACATTGATTTATTTCATGGCCTAAAACTCCTTAAATCTCTCAACAGATTTAAACATCCATATTCTTGAACCTTCGTACCATTACTTGTGATATAAAGAAACTAAGTGGGCCAGGTTTGGGAGCTTGATGAGCATATAAGATTTTCAACTCACAATATTATAATCTTTTAAATATATATTTCACAGAAATCAAATATCCCAATTACTCATTCCCGTTATCCTCACTTCCTGATCCTAAAATAAGGATTTCAAGGGACCTATCGTAAGGATCTTTATAAACAACGAGTAAGCAATACTACTTCAGGGATTCCGTTAGCAATAAGTGTCAATGAGGCAACCATATGGGGGATGGAGGACAAAAAATGAACGCATAGTTAATTAACACGTACAGGTGATGAGTCTGCCAATGTTCCACTTGACTACCTAGAATAGCCAGTGGTGGTAATCTATACTCCTTTAGATGATTGTGCACAACAATACGCTATTACTATGATCACATCTTATTATCTCGCACATCCCTTCACTAACTAATACTTCCCTAGATGACTATGCACAACGGTATGACAATACTATGGTCACAACATTTTATTATTGTTTCACACATCCTTTCACTGACTAATACCTTCCTATCAAACCTCTCATTTATTATTTCACATAATCCTTCACTACCAAATCACATTTTAAGTATGATAAATAATTAAATATACAGTTTAATCAAGTAATAACCATATCATGTTGCACAAATATATTAAACACAACTAAATAACACACATAACATTTAAGCATTTAGAATACTTGTATCTATGTGTAAGTTGAACGTAACTATGCACTCACTTGATAAAAGTGGGTGGCAGGTGATTCCGACAACACTTCACCTACCACCCTAGCTTTTCCTTTTGAAAATCCTAGGTAAAAATATCACTAAGTCTTAGTCTTACATTCCTTATGACTAATGATAGTCTAGATTCCTCAGCAATCCTGTTGTCTACAACAAGATCTATCAAGTAAGCAACAACAAGGTACGATTATATCGTAGGCAGGGTCCGTTTGGTATATAGAGTATACAGTTTGGAAATCCTACTTTAAACACTTCACTAGATCTAACATAAACATCACTCGAGTAAAAGATCAAACAACAACGGACTAAGTATAATCTCGTATATGACGACTAAACTCATTCGGGGGCAATATCGTATGTGACGATCAATCTCTTTCTCAACCTGTTGACTTAACGGTTTGACCGTTCCACTCGTGCTTCTTGAAAGGAAAGAAAGAGCTCAACTGTTAAGGAGAGGGAGTACTGAGCTACACTCATTATGCCAGACCATTCTGACTCATAAGTCACTTTTATTCATATTCAATTCATTAGGCGAGTGTGAAACTAAGAAAGATAGATGTGCTTAAGGCGCAAGCAAACTGTGCACACTAAGAGAAGAGGAGAGATTTTCGCAATGACTACCACAAGAAAGCTGCCCCCTCTCTCTAAAAGGGCCCGTCACTTCGTTTGTACCTTCTTGTCTTAGGCTTGCAACTTCACTTACTTTATGGCCTTGCTGCCTTTTTATAGCAGAAGCTATATCTGGTCTAATACGGTATAGTACAATACGAGACAATGGAATGTAATGGAATAGATGGTAGAGGGTTGCCTGCGCCCAAAAGCGATGATTCACTTGTCCCCTTGTCCATAGGGACCTCGTGGCATACAACCGAAACGACTCCCGCTAGATAGCCGCCCCTTTCTCTCTTTTTACAGCCTTGTAAGGCCGGCTTTCTTCGAATGCTTAAGCACTTCTTTCTCATATCGATCATTCAATATCCTTGACTTTTCAATAAGGGGCGCGTTAGCTAGGCCGTTTTCTTGCATGAGTGCTAGCGCGCGCCTGTAAGTAGATCAATCATTATTTTGACATGGAATAACTGATTAATCTTATTTATAGATTCATAATAATGACTATGAATATCAATATAAGTTACACTTGAAGTAAAACAAATGCACCTTAACTTATAGAGTTTCTTTACAAAATTCTAAAAAGTCGCAGGCAGAACTCCGACCCAAAAGCTTCTTTTCGTCGGGCTCCTAGATACTTCAGGACCTCACTAAAATACTCAGAAGTCCGGAAAAGTTGGACTCCAAAGATTAGACAGATTTCAGAGAGAATATGAAAAATGTGTGAGGAATGAGTGAGCAATTTGCAACATATTTATAGCAAATACAGGGGGAGTCACACACTCGAATGGGCGCGTCGCGCCTATTGATGACATTGATCCTCCCTTTGGCTGCCATGTGTCATTGCCTCAGTGGTCCACCACGCCCTTTTCTAAAAGATGCCATGTGTCACCAATCTATGGTGCAACGTATCCCAATCTCATGGTGCCACATCAACTTGTCTCACTGAGGAGTCGGTTATCCTACACAGCCAAGTGGCGCCTCCTGGTGGTGCCACATCATCACAGCAAACATTTTCTCGAAATCTTCAAACGACAATATGTTTCGCATACGAGCTATGTTTTCGATGTTCCTTATATCCCCAGAATCCTCTTGACGATCTATACAACTTTCCTTAATGTTTCAACAACTAATTAACACTCTATTTTGAATTCTTATTTTAATAGAGATTAGACTGTTAACGTCTGTGCGAAAATCATAACTCCTTATGAACTTTGTTCTCGACTGTCTTTATATCGACGGGTTCATATTTACGAGATATTCAACTCTCGTTTAGATTGTTTTGGGCTTTGGCTAACACTCAACCCGTCTAAATTTTGATTTTTGTGTCGCACACTGCTATACCGAAACTTCGAAAATCATAACTTCCACATACGAAATCAGATTTAGGCATTGTTTATACGTATGCTCTAGCTTTTACGACTACTACGACTTTCATTTAGATTACTTAGGATAATAAGCAACCTATCTTCGATTCGTATTTTGCGACATACTTTGTCGTATAGGGCTGAACGCAAAACTTCGAACAATCATAACTTCGTCATCACGAATACTACAACCCTCATCAAGATTATTTATATAAAATAATCTTTTGTTTAAAACATTTATTTATCGCTTGTACAACGTATGAAGAATAATTATTACTTATTATATCTTAAATCTCTAGCCCGAATTTGTAGGAATTACAATTATCTCCCCTTAGGATGATTACGTCCCGTAATCATCAGAAAAACAAGGTTGGATCCTGCAAGTAAGGATTGTTTCTTTATGGCTAAATCATCTTTCTATCACTAAGTGTTTAAAGGTCACAATTTACGAACTTACCTGTTTCATATTCCCTTTTACAATGATCGTAACTCTTATGCCTTTCTTAATGGGTATCAAGCTCTTGTACATCTTAGCTGTTGGCGGTGCTCAAACTTGCACCCACTCTTCATCCTCTGTTGGAACTTTAGTCCTAACTTTTGAGTTACAAACTCGACCTTCATCATAGATTCTTGCTCCTTCTCAAACAGACTCAACCTATGATAAGGTCTTTGCATTGAATACCATAACAGATAGAATGATCACACTCTATTGATCTTCCATCACATGATACAATGGTTAGAATCAGGTCTCTATGAGTTAAACTCTAGCACAGAAGACACCTTCCTTCATGTTCTAATGTAGTACAACCACATCATAGCAAGTAGCATTTCTAGTTGCTGGTTTCTCAGCCTTAACGACGGATGTAATAATTCTATCACTTTGACTATCTTTTCCTTCAATCTTTTGACTAAATTTAGATACTACATCGAACATGGTTCTCTGAACCGAGTAACTTACTTCGCATATTTATCTTAATTGACTCGATTCGATATGACCACTAGGGTCAGAATAACATTCATTTTTTTAGTCATTACCCAAACAATGGTAATGGTAGATACAAACGAAACAAACTCTACTACTAGTTCCTTAGTAAATTTATGGCTTGTAACACTTGATAATTTGGTATGTTTCCTTTAGCCCTCTTGATATAAAAATCATCTCATTATAGTCCCTAGCTAGTACGCGGGGCGTACTCTATGAGTACGCTTAGCATACTAGCCCGCTTTTGGATCGCGCATGCACTCATGTACGTTGGGCGCACATGGGAGTATGCACGGCGTACACAAGGCAGGGGCAAACCCTAAATTTTAGGGTTTGTACCCTATTTGAACAACTTATAACACCTTTGGACATTTTATTGATCAACCTCCATCACCCTATACCCTAAGAACGAAATCATAAGTGCCTTTTGTGAGTTTTGAGCTTGAATGTGAGATTTTGTGGTGTCTTGGTGAAAGTAGAAGAAAATGAACACTTGGAGGTTGCTTGGGAGTAGCTTGAGCTTGTAGATCCAAAGTCATCTTCATCTTAGCAAGTCATTTGAGGTAAAAATCTCCCATCTTGATGATTATATGTGCTAGATCCAACTTAGGGTGTTATTTATGCATTTGTGAGTCTTTTGAGCTAAAGTTGAGTTTATGATCTACTCTAAATGCTGTGGATGTTAGATATTAGATCCATTGGGGTCCCTTGTCCATAAAAATGTAATCTTTATAGGAGATATGGGTCTATGAAAGTGTTCAATATTCTTATTAAGATTCTTTTTGAGTTTTGGGCCTTATTAAATCATGTATGGGTGTAAAGTTGTCAACTTTACGCGTTAAGTAACCTTCTACAATTAGATCTTCAAGCTTGGCATGTTAGCTTAACCGAATAAGTGCTTAATGAGTTAGGTTGGTTGCCTGCCAAGTAAGCGGGGCATACTCAGCTCGTACGCTGAGCATATTGGCCTCGGATAGAGTATGCCAAGAATAACTCTAAGTAGGCCCAGCATACTTAGATGTTTGATTTTTGGGTTGACTTCCTCAGGTTTGGGCTTCTAGGGTTTAGGCCTTGTTGGGCCATTGAGCTTCTGACTTTGTGCCATGGATAGACTATGAACTTTCTTGGGTTTACGTCCATGATAATATTTGGGCCCAATTTAGAAGTTGGGCCTTATTGGGCCTTGGGATGCCATTTAGGAAATTAGGCCTTTTGAGCAAACAGGTTGGGTCTTGGTTATGAGCCAAGTAAGAAAAAGGGTAAAATGGTCTTTTACCATGGATATTGGACAAGTAACTTAGATACTTGATTATGGGCCGAGATCCAATTATTAATTGGATATTTATTTGATGACGTTAGCGCGGGGATTTCCCAGACCAATAAATTGAGATTTTTTCTAGGAGATTGTGCAGCTTGAGGTGAGTTTCCTCACTGTGTTTAGCGGGTCGAAGGTACCAATTCCGACCCACAGTTTATTATGTTTAGGATGCTAGTTATATGCATGAGTCTTGCATGTATTTATATGTTATATGTATACCGAGCGGGTCCCGATGTCAGGCGGGGCCTGATGACTAACATATTTGTTCCGAGCGGGGCCCGATGACGGGCGGGGCCCATTATATGTTTGATATGTGGATTCAAACATACCCTCAGGTGTGTCTAAACTCAAACGGAGGGTTTGGTAGAAATTCTTCAAAAAGAAATGTTTTATAAAAAGGGTTTCTAATAAAAGAAAAGGGTGTGGTGTATGCAATCGACCAAGCTCAAGTAAGTTTTCCCAAAATACCCATACATGTTTTATGATATGCTTTGATTTATGAATATGCGAATCGCATGCTAGTTAGGGCTAAGGATCTGCTTAGGATTTTCCTGATAGAATGCTAGGATAGATGCCTTTATATGCCTATTGTATGAGTGTGTAGACTTGCATGCTAATACTGATTAATCAGTGATAGGATGGCCTGATTAGGTTTATGCTTGTTCCGATTATTCAATCCTCGAATGCTGCTTACTTTGTGCTTTTAGGAGTTCTCATTAACTTCAACTAACTAAGAAGTGAATACACAAATCTTGTCTGAGTCCAATTGTTGTAGTGTGAGACCTTTCATACGAAGAATTATTTGGTATTGGTGATATGTAATTGTATTCGTGAGCTAGTTAAAGGGTGTTAGTGAAAGTTCCTTCTACAGGTGATGGTGTAAAGTGGTGTGGTGGTTGCCCTAGGAAAACTTAAGAAGAGATTTAATGCTGGGAGCTTTGTCTTATGGAGGATTGTATGTATAGATAAGGAGTGACTTGGAGGATTCAAAGCAATCCTTGATGAAAGTACGGATAGATGCGGAAGGTAGTATGGGCCCGTACTATTGGAAGTAGAGGATCCGTACTCGAGTAAAGGAGATATACGATGATACCAGGAAGCCTTTAGAGTATGAGACTCCTCAATGTTATTTATGCGTGTTCTGATAGTTTGAAGGGTCTATTTTTAGTGTGGTGACTCTTCGAAGCAGACCAGTTAGTGGTTCTGGTACTGGTGAGGTTTCGAGCTCGACTTCTAGAGTTGGGTAGTTGGATGATTAGATGCAGGAGTTCATTTCGTCTGAGATTACCCATAACATACTTGAGCAGACTCCTGTGATCTTTAGTGCGGTCAAGGAGGGCATTTGGGAGATTCTTTTTGAGCGTTTGAGCACTTTTCAGATTGAGGTGGTGGCATTGATGGGGGCTCGCATGTTGACCTTCCGTGAGTTCCAAGCATGTAGGGCTCCGGAGTACTTCGGGGAGAAGGACCTGATCGCGAGTAGACGATGGTCAGCAGATGTCGTTAATGCCTTCTACACTAGCAGTTTTCCCGATGGGGAAAAGGTCAGACTTGTTTTTTCTCTTGTAAAAGACAGAGCTTGATATTGTTGGGAGGAAGTTGGGCGCTCTGTGGGTGATGAGGCGGTTGATTCGATGACATGGGATAACTTTGTGACTAGATTTCGAGCTTAGTTTGCACCGATGATTGAGGTGCAGTAGTTGGCATGGGAGTTCTAGGACCTTCGCCAGACTAATGAGAGAGTGGTTGAGATCACTAATATGTTCCGCGAGAGAACGTTGTTGGTCCTGCAATATGTCACACCCCGAACCGAGTAAACGGCGAAAACTTCCGGAGGCGGATGACGTCATGTACAATATCATAACAACTGCATAATAGAGATCAAACCTTTACGAACATTGTATTGATATTTTAGTATTTACATTGTATTTGAATCATTGTTTGACTCCAAAAGCATACAACAAAATATAAGACGTAACATTTCTAAGCTCCGTCTTCACCAAAACCTGTGTGGGTACTTGTCTACTGATTTATGAGAATACAAGTGATTTTGAAAATAGTGTCAACACTTAAGTTGGTGAGTTCATAAGCGTTTGTATAAGAAATTTGTTGTTTTTCCTTATAAATTGTATGAGTGTGCTGCCAGAAAATCTAATATTTTCTTGTAAAATGATTTGTAGTCTTAATACCCTAAGACCGAAAATGTATGAATATCTTAGGACTTGTAAGTAGTGTAATGTAGTTTTATGTTTTTATAAAACTATTTGAATGTATGTTTTACCGAAATGTAAGCAGTATTGTACTATATATATATATATATATATATATATATATATATATATATATATATATATATATATTGGGAGATGATCAAATGGGAACACTTAAAAGGTTGAAAACGCAACAACAGATGTAGACCAATCATTCCATAAGGGCGTAAAATGAATTTTACAATGTAATTAAATATGGATAATTAATTAATTCCTAGAATCATGGGGTGCTATCAATTAATTGATTTTTTTTTACCTAAATACTAGAAATGAATTTAATCTATTTTTAATCAATAAGATTATTAAAAAAAACGTTTTTACCATGATTAAAAAATGTTTATTTTTTTAATTTTTTTTACTAGTATATCAAAAAGATTGATGAATTAATCATTTCAACCGAATATATTTAATCATACAAAAATAAAAACATATTTGTAGTCATATACGAATCCATAATAATCGTGAATGAATAGATGAATTAAGTTATAATATTAAACGAATATAACACAATTTATAGAGAAAGATTACAATACAACTATAATCATAAATAAATAAAACATATTGGATTATACATCTATTCATAAATAATAACACAAAAAGTTACAATGTAATACATATCTATTTTTCTATAATCACATTTGAATACAACATAAAAAAATTATAATAAAAATAATTAATTATTATTATTATATAATCATAATGAATAAGACATGATCTTTTCCACTTTGTATTGTTTGGTTGTATACTAGCACTCTAACATTCCGTTTGTAGAAGCATCTCGATTTCCTCTACACACTGTCAAATAAAGAAATAAATATTGTTAACAATCAACTAAATGAAAAAGATTTAGAAAAACACATGTGACATCAAATTATATATGAAGAGACATGAAGAAAGTATAAAATGCATATGAAATCCTATAATTGTAATTATATTCATATATATATATATATATATATATATATATATATATATATATATCATTAATCACAAATGAATACACTTCTAATCATAATCAATACCACTCTAACCTTAAATGAATACCATAGCTCCTGATCCCATGAGGCGCATGACAAAACCCATTGCTGACTTAGAGAATGTCACAAATGAGATCAGAATTACTGATTATACTCTTTAGGAATAACAACTTATATACTATTCTAGATATAATAGGTTTTGTTGAAAATATAAAATGAAAAATACACTAAGCATTTCATCAAACAGGTTGTATGCATACAAAATATGCAACAATTTGAAACTATTATCTGGTTTTTTAG
Organism: Lactuca serriola; assembly: GCF_051521515.1. Classification (NCBI taxonomy): domain Eukaryota; kingdom Viridiplantae; phylum Streptophyta; class Magnoliopsida; order Asterales; family Asteraceae; genus Lactuca; species Lactuca serriola. The sequence continues at coordinate 270,085,458 of NC_136412.1, read as the reverse complement.
GCTCATCACGCCATGCCATCTGCATATCTAGAAGCTTAGATAAAGTAACTATATCTTCTGCAGGACGCTAGCCTCCATGTACTCCATTTTCATCAACCAAAGATCCAACTCCTTCCTAAAAGTAATGTAAATAGTTAAACAAATCTGAAAATCCCTAACGAAGTAATCACATCACCCATATTATGTTGGATTTCAAAAGTAATGTTGATGAAATTAAAGCAAGTAAAGAGAAAAACCCTAAACGATCCGTGTAAGTTCAAGGATTGAAGTAGCCAGTTATAGCCATTGGTTGAATTGAAGGGGATAGGCTCAGGATGGAGGTCCTTCTTCTACTATTCCCCAAAGTATATGCAAATCAGTGGTTGTAAGCATCTCAGGAGCTTCCCATGACAATATTTGCATCTCAGGTACGACGGAGACGGGTCAAAGGTGGATATAGACGCCTCAACGGTCGGGGAAGTCAACGTCCTGCAACCATATTCGGTGAAGCTTGCGTTGGCGGGTCTAGCGCAACTGAAGGAGGCGGCGACGTTGCATATTGGTGTTCTCGCAATTAGGGCTACGGAAATTGTTTGAGAGGGGGATAAATAAGGAGACAACAATATTTTATGGAAATAAGAGTGGGAATGAGAAATTATAGGATTGACCTAAATTTCAATTACTATTATACCCTTTTTCCATTTTAAAAGTTACACTTTACTACCAATAGTTTTAGAATTAACTTAAATTATCCGTTTGATAATAGCCTTAGATTTGAATATTTAGATGATTCAGATGTGTTCTCGCGTTCTCAACCTTTTTGGTGTTCTCAATTGATCCTACTCCTATATATATATATATATATATATATATATATATATATATATATATATATATATATATATATATATATATATAGTGTATTGTAGTTGTATCTGGGTAAAAATCCTTTGCACGTATGTATCTGGAATTACCAGTTGTACTGTAAAATAGTGTAGTTTTATCTAAATAAAACCATTTGAAGGTATGAATGTAAACCAAACGTATTTTTAATACCCAATTGTGAGTTATTATAACCATGCTAATGACCTAGATGGCATGTACGCCGTTCTTCAGACGTCGAAATCGGTAGGACATTTGTCACCCCAGACCTGCCGGTCTAGCTGTTGCAAGCAGTTTAGGTGCGGGATTGTCAGTCTCGTATAGATCTATACACAAGTGTCATGCTCTCCCTCTAGGAGTCTCTGGTTATAATACAAGACTTTTATTGGTACTTAGGTAAGTACTTGAAGATAATGTCTCACAAAGCTATATTAACGGTTTACGTATAGTGTAGTGAAATTCCTTTTTTTTTCTTGTAATGTTTGTATGTAAATGTTTACATAGTATGAAAAATAATTACTCTGTTAAATAATCATTTTACGTGCCCCCAACCGTGTAAAATAGTGTGTATGTTCCATAAACTATACATATTATAGTTTATATAAATGTTTTGTTGAAATGATGAACCCTTTGTATATTATTATCAAATTTGCCATGATAATAAATTGGAAAAAAAATATTTATATATGTTCGTTTATATAATTATACCCTTTTTTGCTCATCATGTTACTAAAGAGTTAAAGTTTTACTGTATCAAATTTGTACCCATGTGTATATTTATATTTTTGTAAAAATATAAATGTAACGGTTTGTATATTAAGACAATTTATCGTGTGTTTTACTTGTATTCCCCCCTAAAACATATAAAAATCGTGAAAATTGTAGGGGTATGAACTCACATCGGGTGTGTTCTTGGCTGGATAATGAAGTAATAGCGATGATACTCGGGTTAGAACAGATGTAAATAATCGTATCCTAATAATATTTATACAGGATATTGCATGTAAATTAGTGAAATAACAATTTGAAGTGTTAGACAACATTAGGTTATGTAAGGATACTTACAATATATCCTTGGAATGAACTTAGTTTCCTGGGAAATTTGATGAATGTTTGAAGATGTTTTTAAGAAATTATGAAGATTTGAAGATATCCTGGGCAATGATATGAAGGTATGACGGTTTACTTATGATTTTTGAGAGAAAAAGTGAGGAGATTTTGAGTGAAATGTGAGAAATGAGCTTGTGTTTTCTATTTGAGCATATAAATATGGGGATAAATTGATGTGATAGGCGCATATGGAAGTGTATTTTATCATTTTGGGATGTGTGCCACCGATTAGAAAATGTGTTCTCGGCTTATCTTCCAAACTGAGATCCTTGATTTCGGTCTAAATGAGCAGCCGAGAACTGCAAGTCTTCGGTCCAAAGGAGTTCTCGGTGAGGTGGTTCTCGGTCATGAGAGGGTTCTCGGCTAGGGGTTCTCGGTCTAGGCTTGGGGTTTTTGGTGCTAATTGCTTCATGAAAGGGATTTCGGTTTTGGTGGGATTTGATTCCAAAAACCGAAAACTCATATATTACATTATTTTATTTTAACTATTTGATTTTTGTTGGAACAATTGACTTTTATTGACCCAAAATAACCAGTTGTTACACAGTATGTGGCGGATGAGAAGATGAAGAAGGCGAGATACCATGAGATGTTGAAGAGTGATATTTGGCAGTTCATGAGCCGATCCAGTTGCAAGATACTGGATGATATGATTACGAGAGCTAAAGTGAGGGAGATTGATCTAGAGATGGAGAGGAAGAGGAAGCCAAACCAGGCTCATGTTTCAGGGGGTTCGGGCCAGCAGGGTCGGAGCCGTTGTGTAACATCCATAAAAATTTTATACTTTTAAAATAAACCCCAAAATCACCGTTGTTTACAAATTGTTTTCAAAATAAATTTCACATCAGAGTTTTCCCAAAATCGTAAAAACAGAATATGAGGAGGTACACGATCATGCCTTCGACTTCCTGCGAACCTCTGAAGTACCTGAAACATAACCCAAAACTGTAAGCCCGAAGCTTAGTGAGTTTCCCCCAAGATACTAGTACATAACAAATAGTATAAAAATAATATCTGCATGCAATGGGTCCACACCTAACAGACTGGATTACCCCTGATCCCACAACGTAAGTCTGTATTGCCTCTTTGGCGCACAACTTATGTCTGGCTTGCTCCCCGACCTTCAGTACGAGTCTGGCATGCCCTACCCGACCCTCATATTGTATCTGGAATGCCCATGAGCCCTCAGTATGAGTCTAGCGTGCCCTTCCTAGACCTCAGCTCATATCTGGTATCCTCCAGGGTTTGTTGGCTACAACACAAAGCAGTACAACCTCAACCCAACCCACACAATATGTCGACATATAACAGATAGTATCATAAGTAGATAAACAGGAAATTCACAGGTAGTCCTACAGATCAACCAGACTAGCCTAACAAGACTATCATGCATCACTATGTCATACTCAACATATCAATAATACCAGGTTACCAAACCAATGGGTCGACCTTGGTGCCTTCGACCCGAAAGTATAATGAGGAAGACTCACCTCACAATGTCGAACTGAACTAAAACCTTTGATTGCCGACTCACCAAAAATCCCAAACTATCACAATGAACGAACACTCAATCAACAATTGGAATACCAATATTGGCTAAGGGTCCAAATATAGGGTAATTTTCCACTTCACCCTTTCCTTAATTGGGCCGAGACCCAAGTCCAAATCCTAGATCCAAAATTCTCAATTACTTAAAGGCCCATGATTGGCCCAATTTTCTAAATTAGGCCCAAACCCCTTATAGGTCCTCACCCAACGATCCGATCCTCTATTTATCCCAGAAATACACTTATCCAGATGATACAATATGGTCCAGGCATCAAGGCCCAATACCCGAAGCCCAAAATAACTAAGCCCCTGCGTACTCAGCTGTATGCTCGGCGTACCCACCTTGACTAGAAAACGAGGCACTGACCACCTACGCCCGACGTACGCCTTGGTACACCTATCGTAGGTTGTGGCCATGCAAAATCCATAAAGTCCTTAATAGATCCCGTCCAGATGACCCAAGTAAGATCTATACCCAAAAAGACGTCACAAACCATAAAGTTTCCAACTTTATGGTTATGCATGCCTAAAAATTCCCTAAACTCAAAACCCTTGCTTGTCTTAACCATTTAAGACCTTTATAACATGCATGCAACCACTAAATGGGATAAGATAGCATTTTTATGATCTAGGACACACTAAACCTTCTGAAAGGATGGATCCTTTGGTCTTAGAGTAGCTCAACTTATCAAGACCAAGAAAAGGGACTTAATCTCACATAAAACTTCCATGCAAGATCTAAAGGAAAATACAAGTAAAGGTAAAGGCTTTTTACCTTCTTGATGTTCCCCAAGAGATGAAGATTTCAAATAAAAAGCTTAAATCAACACCCGACATACACAAGTGTACGCCCAACGTACTAGGGCATGCCTTAGTATGCACAACGTACCCTTATGTACGCTTAACGTACTCCTCCTGACCAAAATTGCAAATATAGCCATTAAGGCATCACATGGCTATAACCTTCTATTCCCAAGGACTAAAATGACAAGGATAATAATAAAGGGAGGATTCAAAAATATCTGCAAGTCTCGGGATGTTACATGTTGTGCCAAGTGCTGCAACACACATGGTGGGACGTGCAGAGTGGGTGGTTTTGGCTACTTCAAGTGTGGCCGGACGGGTCATATTAGCAGGGATTGTACTGCTACTACCACCACCACCGTCCCAATATCTGATTTAATTTGCTTCCATTGCATTCAGAGGGGCCACAAGAAGGCCAATTTTTAGAGTTTTATAGCATCAGGACCAGTGGTAGCACCCACTCCAGCGACTATGGATTACCGATGGCCGCTAGGGCAAGCCGGATACGCCAGTAGTGAGGAGCAAGGATTTTCAACTGACAGCCGAAGAGGTTCACACAACATCTGATGTAGTGACGGGTATGTATCTTCTCCTTATCTATTTATTTATATTGATTTTCCTGCTTATATTTGTGTGTTTTATTTTAGGATCGTTCGTTGTGAATGATATCTATGCATTGATATTGTTTGATTCGGGGGCTACCCGATCTTTTGTATCGCTTGCACTTAGTAAGAGGTTTGTTGGAGCTCTGGGGGTGGTGGATTATGTTGGATTAGGTGTCTAAGCCCATAACTATTTTTGGTATGTACTTTATTTGATTATGAGAATGGTCCTTTAGAGTTGCCTTCACTCATGCAACTTGATAGGATGACAAGTGCAGAGATAGAGTAAGATTTATTATGTGAGTAATAAATTGGTACTTAGAATGATTTTATTGATATATTATATGATTAATATATTATTTGGAAATCATATTGTTAATTAGAAATTAATCTAGTATTAATTTTGGGATTAAAGGAACTACTTAATAATGGAGGGACTGATTATGTAAATCAGTAATAATTGTAGTTTGGGCTAATGGACCTTATTGATAAAAGGTGGAAGAAAATCTATGGAAAGCCCGTAGAATTTTTGTCCAAGGGTTTTTCATATGGGGGTCCATGGATTGCTTAAGGCCTAAGAAAGAGAATTAGGGTTTCCACCTGAAAAGCCTAATAGCCTCAACTATATAAACCCTCCTAACATAAGGATTTTCACCCCCCCTATGAGTTTTAGAGAACCCTAGACGATTTTCCTTCCCTCTCCAAGTATTCCTTTGCATTGGGTGTTTGTGACTCCATTAGAGGTGCAAAACTTGGGGCACTAAGCTTTCAAAGGTCAATGAGTTCTTGTTATTGGTACATAACAAGTGAGGTAATGTTCCAAACCCTATTTTACATATGAAATTCCAAATTGGTATGCTAGTATTAGGGTTTATGCTTTGGATGATTATTTGCATGTATAACTTGAGAAAAACCTAGATCCAAAGCATTAGGGTTGCATGTACACCATAGGAATGTTGTCGTGTTCAAAACTCATCAGTGGTATCAGAGCCAGGTTGTTTTCCTGTTATATGTGAATGTGATGCTAATGTTAATTGTTCAAAGCTGGAAAAAAATTTTGTTTTTGCTTTCTACCTAATGACCACGAGGTGGTGGGTCCTCACGACGTGAGCATAATGCTCATGATGTGAACTCAGTTCTGATGACAGATTTTTCGGATTTTTGGCGAAAATTAGATTTGGATAATTACCATAAGTTGTTTTAACTGTTAAAATTCGAATTTCATGATATGGTAATTGATATCCTCATCTAATGGAAGGATAATTGTGAGGAACAAGGAAGTGCCTTTGGTGCAGGTCCAGTGGCAGCATCGGAAAGCATCAGAGTTGACTTGGGAGCCGGAGCGAGAGATGCGAGAGCAACATCCAGAGTTGTTTGCAGAGTGAGACTTCAAGGACGAAGTCTGATTCTAGTGGGGGATAATTGTAACATCCGGATTCCCAGGTATATTATTTTTATCCATTTGTTTTGGAATTTGTGAAGGAACTCGGCGAGTTGGTGCTTAGACTCGCCGAGTAGGGTCGCAAATTCTCATCCGGATTAATGACCGGACTCGGTGAGTCCATGAGTGGACTCGGCGAGTCCGCGCTGTTTAATGAAACCCTAATTCCCGGGTTTTGGAGCCTATTTAAGGGCACTCATAGCCTTCCATTGCGGCTACCAGTCCCTTGACAGAAACCCTAAGCGAGCTAAATCGTTTGTGAGGAGGAGAGGCCATATTTGATCTTTCTATCATTGGTTTAGCAAGAAGAAGGTGATCAAGATCAAGAGGAGGCTGAAGGAGGTGCTCTTTGGAGGAATTCTGAGCTCAGGAGTGCTTATTTTAGGTATAATCTCGATCCATCTTCTGTTTTGGTGATGGTTTATAGAGTTAGGGTTTTCTAGACCCTTTGGTAGATGGTTTTGATTGAGTATATGGTTCCTTTTCGTATTATGGTCTGAATCTGAATTCATAGAGGTCCAGAGACCTTACTCCTTTGAGCTTTATGTGGATTGATGGTGAATATGAACTTAGGATGCCATATTAGAGGTAATTTCTTCAAATAGAACCTTGGAGCCTTTGCATGGGCATCAAGCTTCGAACTTTACGTGATTATTGGGACTAGAAAGGATAGATCTATTGAGTAGAGCATCAGATCTGACCTCAGGAAGCCATTGGAAGTGAGCATGGTTTGGACTCGCCGAGTCCATAAACAGACTCGACGAGTCGAGTCGAGTTGTCCCGAGACTGTGAATCTAGAAAGTGACCCGCCGAGTTAAGTGAGTGACTCGGTGAGTCAAAAGAGAATCAGAGGAATAGAGTTCACGTGTAGACTTGCCGAGTCGCCCAAGTGCACTCGACGAGTCAGGTCAAAGTTTGACCATTGACTTTGTTGACTTTTAGGGATTGGTCAACAATGGGGTCTTTGAGTCAAGAGAGGGGTAAAATGGTCTTTTACCCATCTGAGGATGCTAAGAGAGGGCGGGGTCTAGTCTCGAGAGTTATATTTATGAGCGTATCTTACTTTATGTGATTATGAGGAGGCTAGACTATACTGCTACCGAGTCAGGGATTTACCGAGACATCTGAGGTGAGTCTTCTCACTATATACTGTACCTTGAGTGGTAATTAGAGTTATGTGACAGAGTTATTGTATGCTATTTATGTGATGTGTTGCACTGCATTATTTCTATGTGATTTATGCCATGTGTATATCAGAGTATATTAGAGTTAGAACCAGAAGGTTCACAGAGCTAGGACCAAAGGGTCCATAGAGTTTGGGGCCCAAGGGCCCACAGAGTTATAGCCTCGAGTGGCTAGTATGTGTTATGCGTGGTATTTTGGGGAACTCACTAAGCTTCGTGCTTATAGTGTTTTGTGTTATGTGTTACAGGTACTAGTGAGGAGCGCGGGAAGGCGCCGACATGATTCGTACACACCCATCGGAGTTTATTATGATATGATCTTGGGATTTTGTATTAAGATAATATTGATACATTATTTATGAAAGTAATTATGAATGAATTATTATGTTTTTGAAAAGTGAAAAATTGGTTAAGTTTTTACGGTGTTACAACATGATAGCTTAGAATCTAACACATTCTAATAGTGGAAGAATTTGGTATTCTTACATTATGATGAGGATTTGGAATTGTGAAATGATCATCGTTGAAAATGTACTCAATTGATCTATTTCACAAAGTAAGGACCGTAGGTGAACATAGTCTGCATACTTGGAGCATGGGATAACTAATGTTTTTTTTAATACAAGTATTAAGTTGATTAATCGAAACATTATACGATGAATAATGTGTAATCAATATGGTGATTAAATAAAAGGTGTTTTATTTATATTCAAAAGTTTTGAGACCATATTGGATTCGATTATTCTTGTGTTTCACTTCACATGTTTTGACTTCCCGAAAAATAAGATTATTCAAACCATCCACAGTCAGTCATACTTTGGAAGTAGGTAATGAGGTTAGATTGTTATGAATCCGACTGTAGATTGTCTAAGTGTTTAGACATAACACAAGTTTGCTGCAGTGTTCATGAGTACTCCTAAAATAAGAATTTGAGTATTGGATTAAACCCACGCTCACTTGAATCATTTCGTGGATTTTATCATGAGTGATTGTGAGACGATAATATCTTATATTCTTGAAATGGAGACATATGAGTTGTTGTTTATGAGTCGGTTACGCATTGATAATACGTAAACGCATCAGTAACTTGATGTTATAAAACATATTGTTGTGTGTGATTTGATGAGTAAATAGTACAAGCATATAATCGAAGTTTATATGCTCATTTTACCCTAAGAGGGATAAAAGTGATATTTGTGGGCTGCTCGATGATTTAGTGATGACACATGAAGCTCTTGGCCACGCATGGACTGATTTGATTTGTTCAATTAGTCAGTCTTCATAAATCGGAAATCAGGAAACAAACCTTAGATAAAGAGAATGATTATAATCCATGTCTCATGTCCATACGATATATAGTATGGATGAAAATCTGATCCCTTATCTAAAGGACGCGTTACTAATAAGATCATAGTTCGACAGTGGCTTTTGAAAGCTACGATTGTTGATCAGATTCTGAAGTCGTACTTGAAATAATATTTATTAGAATTATCCAAGTGGGAGACTGTTAGATTAGGTGTCTAAGCCCATAAATATTTTTGGTATGTACTTGAATTGATTATGAGCATGGTCCTTTTGGGTTACCTTCACTCATGCAACTTAATAGGATGACAAGTGCAAAGATAGAGTAAGATTTATTATGTGAGTAATAAATTGGTACTCATAATGATTTTATTAATATATTATATGATTAATATATTATTTGGAAATCATATTATTAATTAGAAATTAATCTAGTATTAATATTGGGATTAAAGGAACTGATTAATAATGGAGAGACTGATTATGTAAATCATTAATAATTGTAGTTTGGGCTAATGGACCTTATTGATAAGAGGTGGACGAAAATCTATGGAAATCCCATAGAATTTTTGTCCAAGGGTTTTTCATATGGGGTCCATGGATTTCTTAAGGCCTAAGCAAGGGAATTAGGGTTTCCACCTGAAAACCCTAATAGCCTCAACTATATAAACCTTCCTAACATAAGGATTTTCGACCCCTATGAGATTTAGAGAACCCTAGCCGATTTTCCTTCCCTCTCCAAGTCTTCCTTTGCATTGGGTGTTTGTGACTCCATTAGAGGTGCAACACTTAGGGCACTAAGCTTTCAAAGGTCAACGAGTTCTTGTTATTGCTACATAACAAGTGAGGTAATGTTCCAAACCCTATTTTACATATGAATTTCGAAATTGGTATGCTAGTATTAGGGTTTATGCTTTGGATGATTATTTACATGTATAACTTGAGAAAAACCTAGATCCAAAGCATTAGGGTTGCATGTACACCATAGGAATGTTGTAGTGTTCAAAACCCACCAAATTGTTCTTTAGAGGTTGAGATTTTGGACGATCGATTTGTCCGGGTATCAAGGTTCATTGTCATTATGTTCTTGAGATGCTCAACGAGTAGTATCCGATTTGATTTGGTTCCCATTCCTTTGTGCGAGAATAAGGTTATTGTAGGGATGGACCAGTTAAACCCTAATGGGGCGGTGATTGATTATGAGCATCAGTTGGTACGTATTCGAACCCAAGTGGGGGATAGTTAGTAGTTTAGGGAGAGAGAGCTCAGTATGATCCTATTCTATGTTCAATAGCTAGGGCTAGAAGCTATCTTCATCAGGTTTGTTCCGGATACGTCTCCTATCTTATGGATACCCGGGAGAAGGGTAAGGCAGTTGTGGAGGGTGTGCTTGTATGTTCAAGTTTTTGGTAAGTTTACTTTTAGCCCTTTTATGCAAATTATTTTCATTTTGGTCCTTGTCTAGTATGTGGGGTGTACTCTATGAGTACGCTTAGCATACTAGCTACTTGCTGGTTGTGGGCATCACCCACGTATGCTGGGTGTAATGGGATTACGCTGGACGTATGTGGGATTACATTGGGCATATAAACGGTTTGGGAAACCCTAATTTTTAGGGTTTTCACCCTATTTAAACCTCATTATAGCACCTCTTGGGCATATTTGACCACATTCCACCTCCTTTTACCCTGAAAACTAAAACCCTAAGTGCCTCTTATGAGTTTTGAGCTTGTAAGTGTGACTTTGGTGGTGTTTTAGTGAAAGAAGAAGAATAAGAACTCTTGGTGATTTCTTGGTGGGATATTATGTGCTAGTAGATCCAAAATTACCTTCTTATTTGCAAGTCTTTTGAGGTAAAAAGCTCTCACCTTGATGGTCGTTTGTGCTAGATCTAATTTATGGTGTTATTTATGCACTTTTGAGTTAAAGTTGAGCGTTTGATTTACTCCAAAAGCAATGGATGCTAGATCTTAGCTCCATTTAGACCCCATGTTCGTAAAAAGGCAATCTTTATAAAGGATATTGGTCCATGCATGTATTAAGATCTTTATTAAGCTTCGTTTTTAGTATTGGGTCCCATTCTGCCATGCATGAGTGTAAAGTTGCCAACTTTACATGATAAGTCTCCCTTAGGAACCAGATCTGAGAGTTTGGCAAAATGTCTTAACTATTTAAATGCTTAATGAAGAGGAATATTGGTTAGGGGAGTACGTTGAACGTACAAGCTAAGTACGCCCCGCGTACTCAGCAAATGGACGTTGAGCTTCGCGATTCTTGAATTGGGCCGTAGGTTGGGATTTCTAAGTTTGGGCCTTGTTGGTGCATTAGACTTCTGATTTGGGGATTTTGGCTAGTATATTGGGCTTCCTTGGATTTAGGCCCATGATGGGTTCCGGACCCAATTTGGCAGATTGGGCTATAATTGGGCCTTGAGTTGCCATTTGGGATTTGGGCCTTTTGAGTAGTTGGGTTGGGCCTTGGTTTTGGGCCAAGTAAGAAAAGGGTACAATGGTCTTTTACCCTGGTTATGGGTAAGTAGCTTAGATTTTTGGCTGGATCAAGATCCAATTAATAATTGGATATTATTTTGATGATGATAGCGCGGGGATTTTCCAGACCAGTAGGTAGAGATTCTTTTGCGTATTTCAACATCTAGAGGTGAGTTTCCTCACTATGTTTGGCGGGGCGAAGGAATCAATGTTGGCCCATGGTTTGTTATGTTAGGATGCTAGATGTCTGCGTGACTCCTGCATGTGCTTATGTGCTTGTATGCTTACCGGGAGGGGCCCGATAACCATTTTGTATGTTATTTATCTTTGTGATTATTGCATGTGCTATGTGTTTATCTGTTATATGTTTATATGTATACCGGGCGGGGACCGATGCCGGCAGGGGCCTAATGAGTGATAGATCTATATATCGAGTGAGGCTCGATGGAGGGCGGCGCCTGATGACGGTCGAGGCCCATTATGTGTTTATTATGTATGGTATGTTATATTTTGGGGAAATCACTAAGCTTTATGCTTACGGTTTCCAGTTTATGTTTTCAGGTACTTCTGGTTCGAAGGGGAAGAGCCCAAGATGATTGCAGTGCACACACCACCTCGTTTCGCATTCTATGATTACCCATATGTTTTATGATGTAGTTAATACACTTTGTTCCACCATGGTTTTATGATGATGTTTTGGATGATAGTTTTATTAATTTAAAAACGAAATTTTTTTTTGTCTTAATTTTGGGACGTTTCAAGTTGGTATTAGAGCCTTAGTTTGAGGGATTCAGACATACTCTCGGGTATGTCTGAACTCAAACTGAGGGTTTGGTAGAATTTTTTTCAAAAATAAATGTTTTATAAAAAGGGTTTCTAATAAAAGAAAAGGGTTTGGTGTATGCAATCAACCGAGCTCAAGTAAGTTTTCCCAAAATACCTATACATGTTTTATGATATATGCTTTGATTTATGAATCTGTGAACAACATGCTAGTTAGGGCTAAGGATCTACTCAGAATTTGCATGATAGACTGCTAGGAGAGATTCCTTTATATTCCTACTGTATGAGCTTGTAGACTTGCATGCTAGTGCTGATCAGTCAGTGATAGGATGGCCTGATTAGATTATGCGTGATTTCGATTACTCAATGCTCGAATGCCGCTTAGTTTGTGATTTTTAGGAGTTCTCGCTAACATCGGTTAACTAGTAAGCGAATATGTTAAGTTACATATTACATAAACTAAATAATTTTAGAAGGGCATAATAAAGATTAAACATGCCATTGAAAAGTTCAATGAATCTCAAAGAATTTTGGAATTTCAATTCATTTAAGACCTAATGTTCATTTTCATTTTTCATGGTGAAATTTGGTAAATCGTCATTTACCTGCCTTCAAATATTTTGCAATTGGATTACGGCATCCCTCTTCCGAATTGTAGAATATTGTGTTGGATCCTAGTCGTAATATTTCATTTGGGTGATATATTAAGGATTAAATCAACTAACTTGAATTTCTCCCCTTTTGTAGATGTCTAGTTTTGACAACTATGGTCTTCCTCAATCCTTTGGAAAAGGCTTTCCATTCGAAGATGATATTCCGCATGACGATCGAGGTGAAAGATCAATCCCTTCTTCATGCTTTGGTGGAACTTCTCTTCCTCCACCTCCTCCAATAATTATCCCTAACCCACGTGTTCGTCCACTTGAAAATTCAAGATCACTCAAGCCCTATTGGCAAGAAAACACCAAGATGGAAGGTCTTTGTGTGTACACGTCTTAGAGATGAAGTCACACATTGATAGACTAGGGATGTTGGGTGTCGTTTACCCGAGGAAGTTAGCCATTGACTTGGTTCTTCAGTCACTCCCCGAGTCATATAGTCAGTTTATTAAATACTACTATATGGCAGACCACGACGTGACCCTTGTTGATCTGACATATTTGTTAATTGCTACTGAATCAACAACGATTTGGCGCATTGGTAAAGCAAATTTAAATGAAAGATTTACTTCCCAAACTTCCATGGACATTGACAATGGTGACATTGAAAGTCTAGAAAAGCTTTCTCTTCCCGATGGAAAGGGACCGACCAAGGTAAAACTGTTTGAACAAATGCTAAAGAGAAAGGTTAAGTCTGAGATTGTCCCATGTACCATTCCAAAAGAGTTTGTTTGTTTCTATTGCCAAGAGAAAGGGAATTGGTTGCGAAGCTGCCGTATCTACTTGAAAGACCGCATGGATGGTAAAGTCAAAGTGTATGACTTTGCTTCAGGTAAGTCCACTATCTAACTCTATTAAGTTCCTTTTTATAGATTCTTAATACATGATGTGATAAGATTGCATTTTGATGTTTTTGTAGGATCGTAAAAGAGAAAGGAAGCTTAAAGGAAGAGTAAGACGAATCAGGTTGCGAAGAGATGGATTTCGATCGCATGGTTTGATGATCAGATTTATTGAGCTACTTAGGAGTTATTGATAGATTGCTTAGGAATATTAGTAACATAGTTTTCATATGAATTTGCATTGTAAGGACAAGTTTTTCGCATTTTAATAAATAAAGAAAAATTTTTGATTTTGTTTTATTTATATTTCCTTGCAATGGAATTTGTGAAAATTGGTGCTTATATATTTGGCAGGGCAAAGTGGATGCGCTAGTGGTGAAGAGTAAGGCTTTTCAGCTGACAGCCGAGGAGACTCGCGCATCACCTAATGTGGTGATGGGTATGTATCTTCTCCTTATCTCTTTATTTATATTGAACTTCCTACTTGTATTTATGTGTTTCTTTTAGGATCATTCCTCGTGAACGGTATTTCCGCCTAGGTATTGTTTGTTTCGAGGGCTACCCGATCTTTTGTATCACTTGCGCTTAGCAAGAGGTTTGTTAAAGCTCCAGGGGAACTGGATTGTACTTTAGATGTTGAGATTGAAGATGATCGATCTGTCCAGGTTTCGAGGGTTCATCAGGGTTGTGTTCTTCAGATGTTCAGCGAACAGTATCCGATTGATTTGGTCCCCATTCCTTTACACGAAAACATGGTTATCGTAGGGATGGACTGGTAGAGCCCCAATGGGGACAGTGATCGATTGTGAGCATCAGTAGGTGCGTATATGGACCCCAAGTGGGGTAGAGTTGGTGGTTCAGGGAGAGAGAGCTTAACATGGGCCGATTTTATGTTTATCGGCTAGGTCCAGTCGCTACATTCATCAGGGTTGTTCCGGATTTGTCGCTTATGTTATGGATACCCGGGATAAGGGTAAGGCGATCGTAGATGATGTGCTGATTGTACAAGAATAACCGGATGTGTTTCCAAAATATTTGCCTAGAGTGCCTCCAAAGAGGTAGGTGGAGTTTTGATTGACCTGGTTCCTGGTGTGAATCCGATATCCAAGGCACCATATAAGTTAGCTCCTCCAGAGATGCAGGAGTTGTCTACACAGCTACAAGAGTTGTTAGACCAACTTCAGATGTGTATTGATTATCGGGAGTTGAATAAGCTAACAGTGAATAACCGTTATTCACTCCTAAGGATTGATGATTTGTTTGACCAGCTTCAGGATGCATCTTGGTTTTCCAAGATCGACCTGTGTTCGGGTTACCATCAGATGAGGGTTAGAGAGGAGGATGTGTAGGAGACAGCCTTGTAGACTCGGTATGGTCATTATGAGTTCGTGGTGATGCCCTTTGGGCTCACCAATGCTCCAGTCACGTTCATGGACCTCATGAACCGCATATGCAAGCCGATGTTGGGTCGGTATGTGATTGTATTTATTGATGATATCCTGTTCTATTCCAAGACCCAGGAGTACTTGAGAGAGGTTTTAGAGACCCTGAGGAAGGAGAGAATTTTTGCAAAGTTCTCCAAGTGTGAGTTCCGGTTGCGCGAGGTGCAGTTTCTGGAGCACCTTGTCAACCAGAATGGTATTTTGGTCGATCTGGCCAAGGTCGAGGCCATGAGGAGGTGGGAGGTTCCGAGGTCTCCATCTAAGATTTAGAGTTATCTTGGGTTGGCAGGCTATTATTGGAGGTTCATTCAGGATTTCTCAAAGATAGTGGTTCCTCTGACGTGGTTGACGAAGAAGACTGTCACTTTTCGCTTGGGGCCTGAACAACATGCAACTTTTGAGACTCTGAGGCAGATGTTGTGTGAGACACCGATTTTGACCCTGTCTGAGGGTTTTAGAGACTTCGTGGTTTATTGTGATGCATTGATCACGGGTTTGGGTGCAGTTCTGATACAGGGGGGTCGCGTGATCGCTTATGCTTCGAGGCAACTCATGAGGCGAATTATCCGACACATGATTTAGAGCCGGAGGTTGTGGTTTTCACCCGCAAGATTTGGTGACATTACCTCTATGGGGTTCGCTGTACTATTTACACGGATCACAAAAGCTAAGGTATCTGATGGATCAGTTGAATCTATATATGAGGCAATGACGGTGGTTAGATGTGGTGAAGGGTTATGATTATCAGATCCTTTACCATCCGGGGAAGGCCAATATGGTTGGTCGACGCTCTGATCCGCAAGGCAGTCGTGAATCCAATCAGGGATATTTATTTGAGGATGACCGTGATTACTCCGCTTTTGGAGCGGATTCGTGAGGCTCAGATAAAGGCTATGAAGGAAGAGCACCGGAAGAGTGAGAGCATAGTAGGTCAGGTGGCTTCCTTTGATTATGATAGATGAGGGTTATTGAATCTGCATCGGAGATTATGGGTTCCGTATTGAGGTGGTGTGCATCATGTTCTGATGGAGGAGATGCACAAATTGAGGTTCTCCATTCATCCCGGGGCGACGAAGATGTATAGAGATCTTTGTCCTGATTAATGGTGGCCCTGCATAAAGCGGGATGTAGCTTAGTATGTGTAGAGGTGCTTTACTTGAAGGAAAGTTAAGGCAGAGCATCAACGACGTCACGACAAGATGCAGCCATTGGATATTCTTGTTTGGAAATGGGAGGAGATTACCGTGGATTTCATTACAAAGTTGCCTCGGACTGCATGTGGAGTGGATTCGATTTGGGTTATCGTGGATGGATTGACCAAGAGCATGCATTTTATCCTAATTCAGGAGGGTATCTGCGGAGAAGTTGGTTGAGGTGTACATCAGGGAGGTCGAAGCACGACATGGGGTGCTGGTTTTGGTGGTTTCAGATTAGGGCGTCCAATTTACTTCCAGATTCTAGAAGATATTCCTCGACGATTTGGGTACTCGTCTCCATTTTAGTATGAATTTCCATCCGCAGACTGACGGTTAGAGCGAACAAACTATTTAGATCTTGGAGGATATGCTTCGGGCGTGTGTTTTGGATTTCGGTAGGAGTTGGGATACGTATCTTTTGTTAGCGGAATTTTCGTATAACAACATCTATCACGTCAGCATCGATCGCCATCCTTTTGAGATGCTCTATAGGAGGAAATACAGGACCCTGATTTGTTGGGTTGAGGTCGGTCAACGAGTTATGGGGAGTACCAATGTGGTACTCAAGACTATTGAGTTGATGAGACATGTTCAGAGTAGACTCCAGACAAATCAGAGTCAGCAGAAGAGCTATACTGACAAGTGCTAATAAGATCTAGAGTTCTAGGTTGGGGGCATGGTTCTCCTAAAGGTGTCACCTTGAAAAGGTGTCATCCGATTTAGGAAAAGGGGCAAATTAGGCCCCATATACATCAGTTCTTTCAAGGTTTTGGCCCGGTGGGCCGGGTTTCTTATCGCTTGGATCTTCTTGAGGAGCTTAATCAGATCCATATCATATTCCACGTCTCCCAGTTGCGTAAGTGTTTATTGGATGATTATGCAGTGGTTCCATTGGAGGCTATTTAGATGGATGATCGCTTGAATTATATCGAGAGACTGGTGGCAATTCTTAACCGGAAGATGAAAACCTTGAGGAACAAGGTTTTTGGGTTGGTGAAAGTCCAGTGGTAGCATCGCAAAAGGTTCATAATGGACGTGGGAGGTGGATGACGAGATAAGGGAGCACTAGCCAAAGTTATTTGAGGCAGCAGACTTCGAGAACGAAGTCTGATTCAAGTGGGGGAGAATTGTAACAATCAAGTTTTTGGTAAGTTTCCTTTTATCCCTTTTATGCAAATTCTTTTCATTTGGTCCTTGGCTAGTACGTGGGGCATACTCTATGAGTAAGCTTAGCGTACTAGCTACTTGTTGGTCGCAGGCATCACCTACATACACCGGGCGTACGTGGGATTTCGCTGGGTGTACGAACGGTTTGGGCAAAGCCTAATTTTTAGGTTTTGCACCCTATTTAAACCTCATTATAGCACCTCTTGGGCAAGTTTGACCAACCTCCACCTCCTTTTACCCTAAAAACGAAACTCTAAGTGCCTCTTGCGAGTTTTGAGCTTGTAAGTGTGATTTTGATGGTGTTCTAGTGAAAGAAGAAGAAAAAGAAGAAGAAGAAGAAGAAGAAGAAGAAGAAGAAGAAGAAGAAGAAGAAGAAGTCTTGGTGATTGCTTGGAGGGTTCGAGGGATAGCTTGTGCTAGTAGATCCATAATTACCTTCTCATTTGCAAGTCTTTTGAGGTAAAAAGCTCTCACCTTGATGGTCATTTGTGCTGGATCTTATTTATGGTGTTATTTATGCACTTTTGAGTGTTTTGAGTTAAAGTTGAGCTTTTGATCTACTCGAGAAGCATTGGACGCTAGATCTTAGCTCCATTTAGGTCCCATGTTCATAAAAATGCAAGTTTTGTGAAGGATATTGGTCCATGCATGTATTAAGATCTTTATTAAGCTTCTTTTTTAGTATTGGGTCCTATTAAGCCATGCATGAGGGTAAAGTTGCCAACTTTACGTGATAAGTCACACTTAGGACCCATATCTGAGAGTTTGACAAAAGGTCTTAACTATTTAATTCCTTAATGAAGAGGAATAATGGTCAGGGGAGTATGTTGTTCAGATGATGTTCTTTACCATTTTTTATTATTCGTATTGTATCCTTTTACATTCAACTTAATATTGCATTCTCTTAATTTTTTAACGATAACTATATATTAAAAAAACAGAAGCTAGCTAGAAACTAGTAAAGAACAAATACAAATTAAGGCAGAGTTAGATGTTGGGTCCAAACATGCAAATTCTTTTTAGTCTTTCCGTTTCTATGAGAAAACCAATTAAAAGAAAACACAACAATATTATCAAAAATAAAATTCTTTTGATACTTATTTTTAAGGAAGGGAAGTGTGAACCTACATAACTATCAAGAAAATTGAATCAAGCATGACTCGCTCCAAACTCAAGATAGACCTACTATCAGTCCATTTAATCATATCCAAAGTCGAAGAAAACACATGTATGCCAATATCTACCCATAAAGCGACCTGCTTCTAAATCCGTAAGGTTAACGAACATCTGAGAAAAGGTGTGTACACCTACCATATCCCCTCCACAAGTAGGGCATATGAATGAATCAAGATCTCTTATCTAGGTTACGCCTCATAGGAAGGCGATCTAGTAAACAACATGCCAAATAAAAACATTAATATTGATAAGAATATAATTTATTCCATCGAGTAATAGTACCACCTACAGGAATACGAATATCATCAATATGACAACGAGCATATCACACCAAAAAAAAAACTCCATATAAATTATGATTCGAACCTTAACCATCATGTATTTAATAAATCAGAACCATATCAATCACTACCATGAGCTTTGCTAATTGAAAGAATCCTACACTGCCTCTTATTGAACGTCGTCGTGAGAGACTCCAACCATGTTGGGACCATAAATCCAAAATGAAACCCTCCTGAAGAGAAAAAACCGCATAAATGTGAGGAAATTTGGAGCTAAAATAAGAAGACCCTTATAAAATATTAAGTGAAACCCTCGTGTTAAGCCTCATCCCCATCACTGAACACCCGACGCATAACTCACACATGAATAACACCACTGTCATAAAGTTGATTGATAGAACCAAATATAGATGACCAAACCCCACAACCATTTACATGTCGAGAACCCGGATGAAAACCAACCCCACCCTCATACCATAAAGACTTTTCAAAACCTTAGCCTTTAAGGAGTTAAACTTAATAAAGAATCAACATCTTCATTTTGTATAACAGAGCAAAGTTAAAATCATCGAGACTACCAACATCCAAACCACCATTCTTCTTAGAATTTAAAACTACCTCATACTTCACCTAACTCCATTGTGTTTCATTCACCCCCCCCCCCCTAAAGAAAATATAGCCTTGCACGACTCCAAAGTATGACAAACTCCTTTAGGAAATCTAAACATAATGTGTAATAAATGTCGAGACTATCCAAAACCGAGTTCAACAAAGTTAAATGACCCTGCTTTCAATTTACCGTTTCGATGGTGGGGGAAGTTTATTTAATCCATGGTTGGAGGCGACTATAGTGACAAGTGTAAGGTCATCATGAAGATGAAAGCAAAAGATGATGTTGGAAGAAGATTATGGGGTCGCGAGGTTTAATAATAATAATAATAATAATAATAATAATAATAATAATAATAATAATAGGACAAAATGATATTTAAAGTTTTAACAACTTGTTTGATTTAGCTAACTATGAATTAAACATGAAACGAAATAAAACTACAAAAATTTGGAATTGCAACAATTTTTTTCAAACCAAATACAATACAAATGTATAACAAAGGGACCAAATTAATAATGTAATTTTATAAGTAGACCTAGCAATGGAGTATTTTTGGAGCGGATCAACTTTAATCCAAACCTATTAAGCAATTTTTAAATGTTTGATCCAAACCAGACCCGTAATCTGCATGCTTTTGAATAATTAAACACATACCTTTATATACCGGATCAACGGATTTTCAACTCTTTTACTCGATCCATTTACTCCCCCATCCTAAAATTATTATCCATGTTTGATTTTTTTAAGTCTCTTTTGTTCAACTTTGACCTTAAATAATTTACTTTTTGTTATAGAATTTTTTATGCAAGATATATAAAGAGATTGTTTTTTAAATGTATTTTCATTGTTATAAGTTTCATCAAAAATTATATAATATAAATAAAGTTATTTATGGTCAAAGTTGACATTGAAAGACTTCAAAAGTCAAACGTGGACAATAATTTTGGGATGGAGAGAGTACAATATTAAGATTTAGCTATAATTATGCATTACAACACATATAACATGACTCGCTAAAAAGTAAAACCAGATAACATTCATTCCAAAATAAACTTTATCTACTGCATGGTTTTGAACAATTAAACACATACATTTATCTACCGGAATAACGGATTTTCAACACTTTTACTCGATCCATTTACTCCCTCCATCCCAAAATTATTGTTCATGTTTGACTTTTTAAGTCTCTTTTATTCAACTTTGATCTTAAATAATTTACTTTTTGTTATAAAATTTTTTATGCAAGATATATGAATAGATTGTTTTTTAAATGTATTTTCGTTGTTATAAGTTTCATAAAAAATTATATAACATAAATAAAGTTATTTATGGTCAAAGTTGATATGGAAAGACTTCAAACGTCAAACGTGAATAATAATTTTGGGACGGAGGGAGTACAATATTAAGATTTGGCTATAATTATGCATTATAACACATATAACATGACTCGCTAAAAAGTAAAACTAGATAACATTCATTTCAAAATAAACTTTAATTATATATTAATAAATAATATTTCCAAAACAAAACAAATGTCTACTATTGCAGACTTGTATGATTTCATATAGTTATTTGTATTGAGAGTCAATTGAAATTTGGCTATTAGGAACTAAGACGTGAAAGTGAAACGATCGAACTCCTCGAGTCATGTACTAAAAATTATATCGATGATTCATAAATCTATAACTTATAAATAATAAATTTATATTTTAAAATTTTAAACGGGACGAGTCATAAACGGATCAAATCAATAATGATTAATAGCCCACAATTTTAACGAGAAGATTAACGGGTCCAGAACTAGAGGTGGCAATCGTGTCGTGTTGAAACATTAAACGGGTTGAAAGTGCTTGACCCTAACCCGACCCATTTAATTAACGTGTTGTTTCGTGTCAACCCGTTTATTTTCGTGTCGAGTTCGTGTCGGGTTTCGGGTTAGGGTTATACCTTGAATATGTCATGTTGATATGGGCTTATTTAGTCATAAAAATCATGCATGATTTTAATACTTTATGTTCATTTTATCTCAAATAATGAACCAAAGGTGCTTAATTAGCTTAAATATTTCTTTTTCAGAAACAAAGACATGCTCGAAAGGAAAATGAAGCGGAATTGGCGATTGGACGCTTGGATCTTGGATTTTGAAGAAAGAAGGATGTTGCTGGACAGCTTGACCCCTCGTCAGTGTTTTGGCCATATCTCATGAACCGTAACTCCGATTGACGAGATTCAAAATGTTCTGAAAACTAGACACAGTTTCAGACGACTTTCGTGTTTTGAGAAAATCTTGATTCCAAACGGACTTGACGAGTAGGCCATCAAATCGACGAGTTGGTCAGAAGTTTCGCGATTCTTGACTTTGCCTTGCCATACACGGGATTTTAAGTGATGGACTCGGCGAGTAGATCACTGGACTCGCCGAGTAGCCCCTGTTTTCAGAATATATATGTATATATATATATATATATATATATATATATATATATATATATATATATATATATATATATATATATATAAACGCTTCTCATTCGAAACCTAACGAATGGGGGAACCCTTGGGGGTTAATTTGCGACTAGAGGTGCAGCTAGAAGCCCTGGAACTCGTGGAACAACCCTAGCTTTCAATTTTGAGAAGATAAAAGGCAATTTAGGTTTACTCTTTACTTAATCTTTTGTTTGAACTATGTGTAAACTATTAGATTTCGTTTTTAATAAACTTTATGCTGTAGTCATGAGCTAAAACTCATATCTTCTGTTTAGGGTAGATGAATTTATGACTATGTGTTGATTTTTGTGGTTGGATTAATTGAAATTGGTGAATTTGTTTTGTTAAGCTTGTTAAAGATCCTCACGTGTTAACAACAACTATTTTCTGTTAATTAGCTAAGTAATTAAGCTGCATGAATATCTATTAACTGCTTATCTCATGTGATTTATGTGAACACATTGTTATGTGCCTAGGAATAATGAATGTGAAACTAGGGTTAACTAGAAAATAGGTAAATTAATGTGTGAGCCTTGTGTCACGAACCATCAACAAGAGGTTAATTGAATTAGTAATTTGATTATCTAATTATAAGTCTTACTTAACCCGAATCAATAGTCTAGGAAACTCATTAGTTTAACCAATTGGCCAATGTTTGAATTAATTTTTTTTCTAAGGATTAGTAATAGCGAACGTGAACCTAATCACACTAATCGGTAGCCAACAACGAATAATCCATTGCACTTACCATAAAATCAACCATATGAGTAAATGAGTCGAACCTAAACAAAAGTCTTCTCCATTATTGAATTTAGTGATTGTTTATTTTCTTTAGCTGTTAGTTGCTTAGTTTGAGTTTTATTTCATTGTTAAGTTTCTAGTCTTGCAAAACTAAAGAAACCCCCCTTTCTATTACTTGTTTTATTTAGATAGTATTAACATTTATTTTAATTGTTTACCATTCCTTGTGTTCGATACCCTACTTGCTTGAACTATATTACTAATCGATAGGTACACTGCATTTCGTGTGTTTATTTTGTGTCTAAGTTAGTAGGATTAAAACTAGTTGAGTTTACACACATCACGTGTCATGTGCGGTTAAAAGATTGAGCATGTTGAAAGAGTAGGAGTTTGGTAGGCGAAAATGAAAAACTAATTGTTTTGAGGCAGAATAGATGAAATCATAGCAAGTTTAGATGACAAAATTAAAAGAGTAGGAGTTGGGAGGCGGATGACAAGGTCATGAGGATGTGAGAGTGGTGAAAGAGACTGAGTAATTTGGGAGAGAATGAAAAAACTGAAATGAAATCTTGATCTAGACGGCTAAGTGATTTCAACATTAAAAAACAATTCAATTCGAAGGTTTTTTGGTTTTGTATATTTCTAGTTTATTTAAATAATACAAAAAACTTGCATATAAATAAAACGGGTTAGTTTCGAATCATATTCGAGTTGAAATTCTCAACCCTAACCTTATCCATTTATTTTTCGTGTCGTGTCGTGTCAACCCGTTTATTTAGACGGGTTGAAATATCTTACCAAAACCCATTTATTTCGTGTCGGGTCAATTTTTGGCACCTCTATTCGGAACGCTGAGGCTAAACGATTCATAAATATGATTTAAACCCATAAACTTATAAGTTATATACCCATCTGGCTTTTATTTTCAATTAAAATAACGTGGGTGTATAAAGTCTTCTTATCTACAAATATGGTGAAGGGATAAACCAGTGTTGGGAGTTTTGGACATCATCATCCTCTTTCCTGGTGACAATGGCTGCTTCTTTCAGTACCAGGTACTCTAGAACCCTAATTCTCCTCTCTTTACTCGACGCATTACATTAACATTCGATTTCTGATGTACCCGATAATCTTCTCCATGGGTTCTGTTTTAATTTCTCCAAAATATAAAACTTTCCGTTCACTTTGAATCATCTGCAAAAGAATTAGGGTTTGTACGGTATGATTTCAACAATGGGTTTCCCTTGATGGTTTTACTTTTTATTTATTTATTTATTTATTGTTATTGAAGATTCTGTTCTGGTATTTGAAGAAGCCATTTCGTACTGAACATTTCATGAGAAAGGTTTCTATCTATTCTCTGTCAATTTCGCGAATACCAAATCCTTTGCTTTCAGTTTGAGCTATCTGTGTTATTTTCAGCTAAATTAGGGTTCTTAGAGTATGGTTTCTACTTTCTACCATGGATTTTTCTATCTTTTAGTTTAATTTATTTTGGATTTTGTTCTGTAGAACCCTTTTCGCATTTCACATTTTACATTAATAACCTATGATGGATATATCTCTTGAATATTTGCTCTATGCCAATTTCTGAAACATGATATAATATCATGTTTTGCTTTCTTAATGTATTTCCCACTATATATCTGTATCTGAGAAATCTAAATCCACTCAATGCATAAAAGATAGTGTAAAACACTCATTTATACAGCAATGTTCCAAATTACTACCAGTTTATGCATTATTTTACCAATCTGGTCACATAAATTGCTAACAAATAGAAACATGACTGCATAAATTGCTAAAAACTCCACTTCATTGCATAAATAAGCAATTAGCAGTAGAAGATGAACCTAATGTCCTTATCAATCAAAAGGGGGCGTTTCATTCGCCAAATTCCATGGAATTTGGCTGAAACCGGAATTCAATTCCATTCCATTTCATGACAACCAAATGCATGACAGATTCCAATTCCGTCTAAAACATTCTGGGGATCTTGAATATGAAATATATATTTACTTTCCTTTTTGGCAGCCAATTGGGATCTGCTTTCTTGGGCGAGAGGAATGGAATCTGTGTTTCCAGTGTTCCTGTAAGTCACCTGAGCTTTAGAAGGAAGACAGTGGAATGCAAAGAGTCAAGAATCGGAAAGCAACCGATTGAAGTCCCATCAAATGTGGTAATCACATTAGAAGGGCAAGATATGAAGGTGAAAGGTCCTTTAGGGGAACTTGCACTTTCATATCCAAGAGAAATAGCAATTGATAGGCAGGAATCGGTTCTTAAAATCAGTAAAGCAGTGGAAACAAGAAGAGCTAACCAAATGCATGGCTTATTCAGGTTATTACCCATTTTTAAATCTTTAAAATTTTCACCATTATAATTTAGGATATTATGATATTTAGTTGGCTTAATCACAAATTTGACTGAAAATGGGAAGGTATTTTTTTTAACCTCATTTATTGTGAAATTGGTGTCATTTCTTGAAATATAAAACAGTGTGCAGTTTTAAAAAAAATATATTTTTATAGTAGGGACAACTAAAATAAACCAATTTTGTGAAATAGATGATCATTTTGTGATATGATCTTTCCTATTTTTAGTTGTTTTTGTGGTTAGCCTTGTATCTTGGATTTAAAATATGTATACAAATTCCTTCATTTAAGGCTGTTAATTCAGCATTTTTGGGTTTTGTTAAATTTTTATGGGTTTTTATTCTCATTTTATTGGTAAATATCATGAATAATTTCTGTCAATCTTGTGATATTTTAGATACTGACATGTACTATTCTTATACCCATCTTGAATCTTTAAAATTCCACCATTCTAGTTAATGTTTAGGATATGATATTTCTCTGATTTCAAATATGTCTACAAATTCCTTCATTTTGGTCTCTGAATTCAGCATTTTTAGCTTTTACTAGATTTGGGCAAAATTGTTCAAAATATAATGGCTTTTTTGTACATTGGTAAATAGCATATGACACAGTAATTTCTGTCAATCAGGTGATAATTTAGGTAATACTGATTTGTTATTTTTATTTGGTTTATTATTTTTAGGACTTTGACAAGTAATATGGTGGTTGGTGTATCAAAGGGATTTGAGAAAAAACTTCAACTAATCGGTGTTGGATATCGTGCAACCGTAGAAGGGAAAGAGTTAATTTTGAGTCTTGGATTTTCTCATCCGGTCAAAATGACAATCCCGGATGACCTAAAAGTCAAAGTTGAAGAAAACACGCGAATTACTGTGAGTGGATACAACAAGTCAAACATCGGTCAATTTGCGGCTTCGATAAGGAAGTGGAGACCTCCGGAACCGTACAAGGGTAAGGGTGTGAAATATGCCGATGAGATCGTTAGAAGAAAGGAGGGGAAAGCAGGGAAAAAGAAGTAGTTTGTGTATTGATATCAGTTTCAGTCTCAGTCTCAAGTCTCAGTTGTAATTTCCTTTTCTCGATACTTTTTTTTTAGGTATCAAAAGTTGTTTCTTGGCTTAAATTGTGGATTTTCTTTTTGTGTGGATATCCATGACACTTTGGAAATTCTAGTGCAATACTTCAAAAAAAAAGTATAAGGGTTGTTTAATAGTTGTTGATTGAGTCTGTTTTAGGTTTTAGTTTCTTATCGGACATGGTAAGAGGTATATTGAAGACTTCTAGGTATCAAGACAATTTAAATCGACTAAGACAGACCTAAAAAGGGGCATATCAAACAACCTTAAAAATTGGTTCAATCATCTTTTGTTAGAACAACTCAAAGTTATGGAAGCACTCACAACTTTATAATATGATTTAATTTCTCATTCTCTATCAATATTAGACGAGTTGTTATAATATTTTTTTTACATCAATTAATTTATAATCTTCACCCAAATTTCAAGAGGTTGATTTTGTACAAGAGGTTGATTTTTGTACAATGTAATTTTCTTTTGGTTTACAAACATGTTTCATCCAAGTCTTGAGCTACAATACACATACATATATGATTGGCAAGTGTTACCAAAAAATTTATTGATTGATTAAGAGACATGGAAAGATTTTGTTTGTAAATGTATTAAAGACAAAAACCATAGGGTTGCCTCTAAATCAAGAAAAAGATGTGTAATTCGTATTCTTATTCTTTAAGCAAAAACAAATGCAGATTAGTCTTTTATACCTTATATTTTAATCAATCAAACTCTTTCTATACACATGCAACCACAAGCTTTCCCCAAGAAATGCATCGATTCTTTTTGGGTTTTCAAAACACAAAAAATATATCATAATTTGATGATTAAATAATATAAAATATTAGGATATTAGTTAAACTAATCTTTATTAATGAGCTTGTTAACAAAAATAACTATTTTTTAGGTTTCTAAAAAATGGGGTGCTAATTTTCGGACTTATTCTTGAAATTTCGGATTTTTATTTTCATTTTCACAAACTTTTTTTCTTCATTTTTTTTTACTCACGTCCGAAATATCAATTTCGAAGTGTTTTATCACACTATTTTTCAATCAAATGTTTGATTTTAAGCGTTTGGGTGGTATATATTTTTCATTTGTATGTATTTTTTTTCACTTTATGTTAAATTTTAGTAAAAAATGAAGTATTTTTTCTCGAAATTCCATAATTGTTCATCGGATTTCAGACTTGTTTTGAAAATTTTATAGTTATTTTTTTGGGTAAATAGCACAAAAAACATTAAGTTTACACAAAATTTGTAATTTGAGATTGTGTATTTTTTTCTAAAATTTGACACTGTGTTTTACAATTTTTTACAATTCTGACCACTTGACTAGTCAACCCGGTTACTTGTAGACGTGACATGATGACGTGACATGCTTACATGACATGCTGATATGTTAAAATTGAATTTTTTTTCCATAAAAACACTAAGTTTTCATTTTTTGATTTTAACACTAAGTTTATTTTTTTTTTAATTTTGACACTTTGTTTTTTTTAGCGAAGAACCGGGCTCTGCTCAGGTAGAACTTCTGAGTCGAAAGCTCCTCTTCTCGGGGCCTTCTGGCACTCCGAGACTCGCTACTAACACCTAGGATGTGCTATGGAAAATAATAGAGGGTTTGGGGGTGTTTGAGAGAGAAATGATTGAGAATGTGTGAATTTTTGAGTGAAAAATGAGCTTTATTTATAGGTTGGACGAGTGCGTGTACGTTGGGCGTACTCAACGCTACACTAGGCGTACTCAGTATGCGGGGCGTTCATAGCGCTATGCGGGGCATATCGGTGCCAAGTGTCACGATCTCGTGCGAATCCACGGGGAAAAAGTAGTGGCCTAGATCTTGTCACGTGTCACTTCGAGGTTTTAATCCAAAACTAATTATCTTCTAAAATCTATAACTTTCGCATACGAGCTCAATTCTTGAAGTTCTTTATATCCACGCGTAGGTATCGATGGGATCTACAACGTTCGTTTATACTCTGTCGGCTAATTTTGACTTTATTTTTAAAATTATATTTTAACAGGCTTAGACACCTAAAGTCCGTCAAAAATTCGTAACTTTGTCATCTGACGTCGGTTTTTGACTGTTTTTATATTGTTGAGCTCCTATTAACTAGATCTTCAATTCTCGTTTAGTTTGTGTCGGCTAATAATCGATCAATCTAAAATTCGATTTCCAGGTTGTGTACTGCGACACTGAATCTTAGAAAAATCATAACTTTCTCAAACAAAGTCAGATTTGAGCGTTCTCTATATGCACACTCTCGGTTTAGAGTATACTACAACTTTCGTTTAGATTGCTAAGGCTAAAAAGTAGTTTATCACAAATTCACTTTTTACGATATGCGACATCGTGTCGGTTTAGTCGCGAAACTTCGACGTGTCATAACTTCCCGTTCTTTATATCTCTGAAATCCTTGTCATGAATAATTGAACTTTCTTCAAAGATATTGTGTATAATTTTCATTATATTTTTGACGCATATTTTTTTTATTATTTTATTATATCGTTATAAGCATATATGTTGCACATAAATCACATAATAACACAATACTCAAATAATTATTCTTCATTACTTCAAAATAGGTTATAATTTTTGACCCTAACTATTACATCATCATAATAATGCTTAGCTAGAAACACGGGCGTTACACCTATCTCCTTGCATATACTGCATTTGATTTTCTTTCCTGTCTTAGAAACCTTGTGTTTTCCTTTATTCTCTGTAGTGGATTTCTTCCTACTAGTAGCTGGCCTATCAGGCATCCTTATACTAATAGAAGGCAATGGTGGATCATAGTTGGTCTGTGGACACATGTCACTCCCATTCATAGGGGCAATTATGTAACTGTATGCCTTCTTAAAGTTTTTGGTGTTATACATGTCATCTACATCCCTATTAAGATAGGATATGGCGATATGCATTCAATTGCCACAACCTACATGAACATGTTTTCCTTTCTAAGTCCACCTAATATGCATCTACTACTCCCCTAGCCTCAAATTTGTAAGACCCCGATTCTCAGGTATTGATTTAAATAAGAATTCTTTTGTTTCCAAGGTCTACTTGACGAGTTGGTTGCCTTACTCGTCGAGTAGCAGCGGGTTGGTCCACGTGTTTTAGTGGCCTACTCGCCGAGTCTAAGAAGAGACTCGATGAGTAGGAGCTAGGAGATGAAACCCTAAATCCCGAGGTTTTGCACCCTATTTAAAGAAGCACAAGCCTCTTTTGGCCTCTCTACAGTCCATTGAGAGTCCAGAAAGGCCCTAACTCGTGTGTGTGTTTTTTTATTCTTTGGAGGTTTAAGCTTGGAGGGAAGTTTTTGGTGAAGAAATCACTTGGGAAGCAAGCTAGTTGAAGCAAGAATTTGTGGATTTCGAGTTCTGCATCAAAAAGGGCTCTCTTGAAGGTATTAGATCATTTTTCCCTTGGCTCATTTTCTCCTAAACCCTTTGGTGCATAAGTTTAGGAAAGGATTTTTATGTTTAAGCCAAGATCTGAAGTTGTAACTTCAGGTCTGGACTCCCCTTGGCTTCTAGATTCATAAAGCCATCAGCCTTGGCTAGTGTGAGCCTTCTCTCAAGGATGTGACTTCATTGCAAGCTTATTTATGCCATTTTAGGGTCTTAAAGCCTTGCATGCACGTAAAGTTTGCAACTTTACATGATAAGCATGCCTAAGGAAGTTGGATCTGCAATTTGGGGCCTTAGCATGGCTTAAAAAGTGTCTGCATGGTTAAAGGGCTGGAGGGACTCGGCGAGTCGCATAGTCGACTCAGCGAGTCATATGAAGATAGGCATTGAACTCGACGAGTTGGATGAACAACTCGGCGAGTCCGATGAAGATTGTCGTAAACTCGATGAGTTGGATGAACAACTCGGCGAGTCGGTTAATGTTTCCCCAAATTGATGAATGCGTGTGAACCTGTCGAGTTGCAGAAGGAAAACTCGACGAGTGGCCTTAGGGTTTCGATCGTGAACCTTAGAAACTCGAATAGTCACTCCGGGGATTCGGCGAGTGGATAAGTATCTCGAGGAACTCGGCGAGTAGCCGAGGGTACTCGACGAGTAAGGGTCAGCATGGACTTTTGACCTTGACTGTTGACTTTGACTTTGACCAGGGGTTGACTAGTTGACTTATGGGGTACCTTGAAAGGTTGAGAACTTACGAGTATGGTTCTATTATGATAATAGGGGGTGGAGTTTGCGGTCGTGATCTGAGAGTTGGAGTTTAGTTACCGAGCCAACATTCGCAAGGTGAGTTATCCCCACTATACTAAGGGGTCTAAGGCACCAAGGCCGACCCATTGAATATATTATCCTAGCAGTGTTAGTATGTTGAGTATGAAGTTAATGTTGCATGCTCAGTGTTTATGCCAATTAGGTAGATCTATAGGACTACCTGTGTTATATGATTATCTGCATGCTTAGTGGTTATGTTATACGTTGATATGTTATGTGGGATGGGTTGAGGTGAGACTGCTTTGTGCGGTAATCCAACAAACCCGGGAGCATTCCAGTTACGGGCTAAGGGAGACTCCTACTGTGGGCTCGATGTCAAGCAAGATATGAGCTGTGGGCCCGTAAGGCAATCCAGACTCACACTGTGGGCCCAGGGGGTAATCCAGTCTGTAAAGCTGTGGACCCGTTGCATTCTGTTCAGTTTGTTATGTTATGATATTGCTGACATGGTTATGTGGACTGTATGTGTATCGATATTTTGGGGGAACTCACTAAGCTTTCGGGCTTACAGTTTCAATTTATTATTTCAGGTACTTCAGGGGATCGGGGCAAGGCAAAGGCATGATCGTACGATCCTCACTTTTTATGAATTTGTTTCTGGGATACTCTGATATGAATGATTTTGAAAACAAGTTTGTAATGTTTAATGGATTTGAAATGTTTTTAAAAGATTAAATTGGCTTGAATTTTTATGGGTGTTACAAAATTGGTTTAATCCACTAGGAAATACCTGATAATGCCTCTAGACCTTCTTAAGGAAATTCACTTTATCCCTTATCTCTGTACAAATATGATTTCCCCATTGGTGTCCCTTCAACCTCATGTTGTACAATCTATCCATCATGTACAATCTTAACTCCTTAAACATGGTGATTATGGGCTTCTTCCTGACATCTACTATCACAACATTAAAACTTTTAGAAAAGTCATTCTCAATTGCATCACAACACCTTTCAGGTTGAAAGAAAGCTCTACACCAGGTTTTCGGATCTTTGTCCATGAGATATTGATGGGCATCTGGGTTCAATGTCTCAATTTCCTTCATCACAACTTTAAAAGCATTCTCAGTTATAGCTTTTGATGTTCTCCAAAACAATGTATGGTATATGGCCCCACTAAATCTCTTCTGCAAATTTTGGCAAATATGTCTAGCATACTGCATGTGCTTTACATATGGCAACAACTCCTTAACAACCTCTATTAAACCCTGTAAAAAGAAGAATATTTAAATCAAATAGTGTAAATTAAGTATACTTGAATTACAATGTAATAAACTAACCTTATGTTGGTCAGACATTAAACTAAATCCATTTCCTAAATTCAAGTGTAGATCTTCAATGAGAAGTTCCAAAAAACACATCCAGTTCTGCTTGTTCTCCACACATACCACAACCCAAGCAATAGGATATATCTTGTCATTTGCATCCCTCCCAACTGCATAAAGCAATCCCCCCTTACAAAAACCTTTAAAGAAACAACCATCAAGACCTATTATCCTTTTACATCATTCCATCCAACTTTGTTTGGCTCCTTGAAAACAAACATAGAACTTGATGAAATACTTCTTTCCATCTGGACTAGTCTCCACATCTAATTTTACAGTTAACCCAGGATTAGTCCTTAGAATCTCATGACCATATGGCCATAGCCTACCATAATGTTCAACAATACTACCTTCAATAAGTTTTAGTGCTCTCCTGCATTGGCCCATACTAACTTGGATACCAAATTTTGCCATTACCTTTACCCTAAGATTCCTTACACTCAATTTCTGACACTGCATAATCTGTCTAGTATAAGGACTCCCAATCCATGCATATGTCACTAGTGACCCTAACTTGAAGTTCCTAACACAATTATGATTAGCTTTTAGTGACTTGATTTGGAAACTCTTTTCATCACTCATCCAAGAAGCCCATAGTCTAAATGTGCAACCACCCTTACTACACCTAACAAAAGTCTTTTCCTATCATTTTTTTCAAAACAAAGTTGATATCCATTAGCCACTTCATAGTTACAAAACATTGATTTAACTTGGGCTGGATCCTTAAATCTCATTCCAAGAATTGGTTTTTGTTTTTTCCAGTGTATCAAATCATTAAAAATTGAATGCATGGGTGGTTCATCATCATCTACAATGTTGTTATCCTCCCCCTCATCAACACATAACTTACTCAGGAAAGGATCATTTGATTTCCTATTCATAATAACTTCATCATTAAATTCCACATTTCTATTCCTAAGTTCATCTATATTATCCTCATTTTCACCATCAATACAAGACTCATGATCATCATCATCAAACCACCCATCTACTCCAACTCTGACATGATCGATATAAATAGTAATTCTACCATCTGTTCCATAAGCATCAAATATAAAAGCAATGTATTCCACATCATTTGAAATGGGATTAAGCCCATCCATCAAGGAAAGGCCTAGT
This sequence comes from Lactuca serriola, assembly GCF_051521515.1. Taxonomy (NCBI): domain Eukaryota; kingdom Viridiplantae; phylum Streptophyta; class Magnoliopsida; order Asterales; family Asteraceae; genus Lactuca; species Lactuca serriola. The sequence goes on along the minus strand of NC_136412.1, from coordinate 270,052,595 downwards.
TCACAGTAGTACATCTTTTTACACTCCTTATTCATGAAACGTTCGAAGAAAGTGACACACTTAGAAAATGTCATTGAAACATTCGACCAAAGGGATTCTAGCTTAGTGGTATCCGGTGTTGCCCCCCTCCTTGAGGTTGAGGGTTCGAGTCCCGTCGTGGACATATAGGTGGATTTAAGGCGTAGTTTAGGAGTAGGTTAGATTTTCCGTTTCAAAAAAAATGTCATTGAAGAAAAATCAACATCATTAAACATGGTTTTGACACCACCAGTGAAGAGAACTTATTACGAGTAAATACCCCCTGATAGATGAGTTCCACCATCGCAAACAGTCCATTAGGGTCCGGTTGTGCCATTCCACCGAATGCTTTGATTCTTCAGCTCAACCACAGATATCCTTGAAAAACCCTAGCTCGGTTTCATGTTTTGGTGATAAATGAAGAACACATGTCGACGGGGGAAGCAAGTGAGTTTAAGTATCAAGTCTTATATCATTAATTGACATGTCAAATCCTACGTGTAATCTGCTTACTACATAAACTAACTACTCCCTCCGTCCCAAATTGATAGTCCACTTTAGATTTTTGAAGTTTTTTTCTTCAACTTTGACTTTAAATATTTTTATTTGTGGTATATATTACTTAATAAAACTTATAATAATGAAAAAACAATAAAAATACAATCTATTAATATATTTTGCATCAAGTGTTATCTATCAAAATCAAAAATATTTAAGGTCAAAATTGAAGAAAAAAGACTTCAAAAGTCAAAAGTGGACTATCAATTTGGGACGGAGGTAGTATTAAATCAAATTTATTTACATATAGGCAAACTCAACTGGGAAACCATCTAAAATATGGGAAATGACTTAATTGATAGGTAAAACCCGACTTTAGTGACTTAATTGACCAAAAAAAACTTTAGTGAGCAAATTGGCCAAATGAAAAAAGTTTGATGTGCTACAGTGTCATTTTCCCCACAACTTAATACTAGACTTAAAACATAAATGACTTAAATTTAAACTTAATAAATAACTTCAAACATTTTTATCCCAATTAAATTTTAGGGCAAAATCCGCTTTCGCATTTTCCACAATTCGATGAGTCGTCTCGGGTAACCTGCTATCATCTTGTAAGAAGAGTTTTAGTTCTTTAGTTTTTTGTTTGATTTCATCCCTCTCCATAATTTTTTCGATTTTGGTGTCCCATATTTGAAGTTGCTTGTCTGCGGCGTCAACATCGCTAGATGAACTAACACTTTTAATATTATATTTTGGTTTATCGCGACCTATGTGACGAGGTGGCACTTCGTATGGGTACACATTATTGAGGTCAAACGGTATATGAACATAAAAAGATTGGCTATGGTTTGTCTCAGACGATTTGTTTTTTCTTGAAATTGCACGCGTAAAATCATTCGTCGATTTAAGACAAAGTCATTTTGATTTTTTGTGCACAACTAGCCAAAAAGACTCATTTGCAAAATGTTTGTTGTATTTTGCTTGGTAAATGGCATGGGCATTTGCAATGTAGTCCACTTCATTGGCAATACTTTGTTGATTTCAGACGGTATTCATATAAATGTCATTAAACTCCATGAAGTTTTTGTTAACCGACCTCCATTTCGAATAAATTTGCTCATATGAGCGATAGTCTTTTCCCATCCGATACAAATACTTTTCCAAACTTTTATCTTAAAAGTTTTTCCATATTGGTTATCGCCTCTTTTTGAATCTTCCGATATGTCAAGTCACGCTTCGGCTAACACCTTCTCTTATATGGCGGTCTAACCTTGGGTTGGGGCCCTTCATTTTCCTTTTTGTTGTGGCATGATCTCCTCTTCTGGTTCGGCTTGTGGAATGGACCCATCGCGAGAAGAATCGGTATCTTCATCGAGTAGGCGTCGTGGTTGGCTTTGGAAATTTGGTTGTAAAGCAAATTAAGTTCTGACAACCGTCTCAAACGGGTTAAATTCGGTTTGGGTGGTATTTTGGGGTTGAAAATTAGTTTGGGTTTGGAAAAGGTTTTGTTGCTGGAAGTTGTGGAATTGGTAAGTATTGAGAATATTGATACATATTTGGAGCCATGCCCACAAAATGGTAATTTGCAGGAAAGTAGAGTGGTTGATCATACGAGGGTCTACAAGGTATCGGTGATATAGAGTTTATTGAAAGATTTGGTGATGTAGGGTTTAGTGAAGGATTTGGTGTAAACGAGTTGTCGGATTTAAAAGAATTCTTCTTCTTTCTTCTTAGGGTTGTTTGTTTTGAGGAAGACATGCTGAAATTTAAAATAGAGATATGAGAGGAAGAATTGAGAGTATGTAAAATAGAGAAATAATTAGAATGTATTTATAGTGCTTTTAAAAGAAATTTTGATTTGATTTTTTATACAAAAGTTAGTTTTTTTAAAAAAATAAAAAATAAATAAGAGATTTAAAAGAAAAAAAAGGTCAAATGGTCTTCAAATTGGTTGAAAGCTGCAAAAAGAAATTACTTCCTCTCTCTCTCTCTCCATGCTGCACAACCGACGAGAGGCTGAAGGCGAACCCCTTTAGCGCGTGTCAGGAGCGGTGTAGAAGAGGCCAGCGTGTCCAAGGCAAGCAACTAACGAGCTACACTCCATGTAGTCTAAGCCCCAACACCTTCAACCCATCCCTACTACCCCACCCCCACCCCACAAACACCATCACCACCACAACTACCGCCACCATGGTTACTTTCTACTAAATCCATTAATAACATATAACTTCAAATCTAGCCATAACTTATATTTTTAAGTTTAACTTTATATTTAATATAAATTATATAATTAATTTAGTTTGTTGGAATGAAATAAATGTTTGATGTAACTTTATATAAAATAAAACTGTCATAGATAATTTTCCATTAAACTATAAGCTCGATAAGATTAGGTTGATAATGATTAATGAACTATAAAAGATTGAGTTAAATTGTGTTGTATAAGAACATCCACCGGTTAAACAAGCTTGACAAAGTTCAAAAAAGCTAATGTGTTTTAGAGCTTTTTCATTATTCTATCAAACTTTTTATTAGAAGTGTAAAAAAGAAGATAATAATAATAATAATAATAATAATAATAATAATAATAATAATAATAATAATTAAAATAAAAAAACTCTGCCATTTAAACTCCTTCTAACTCTTTTATCCATATAAGAGTTATCAACCGATTTTTTTTGTATATTATTGGATTCAACTGAGATCACTGATCACAAGTCTTTGTAGTTTGTACATAGTCCTTTTATTTGGTTTCACAAATAAATTGTTTAAATTGTTTCCAAGTCTTGATTGATACAAAAATACACATTTATATGATTGACAAGTGCCACCGCAAATCTTGATTTTAATGACAAAAACCATAGTATTCCTTCTAAATCAAGAAAAAAGTTGCTCATTTCTTATTCATTAAGCAAAAAACAAAAGCAAATTAGTTTTTCACACTTTATATTAATCAATCAATCAAACTCTTCTATACACATGCCACAACAATTTTCCCCAAGAAACGCATCAAATCTTTTCGGGTCATCATTTAATAATATGAACATCAAAATCAATCCGAGATCCTTGAAAAACTAAGCCTTCTAAGTTGGTTGCTAATTGGGATAATCGACCAATCTCCATCATTCTTCCCACACTTCAAATCCACAGTTTCTACAATTCTTTGTGTCACTTTCTTGCGTTCTTTGCCTCGAATTGGGGTTTTATCAACCCACAAATCTTCGGAATCAAGCATAGGAATCTTGTGGGTGGTTTTCTTCTTTCCGGGCTTAACCTGATGGTGGCCATTGCTCGAACTGCCGCCACTCACCGCCACCATCCGCCGGAGCCGCCTTGTAGACTCCGCCCCACAAGATATCGAAACTGGTTCAGTTTGGATTCTTATAGCAGGTTTCTTTGATGAAGTCTTCTTGAGATTTGAGTCAATTTCTTGCATCATCAAGGCACTAACTTTTCCGGTCGACCCTATTCTGATCCTACCACCACCACCACCGCCGCCGGCGCCGCCATCGCCACCTTTGACTTTACCATTTTCAGAAGCTCTAGCCATGACTTACAACTTCAAATCAAGAAACTGATTACAGTTTTTGTGGTCAAATACGATGGGATTGAGAACCTAATAAGGAGATGATTATGAATGATAAGAAAACATACCAGAAAATATGTGGCCCCAAAAGTTTTGACTTTTGAGTTTTGACAGATAAATCACAAAAATCACCTTTTTCTCGGAATTAGATGAGATTGGAGGTGTGAGTTGGAGAATCTGTGTTCTGTTTTTTTGGGGTTTTCTTTTTTTATTAATTTGTGTTTGTGTAGAGTGTAGAACATGTATATATAGCAATGATCGATGACGTGTATGGTACAGTTGTTAATTTAACTTTTAATAAAAAAAAGTAATAATTTTCCTTTCTGTCAACTTCTTCAAATGAACAAGTCGAGAAGAATATTAATTGTTTAGTGAAATTAGATTTCATGTGGTAACAAAGTAGGTTTATTATAAAGGCTTGAAAGGTAAGATTTCTACGGGTGATGTTGACACATCGCTATTATATTGTACATTTGTACATATCCGTTATAAATTTAAAATCACGCTTATTATATAAAGTAGTTATATTTTTACACTATTAAAAATAAAAGTTTTATATCACGAGGTCAACATTAAATATTTTTAACTAGTTGTGAGACCCGTGTATTACACGAGTTTAATAAAAATAAAAATTTAATATCAATATTTAATCATTAAATATTTTATAAAATAATAATTTTACATATCATAACGTAACCTTTTGAAACATTTATAAAAAAAATCAAATCTTCTTTAAAGCATTTATTAGACTTTATTATTAAATTAATATAATGATTCTCTTTCCTTATATGAAATTTTATTTTAAAAATGAAAATTCTCAAAAAAAGACAAGTGGAAATAATAATTCTAAAACTCCCACAAAATTACATGTGTCAAAACTCTTGAGAATTTGACAAGTGGCAAAAAAAACCTTCATTTATTAGAAATGATTTCTTTTTAATTTCAAAGTTTAACAAAATGTATTTAAATATATCTCAAACTAGTTTATAACCCGTGGACACCACGGATTAGAAAGGTAAAAATAATTTTAATTAAATTATTGAGCAATGATAAAAAAAATAATAATTTAATAAATTAGGCAATAGATATTACAAATAAATTTTTTGTTCAAGTGTTTGATATGTGTAAAATGGAGGAGTGAATTAGTGGAAATTTAATTAATGAGGAAAAACCTTAGAATGACAAGTGCCAACTAATTAATGTGAATCTCTAATTGATTGACATGTGGCAAATGTGCTACTCTTTTATTAGGTAGGAAGATTTAATAATGTTGTTTTATAATATTTCATTATTTTAATTATATAACAAAAAAACCATAATAAATATTTTTAGTGGTAGTAAAAACAAACTATTTACTGTGATATTTATTTTATGTATGAAAATATATTTACCTTAAATAATAAACGTTTCATTAATTATAGTGTTGATCTACACATTTAATATAATAAATATTTTACATATATAATAATAAAGTTGTTAACTAGTAGAATTGATTAATTTTTATTAACAAAAAAAATAAAAATACCACATAATGACATGTGGAATTTTAATAATTCAAAAATCTCATATAATAACATGTGACAAAAATCTTGAGGAAATGACAAGTGACAAAAACATTTTCATTTATTAGGATAAATTTATAATAATGAAATATGATTTAGAAAGATAATAAAAATTTGTTTTATTCAACTAATATCATTGATTTTTTTACATATTTAACTTAGTAAACTGTTAAAACTTAAAAAACACAATTTTTATCTGTAACAGAAGGTTTTATTTTGATTAAATACTCTTTGCTTGATATGAGTACATACACAAACATACTCACCCATCACCAGGTTAGAAAATTAAGTGTCTCTCTCATTTAATGGTAATCTATTCTTGTTTGTCCTTATAAAATGAGGGTTTAATTTTCATAATATTCAAGTTACATTATTTGTTTGAGTGAAAGAAATTCAAACTTGATGGGGGTATTGTTAGAAAATTAATGGTTAGATGCAAGTAGACAAGTTTTAAATTGTCCAACATTGGATTGAAAAAACATTAGTGTGCTTATAAGGTCTTTATGTTGTTAAGTCCTCAAATGCTTTAGTGAGGGACAAGAGTTGGGCCAAACCCACATGAATGTCGGGCCTAGGATGCAAGGTTCATGAAATTGTGTGATTTAGACACACTTGGTATTTATTGACATGTTCGAGTTATATAAGTTAGACTTCCCTAATCAACATGTTGACATGCGTTAACTTCGTGGATAAGCTAATGAAGTATTCTAGGCCCACTTTGTACTTCTTGGCAAGTTCGAGTCGGATTAGTTGAATTTTCTCAGTCAGCGTGTTGATATGCGTTAACTTTGTGAAATGAGAATAACTTAAAGAGACATTATTTTAACACTAGTTCACATACTTAATTATTTTCTTGCTAATATGGCATACTTTGCAAAATGATATATGTTTGTGAAATAAAAATGAAAGTCACAAACTGTTAAAAGAAATCGTGAAGTCAAATTAAGATATGTATATTTTTTTTTGAAAAATTAATAAAAAATGTTATAGCACAATTGGGTAAGGTATATGCCACAATTCATGATTTTATATAATATTGTCAATTGGATATTCATGTCGTGAGTCATACACAAACGGATTTCATCAAAGACTGTAACATTCTAGATGGCCCATTGATTATAAATGAAGTGATATCTTGGCTTCGGAAGAACAAATCGAAGGCGTTCCTATTCAAGGTTGATTTTGAGAAGGCATTCGATTGCCTCAATTGGAAATATCTCGATTCGGTAATGGCTCAAATGAATTTTGGCCAGAAATGGCGCAAATGGATCTTGGCTTGCCTCTCCTCAGCTCGTGCTTCTGTAATCATTAACGGTTCAGCCTCCAAAGAATTCTCACTTATGAGGGGAGTACGACAGGGCGATCCCTTGTCTCCATTTTTGTTTATTTTGGCAGCATAGGGCCTCAACATAGCGCTGGAAGAGGCCAAAGATGTTGGATTAGGTGTCTAAGCCCATAACTATAATTAGTATGTACTTGAATTGATAGCAGCACAGTCCTTTTGGGTTGCCCTCAAACCTAGCAACCAGACAAGGAAATTATGAAAGGAGAGATATTAATTTATTATAAGATTAATAAATTAATATAAATGAATTTATTAATATGTTAAAAGATTAATATATTAATGAGAAATTATTTTGTTTAATTAATTGTTAGCCATAAATTAATTAGAATTAATTTTGGGGTTAAAAGAATTGATTATAAGGTGTAGGGACTAGTTTGCAATTATCTAATAGTTGAGTGGAAGGCTCTAGAACCCCCTTGGATAAGGGTGGACGAAATCTTTAGGGGAAACCCTAATAATTTCGTCCATAGGGGCTTGGATAAGGCCCTTGGGTTTGCTTAGGCCCTAAGCAAAGGATAACTAGGGTTTTCCCTAAACCCTAGATCCCTCAGCTATATAAGGAGCCCCCCGGTTCATGTTTTGGTCACTCTTTTCTTTTGAAGAAACCCTAAGGGCCGAAATTTTGCATACTCCTTCTCCCCTCTCTCCTCTACTTTCCTTCTTGCTAGTTTGGGTGCGATTCCATTAGAGGCATTACACTTGTGGTGCTAAGCTTCCAAGAAGATTAAGATCAAGATCAAGGGAATTATCAATTGTTTACTATAACAATTGAAAGGTATGTAATTACTAAACCCTAGGTTGTAAATTTCGATTATAGCCTCTCTCCTCTAGGGTTCTTGTTTTGCATTCAAAGTTGTATGTTCAATAGATAAAACATAGATCCAAAGTAGGTTGCATGTGAACTTAGGAATTGTTTTCTAGTTTATTTGTTTTTACCTAAAACCCATCAGTGGTATCAGAGCCATTGTTTGTTTTAAATTGAATTGTTATAATTGTTGAATTGCAAATTAGGGTTTATAGCTATAAAACCCTAAAGGCCATTTTTTTTTTGATTTTTTAGGGTTGTGGATCAAAGGGTTTTTGAAAACCCTAGCCTCCAAAGAACCCTAATCAAAATTAGGGTTAGGGTTTTGAAAACCCTAGCCTCCTCCCTTGAAAATTTTGAAATATGCTATATAGATTAGGGTTTCTTTGTTTTGGATAATAGTTGCCTTATTGGATAATTGAGAAAAATAAGGAAATTATCCTATCCCCATATTTTCGAAATCTATAAGGGATATGGATTAGGATTAAATTAATTGTTTAATTTAATTAGATAATCCTTACAATATTTAATAGATTAATTAAAAGTTAATTAATAGATAAATATTAAATCTAATTAATTGGTTTATTTAAATTTAAAATTTAATAGTTTAAATTTCGAAAAAAAAATTATATAAACCCTTGAAGTTTTAAAATGTTATTAAAACACACCTTATATATATATATATATATATATATATATATATATATTATAATTAAAAGTTAAATATTATATGTGTATAAGAATATGGTCAGTCAAATCGCTAGTATGCCTCATTCACGAAGCTAGTCTATAAGGGGGGTATAAGGAAACTGCCTATAAAATGGTAGTTGAATGGGTGTCCACTCTCATCCACCGCTTCCTTGATTAGTGGAGGGTCGTTAGCAGAACGGATTTGATAGGACAACTACTTCCCATTAAAAGTATAATGCTATTAAAGAAAGTACTAGAACACTATTTTTCAAAATCCCAACTCTAGTTACTTTAGGAAAAATGTGAAAAGTATGCTAATCCATGAAATTGCACATTATGCTTTATTGGTCGTTAGTGGAGCGTGTGTGGTTAACCGGCACACTAAAAGGCACTAATAAAGAATAGTAATGGGTATCTTATAATTATCATTTTGATGGAGCGTGTGTGGTTTACCGGCACATCAATAGTTAATGATAAAGACAATAAGGTTACCAAGCACATTTGCATGGTTATTCACATCTAGTTTGTGATCCTCGGTATCCCAGTCACAAATAGTAGAGCATAATCCGAGATTAAAACATGCCATTAAATAGTTTTAATGTATCTCAAAAGAATTAGGAATTTCACTTCGTCTTTTTTGTCTAATGGTGGAATTGGTGAATCGTCATTCACCTACCTTTATGAGATTTGAACTTGGATCTCGGCATCCCATTTCTAAGTTGTAAATCGTCATAGTTGGGTCCTAACCTTGATATGATATCTTTGGGTTATAATATTGAGGTGTCTTGGAATCTAACTAAAACTATCTTTCTTTTCAGATGTCTACTCCTAGAAACACTTCTGCTTCATCATCCTCCAGCCACAACTTCTCTCTACTAAACATCTGCTCCAAAGTCGTTATGGATGGCTCCAACTATAACGATTGGATACGTAACATCAAGATGGCGCTTAGATTCGAGGACAAAGAGTATGTCCTTGAAAAGGAGCTCAAAGAACTTGATGAGTCAAAAGCCACTCCCGAAGAGTATGCTGCCTACAAGAAACACTATGATGATGCTACCAAAGTGGCATGCATCATGGTTGCAACCATGTCCCCAGAATTGCAGATGTACTATGAGGACTACTGGCCTTTTGAGATGAACAAGGACCTTATGGAAAAGTACCATAAGCGAGCTCGTCAAGAAAAGTTTGAGGTAGTCAAGTCACTCATGGCTTGCAAGATGAAAGAGGGGGAATCGGTTGTATCTCATGTGCAAAGAATGCAACGCTACATAGAGCGTTTGGTCAAGCTCAACATTCACTTCGATGAGGAATTGGCCATTGACATGGTCTTGAACTCATTGCCTGATTGTTATGGTCAGTTTATCTTAACTTACCATTTGAACAACACTGAGCAGAATTTGGCCCAATTGCACAACTTGCTGCAGACAGTTGAGGCAGGGATGAAGGGTAAAAGTATACCCTCCACACCTGCAAGTGCCCCTGTCTTGGCCATTGGACAGGGAAAGGGGAAGAAGAGGAAAGGTCCTCCCAAGAAAAACTGGAAGAGCAAGGCTCAAGCTGTGTCATCTAGTAATGGCCCGAAGGCTAAGCCTAATGGTTCCACTCCCCATGTTTCTGATCCAAAAGAGGCCATTTGCTTTTACTGCAATCAAAAGGGGCATTGGAAGAGATCTTGCCCACAATATTTGCAAGATATCAAGGATGGCAAAGTGAAGCCATCCTCGGCAGGTATTTACACTATTTCTGCTAATAACTCATTATCTTCTCGTTCATGGGTCCTTGATACAGGATGTGGATTTCATATCTGTTCTGATTTGCAGGGGCTAAGGGAAAGTGAGGAGATAGAGCATGGGAGAATAAACTTGATCATGGGGAACAGAAAGTCTTCACCAGTTACCAAGATCAGAGTTTATCAACTTTTGCTCAGTAATGATGTTAGATTAGATTTAATAAATTGTTGCTATTCGTCTGAGATGACGAGAAACATTATTTCATTTCATGCATTGTTCAGACAAGGTTTTAAATATTCTTTTAATGATTTGAATGGTTCAATTTCTGTTTATAAGAATGGTGTTTTTGTGTTTGAAGCTTTACCTTGTGATGGTGTGTATGAAACAGTGACTTGTGTTGATAGCTTAGGAAATAGTGTACTTAATATTGACTTGTCTAATAGTGTAGACAAGGCATGCTTGTGGCATTGTCGTCTTGGACACATTAACAAGAAACGCATAGCCCAACTCCAAAAGGATGGAGTGTTGGAATCATTTGACCTAAAATCAGATGATATGTGTGAATCATGTCTTTTGGGAAAGATGACAAAATCACCATTCACAGGGTCTTGTGAAAGAGGTGAAGGCCTGTTGGATCTCATACACACAGATGTGTGTGGGCCCTTCAGATCAACCACAAGGGATGCTAATCGATTCTATGTGACTTTCACTGATGATTATAGCAGATATGGTTACATCTACTTGATCAAACATAAGTCAGAAACCTTTGAAAAGTTCAAAGAGTTTAAGCATGAAGTCGAAAATCGATTGGGCAGAAAGACCAAGATACTTAGATCTGATAGAGGTGGGGAGTATCTTAGTACCGAGTTCAACGACTATCTGAAAGAATGTGGGATAGTCTCACAATTGACTCCTCCAAGGACACCACAGTTAAATGGTGTAGCTGAGAGGCGTAATCGAACCTTGTTAGACATGGTTCATTCTATGATGAGTCGTGCATCGCTTCCTATTCACTTCTGGGGGTATGCCTTAGAGACAGCCGCCCACATCCTCAATCTTGTCCCTACAAAGAAGGTTGCGAAAACACCTCACGAAATATGGACAGGGAAAGTTCCCTCGTTAGCACATATTAAAGTCTGGGGTTGTGAAGCTTTCGTAAGACGAGAGACTCACGACAAGCTAGCAGCTAGAAGTGAGAAATGTGTTTTCATTGGTTACCCAAAGCAGTCTTTTGGATATTTGTTCTACAGACCTAGTGAAAACGTGGTGTTTGTAGCTCGAAGAGGAGTCTTTCTAGAAAGAGAGCTCATATTCAAAGAGGACAGTGGGAGTACCATTGACCTTGAAGAGATTCAAGAGTCAACCAATGAAGGAACCTTATATGACACTAGCACTCAACCAGAGGAAACAGTTCCTGTTGAACCGGTTGATAAATCATTACCTCTTCGAAGATCCACTAGGGTGAGTGTGCCACCTGAGTTGTATGGTTTTCATATTACTTCAGATGGTGACACATTCATAAGTGACAGAACACTGGTAAACTTAGATGAACCAGTCACTTATAAGGAAGCAATGGCAGGCCCAGAGTCTTCCAAGTGGAAAGAGGCAATGGACAGCGAGATTAAGTCCATGTATGACAACCAAGTTTGGAATTTGGTTGATAGTGCACCAGGTCGGAAGACAGTTGGGTGCAAATGGATCTTCAAGAAGTAGACAGACATGGATGGGAATGTGCATACGTTCAAGGCTCGATTGGTTGCAAAAGGTTTCACTCAAACCCCAGGGGTTGACTATGATGAGACTTTTTCGCCGGTGGCTAAGATTAAATCTATTAGGATATTGCTCGCCATAGCTGCCTTTCATGACTATGAAATCTGGCAGATGGATGTCAAGACTGCCTTCCTTAACGGGAAGTTGGCTGAGGATGTTTACATGAGTCAGCCAGAGGTTTTTGTTGATGCAAAGTTTCCCAATAGAGTATGCAAGCTTGAGAAATCCATTTATGGATTGAAACAAGCATCTCGCAGCTGGAATCTTTGCTTCCATGAGAAAGTCAAAGAGTTTGGTTTCTCTAGAAGTGAAGATGAGTTTTGTGTGTATATCAAGGCTAGTGGGAGTATAGTAACTTTTCTGGTGTTATATGTCGATGACATATTACTTATTGGTAACGATGTTCCAACCTTGAATGAAGTTAAGTCTTGGCTTGGAAAGTGTTTTGCCATGAAAGACCTAGGAGAAGCCGCCTATATTCTTGGGATTAGAATATTGAGAGATAGAAAGAAGAGACTAATTGGACTTAGTCAAAGCACATACTTGGATAAGGTACTAAAGAGGTTTAGTATGGAAAATTCCAAGAAGGGAGAGCTACCTATCCAGAGCAATACCAAATTGAGTAAGACTTAATGCCCGAGTACAGATGAGGAAATAGATGACATGAGTCGTGTACCTTATGCTTCCGCTGTCGGATCGATCATGTACGCTATGACATGTACTCGCCCTGACGTGGCATTTGCTTTGAGCATGGTCAGTCGTTATCAGGGAAACCCAGGTAGAGCTTATTGGATAGCCGTGAAGAATATACTCAAGTATTTGCGAAGAACAAAGGACTGGGTCCTTGTACTTGGTGGCAATGATACTTTGAGAGTAGATGGTTACAGTGATGCCAGCTTTCAGACGGATAAAGATAACTTCCGTTCTCAGTCAGGCTGGGTATTCTTATTAAATGGAGGAGCAGTTACTTGGAAGAGTTCCAAGCAAGATACGGTGGCTGATTCTACTTGTGAATCAGAGTACATAGCAGCAAGTGAAGCGTCGAAAGAAGCAGCTTGGTTGAGGAACTTCATCGGGGATCTCGGAGTTGTTCCAACCATCCAGGAGCCTATGGAGCTGTTCTGCGATAATGAAGGAGCGGTTGCCTTGACAAAGGAACCGAGAGATCATGGTAAAACCAGACATATCGACAGAAAGTACCATTTCATCAGACATAGAGTAGAAGAAGGCCATCTTATAGTGAAGAGGGTGTCATCTGAAGATAACCCAACAAATCCCCTCACAAAGGGTCTGAGTAGGGCTAAGCATATTCAGCATGCTCGGAGCATAGGACTGAAAGATGATATTAGTTTTAGTAGTTAGATTAGTTTTCTGAAACTTGTAACAAAGTAAATGTAATTGACTTTTGGTGATTAAATAATAAAGTATTATTTATAAGTTTGGGTTCTACTTTTTGTCAATTGTTTATTATTGTGTTTCATTTTTCCATGTTTTACTTCCCGAATAATAAGATTATTCAAACTCCACAGTCGCTCATACTTTTGGAAGTAAGTAGTGAATCAAGACTGTCATGAACTGGATTGTAGATTGTCTAAGGATAGACATGGCAATGTATTTGCTGCAACGTTCATGAGTACTCAAAAATTGAGATTTGAGTATTGGATAAACCCTCGCTCAGAGTATTACTTCATGGAATTCATCACGAGTAATATTGAGACGATAATATCTTATAATCTTGAAACAGAGATATATGAGTTGTGATTTGCAAGTCGGCTATGCATTGGTGATACGAAAACGCATCAGTAACTTGGTGTTATAAAACGTATTATCATGTATGGTTTGATGAGTAAAAGATACAAGCATATGAGTCAATGTTTATTCGTTCCTTTTGCCCTAACGGGAAAAGCGATATCTGTGGGCCCCTCGATGATTTGGTGTTGACTTGTGTGCTGGGCCCAGCCAGGACTGAATTGATGTGTTCAATTAGAAGTCCTACATCATCACAAATCAGGAATCGGGAAACATAGATTCTGGACAAAGAGGTTGATTGCATTCCATGTCTTTTGTCTAGGGATATCTAGCAGAACGAAGGATTATATGATCACTTATCTTAGGACACGTAACTGACTGGGTCAGAGTTCGGCAGCAGCTTTTTGGAAGCTACAATTTGCTGGTCAAATTTAGAAGGCATACTAGCAATTATAGTTACAGACTTATCCAAGTGGGAGACTGTTGGATTAGGTGTCTAAGCCCATAACTATAATTGGTATGTACTTGAATTGATAGCAGCACAGTCCTTTTGGGTTGCCCTCAAACCTAGCAACCAGACAAGGAAATTATGAAAGGAGAGATATTAATTTATTATAAGATTAATAAATTAATATAAATGAATTTATTAATATGTTAAAAGATTAATATATTAATGAGAAATCATTTTGTTTAATTAATTGTTAGCCATAAATTAATTAGAATTAATTTTGGGGTTAAAAGAATTGATTATAAGGTGTAGGGACTAGTTTGCAATTATCTAATAGTTGAGTGGAAGGCTCTAGAACCCCCTTGGATAAGGGTGGACGAAATCTTTAGGGGAAACCCTAATAATTTCGTCCATAGGGGCTTGGATAAGGCCCTTGGGTTTGCTTAGGCCCTAAGCAAAGGATAACTAGGGTTTTCCCTAAACCCTAGATCCCTCAGCTATATAAGGAGCCCCCCGATTCATGTTTTGGTCACTCTTTTCTTTTGAAGAAACCCTAAGGGCCGAAATTTTGCATACTCCCTCTCCCCTCTCTCCTCTACTTTCCTTCTTGCTAGTTTGGGTGTGATTCCATTAGAGGCATTACACTTGTGGTGCTAAGCTTCCAAGAAGATCAAGATCAAGATCAAGGGAATTATCAATTGTTTACTATAACAATTGAAAGGTATGTAATTACTAAACCCTAGGTTGTAAATTTCGATTATAGCCTCTCTCCTCTAGGGTTCTTGTTTTGCATTCAAAGTTGTATGTTCAATAGATAAAACATAGATCCAAAGTAGGTTGCATGTGAACTTAGGAATTGTTTTCTAGTTTATTTGTTTTACCTAAAACCCATCAAAAGAGTAGGGCATCTTCCATGGAGTTCAATTGCCAAATAATGGCCCTACCATATCGCATCTTCAATACACCGATGATGCGATCTTCCTCGGCTCCTGGTCAGTACAAAACGCAAAAAAATTGGTTAGAATCTTGAGATGTTTCGAATTATCCTCAGGCCTGAAAGTCAACATGGCCAAAAGCAAACTCTTTGGCATTGGAGTTAGCGAGGTGGAACTAGACTGGCTATCAAGAAACGTCAATTGCTCAATCGGGAACTTCCCCTTCTTATATCTAGGAATGCCTGTGGGCGTGAGTATGTCTAGACTGGTTCATTGGAACTCTCTTATAACCAAACTCCAAACAAAATTATCAAAATGGAAAGCCACAAATTTGTCGTTTGGGGGACGATTAACACTATGTAAATCAGTTTTGGGGAGCCTTGGCTCATTCCTCTTTTCCCTCTACAAAGCCCCGGTTAAGGTACGGAAATCACTAGAAAAACTAAGATGTCGCTTCTTCTGGGGTGGTTCCTTCGAGAAAAAAGGATGTCATGGATCGCATGGGATAAAATTCTATAAAAAAAGATGGGGGACTCGACATTGGCAGCTTGAAGGCTCACAACTTAGCACTATTAGGAAAATGGTGGTGGCGCTTCACATCCCGTAAACATGAACTTTGGAAAGATGTCATAAAATCAATATATGGGAATGATGGGGGGTTCAATGCCCCTTCCAGAGCTTAGAGGAATGGATATTGTTGGGGTAGCATCGTGAATCTTCATAACTACTTGTCCAAGGATAACCTGGATCTTCGTAATCTCTTCTCACGATCGTTAGCTCGGCAGGACAACAACATGACCTGGAGCCTTGAAACCTTGGGGATATATATTGTGGCCTCTCTTAGGAGATTCATTGACAAAACAATATTGCCAAAAACACCAGCCGGTGCTTGGCAATGGAATAACCTGGTCCCTGGAAAAGTGAATATCCTAGCATGGCGAGTTTGTCATAGACGGCTACCTACCAGAGTGAATCTAAACAACATTGGTATCAGATCCTTGACTACCTGCCCATTATGTAACATTGCTGAGGAATCAGAATCACATCTATTAACTGAATGCTTAATCTCACAAGAAGTTTGGCGTATAGTGCAGAATTGGTGGTATATTCACTGAATGAAATGCTTCAGTGCAGGAACTTAGCACCGGGCAGGGATAACCTCGATCAAATTCAGGAAACAGTTGTGTTAACATACATTTGGGTGATCTGGAAGTTCAGAAATGAGGGAATCCACTGGAACTCAGTCAAACCATTTAAAATGCTGGCAAATGAAGTACAAATACTAAGCCATTTGTGGATCAACTCAAGAAGCAAGCATAAAAAATTTAGATGGGCGGAGTGGTGTTGTGATCTGATAGCTGAATGCAAAAGATAAAAAAGGGGGGGGGGTGCGAGGTTTTGGGTGTGAGTTCCTCGGTTTCCTATTGGTGAATTTGGTGTCCTTGGTGATGTGCCTAATTACAGCCAGCGTGCGTTTGGTGTGAGTCTCGTTCATAGGGTAGACATACGTTAGGAATCGGCTGTGATTAGGTTCTTTTCGTGGTGTTTCCTTTCGTGTGAAAAGTGGGACATGGGATGGGGGACATCACAATAAACTCTTGGTGTGCGTTTTTCTCCTTTTTTCTGGTGTTGCATCTTTATTTTGTAGGTGTTGTAGAATATTGGAGCTTGAAGTCGATCAAAGGCATAAGCTAAGCTGGAAATTATGGTTCTGGATAGTATGGACGAATTTACCCCTGTCTAAGAATGGCTGATTTGGAGAGCTCTACACTACACTGCAACTGCGAAACTGATGAAGCTGATGTGATCCGATAGCTGAATGCAAAAGATGAGGAAAAAAAGGGGGGGGGGGGGTGCGAGGTTTGGGTGTGAGCTCATTGGTTTCTTATTGGTGAATTTGGTGTCTTGGTGTTGTGCCTAATTACAGCCAGTGTGCGTTTGGCGTGAGTCTCTTTCATGGGGTAGACATACGTTAGGAATCGGCTGTGATTAGGTTCTTTTCGTGGTGTTTCCTTTCGTGTGAAAATTGGGACGTGGGATGGGGGACATCATAATAAATTATTGGTGTGCGTTTTTATCCTTTTTTCTGGTGGTGCATCTTTATTTTGCAGGGTTGTAGAATATTGGAGCTTGAAGTTGATCAAAGTTAACACACGCGTCACTGATTGAAGCCTCCCAAATTCGACACTGATCTTGCCTTTATCACAGACATAAGCTAAGTTGGAATTTATGGTTTCTGGATATTATGGACAAATTTGCCCCTGCCTAAAAATGGCTGATTTGGAGAGCTCTGCACTACACTATGACTGTGAAATTGATGAAGCTGATGAAGTTGCTTTCTCAATCAAGGAATATATTACCCCAGATGGGCAAAGAGGTGGTATGAAGATTGAAATGGGTTGACTATAAGGAAGTACAAAGTTAATATTGACATTTGGAGCTACAATCGTAATAAAGAGATATTAGTCGTTAGGTTCTTCAGCCTTCAATCTGATGTGTTTCCCACTTGGTTTGGTGTCTTGGACTGGTGCCTTACAATTGTTTAGTTTAGTTTATCTTATTCTCATCTCATTTTGTACTACTTCCAGTTATGCGCTAGATTCTAATTTATATCTATATATATTGCCGCTTCAAAAAAAAACTTAGAAACCATCTACGATAAGCAATGCTTGAGTACATGTCTCGTAGCTCGCTATCATCTCGCGGTTATAATTTCTATTTTTACGAGAAAATCCAAAACAATTTCATTTTGGAGTCTTCTACTTGCAAAAATAGCAACGGGTGCATATATTTAATGATTACGTGTTTGGGATTGTTTATTTAAAACTTTTTATGTTTTTTATGAAACGATGATTATTAGCTCAAAATAAAATAAGATATAATAATGATGTAACAAATAGATTGAAATGGATCAGTAAAATCATTTCAAACAAGTAATGTCAAACATGCACCCTTACAATTTATTATATAAAGTGGTTATATTCTAGTAGAAGTCTACAAAAGCAAAATTAACCACATATTTCTACGAAATAACTGTTGGAACTCCCTAATGGCCAAAACGGCGATGTGTCGAAAAAAAAATTATAAAATAATCAAAGCTTGAATTGCAAATACGTCCAAAACGATTTTGTTAAGAAAACAATTTTTGTTGTGTTAAAATTTTCAAAGGAAATGTCCATAACAAAATTGCTTTATGTTGATAAAACAAAGTCATGTTGAGGTTTGACCAAACGAATTTTTATTTTAAATTGTGAAAATGTCTAAAACGATATTGTTTACAAAAATACATTAAAAAAAAATGTTTTGACATGTGAAATTACTGTTCCCAGCAAAAATATAATGTGGAATTTATAATATTTTTTTTATGAAGAACATCGATAATTTTAGTTAAGATAACCTTCTTCTGAAACGTAATGTTCGATTGCTAATTGGATATCAACTGTTTTAAGGCTTACAACTACATGATAAAGACTAAGAAGGTAGGGATTCTATTCGGGATCATAAGATCCTAGCATAAATCTTGTGATTGAAATCGTTTTTGTTTGTAGGGTCTTAAGAGTATAAAATTTTAATATCACGATCAAGATTTTAACAACATAAAACATCCATAAACTAGATTGCTATTTCTTAAAAAATAATTATCAACTTATAACCATCAAACTTCGTTAATTAGAGAAATATTTTTTGCAACACCAACTTTTCGAAATCACTCTGCGAGTTACCAACTACCAAGTAACTTTTCCCAACTCCAAATTATGTGAATTTAATTAATTTTCGTGTGCATGATATATCTTTTTGTGAAACGATGTTACTTTAAAAAAAATGACATTCGCCAACTATAAAAAAAATTCTTTAAAATATAATCAAAATATTGCAGGTTTATCTCCACAGGACCTTTATTGGGGTCTTTTACCACTTTTTTTTTTTTTTTTTTTTTTTAAAATAATCTTCAATATAATTTTTTTTAACACGAAATTCACGATAGCTAAACATCTTAACCAATTTTACTAAAACTTATTTGGTTTACCTTTGAAAAAAAAAACATTTTTATTAGACAAAAATATTGCAAAAATTAATACTGAAAAAAATGCAATTTTCTTTTTTGAAAAAAAAAACTATAAAATAATCAAGTGCGCAAATTGGTGATCATATTGATTTAGGTAACGGATTTTACAAGAAAATCCAAAACGACATTTTGGAGGCTTCCACACCCTTGCAAAAACAGCAACAGTATCGTGATTCGTGCATAACTACGTATTGTTTATTTAATTTGCAAACATTTTTTTTACCTATATATTTAATAATTGTACTTTTTGACTACGACTAACAATGATGAACCTGTTTTTATTTAGAGTTGAAATTGACAAAGTAAAAATAATTTTTAACTTCCACATTATGAAATCAAGTCATGATACAAATATTGTTTTGAATCATTAAGCGTATATTGTGTAAATTATAAAAATAATGTTGTTCCTATTCTTTTAATTTACTTACAGTGCTATATGGTGAATCATAACTTTGATGAATTATAAACTTTTAGAACAATCAACACATCTTTGAAGATAAGCTAAGTAGATCATTAATGTGATAGACAAATATAGAAAGGAGTACAAAATCAACAAAAACTTCATACGAGTTTTATCCACATTATATCATATTAGTAAAACCTGATTTATTATCAAATATAGATCTGACCTAAGAGCTAGCTTCCTGCTCCACGTCATCGTGGCTATCGGATGATGATTTTGAGGTTGATCCCGACTTCTCCTTTGAGTTTTCGTTCTGATTGATCATAAACAACATAATTACTTTCATAAAGCTGAGAGAATAATAGATGATTTGATAACAATCAGAAGAAGAAGGTGTAGGAATTATTACGAGATCATCGTTGAACTGTTTCAGAACAATTCCGTACTCTGCTTTTTTCACAGCTGCTTTCTCCACGTATGGAGCTTTCTCCTATGAAACAAATATATATAATCAACATCAATACAGAGGTTCTTAGAACAAATTGATGGAAGTTTTGTATTATATAGTTCAGATCTGAGATCTTACAGAGTCGGACATAGCCTTCCACTTCACTCCACCTTCCTTTGCAACCTGTGTAACGAACACCTAAACTCATCAATTCGATATCACAATTATGTTTCATGAACATAAAACGATCAGATCGGTATACGATAGATCATACGAAAGGTTTTAATGAAGTTAATGAAACTGAAGAGAAGAGTAAAGGAAAGTGAATGAATCTCTGAGACATACGATGGAGACGGATTTGTTATCAGGAAAATTCTCCTTGTATTCCTTCCTGAATTCCTCCCTGCGATATCATGAAAACAACAACATGAGTTATATCCTAAAACATTAAACAATAATCGATCTGATTCGGATATACATAAACCTCGAGAACAGGAAATATGAACAGAGTAGCTTACATGAAGACGAAGAAAGCAGATGGAGGTCGCTTCGGAGCACCGGGATTTTTCTTCGACGCTTTCTCCTTCTTCGCCACACTCTTATCGGCCTTCGCCTTCTTCGTTGCCCTTCAGCAACATCAAACAAAAAATAAGCATATAAACTTCATCAATCACCACAAGCAATCAGATATAAGAACACCGAAAGACGATGAAGAATAAAACCGATTAACAATCTACAAATCAAATCACACATAAATTGAGCAGAGAATATAACATCAAATCTGAAGGAAATTAATCCAAACAATAGATAATGCATGATCGCTACGCTAATGAATCGAATCAATAATGATCAGTAGAACACGAAGATGATAAAAACATAGAAGAGAAGCGGAGAAAATTACTCAGGATTAAGCTTCTTCTGAGCAATGGTAGCAGTGATCTTAGGTCCTCTCATTTCTTCGTCAATGTTCTGAAACTGAGATCTGGTTTGTACGTTACGAATTGTGAGGGGAGAATGAACAAGTGAGCATTGCATGCCTGACTTTATAGCGTGAGGTGTACGAAATTTCGAAGATTTGGCGGGAAATAATTAGGTTGTTCTTGTTGGAAGTCATGACTGAATTGATATAACTGCTTTTATCGTGACCCGTAAAAGTAATATTATGTCAATTTTTATTCTAAAATAATATTTTTAAGACCAACATAGAACCCTTGGGTTATTATAGTAAGTCGGATTATATTTTGGTTGATTAAATATGTTATTTGATCTATAACAAATAATATAAACTCTTAAAAACTGATTATAAGATTAAAAATACGTTTTAGAAAAAAAAATGACAACTTGATTTTTAAGAATAGTTGTATTTGACCCAATTTTTTGCATTCTATCACTATCAAGTCCAAAATGAGGTCATTTTGAATTTGAGACATGTAATGGTAACTTTCAATTTGCGTAAAAAAAAACTCTTTCAACCCTATCTAAAAAATGTTTAGATTCATTATTTTTTTTTTCTTTATGCTTTTATACACCTTGTTATTTTGCATGTTGTTAGTCTTTCTTGGAATTCAAAGTCCCAAATTCCACGTATTTCAAGGTTTTAATGCTAAAGTATATTCATTTTTCATTTGTATGTGAGTTATCTTGTATTATTTTAGAGAAGAAAAATAATACTCTCTCCGTCCCAAATTGATAGTCCACTTTTGACTTTTGAAGTATTTTTTCTTCAATTTTGACCTTAAATATTTTTGTTTGTGTTATATATTACTTGATAAAACTTATAAAAGTGAACAAACATTTAAAATACAACCCATTCATATATTTTGCATCAAGTATTATCTATCAAAAACAAAAATATTTAAGGTCAAAGTTTAAAAAAAAAGACTTCAAAAATCAAAAGTGGACTATCAATTTGGGACGGAGGTAGTAGTATGCCCCCGAAATGGGGGCATCGATTTCAGATATGTTCATCGGATTTCAGATAACTAAACTGTACAAATGGTTCCTGGGGTAAGTCGAAAATTGTTACTTTGGTCCAAAAAAGTTTGTGCTAGCACCAGTGGTCCAAAATTTTTATTTTGTTGCGAGTTTGGTCCGTTTTGTTTTGACTTTTTCTGAAATGACGATTTTACCTTTAGCATATTCATTTTTATGTATTTTATTACAACAAGTAAAAAACATAAAAAAAAGAAAAACCGTGTTGTGTTATCTTCCCTACCCTTTCCCATTTATCGATCTCTACATTAAACACTTACACCCTCGTTTTCCCGGTGGCGTCGGCATGGACTTCGTTGGTGCCACCCATTTCCTTGTCTCCTTTGAAGGCCACCACCACTGTCTGTACCACCAGCACATGACAAAATCACCACCACCACAACAACCATCGATTTTATGAAAGAGACAAAAACATACTTGATTTTCCGGTGAAGACAAAAAAACCCCCTCGATCTTAAAGCACACACATCTTCATCCCCCAGTGTCATCGGAGCTGTCAACCTCCTTCTCCGATCCTTTGAGATCACTACGACCCTTCGTCGGAGTCGTCAGAGCCATTGAAGCCTTCTATATGGAAAACCTTCGTCGGAGTCGAACATCGCCATAACTTCGATTTGAAAACCCTTCAATCTGGAAAAATCCTTCTCTAAAACCCTTCGATTTGAAAGCCTTCGTCACTTAGAGAAGAACCGACGGAGAAGAAAAACCAAGAACCGAAAGATCGAGGCTTTTTGGTCGGTGATGGACAAACCGAGAAATGCAACAAATGAACTACGACCGTTGATAGGGACATTGTAGCACCGACGATATGAGCGAAACATCGATCTGAAAATCAAAACATCGAAAATGTGGAAACATCGATCTGAAAATCGACCACGATGAAGATGTGGATCTGAGGGTTTCTTTCTTAGCTGAATTTGTGTCTCTTTATCTCCCACCTAAGTTTCTCTTTATCTCCCTAGTTCCGGTTGTATGTTTTTATCTCCCTCCTACCGGTGACGACAACTTTAGGTGGTGGTGGTTATGCTACCAGCGGTGGCTTCTGGTGGTGGTGATGGTGATTGTGTTTGACTGGTGATATGGTGTTAAGTGATAATGAGGTGTTCATAAAAATAAAAAAGACAGATAGAGGGGAGGGTGATTACATTTTCTTTTTTATTTTGTTTAATAAATAAAATTAATAAAAAAATGAATATACTAAGGGTAAAATTGTTATTTCAGAAAAATTCAAAACAAAACAGACCAAACTCACAACAAAATAAAATTTTTGGACCACTGGTGCTAGTCCAAATATTTTTGGATTAAAGTGACAATTTTGACATACCATAAGGATCATTTGTGCAGTTTAGTCATTTCAAATATATATTTTTCGGATTTTGGAAAATATTCTTTTGATGATATGTTCTTTGGTGTCTGAGATGAAACCTTTTAGGGTTTGTACTTTAAAGTAACACCATATATGTTTCATTGTGTTGATATATGCAATTAATAGAAGGAAAAAAATAATCTAATACACGGCTTACTAGAAAAGAATCTAACAATACTCCATGCTAAATGAGTTGTTTGTTTTTTTTTTCAATTCCATGTATTTTGGTAATGTGATTAAGCATGTGAGTAGTGTTTTTAAAATATCAATGTTTTTTTTTTCTATGTTTTTTATATTGCTGTTTTTAAACAAAAAGTTCATTAATTAAAATGTGTCACCATAATGTATCATTTTTGGACATCCATTTCAGATATGTTCATTGGGTTTTATATATGTTCTACGGATCTTAAAAATGTTATTTAGAATTCAAATATGTCATACGGTGTCAGAATTACATATTTTCAGCATTTACCATCAAATAACATGATATATGTTATGTGTGTTGCTACATGCAACTAATAGTCAACAAAGAAATCTAAAAAAATAGCTAATTACCAGGAAAGTATCTAAAAAAGTTGTCACACACACACACACACATATATATATATATATGTATATATATATATATTTATATATATATATATATATATATATATATATATATATATATATATATATATATATATATATAGAGAGAGAGAGAGAGAGAGTTACGTTCAAATGTTTCTATTATCTATTATGTAAATATATGATTGATTCTGGACCAATCATTTTAATTATTTTAAGAAAGTAATTAAAGCATATTAAATGTTGAAGATTTAATTAATACTCATTATATCTTCAACATGTAATATACATTAATTACTTTCTTAAAATAGCTAAAATGATTGGTCCACATGGTTAGAAGACAGATCAACTAAAGTTTGTTTAACAGAATGCAAATAAATTGTGGTACATAGGTACAAGTGAATAAATAACCTGTTTGAGATCTAGTTTTTGTGGATTAGATAAATATCAATGATCCGCATAACCAACCAACTCCGCATTTGATGAATTTGAGTAGTTTGAGCCCGAGATATCGATAAATGTGTTTGACTCCATCCCATTATCTTCTTGTTGGGCGAGAACTATATATTGCTAATAAGTTTACGAAAAAAGATATACCAGGTCTTGTATTATTAGAAAGATACATTAGCATACCAATAACACTAATATATGGTACTTCGGGACCAAGAAGTTTTTCATGTTTTCCACAAGGCCAAAATTGGTCCTTTTTGGCATCTAGGCACCCTACCACCATCGGGTTATTCAATGGATGTGAGTTATCTATACAAAAACTTTTAAGCACTTTCTCTAGATAGTTGGATTGATGCACAAAAATTCCATTTTTTGTGTGCTCAATTTGAAGACCCAAACAAAATTTTGTTTTACTAGGTTCTTTCATTTCGATTTTTTTCTTTTAAGCAAAAAGTAGTCTTTTCCAAATCTCTAGGAGTTCCAATAATGTTCAAATAATCTACGTAACAACAATTATGACAAATTCTGATCCGGTTTTTTTCTGAATACATATGGGCTTATAGGATTATTTTTGTAGCCTTCTTTCAACAAAAATATACTTAAGCAATTGAACCACATACGACCAAATTGCTTCAATCCATACAAATATTGATTTAATTTAACGAATATACTTCTCGAGAATTAGAAGTTTGTGCTTATGGAACCTAAAACCTTATGGGATTTTCATATAAATATCATTCTCAAGTGAACCATATAAATAGGCAGTAACTACACCCATTAGACGCATCACCTATTTTGAATGCGTTGCTAGACTTATTAGATAACGAAATGTAGTTGCATCAACCACAAGAGAGTACATTTCTTCATAATCAATTTCGGGACTTTAGGTAAAACCTTGTGAAATGAATCTTGCTTTATATCTCACAACTTCATTTTTCTTATTTCTTTTATGCACAAATACCCATTTGTGTCCTACTTGTGTTACCTCATTTGATATAGGGACTACTTGTCCAAAAACTTTTTGTTGAGTAAGAGAATTAAGCTCTCTATTTATTGTATCTTTCTATTTTGGCTAATATTTTCTATTCTGCATTCCTTTATAGATTCATGTTCAAGATCCACATTTTCTTCCATAATCTCGCACACAACATGATATGAAAAGTTATCGTTAATGTCTTTGTTATTTCGGATTTATTTCATTCATGTCATGACATAATTTATTGAGATCTCTTCATTTTCATAATTTTCAGGTACCTCAGTTCTTTTGTTATGTCATTGGGCTCTTCTAGAGCTTCACTATTCTCTTCAAGCGATTATGTCTTCTCTTCTAGACCATCAATTATATTTGCTCCCTTTCATTTTAGAGGATTTTTATCTTTGGAACCGGTTGGTCTTCCATGTTTTAAGCGTGCATAGACTCATTTGCTGTTGTACTTTTTCCTTATGGGACATTAACTTTAATTGGAACATTTACATGTGGTACATGAGACTTTGTTACTTTGTTAGGGTCAATAAGTGCATCTGGCAATTGATTTGCTTTATTTTGTACTGAACTATCCTTTGTACTTCAAGTTCATATTGACCTAGACGATGATCTAAAACTGAAAGTGATAATTCATTCCAAGAGATTTTATTTTCCAACTTATTTATATCACCCCTTAATGTAGGAAAAACTTGTATAAAATGACAATCGTCAAATCTAGCTGTAAATAAATCTTTAGTCGATGATTCTAAATATCTTACTATAGATCGAGATTCATAGCCAACATAAATCCCCATTCTTCTTTGAGGACCCATTTTTGTGTGTTGTATGGAGAAATGGGTACATAAATTACACATCTAATTTCCTTAAATGGAAAATATTTGGTTCATGGTTGTAAACTAGGTAAATAAGGGAGAACTTATGATAGCCCGTTTGTCTGATAAACATAAGTGATGTTTCATGTAAAATTGCATGTCCCCATGCCAATGTAGGAAGTCTAGAATGCATTAGTAATGGTTTTGAAATTAATTGAAGGCATTTGATTAACGACTCAGCTAAACCATTTTGCGTTTGAACGTGTGCACCATGATGTTGAATAGTTATCACAATCGTTATGCAATAATCATTAAAAGCTTGTGATGAAATTCTGCAACATTTTCAAGTCAAATTTTTTTAATTGGGTATTCAAGGAAATGTTCCCTTAGACGGATTATTTATGCAAGTAATCTTGAAAAAAACATGATTATAACTAGATAATAAGCACACATGTGACCATCTAATAGACACATCAATTAAAACCATAAAAATATCTAAATGGTCCACATGGCGGATGAATCGGTCCACATATATCCCCTTGAATTCTTTTTAAGAAAATAGGACTTTCACACCTAACTTTGTTTAATGATGGACGAGGAATTAAGTTTTCATGAGAGCATGCAACATATGACAATTCATTAGTTTGAAAAATCTTCTGTTTTTTCAAGGAATGACCACTTGAACTTTCAATTATTCTACACATCATAATTAATTCAGGATGACCCAACCGGTTTTGCCAAAATTTGAAAGAGTTGTGACACTTTATTTTCAATAACATGTGATTCAATCATTCTAATCTTTGTATAATACAATCCGGATGACCATACGAACAATTTTTCCAAAAGACCTTTCTTACCCTATATCACTTTTTTAATATCGAGACACTCTTTAGTACCATAGTTAGTTGTTTCAACATGATATCTGTTAGACCGCGAATATTCTTTAAACTTAATCAATTTCTTGGTGATTTGGATGAAAATAATGCATCACCAGTTGTAAATATTATCTCTTGTGGTAATACTATATTCAGTATTCTCGAGCCTTCAATCAATTTTGCACTACCCATTATTGTATTAACATTTGTTTCTCTAATTGATAAGTACGCTAAATACTTTTTATTATTAAAAATGCTACGCGTTGTTATGATGTATGTGCGACATATTCTCCTCGTTTCTCTTGCAAATGTCAATATTTCCCTTCAATAAATAAAACAAACATAAAGATTCGAATTAGAGAAATAAATACATATTTTATTACTTAAAGAAGATTATGACGACATCACTTCTCATGACATAATTATGACATAAAAACATAAGAATGACATGAAACAAAACTACATATTATTCTTGACCATGACAATGATTCTAAATGAACATAATGCAAAAATCAAACGATACTAGGAAACCAACAACTTTTTGATATGGTGGTATATCCATATCTTTTTATGGGAAAAACTGGATACTTCCATCACCATCCGTAGCACCACTTATCCTTTCCGTGTAGAAAAGAAAATCGGTAACATCCAAATGTTCCATTTTCTGGTTGATCTTCATGAAAATCATTTTGAATAAAATTTGTTTATGCATTATTTTCTTTAGATATTAAGGAAGCTTGATAAAGATCAACAAAATACTTTGAACTGCGGCATGTACGTGACCAATGACTAGTCATTCCACATCGGTGACAAATATTTTCAACATTCTTTTTTCCTTGACCACTTTTATCATTAGGGTGTGGGTTTTTATTATTCTCCTACTTTTGGTAGTTACTTGCAATCATGTTATTGTTGCTATGATAATTATGGTGACCTCCAGTACGTCCACGACCTTAGCCATGATTACGGTTAGACCCGTGACTATTATGATTATATGATGTTGCATTCACTTCAGGGAATGGGCTTGAACTGGTCATGCATGATTGGTAATTTTTCATCAATAGCTCATTGTCTTATTTAGCCACAAGAATACACGAGATTAATTTAGAATATTTTTAAAACCTTTCTGATGATATTGCTGTTGCAGGAGCATGTTAGTGACATGAAAAGTAGAGAAAATTTTCTATAGTATGACTTCATCAGTTATAGTTTTACCATATAACTTTAGTTGAGTAGTAATTTTAAACATGGATGAATAACTCACTCAAATATATAAAATCTTGTACAAAACAAGCTCTAGGAAGTACCACTATTTTTTGATGATCATACCTCTCATTGAGATTATTCCAAAGATCAGTTGGATCTTTGTCAGTGAGGTATTAGGATTTCAATCCTTCATTAAGATGAAGAAAAAGGAAAATCATCGCTTTAGCCTTATCTTGGTATAATGCTTCATTTAGTGTATTTGAAGCTTTTATGGTGTTTCCAAGACCCATAACATCAAGGTGGATTTCAACATCAGGGATCCATGATAAATAATTCTTTGCACTGATACCGAGTGCCACAAACTCAAGTTTGCTAAGGTTTTCCATCATAAAAATATTAAAAATGACAAGAGTGATAAGGAGTTAGAGCTTTATGGTGAAGTTGTGCTGATAACGTGTTATAAAATACGAAACTAAGTTAAAGACCAAAGTAGGAAATTAGATTGCAAAGAATTTTATTTCATCACTTGTGGTAAAAACAACCAACATTGACAATAAATATTACTCACTATTTATACTTACAAAAGAAGATGAAATGTGGGGTATGTTATGAATGCTCATTATAGTGTTGCATAATTACACTCATAAAACTCATAATAATCTTTTTTATAATGCTCACCAGTTATAGAGACTAATGGGAGATATGTGGAATCCAATAGTCATTCACTAAATATTAATTTATAAAAATAATATATTTATATGATAACTTTATTATTTATAAAAAATAAGTATATAAAAGTGTTATTTGTTATTTAACTAAAATAAAACAAATAAATTAATAGTCTATTAATAATTAAATAAATAAGATAACTTAATTAAACTAAATAATTAATTAAAGTATTATTTTTAAAAGACAAACACACACCCTCTAATTCTACATATTTGTCCATGATTAGATTTGAACCCTCGACCACTTTGGGATTGGCACATTTTCTACACACCTTGATACAACTAGGCCAAACATTGTTTTCTAATTAAAGTAATTAATTAGAGAGACTGAACTTACTTTATTAGTTTGCTTAACTACACTTAAAAATATAATTATTTAAAAAAAATTGTGGTCAATAAAGAAATAAGAAATATAACTCACAAACCCTAATATTCCTTCCATTCCCAAATTGTTGCCCTATTTGTAAGATCTGTTTTCTAGAATGAGAAGTTTATGGGTTGTTAGGCCTTGTTTGATAAGACTTTTACTGGGTCCAGTAAGAGGTCTTCCAAGTCAGAGCACTTGATAACACTAGTGAAGGCTCTTACTCGGTCCACAAATCTCCGAAAACCTCTTACCGGGTCATCCATAAAATAAAGTTGGATGAGAAAAAAAAGTCATTTGCCCTTGTTTACCCTTCCCCTTCTTCTTATTGAATGTGACTTCATTCATTCCTCACCCCTCGATCTGTTATAGCCTCCGACCACCCCCTCGACTGCCTTCATCTCCAGCGTCGTCGCCTCCTCCACAGACTTCCTCTTCAGCCACAACTTCTTTAACCAATAACTATTATAACCTAACCGGTCTAAAAAATATCGATGTATAAAGGCTCTAAGGTTCCCCAATTCATCAATTACCATATGTGTATCATAGTACAATGTTTATTGCTCCATCAGAAGTATCCAATGCCTCCGCCAGGCTCCACCACCTCATATGATGAGAGGTCTACCACCACTAAGGGAGATCCTGTTGTGTAACATCCCAAAAATACAAGCCAAAATTTTCATCTTTAAATATGTTATTATAAAACCAACCGTATAAGAAAACATCCATAATAACACATCATGTCAAAACAAGTACGTCAATAATCAAAGCATGTGTCACACCCCAAAACCGAGAGCGGCGGAATACGTTATGGGGTGGAGGACGTTATGTGCAGTATCATAACAATGCATAATAGTAAAAACAAGCAACCACATCCATTGCATTAATATAGTAATTGTAATACAAGCGTGTTCTGTACAATTTGTTAGACACCAAAAAGTATAATTAAAATATAAAGAGGAGTCTTGAATGTGCTCCGTCTTCTCAAAAGCTGCATCTGTACCTGTCTACTGACGACCTGAGAATACAAGTTATTTTGAAAACGAGTATCAGCAAAAAGCTGGTGAGCTCCTAAGAATTTAGTGTCATTGCTTGTATAAAAATGTTTAAAATTGTATAACATGAAAGTTGTTATCAAGTTTGAAAATAGTGTAAATCTCTAGAAAATCCTATATTTTCCAGTAAAAGTAGTCTTATGCCAAGACTTGGTTACTTGTAGGTTTGATCCTTTGAGTGTGTAAAAGTTTTCCTAATTTGACTCTCAATTATGAAAATATAGTTTGGACTTCATTTGAACAAAGTAAATGGGAAAATAATGTATTATTCCAGCAATGTTACTGCCGATTGAATGGTAAATAAACTGTAGAGTCTAAGTAGTGATAAGTATAAAATACATCTCGGGGAGTCTAATTTACCATTATTACTTAGTTTGTTAGTTTAATGATCCGAATGTGAATTTATATGTAACCATGCGGGTAGGCGATCAAATGTATAGTGACCCTCCAGGTCACACGTAGTGTGGTAACATGTTATCATCCCTGGGCCTAGTCGGCTTGGACTGTAGCTAGCAGTCGGGATGTGATAGTGTCCGCCCTGTATAGATCTATACACATAGAGCCTGCTCTCCCTCCAGGAGACTATGGTTACATGGCGAAGGCGTAGTAAAGTGCCGTATAGAGGAATAGCGTATCACATTCTGTTTTAGTATATTCTCGTGTATTAGTGTATGGTGTGCTTCTCGGTATTATGTATTTAGTGTTCTTTTGTATAGTATATAGTATTCTTCTTGTATAGTTCTTAACATGTAGAGAGTCATAATAACACTAACTATGGTAAGTATCATAGTAATGGTAGTATGGAGTGGTAAACCTTAACTATACCTATTATAGTTAAATAGCATGTTGTAGTGTATCTTGGATACACATAAGTATTGAACTGAGTGGAGGCATTCATATCCAACACAAATACATACAATATATAACTAAGAATTCAACGACATTCGGACAGATAACAATATACCCTAAGACCCCAATCAAACAAGAACATGAAATAAGGTGAGCTATCAGTCCTAAGTCCTTCAAGTCTTACTTATATAAATATATTGATGTAGATATATTTCAGGAACTTAAGAAGTTTAAAAGAGTTTGGAAATAGTTTTTATAACAATTTAACATGAAAATGTGTTTGATAAACATTGAAAGCAGTTTTGATGGTAAAACGGTTAGAAGTATAGAAATCCTTTTTGATTGTAAGTTACAAATCACATGTGATTGATACTGTGATTTGTTGGATTCAACTTGTATTCCCCCCATAAAAGCATTTAAAAATATTTGAAAGGTTAATTTAGGGGTATGAACTCACAGTTTATCGTAGGGTTCGAGTGTGCGATTGATATGAGTGCTGAATGTCAACGGATACTCTGAACACAAGAGGTCCCTATTAATCAGATGGTGACACGTATATGAGTTAGAACTAGGGTGTTTCATGACTAAACATGATGGGAAATCACCCTAAAGACTTGGATTCATTAGGATTAAGTGTCCCATGTGTTCGTACTTAGTGATTCCTACAAGTTTATGGCCAAATATGGGTACTAGAGTGGGTGTATGGCCATAAAAGTGAGTGTGCGGCTAGGGAATGCGGCCAGACTTGTGTGTGAGGCTGCACACTGGAGTGTGCGGCCATACAGAGGGTGTGTGCGGCCGTGCACAGGAGTGTGCGGCTGTACACTCCTTGTTTGAGTCCTATGTGTCGATTCTGAGTGGTTTCAAGTGTCAAGCTAAGTCTTAGATCTATTATAGAGGCCATACCCTCACTTTGGAGGATGTTTTGCGTGTGTGCGTCCACCTGATGAAGGTGTGCGGCCGCACTCCTTCAAGGGGTGAAGAACACGAAGAACACTATGAGTTTTAAGCTTCGATTCAAGTGTTTTACCTCTATAAGAAGCTGAAAGATGATGTTCTTCATGTTTTGGAGGCCTTCTAAGTGTTCTTGGATGATGTTTCTAGAGAGAGAAAGTGGAGAGAGAGAGAGAGAGAAGGTGCAGCCAAAAGTGAATGGAAGGGGGGTCCTCTACTATATATAGGGTCGGGTGTGAGGATGGAGGGGGTTTGCGGTTGGGTGTGCAGCTGGCTGGCTCTACACTCTAGTGTGCGGCCGCACACACCTCTCTTGGTGTGTTTGGCTTGATTTTGTGATGCAACACCCTTCCTAACCCTTCTTAAGGCCCATATCTAAGATATACTAAGCCTAAAGCACCCGTGCAGACCCAAAATTATGCTAAAAGATGCTATATTCAAGTGAAATACGGTTATATGGATCGATTTTACAGTGTAAAAGTGTCGGGTTGTCACAGCATGTCATCATAGAACCATATCAGAGTATAACCCCGGAGATCTCATGTGCGGAAAACATAGTGTGATGCGTTGCGATCGAGCCGGCGCCTTTCCTTTGAAAACGAAGTACCAGAAACCAAAACTAAAAACCGTAAGCATGAAGCTTAGTAAGTTCCCTCATCATACCACATACCATACAATACATATACTGTCAGAAGATTATGGGGTGTCTGACCTACCCATTGATGGGTTTTGGTCATAAGACATCCTATGTGCTCATACAAACCCTAATGCTTGGATCTAGGTTTCTCTATTGTACATGCAAGTTATCCAAGACTATAAACCCTAATTCTAGCATACAAGTAATCATATTAACATGAGAATAGGTTTATAATATTACCTTGATTGTTATGTAGCAATAACAATCCCAATTCCTCCTTAAATTGACTTTTGAAGGCTTAGAGTCACAAGTGTCACTCCTCTAATGGTTCACAAACACCATAAGCAAGAGGATGAAGAGGAGAGAGGATGGAGGCTGCCCAAAACGTGTTCTAACCCTAGAAAAGAAGTTACCCACGTTTTTGAGCCTTATGGGTTCTATATATAGTAAGGCTATTAGGGTTATCTAACAAGGAAACCCTAATTTGGTTGCTTAAGCCCTAAGCAACCCATAGACTCCTTTAATCAAGCCCTTGGACGATTTCCTTATGGGCTTCCCATAAGAATTCGTCCACCTCTTGATTTAAGACAATCCATGGCCCAAATTGCAATTATCTTATAATTACAATTCCAGTCCCTTAAGTTTAATTAATCTCTTTTAGTCACAAAACTAATTACCAATTAATTATTGACTAATATTAATTAAACAATATGATTTCTCCTTTAATATATTATTCCCATAATATATTAATAAATCATATTTAATCCTTTCTCTCCATAATTCATCCTATCAAGTTGCTTTGGTGAAGGCAACCCAAAAGGACCATGCACCATCGGGTCAAGTACATACCAAAATAGTTATGGACTTAGACACTAATCGAACAGTCTCCCACTTGGATAAGTCTAACAACTATTATGCGTATGACTTCAGATCCTGATCTGCAATCGTAGCTTTCCAAAGCCGCTGTCAACTCTGATCCTATCAGATACGCGTGTCCTTAGATAAGGGATCATATATTCCTCCATTCTAGATATTATATGAGATATGATTTCAAATCATTCTCTTTGTACTATATCTCGATTCCCGATTTATGATGACTTACTAATTGAACAAATCAAATTAGCCCTAGCCCGGCTGAGCATTTACGTTTGTCATCACAAAATCATTGAGGGGCCCGAAGATATCGCTTTTATCCTACTTTGGATAAAAGGAACGGATAAACTTTGATACAATGCTTTCTTGCACTCACGCACCGAATCACACACAACAATATATTTTATAACACCAAGTTACTAGTGCGTTTACATATTATCAATGTGCAACCGATTTGCAAGATACAACTCACACATCTCGGTTTCAAGAATATAAGATGTTATCGTCTCACCAATCACTCGTGATACAATTCATGGAGTGATCCAAGTGAGCGTGGGTTTATTCCAATGCTCAAATCATATTCATAAACACTCATAAACGTTGCAGCAAACCTTTGCTATGTCTAATACGCTCTAGACAATCTACAAACCAATTCATGACAGTCTTCATTCATACTTACTTCCAACATATGACTAACTGTGGTCCGTTTGAATAATTCGATTATTCTTAATAAACTTAATTATTCTGGAAGTCAAAACATGCAAAGTGAAACACAAGAATAATACTAATCTCATATGGCCTCAAACCTTTGAGTATAAATAAAACTCCTTTTATTTATCACCATATTGATTACTCATTATTTGTCGTTTCGGGTAATCAACTTCTTACTTGAATTATTACACTTGTCCCATGCTCCTAGCATGCACACAATGTTTACCTATGGTTCTTACTTTGTGAAATAGATCACATTGAACACATTTCCAATCATTCTCATTTCACAACTCCAAATCCTTTTCATAAGTGTAAGAATATCAAATTCTTGCCACTTATAGAATATGCTAGATTCTAACATTTTATGCAACGATCCATTTGTAATATCACTACACCAAAGTCACAAAGACTATTGCCAATGAAATTACAAAGTCCTCTATCAGAGATTGTTACAATACAATTCCTTAGATATGATGTCTCTCACTCAAAGAACATTCCTTTGAACATCCTTTTGCATAAAAGTTTCTAATCTAGTCATAGATTTTCAATATTCAATTCCCAATATGGATACATTTCCATATTTTCCATATGACAACTCATTCTTAATAGAATCTTTTCTATTCATAATAATGTCGATATGGTCCATCCAATATGGAAACATTTCCATATTTTCCAATACTATACTTCCAACTACTCACAAGCGACCAATCCTCGTCGAACTTTGGATTGTCCTTTGATAGTTGTTTAATTATTTTAGTCAAACCGATTCTTGTCCTTTTTCCTTCTAAATGCGCTTGACATTTGGAAAATTTTAGAATGGTCAAACATTAAAGCATTTGCAATCGATCCTATACCCGAAGCGTATGGGACACGACGCATAATGTTTTATTTGTTATGTTCTCAAAATTCGAATTGTGAAGAGGAATGCCGTAATCATAATCGAAATTTTAAGAAAACACTATGTACCCTTGACTAAATTTATTAACATTTCTCAACCTAATCCTTTAGATTTGAAATGAAGCATAATATTCTCTCCCTTAATTATAGCAAAACAACTTTACAACCCTTACAACTTTACAAGGTATAACTCTTGTTTTCTATAATTAATATTGCCAACTTGCAATACGTGCCTTAATAATCATTCAATCATAATTTTTATGCTCCCACTATCATGATGATTATTATAAAACATAACACTTATGCTCCCACTAGCTTCGACATGTATTCATAAACATCTCAACTTTCAGAAAAACAATACTTATTGAATTTCTTAAGTTCATGTTTCTAATACTTAGTGCTTTGATAATCTTTTATCAAGGCTTTTTGAACTTATACACCTTTGCCTTCGATAGTTCATATGTGTGTCTAAACACTTAAGTCTAATTGCCAAACCTCACAATTCAAATTATGGAAAGGGATACCGTAACCATAATCGAATTCGAGAATGCAATTTTACAATCACTATCTTCTTAAAATATTTCTTAGTGAAAGCATTTCCTCACAATCATTTTCATGAAGGAGGAAATCTTATGACACTTAGATTTAAACGGTGTATTTGTTTCTATCCATGTGAATTCGTCAAAACTAAAGTTTACGACAAATTCAAACTCATATGGACCGAACTTTCTTAATCTTGATTTCTTGCCTTATGGTAGCACAGTTGCCCACCATGTCTTCCAAGTAGTTAAGCAGCTCACTCTTTCCTATCAATGTACCTTTCATTGATTAAGGTGCTTTGCCTTTTATGCGTTCAAAATGAGAACTCATAGAACTCACATGCATAATTAACTCGATTGGATTGGCACATAAACAAAATAATGTCAACACGATAGGTTGTAAACCTCAACTCGTGTGCTAGTGATGATCGGTAAGGTTTATTTGATTTGTTCTTGAAACCTTTCAAGACCATTAAGACTCCCACTGACTCCTTGACATATAAGATTCTCTTGTCAAAACATTTCTTGACAAACAAATATTCAAGAGTTAGTGTAGTTTTTATCAAAACACTTCATAAATTGGTCTTAGTTGGTCTTTGTCTTATCCAAGACATCACAACTTTCCACATTTGATGAATGTTATAAACCTTTAATACTTTTCACTCAATGTCACAATCTTAACTTTAAGACTTGTTATTGGAACGAAGTATGATTGACTTCTTGATTTAACCATTTCTTCAATCCTTGATTTCTCTTCTTAAACATACAATTGTACTAAGACTTCACTTAGAGGATCAATTGAGATATGGTTCTTAATCATTAAGACCTATCAAAAAGCATAAAAGCTACTCTCCCTTTTTTCTTAGAATGGAGAAACTTTTATCTTTCTGCCTACTTGATTCTTCTTATTCGTTATGCTATTGATCTAAACCCTTTAATCAATTCAGAATTACACTTAATCTTGTAAGTATAATCATATTTACTAAGCTTTTAGTAAATCATGACGAATATCTTTGTTACTCTTATGGTGAACTTGATCAGCACACAACTTTGTGTACTCGATCTCCTAGTCCTTCACTTGACACTTTGTCAATGAATTAGTCTAATTTCCAAATATGAAATTTCTCATTCATCGTGCAACCAAGTTGCATGATTCCAAGTTTCTGTCCAATTGAACCTTGGGCGATGAGAAACTCTCCCTATTTGGTAAATTCTCGACTTTCCATAAATAACATAATAAGAACCAAATCCATTATTGCTAATAATAGAAACATTTTGACATCAATTTTTCATACACGCCATTGTAAGGATAAATAAATAAAATTTAAAATCAAGATTTATTTTATTGCGGAAAAATTTGTCCTTACAATGCAACTCATTGAAATACTTATGCTAATACATCTTTCTTAGCTATCTAATTCTAACTCTAAGTAGTATCTCAAGAATCTAATCTTCGAGAAATGCGATCAAAATCCATTCCTTCACGGTTAGATTCTGCTCACTTCTTCCCTTAAGCCTCCTTTCTTTTCTTCGATCCTACAAAACATCAATTGCAATCTTATCACATTATGTATTAAGAATCTAGAATAGAAGCTTAAAAGAGTTAGTTAATGGATTTTACCTATATTAGAGCCATACGTTTCGACTCTCCCATCTCTTAGATCTCTTAGGTAAATGGGGCAGCTTCGTCTCCAATGCCCTTTCTCTTGGCAATAAAAGCAAATTGACTCTTTTGGAACATGACATGGAACTACTTCAGACATTGCCTTTCTCTTATGATCAAACTTTTTGATCATAGCATTTCTTTCGTTGCTATTGTCTATATCCATAGAGGTCTTGAAGGCAGATTCACCAATCAACCTTGCTTTTCTATTGCGCCAAATCATTGCTGATTCAGCAACAATAAGCATATAGGTGAGATCTATAAGGGTCACGTCATAGTTCATCATATAGTACTCTCTTACGAACTCACTATATGAGTTAGGAAGTGATTGAAGAACCCAATCAACAGTCATTTCCTCACAGACAACGGATCCCAACATTCTTAACCTATCAATGTGTGACTTCATCCCTAGGACGTATGCACACACCGGCTTTCCTTCTTTATGTTTACTTGCCAAAAGGGCTTGAGTGATCTTGAACTTTTCAAGCCTTTGAACTTGTGGGTTAGGGAGAATAATTGGAGGAGGTGGAGGAAGTGAAGCATGATTTCTTGTTCCTCGATCGAATCATGGAATATCATCTTCATGTGGAATGCTTGTTCCACGGGATTTAGGAAAACCATAGTTGTCGAACTTTGAGATCTACAATACGGGAGAAAACGAATTCAAGTTAGTTGATTGAATGAGTCCTTAGCAATTCACCCAAATGAGATATTAAGGCTAGGACCCAACACAATATTCTACAACTCGGGAGAGGGATGCCGTAACCCAAATTGCAGAACATTTGAAGGTAAGTGAATGACGATTCACTAATTTCCACCATGAAAATCGAAAAAGAATTTAAGTTTTAAATATATGAAAACTCCTAGATCCTTTGAGATTCATTGATCTTTCAATGGCATGTTTAAATCTCGATATGCCCCTCTTGTTTGTGACTGGGATGCCGAGGATCACAAAGCGGGTGTGAATAACCATGCAAACTTACATGGTGCCCTCACATGTTACAGTCACCTATTCGATGTGCCGGAAAACCACACACGCTCCACCGAACTATGACAAACATTGAGTCACCCTTTGCTGCCTTTGCTTAGAACCATTTAGTGTGTCGGTAAACCACACACGCTCCACTAACGTCTTTGCAAGGGCACAAAGTGTAATTTCATGGAATTGCATCAATTCACTTTTGCCTAAGTAACTAAGATTGGGAATTTTATGAAAACATTTAGTTACTTTTATACTTCATTATACTTATAATGGAAGGTTTCGTCCTATCCTACCCGTTCGGCTAACAACCCTCCACTGATGGGTTTTGGTCATAAGACATCCTATGTGCTCATACAAACCCTAATGCTTGGATCTAGGTTTCTCTATTGTACATGCAAGTTATCCAAACTATAAATCCTAATTCTAGCATACAAGTAATTATATTAACATGAGAATAGGTTTATAACAATCCCAATTCCTCCTTGAATTGACTTTGGAAGGCTTAGAGTCACAAGTGTCACTCCTCTAATGGTTCACAAACACCATAAGCAAGAGGATGAAGAGGAGAGAGGATGGAGGCTGCCCAAAACGTGTTCTAACCCTAGAAAAGAAGTTCCCCACGTTTTTGAGCCTTAGGGGTTCTATATATAGTAAGGCTATTAGGGTTATCTAACAAGGAAACCCTAATTTGGTTGCTTAAGCCCTAAGCAATCCATAGACTCCTTTAATCAAGCCCTTGGACGATTTCCTTATGGGTTTCCCATAAGAATTCGTCCACCTCTTGATTTAAGACAATCCATGGCCCAAATTGCAATTATCTTATAATTACAATTCCAGTCCCTTAAGTTTAATTAATCTCTTTTAGTCACAAAACTAATTACCAATTAATTATTGACTAATATTAATTAAACAATATGATTTCTCCTTTAATATATTATTCCCATAATATATTAATAAATCATATTTAATCCTTTCTCTCCATAATTCATCCTATCAAGTTGCTTTGGTGAAGGCAACGCAAAAGGACCATCCACCATCGGGTCAAGTACATACCAAAATAGTTATGGACTTAGACACTAATCCAACACCCATGTCAAGCCATTCTAGGGTGCTTGACCTACCCTGCTGGGCTATTCTGGGGTGCCCAACCTACCCATGTCAAGAAGTTCTGGCGTGCTGACCTACCCTTTGGTTTATCCCAACCGGCTCCGGGGACTATTTCACCCCCTACTACTACCAGACAAAAAAATAGCATAGACATACTGTCAGGCATATCTGGGGTGCCCGACCTACCCTTCGGTCCTAACAACTGAACTTGGGGACTATTCCCCTCCTACTACCACTATCAGTCTATCACATATAATATATCATGCTAGCACACAAACATATCAGGTAATAGAAAACCTAGATAATTATCACAAAGACAATCATCTATCAACTCCTGCTGGTGGGCCAACATTGTGGCCTTAGACCCACCCCTATTGGAAGGTAACTCACCTCACACTGTTGAAGTCCCGCAGACACAACCCTAACTGCTGGATGACAGATTCCCGAACTGCCAATGTCAAAACATCACCCAATTAATAATTGGGTTCCAAAACATAATCATATGTACATACTTGGGGTAAATAATACTTTACCCCTAACTTAGCTTTATTCAAGCCTAAGGCCCAATCCAAAGGCCCAAAAGTCAACTATGAGTCAAAGCCCAACATATGGCCTAATTTTCCAAATTGGGCCCAAACCTTTATGTGGTCTTATTCTAAGGCCCAATCAATTATTCTAGTCCAAACATTTGGCATTTCTAATGGCCCAATATCTCATAATCATAAAGGCCCAAACTATGGCCCATCTATGGCCCAATTTTCCAAATTGGGCCCAACCCCTCATATAGGCCTTACCCTAAAGCCCAACAACATATTCTAGTCCATATGATTATTCTTAGGTGGCCTATTAATAATCCAATTGTCAAAGCCCAATGGAAATGCCCAACTCAAGGCCAAAGTCAAATTAGGGTTTTCACATCAAATGACGATTAGGGTTAAGTGTTTCACACTTAACCCATTAAGGACTTAATCCATTAAGTCCATCCCTCGACTAGATAAGTCATGTGGTGTGATTCACAATTCCATTCCACTGGCCCCAAATGTGGATCCCGATAAGTCTAAGGCCCATATATCCAAAATTAGGGTCTTCTAAACACTAATTAGGGTTTCGAACCCAATGACAGCCCAATAGGCCCAATAGCTAGGTCTTTTTGATAAATTAGGGTTCATTAGGCCCATTAGGGTTTCTCTACGCCCATTAGTCACATGTTTGGGCTTTTATGTCCATTAAGCTTCATTGGGCCCATTAGGGTTTCCCTTGGCCAATCAGTACAAACATCTCAACCGAGTCAAAATTGTGACGATTGGCTCCTCGAGACTTGATGTGCTTAAGCTTTCAAAGGTCAAGAACTCTACCCTACTCAAGAGGTATGTATCCTAACTATGTTTTGATTATATATTGCTTCAATTGTATGCTAGCTAGGGTGAATGCTTTGGAAAAAGAAAATGCATGTATAATTAGAGAAAACATAGATCCAAAGCATTTAGGGTTGCATGTGCACTTAGGAAGTTTTATAGTGCTCAAAACCCAACAGTGGTATCAGATCCTAGGATTGTTTTCAATTATATTTGATGCTTGCTTGTTTTCAAAGTTAAAAAAATTGAGTTTTCTGCATTCTGACTGATAAACTCGCTGAGTCCACTGGGGTACTCACCGAGTCCAGTTCATGGACTTGCCGAGTTGGCTGTTCAGAGTGCAAAAATTCGTATTTTTGGCATTGTTTTGAAAACGGAACCGGACCGGCCGGTTCAACCGGGAACCAGTGTGGATACCAGTTTTTGAAAGCACAAAAACCACTGTGAAACCAAACCGGAAAAAAACAACGATTCAAACAAAAACCAGACTAAACCGGTCTGGTTTAACAGGAAAAAAACCAGCCTGCCAAAAAATAGACTTAAATTTTAAACTAGAGTAAAGCGATGGGTCCATGCTTTTATAAGCTAGATGCACACTTTGCTTTCACTAGCTCCGCAGTTCCTTGTCCTCTTATACAACTCTCAAAGGCCAAGCATTTTATTTTTGTGGCGATGTGGGATGAAGCTTATAGCCTAAACAGTCTCTAAACTAATTCATCGTGCATACTGTATACTCATTTTCTTCCACATTCAATATTACCTTTTTTTTTTTTTTTTTTATACTTTTTGTTTTCTTCTTATGGACTAATTTATTTAACCTACTAAGGGCTCCTTTTACTGTGATGATTTTGAAAATAGTCAAATAGCCAATCTCCCCTAAAAGTGAAATATGCAAGAAAAATAAGCACTTAAGGTAGAAATGAAACTAAATCCATATTGAACTCAATTGATACCATTGTCGGTACATACACACAAATACATATAACTCCTTGAATCGTTATAACAAACATATATATATATATATATATATATATATATATATATATATATATATATATATATACTAGGTTATAACCCGTGGGAACCACGGTTACAAAAATAATAAATTTTTTATAGTAAAAGCTCATAATTATTATTCAATTATTTCAAATGACAGAGATAATAACAAAAACATACTTACATGTCATAAAATTACAAATACTTTTTGTATACAACATTCCAATAAAAACATTTATTTATTCCAAGATTACTGAATATAAAATGTTCTCTTTACTAACTATTTTTCAATTACATGACATTCTCTACTCCTTCCAGGTTCGAAAAAAACCATTTTACAAAGTAGAATACTATGAAAAAAGATAATTTTTAGAAAATACCAATGTACTTTTACCATATCTTCGAAAGTAATTTTTAATAAATGATAGATGATAAAACTAAATTACATAAATGTTTATTGTTACACTTACGTTAGAAAATTTATAGAAATTCTATGTTTTAAAAAATTTACAGGATTAGTCTCTATTACAATAAATATACGTACATGGTGACTAAATTGCAATATTTATAGAAAATGATCCATGTTACAGTAAATGTGAAGTAACTTCACATAAATATTCCCGTAATTATGCTAAATTTACATAAATGGTCCATGTTTCACTAATTCCTACACCAAAAATACATAAACAGTTCTTAATAAACTAAAATTACATAAATGGTACTTGATATAGTTACATGAAAGTATTATGTTATATTAGACAAAAAAAATGAAAGTAAATTGTTATTTATTGTATTTAGCCCAATCATGCACTAAATACAATAAATAGTTATACAGAGATCATTAGAAGATATGTTATAATAAACATACATACATTGATCGTCAGAAGATGTGTTAATAATAAACAAAAGAATGAAAGTACCTTTCTGCTTTTGGAGCACATCCTTTTGTACACCAGCTATCTTTTATCAATTCCTCTCTAATATTTTCTTTTCTCCACCATTCTATAACTATTGTTAAGAATTAGATGCACCATACATACACATGCATCTGATTGAAGAAGGTAAGGTATCATTCATTGGATATTCTGGATATGAAGCCAACACAACTTCATTAAGAACAACAACATAATTATATAGAGATAGAAGATTATAATTAAAGTAATTTAATTGAGTAGTTGGAGCTAATATATAAAGTGAGGCGATTCTGTTTGTAGAAATCTCAGCAAGAGGACCCGCATCAGAGAAAATGTCATCAAGAACACCATTTAGCTGTAATGCATTAACATTAATGTGTTGTCCACAGGCTACATAAAAACACAGAGTTCATTATTTTGGATATTTGTTTAAGCCATAAAAAGAAATGGCAGCATACAACACAACATTTAATCTAACTTTTTGTATGTCTGATTTAGTATAGATCTAACCATCGCATCAAAAATAAAACACGTGATTGTTGGAAGAACAATCCATATTTGACCTTTAGATCACAAACTCAGATCTAACGTAAAACCCCAAACCAAAACCAAAATCTGACCATTATGCACTGAAACGAAATTAGAGAATCCAACTTTACAAAACAAAAACCAAAGATAACATACATGGGAGCTAGAAGTTACCTTAACGAATGTTGAAGATGTGAAACCAGAGATAATAGCTTTTTATTGGATATAACGGTGAAGTAATGGAGGAAACATTGTGAAAGTCTGAGAGATAGATGTCATGTGATGGAAGTTTTTCTTTCACATACAAATAAACACACCACAAGACATACACACATATCACATCACACACACAACATATCAAATAAAGTACCATATCAGATCACACAAAAACTTCAATTTTTCATCAAGTAGAAAAGAGAAAACAACATCTTCATGACTAACCTAATTGTGGTGCATGGAATCCCAAAGTCCGCTAGATTAAAAATTTATGAAAATGGCCTAAGTTCGTATTACCCAAAAAAACAGGAAACAAAGATAGAGATATTTTATTTAGAAGACTTGAGCAGTTGTCGTGATGATTCCCTCAGAGCAAATACTCAAAGCTTTTTTGTTATCTTCAGAAAAGGATGAGCTATGAAAATCAAGAGTCCGATTTTGTTAACATCATAGTTACAAAAAATTGTCTCAGACCAAAAGCAAACGGAAAATAAATAAAGTACCAGAAAGAGGAAAAAAGAGGAAGACAAAAATACGAACCAGGGACATTAGATATGAAGAAAAGGTAGATCAAATTTCTATGTGTCCTATACTCCACCTAAACTTACTCCTTTCCAGCTTCTTTTTCCAGTTTCTACATGGACTTCAATAAAGCCACATCCAAAATCAAAGTAATAGAAAACACCCAATCAGGTTTATCCTGATTTGGAACTTGAATAAATCTTGAATTCGATGAGATAGAAAAAGGAGATGGGGAAGTGGAATCAAGATACCAACTCTAACATGAAACCTAAACCCCAAAAAGAAAAAGTCGCCTGAGAAGATAAGCGAAGGAGAAACATATGGGGATCTTGAGAGCAGTTATCACTAAAATCTCTATGTTTCACAATGTGAACTACTCACCTATTTCATCTCTGATGCTTCTACAAATAGTTGAAGCAGTTCAAATTCATCATTGGAAAACCCTAAACTCGAAGATGAAAACTTGAACCTGGGAGCAAGCAAAGGAGAAACACGTTCATGCGACAAATTGAATCTACATCCAAGAATTTG
Organism: Lactuca serriola; assembly: GCF_051521515.1. Classification (NCBI taxonomy): domain Eukaryota; kingdom Viridiplantae; phylum Streptophyta; class Magnoliopsida; order Asterales; family Asteraceae; genus Lactuca; species Lactuca serriola. The sequence continues at coordinate 270,007,862 of NC_136412.1, read as the reverse complement.
GTGATTAAGTTTGGTTATCACTCCTGATTTCTTTCTATTGGATTCAAATTTTATCAATGAATAAAGACTTTTAGCAATAAGTTGGGAGAGGATAACCTTCATAATGCTAATCAAATCAAATTTTCGCTGATCAATCCTTGATTTCTCGTTCTCATCGTTACAATGCGTGTCTGTTTGCTGATTTCTCGTTTACGTATATATATCTCTCTTCCAGGCTGTCATGGTGTTGATATTACGTGATTAGAATTCAAAAACCGCAAGGATGACTAAAAACTGACACGTGGCAAATCGTTTCAGCAACTGACATGTGGCAAAGTAAAACTACTCTATTATTAGATAGGTAGATATATATATATATATATATATATATATATATATATATATATATATATATAGAGAGAGAGAGAGAGAGAGAGAGAGAGAGAGACAGACTCATATATAACCACTATATATTGTGTGATTGTATAACCAATTTTTGACCAATCATTTAAAAAAGGTATGATACTAATTAACATATAAATCAATAAATGCATTTTCAGTTATAATCTTATAATTATTGTAACTCATTTCATTTGACTTCGCTCCTATAATTTTGGTAAGTAGTTTAAATTCAATTCTTTAATATACGTATCAAGAAAGTTGGTGACTAAAACTCAGATATAGTGCCGAATCAAATGCTCATTCTTTCAGAATTCATACAAAGAATATATTAGTTTATTGCATATTCTTTAAGATTATGTTACACATTGTAACATATTTTTATTTGTAAACATAATGTTTTCTTATTCTTCAAGAATTTTCAGTTGGTCTATAGTTTTGGTGAATCTGTGTAAAAGAATATTGTATTTGCATATATTTAAAAAAAATATGTTATAAAGTATTAATTGATCGTTCTTAAAGAATGAATTTTTTTCACATATCTCACTAGTTTTATGACAGTAGTTCAAAAATATTTATTAGTCAATGCATTTTAAAGAATGAAATGTGATTCTTAAATAATGAAGTAACATACAAGTAAATTCTTAATTTTTAAAGAATCAAACCGTCTGATTCTTTAATTTTGTACTTTCTAAACATTGTATAAAAATAATATTTTTTAAAACTAATAGTGAAATCGTCTAATTATTATAAAAAGAAATATTTTATGAAACTAAGTAATTTTTAAAGAATGAAATCTATTTCGTTTTATGTGATTATCATGTAAAAAAATATTGCAAAATTTTCAATACGTGATTTTCTGTGATTTGATTTTAAAAGTAATACTCTGGATTTTGTTAATATATTTGACTTAATTTCCTAAAATATAGTTATTTCTCTTTAATATCATTTAATAAAATGTCATAATTACTCTTTAATAACCTTAGAATAAATTGCTTGTAATTATATAGTAATTGCTATCCTACATTAATACAATGCACCCTAAAATCATAGTCATTAATTTTTTTTAATCCAATGATCATAATTTGGTCACACATTCACACAATATTTGGAGTTCATATTTAATCCTAACCATATATATATATATATATATATATATATATATATATATATATATATATATATATATATATATATATATCCGGTTTATCTGGTTTTTGGGATCGATTGAACCAGTTGAACCATCGAACCGGTAACACGGTCGGTTCGATATCCGGTCCGGTTTTCAAAACATTGATTTTTGGCCAATATTGGATATGATCATTACCCCAAACTGTTTTGAATCATAAAAATATGTTTTTTATGGTATGGTAGTGATCATCCTTATCCAATTGAAAGGTTATTATCAAAGTTTTAAAATAGTTGTTGTTTTATATGATAAACCAAATTGTTTTATAATCGTTGATATAGAATTGCCTTGTATACGAGTTTAGTTAGATCAAGAATTTTATGATAATTTAGTTGTTAGAAATATGATCTAATTGATGTTTAATGACCTCCATAACTTGTCCTCAAGTTATGGAAAATGAAAGGTCTTATCATTAAAATCAAATTAAACTCATAGGTTATGAATGTGAAGGGTTTTTGACCAGTTTCAAAACTTTCCCTCAAGTTTTGGAATTCGCAAAGTTTCATTAAATGAAACTTTAATTCCAAACCCTAGAGATTTAAAAGTTAAAACTCAACCCTTATACTTTATAATATTATAGTTTAGTAATATATATATATATATATATATATATATATATATATATATATATATATATATATATATATATATATATATATATATATATATAGGGTGATTTCAATAGAGAACCATAATTAACCAAGGAACCAATCTTTTTTCAACTTTTAGAACTTATTTTTTATCAAAAAAAAAAAAAAAAACTAAAAATACAGAAATTCATAACTTTTTATACTTTTTCAAATGATATAAAATTCGATTTTTTTTTTACGTCAAATTCACAATGTGAATATTCGAAAATTCACAACGTGAATCCGGATTCACACAGTGAATCCGAAAAATATTTTTCACATTCACAATGTTAATATATGAATTTAGATATTTTTAGATTTTTTTTCGATAAAGAATAAACTCTAGAAATTGAAAAAAAAAATTGGTTCCTTGAAGAACCCATAATTATGGTTCTCTATTGAACTTTTCCCTATATATATATATATATATATGTATATATATATATATATATATATATATATATATATGTATGTATGTATGTATGTATGTATGTATGTATGTATGTATGTATGTATGTATAAGAACAAGTCGCTCTTACCGTTAGTAGGCCTCATTCACGAAGCTGGTCTATAATGGGGGTATAAGGTTACTACCTATAAAATGGTGGTTTAATGGGTGTCCACTCTCACCCACCGCTTCCTTGACTGGTGGAGGGTCGTTAGCCGAACGGGTAGGATAGGACACTAATTCTCCCTTATTAAAATATAATGATAAATATAAAGTAACTAAACCTTTTATTTAATTGCCAATCTTAGTTACTTTAGGAAAAACGTGAAAATGGTGCTAATCCATGAAATTACACTTTGCACCTTGTTAAGTCATTAGTGGAGCGTGTGTGGTTAACCGAAACGCTAATCTGGGACTGACAATGTGTGACAAAGGGGAGCTTGATGTTAATCATAGATCAATGCAGTGCGTGTGGTTAACCGACACATTGATTAGGTGATTTGTAACATTAGGTGTACCATGTTAATTTGCATGGTTAATCACACCTTGTTTGTGATCCTCGGCATCCTAGTCACACACTTGAAGGGCATAATCGAGATTTAAATATGCCTTTGAAAAGTTCAATGAATCTCAGAGATCTAGGAATTTCAAACCAATGAAAACCTAATAATCTATTTCGGTTTTCATGGTGGAAATTGGTAAATTGTCATTTACCTACCTTCAAATATTCTGTAATTGGATTACGACATCCCTCTTCGCAATTGTAGAATATTTTTTTGGATCCTAGCCTTAATATTTCATACTGGGTGTAATATTATGGATTCTCATCTAATCTAAACTTTCTTCTTCTTCTTTTTCAGATGTCTACCCTAAACAATGCTTCCACATCAATTGCTTCAGGCTCTTTCTCCCCAATGAACCTTTGTGGGAGGGTCATTTTTGATGGCTTGAATTTCAATGATTGGATTCGAAACATTAGAATGGATATTCATTATGAGGACAAAGAATATGTCCTTAATAAAGAGCTAAAGGAGATTGATGTCACCACTGCTACTCTTGAACAAATCGCTGAACACACTACTCATGAGGGGCATGCGACAAAGGTGTCGCGTCTTATGATTACAACCATGACTGCTGAGCTACAGAAGTGCTATGAGGACTACTATCCCTATGAAATGTATCATGATTTGATGGAAAGATAACATCAACTTGCTTGGCAGGAAAGGTATGAGATCATTGCCTCCATGATCACAACCAAAACGAAGGATGGTGAACCCATCACGACCCACTTGCAGAAGATGCAAAGATATGTAGACCGCTTGCTAAAATTGAATGTCATTTTTGATGAAGAGTTGGCCATAGATATAATTCTACACTATTTACCTTGTTGTTATGATTAGTTTCGTATGACTTATCATATGATCAAGGAGGAGGTCACTCTTTGCAAGCTTCAAGGCCTTTTATGGACTGCAGAAAGCAACCTTAAAGGCAAGTCGGTTGTGTCTACTCCTACTACTATTTCTGCCCCTATTCTGGCAATAGGACATGGAAAGGGAAAGAAGAGGAAAGCTCCATCCAAGATCCGCAAGGAAAAGTTCCTTGATGGATCCTCTTCTAGTGGGATGAAAGTTGGTTCTATTAATCCCTCTTCCAATCCGAAGGATACTGATTGCTTCCATTGTCATGAAAAGGGCACTGGAAACGAAGCTGCCCCAAGTACTTGCAGGACATAAAGGATGGGAAGATCAAACCCTCCTTTGCAGGTGTTTACACTATTCAATCTAATAACTCATCACATGCTAATTCTTGGGTCCTTGATTCAGGTTGTGGATTTCACATTTGTTCTGATTTACAGGGAGTAAAAAGAAGTGGGGATGTGGAGCATGGGAAAATAAACTTAATCATGGGAAATAGGAAAATGTCGCCTGTTACCAAGATTGGAGTTTATTCTTTATTGCTTAGAAATGGTTTAAATTTAGATTTGAATAATTGTTGTTACTCATACGATATGGCGAGAAATATTATTTCATTTCATAGTTTATACAAACAAGGTTTTACCTTTTCGTTTAATAATGAAGTTGGTGCAATTTATGCTTATTATAATGGTGTATTTTATTTTGAAGCATTACCTTGCAATGGTGTATATGAAACTGTGAATGTTGTAGATAACTTAGGAAATAATGTGTTGAACATTGATTCGTCTAGTGTTTGGACAAGGCATGCTTGTGGCATTGTCGTCTTGGACATGTCAAAAAGAAGCGCATAGCCCAACTCTAAAAGGATGGAGTTTTGGAGTCATTCGACTTAAATTCGGATGACACTTGCGAATCTTGTTTACTTGGAATGATGACCAACTCACCCTTCACTGGTACTTGTGAAAGGGGTGAAGGTTTGTTGGACCTCATACACACCGATGTGTGTGGACCATTCAGAACCACCACAAGGGATGCTAACCGCTTCTATGTGACTTTTACTGATGATTACAGTAGGTATGGCTATATCTACTTAATCAAGCATATTCAGAAATTTTTGAAAGGTTCAAAGAGTTTAAGCAAGAAGTGGAGAATCAATTGGGCAGGAAGATAAAGATATTGCGATCCGATCATGGAGGACAGTATCTTAGTATCGAGTTCCTTGACTATCTTAAGGAATGTGGAATTGTTTCACAATTGACGCCACCTAGGACACCACAGCTTATTGGTGTGGTTGAGACGCACAATACAACCTTGCTAGAGATGGTTCATTCCATGATGATTCGAGCTTCATTACCAATCTCAGTCTGGGGGTATGCCCTAAAGCCTGTTGCCCATATCCTTAATCTAGTCCCTACCAAAAAGGTTTCCAAAACACCTCACGAGATGTGGACAGGGAAGGTTCCCACATTAGACCATATCAAAGTTTGGGGTTGTGAAGATTTTGTGAGAAGAGAAACTCACGACAAGCTCGAACCTCAGAGTGAGCGATGTATTTTCACCGGCTACCCACAAAAGTCCTTTGGATATATCTTCTATAAACCGAGTGTCAATGTTTTCTTTGTTGCGAGGAAAGGAGTATTTCAAGAGAGAGAACTCATATTCCAAGGGGACAGTGGGAGACAAATTGACCTTGAAGAGATTCAAGAGTTGAGCGATGAAGGAAACTCAAACACTAGCACCCAACCCAAGGAGGAAACTCCGGTTGAACTAATTAACAAGTCCGTAGCTCCGAGGCGTTCCAGTAGCGTTAGTGTTCCAACTGTGTTATATGGCTTTCATATAACAGCTGAAGGTGATACATTTATCAGTGATAGCACACTAATAAATTTGGATGAACCTAACAACTACAAGGAAGCCATGGCAGGCCCCGAGTCTGCTAAATGGAAAGAGGCTATAGACAACGAGATTCAGTCCATGTATGACAATCAAGTTTGGAACTTGGTTGATAATGTACCAGGCCGTAAGACAGTCGGGTGCAAATGGATCTTCTAGAAGAAGACCGACATGGATGGGAATGTACACATATATAAGGAGCGACTGGTCACGAAGGGCTTTACTCAAACTCCGAGAGTTGACTATGACGAGACCTTCTCACCAGTAGCGAAGACTAAATCTATAAGGGTTATGCTAGCCATAGCTGCATTTCATGACTATGAAATATGGCAAATGGATGTCAAAACCGCTTTCCTTAATGGAAAGTTGGCCGAGGATGTTTGCATGAGTCAGCCAGAGGTTTTTGTCAGTGCAGGGTACCCTAATAGAGTGTGTAAGCTTGAGAAATCCATATATGGATTGAAACAAGCATCTTGCAGATGGAATCTTTGTTTCGATGAGAAAGTCAAAGAGTTCGGATTTTCAAGAAGCAAGGATGAGTCTTGTGTATATGTTAAAGCTAGTGGGAGTATAGTTAGGTTTCTGGTGTTGTATGTGGATGGCATACTACTCATAGAAAATGACATCCCAACCTTGCATAAGGTCAAGTCCTGGCTTGGGAAGTGTTTCTCTATGAAGGACCTCGGAGAAGCTCCCTATATCCTAGGGATAAGGATATTGAGAAATAGAAGTAAAAGACTAATAGGACTTAATACCAAACTAAGTAAGACTCAGAGTCCGAGTACAGAGGCTGAGATAGCATAAATGAGTCATATACCATATGCGTCTGCAGTTGGTTCGATCATGTATGCTATGACTTGTACTCGCCCTGATGTGGCCTTTGCTTTGAGCATGGTCAGTAGATATCAAGGGAACCCTGGTAAAGCTCATTAGACTGTAGTTAAGAGTATTTTTAAGTACCTACGGAGGAATAAGGACTGGGTTCTTACCCTCGGTAGGAGTGACGACTTAAGAGTGATAGGGTATAGCGATGCGAGCTTTTAGACCGACAGATTTAATTTCCTCTCACAGTTGGGCTGGGTGTTTACCCTGAATTAGGGGTGAGCATGGTGCGGTTCGGTGAGGTTTTTGGTCAAAAGCAAACCGAAAACCGCAACTTTGGTTTTTTGAAATTTAGAAACCGCACCGTTCGGTTTTATGCAATTCAGTTTTTGCGGTTTTTTATTGTGGTTTTTTTGCGGTTCGGTTTTTTTTTGCGGTTTTTATTAGTTTTTTTTTTGTTTTGCCTTTTTACTAAAACTCAAGTAACTCAACGAGTTACTTTGACTCAGATGAGGAGTGCAAATCTTTTATTGGATATAAACAGATACCACCGCCTCTTGGTTCGAAATCAAATTACATAACCACTCATTCAACATGTTTCTAATGCTTCAATATAATACGAATTTAATATAATATTTGTTTCACAAGTACATAAGATAATATCAATTAATGTTTTCTTAAAAATGATACTATATCACTTGTACTATTCATATTTAAATGTTAAAAAAATGTCATAAACATTATATGTTATTGTAAATACCACTGAATGTATCCTTAAAAATATAAAGTCATCCTCCGATAGATAAGATAGATATTTACATTTATAGAAATTTTAATTGTCATAAGTTCTTGGTTCTTACAAATATCAACACTTAATATATATATATATATATATATATATATATATATATATGCGGTGCGGTTCGGTTTTTTGCGGTTTTTATGAGACTAGAAACCGCACCGCACCGAGTATTTTTGGTTTTTGCAAAACTAAAAACCGCACCAGCGGTTTTCATTTCGGTTTCGGTTTATGCGGTTTTTTTGGTTTTTAGGTTTGCGGTTCGGTTTTTGCTCACCCCTACCCTGAATGGAGGAGCAGTGGCATGGAAAAGTTCCAAGCAGGAGACTGTAGGTGATTCAACGTGTGAATCAGAGTACATATCAACAAGCGAAGCAACAAAGGAGGCGATACGGTTGAAAAATTTCATCGGAGACCTTGGAGTTATTCGATAATGAAGGGGCGGTTGCATTAACCAAGGAACCGAGAGATCATGGAAGATCCAAACATATCGACAGAAAGTACCACTTCATAAGACATCAAGTAGAAGAAGGGCACCTCGTGGTGAATAGGATATCGTCAAAGGACAACCCAACAGACCCCTCACAAAGGGACATACTAGGGTTAAGCACTTGCAGCATGCGAGGGGCATTGGGCTAAAGGATGATATTAATTTTAGTGATTAGAGAAACCGAAACTAGTACTAGCTAAATTTTAATTGACATTTGATGATGAGTAAAAGGAGTTTTATTTATAATTAAAGTTATTGTCTTCTGTCAATTATTTAATATTGTTTCACTTTGCATGTTTTGACTTCCAAAATAAATAAGATTTACTCAAACTATCCACAGTCGTTCGTACTTTGGAAGTAGGTATGAAAGAAGAATGTCATGAGTTGGCTTGTAGGATTGTCTAAGGAGTTAGGCATTGCAACAGGTTTACTGCACCATTCATGAGTACTTATGAAATAAGATTTGAGTATTGGATCAACCCGCGCTCACTTGAATCACTTCATGGAATTTATCACGAGTGATCGTGAGACGATAATATCATATATATGTCTTCAAACCTAGATATATGAGTTGTTGACTATGTGTTAGTCATGCATTGATGGCATAAAAACGCAGCGGTAACTTGATGTTATAAAACGTGTCGTTATGCATGATTTAATGAATAGTTAGTACAAGCATATAATGTCGAAGTTTATCTGTTCCTTTTATCCTAAGATGATTAGAAGCGATATCTAAGGCCCCTCGATGGTTTTGTTTTGAATTATGTTTCGGGCCCGCTCAGAACTAAATTGATGTGTTCAGTTATATTCTATGTCAAACAAATCGGATATCGGGAAACAAACTGCTGGACAATAAGTATGACATTGTTCCATGTATTTGTCCAACTGGTATCTTGAGAACAGAGGGTATATGGTCCCTTATCTAAAGGATGCGTCACTGACTGGGTTAGAGTTGACAATGGCTTTTGGAAGCTTACAATTGATAAGTCGGATCCTGAAGTCACATAGGCAGCCATAGTTATTAGACTTATCCAAGTGGAAGACTATTGGATTTGGTGTCTAAGACCATAACTATAAATAGTATGTACTTGAACCAATAGTAGCATGGTCCTTTTGGGTTGCCTTCACCAGTGCAATTTGATAGGATGGTTTTATGAGAATAAGGTTATTTACGATTTATTAATATATTATAAGTATAATATATTAATATGGTTATTTAATTAGTATTGTCCAAGAATTAATTTGGAATTACTTTTGTGGTCCAAAGAGACTAATTAAATATGGAGGGATTGATTATGTAAATCAATGATACTTATAGTTTGGGCTAAGTGATCTATGATTATGTAAGTGGGCTAAACCAATAATATAACCCATGGATAGTCCATGGAGGTTAATGATGGGTTTTAGCCATAAGAACATCCTATGTGCTCATACAAACCCTAATGCTTGGATCTAGGTTTCTCTATTGTACATGCAATTCATCCAAGACTATAAACCCTAGATCTAGCATATGATAAAAAATATAACATATAAATTATGGTTTAGATCATACCTTGATTGTTATGTAGCAATAACAATCTCAAATCCTTCTTGTATTGACTTTAGAAAGCTTAGAGTCACAAATGTCACTCCTCTAATGGTTCACAAACACCTAGAGCAAGAGGATGAAGAAGAGAAGGGAAGGAGGCTGCCCAAAACGTGTGGAAACCCTAATCAATTAGTTCACCACGTTTTTGGGCATAAGGGTTCTTTAAATAGTGAGGCTATTAGGGTTATCTAACAAGGAAACCCTAATTTGGATGTTTAAGCCCTAAGCAACCCATGGGCTCCTTCCTTAAAGGCCTAGGACAATTTCTAATGGGTTTCCCCATAGAATTCGTCCACCCCTTTAATATGGAGTCCATTAGCTCAATATTCAACTATCATACAATTGACAGTTCTAGTCCCTTAAGTTTAATTAATGTCTTTTAGCCACAAACTTAATTCTTATTAATTCTTGACTAATATTAATTAAACAATATGATTTCTCCTTTAATATATTATTCTCATAATATATTAATAAATCATATTTAATCATTTCTCTCCATTATTCATCCTATCAGGTTGCTTTGGTGAAGGCAACCCAAAAGGACCATGCACCATCGGGTCAAGTACATACCAAAATAGTTATGGACTTAGACACTAATCCAACAGTCTCCCACTTGGATAAGTCTAATAACTATTCTGCGTATGACTTCAGATCCTGATCTGCAATTGTAGCTTTCTAAAGCCGTTGTCAACTATGATCTTATCAGATACGCGTGTCCTTTAGATAAGGGATCATATATTCCTCCATTCTAGATATCGTATAGACTGAGACATGGATCTAAATCATTCTCTCTGTCTATGTGCTGTTTCCCGAATTCAGATTTATGATGACTAAGAACAGACTACAATTGAACACATCAATTTAGTCCCGGCTTAGCCAAGCACTTAGGTGCCATCACTAAATCATCGAGGGGCCCACAGATATCGCTTTTATCCTACTTTAAATAAAAGGAATGGATAAACTTTGACTCAATGCTCGCTTGCACTCACTTACCGAATCACACATAACAATATGTTTTATAACACCAAGTTATTGGTGCGTTTACATATTATCAATGTGCAACCGACTTGCAAGATACAACTCACACATCTCGGTTTCAAGAATATAAGATGTTATCGTCTCACCAATCACTCGTGATAAAAATCCATGAATTCATCCAAGTGAGCGTGGGTTTAATCCAATGCTCAAATCATATTCATAAGCACTCATGAACGTTGCAGCAAACATTTGCTTATGTCTAATGCTCTTTAGACAATCCACACACCAATTCATGATAGTCTTCATTCATATCTACTTCCAACATATGAACGACCGTGGCCCGTTTGAATAATTTGACTGTTCCAAACCAATTAAATTATTCAGGAAGTCAAAACATGCAAAGTGAAACACAAGAATAATACGAATCCCATATGACCTCAAACCTTTGAGTATAAATAAAACACCTTTTATTTATCACCATATCGATTACTCATTATTTGTTGTTTTAGGTAATCAACTTCTTACTTGAATTATTACTACACTTGCCCCATGCTCCTAGCATGCACACATTGTATACCTATGGTTCTTACTTTGTGAAATAGATCAAATGAACACATTTCCAACCATACTCATTTCACAACTCCTAATCCTTTATCATAAGTGAAAGAATATCAAATTCTTGCCACTTATAGAATATGTTAGATTCTAACATTTTATGAATGATCCTTTCGTAATGTCACTGCACTAAAGTCACAATGACTATTGCCAATGAAATTACAAAGTACTCTATCGGAGATTGTTACAAGACAATTCCGTAGATTTGATGTCTCTCACTCAAAGTACATTCCTTTGAACATCCTTTTGCATAAAAGTTTCTAATCTAGACATTGATTCTCAATATCCAACTCCAAATATGGAAACATTTCCATATTTTCCATATGACAACTCATTCTTAATAGAATCTTATCTATTCATAATAATGTCGATATGGTTCATCCAATACCATACTTCCAACTACTCACAAGCGACCAATCCTCGGCGAACTTTGGATTGTCCTTTGATAGTTGTTTAATTATCTTAGTCAAACCGATTCTTGTCTTTTTCCCTCTAAATGCGCTAGACATTTGGAAAATTTTAGAATGGTCAAATATTATAGCATTTGCAATCGATCCTATACCCGAAGCGTATGGGACACGACGTATAATGTATTACATAAAGATTTGATACTTTATCAATCTTCTGCCATAATATTTTATGTGCTATGTTCTCACAATTCGAATTATGAAGAGGAATGCCATAATCATAATCGAAATTTAAGAACACACTATGTATCCTTGACTAATTTTATTAACATTCCACAACCTAAGCCTTTAGATTTGAAATGAAGCATAATATTCTCTCCCTTAATTATAGCAAAACAACTATTCAACCCTTACAACTTTGCAAAGTATGACTCTTGTTTTCTATAATTAATATTGCTAACTTTCGATACTTGCCTTAATAATCATGTAATCATAACATTTATGCTCCCACTATCACGATGATTATTACAAACATAACACTTATGCTCCCACTAGCTTTGACATGTATTCAGAAACAGCTTAACTTTCAGAAAAACAATGCCTATTGAATTTCTTTAAGTTCATATTTCTAATACCCAATGCTTTGATAATCTTTTATCAAGGCTTCTTAAACTTATACACCTTTACCTTAGATAGTTTATATGTGTGTCTTAAACAGTTTAGACTAATTGCCAAATCTCATAATTCGAATTATAGAAAGGGATACCGTAACCATAATCGAATTCGAGAATACAATTTTCACAATCTCTATCTTCTTAAAATCTTCCTTAGTGAAAGCATTTCCTCACAGTTATTTTCATGACGGAGGGAATCTTATGACACTTAGATTTTAATGGTGTATGTGTTCCTATCCATGTGAATTTGTTAAAACCAAAGTTTATGACAAATTCAAACTCATATGGACCGAACCTTTTCAATCTTGATTTCTTGCCTTATGGTAACACGACTGCCCACCATGTCTTCCAAGTAGTTAAGCAGCTCACCTTTCCTATCAATGTACTTTCCATTGATCAAGGTGTTTGCCTTTTTTTTATGCGTTCAAATGAGAACTCATAGGACCCACATGCATAATTAACTCAATTGGAACGACATAGAAACAAGATAGTGTCAACACGATAGGTTGTAAACCTCAACTCGTGTGCTAGTGATGATCGATAAGGTTTATTCTTGATTAGTTCTTAAACTTTTTCAAGACCATTAAGACTCCCACTGACTCCTTGACATATAAGATTCTCTTGTCAATAAACATTTCTTGACAAACAAATATTCAAGAGTTAGTGTAGCCTTTATCAAGACAAAACATTTCATAAAATTGGTCCTAGTTGGTCTTTGTCTTTTCCAAGACATCACAACTTTCCAATTTCAAATGTGCGAGAATAGGAAAGCCTTTTTCCAAATTCTACATTTGATGAATGTTATAAACCTTCTTAAGATTTGTCACTCAATATTACAATCTTAACTCTAAGACTTGTTTTGGAATGAAGTATGATTGACTTCTTGATTTAACCATTTCTTCAATTCTTGATTCCTCTTCTTATACATACACTTGTACTATGACTTATTCAGAGGATCAATTGAAATATGATTCTTAATCATTAAGACATATCATAAAGTATAAAAGGTACTCTCCCTTCTTCTTAGAATAGAGAAACTTTTATCTTTCTGCCTACTTGATTCTTTTATTTGTTCTGCTATTGATTTAAATCCTTTTTCAATCAATTCAGAATTACACTTAATCTTATAAGTATAATCATATTTACTAATCCTTTAGTAATCATGACGAATATCTTTGTTACCCTTGTGGTGGACTTGATCAACACACAACTTTGTGTAATCGATCTCCTAGTCCCTCACTTGACACTTTGTCAACGAATTTGTCTAATTTCCAAATATGAAATTTCTCATTCATCGTGCAACCAAGTTGCATGATTCCAAGTTTCTGTCCAATTGAAACTTGGGCGATGAGAAACTCTCCCTATTTGGTAAATTCTTGACATTTCCACTATTAACATAATTAAGAATCTTATCCATTCGTTGTAGAAATATGCAAACATCATTTTTTTTCATAACGATTTCATTGCAAGGAAATAAATAAATAAATAAGTCAAATCAAAAATTTATTTTATTCATAAAAGCAGCGGAAAACATTTGTCCTTACAATGCAAAATCAACAGAAAAACTATGTAGTCAAATATTCCTAACAATTCTATCATAACTTTCTAAGCTCAAAATCTAATCTTCAAGTCCATGCGATCGAGATCCATTTCTTTGTGATTAGACTCATCTTGCTTTTCCATCAAGCTTCCTCTCTTTTCACTGATCCTACAAAACATTCAAATGTAATCTCATCACATTATGTATTAAGAATCAACGAATAGGAACTTAATAGAGTTAGATAGTGGACTTTACCAGAAGCACATCCATACTCTTTGACTCTCCCATTTTCTGGACTCTTCAGGCTCTTAGGGCAGGCTTGTATCCAACGTCCTTTCTCTTGGCAGCAAACGCAAGTCGGTTCTCCTAGAATGTCCTTGAAAGCATGGTTGGTTGACTTTCCCAACAAATATGTTCCATTGCTTTGCCAAATCATTTCTGATTCAGCAGCAATGAGCATGTAAGTTAGGTCAATGAGGTTATCATCATGATCCATCATATAATACTTTCTTTTGAACTCATTATATGATTCAGGAAGTGACTGCAGAACCCAGTTCACAGCCAACTTATCTGGGAATGACGCACCCAACATTATTAACCTATCAATGTGTGATTTCATTCCTAGAACGTGGGCACACACGGGTTTACCATCTTCATGTTTCATTTCCAATAGGGATTTAGTGACATTGAACCTTTCAATTCTTCGATCTTGTGGGTTAGGGAGAATAATTGGAGGAGGTGGAGGAAGTGAAGCATGATATCTTGTTCCTCGATCGAATCGTGGAATATCATCTTCGTGTGGAAAGCTTGTTCCACGGAATTTGGGAAGACCATAGTTGTCGTACTTTGACATCTACAAAACGGGAGAAAAATAAATTCAAATTAGTTGATAGATTGAGTCCTTAATAAGTCACCCAAATGAGATATTAAGGCTAGGACCCAACACAATACGCTACAACCTAGAAAAGGGATGTCGTAATCTAGTTGCTGAATATTTGAAGGTAAGTGAATGACGATTCACTAATTTCCACCAACGAAAAACGAAAAAGAAATTTAAGTTTTAAATCTATGAAAACTCCTAGATCCTTTGAGATTCATTGAAAATTTCAATAGCATGTTTAAATCTCGATATGCCCCTCTAGTTTGTGACTGGGATGCCGAGGATCACAAAGCGGGTGTGAATAACCATGCAAACTTACATGGTGCCCTCACATGTTACAGTCACCTATTCGATGTGCCGGTAAACCACACACGCCCTACCCAACTATGAAAAACATTGAGTCACCCTTTGCTACCTTTGCTTAGAACCATTTAGTGTGCCGGTAAACCACACACGCTGCACTAACGTCTTCGCAAGGACACAAAGTGTAATTTCATGGAATTGCATCAATTCACTTATGCTTAAAGTAACTAAGATTAGGAATTTGTAAAACATTTAGTTACTTTTGTATTTCATTATACTTATAATGGAAAGTTTCTGTCCTATCCTACCCGTTCGGCTAACGACCCTCCACTAGTCAAGAGTGCGGTGGGTAAGAGTGGATACCCATTCAATCGCCATTTTATAGGCAATTTCCTTAAACACCCCTCATAGACCAACTTCGTGAATGAGGCCTACTAACGGTAAGACTGACTTTTACTCATACATATATATATATATATATATATATATATATATATATATATATATATATATATATATATATATAATGTTAGACTTTTAATGTTATATATAGTATAGGGTTTATTTTACACTTTTAAAATACTAGGTGGTCAATTTTAACAATTATACTTTTAATTCAATTAAATTGTAAACCAAAACTTTTATGGATTCATTAAACCTCTTTTAATTATACACCTTAATTAATTAATAAAACCATAATGGTGTGATATGAACTTTTCAAAACATCACTAGGTTTTTAGAATTTAACATTCCTAAATTAAACTTTTAATCAACTTTTAAATTCCAAAACTTGAGGGCAAGTTTTGAAACCTTTTCAAAACATTAGGGTTTCAACTATTTAAATTTCAAAACAAAAACTTTTGAGTTCAAATTTAAACTATAAAACCGAAAGGGGAAAAATTGAAACTTTTCATAACACAAGGATCAAATAACAAATAATATAAATTAAACAATTAATTTTATCATTATCTATATTTGTCCTAATTTCAATTTCTTGCAAAATAAGTTACCCAATTAATACAAATAATAAACTATAATCATATAAGGAAGTTATTATCTAATCAATTGGCAATTATCTTTTGTTTAATCAAAGGATATACTCATAAATATGTATAAAATCGGATTTTAATGACCTAAAACAGATAAAGCAAGTATCCATGAGTAAAATAGCAAGAAATCCCGAAAATAGCTCCATCTGACGCTCGAACTCGCCGAGTACCACACTGGACTCGCTGAGTTGAGGCCTACTCGCCGAGTACACTGTGGTACTCGCCGAGTTCATTAGGCAGGGAGCTCAAAACTCGATTTTGCAACTTGAACAAACATACAAGGCATCAATACAATAGAAACCAATCAAGGCTCTGATACCACTGATGAGTTTTAGCCATAAGAACATCCTATGTGCTCATACAAACCATAATTATTGGATCTAGGTTTCTCTATTGTACATGTAATTCATCCAAGACTATAAACCCTAGATCTAGCATATGATAAACAATATAACATATAAATTAGGGTTTAGATCATACCTTGATTGTTATGTAGCAGTAACAATCTCAAATCCTTCTTTTATTGACTTTAGAAAGCTTAGAGTAACCAATGTCACTCCTCTAATGGTTCACAAACACCAAGAGCAAGAGGATGAAGAAGAGAAGGGAAGGAGGCTGCCCAAAACGTGTGGAAACCCTAATTAATTAGTTCACCACGTTTTTGGGCATAAGGGTTCTTTAAATAGTGAGGCTATTAGGGTTATCTAACAAGGAAACCCTAATTTGGATGCTTAAGCCCTAACCAACCCATGGGCTCCTTCCTTAAAGGCCTAGGACGATTTCTAATGGGTTTCCCCATAGAATTCGTCCACCCCTTTAATATGGAGTCCATTAGCTCAGTATTCAACTATCATACAATTGACAGTTCTAGTCCCATAAGTTTAATTAATGTCTTTTAGCCACAAACTTAATTCTTATTAATTCTTGACTAATATTAATTAAACAATATGATTTCTCCTTTAATATATTATTCTCATAATATATTAATAAATCATATTTAATCCTTTCTCTCCATTATTCATCCTATCAAGTTGCTTTCGTGAAGGCAACCTAAAAGGACCATGCACCATCGGGTCAAGTACATAACAAAATAGTTATGGACTTAGACACTAATCCAACAGTTAAACCCATGGATCATAGGAATGTGGAAAGTCATGGATCATTAGGGTTTATAAAGTGTAACCATAGCACTTGCCATAACTATAAATAAACCCTTCCATGCACCAAAATCGGTTACACCAACCATAGAGACAAGTAACTTATTCTCTTAGATCCTCCTCTTTAATATTGGTGTTTGTGAACCATTAGAGGCATCACACTTGAGGTGCTCAAGCTTTCAAAGGTCAAGAACTCTACCCTACTCAAGAGGTATGTATCCTAACTATGTTTTGATTATATATAGATTCAATTGTATGCTAGATAGGGTGAATGCTTTGGAAAAAGAAAATGCATGTATAATTAGAGAAAACATAGATCCAAAGCATTTAGGGTTGAATGTGCACTTAGGAAGTGTTATAGTGCTCAAACCCAACAGATCCATGACCTGGTATGCCTGTTCTGCCTCCTCCTGCTCAACCTAGAACCCCTCCTCTTGGTGGACAAATGTCAGGGCTTTGACCTTATCGTCTTGTGATGCCGCCACCACCAAGCAATTAGCAACAACATCAACAATAATAGTTGTAATTAGTACATGTATTCCTTGTTTTTTGCACCTAATTATGTCAAATCTCATAGAACAATACTTTATAACTTGGATGGTGGCAACTGGATTTTGTCTTTCATCTCTACAATAATTGTTATTTATAGACTTTGTAACTATTTATGTTTAAATTTAAAATTTGTATGTTATTTTGTATATTTTGTATAACTATTCATCAATTCTATTTAGACAATTTATCATATATATATATATATATATATATATATATATATATATATATATATATATATATATATATATATATATATATATATATATATATATATATATATATATATATATAAACCACAAAGCAAAACAAAAAGGTAAAATTGTCATTTATAATAGTCAGTACATCCAGTAAGATGCGTAATCAAACATGGATTCGGTCAAAGGAAAACGAGTCAGATGTGTAATTTAACAACATGGTTTCAATCAAAGGTAGATGCAATCAGAGCTTTAGAATCAGTCAAACCCTAACTCAGTCAGATTTAACTCAGTCAACAACTACCAAACAACCCCTTATTCTCTTCATACTCTTTCTTCCCAGTCAAAAACCCTAGCACTATATTTCTTGTAGAAGGGTTTTTGAAGCTTGTAATTAGGTTTTGAAGGGGAAGAAAGCTAGTGGAGCTTGGAGAAGTGGGTTCCAGTGTAATATCTACCTTTTTGTCACTTCAAGAACAATGTAAGTCACAAAGTTTACTGCTTTATTCGATATCCGGAATACATTTAGGATATATCTGTTGGATTAGTGTCTAAGTCCATAACTATTTTGGTATGTACTTGACCCGATGGTGCATGGTCCTTTTGGGTTGCCTTCACCAAAGCAACTTGATTGGAGAAATAAATAGAGAGAGAGAGGTTATTATGATTTATTAATATGTTATAAGAATAATATATTAAAGGAGAAATCATATTTGTTTAATTAATATTGGTCAATAATTAATTAAGAATTAATTTTGTGATCAAATGTAATTAATTAAACTAGAGGGGCTGAATTGTAATTATGTGATAGTTACAAAATAGGGTAAGGATTATCCTAAGGATAGGTTGGACGAATTTGAGGTGATAAGGCCTTAGAATTCGACCATGATAAGGATTCAAGGCTTAT
Organism: Lactuca serriola; assembly: GCF_051521515.1. NCBI lineage: Eukaryota > Viridiplantae > Streptophyta > Magnoliopsida > Asterales > Asteraceae > Lactuca > Lactuca serriola. The sequence continues at coordinate 269,988,952 of NC_136412.1, read as the reverse complement.
CTTATGGGTTGCTTGGTGGGCAAGCAACTAGATAAGGATAAGGACTGAAACCCTATCTCTACACCTATATATAAACACCCCTTTGGCTCATAATTCGTCCAGACCTTCCTAAGGCATCTTAGGGATGAATTCTTATACCTCTTCTCTCTCTTTATACCTTCTCCATTTGCTCTTGGTGTTTGTGAACCATTAGAGGAGTGACACTTGTGACTATAAGCCTTCCAAAGTCAATACAAGGAGATTTGGGATTGTTATTGCTACATAACAATCAAGGTAATATTATAAACCTATTCTTATGTTAATATGATTACTTATATGCTAGAATTAGGGTTTATAGTCTTGGATAACTTGCATGTACAATAGAGAAACCTAGATCCAAGCATTAGGGTTTGTATGAGCACATAGGATGTCTTATGACCAAAACCCATCAGTGGTATCAGAGCCTAGACTGGTTTCTATTGTATTGATGCTTGATATGTATAAAAAAATTCAATTGTATGAACTTGACATATTAGGGTTTATTGCCAATAAACCCTAGGAGGCTAAGGTTTTTTTTTGAGATTAGGGTTTGCAAACCCTGATTTGCAAGAGTTTGAATAAGATCTTCAAATCCTTTCCATAAACCCTTAAATTTTGAAATCTAGGGTTTGTTTTAATCCCTTGATTTTCGAAATTAGCCTCCTCCCTAAGATAAGATCCTAAATTTTAGGGATTTGGATTATCCCATATCTTGTAATTATCCTCTAATTAGGGCTGTAAACGAACCAAACGAACACGAACGGGGCTTGTTCATATTCGTTCGTTTAAGTTAGTCGAACAAATGAACGAACACGAACGAATAAACAAACGAGTTTTCTTGTTCATGTTCGTTCGTTTAACAAATTGCATTGTTCATGTTCGTTCGTTTATGTTCGTGAACATGCTAAACGAACATAAACGAATGAACATAAATGAACAAAGATAAACAAACATAATTCGAGCATATATAAACATTAATGAACATATAATATAGTAATATAATCAGATACAATAAACATATATGAACATAAAAGGAACTTATATGAACAAACAAAAACAAACGTAAACGAACAACATAAACGAACGTTCACGAACATAATTGAACAAACGAGACCATTGTTCATGTTCGTTCGTTTAACTAAACGAACGAGAATTTGTGTTCATGTTCGTTCATTAATTAAATAAACGAACATAAACGAACTTCCCGCCGAACGGTTCACGAATAGTTCGTTGAACGTTCGGTTCATTTACAGCCCTACCTCTAATTGTTAAATATGGTAATTATAGATTTTTCATTATCCTATCCTTATTTTCGAAATCTATAGAGATAATTAAGGGATTAGGATATCTTAAATGTATAAATGGTAATTATCCTCATGATATAGATAATCCCTTATGATTTAATAATTAAATTAATAGTCTAATTCAAGATAATTATTAAATCAAGAGTTTTAATATTTAATTTTTTAATTTAAATGTCATAAATTCGAAATTTTTAAGAAAGATTAAAACTAAATTGTTTTGAAATGTTTCAAAACTTGCCCTCAAGTTTTGTAATTTAAAAGTTGATTAAAAGTTTAATTAGGAATGCTAAATTCTAAAACCTTATTATAGTTTTGAAAAAGTTCAAATCACACCCTTATGGTTTTATTAATTAATTAAGGTGTATAATTAAAAGAGGTTTAAAAATCTATAAAGTTTTTGGTTTAAAATTTAATTGAATTAAAAGTATAATTGTTAAATTTGACCACCTAATATTTTGAAAGTGTAAAATACACCCTATACTATATATAATATTATAAGTCTAACACTATATATATGTATGAGTAAAAGTCAGTCTTACCGTTAGTAGGCCTCATTCACGAAGCTAGTCTATAAGGGGTGTTTAAGGAAATTGCCTATAAAATGGCAATTGAATGGGTATCCACTCTTACCCACCACACTCTTGACTAGTGGAGGGTCGTTAGCCGAACGGGTAGGATGGGACAAAACCTTCCATTATAAGTATAATGAATTACTAAAGTAACTAAATGTTTTCATAAAATTCCCAATCTTAATTACTTAGGCAAAAGTGAATTGATGCAATTCCATGAAATTACACTTTGTGCCCTTGCAAAGACGTTAGTGGAGCGTGTGTGGTTTACCGGCACACTAAATGGTTCTAAGCAAAGGTAGCAAAGGGTGACTCAATGTTTGTCATAGTTCGGTGGAGCGTGTGTGGTTTACCGGCACATCGAACAGGTGACTGTAACATGTGAGGGCACCATGTAAGTTCGCATGGTTATTCACACCCGCTTTGTGATGCTCGACATCCCAGTCACAAACAAGAGGGGCATATCGAGATTTAAACATGCCATTGAAAGTTCAATGAATCTCAAAGGATCTAGGAGTTTTCATAGATTTAAAACTTAAATTTCTTTTTCGTTTTTCATGGTGGAAATTAGTGAATCGTCATTCACTTACCTTCAAATATTCTGCAATTAGGGTTACGGCATCCCTCTCCCGAGTTGTAGAATATTGTGTTGGGTCCTAGCCTTAGTAACTCATTTGGGTGATTTACTAAGGACTTAATCAATCAACAAACTTGAATAAGTTTTCTTTCGTTTTGTAGATGTCAGAGTTCGACAACTATGATTTTCCCAAATCCTGTGGAACAAGCCTTCCACATGAAGATGATATTCCACGATTCGATCGAGGAACAAGAAATCATGCTTCGCTTCCTCTTCCTCCTCAAATCGTTCTCCCTAACCACAAGATCGAAATATTGAAAGGTTCAATATCACTCAAGCCCTTTTGGCAAGTAAACACAAAGAAGGAAAGTCAGTGTGTGCACACGTCCTAGGAATGAAGTCACACATTGATAGGTTAAGAATGATGGGATCCGTTGTCGGTGAGGAGATGGCTGTTGATTGGGTTCTTCAGTCACTTCCTAACTCGTATAGTGAGTTCGTAAGAGAGTACTATATGATGAACCACGACGTGACCCTTATAGATCTCACCTATATGCTTATTGCTGCTGAATCAGCAATGGTTTGGCGCAATAGAAAAGCAAAGTTCGTTGGTGAATCTGCCTTCATGGATATAGACAATGGCAACGAAAGACATGCTATGATCGAAAAGTCTGATCATAAGAGAAAGCCAATGTCTGAAGTAGTTCCATGTCCTATTCCAAGAGAGTCAATTTGCTTTTATTGCCAAGAGAAGGGGCATTGGAGACGAAGTTGCCATATTTACCTAAGAGATCTAAGAGATGGGAGAGTCAGAACGTATGGCTCTACTTTAGGTAAAATCCACTATCTAACTCCATTAGGTTCCTATTCATTGATTCTTAATACATGTTGTGATAAGATTGCATTTGAATGTTTTGCAGGATCGGTGAAAAGAAAGGGAGCTTGATGAGAGAGCAAGATGAATCTAATGGACTTGAAGATTAGATTTTGAGCTTAGATAGTTATGAAAGAGTTGTTAGAAATTTTCTTCATGAGATACATAGTTTTCAATGGATTTTGCATTGTAAGGACAAATGTTTTCCGCTGCTTTTATAAATAAAATAAATTTTGTTTGACTTATTTATTTATTTGTTTATTTCCTTGCAATGAAATCGTTATGAAAATTGATGTTTGCATATTTCTACAACGAATGGATATGATTCTTATTTATGTTATTTATGAAAATATCGAGAATTTACCAAATAGGGAGAGTTTCTCATCGCCCAAGTTTCAATTGGACAGAAACTTGGAATCATGCAACTTGGTTGCACGATGAATGAGAAATTTCATATTTGGAAATTAGACTAATTCATTAAGGACTAGGAGACCGAGCACACAAAGTTGCGTGTTGGTCAAAGTCCACCATAAGAGTAACAAAGATATTCGTCATGATTTACTAATGGTTTAGTAAATATGATTATACTTATAAGATTAAGTGTAATTCTGAATTGATTGAAAAAAGTTTAAATCAATAGCAGAACGAATAAGAAGAATCAAGTAGGCAGAAAAATAAAAGTTTCTCCATTCTAAGAAGAAGGGAGAGTACCTTTTATGCTTTATGATAAGTCTTAATGATTAAGAACCATATCTCAATTGATCCTCTAAGTGAGTCTTAGTACAATTGTATGTTTAAGAAGAGGAATCAAGGATTGAAGAAATGGTTAAATCAATAAGTCAATCATACTTCGTTCTAAAACAAGTCTTAATGTTAAGAGTGTGACATTGAGTGATAAGTATTAAGATGGTTTATAACATTCATCAAATATGGAAAGTTGTGACGTCTTGGATAAGACAAAGACCAACTAGGTCCAATTTATGAAGTGTTTTGATAAAAGCTACACTAACTCTTGAATATTTGTTTGTCAAGAAATGGTTATTGACAAAAGAATGTTATATGTAAAGGAGTCAGTGGGAGTTTTAATGGTCTTGAAAAGTTTCCAGAACAAATCAAATAAACCTTACCGATCATCACTAGCATACGAGTTGTGGTTTACAACCTATCGTGTTGACATTTTTTATTTCTATGCCATTCCAATTGAGTTAATTATACATGTGAGCTCTATGAGTTCTCATTTTGAACGCATAAAAGGCAAGGCATCTTAATCAATGAAAGGTACATTGACAGGAAAGGGTGAGCTGCTTAATTACTTGGAAGACGTGGTGGGCAGCTGTGCTACCATAAGGCAAGAAATCAAGATTAAGAAAGTTTGGTCCATATGAGTTTGAATTTGTCGTAAACTTTGGTTTTAACAAATTCACATGGATAGGAACACATACACCGCTCAAATTTAAGTGTCATAAGATTTCCTCCTTCATGAAAATGATTGTGAGGAAATGCTTTCACTAAGAAAGATTTTAAGAAGATAGTGATTGTAAAATTGCATTCTCAAATTCGATTATGGTTACGGTATCCCTTTCCATGATTTGAATTGTGAGGTTTGGCAATTAGTCTTAATTGTTTAGACACACATATGAACTATCTAAGGCAAAGGTCTATAAGTTCAAGAAGCCTTGATAAAAGATTATCAAAGCATTAAGTATTAGAAACATGGATTTAAGAAATTCAATAGGTATTGTTTTTCTGAAAGTTAAGATGTTTATGAATACATGTCGAAGCTAGTGGGAGCATAAGTGTTATGTTTTATAATAATCATCATGATAGTGGGAGCATAAATGTTATGATTGTATGATTATTAAGGCACGTATTGCTAGTTGGCAATATTAATTATAGAAAACAAGAGTTATACCTTGTAAAGTTGTAAGGGTTGTAAAGTTGTTTTGCTATAATTAAGGGAGAGAATATTATGCTTCATTTCAAATCTAAAGGATTAGGTTGAGAAATGTTAATAAATTTAGTCAAGAGTACATAGTGTGTTCTTAAAATTTCGATTATGATTACGGCGTTCCTCTTCACAATTCGAATTTTGAGAACATAGCAAATAAAACATTATGCGTCGTGTCCCATACGCTTCGGGTATAGGATCGATTGCAAATGCTTTAATGTTTGACCATTCTAAAATTTTCCAAATGTCGAGCGCATTTAGAGGGAAAAGGGACTAGAATTGGTTTTGACTAAAATAATTAAACAACTATCAAAGGACAATCCAAAGTTTTGACGAGGATTGGTCGCTTGTGAGTAGTTGGAAGCATGGTATTGGATGGACCATATCGACATTATTATGAATAGAAAAGATTCTATTAAGAATGAGTTGTCATATGGAAATTGTGGAAATGTTTCATATTGGATGGACCATATCGACATCATTATGAATAGATAAGATTCTATTAAGAATGAGTTGTCATATGGAAAATATGGAAGCGTGTCCATATTGGGAATTGAATATTGAAAATCTATGTCTAGATTAGAAACTTTTATGCAAAAGGATGTTCAAAGGAATGTACTTTGAGTGAGAGACATCATATCTAAGGAATTGTCTTGTAACAATGTCCGATAGAGGACTTTGTAATATCATTGGCAATAGTCTTTGTGACTTTGGTGCACTGACATTACAAAAGGATCATTGCATAGAATGTTAGAATCTAGCATATTTTATAAGTAACAAGAATTTGATATTCTCACACTTATGAAAAAGGATTTGGAATTGTGAAATGAGAATGATTGGAAATGTGTTCAAATTGATCTATTTCACAAAAGTAAGAACCGTAGGTAAACATTGTGTGCATGCTAAGAGCATGGGACACGTGTAATAATTCAAGTTAGAAGTTGATTACCCGAAACGACAAATAATGAGTAATCGATATGGTGATAAATAAAAGGAGTTTTATTTATACTCAAAGGTTTGAAGCCATATGGGATTAGTATTATTCTTGTGTTTCACATTTGCATGTTTTGACTTCCAGAATAATTGAATTTATTAAGAATAATCGAATTATTCGAACGGGCCACAATCGTTCATATGTTGGAAGTAGATATGAATGAAGACTGTCGTGAATTGGTGTGTGGATTGTCTAAAAGAGTATTAGACATAAGCAAATGTTTGCTGCAACGTTCATGAGTGCTTACGAAGATGATTTGAGCATTGGATTAAACCCACCCTCACTTGGATCACTCCATGAATTGTATCACGAGTGATTGGTGAGACGATAACATCTTATATTCTTGAATACGAGATGTGTGAGTTGTATCTTGCAAATCGGTTACACATTGATAATATGTAAACGCACTAGTAACTTGGTGTTATAAAACATATTGTTGTGTGTGATTTAGTGAGTAAGTTCAAGCAAGCATTGTATCAAAGTTTATCTGTTCCTTTTATCCAAAGTAGGATAAAAGCGATATCTTTGGGCCCCTCGATGATTTAGTGATGACAAACGTAAATGCTCGGCCGGGCTAGGGCTAATTTGATTTGTTCAATTAGTCAGTCGTCATAAATCGGGAATCGAGATATAGTACAAAGAGAATGATTTGAAATCATCTCTCATACAATATCTAGAATGGAGGAATATATGATCACTTATCTAAGGACACGCGTATCTGATAGGATCAGAGTTGACAACGGCTTTGGAAAGCTACGATTGCAGATCAGGATCTGAAGTCATACGCATAATAGTTATTAGACTTATCCAAGTGGGAGACTTTTGGATTAGTGTCTAAGTCCATAACTATTTTGGTATGTACTTGACCCGATGGTGCATGGTCCTTTTGGGTTGCCTTCACCAAAGCAACTTGATTGGAGAAATAAATAGAGAGAGAGAGAGGTTATTATGATTTATTAATATGTTATAAGAATAATATATTAAAGGAGAAATCATATTTGTTTAATTAATATTGGTCAATAATTAATTAAGAATTAATTTTGTGATCAAATGTAATTAATTAAACTAGAGGGGCTGAATTGTAATTATGTGATAGTTACAAAATAGGTTAAGGATTATCCTAAGGATAGGTTGGACGAATTGGAGGTGATAAGGCCTTAGAATTCGACCATGATAAGGATTCAAGGCTTATCTTATGGGTTGCTTGGTGGGCAAGACACTAGATGAGGATAAGGACTGAAACCCTATCTCTACACCTATATATAAACACCCCTTTGGCTCATAATTTGCCCAGAACTTCCTAAGGCATGTTAGGGACGAATTCTTATATCTCTCCTCTCTCTTTATACCTTTTCCATTTGCTCTTGGTGTTTGTGAACCATTAGAGGAGTGACACTTGTGACTCTAAGCCTTCCAAAGTCAATACAAGGAGATTTGGGATTGTTATTGCTACATAACAATCAAGGTAATATTATAAACCTATTCTTATGTTAATATGATTACTTATATGCTAGAATTAGGGTTTATAGTCTTGGATAACTTGCATGTACAATAGAGAAACCTAGATCCAAGCATTAGGGTTTGTATGAGCACATAGGATGTCTTATGACCAAAACCCATCAATATCTTGGTTTTTGGTCACTTTTGGTCATTTTGACCTTATGTTCTTAGAGTTTGAGAAACTCTAAAACGTTGGTTGAAAAATGGATATGAATTTGGTCTTAAGAGGAAAAAATATGAGTTTTCTTAGGTTCTTTTGCAACCATGCACATGATTGTGAGATTAAATGGACTTAGTTGTGTTAGGGTTGTAGATTAGGATAGATATAGCCCTCAGAATGGATAAAGTTGGAAACTTTATCCATTAAGGCACTAAAGAGAATCAGATCTAAAGACTTAAGCCTTGATTTGTAGAGATTAAGTGCTTAATGAATTAAGAGTTTTGCCAGGGGAACTACGACGTGGCTGGGGAAAGCCCGTGATGCAATACTGGTGAAACATCCCAAAAATACGGCCCAAAAATATTGTTTTGGTTGTTTAAAACCATAAAAACCATTTGTCATTTCATGAAAACATAAGTGATGTATCTCAAATCATCATAAATGAATACTGTATTAAAATCTTGTGCCAAATATCAGAGTCTAAACATCCCAGGCTAAATCAATCGCGTGTGTGCACTGCAATCATGCCGAGCTCTTTTCCTTGCTACCAGATGTACCTAAAACAAAAACTGAAGACTGTAAGCACGAAGCTTAGTGAGTCTCCCCAAACTACCCTATACCATACACATAACACATAACATGCATCTAGGAGATACGGGCGTCACCCACACTCATGGAGAGACGAGCCCCCACCCACACTCGACTAACTATGAGATATAGGCCTCACCCATACTCAGCTATCTCAGAGATACGTGCCTTGTCCACACTCTGCTAACTAAGAGATACGGGCATGGCCTACATTCAGCTGGCTAGAAGGTACGGGACTTGCCCACGCTTCACTATCCAGGAGATACGAGCCCCCGCCCACACCCTGCTAAATAAACATACATACAAGTAACATACAGACAAAAAGTATAACTATAATCTACTAGTTTAATAACATAATCAGATAATACTATGATACGGGCCCAACCCACACTTAGCTACTAATCATAACAAGTCTAAGATACATGCCCAACACACACTTAGCTACTAAACATAATCATTCTAAGATCCGGGCCTAGCCCACACTTAGCTACTCTACACGGGTTGACATTGGTGCCTTAGCTCCGTTTCTACTGAAGGAAACTCACCTCGCAAAGCTGACTGCTGAAATCTTGAGTGAGGAATCTCCGATGGTTGCTCCAACGACTTCACGACTATTAATATCACAATAGCACTTAGTCAAAACCTAATAATCCTCCTTAGGGTAAAATGACCATTTTACCCCTTGTCAAAGTCAACGCTTTGGTCAAAGTTAACATTCTAGGATGACCAATTCGTCGAGTCAACCTATCGACTCGTCGAGTTCTTTATCTTAACAGTCCTGAAATCGCGACCCAACTCGCCGAGTCGTCCCGCCGACTCGTCAAGTTCTATCGGGCTGCTCATTATTATGATTTAGCGAATCAACTCGTCGAGTCCCTTTACAAACTCGTTGAGTTCTATCTTAAGCTGAAACGGGACAACACGACCCAACTCGTCGAGTTCACTTATGGACTCGACAAGTTCCTCTGTAACAGCCCAGATTCCACAGGTATTATTTATTCTCATATTTTTGGTAATTTGTGAGGAGACTCGGCGAGTTGGATCCCGAACTCGCCGAGTACGATCGCGACTATGGGCATGTGTTCGCGTCTGGACTCGGCGAGTCCAAAAGTGGACTCGGCGAGTCCACGTTGTTTAATGAAACCCTAATTCCCCGGGTTTGGAGCCTATTTAAGGGCACTTATAGCCTCCCATTGCGGCTACCAGTCCCTTGAGAGAACCCTAAGAGAGCTAAAATCGTTTTGGGAGAGAGGAAGTCACTTTTGGGCCTTTGTATTCCTTGTTTAGCAAGAAGAAGGTGGCAAGAGCAAGGAGGAGGTGAGATTCCAGCAGATCTAGAGTCCAGAGGCTTCATTTTGAGGTAATAGTTTAAACATCCTTCAGTTTTAGGGTTGATCTTTAGAGTTAGGGTTTTCTAACCCCTTTGGAGAGTGATAATGTGAAGTAAATGGTCCCTCTTCGAGTTTGTGCCTTGGATCTGGACTCAAAGAGGTCCAGAGACCCTAACCCTTGGAGCTTTTTGGGTTATTATGGAGTTATTGGACCCAGATTGTCATTTTTGGGACCAAATCTCCTTTTGATGCCTTGTAGGAGTTATACAAGCATCAAGTTTCGAACTTTACGTGACATTCATGCTTGGGAAGGCCAGATCTATGGGTTGGGGAAGCAGATCTGACCTCAGAAGGTCAATAGAGTTTGTGCATGGCATGAACTCGCCGAGTTGTTCTTGAGACTCGGCGAGTAGGGTTGGGGTTTCACGTAAATTGTTCAACGAGTAGACTCGCCGGGTTGGGGGGATGACCCAGTGAGTCAGGGAGAGTCAATAGGGGGCTGAGTCAAGCCAGAACTCGCCGGGTTCTTCTTGAGACTCGGCGAGTTAAGTCGTGGTGGCCTCGCGATTCATGCCAGGTGGAACTCGTCGAGTTAGGGAAGTACTCAATGTGTCAAGAGAGGATCCGAGGAAGTCAGTGAACACGTTTAGACTCGCCGAGTCACTCTAGTGCACTCGCCGAGTCCGATCAAAGTTGACCGTTGACCATTGACCAGAGTTGACCAGTGTTGACTTGATAGGGTTAGTCAACCTTAGTTCTGAAAGTGTTAATTAGAGATATATTGTATTATAGGAGGATTATAGCTCGGGGGATCGAGCGCGAGTGATTTTCGGGATTTGCGAGTTATCGAGATACGCGAGGTGAGTCTTCTCACTATACTTGACCTTGAGTAGGTAATCGGAGTTATGTGACAGAGTATTTGTATGCTATATGTATGTTATGTGTTGTACTGCATTATTTCTATGTGATTTATGTTGTGCATGTTTATAGAGTTGGAACCGGAAGGTTCACAGAGATAAAACGAGAGGGTTCACAGAGTAGGGTCCACGGATCCACAGAGTTATAGCCTCGAGTGGCTAATATGTGTTATGTGTGGTATTTTGGAGAACTCACTAAGCTTTGTGCTTACAGTGTTTGGTGTTATTTGTTTCAGGTACTAGTGATGACCGTGGGAAGGCGCCAGCTTGATCAGTACACACACACGGGATTTTTATGTTATGAGATCTTGGGATTTTTATAGGACATGGATTGAGTTTCAAACATTGATGTTTTTATGAATATTAAATGAATTATGTTTTTATAAAATGCGAAAAATTGTTTTGAAATTTACGGTGTTACAAGTTGGTATCAGATCCTTGGTTTGAGGGATTCGAGTACACCTTTGGGCGTATTTGAACTCAAACTAAGGATTTGAGAAGTATTTTCAAAAAGAGTAAAAGATTTTTGGAAAACACAGAGCAGAGTTGTGTGTACGATCAGTCCGCGCCCAAACGGTGATTTCCCCAAATACCCTCATGTTATGTGATATTGATATTGATATGGTGTATTCTCATGCTAGAGTAGGCTAGGTACTCCTATTAGGACTAGAGTGGCCTGATTTGTGATGCCTTAGCCTAGGGAGAGGTGAGCTGCTATGAGATGCTTGAGAGTGAGTAGGTAGCAGCGAGGGGCTTATGAGAGATCAGTTAGAGAGTGGATTATGCATAATAAAGTACTTGGAACTTGGGATCCGAAGAGGAGGACTTGGGGTGTATTATGATACGGTGTGAACAGTAGTATTGGGCCCGTACTACTGAAAGCACCGGGGCGGTGTACAGCCCAAGTAAGAATCTTTGGAATGCCAAGGATCAAGGAGGAATGAGTTGTCGAGTGTGAGTATGCTTGAATGGATTCTAATTTATCATATGTTGTATTTCAGAGGTAGATCATGGTGAGGACACATCTTATGCCTGAGAGCAGTAGGGCCAGTGATGAGGAGATCCGCCGGATCATCCATGATGAGGTGGCTGCGGCCATTAGGGCAGAGATATCAGAGATGTTCAGGTCTATTAAGACCACGTTGATTGAGACTTTCGACGAGCGTTATGTTGCTCTTTCTGAGGCTGCTGTTGCAGTGGCCACCGCAGCTATTGCTGCCGCGAGGCCGCGGGGTGGTGATGCGTTGCTGTTCCGAGAGTTCAGCAACACAAAACCGCTGGAGTTTGATGGGACCCAGAACCCGGTGGCGGCTATGAGATGGATTTCTGACATAGAGGGGTGTTTCTTCACTTGCTCATCTCCTGAGAATTTGAGAGTTCAGTTCGCGCTGAACCAGCTTCGCTTGGGAGCGAAGGACTGGTGGAAGTTTGTGACGGCGCACTTTACGCCTGCTGAGCTTGCGGCAGTGACCTGGGAGAGGTTCACTGCCATGTTCCGAGATGAGTACGTTCCCCAGGTGGAGAGGGAGCATTTGGACCAGGAGTTTCTGCCCTGAGCACGTGTCCACTAAGCAGGCACATATGAGCCGATATTTGAGTATTTTGAGGCGAGACATTTGGGAGTTCGTGGCGAACTCCTCGTATCGGACATTTGCCGAGCTTCAGGCAAATGCCCGGAAGAGGGAGATTGAGCTAGAGACTCAGGCCAGGGAGAAGGCGGAGTCTCAGGGGAGGGATCGGCGACTGGCACAGTCCCAGCCGGCAGCCAAGCGGGCCAAGCCCGCTGATCCCAAATCGGGGAGCCAGAAGGGCCGTACTTGTGGAAAGTGAGGCAAGGGTCATGATGGAGTATGTAGAGCTGGATCTTGATACAAGTGTGGCAAGGAGGGGCATATGTCCAAGGACTTCCCCAAGGGGTTTGCAGTGTGTTTTCACTGCAACCAGACCGAACACCGGAAGGCGGAGTGTCTGCAGTTGCGGGGATCAGCTCAGGGAGCACCTCAGGGATTTGCCCCTGCCGCCATCAGAGCTACCGAGAGTCGGCCAGTGAATGCCGAGACGCCGAGGGCACGAGGGAGAGCCTTTCAGTTGACCGCGGAGGAGGTCCGCGCAGCGCCCGATGTCGTGGCCGGTATGTATTCTTTCGTGTATTTATTTTGATGTTGAGATATTATGCTTATATTATGTTATGCGTAGGTACTTTTCTTGTGAATTCTGTACCTGCCTTGGTGTTATTTGACTCGGGTGCGAGTCGGTCTTTTGTATCTTTGGCTTTTAGTCAACATATCAGTGTTAGTCGTGAGGCGTTGAGTCGGCCTCTGAGAGTTTCCATAGCTGACGAGAGGGTGATATATGCCACGGAGGTTCTCCGGGGGTGCGTGTTCGAGATTTACGGTGTTGAGCTCCCGATTGATTTGGTTCCTATTGCGATGGGTGACGTCTGTGTTATCGTGGGCATGGACTGGTTGAGCAGATTCGGTGCAGTTATTGATTGCGAGCGACAGCTGGTGACCATACAAGACCCTAGTGGGGGAGTTCTTACGGTGTATGGCGAGGGTACACGTTCTGGGTCAGCGTTTTGTTCGGCCGCTAGGGTGAGGCAGTGTCTTCAGCAGGGCTGTAAGGGTTTTGTGGCGTATGTGATGGATACGCGAGTGGATTCCAAGAGGCCGAGGTCAATTGAGGAGGTTTCGATAGTGCGTGAGTTCCCGGATGTATTTCCAGAGGAGTTGCCGGGTGTGCCTCCTGTGAGGCAAGTGGAGTTCAGTATCGATTTGGTTCCAGGGACCACGCCTATCGCTAAGGTGCCTTATCGCCTTGCACCTGCAGAGATGCAAGAGTTATCCTCGCAGCTTCAGGAGCTGCTGGGAAAGGGGTTTATTCGGTCGAGAAGCTCGCCGTGGGGAGCGCCTATCCTGTTTGTCAAGAAGAAGGATGGTTCACACCGGATGTGCATTGATTACCGGGAGTTGAACAAGCTGACGGTCAAGAACCGTTACCCGTTGCCGAGGATCGACGATTTGTTCGATCAGTTACAGGGAGCATCTTGGTTCTCCAAGATCGATTTGAGGTTTGGATATCATCAGGTGAGGGTGCGAGATGAGGACATCCAGAAGACAGTGTTCAGGACGCGTTATGGGCATTACGAGTTTGTGGTGATGCCTTTCGGGCTCACCAATGCCCCGGCAGTGTTCATGGATCTCATGAACCGAGTGTGCAGGCTGATGCTGGATCGGTCGGTGATTGTATTCATCGACGACATTTTGGTATATTCGAGATCTAGAGAGCAGCATGAGGAGCATTTGAGGGAGATCCTCGGAGTTCTGAGATCGGAGAGCCTTTATGCCAAATTCTCTAAGTGTGATTTCTGGTTGCGAGAGGTCCAGTTCCTGGGTCATCTCGTTAACCAGAAAGGGATATTGGTCGACCCGGCCACAGTTGAGGCGGTGATGAGTTGGGAGGTGCCGAGGTCAACCTCCAAGATCAGGAGTTTCCTAGGGTTGGCAGGTTATTATCGAAGATTTATCACAGATTTCTCTAAGATCGCAGTGCCACTCACCAGGTTGACCCGGAAGGGTGTCGCTTTTTCATGGGGCCCCGAGCAGCAGGCCTCCTTTGAGACGTTTCGCCAAAGGTTATGCGAAGCCTCGGTGTTAGCCCTCCTGGAGGGGATGGAGGACTTTGTGGTATACTGTGATGCATCGATCTTGGGGTTGGGAGCGGTGCTGATGCAGAGAGGGCACGTGATAGCATACGCATCGAGGCAGCTGAAACCTCATGAGACGAGGTATCCCACCCATGATCTAGAGTTGGGGGCAGTGGTGTTCGCCCTCAATATTTGGCGTCACTATCTGTATGGGGTTCGGTGTACGATATACACGGACCATAAGAGCCTGAAGTATTTGATGGATCAGCCCAACCTAAATATGCGGCAGAGGAGGTGGTTGGATATGGTCAAGGATTATGATTGTGAGATTCTGTACCATCCGGGCAAGGCTAACGTGGTAGTCGACTCCCTGAGTCGCAGGGCGGAGAGCGCCCCATTGCGAGGTGTATGTTTGCGATTGACCGTGATGGCTCCGGTGTTGGACACCATTTGTGGAGCACAGGCTGAGGCCGTGAGATCGGAGAACCAGAAGAGAGAGCGAGTTGTTGGGTTGGTATCGGAGTTCATTACCGATGGTCGGGGGCTTATGACTTTTTAGGGGCGTATATGGGTACCGTTTGTGGGAGGGGCGCGTACCATTTTGATGGAAGAGGCTCATCGGTCGAAATTATCGATCCATCCTGGGGCCACTAAGATGTATTTGGACCTGAGGAGGGAGTATTGGTGGCCCTGTATGAAGAGGGATGTTGCGTGGTTTGTTGAGAGGTGCTTAACTTGTCGTAGGGTTAAGGCCGAGCACCAGAGACCGCATGGTAAGTTGCAGCCGTTGGAGGTTCCCAAATGGAAGTGGGAACAGATCACCATGGATTTTATCACCAAATTGCCAAGGACTGCTAGGGGAGTCGATGCAATTTGGGTGATTGTGGACAGGTTGACGAAGAGTGCCCACTTCCTTGCTATTAGTGAGAGCTCCTCCGTAGAGAAGTTAGCAGAGATGTACGTGAGGGAAGTGGTATCTTGGCATGGGGTGCCGATGTCGATTGTTTCAGACCGGGATGTATGTTTCACTTCCAGATTCTGGAAGAAGTTTCATGAGGAGTTGGGTACTAGGCTGCATTTTAGTACCGCATATCACCCCAGACAGACGGACAGAGTGAGCGGACGATTCAGACGCTCGAAGACATGCTCCGGGCATGTGTGTTGGATTTCGGGGGGAGTTGGGATACGTACTTGCCCTTGGCAGAGTTTTCTTACAACAACAGCCATCATTCGAGCATTGGTATGCCGCCTTTTGAGCTGTTGTATGGAAGGAGGTGTCGGACTCCCATTTGCTGGGGAGAGGTCGGACAGCGTGTGATGGGCAGTACAGAGATCGTGCGTCAGACGACATAGCAGATTCAACAGGTTAGACAGAGGTTGTTGACCGCTCAGAGTTGCTAGAAGAGTTATGCAGACAGACGCCGGTCCGAGCTTGAGTTTCAGGTCGGCGACTTTGTACTCCTGAAGATCTCTCCTTAGAAAGGAGTGATTCGATTCAGGAAGAGGGGCAAGTTGGGGCCCCGATATATTGGTCCATTCCGGGTGGTCGCGAGGGTAGGCAGGGTAGCCTATCGTTTGGAATTGCCAGCAGAGTTGGGACAGATTCACGACACTTTCCACGTGTCGCAATTGTGGAAGTGTGTAGCCGATGAGTCGGCAGTGGTTCCATTAGAGGATATTCAGGTGGATGCGAGCCTGAATTATGCTGAGAGACTAGTGGCAATCAGAGATCGGAAAATCAAGGTTCTGAGGAACAAGGAGGTACCCTTGGTTTTGGTTCAGTGGCAGCAGCGGAAGGGGTCCGAGATGACTTGGGAGCCGGAGCGTGAGATGCGTGAGCAGCATCCGGAGTTATTTGCAGAGCGATACTTCAAGGGCGAAGTCTAGTTCTAGTGGGGGAGAATTGTAACAGCCCGGATTCCCCAGGTATTATTTATTCTTATATTTTTGGGAATTTGTGAAGAGACTCGGCGAGTTGGAGCCCGAACTCGCCGAGTATGATCGCGGCTATGGGCACGGGTTCGCGTCTGGACTCGTCGAGTCCATGCTGTTTAATGAAACCCTAATTCCCCGGGTTTGGAGCCTATTTAAGGGCACTTATAGCCTCCCATTGCGGCTACCAGTCCCTTGAGAGAACCCTAAGAGAGCTAAAATCGTTTTGGGAGAGAGGAAGTCACTTTTGGGCCTTTGTATTCCTTGTTTAGCAAGAAGAAGGTGGCAAGAGCAAGGAGGAGGTGAGATTCCATCAGATCCAGAGTCCAGAGGCTTCATTTTGAGGTAATAGTTCGAACCTCCTTCAGTTTTAGGGTTGATCTTTAGAGTTAGGGTTTTCTAACCCCTTTGGAGAGTGATTATGTGAAGTAAATGGTCCCTCTTCGAGTTTGTGCCTTGGATCTGGACTCAAAGAGGTCCAGAGACCCTAACCCTTGGAGCTTTTTGGGTAATTATGGAGTTATCGGACCTAGATTGTCATTTTTTGGACCAAATCTCCTTTTGATGCCTTGTGGGGGTTATACAAGCATCAAGTTTCGAACTTTACATGACATTCATGCTTGGGAAGGCTAGATCTATGGGTTGGGGAAGCAGATCTGACCTCAGAAGGTCAATAGAGTTTGTTCATGGCATGAACTCGCTGAGTTGTTCTTGAGACTCGGCGAGTAGGGTTGGGGTTTCACGTAAATTGTTCAACGAGTAGACTCGCCGGGTAGGGGGGATGACCCAGTGAGTCAGGGAGAGTCAATAGGGGGCTGAGTCAAGCCAGAACTCTCCGATTTGTTCTTGAGACTCGGCGAGTTGAGTCGTGGTGGCCCCACGATTCATGCCAGGTGGAACTCGTCGAGTTAGGGAAGTACTCGACGTGTCAAGAGAGGATCCGATGGAGTCAGTGAACACGTTTAGACTTGCCGAGTCGCTCTAGTGCACTCGTCGAGTTCGGTCAAAGTTGACCGTTGACCATTAACCAGAGTTGACCAGTGTTGACTTGATAGGGTTAGTCAACCTTAGTTGTGAAAGTGTTAATTAGAGATATATTGTATTATAGGAGGATTATAGCTCGGGGGATCGAGCGCGAGTGATTTTCGGGATTTGCGAGTTATCGAGATACGCGAGGTGAGTCTTCTCACTATACTTCACCTTAAGTAGGTAATCGGAGTTATGTGACAGAGTATTTGTATGCTATATGTATGTTATGTGTTGTACTGCATTATTTCTATGTGATTTATGCTGTGCATGTTTATAGAGTTGGAACCGGAAGGTTCACAGAGATAGAACCAGAGGGTTCACAGAGATAGAACCAGAGGGTTCACAGAGTAGGGTCCACGGATCCACAGAGTTATAGCCTCGAGTGGCTAATATGTGTTATGTGTGGTATTTTGGGGAACTCACTAAGCTTTGTGCTTACAGTGTTTGGTGTTATTTGTTTCAGGTACTAGTGATGACCGTGGGAAGGCGCCGGCTTGATCAGTACATACACACGGGATTTTTATGTTATGAGATCTTGGGATTTTTATAGGACATGGATTGAGTTTCAAACATTGATGTTTTTATGAATATTAAATGAATTATGTTTTTATAAAATGCAAAAAATTGTTTTGAAATTTACGGTGTTACATCCTCTACCTGTTTGGCCCTCTTAATAGATTAAGCCTATAATCTCAGATCCAAAGTCCAAACTCGTCTATACACTGGAAATGCTCCTGTTAGGGGTAAAGTTTCCTACTTTACCCGCTAATAACCCATCTTAATGGGTTTAGCTCAAAATCTAGTTCCTTAGGACATAGATCTTTGTCCAACTGCCTTGTTACTCCAAACCAATGCATGAAAACCTAGATCTAGGTCCTAGATACCAGAAGAACACGTAAAGCCTTAGACTTTCCTTCCATGCATGGCCTTTTGGGGCGCAAAAGGCCATAACAACACCTTAGCGATTGCATGGGGGATTCAATGGCATAAAGTTTGCACCTTTATGCCTTAACAACCTTTAATGATCCCAGATCTGAAAGGATCTTGCCTTGGGACGTCCAAACCCCAAGGGTCAAGCTTCTTGAACCAAAACCCTCTAAAAGTGGAAATTAGCAGATCTAATGAATAAATGATCAAGTTAGAGACTTGATTACAAGAAAGAGATGGGAATGAGATGTTACTTCTGGATCTACAATCTTCTCTTGGAGTCTTCAAGCTTCTTCTTCTTCTATAAGCTTCAAAACACACAAGAACACTAAAAAATGGCTCACACACTCACACAATGCTCTAGGGTTTCGTAGATTAGGGTTTGGGACTTGGAGGCTGGAAATGAGGCCAAAAGGTGGGGATTAAGATGCTTAAATAGGGTGCAAAACCCTGAAATTAGGGTTTCACTCTGGCAGACCTACTCGTCGAGTCGAGGGCTCTCGACTTGTCGAGTAGATAACTTAAAACCTGCGTCCAAGACTCATTTCTACTCGACGAGTCTGGGGCTTCCAACTCGTCGAGTAGCTCTATCAAAATGAATAATTTATAAATAAATGTGTACCAAAAACAAGGAGTTACAATTCTCCCCCACTTGACTTAGACTTCGTCCTCGAAGTCTGCTACGTCTGGGAACAACTCTGGGTAGTGCCCCCTCATCTTTTTCTCAGGCTCCAAGTCCACTCTGAACCCCTGCGGTGTTGCCACTGCACCTTCACCAGCCCAAGCCTCTTGTTCGTTAGCTCCTTCATCTTATTATCGTGAGTAGCAACTGGTCTCCACTAAGCACTTCCGTTGGGAGATACAATCTATACGCCACCTTGTCCACCCGGGCTAATAACCTGAAAGGGCCAATATACCTGGGGCCTAGCTTGCCCCACTTCCAAAACCGGATCACACATTTCCAAGGTGACACCTTCAGGAGGACCATATCGCCCACCTGAAACTCCAAGTCTGAACGACGCTTGTCAGCGTAGCTCTTCTGCCGACTCTGAGCAGTCTGGAGCTTGCTTTGGACCTGTTGGATCCGCTCTGTAGTCATGAGTACAAAATCAGTACTCCCCATGACTCTCTGACCATCCTCGCCCCAACAGATTGGGGTCCTACACTTCCTCCCGTAGAGCATCTCGAAGGGAGGTCGGTCTATGCTGGCTTGGTACGAAAAATATCTAGGTCATGGCTTTTTGACCATTGACGTTTGACCAATTTTACTTTTGGTCAACTACATAAAAACCTCTTGAAGGAAATCCAATTGTCTGAGGTTATATGTGGTAGCATACATTATATTTTTTGATTGTGAAGTTGTATGTGATTACTATTGATATGATGTGAAATGCATATGATTTATATAATGAATACGTGTTATGATTACACACTAAGTCATAGGCATATAGTTGCTACTTTATGTCTTTAGTTGCAGGTCTTTCAGGTTCGAAGGGCAAGAAGCTGTCTTGATTGGGATATCTTGACATTCTTGGGGACATGACATCCACTCTATTTTTATCTTCTATGCCTTTCTTTTCAAAACAAGAATTTAGCTTCCCCTTATGACGATGATTTTATGTTAGTGATGTAATGGATGGAACCCTTTTTTATTAATCATATACTCTGATTTTCAAAAAGTTTATGGTTGGAATTTGGGATGTTACAATATTCTCTTTTCCTTATGAGGTCGACGAATCAAGATGCAAGAAAAGAAAGAAGAAACTTTGATATATTGAAAGCTTAACAAATATTCAATTTTATTTGTATGGATACACCAAATAGAAATCAATCTTGTTTGTCATCTCCCAAACCAAAAGAATCTTATGCTTCAAATGTATAGTCCAAAAACAAAATTTGATTATATTGGTTGGCTATTATTAGTATATACTTAGATTCTCTTTCGGCTTTGCAAAATTTTAATTAAATACATTTTTTCGCAACAATTTTCATTATGTTAATTGTTTATAAAATTGATAAATCCTAAAGATGATATCAGAGTAACTTCTAGACTTTATAATCACTAAATTATTGTATCTTGATCATTTTTTTTTTCATTTTCTTGAAAGAACAATCAAAATACTACAATCAGAAATTCGGATTTTGATGTTTAAATATGGTTTTTGTAATTCCTTTTTAGAAAATATTATTTCTTGTTAAATTACATGAAAATTTTAATTAAAAAACCATTAAATAAGTTCAACTTTTCCCAGATAGTTTTTGTTTAAATGTAATGCTTGTTCTTGGTTATATTTATGATTTTTTTTTGTAGTTTTTGGATTAGACGATTTTGCCGATATGTTTGTAATAGACAGTGGTTTCATATATTTTGTATATATATTTTTTTCATTTTGTGTAAAATAAATTATAAAATTAAAATGAATTTATCAAGAATTAAACCAAATTGAAGCGTCGAGACCATCAGCTCATCAATGTCGGCCTAACAAGGACCACCTACCTTGGCCCGAAGCTTTGTCGAAAGTTAATTAAGGAGGTAGGTAGTGATACCCGATGGCGCTTGACAAAGGTCTAACGGATTCTCTGGTTGCTAATTTTTTGATGCGATCCTTATTATTATTTTAATATTGTGTTTTCATGTTTTATACGAAATTAATTATTTTCTTGATGACTCAAGAAGAAATTACATAGGATCGAACTTGGAAAACACTTTTTTTAAAGAAAATTTTGTTATATTTTATGTAATGTCTGGTTTTAATGATGTTCTAATTTCGAGACGCCGGACCAGAATTTGATCAAGTGATGGTGTTGGGATTCAAAGGAATAGGATCTAGGCCTTTTTTTTTCCAGATATTGGCAACATTGGATTAAGTAATTAAAACCCTCGATTTGTGCCTTGAAGCCAAGGGTAAAATTGGAAAGGTGATATCTCGGGTTTCTCGCTTGAGTTAAGTATTTTAGTTCGATATGTTTTTATTCTAAAGTAACTAGATAAGATTGTGGGGTCTTCAATACCTTTCTGTACATATAAAGTGTTGGGTTTTTAGTTCAAAAATAGTTTCATAAACTAAAAAAATATGGCAACAGAAGACTTTAATTTTTGAAATAACATAAACATTTTATACCCACCAAGGATCTTCTTGCAAGTTATAGAAAGATTAAAACACCAACCAAAGAAGAGGTGAAGAAATAACAACCTTTGTAGTTCTTTGGGTCCTCTTGAGAGGCTTGGAAGTTGATGAAGAATGTGGAACCTTTGAGAAACCAACAATGACTCAACTTGATGTAGATGCTAGTCTAAAACTCTTAAACCCTTAAATCTTTAAGTTCATAACCAATATGAACTTAAAGAGGGCTTGAAGTTGCAAGTGTTCTTCAAGTGTTCTAACCAAAACTAGAGAGAAAGGGAGAGGGAAGAGAGGATTCAGATTTTGCATCAAGGAATCAATGAGAAAATAATCCAAGTGCAAGCTCTGTTATTTATATGCATAAAGTGAAGTTATTAACCATTAGTCCTTACAACTTTAAGCAAACATGTCCCCATTGTCATAAGCATGTCTCCCATGCATTTAAAGAATGATTAGACAAGTCATACACTTCTTCTTTTTTATGCATATCTCGAAAATTGCACAAAGAAGAAGAAAGAAAGTCAAACTTTTATAAACTCTTTTATAAATATAAAACTTGTCTTTTACGAGAAAGGCAAAAGGATTCAACTAGTCCAAAAGTTTGTACATGACTTATAAACCATACCATATGATATATTAAGTTACTTGCTAATGAAATTTATTATTTCCATGAAATAAATAATTTCCAATTTAATTATAAGAGTTTTATTGAATATTTATTAAAATATATTTCTAATAAATAATCAGTTGTATCAAGTTGTTATTATTATGACCCATTAGTATCATATGTTATTTAGCAATATCACTTTAATACGACTCTTGAGCATACAAGATCTTTTAATCTCCCACTTGCGCAAGACTCATATTAGACTGATATAGACAGTGGTGAAACTCTAGCAAAATTTCACTGCCCCTAAGACCATACGACTGTTTGTGCCATTCAATGAACGACCAATTCCCAAAAAGCTCAAAGCTATAATTCTTGTATAAGGTATTTTATCAATTATCCCTTTGGTACAGACATCATGTTGAACATGAGATTCGGATCGTGATTAATCTCATTAGTTGTTCAACTTTTGGTAAGGCGCCTTAGATGTCTAACTCTCAACACATAAGAGGAACAAATCCCATCTTGACTACATAAGCCTCTTACATAGTTCATACCATACCTGAAAATGGATTTTATAACTGCCCGGTTAAGGAACAACATTTGACCATTTTCAAAGCATAGTATTCCCTACACTTAAGTCCCTATATGTATCTCGGGTGGTAAGGATACAAAGATAGTACCTTTTAATCAAGTATCATTAATGATAGCGATCCAAGAGATGACCTTGATGCATATATGTTCAATACTAGTTCTCTGAAAAGTAACTATGAAATTTGGTTACAACTACTTGCCTGCTTTCATCTAGTGAGAGTCAACTAATCCAATTCATACTAGTCTTACTTCATAATTGCTCCCACAATTATAACCAACTGTGAACCTTTAGAATAATAACATTATTCATGGGTTAAACATTTTAATATGGAACACAAGTGTTAATGTGATGACTATATCCCAATATATCATAACATTATCTAATAGTTGTTATAATGTTCTAATATCCAAATACTAAATCCAAATCAAAAACCCATTTCTAGAATAGTAAAGTCTTATAGTTGAAGTATGACCATTCATACTTAGCTCAAAAGAATGACTTTATCAATTGATCTGAAAAAATTTAATCTGTGTGAATTCTGTGAATACTATCATCTCCATACTTAACTTTACTCTAAGTATAGTTAAATATATTGGAGAATATGATTGGTATTCTTTCGTGACATAGAGTCTCTTGGCTTGATTAAGTATACTCTCGAGGTCACAAAGATTTCTTTGTGATCCTTGAATGGCAGAAATCAACATAGTTTTTCAATGATCCCATTCATCCAATAATATTTGAATTCAACTTCTAAAGTAGTGTATTCTTATTTTTGTAGTAGATTGTGTCATTATGTTTTGCTTGGACCTCATTCCAACAAAACTTACCCTTCATTCCATAATGAAGTGAAAATCCAATTATAATTCATAATTATTTGTATCTGTTTAGAAATTAACATCTTGTGTAGCTCTTTCCATAAAGATTCTTTCTAAACTGAGATGTCTCATATACATTCTCTTAGTTCTTCTAAAGTACTCTTAGAATTCTCTCTTGGTCATCCAGTGACTTAACCATGTATTCAATTAGTATCCTATGACATGTTTACAACATGATCAAATACCATGTCCTATTCATAATATGGTGTAAATGATGAACTCATTTTCCAAGAAAATAGAATATAAATCATTTCATTTAGTTCAAGAATATGAGCTAAGTACTTTTGAGGCTAGCTCAAAATGGTGCCATAAAACAATGACAAGAATCCTCCAAAAGAGTCTTGTGTCTTGATCCCTTTCAAGATATTGCCAATATATGTATAAGGAAATGAAACTTTTAACATTCATTTTATCTATCCCATATAGATTTTACATTCCAAGAATGTATCTTCTCCTTCTTAAGTCTTTCATTTTAGAAAAACTTTCCAAGTTAAGGTGAAAACGACCTTGCTTAGTCAGAATGTGATTTCAAATGATTAAGTATGTATTATTCATACAAGATCAAGAATTTCACTATGCTCCCACTAGTTCTTAGTAAACACACATTCTCTATTCATTTTGATATAAAAACATACCTTGTGGTTTTGTATTGAAATGATTATCACAACATTGAGATGTTTGCTTTATATCTACAAGTAGATTTCAAGCTCTACACATTTTGTTAGGATAACATGGATCAAGAAAGCCTTCAAGCTAATCTATATAGATATCTTCTAGGAGATGTCTATTAAGAAAAAGCAGTCTTTCTTGAAATCTATTTACTATATCTCATATTAAGAATATGAACTTATAGTAAACAATATCCTTATTGATCTAATCATAGCTACTTGTTAGAAAGGCTTGATCATAGTCAATGTTATAAGTATGATGATGACCATAGTCAATGACATGAGTATGAGAAAATCATTCTATAACAAGTCTTGATTTTTATGTGTATGGTTATCCATGTAGTTTATTCTTTCTAGAAGAATGATTTACTCCATCTAGACTTGCTATAGGGTCAAATTTTAATCAGGCCCATACTTGATTCTCATACAAGGATTTCATCTCGTGTTCACGACTCTAAGTCATTTATCAGATTCGAGATTTGACATAGCATCTTGGTAGTTGATGGGTTTTCCAGAAACCATCAATAAAATATCATCAATGAGAGATTCCACATTTCTCAAGTCATAGATGAATTCTACCATTAATGCGAACAATTTGTGTTTGTGAATAGCTATTATTCAATTTTAACAATCGTTGTTAAAACTAGTGCCAACTATTACTACGCAAGGTTATGGTTCTTGAGCTGCTTCAAGTTCCATGTACCTCCCACTTGCTTTCTACTAACTTAGCTTTCACAAGAATAAGAGGACATATTCTTGGTGGGTTTGCATATAATAATCTAAGCCACATTTAGAGTGTTATATAAATATGTATTTAATATATTTTGGGTTTAGAAGCTTTAGTCCAACATCGGCCTCAAATCCATAAAACATTTAGTAATATGAGGATGGAGTCTTTCCATACTAAATCTTATAAAGTGTTTAATTTACTTATTAGTTGGTATTTGTATTCAAGATACAATTAATAGTGATTGAAGTATTATCCAAAAAATATTAAAGGAGGATATTTCTACGGATTAGAAAGTAAATCATACCAAGTAAGATTAAATTCATCATTTATTATCATTAAAGCTTTAGATGGATCTTACCGGTTTGCATCTGAACTTTTGAAACCTTCAACAAAGATTTCAAAATTATGCTTTACCATGTAAAATACAATTAAAACTACTATAGTTGTTAATAAAGTTGATTTGGTATCTTGAGCTTAATCTCATACATTGATTAGAAAGGAAGTCGTACATCAAAGTGTATAGTTCCTTAATTGTTTTCTATATACCTTAGTGAAATATCATTAGGAATCCGTTACATATAAATGAGGTTCACATATGTCAAATAAACTACTTTATTTGCCTTCAAAGACCCCTTTATTGAAGTTGGAGTACATGAATGCCATTTATATAATAAAGATAACAATGTAAAAGATGAGTTTGATTTAAAACAAGTTTAAGTCAAAAGTGATTGCATATAGAACTTTAATTTTATTTATAAAAATTTTGATATTTACTTCACAATTCTATTAAGAGATCTAGTCTCATAAATAGAAGTTAATCATTTCAGAATATGAATATTATCGTTATGAAAAACATGTAAATTATCAAACATTTGAATAAAATAACTGAGACATAAATTTAGATATGCTAAATTAAAACATACTTTGTTCCAAAACAAATATTATTTTACATTACACGTAATTTATGTTCCAAGCATAAATAATAAACTAAACTCTTAGAGTGTAGTTCCAACTTGATTGTGCTCAACTTGGTTACTCTTCAATAAATATTTGCAAGCCATTTACAAATATTAGATTAACATTTAAGTACCAAGTACCTAAGTGTTATATGAAAAGTATGAGTTCTGTCTAGTAGATACAAGAAGTACTAGTCTCTTCTAGACTTTCTTTCCAAATAAGAGGAGTAAATCCTCTTCCAATGTCTACTTTCATCACAACAGAAACAAGATTCATCTATGTGGGATTTAGTAGATTTCTTGGGCTTAAAGGTGTTCAGTTCATAAAACATTATCTCCTGGATCACACAAGGTGATTCTTTTAGCCTTGCATTATTCCAATGTTTAAACTAGCTTTAAATAAAATATCACTATATTTATTGGAATATTGCTTGACCGGTTATATCATCAGATATATGTTTAAATTATCCAAGACTTCCTAGAAGTCATGAATAACTACTCTTAGCTTGATGTTAGAAACATCTTAAGCATCGCAGTGATGCCTTTACTAGGTATCATGTTTAGGTTCATTGCTCAAAGCAAATAGTTTAGGACTTGGACCTTTAAGTGTATACAATTTCATATCTCTCACAAGATTGTCTTTTAAGACATGAACTCATTCATTTAAGTTGTATCTATTGAATGTTATTGTTTCATTAAGTAATTAAAGAAAATGAGAATACATGATAATGAGAGTGGATTGCTTAACTACAAATTTTTTAACAAAATTCATTTAGCATTTTCAATATTTAATCTTTAATAATTAATACCCTTTTAGTTTCCAAAAACATTAATTATCAAAGTCTAGGATCCAAGTTGCAAAACATTAATTATCAATTATATCTTGCTATATAATTCCTATATTTTTGGGATCGCTAATAACAAATTTATTAGACATGTTTGATCCCATCTATGCCTTAGAACTCTCTTGCTTATGTATCCTTTATCACAAAAGATTTCCGATCAAATCGTCCAATTTAAAAAACTTCTGTAATCGGCCTATAACTTGGTTATAGAAATTGCGAATACACCCCGACCATCAAAAGATAACACCAAGCGGTTAGGTATCTTTTATCCCACTAGTGCATACAAGAGACATGCGAATGTTCTTCAAAAGGATTGCATAGATTTGAGGTTTGTAAAAAGGGTCTTTATATGTTTTATAATTTTAGTTTAAAAACATATGATATCATGGTTATTACATGAATATAATAAACCATGGTATTAATTTTCAAAAGAAAGTCACTTTTAAAGGTTCTATATAAAAGTTAGTTTTTATATAATTAGACGCAATTCAATTTTAATAACCGGTATTAAGTTTGAATGCATTTGAACCTTTTATATCTTTAATAAAACTTCATTTTATTACTTATATATTTGGAGTTTGTATAAGTTATAAAAAATCACCATTTAAAAAATTATAATGGAGTATTTCAAAAATTGCCGTTATTAATGAATTTATAAAACCGTGTTTTATTTTAAAGTAATAACTTGTTACATCTTATGTCCAATTTTGAAAAACCCAAACCCCATGTGATGTTTATTTTGTCCAAAATTATTTTAGCATGTGAAAAACTAATTTTATCAACCACACAAAATAATGCATAAAATAAACAACACAAAACATGCATAAAAAGATATGTGCATAAACATAACCAACTAATGACATTTTTGTGAGCCAACACAAAAATGCCAAGTCCATTCCTAAAGGGACATTTAAGGGGACCAAAAATCTTCTTGTAATGTTGTTGAAGAAGCTCCCACTTGAGAAATCACACATTTCTTACCAAAGATTTGAAAAGCTTCTTTAAAGGAAAGACTGCAGCTTTCATGACACTTTTAGAAAGTGTCATCTTTCTTTTTAGCACCTTCTCAGCACATGTGTAGCATTCATGACACTTTTCAGAAAGTGTCATGTTCTGCCCGACACATGTTGAACTCGGACATTTTTCCTTTTATCTTCAAAAAATGGTTCAAACTTCATTTCTTGTTACATCTTTGTACAAATAAATTATTTCTAAAAACTAATCTATTACTTTACAAAAATAAACAAGAAAAATAATATATTTAATTTACTACATACTATATGAATAAATAAATTATTACAACCATTTTATAATAAAAATAACCAACACAACAACATAACAACACATTGGTCATTAGCTAGTTTATGCACATCATATACATCAATATACACATCAAACAATCTTTTTTTCTAGGAAAACTTTAAATGACAACAGATACATCGAACTTTTGTCACATAAAATAACAAAAAAGTTGTCATACAAAACATGTATGAACTTCTTTTTATACAAAAACAAGTTATCCATATTTTCAAAAAACTAAGATTTCCAAAAATCAAAAATCTAACCAAACTTGCATGGCAAATCTGATACCAATTGTTGGGTTTTTATTTCAAAAATAGTTTCATAAACTAAAAAAATATATGGCAATGGAAGACTTTAATTTTTGAAATAACATAAACATTTTTTACCCACCAAGGATCTTATTGCAAGTTATAGAAAAATTAAAACACCAACCAAAAAAAGATGTGAAAAAATAACAACCTTTGTAGTTCTTTAGGTCCTCTCGGGAGGTTTGGAAGCGGATGAAGAACGTGGAAGCTTTAAGACACCAACAATGACTCAACTTGATGTAGATGCTAGTCAAAAACTCTTAAACCCTTAAGCTTTAAGTTCATAACCAATATGAACTTAAAGAGTGCTTGAAGATGCAAGTGTTCTTTAAGTTTTCTAACCAAAACTAGAGAGAAAGGGAGATGGAAGAGAGGATTCGGATTTTGCATCAAGGAATCAATGAGAAAATAATCCAAGTGCAAGCTCTGTTATTTATAAGCATAAAGTGAAGTTATTAATCATTAGTCCTTAGCACTTTAAGCAAACATGTCCCCATTGTCATAAGCATGTCTCCCATGCCTTTAAAGCATGATTAGACAAGTCATGCACTTCTTCTTTTTATGCATATCTCGAAAATTGCATAAAGAAGAAGAAAGAAAGTCAAACTTTTATAAACTCTTTTATAAATATAAACCTTGTCTTTTAGGAAAAAGACAAAAGGATTCAACTAGTCCAAAAGTTTGTACATGACTTATAAATCATACCATATGATATATATTAAGTTACTTGCTAATGGAATTTATTATTTCCATGAAATAAATAATTTCCAATATAATTATAAGAGTTTTATTGAATATTTAGTAAAATCATTTTCTAATAAATAATCAATTGTATCAAGTTGTTGTTAGTGTGACCCATTAGTATCATATGTCATTTAGCAATATCACTTTAATATGACTCTTGAGCATACATGATCTTTCAAAAAGAACACCGAAAATAGAGTTAAAACGAAGACGTTGTGGTTGTTTAATGTTGAATTGGAAAATGGGGGTTTTGCACTACACAAGACATAGATGCTGAAGGAGGAACACATTTTTAAGGAGCTACGCATGGCGTAGCTGCTGCTGACCAAAACCTTAACCCTAAAGTTTTGGGCTATATTTAAGGGCTCTAACTTCTTGGAACCCTTCCCATTACCATCCTCCATCACCTCAAATCGTTCATTTGAAACCCTAGCCACTAATTATGAGTTTTGGGATCCTGAGTGTGATTTTCGGTGCATTCTTGAAGAAGGAGTCTAGTGGAGGAGCAAGTGTGAGCTCCAAGCTTTGTAGATCCAGACTTTCCATTGCATCACCTATCTCCAGAAGGTATAACACTTGGATCTTGATATTCCTTTTTGTTTGATCTAATTAGTTCATGGGTTTTTTATGCTTTTAGTCCCAGAATCTTGGTTGTTATGGGTATGGGTTACTCTAGACCATCTGAATTCCTCTTTATGATGTTTGTAAGGATATAGAGGCATAAAAATTAGAGTTTGGACACTCTCATCCATCCATGCATGAGTTCTTGAGCAATAGATAACTTTATGGAGCTAGCTTTTGGCATTGTGCTCTTTGTGTAACATCTATTTCGAGGATTAGATAGAGTTTACCATTTACGGGAAATTTTATGCATGGACTCGGCGAGTTTGGAGTCCAACTCGTTGAGTAGGGTCGTGACATCTTGGACGCGGGTCGGTATTGACTTGGCGAGTTGGAAGACCCGACTCGGCGAGTCATAGCTGTTTAGAGAAAACCCTAATTTCGAGGTTTCCCCCTATAAAAATGTCATTATCCGCCCTAGTAGTGTCCGTTAACACCATAGAAGAACGTTTAGGGCCGCAAACCCTCTAGTCTGTGAAGTAAGAACAATTGGGAGCTTATCTTTGGGATTTTGAGGAGGATCCCAAGTTTGAAGAGGAAGTATCAAGGGAGAAGTGTTAGATCAAGCATCTATTTCTTGTTGGTCATATGTCTGAGGTATTAATCTGCTACCTTAAGACTTGGTTTCTTTTTGGAAGTTATGTCCAACCTTGAAGAGATGGAATCAAGCTTGGATCTGGACCTATCACAAGAATATGGTTCCAGATCTGGACCTTCTTAGGTCCCAAATATCATAAAGTCACATCTTTTTATATGCTTATCCCCTCTCCATGCATTAAAACATTGTTTGAATTTTAGTTTTGGCGTTATGGCCCTGTGAGGCCATGCATGCACATAAAGTTTGCAACTTTATGTGACATCTTCACTAGGAGATTATGGATTTGAAGTTTGAGACCTTAAATCCCACTGGAAAGGACCAAATATGTGAGAACTCGTCGAGTCGCTCTAGTGACTTGGCCTAGTCGAGAGGGTTTTCTCATTCACGGCCAAGGGTTCACAGTCAAGGGTTCATGATCAAGGGTTTACGGCCAAGGGTTCACGGTCATCGGTGCCCGGTTGGAAGTTTACGACCGTGAACATCAAGGAACTCGACGAGTCTCTCGGGTGACTCGACGAGTCGATGAGTTAAGCAGGGAACTTGACGAGTGGCTTATTGTACTCGACGAGTCAAGGTCAATATGTACTGTTGACCTTGACTACAGACCTAGAAGTTGACTAGGTTTGACTCAGAGGAGAATTAGGGGTTGAGTTAAGATATTTACTTGTTGGTTATAGGCAGTTTGGGAGGTGCAACGTAGAATATATCCGAATTTAGCATACCAGTTCAACATTCCAAAATTGAGTCTTCTCACCATATCAATGGGTCTAAGGTACCAAGGCCAACCCATTTTATAAGATACGGTTTATTGATTGAATATGCGATATGTTAGTATGTCATTTGCATGGAAGACCACGTGGGGGTTCCCGTGGCATTTGGTATAAGACCTTGGAGGGTTTCCATGGCATCCTGATACATTTGTTTGTATAGTTTGCATTATGTCTTGTTTGGTAGAAAGACCTTGTGGGGGTTCCCAAGGTAGGAAGACCATGTGGGGGTTTCCATGGTAGATAAAGACCACGTGGGGGTTCCCGTGGCATTCGGTGTATGACCTGGGAGGGTTTCCAGGGTTTCCTTATTTGTTGAATACATGGCTTATGTGATATATGTAGCTTATGGATAATTTGATATGTGTTATGTGGTTTGTGTGTGGGATATGTTGTGGGGGACTCACTAAGCATTAGCTTACAGTTTGTGGATTTGTTTCAAGTTCATCTGAGTCCAAGGGCAAGGGAAAAGCTTGATGGCGCGACGTGCACTCTCTTTCAGGCGATTTTATGGGACACTATGACATTTGAAAATAAAGTTGTAATGAATATGGATTTGAAAACAATTGTTTTGCAATTTCATGATTTACGGAAATGTGTTTGATTAATTAAAAATGAAAAATTTCTTTGAAAAAAATCGGGTCGTTACACTTTGTGACCATGTAATTGGATAAAGTTAGAGACTTTATCCATCAAGACATTCATTTAGATCAGATCTGGGAGTTTGAGAGTTTGGCTTGCTGCATTAAGAGCTTAATAGAAGTTTTAGGATTTGGAGCACTACGCATGGCTTAGCTCTACGCATGGTGTAGATTAGTTATGTAGGGCGAATAAACTTAGGGTTGACCGTTGACTTTTTGGTCTGTTTGACTTTTGGACTTAGTATTGGAAAGGCAAAATGGTCTTTTGCCCAAAGAAGGTTTAATTATGAGCCTAGACCTTTCATGGTCCAATCATTTCCTTTATTGTTAATTACTGTTTTATTGTGGATTGTAACATCCCAAAAATCAAGGTAAAAGTTTCATTTTTCACAAACAACCAAAAATCATAATTTTTTATAAACATAGTTTCCAAAGTGTCAAAGTTACAAATCAGAGTATCCCAAAATCTAAACTCATAAAAACTAAAGGATGTGTCCGATCAAGCATTTACCTTGCCCCAATCATCTGAAGTACCTAAATCATAAAACTTAAACTGTAAGCCAAAGCTTAGTGAGTTCCCCCAAAGTAACACACACAACCAAAAAATACACATATTGCATACTAGGTCCACAAAATCTCGGTTAGATTACCCTGGCCCACAACCTCCCAGTTGGATTGCCACACATATTGCATACTGGCTCCACAACCTCCCAATTGGATTATCACTCTGGCCCACAATCTCCCGATTGGATTGCCTCGAGTTTGTTGGCTTACAACAGAAAGCAGTACAACCTCAACCCAACCACACTATGTCAACATATGTAACAGATAAACATATAAATTGCAAGTACATGTAATCATATAGATATACCAACCTAACATATAATCAAAATAGCATCATCCTATATACCATGATACATAACCTAGTGGGCTGACATTGGTGCCTTCGACCCACAAGTACAGTGAGCAGAAACTCACCTCACATTCTGAATGATAGCAGATAAGAACGTTGCTCCAAATTCTAACTCTACAGACCACCTATACAACAAATAGTGACCTAATCTCAAACTACTTATCATAATACCCAAAATACACATAAGTCAAACTTGGTTAAAATCCTGGTCAAATCCAAGGTCAAAAAGTCAAAGATTCCTTTTGTGTTGTGTATGCAATGTGTATTCTCTCTACACCGGTGTAAAGGGTGCCCTACAAAAACGCAAGATCAATCCCTGGTACATGTAACGTGTTGGATTAATGTCTAAGTCCATAACCATAATTGGTATATACTTGACCCGAGAGTAGCATGGTCCATTTAGGTTGCATATCATCCGGACAATTTGATAGGATGGACTTTTAAGAAGAGGTTATTTATAGTTTATTAATATATTATAAGTTCTAATATATAAATATGAAATCATATTGTTTAATTAGTATTGATCAAGAATTAATTTGAAATTAATTTTGTGATAAAAAAGAGACTAATTAAATATAAGGGGTTGATTTGGTAAATCAATCATTCGTATAAAGTGGGCTTATGATCCATAGTTCTTCATGTTGGGCTAAACCCATATGGTAACCTATGGATAATCCATGGAGGTTTTAACCCATGGAGCATGAGGGATATGGAAAGTCATTAGTTTGCCACACTATATAAGAACCCCTTTAGCTCATGAAATTGGCCCTAGAATACTAAAGGGCTAGCCGATTAGTGTGTGCAAGGAATCTCTTCTCAAGTTATCCTTTGTTCTAGATTTCTTGTGATTCCATTTGAGGCATTCATACTATTGGTGCTAAGCTCTTAAAGGCTAAAGGTTCAAGGTTTCCAACAAGCTACAAGAAAAGGTATGCTATCTAACTTGTTTTATTACCCAAGTATCAAGTTTTGTATTCTAGTTAGGGTAATACTTTGGAAAGTTCCAGTTTGCATGTATAATAGAGAAAACATAGATCCAAGGTATTTTGGGTTGCATTTATACCATAGGAATGTTAGAATGCTAAAAACCCTTCAGTGGTATCAAAGCCTAGGCTTCTTTTCAATTATGCTTGATGCTACTTGCTTGGAAACGCTTTATAAGTAAAATTTTAGCTTTCTGGACAGTGGACTCACCAAGTCCACTAGGGGACTCACCGAGTCCAAGCACAAATTCATCCAACTCGCCGATTCAGCTTCTGCACTGGACGAGTTGGTGCTCCAGAATGCAGTTTTTCGATGTTTTTGGCTAGACTTGGACCAGGATCATTACCCTAAGCTGTTTTTGAACTTATAAAACCGTTTTTGAGGTGGTAATGATCATGCTTATCTAATTTATAAGATAATTGTCAAATTTTCATGTTTTGTATTAATTTATATGGTTAGGCTAAATACATGAAATGTGTTCGATATGAATTGTCTTGTTCTTATGAGTTTAATTTAGATCATAGACAAATTGATTGTTTTTGTATGTTACAATTTTGATCTAAATGTTTTGATGAATTCCATAACTTGTCCTCAAGTTATGGAAAATGAAAAGTTTTTCTTTTAAATAACTCATTAAACTTATATGTTATGAACTTGAAGAGTCTTTTTCCCATAAATGGTTTTATGAACTTCATAACTTGTGCTCAAGTTATGGATTTTCAAGATTCTTTTCATTTAAACCTATATTAAACTCATAAGTTATGGATTCCAAAAGTTTTTGAATAGTTCAAAACCTGCCCTCAAGTTTTGGAATTTGTAAATGTAAAAGTCTAACTTTTAAAATTCTACCCTTATACTATTATAATATTATAGGTTTAATATATATATATATATATATATATATATATATATATATATATATATATATATATATATATATATGCATAAGAACAAAGTCAGCCTTACTGTTAGTAGGCCTCATTCACGAAGTCGGTATATAAGGGGGGTATAAGATTAGTACCTAATGGGTAGGATAAGACTCTAATTCTCCATTCGTTAAAATTATAATGAGAAATATAAATTAAGTAAACACTTATAATTTCCCAAATCTTAGTTACTTAGGAAAATGTGAATATGGTGGTAACCCATGAAATTGCACTTTGCACCTTGTTAAGTCGTTAGTGGAGCGTGTGTGGTTAACCGACACACTAATCTGGACTGACAGTGCGTGGCAAAGGGTAGCTTGGTGTTAATCATAGATCTATGAAGCGTGTGTGGTTAACCGGCACATTGATTAGGTGGTTGTAACATTGGGTGTACCAAGCTAATTTGCATGGTTATTCACACCTTGTTTGTGATCCTCGACATCCCAGTCACAAACTTGAAGGGCACAATCAAGATTTAAACATGCCATTGAATTGTTCAATGAATCTCAAAGGATCTAGGAATTTCAATTCACTTAGAACCTACTTTTTTTTGTTTTTCGTGAAGGGAATTGGTAAATCGTCATTTACCTACCTTCAAATATTTTGCAGTTTGGATTACGACATCCCTCTTCCAAATTGTAAAATATTGTGTTGAGTCCTAGCCTTAATATTTCATTTAGGTGTTGTATCAAGGAATTAAATCAACTAACTTGAATTTCTCCAATTGTAGATGTCTAGTTCTGATAACTATGGTCTTCCCAAATCTTTTGGAACAAGCTTTCCTCTTGAAGATGATGTCCCGCGGTTGGATCGTGGAAGTCATACTTCACTTCCTCCACCTCCTCTAATAATTCTCCCTAACCCACAAGTTCAAAGACTTGACAAATTCAAGGTTACTCAAGCCCTACTTGCAATGAAACATGAAGATGGAAGGCCTATGTGTAGTCACGTCTTGGAGATGAAGTCACATATTGACAAACTGAGAGTATTGGGTGTCGAAGTCTCAAGGAAGTTGGCTATTGACTAGGTTCTTCAATCACTTCCTGATTCATATAGTGAGTTCATTAAGGAGTACTATGTGACAGACCAAGACATGACCCTTGTTGATCTTACCTATTTGCTTGTTGTTGCTGAATCAACAATGATTTGGCGCACTGGAAAAGCAAATTTGATTGGAAGATCTACTCACCAAACTTCCATGCACATTGACAATGGAAACATTAGATGTCCAGAAAAGATTTCTTTTTCCAAGGGAAAGAGAAAGGCTAAGTCCGAGATTGTCCCGTGTGCCATTCCAAAAAGTATGTATGTTTCTTTTGCCAAGAAAAGGGGCATTGGTTGCGAAGTTCCCCTGACTACCTAAAAGATCTGAGAAAAGGTAGAATCGAAAAGTTTGACTATGCTTTAGGTAAGTCAACTATCTAGCTCTATTAAGTTCCTAATTGTTGATTCTTAACACTGAAGGTTTTTGAGCATTCTAACACTCCTATGGTGTACATGCAACCCAAGAAATCTTGGATCTGTGTTTTCTCTATTATACATGTAAATTTGATTTTAAAAGATTCTTAACCTAACTAGCATGTTATGGGGTACTTGTAATATAAAAACTTTATTAGAATAACATACCTTTTCTTGTGGTTGATTGCTCGGAGTCTTGAGAGCCTATCAAGAATAATGTGGATGCCTTAAGTGGAATCAAAAATCACCAAAACACCTTGGAAGACTTGAGAGAATAACATGCACTTGTAGAAATCGGCCCACCCTTTGTTCTCACACACACTAGTGTCATTTCATGTGCCAAATACCTCTTTATATAGTATGGATGATTAGGGTTACATTCATGTGAACCCTAATACCCATGACCTTTCATTTCCATAGGATCCATGGGTTAAAAACTCCATGGACTATCCATGCAAGCTAGCTCATCCTAAATGAACTTGGCCCATTATATATATATATATATATATATATATATATATATATATATATATATATATATATATATATATAAGAGTCCATATTTAATTAGTTCCTTTTGATCACTACATTAATTCTTGATCAATACTAATTAAATAATATGATTTCATATTAATATATTATAACCAATAATATATTAGTAAATCATAAATACACTATTCTCAAAAGATTATCCATATAAATTGTTTTGGTGAAGTGCAACCCAAATTGACCATGCCGGGTCGGGTCAAGTACATACCAAATATAGTTACGGGCTTAGAAACCTTATCTAACAGCCTCCCACTTGGATAAGTCTGATAAGTATAGTTGCTGGTATGACTTCGGGAACCAACCTGCAATCGTAGCTCTTAAAACTCTGTTGAATTATGAAGTGCCATTTTAGATAAGTGATCATATAATCCTCTGTTCTAGATATCATCCGGACAAATACATGGATCAAAGTCGTACTTATTGTCCAACAGTTTGTTTCCCGATTTCCGATTTGTTTGACATATAACTAAATTGAACACATCAATTTGGTTCTGAAAGGGCCCGAAACATACGTAAAAACATAATCATCGAGGGGCCCATATATCGCTTTTAATCCTCCAAGGACTAAAGGGAACAGATAAACTTTGACTCATATGCTTGTTCGACTACTTGTTGAATCATACACAAAGGCACGTTTTATAACATCAAGTTACTGATGCGTTTTCGTACAATCAATGCACAACCAACTCATAGGCAACAACTCATATCTCTAGGTTTAAAGAATTATATGATATTACCGTCTCATGATCACTCGAGATAAATTCCATGAAGTGATACAAGTGATCGTGGGTTTAGTCCAATACTCAGAACTTATGAGAACTCATGAATGTTGTAGCAACTTTTGCTATGTCTAACCTCCTTAGACATCTACAATCCCAACTCATGACAGTCTTGATTCATACCTACTTCCAACATATGATTGACTGTGGAGAGTTTGAATAAAGTAATTATTCTGGAAGTCAAAACATGCAAAGTTGAAACAATAGTAAACAATTGACACAAGATAGCAAAAACTTACTTATAAATAAACAACAACTTTTATTTAATCATCAAATGTCAATTACATTTTACAAGTTTCAGAAATAGCTATCTAATTTGTAAAACTAATATCGTCCTTCAGCCCGATGCGCCTCGCATGCTGCAAACGCTTAACCCTAGTCAGTCCCTTCGTGAGGAGATCTGTTGGGTTCTCTTCTGACAATAACCTTTTTTCCACGAGGATTCCTTCTTATATATTGTGTCTTATGATGTGATATTTTTTTTAATGTGTTTGGATCTGCCATGATCTCTCAGTTCCTTGGCTAGGGCAACCGCGTTATTGCTGTCACAGAAAATCTCCGTAGGATCCTTTCTAGCTGGTAGAACTCCAAGGTCTCCGATGAAGTTCCTCAACCATATCGCCTCCTTCGCTGCTTCACTCGCTGCTATGTACTCTGATTCAAATGTCGAATCAGCTACTTTCTCCTATTTGGAACTTTTCGAAGTAATTGCTCCTCCATTCATGGTAAAGATCCAACCCGACTGAGAGAGGAAATTATCCCTACCAGTCTGAAAGATAGCGTCACTATACCCCACTACTCTCAAGTCATCACTCCCACCAAGGGTAAGGATCCAGTCCTTAGTCCTCCGCAGGTACTTGAGAATGTTCTTCACCGCAGTCCAGTGAGCCTTTCCAGGGTTCCCCTGATATCTGCTGACCATGCTCAAGGCAAAGGCCACATCATGGCGGGTGCAAGTCATAGCATACATGATTGAGCCAACAACAGAAGCATATGGTAATCGGCTCATCTCAGTTATCTTAGCCTCTGTACTCGGGCTTTGAGCCTTGCTCAATTTGGCATTATGCTAGATTGGTAAGTCATCTTTCTTGGAATTCTGCATGTTGAACCTTTTCAACACTTTGTCCATATAGGTGCTTTGACTAAGTCCAATTAGTCTTTTACTTCTTTCTCTCAATATCCTTATCCCTAGGATATAGGCAGCTTCTCCAAGGTCCTTTATATCGAAACACTTCCCAAGACAGGACTTAACCTCATGCAAAGTTCAGATGTCATTTCCCATGAGTAGTATGACATACACATACAGTACCAAAAAGCTAACTATACTCCCAGTAGCTCTAACATATACACAGGACTCATCTTCGCTTCTCGAAAAGCCAAACTCTTTGACTTTCTCATCAAAACAAAGATTCCAGCTGCAAGATGCTTGTTTCAATCCATAAATGGATTTCTCAAGCTTGCACACTCTATCAAGGTACTCTGCACTAACAAAACCATTTGGCTGACTCATGTAAACATCCTCAGCCAACTTTCCATTAAAGAAAGCGGTTTTGACATCCATTTGCCATATTTCATAATCATGAAATGCAGCAACGACTAGCATAAACCTAATAGACTTAATCTTCGCTACTAGTGAGAAGGTTTCATCATAATCAACTCCCTGAGTTTGAGTGAAGCCCTTCCAAACCAGTCGCGCCTTATAAGTGTGTACTTTCTCATCCATGTCGGTATTCTTCTTGAAGATCCATTTGCACCCGACCGTCTTACGTCCCGGTACATTGTTAACCAAGCTCCAAACTTGATTGTCATACATGGACTGGATCTCGATGTCCATAGCCTCTTTCCATTTAGCAGACTTAGGGCCTGCCATGGCTTCCCTATAGCTGTTAGGTTCATCCAAATTTACCAGTGTACTATTACTGATAAATGTATCACCTTCCACAGTAATATGGAAACCATTGTAATGCTCAGGTGGATTCCTAAATCTAGTGGAATGTCTTAGAGGTACAGACTCATCAGTTGGTTCAACATGAGTTTCCTCCTCAGGTTGATTGCTAGGGTTTGAGGTTCCTTCAACACTTGACTCTTGAAGCTCTTCAAGGTCAATTTTCCTCCCACTGTTTCCTCGGTTTATAAATTCTCTCTCATGAAAGATCCTTCTCCTTGCCACAAAGACCATATTCTCACTGGGTCTGTAGAAGAGGTAACCAAAGGAATTCTGCAGGTAGCCGATGAAAATTCATCGCTCACTACGAGGTTCGAGCTTGTCCTGAGTCTCATGTCTCATGAAAGCCTCGCAATCCCAAATCTTGATGTGGTCTAAATTTAGAACTTTCCCAGTCCACATCTCGTGAGGTGTTTTGGCAACCTTCTTGGTAGGGACTAGATTAAGGATATGGGTGGAAGTCTCTATGGCATACCCCTAGAATGAGATTGGTAATGAAGCTCGACTTATCATGGAACGAACCATATCCAACATAGTTCGATTGCGCCTCTCAGCCACACCATTAAGCTATGGTGTTTTGGGAGGTGTCAATTGTGAAACAATTCCACATCCCTTAAGATAGTCAAGGAACCCTGTACTAAGATACTCTCCTCCTCGATCGGATCGGAGCATCTTAATGTTCCTTCCCAACTGATTCTCCACTTCCTGTTTAAACTCTTTGAACTTTTCAAAGGTTTCTGACTTATGCATGATTAAGTAGACATAACCATATCTACTATAATCATTAGTAAAAGTCACATAGAAGCGGTTAGCATCCTTAGTGGCGGTTCTAAAGGGTCCACACACATCTGTGTGTATGAGGTCCAACAAACCTTCACCCTAGCACAAGAACCAGTGAAGGGTGATTTTGTCTTTTTCCAAGTAAACAAGATTCACAACTATCATCCGACTTTAGATCAAATGACTCCAAGACTCCATCCTTTTGGAGTTGGCCTATGCATTTCTTGCTTACATGTCCAAGACGAGAATGCCATAATGATGCTTTATCCAAGCTAGTGGAAGAATCAATACACAACACATTATTTCCTAGGTTATCTACAACCGAGACAGTTTCATACACACCATCACAAGGTAATGCTTTAAAATAAAGAACATTATTATAAAAAGCATTAATACCACCACATTCATTATCAAATGAAAAAGTAAATCCTTGTTTGTACAAATCGTGAAAAGAAATAATATTTCTCACCATTTTAGATGAGTAACAACACTTATTCAAATCTAACATTAACCCACTACTTAGCAACAAAGAATAAACTACAATCTTGGTGACAGGTGAAGCTTTCCTATTTCCCATGATCAAGTTTATCTTTACGTGCTCCACATCCTCACTTCTTCTTAGGCCCTGCGAATCAGAACATATATGAATACCATAACCTATATCAAGGACCCAAAAATTAGTATGCGGTGAGTTATTAGACAATATAGTGTAAATACCTGCATGGGTAGGTTTGACCTTCCTATCAGACCATCCTTAACATCTTGCATGTACTTGGGGCAGTTTCGTTTCCAGTGCCCCTTATCATGACAATAGAAGCATTCAGCTTCCTTTGGGTTGGAAAAAGGAGTGACAGAACCACCTTTGGTTCCACTCGAAGAGGAGCCATCAAGAGACTTTCCCTTGGTACCCTTCGAAGAGGCCTTCCTCTTTTTCCTTCTACTTTTCCCGATTGGCAGAACAGGGGTGGTGTTAGGAGTAGGAGTAGTAACAACCGATTTACCTTTGAGACAACTTTCGGCGGTCTTCAAAACTCCATGAAGCTTGCTGAGTGTGACGTCCTCCTTGTTAATGTGATAGATCATTTAGAATTGATCATAACAAGTAGGTAAGGAGTGCAGTATGATGTCAATAGCCAACTCCTTAGGGAAATTCACATTCAACTTCAACAAACGGTCCACAAACCTTTGCATTTTCTGCATGTGACCCGTGATGGATTCACCATCCTTTATTCGGGTTGTTATCATAGAAGTGATGATTTCATACCTCTCTTGAAGAGCACTCTGATGGTAGCGGTCCATCAGGTCCATGTGCATCTCGAAAGGGTAAAAGTCCTCATAGGATTCTGGACTTCAGTTGTCATTGTGGCCAACATGATACATGACACCTTGATGGCATCTCTCTCATGTGCCCTAAAGTCAGCTATCTCCTGTGGAGTAGGAGTAGACTCATCAATTTCTTTCAGCTCTTTGTCGAGGACATATTCCTTGTCCTCGTAACGCGTGACCATCCTGATGTTCCTGATCCAATCATTAAAGTTGGAACCATCAAAGATGACTCTCCCACAAAGATTCATGAGGGAGAAGGAGCCAATAGGGTTTGAGCCAGAAGCAACATTGTTGGAAGACATCTGAAAAGATGAAAGACAAGTTTAGGTTAGATATAGAATCCTTAATAAGGCACCCAAATGTAATATTAAGGCTAGGACCCAACACAATACTTCATAACTTGGAAGAGGGATGCCGTAATCCAAGCTATAAAATATTTTAAGGTAGGCGAATGACGATTCACCAATTTCCACCATGAAAAACGAAATAAATTATTAGGTTTTAATTGGATTGAAACTGCTAGATCTTTTGAGATTCATTGACCTTTTCAATGGCATGTTTAAATCACGATTGTGCCCTCTCAAGTTTGTGACTGGAATGCCGAGGATGACAAACAAGGTTTGAATAACCATGCAAAATAACTTGGTACCCTTAATCTTTATCACCTAATCAATGTGCTGGTTACCCACACACGCTCCACCGATCTATGATAAACATTAAGTCACCCTTTTCCATGCTTACTAGTCCATGGTAGTGTGCCAGTTACCCACTCACGCTCCACCAACAACTTGGTAAGGTACAAAGTGTAATTTCATGGGTTAGCACCAATTTAACATTTTCCTAAAGTAACTTAGATTGGGAATTTATAAAAGGTTTAGTTACTTTATATTTATCATTATACTTTTAATGAGAATTATAGTCCTTGTCCTTCCCGTTCGTCTAACGACCCTCCACCAGTCAAGGAAGCGGTGGGTGAGAGTGGACACCCATTAAGCTGTCATTTTATAGGCAACAACCTTATACCCCCTTATTGATCGGCTTTGTGAATAAGGCCTACTAATGGTAAGACTGACTTGATCTTATACATACATATATATATATATATATATATATATATATATATATATATATATATATATATATATATTATTAACTTATAATACTATAAAGTATAAGGGTTGAATAAGAAATTTTAAAACTCTAGGGTTTGGAATTAAAGTGTGTGTGAGACTTTACAAATTCCAAGACTTGAGGGCAAGTTTTAAAACTATTCAATACTTTTCATTTATATAGCTTATGAGTTTTAAGGGTTTTAAAGAAAATACTTTTGGAATTCCATAAGTTGAGGACAAGTTATAGAGTCCATTAATTGGCATTTAGATCAAGAATTACACTAACAAACAATTTGCAAATAATTCCTATGATCTACTAAAACTCATAAGTATAAACATTCATATCAACAATTTCAAGAATCATATAAACATATATAAAAATTGAAAATTTGATAATAACACTTGAAAATGGATTAGCAAAATCATTACCACATCAAAAACAAGTTTTATAAGTCCAAAACAATTTAGGGTAATGATTCTAGTCCATTTCCAGCAGGAAAACTCAAAAATTTGAACACAACGCTGCCTCCTCGCCGAGTGCAAAAACCTACTCAACGAGTAGGATGAGTTTATACTTGGACTCGTCAAGCCCCCCCATGGACTCGGCAAGTCTACTGAACAGTGAACAATTTTTCGACTTTTTCAAGCATTTTGCATCAAGTATAATGAAAACAAGCCTAGCCTCTGATACCACTAAAGGGTTTTGAGCATTCTAACACTCCTATGGTGCACATGCAACCCTAGAAACCTTGGATCTATGTTTTCTCTATTATACATGCATATTTGATTTTCCAAGGTTCGCAACCTAACTAGCATGTTATGGGATACTTGTAATATAAAAACTTTAGTAGAATAACATACCTTTTCTTGTGGTTGATTGATTGGAGTCTTGAGAGCCTAGCACCAATAATGTGGATGCCTCAAGGGGAATCACAAATCACCAAAACACCTTGGAAGACTTGAGAGAATAGTATGCATTTGTAGAAA
The DNA here is from genome assembly GCF_051521515.1 of Lactuca serriola. Classification (NCBI taxonomy): domain Eukaryota; kingdom Viridiplantae; phylum Streptophyta; class Magnoliopsida; order Asterales; family Asteraceae; genus Lactuca; species Lactuca serriola. The sequence goes on along the minus strand of NC_136412.1, from coordinate 269,945,497 downwards.
TCGGCCAGCCCTTTGTTCTCACACACACTAGTGTCATTTCATGTGCCAAAGACCTCTTTATATAGTATGGAGGATTAGGGTTACATTCATGTAAACCCTAATACCCATGACCTTTCATTTCCATAGGATCAACGGGTTAAAAACTCCATGGACTATCCATGCAAGCTTAGCCCATCCTAAATGAACTTGGCCCATTATATATATATATATATATATATATATATATATATATATATATATATATATATATAGGAGTCCATATTTAATTAGTTCCTTTTGACCACTAAATTAATTCTTGATCAATACTAATTAAATAATATGATTTCATATTAATATATTATAACTAATAATATATTAGTAAATCATAAATACAATATTCTCAAAAGATTATCCATATAAATTGTTTCGGTGAAGTGCAACCCAAATGGACCATGACGGGTCGGGTCAAGTACATACCAAATATAGGTACAGACTTAGACATATTATCCAACAAATACATGATGTGGCTAGGTTGCATTTTGATGTTTTGTAGGATCATGCAAAAGGAAGGAAGCCTAAAAGAAGAGTATGCTGAATCTGGTCGCAAAGATGGATTTCAATCGCATGGTTCAAAGATCGGATTTTTGAGCTGCTACTTAGGAGTTATGATTGATTGCTAGGAAGTATGTAATAACATAGTTTTCATTTGTAATCGCATTGTAAGGAAAGTTTTTTCCGAATTTTATAAATAAATTAAATTTTGTTTTTTCCGAATTCTATGTTTAGCAATGGATTTGATTCTTTCATTAGTGGTAGTGTCTAAATTTACCAAATAAGGAAAGATTCTCATCACCCAAGTTTTGAATTAGATAGAAACTTTGAATCATGCAAGTTGTATTGTGTGATGAATGAGAATTTTCATCTTTGGTAAATTAAGACTGATTCCTTGTTCACATGTATATGTGAGTCAAGTGAAGGACTAAGGGATCATGTACACTAGGTGTGCGCTGGTCTGGTCCACCACAAAGATCGATAAGACTATTCGTCATGATTTGCTAAAGTTTAGTAAATATGGTTATACTTACATGATTAAGTATAATTTTGAAACATTGTAAAAGTTTCAATGCATGGCAGAACGAATGAGAAGAATCAAATTAGGCAGATAGATAAAAGTTTCTCCAATCTGAAAAGATGGGATAGTACTTTAGTATCATGTTTTATGATCATCTTAATGATTATGGAAGATCATATCACAATTGATCCTCTAAGGTCATCTTAGTGCCTTCGTATGGGTAAGAAGAGGAATCGTGAATTGTTGAAATGGTTTAATCAAAAGGTGAATCATAATTCGTTCAAAGAACAAGTCTTAGAGTCATACTCCAAGATTGTAACCTTTAGTGACATACTCTTAAGAAAGTTTTAAAACACTTATCAAATGTAGAGTAAAAGTTTTCTACTCTTGTACATCTGAAATTGGTGAGTTGTGATGTTTTGGATAAAACAAAGACCAATTAAGGCCAATTGTGTGAAGTGTTTGTCTTGATAAGAATCCGTACTAACTCTTGAATATTTGATTTGTCAAGGAATGATTCATGACAAGAGAATCTTATATGTCAAGAGGGCAATGGGAGTCTTAAAGATGTTGGAAAAGCTTCAAGAACTAGTCAAGAATAAAACCTATTGTTTATCACTAGCACACGACTTGACGTTTATAACCTATCGTGTTGACATATTCTTGTTTTTGTGCCCATTCCATTTAAAGTTGACTATGCATGTGGGTTCTATGAGTTCTCAGTGGTTTGCATGACGACTTGGAAGCAATGGTAGGCCTTTTGAGTTGCCAAGTGGCAAGAAATTAAGATTGAACAAGTTCAGTCCATATGAGTTTGGATTTCTCACTAACCTTGTCTTATGATTATGGTTATGACAAATTCAAATGGATAGGAACACATACACCATAAAATCTAAGTGTCATAAGGTTTCTCTTCGATTCATGAAAATGATGGTGAGGAAACGCTTTCACTAAGTAGATTTTAAGGAGATAAAAGTTATGATATTTGCATTCTCAAATTTGATTATGATTACGACATCCCTTTTCATAATTCGAATTGTGAGGAATGGCAAAAAGTCTAAACATTTGAGACATATTATTGTAAGTTCTTAAAATTGTTTAGACACACATGTAAGCTGTCTAAGGAAAGGTGTATGAGTTTGAAAAGCCTAGATAAAGTCTTATCGAAGCATCTCATATCAGAAATCTGAAATTTGGTAAAGAAAGTCAATGAAGTATTGATTTCTAGAAGTTTAGCTGATTTCTGAGCACATGTCAAAGCTAGTGGGAGCATAAGTGCTATGCTAGTAAAACTAATGATTATTATGCTAGTAGGAGCATAATCAATTATGACGAATGTTGCAAATTAGCAATGTTAATTATAGAAGACAAAAGTTTCAATTCGGTGGTTACAGGGTTTGAAAGTTGTTTTGCTATAATTAAAGGAGAGGAATTCATACTTCATTTCAAAATCTAAAAGCTTAGATTGAGATTTTAATCAAATTTAGTCATATATATATATATATATATATATATATATATATATATATATATATATATATATATATATATATGAATGTTATGTTGGAATGGTTCAACATAAGGAAATTCTATATATGGATGTGTTAATTGCTTTCTCAAAATTTATTATGATTACGTCATCGCTTTTCATAATTTGAATTAAGAGAGCATGGAAAATAAAAAAAATATTGTAGCAAAAGACTGATCAAGTATCATGTCTTTATGTTAGACATTATGAATCGTGTCCCATATGCTTCGGGTATAGGATTGATTGCATGCATATGCTATAATATTCTCGTGTTCTAATTTTCCAAATGCCTAGGGCATTAAGAGCGAAAAAGGAATAGAACTGGATTTGATTGAAATGGTTAAACAACTGTTAAGGACAATCTAAGGTTCGCCAAAGATTGGTCGCTTAAGGACAGTTGGAAGTATAGTAATGGATGGTCCATATTGACATTATTATAAATAGACAAGAGTCTCTTACTAATGATTTGTCGTATGGAAAATATGGAATGTTTCCATATTGGGAGTTGAAGAATAGATGAGAAAGTTAGAAACTTTTATGAAAGAAGGATGTTCAAAGGAATGTACTTTAAATTTGAGACTTCATTTCCATGGAATTGTCTTATAACAATCTAAAAAGGAATATTTTGTAATATCATTGGTCAAGTCTCTATGACTTTTGGCACCTAGACATTACAAAAGAATCATTGCATGATAGTTTAGAATCTAACACTTTCTAGCAGTGACAAGAATTTGGAATTCTTACACTTACAATAAGGATTTGGAATTTTGAAATGAGCATCATTGAAATGTTCTTCAATTGATCTATTTCACAAATTAAGGACCATAGACAAACATAGTTTGCATGCTTGCTGCATGGCATAACTATCGTTTAGACAAATATAGTGTGCATGCTTGGAGCATGGCTTAACTATTGTTTTAATTCAAGTATTCGAAACATTATACAATGAATGATGAGTAATCAATATGGCTCAAATGTTTTGGGGCCATATAGGATAAGTATTATTCTTGTGTTTTACTTTGCATGTTTTGACTTCCCGAATAACTAGGTTATTCAAACTATCCATAGTCGATCATACTTTGAAAGTAGGTATTGAGGCAAGACTATCATGAATGGGTATGTAGTTTGTCTAGGACAAGGTGGCTGCAGTGTTCATGAGTACTCCTGGAATAAGATTCGAGTATTGGATTCAACCCACGCTCATCTGAATCACTTCATGGATTTTATCACAAGTGATTGTGAGATGATAATATCTTATATTCTTGAAACGGAGACATGTGAGTTGTAGTTGCAAGTCGGTTGCACATTGACATATGTAAACACACCAGTAACTTGGATGTCATAAAACATATTATTGCGTGTAATTTTATGAGTAAGTACAAGCAAGCATTTGGTTCGATATTTATCCGTTCCTTTTACTCCATGTGGAAAAAAGTGATATCTATGGGCCCTTCGATGATTTAGTGATGACATCAGGACTGGACTGATTTGATTTGTTTAATTAGTCGATCGTCATAAATCAGAAACCGGGAAACAACAGATGGACAGAGAGAATGATTATAACCCATGTCTCAGACCATATGATATCTAGAATGGATGAATATATGATCCCTTATCTAATGGAAACATCATTGACTAGGTCAGAGTTCGACAGCGGCTTTTAAGAGCTATGATTGCTAGTCGGGTTATGGAGTTGTACTTGCAATAATAGTTATTAGACTTATCCATGTGGGAGACTGTTGGATTAGTGTCTAAGTCGATAACTATAATTGGTATGTACTTGACCCGAGAGTAGCATGGTCCATTTGGGTTGCATATCATCAGGACAATTTGATAGGATGGACTTTTGAGAAGAAGTTATTTATGGTTTATTAATATATTGTAAGTTCTAATATATTAATATGAAATCATATTGTTTAATTAGTATTGATCAAGAATTTATTTGGAATTGATTTTGTGAAAAAAAGAGACTAATTAAATATAAGGGGTTGATTTGGTAAATCATTCATTCTTATAAAGTGGGCTTATGATCCATAGTTCTTCATGATGGGCTAAACCCATGTGGCAACCCATGGATACTCCATAGAGGTTTTAACCCATGGAGCACGAGGGATATGGAAAGTCATTAGGGTTTACATGGTGTAACCCTAGTTTGCCACACTATATAAGAACCCCTTTAGCTCATGAAATTGGCACTTAAGTGGAATACTAGAGGGCTAGCCGATTTGTTTGTGCAAGGAATCTCTTCTCAAGTTATCCTTTGTTCTATATGTGTTGTGATTCCATTTGAAGCATTCATACTATTGGTGCTAACCTCTTAAAGGCTAAAGGTTCAAGGTTTCTGTAGGGTTTCAAAGCACTCCAGGGATGATGGCAATGGGCCCCTTTGATGAATTCTAGGTTAAAAGCCCAAGACTTGTCTTTTCCCTATAAATAGTCATGTATTATTCACAATTAGGGTTAAGAGAGAGGCAAAATGTAGCCGCCATGTGAGGTTTCTTATGTAGTGTTAGATTCTTTAGTCTATGCTGAAAGTGTAATTTATTCCTGTTGTTTCAATAAATCGAGTGATCATTCGACCTAAGCTTCATATTTGTGTTTGTTCTTATTTTCTGCATCTTGTTCATCAAATCACAATTAGGGTTTTAATCCCAACAAGTGGTATCAGAGCGGGTCTTTGAAGGTCTATTGATTTTTGAAGTATCGGTTCTTGATTTGGTGATTTTCTGCACAAGTTATCGAAAATTTTGGTGTTTTGGCGGTATATAATCAAAATTTTTGTTCAACTTATTGTTCTTGGGGATTTATGTTGTTCATTTATTGTTCATCGTGGTATTTTTTTTCTCTGTTCTTTGGATTTGATTTTCTTTGAGGTCAAAATATTTTGATTCAATTAGTTTATTATAAATCGTCGTTTGAGTCAAAATCAAGTTCCACTTTTATTCATTTTTTTTGATCTGATTACTATTCATTCAAACGATCCAATACCATTTTTTCCTGAGCCCGTTATTGTTGTTTACTGTTCATTCTTGACCCCAAATTTTTTTTCGCTAATCGTTCCTTATTGCATTTGAAATCACAAATCACACAGTCAACATATCTCGAAATCCTCTGGTTAATCTAAGCGTTTAGTTCTTTTGTTTCGCTTGATTTCATGATTCATGTCTTTGGTTTAATTTATTAATCGATTTGGTCTTTGAATCCAATTTCTTATATCTTAGTTTCTAACAGTTCGTGTCTTGTTCTCATCCAAGATTGTTTGATTTGATCAAACAGCGATTATGCTTAATAACTGATAACGATTTCTTGTTATCGTTGAATGTGATTTTGGGTCTAATATTGTTCTTTGATGTTCTTGGGTATTCTTATTGACAAATCGATATTTATTTTGAGAACTGGTGATGAACCGACGATGAACAGGCGAAGAGCAGTGGATGTTTAATAATAAATATGTTCAAGATGATTTTGGTGTTTATCAAGGTTTGTGAAGGGCTTTGCAATCGGAATTGGGAGTCAATCAGTATGATTTGAGCATATGATTCAATTTTACTCGTCAATTTGAAAGTCAAAATTGGGGCAAAATTGGAACTGTAATGGGTCTGGAATCGAGTTGATGGAATTGATGTGGATGTGTTTGGCACTTGAACCATAGTTGGAATTTCTGTTAAGATCAGATGTTAATATCGGAAGTTCACTGCGTTCAGAATTTCTTTGAAGTTCTGTTCGCATCGCCAAGTGGGTCTTGCAATCAATGCTTAGAACAATTGGAATTTATTGAATGAGGTCTCGGAAACGAGCATGTGTTTGGTTTATTGGGGCTTAAATCGGAAGTGTGGTCAAAATTCAAGGCCAAAATTGTTGTGAAAAGTTATTACCTATGAACGAATGAAGAACGAATCGATCTCATCTAGATGAACATTGGTCAAAATCGAAAAGTCAAAATTTGACTGTGATTCGCATCAGGATCATGAACGACTGATTTGGAATGAACATCATACCTGCAATCTTTTGGATGTGGAATTGAATTCTAGGCTCACACTAACATTCGTTGACACGGATTCACTTTGGGTTGTATTCGTTTGATTCAGAAGCAAACCTGTGATTGAGTTTGGTTGGTAGCTCTTGGAATGAAAGAAAGGAGATTCGGCCTTGGGTAATGTTGATGAATTAGGACCAAACCTGGAACAACGAACTTGGGTTCGCTTGTTAATGGTTGGAGAGAAAGGAGGATGAACCAAAAGCGAACATGTGCTCGGACCGAACATGGTTTTGGTTCAATGAACCTGGATTGAACTTGGTTTCGGTTGCTTGTACTCAAAGCGAACCTATTGCAGTCGATGTTTATATGTGCCAATTTAAAGGTTTCGCGTCTGGTTTGAGTCATCGTTGAAAGATCAACTGGAGTATGATGCAGTGTTCGTTCAATCTCATCTAAATGGGGAAGATGACTAATGTTACATTCATTGTCCCTGAAACTTCAGTGATTTCACTCCTTTGGTCCCTATGCGTTTCATGCCTTGGCAGTTTTGGAGATTTTGTTGCAAATAAAGGGGTATATTGATGCAGAATGACCATTCCAGCCCCTGTCTTTTAGCAAAGTGACAGTTTTTGCCCAAATGTCGAAAATGTTTACAAAATTAATGGCCGGTGAACGGTTTTGAATTCTTTAATGCATATATTTTTTCGTGAACAGAAAATTATGGATTCCATCAAGTCTTGGCGGTTCAGAAAGTCGTTTTTCGTGATAACAACAAATTTTCACGACTTTTTCAGATTTTATACTTCATTGTATATATATATATATATATATATATATATATATATATATATATATATATATATATATATATATATATATATATATATATATCATTTTGTCGCTGGGGAGCACAATAATTTTTATCCCTTCAATATCATTCTCATGACCATAAGAATGCTTTATAATCACGTTTTTGATTATAAATCGGGGGAGAATTTGGTATGGCCATTCGAAATTGGATTTGTGACATTTTTAAAATTGAAGATTTTTGATAAAGCTTGTGGTATAATTATGAAGGTAGCTTTTACAGGGGAAATTCATCATCGAGCTCTGCTAAAGCTTTTACAGAGAAGTATCCTTTACATCGGAAGTTCTTCATTGAGCTCGGCTAAGGACTTGTTATATCTCTGACTTCTAGTATTTTCTCGATCAAGTGGCGTTACGAATCTTAAAGTTTGGGTTGTTACATGATATTTTTTTTGATGGCTTATATCATTAGCTTATTTGAAGATTATGTGTGATTCGTTGGTCTTTGGCATAGTTGGTTACTTTGAGAATTATGGAAATAAAATGGATGGCCGGTAGTCGACAAGTTGGGTCGAACTTTGGTAGGTCTGACGTGTTAGAAAGTCATGGTGTTTATCGGCAGTTCCTTGTGGAGATTTCATAGTAGATCTTATGGGTGGTTACAAGAACAGTTTCGAGTGAGTTAGGTTGTCAGTAATGGAGCTCTTTGTAGGAATCTTGGATTAATTGTTAGGTGATTGTATCCCTGAGCACGTGGGAGTATGAATGCAACCCATAATTTTCTTCTAGATTGACCACTAATATATGCCCGTGGGAGCGGTAGGATGGTGATGACTTGGCAGGAAGTCATGTGTGTATCTGAGAACCTGTACATGATTTCTGAGTTTGGGTTAGGTTGAAATTTTGGATCGAAATATTTTGAGTATGGTTATACTCAATTTAATGGTGTTCCTGTCAGAGACTTAGGATAAGTATGACGAATGAATGATCATCAACCATTATATTTGTCCATAGAAATTTTAGGTTGATGGGTTTCCAATTCTGTGAAGTATAAGTGAGTTTAGTCGCAGCTTTGGCATTTTCCTGGTTTGAGTAGTTTGCTATGACTTGGGTTGTACAGTTGAAGGAGAGGGAGGTGGTTGTTGTAGTTAAATGTTTTCAAGTATTTGGATTGTTGCTGGCATCAGTTAGGTTCTGCATGGTATCTCGAGTTTTCAATATGAATATGTTAATTTTATAAAGCAATGGGAGGAAGCGTGTGAAATAGTGCTAGTACGGTTTTCAGAAATTCTAACCAAGGCAAATTTCGAGGACAAAATCCAGTTTAGGTTGGGGATAATTGTAACACCTGGTTTTAGTGATGTTCTAATTTTGAGACATTGGGACGGTATTTGGTCAATTGATCGAGTTGGGCTTCAAAGCAATAGGTTTTAGGCCCTTTTCGGATATTTGCAACGTTGGATTAAGTGGTTAAAGCCCTTGATTTATGCCTTATAGCCATGGGAAAATTAAAAAGGTGATATCTTCGGTTTATTGCATGAATTAAGGCTTTTATTTCGATATGTTTTTAGTCCAAAGTAACTAGATAAGATTGTGGAGCTCTTCAATACCTTTCCATTCATATAAACAATGCCATAAAAGAATTGAAATGACAAGGTTATGTATGTTTGAAGTTGAATTAGAATTTGGCGGGTTTTGCACTACGAAAGGCGTAGGAAAGCTATGCAGGGTGTAAATGTTGAAGGAGGAATGCATTTTTAAGGAGCTACATATGGTGTAAATTAAGCTATGCATGGCGTACCTGCTGACCAAAACCCTAACCCTAAGGTTTTGGGCCCTATTTTAGGGCTCTAACTTACTGGAACCCTTCCCATTACTAGCCTCCATCACCTCAAATCGTTCCTTTGAAACCCTTTCCACCAATTGTGAGTTTTGGGAGCCTTAATGTGATTTTGGGTGCATTCTTGAAGAAAGAGTCCATTGGAGGAGCAAGTGTGAGCTCCAAGCTTTGTAGATCTAGACGTTGCGCTGCATCACCTATCTCTAGAAGGTATAAAGCCTACATCTTGATGTTCCTTTTTGTTAGTTCTAATTAGTTCATGGGTTTTTATGCTTTTGTCACATAATCTTGGTCCTTGTGAGTATAGGTTACCCCAAACCATTTGAATGCCTCCTTATGATGTTTTTGAGGATATAAAGTCTTAAAAATGATAGATTGGTCACTTTCATCCCTCCATGCATGATTTCTTGAGCAATAGATAAGTTTATGGAGCTAGGTTTTGGTATCTTGATCTTTGTGACCACACAAATGGATAAAGTTAGACTTTATGCATAAAGACATTTATTTAGATCAGATTTAGGAATTTGAGAGTTTGGCTTGCTCTATTAAGAGCTTAATAGAAGTTTTAGGACCAGGGGCACTAAGCAGGGCGGAATCTATGTATGCATGGCATAACTCTACGCAGGGCATATATTAGTTAGACAGGGCGTAAGTTAAGTTAGGGTGGACCGTTAAAGTTTTGGCCGATTTGACTTTTTGACTGAGTATTGGAAGGGAAAATGGTCTTTTTCCCAATGGAGGTTTAATTGTGAGCCTAGACCTTTCGTGGGATAGTCATTTCCTTAATTGTTAATTAGGGTTTTATAGTGGATATGTTTAGTAAGAGGAGGCTTGATATCGTTGGCTCGAGTAGGTGGTTTATCTTATCTTTAGGATTGAAGTGAGTTGTCCTCACTACACTTGTGGGTCAAAGGAACCAATGTGGGCCCACTAGGTTGTGTTATATATCCTTATATATAGGATGTTGTTATGCTATAGTGATCTGTTAGATTGGTAAATAAGAATGATTACCTGTATTTGTTCGTTATGGTTTATCTGGTGCATATGTCGACATAGTATGGTTGGGTTGAGGCTTTACTACTCTGTGCTGTAAACCAACAAACCCGAGGCAATCCAATCTGATGACTGTGGGACAGGGCAATCCAGTCTGATGATTGTTGGACGGGGAAATCTAGTCCGATGACTATGGTCTGGGGTAATACAATCTGATAAATGTGATTCAGGTTAATCCAGTTCGATGACTATGGACCCGAGGGTAATCCAGTCTGATGAATGTGGACCCAATATGCATGTTTGTATATGTATTGTTGTGTGGGCTATTTTATAGAAACTCACTAAGCTTCGTGCTTACCTAGTTTTTTTATAAATGTGTTTTAGGTGCCATCGATGATTGTGGGGATACGAATATTTGATTGTACACATCCTCCTACTGATTTATGTTTTGAGATTTTTTTGATACTCTGATTCTATGTATTTGATTTTAAAACAATGGTTTACTATCTTATGGCCTTGTGGGAATGTTTTATAAAAATGAAAAAAAAATTATCATGGTTTTTGGGATGTTACACATTAAATGTATGATATGATGATTATTTATTTTATTCTTTTTAACAAACAAATTAAAATATTAAATTGATTTTTAATTAAAATTGTTTTTTTTTAAATTAATCTTACATTATTTTAAATTAAAATGTGTTGGTGAATATACTGTATGCATCTAATTTTTTCATAACACTAAATTTGAATTTTACCATAAAAAAAGTTGGGACAACATGTAGATATATCTTTAGACATAGTTAGAGCTAACAGTACATAGTTAGACCTAACAACATGGCATCTGAAGATGAATTTATGGGTCCTTTGCAGACCTAACTAGTAGATTTACATGTTTCAATTATGAATGATTTAATTGGGGCCTCTTCAAGATGATACTAAAAATGAAACCACTTGTTTACTTTCTAAGTCCCATAAAGACATGAGTGTTTCATACTAAAAATGAAACCACTTGTTTACTTTCTAAGTCCCATAAAGACATGAGTGTTTCATACTAAAAATGAAACCACTTGTTTACTTTCTAAGTCCCATAAAGACATGAGTGTTTCATATAGATGTAGTTGGTGATCTTTTTCTATCAATCAAACTTATTGTTATATGTATGATCAATAAAGCATAACAATAAGACCTTTATGTGAATATTAACCCTCAAAAAGCTAAGTTTATCACAAAACATAAAGGTGGTTAATTTTTAAGGAATTTTATATCTAAAAATACTAAAATATAGCTTTTTTTGTTTTTATAGATGTTAATTAACTAGATGAACACACACAAACTTACTTTACGTACTCTAATCACACAAACACCAAAGTCTTTAATAATTATATAAAATAGCTACCAAGCATCCTCCTCTAACTTGAACACAAACATTAACCTATAGAAATGAGAATGAACTCATTAAACACATCATTAACCACTTAAACATGATGTTTCTTTCATTATTATGTTTTCTAGTTAAAGCTAGGAATGTAACCTGGAGACCAGTCCTGGCTTTGTTCCATTGGGTTGATTGCATCATTGTTATCTTGATTCAGATGATTAGGAGGTCCAATTGGTGGGAAGTCTAGCCAACTCCAGTTACACCAGTTATCGTTGATCATCATGTTGACACCCTCAAAATCATTATTTTTGGATTTGACTTCCATATCTAGATCAAATTCATCAATATTGAAAAAAATATGATCAAAAATCTTAATTTAACTAGCCGTTATGGATTCATCAAAATAAGATATACTATTTCGAATAAGAAACATACCATTTGGTAAAAAGCCAGAGTTGAAGTCATCCATAAATGTCATATCGTTACCATTTGGTAAAGAAACATAAGAGCACAGAACTTCACTCTGTAGGTTGTCTATTGATTCAAAAATTATGCCAGTTGAAGGATTGGGTGGTTTGGTATATGAATCATCCAAAAATTCTTCTAGTTCTTTAGGGGGTCTATTTGGTGGGATTTCTAGCCAGCTGCAACTATCATTGTTCATCATGTTTAAATCCTTAAAAATTTTTGCTTGCGATTTAAGTCCCATATCTAACACATCAGGAAAATATTAGTTTATTGTCCATTAGAGATTTATTAGGAATTATATATTTCAAAAACAACAAACTTACCGATTAATGAAAATCCAGAGCTTGAGGCATCCATAGATGTCATGTAACTACCATTTGGTACAGATACTGTATTACAATTCACATTATTCATGTTAGTTGAAGAGTAAGTTGGTGTAATTGATGGAACAGATGAACGGATTGAAGGTATATATAGTTCAAAATTTTTAGAGGAAAAAGCTTCATCCATTTGAGAGATAGGATTCATGCCTAATGAAGTGATTTGTCGGGTTTTATCAAATAGAGGCATATAAGGTGAGCTCGAAAGAGATAGGTTTTGAGGGGGTGACATTGTAAAGGTGAGACCATCATTCTTATAATTATCAAGGTTGGAATAAGGCATGAAATCAAGGTGATATGAAGAATTAAGTAGAAATGGGTAGCTCATTGGGTCCATTAGAGACATAAAGTCAAAGTGATTGTAATCAGGGTTTGCCTGAACTAAGGATGATAATGATGAAGCGGCCATGTTTGTTTGATGCAAAAAAGATGTTGAAGTGGGGATGCAATTGAAACTAGGGTGTTCTACATATGAGGAAGATAATGAAGATATGCTTGGGTTGAAATCAAGATTTTCAAGGAATGATGATGATGATGATGATGATGAAATATAAAGTTGTTTTTGGCTCTGTGGAGGTTTTTCTGGTTGCAGATGGAAAAATTCTCGACGCTTGATATGTTGATGAATTCCAGGAGGGTAAACAGGTAATCCATTACGAACTCGTCTTTTAAACCTGGCGTACCAGTAATTTTTTATCTCGTTATCTGTACGTCCTGGAAGCTGTGCAATAAATAAAAATACACATTGATCATCAAAAAAAAAATTGATCAAAAGGCATTGAAAAGATTCAATTGCACAAATTAGACCAATATTTCTTACTCTCTACGACCTACGCCCATAAAAGGTTAAAATCTTGAATCTATATATATATATTTGTATATTTGTATAATCATATTTATTTGAAACCTACATAACTATTCATATTTCCTCACTAATTTGATTTAGGATTATGAAGTATTGAAACTAATATGGTATAATTTGAAAGGTTTTACAATTTAATTCTTAATAGCTTTTTTACTACTATAAAAGAACTCAAATTTTTGAGTAACACAAACACCAATCACATAAAACAAATCATGAAGAAAACGAATATAAAGAAGCACTAGAAAGGTTTTTCTGTTGGTTCAAGTTTTGTTTGACCACATTTCGAGGCAAAGTTACAATGTTAAACTTTTTTTATATGAATGTTATATATTAGTAGAACATGTTAATAGTTTTAATTGTGTTTCATAGATTAAAATTGGCCTACAAACATTATCAAACATGAGTGTTTGAAGATACTTTCAAAATGAATGTATGAGTATCAAATAATGACTCTGTCATTATTATATTTAGTTATGTCTTATGTCTATTTTATAATTCATGACAAAACTTACTTAATTGGTTGATGATTTAGAATTTTATTTGAATTTTTGATATTATTAATGATAAAAAATCATTTTAACATCT